>NC_142619.1:21080000-22330000 GCF_059453375.1 Lepisosteus platostomus | reverse complement strand
AACAGAAGTCCATCTGGACTTAGGATCAAGGTTTGAGGTCCCTTTCAATAAGCCAATGACAGGTGTAGGACAATCAATAGACATTTTGCAGCCTGACAAACTAACTAACCACATGATTATGACAACTTATGTCTGACCTGCCAACAGCTAATTGCACAGGAAAAGAATTAAAGGTAACTGCCAGACTTAGAGGGCCTTAGGTAAAGCAGTATTCTACCCAAGTCTCTTGAGAACAAAAGAAGATTTGTGAGAAACCTCACAATTGTAATTTTACCTGAACAATGAAATAATACAGTTGGGCTTTTGTCACCAATGAATATCGCTGAATATTTATACTAGCAGCTACTGTACAAGCATCACTGAGTGGATGTCTTGAGTTTCTCCCCAGACTAGGACTGAGTTGCTTTGGGACCTGAATTCACACTATTTCTTGTACACATTCTAAAAATGCCAGATTCAGTGTGACACTACCAAGTTATCCTTTCCTTTCAGTGCACCACAGGACATCCTTGGCACAGAGCCCATAGGAAAAAAAACAGGTGCAACATGGAATCCAGTATTCCCTCTTTTTTGCAGGATTTTAAAATTCATCTCAGCTACACCTGCTAGTTTATCAATTCAACTATTATATAAATATTATCATTATAACACAAAATAATGAATATTTTCTTCTAAAAATGTAGGGTCGAGAAGCTCTTCAGAACTGTTATTAAATATTAGGTATCTTAGTGTATGAATGTGGTTTTATACGAAACTGATGATTAGTTATGAGTTGACTACTAACCTGGTTATATTTTGCATATTATAATCCTGTTATCGTTCTCTTGTAATCTATGAAATAATTGATCAACTATTTGTGTACCACTGCAAATTGATACATATACATGTATAATATACTTATACTTTCTATTGGTTATTTTGAACATTTTATTATTTCTGATGAATAAAACTAAACGTTGTATCCTTGGAATCCATGTGTTTCTGTCACCATTTGATGTGCTAGTTTGATTGCAAATATGCTTAAAAGTACTGTTGTACTGATCCTATTTCTAATTGTTCCAGTGAATTCAAACCATTATCAAGTCTAATTATTGGCTTTAAAATATATATATATACACCGGGGAATAAAGTGGTCTGATGCTAAAATAAAAGAACTATTAAATATGGCATTAGCTCTGTCAGGGGTGGTCTGTATAGACATTTCTTATACATTTCTTACTGTCTCTTTATAGACAATCTTTGACTCTGTTTTGAAAATGACTGCATTTTCATAAACAAATACTACCTCACTGTCACGGACACGGACTGAAATCCGTGTCAGATCTTGTAGAAGACCCTATGCGATGTGGTAAGAGCTGGAGAAAACAGGAGGCGTGGTAAAAGGGAACACACAGGGGTTTAATAGTGCACAAAATCATAGTGACAATCCGTGAGACAGTGTACGGGGAAGACAAAACGGCATCCAAATCCAAACGGGTCCAAGGGCAGGTCAAAGCACAGAGAGTCCATCAACAAGAAATCCATCCTGGGACGTGACAAAGTTAAAATCCCCGGGAGGGGGGAGCACACGGACAAACAAAACATGGAGGTCCAAGGGTGACGGGGCGAGATCCTCCAGACCCCGGGCTCAGGAAGCAGGAGGTGTCGGGGATGAGGCCTATGCCCTCAGGAGACAGACGTAGGGTTTCCTGGTGCTAGGCGGGCCTCGCGGCATCTTACCCTAATGATGAGCCCCGAGGACTGGAGGAGCTGGTCTTTAAATAATAACGCTAAAAGGGTACACCTGGGGAGCTTAATCACAAGGACAATAATGGGAGCAGTGCAGCGCCCTCTAGGGAGGGATGTTGGGTATAACACTCACAATACATTGGGCTGCTAGGAAATGTAATCAAACTATTTTAATGCGTACATAGTAGGCCCAATCAAATAAGAACATTGCTATTTTGTGTGGGTGTATTGATCTGGTTTAATTAAGAACAGTTTTTAGTATAGGTCTCAGGATTGGTTATGCAGTGTGAAAAATGTAAGCCCTATTTACATAAAACTGTTATACACTATACAGGTGAACTATAAACAGGTAAACTGTTATATGATCATACTATTACAGTGAGCAAACCATATAAAACTAGTTTAGCATGTATCTTTTTTTTTCAAAACGAGTTAATCATAGTTTAAAATTTAATCCAGCAGTTCAAAAAACAAAGATGCCTAACAGTCCTAAAAAAACTAGAAAAAGATAAGGATGAGGATTTTAAAATAGTTAAATTAATACTGTAGACTTAATTATGATTTGCATTCTCTTGCTTGAGATTTCTAGTGTTTGTTGCTCAAATGCAAACAGTTTTCTGACATATATAGCACCATCCATTCACAGTATCTGATCTGCTTGCTTGTTGCCTAATCCTGGGCTAGCCTTCTACCTTACCATATGTTGTTTTTTCTCTGCTGCCAAGACTAACACAATCTCTGTATCTGACATCTGAGCTACTTTTGCAAGAGAAGAGTCACCATCAGCATTTGATGGGTTTGTGATCCGCGACACAATTGTGTTGATACTGTACTATGTTTGAAATTATGGGCATGTATTTGCATTTCTGTACTGGAACTCTCTCTCAAAGTGTGAAAGTTCTTCATAGAGGGTACACTTCTTGCTTGGTTCTAAAGATTGTTCAACAGTGAATGACTGACAGACAGAAGGTTTCCTTGAGATCCAACAGATCAGCTCCAAACCTTGGCTCCCTCGGATTCATGACATGATGCAAAGAAGATTTCTAGTAACATGCAAAAGTTTTTTTTGTGAAAGAAAACATAATCTCCATAATCAGAATTGTCTGTGGAATTTAGCATTAATTTAATAAGGTGCAGTTATAATTTATACACATTACTTTACAAAAAAAGCTAGAATGCTAATAAACTTTACATTTTTACATTATACAGCAATAATCTCAAAGCACTTATGCTTAATTATATTTTACAGAGTTTAAAGCTGACTTCTTGACCATGTGTCACTTCAGATATTTTTAATAAATGTTTTTAATTTATAATTTAAATACCTACATTTTTGTTCTATGTATTCTCATTTTAGCCCCCACTATCCCTCTTAGTTCCAGTGAAGAAAAACCAGTGAGCTATACATTTACAGACATACTGTATGTATATCTTACAAAACATTTTGACAATATAATGTGTTGGAAAACGTATGAGGTCTTAATGTACCTCCATCTAACTAAGTACATAAAAAAATTAATTTTTGACTTTCAATGAATTATCAATGGTGGAGTTATTTGGGAATAATAGATTTGCTCCTGATGTATATAAAGTTGGGGTAACATACTGTATTTTATTTTGTAAGGCACAAAATAGACTTATTATTTTTGGAAAATTGGTGAAGATGCCTTTGAGTGTTGAGCTGGTTCGTACCAGAAATAAAGAAAAAAAATGAATTTCAGAAGGAATCCTTTTGGGATTATGTTGTGGCAAAGGCATCTGTAAAGGAATAAAAGGAGGTCAGAAAGTCTGTTCTTGGAACAAATAACTTCAAAGTGGCAAAAAGGGCTGAATAAGAAAAGAGGACATAGATCCCAGTGAGAAAGATAGAGAATGGTATGGAAATCTAGAGAAAGCTTTAGCTGAATGCACGGTAGAAAGCATATACCTGAATATTTGAGACCTTGTGAATTTTACATCTTTCATTTTAAATTTCAGCATGGAATTTGCCTCTTGCAAGAGGATTCAGCTCCTTGCTTACTTGCTTAGTTAATGCATACGAAAAACAGATCTCCAGCTTGAGGTGTTTCCATTAACATTTTAATGTTGCCTCTGTTCCAAGTAAACATAATTTTTGGACTTTTTTGGTCCAAGGGCCACATAACATTTTGAAACTGTATAAAGGGCCACTTCAGACTGCTGTTACAGATAGTCTATGCCCTACATAAGTTTAAAATCCAACATAGGCTAACTAGTTCAAGTTTAATGATAACCTGAAAGAAAAAATATATTTTAAATTAAAAAAAATAAAAAACTGAATAAAACTTGATGTTTAACTCATTAGCCAAGTCTTCACCAATTACCTCGACCCAATGGGTTGTCACGATCGTAAGGCCCTCCTCTTAAGGATGCTCCGGCTCTTTCTTGTTCATCTTGATTTTTTGCACCTGCCTCCTGTTCCAGCCCCTCCCTACAAAAGCCAGATGATCCCACCATTCCAGACTCAGCTTTGGAAGATGGACGCCTGGAAGCCCGCCTACCAGCGAGTCCAGGAGTGGCCCGACCATCTGGGTCCAGGGTTCTGAGCGCCTGGCCCCGTTATCCCTTTTTTATTCCCCTACCCTTTGCCGGATCCCGCTCTGGCTTTCAACTTCTGTCATTTCTGTCATAGATGGATCACCTGGCTTTGGACATTTGCTCATTCTGGATTACCCTTCAGACTCCCCTTGGACTGCTTGCCTGGACCACGCCCCCCGAGCACCAGTGCGCCATCGACACGCCCCCTGTTCGTCTTCCAACCTTATTCCTAGTCTTCTTTCTCCGTGTTTGTTGCACTCCCTTCTGGATTCTATCGTCTGCATAGGGTCCTGAAAAACACTTCGTGACAACTGTTCTGTGTGATAAACATATTTTCTCAAATTTGCTCTTGCTCTCGGGACAGAGAATATCTGCAGGTTCTATAATACACTCATACAAAAGCTCTCCTTCAGAGAACAGCTTGCTTTGTTTAACAACTTTCAATGCAAGCAGGTAGCTTGTCTTTGTGCTGGCCTCTTGGATAGTAGAAGGGTGGAAAAATACATTTTGCTAAGCCTGTAAACTAGCAGCTAGTTTGGAAGTTCTATTAGCCCTCTCCTTCCATTACAGATTGCTAGCATAGTTAGAATGTTTGGTACAAAAATGCCAACTGAGACTGTATTCTTTGAACACTGCGATCATTTCCTTACAAATTAAACATTTAGCCTTTTTTCCAACTTGTGAAAATGTATTTTGCAGTCCATTCTTTGTTGAACACTCTGCATTCTCTGTCAACTTTCTGCTTCTTCAATCAGCTCATTTTGGTGCAGGTTTCCTCACAGTATGATGGACCCACTCTAACTGGTGAATTAAATTGGTAAAGCAGGGCTTCCCAAACTTTTTAAGTCCTTGCCTCCCTTGACCTGTCAAATTTTCCATATGCCTCCCCGTCTCAAAAATAAGTTCTATGGCAATGCAGTATTTTACAAAAGATGATAAATTTGAAAAGGAAATAATGGGTCAAAATAAAAACAAAGTTGATCCAATTTTTAATATTTTCAATCATTTTCAGAACCAAACTACTTTTTGGTTAATAATGACTTTAAAAAATAGTCAACATCTTTGTAAAATGCAAATAAAATGACTTAGAAAAGGTAAAAATGTAACATTAATGTTTTTACAAAAGGGGGAGAAATACAATGTCATTTTGTTTGTGCCCCTTAATGGGTAGGTGGGCTTGTTTAATAAATTATGTTAACATAATTACCAAAACTACTGGGTAGTATTTTTGGAATGGCAATGGGCATCTCCTTCTCAATATTGACTCTTGATGTGTACTTGGATTTGATAACCACAAGTACTGAAATTCCAGCCACAAGGCAGGAAATTGCAAAGGGAAGCAGTATTTGCAGGGCTCTGTTGCTTATTCCTTGGTACTCCAATAGTATGAGGTTTTTTGCATTGTGCTACTCGGCATGCAACTTTGTATGATGAGATAAGAACTTTGCTGGGGACTGTAGCTTGGTTAGAAAAAGCAGTTTTCTGTTAATTAATTTAACTAGCACAAAAAATATTCACGAGGCCTACTTATCAAACTACTGTGAACAGTTTCCAAATGACGTTTCAATTTATTGGGGAGCACGTTCTCAGCAGTCAACACTTTGAGGCAGACAACACACAGTGGACATTCTGCAGCATCCACAACTTTGCACCTGAAACAGAAATTCAAGAAACTGTCATCATACTTTCTGTATTTGGTATCTGTTTCTCTTAAGAACTGGCTCCATATCCTTCCTGTTTTTTACTCATATTTAAAAACCTCTTCATTGAGATAGTGTAACAGAAAAACCACAATACGACCACTCATAGAAACATGAAACACTGAAGCCGCGGTCAACTGGTACACTGCTTACAGACTGCCGACTCTTTTGCCTAGTGTCATGTGACACAATCTATCTAGGTAGCGCACGACTCGTACATTCTGTGTGCAGGAACAGTGGGTTTTGCTTCTAATACAATTTTTCTTTGCCGCTACCTGCAACCCCCCTGACTGACAATGGCACCTCCCCAAGGGGGCGTGATGCACAGTTTGGAACCACTGTGGTGAAGCATACATGTGCCATCTAACGGCAAGAATAATGAAATGTAAGAAAAAATAGCACCAAACAAGGTGGAATATGGCGAATATTGACTCATTTTTTTTTACCTCAAGGGAAGGTTAAAACAGGCCATATGCGGCCCACGGGCCATAGTTTGCCCACAGGTAGACTACTGTGACATCATTGGAATTTTTTCAGACATCTTCCAATGCTTTAACTTATTTGTCTCCCCTAGGGTGCACAGAAGAAGATGGCTTAATGGTTTGACAGTACTGACTCTGCACCCACATCATGAGAGACTTCAAGTCATTCCTGTCTTCAGCAATGTGTTGCCAGCTTCATTGCAGACTGAAGAATTCCTGGAGAGATGTTGAACATATTCTGACCACGTTTGAACTTGTCTGCAAAATGAACCTTTAGTTTGCTGCTAGAGCAAGGGTAATCCTTAAGCTGTCTATAAGATGTATTCACATATCCCAAGATATTTGGATTGATTGAAAACTGGAAATCTCAAAGCACAGGCCCAATTGGCTAAGTATCTTTTTCAGACATATGTTAAGCTTTCCAGATATGTGAAAGTTTTTCTGTATGGATCAAATATCAGCTACAGTACTAATGATGGTGGGGAAAAAGTGAGTCTTTTTTTTACTCTTTGTTGTTGACATAAATAAAAGAAAGAATATACGTGCTAGCCTTTTATTGGCTTGTTCTGAGACTCTTGACAGTTTCAGTGCATTCATATACAGAAATTAAACAGGTCACAGAAATATTAATGCTCAGATTTTGTTTTACTTTTGTTTTGCTCTGATATGTTTGTTCTGTTTCAAATGTATTGTTGGCATTTCAATCTTTTTCATAGTTTGTTTACTAACCTTTTATATTTAGAAATGCAATCAGAGTACTGAAACACACCTCAGTGTGGACATAGATTTGACTATTATATACTGTACATAACAATGACAATTTAGATGATACCATTTTAGAATTTGATTCAAAAATACTAAATAGTTTTGAAGAAAATTAAGAAATACTTGATTGCCAGCTTTATATGAAATAAACATTTAAGATGAATACTAGAGATGCCATTTATGTCATGTACTGTAAGTAAATTATATCTTCTTTACAGTATGGAATGCAGTACAACAATTTAAAATAAGAAAAAATAGTTCAACAGAATCAGCTTCCATTAGATCATTAGCAACTTTGATAAGAGCAGTTTCAGAGGTATGTTTTTGTCTAAAGCAAGAATGAGCTCTGGCTAGTTCTACTTCGGCTTTATACTGTGGCAAGCATCAGCAGATTCTTGTTTACAAGAATTTACGTATATACTGTTTATATAGTTACAACTAAGAGATCTAACAGATCTTGATAATTATTCTTGACAGATATGAGCAGAATCAAATGAAATAAAATGCAAATAATGAAGTGGTTAAAAAAAATCTTGAATGAATTACTCTGATAACTTTAATCTTATCAATGCTAAAGAGAATATATTTTTCCCTGCAGTTTACAATGATGAAAAGATGAGAACATGACACTTTTGCTCTTCTCTTAATTCAGTTGTGATCTGTAACTGTTGTTGCTACCAGTATATTATTAACTGCAGTTTTAAGGTCACATCACTTGTCAGTGGGTCAACTTGGTATCATTATGAGGAACTCTAGGCACATGGAAAAAACAAAGGATGAATTCTGTAGAAATCTGCAATGTTGTTCATGTTGTTTTTATGAGACCTTCTATCTATATATCTATAGATATTTAAAAGAATGGAAGGCATTAAAGGAATAAAACACATTCAAACATTTGTACATGCATAAATAAACAAAAAACCCTGTTTATTTTCATATTCCAATTTCCTTTTATAATTTTGTGTTCTTGGGTGATTGCAATGATAGTTTGTGTACAAAAAGGACTCTCTACATCATGTAGCTGACAAACAATCCTAAAAAATAGATGTGGTCCAGGAGCCAATACCGTAATTGTGTGGTGAGGAGTTTAGACTGGCACATGCACTGTAAGTGTAAGGTCTGAAAAATTACACCCATGGGAATAATATTAATAACAATGATAAGATTGGAAATCTTATAATAATGTTAGAGCATTTAACATTTAAGCTTTTTATAAATAGTGTTATTTTTCAGTGTGGATAGTTTAAATGGCACTAGGCAAGAAAGAGACACCAACAACTGAACTTACTGGACACTATGTTCAAACATCAACACTATCTAAGCAAGAAAAGTAGTAGACAGAAAATGCTTTGTTAGAGTGTGCCGATGTTACTGTAACATTACACACAGTACAAGATGAGATTTGTACAGTTACATCTCTCCACAACATTTTTGGGAGCAATTAAACTCACAGTTGCAAGGTGCTAATCTCTTGGTGAGAAGGTGGCAGGCTGGGTACTTGTGCAGAGGTGTACTTGAGACAGCAGTTCAGATCTGTGATCCAACCTAAACTGCTACACAGGCAGGCAAGAAAGAGTGTGTATCTACACATAAGAAGAATAAAGGTAAAGACAAACAGGTCACTTGCAGCATGCCAGCATAATATTTTATTATAAATGCCTCAGATATTGAAACAACATAAGGGATGATAAAGACTTAAGGAAGATGTCTTAACAGCAACAGTACACTGAATTAGATAATACTTAAAATAACTAAAAGATTATAAAAAATCCCAGATTGTGTTATTAGTAGCACAATATAGTAATAACACATCAGTAAATCATCAGAGCCTTTGCCCGTTGTTGGGATAATTTTCCTTTGTACAACCTTGTAGAAGATGATATCAAGATTTATTATAAAATATACAAACGGCCTCCATGTTGAAATGTTTTCATTGAACTATGACAAACTGGTGAGAGCCCTTGTAAAGCCAGTGGCAACAATTCTGGGATATTCCTATGAAACCTGTTTAACTATTGGTTGCTAGGGTGACAGTGACCGGTGAAATATATGCTGATTTGTCCCTGCTCTGTATGAAAGAGTCCTCTGTCACACACAGTGTTTTCGTCAAATATCAGGTTTATTAACCAATTCAACATGGGAGATGTGAAATTATTGAGAAAAGTGCCAGGCAAGTATTATGTATTCCTTTACAGTGTAATATTCTTTATGGGGTGGTAAAACCAAAGCAGGTAGGCAGGGGTCGAGCTTAGAGAGCGTGAAGTATCAGGGAGAATCCAAAGGAGAGTCGAAAAAACAGGCAAAATTTTAAGGCATGGGAAAACTGCCCAGGATGTAGCTAAAGAGGCAGGATTGCACAGAGAGAGGTTAGACAAAACAAAGGGAAAATTCAAAAGCTGAAGTAAAAAAAGCATATTTGAGAAAAAAGGAAAATCTTTGAAGACAAACAACTGTACGGAGTCTAGAGAACAAAACCCAGACTGAGCAAAGGGCATTGTAAATATGATGCTTAAATACCTGGAGGTATCAAGGTAAGTCCTGGCTTAATTGCACGTACAGTAGGAGGTATCGATAATCGCCCATATCTTGTCATTACAGCATAAGTAGAATAAACGGACCAAGTGGAGACTCTGCCTGTTACCATGGAGATATGAGAACGTGGATTGTTGTTTGCATGAGTGTTACAGTAGGAACCAGAGTAGATAAGACTTTACTACAAATATACTCAATTTGTAAAAACTGTACTCTATACTAATGTAATGCCTTACTATATTTCAAGCAATCTTTCAAGTCAATGTCATTATACACAAATAAAGAGCTGTTTTGGTTCGTTCACCATGATCATTTCGTGCAATGATTGCTAAGCCTGAGACTCCATTTACCAATGGAGACAGGCATTTTCTGTAATATCAGTCTACCTCCAAACATGAAATATCACCGTACTCTTGACCTCTCTATATACAGAGAAAGGCAGGCTTTCTGTACATACAATAAATTATCATCACACATGAAACTACTGATGTGGTAGAAACGTAAGTAGCCCTATATTTATGACAGACACTGATGAAACCTTTGTAACAAATTAATCACTGCTTAAAATGAAAAAGTCCCTGCCATTTAGAGTAGAACATTGATTCAGGGGCAGTAGAACATGTGATTTGCAATGCATAAGATATTGATAAGATATTTGAATCTTTATGAAAAGATAAAAGATACAATTTAGAGAAACAGATTTTTTTCAGGCTTCTTACATTACAGTTATCTTTCCCAAATCTTTGAAAGCCCTTCAGGAAAATCATGTCCACCTTTGGCATTTGTGAATTTCCACAATGAATATTACGGAGTCAAAGTACAGAACACAACTAGTGCATACCTTGCTGCAATCCTAAATGTGTCAACAGCTCAGTCCCAGAAACCCCACATCAATAAGCTGAGAAAACTGAGACATTGCCAGGTGTTTCACAAGCACTATTGTCTGGAAGGCAAGGGATTGTATAAAACTTTACCATTTTTTTCACCAAGATGTTTGAAGGTACAGTATATGACTTTTTTACAAACACGTCCAGTGACATTCTTGACCAGCCTAGAGAATTGGTAAATAAAGCTCCATGTTGCATCATAAAACTAACCATCATTGAATAGAGAAGACAACAAAAAAAGAACACATGGTAACAGGAAAAATAAAAAATAGAAAAGACACAGGAGAAATAAGAAATGGAGAGAATCAAGGGTGGCTCATCCATATGGGTAAACCTAGGTGGTCACCTTGGGTGCCAAGTTAAATGCAGTGCCAAATTTGAAGAGAATTAACAGTAAGGAATTAATTCCAAAGAATTAATGTAATAACAGAAACTAAAAACTACAAATAAAATAAAGATGTTATTATTTCTATTCAAATTTCCATACAGAGGGAAAAAGAACTATAATTACGTTTATTGTTGCAGCTATAGGTGACAAGGAAGTGTCTCTAAGAGTTTAGAAAAAGTGTGTGACACCTGCCAGTATAAACATTAGCAACTTCAAAGCAGAGGGGATGTTTGCCAAGGTGTAGGGGGGTCCCCTGATCAAAAACAATTGCAAAGTTTACCTTGATTTACCTAGTTAATTAAGTTGTTCAATGATTATCAATACATAGTCCAGAAACAGACTATATAAGATCACATTAAGACCACAGAGGGAAGAAGATAATGTAGGGAAGCGAGGAAGAAAAAAACAGGTCAGACAACAACAGAAGAGTTGGCAGAAGCTGGAAGCTTGTGCCAGGTGTTTTTAGGGAACTTAGGTTTCCAGAGTTAAAGATACCTCTGATAGAAATGGCCTTTCCTGCTTGTGAGCGCATTTGTAGAAACACGGAGATAAGCTCCCATTTATTTGGCGGCATCTGGGTTTCTAGAGAGAGACACTTAACTGCCGGTTGTATTGCATTTATCAAGACGCTTATCTCTTAAATAATGCCTTCAGAGGCCAAAATAAGAGTTAGATTTCTCAGTAGCAATCAGGGGTTTTCTGGGTGATTAGAATGCTAGGCCTCTGAAACACTTTGACTGTACAAACTGTAAATAAAGTAACCCGTGCGTTGTTCTTGCTGTGTGCAGTGTAGTGTTTGTATTGTCAAATAATTTCAAGTTTTCAAGTTTCAAGTTTATTCATGTGCCTTGTATTATACCAACTGCTCAGGTACTGTACATTCAGGAGAAATCACTTCCAAGCTAGGGGTTGAATATTTATTTTACTTATTGGCTAAAGGACTTGGTCAATTCCTGATATTCACCAGTTTTGTAACCCCTATTTGAAACACTATACATTTCTGAAAATTAATACATCAAATAAGCTTTCAAGAGGTTAAGATAAGAAAATTGTCACTGAACTCTGCAAGGGTACACCACTATTGTTCTTTGCATTGCTGTCTGTTTTATTGCGTTAGAGTGGATATACAGTATGAGGAGCTAAAGTATATAAACATTATTAAAACTTAGCTTTATTGGGTTGTATAATTATGACCTTTTCTCATATCAGGGTTACATGTAGAAATAAGATGTTTGTTATTTAATTATCAAGACATTTGATAATATTATTAGAACTAAAGATATCATAAAAATAAAAATAATAATGGGTAGACACTGAACTGTTTATGTAGCTGTAGGTTGTCTTTGAGTGGCAGAGGATCAAAAGGAATTTTCTAATCATAAATAAGGAGAAAAATTACACAAAGAAAGAAAGTAAAAAAAAAAGAGGTCAGAGATAGGGAATTAATTGAAGGAAGAGGAAACACCAGGTGAGTGAACCTTGTTCCGATTTGGAGAAAAGATTCTGGTTCTGAGCGAGATATAGAGAACTTGTCCTGTTAAGGAAAATATCACTACCTTTGTGCGCGCTGACCGTCTCTCCTGCCGATGGGAAGTTCTGCGCCTTCTGGAGCATCCTGCTGACTACGCCAAATTTGTTGTAACAGAAGAAATAAGGTTCTTGATCCCGAGATGAAGTAAAACAGATGAGTTTATTGCATGCAAGGAACAATAAAGCCGAAGTCTTCACATCTTTCTTCATTTGCTATGCATTTCCTAGTCTAAAAATGTTTTCTCCTAATTAAGTGATGCATTTAATAGAACAGGGATATAGATTCCAGTTCACTTCAGGCCATCAGGGATTATAGGAAGGGAAATTTAGCATTGGGTCATATTCTGTTAATTTGGGATGTAGGGTAGTTCTATTGTTCGCCCTAGAATTTCAGGTTACAGAGTTAACACTCCAGGTTTCCTTTTCTAAGCAAAGTGGACAAAATGAATAATTAGTTTTAAAATAATAAATCTCAGTTTAAAAATTAAAAAAATGGGCCAAAATGCCTTACCAACCAGTTTACTAAAAAGGAGAGGGTGCCAATTGCAAGATTTGTAATTTTGGGGCTTCTGCTGGAGAGAACACTGCTTTTGACAGAGTAAGTGTCCAGAATCTACAGTAAGTAATTTCAACACTAAAAAGTCCAGACTTTTGACCTTAGGTAATTTATTTTTGTATTTGTTGGAAAAACTGATTTCCCTTTCACAAGGATAAAAGGCTTCTTTGATTTAAGTAGTGATATACTATTTTTTAATAGAGAAAAGGGTCCATTCAGCATTCATTTTAGAATGAAATTTAGTCTTTCCTAAGATCTTATTTGATCAAATGCAGGTTCTCCCTTTTCATTGTAAGGTATTCGTGCCTCAGTACTCAGGAAGAATTTTAAATTTTCCATGTATGTAGTAAGATATTAATATCTGTGAAAATACTCATGAAAGTTGTGTTTGTGTTAAATTATTCTAAATATAATGTAATTTAAGTTTTCCACCTGGTAGCATGCTGTGCCAGAAAACAAATGGTACTCCCCAGTGACAGCTGATGTATAACTATTACATTTTAAATTTAAAAACTTTGCTTGCATACCAGGCTGGTGTCAATACCTGACTTAACTGATATTTATTTAATAATTTTAACATCCCTTTATTTAAGTATTTATGCCTCAGAATAACAATATCACAAACATCAATCCAGTGTTATCATCTGAAAGATTGCATTCCTTTCACCACAACTAAACCTCAAATTCTCTAATTCCAAATTATAGTGTTAAATAATATCTGCACTGTTTAATTTTTATTATCCATTCATCCATTTTCTAACTACTTTTTCCAATGTAGGCCCGCGGGGGAGATGGACCCAATCTCAGCAAGCAATGGGCTCAAGGAATTTTTTTTAATTATTATTAAAGTGACTTTTTATTCTCTTTGCTTCTGCTTTCATGCTTTATTATTTTGGATTGAGGCATGCTTGGTATGTTTTGTAATTGTAGTGCTGCCCTGGGACACTGGAAGTGACATAATTGTGCTTTACCTTAATAAATATAAATGTAAGTGGATAAATAAATCATGCTTTGCACTGTTAGTGTACTCATCTGTAAATCTCACGGTGGGTGTAATGACCCGATTTTATAAAATGAATATTTAAATAAAATAAATTACTCTATAGTATATTAAGATACTCTAAACCAGACCTACTTGTACTAACAAAATATGTAACATTGTGATTTTCTCCTTTTTAGAGAAAGATAATTTCATTGATAAAGCCCTTTAGTTTACTTTTTATATTTTATTCTTTTTAAGGAGATGTTACACTCAACAACAGTTACTTTGCATTTTAAAAAAGGTGCTATTTAACAGAACTTCTTGAGTCAAATCCTAATCTCTAATCTTCTACTCATCTACATATAAATATTCGCTGGCTGCAAATACACACTGGTGCGCTCTATTGTTCATTCTTGTTGGAGACAGACATGTTTCACACTTAGGGTTGCTAAGACCTTACTGTTAATGTGTTCTCCTCCTAAAACCCAGCAAAGGAGTTGTTTTTTTGCCTCTTTTCACATCAAACAGCTCCTTGACCCTCATTTCTCTGGAAAACAACTGTTTCTCTGTTCCAACCATGTTGTCATGAGAGCCAACGAACATCCAAGAAACTCCTAGCCACTTTGTCTTATTATCTCCCCCTTCTCTCTTCTCACAATCTCTTTCATTCTGCTCTCTCCCTCCCCTCCATTGTTTCCTCTCCATTTCTGGTCAAGATTCCAAACAGCTGCACCAACAGTTTCTGTTAATATTTATTATTTCATTGTTAACCTTTCCTTTCCCCACCACAGAATTCCCTATATAACTCCTTTCCATTATATAGCGCTTTTCTGGACACTCCACTCAAAGTACTTTACGGGTAATGGGGACTCCCCTCCACCACCACCAATGTACAGCTGGATGATGCAACGGCAGCCATATTGCGCCAGAATGCTCACCACACATCAGTTATCAGTGGGGAGGAGAACAGAGTGATGAAGCCAGTTAATAGGTGGCCATGACTGCTAAAGGCCATAGGGAAATTTGACCAGGTACTGTAGATGGGGTAACATCACTACTCTTTTCGAGAAAGACCCAAGAATTTTAATGACCACAGAGAGTCAGGACCTCGGTTTTGTGTCTCATTTCATCGTCTCATTTACGCCTTTTTACAGTATAACTTCCCGTCGCTATACTGAAGCATGAGGACCCACATAGACTCATTGCATATCCAAATTAGCTTGATCAAACAAAGCTCATGCCTGCATGTTACATATTCATGTACTCTATGCTACACATTCTCCGATTGTTCTTGTGAAACTTTACAGCCAAACTGATACACTCTTAGATCTGTGTTTGAAGAAATCTGCTTTGGTGTTCAGGGGATTGTTCTTGGATCTGTGAGAGCACTAGTCACCAGCCAACACTGAATTTTCACTGCTAGGAGAATTACCACAACTTATTAATAATAAACTGTACTTTATATAGCACCTTTAAAAGTAGCTTCTCAAAGTGCTTTACAGTAAGAAAAAAAACAAAGTTAACAGATAGTACACTAAAAAAACAAAGGTTTGGAGTATGGTAGAAGATGAAAAGGGGAAGACACGGATATCAATTAAGTAAAAGCCCTACTGAAGAAGGTTTTGAGTCTGGATTTAAAAGTGCTGAGGGAAGCTTTAATATCCTTGGGGATAGAATTCCAGAGCTTTGGGGCATAGTAACAGAAGGCCCTTTATACAGCATGTAGAAGAGCTTATGAGACAAAAAAAGAGACCAGAGGTCATAAGATTGAAGGCTGTGAAGTAGTGAGTAGGAAGATAATCAGACAGGTACTGAGGTGTCATGCCATGTAAAGCCTTATATGTGAGCCCAAGGATTTTGAAGCTGACACAAAAAAGGAAGCCAATTCAAGGACTTAAGGACAGGAGCAACGTAATCAACTTGCATGCAGAATTCTGACTGTCACACTTTGGACATACTAAAATTCAAAAAGCTTTTTAAAGAGCAGACCATCATTATGTTGAAACACACACCTGTGCTTTTTATGTAACTGGGCAGGGAACTCAAAACGCTACATGACTACATTTTTCAAAGTCCCTAACTATCATTGGCAAAGCAGCTACACTGCTTACAGGCCTGAAAATAAACAATTCTCACAAATAGTCACTCAGAATCTTCTCAAAACAAAATAGCCTCTCTGTCGCCCTGAGGCTCTTCACAAAGTTTCGAAAAACTCATAAAACTCACACTTTCTCTGTTCTCAGTCAATGATCAGTATTTCTCACTCTGGTGAAGGATGAATACAGGGTTTCTGCCCTCAGTCCCTGTAACAGCAGCCATCAACTCCTACCAACTGACACAGGAAGCCTCTGCTTCCTGCTTTTTAAACAGTCACCTGACCAATTGGTTTGTTTCAACTGGGCAAGGTTTAAGGCAGCCAGTGTTGAGCGCTCACAATATTTATAATTAAATGTTATGAATAACACAATATCTGTAATGAAACCTTTGATCTTGATCACAGATCACGAGAGTGATCCATAAAACAAACTAAAATGACAAATAAACAAGGACTCTTTTTCTTATTGTTTTCTCTATAAGACATCCTCTGTCTCTTTTTATTCCTTTACTTAGACAGACATGAATCATACAAAAAGGACAGCAACTGCAGCTCGTAAAGTCTTAATCCACAGCAGCTGTGATTGCTGTGAGGCTGATAAATCACTGTCCTGTCACATTGATATCATCAGTGTTACAACACGGAGGGAGGGGTCAAGGTACTATTAATTGATATCATTGTCCATTTGCCATTTTCCATAAACCTCTGTGCACAGTGGTAAATTGTTCATTGCTTTGCTGTCTTGGAATAAATATATTGTGGAGGGGAGGAAGACTGCCCTTTGGACTAGGGGTAATGTGATTTGTTTTGTTCCATGGAAGGAATTATTTAGGACCCTAACAGTACTGGTGGCTTGTTGTAGCTTTGTGATATCCTTCTTACATTTCTAACATTTCTAAGATGTGACATTTTGAGTTATGAATGGCAAATGACACAAACAACAAACAATATGACAAAAGACATAATTTATTTCAGCTTGTTCCCCAACAATATTTGAGTCAGGTTTTGTTTCATTGATCAAACCATTTTGCTTCTTTGATTGGACCTTTGATTGCTAGAATGCAACCATCCTAATTCCAATTCCAATAGTTTTTCACTTTTTATAGTCTGTCTTTACCTTTCGGATCCTCTTCAGCATCTTATCTCTTTCATGTTGTTCTCCTCTTAGGGAAGACTGCAAAGTCCTTTTCCTTCCAGGTTGTTCTGTTCCACACACACGTCACTGGGAACGGATCTTCTCTCTAATTCACTGAAGACTCACTCTGTCTTCATTAATTACCTAGCACTAAATTATTTAGCTCTGTGTTGCTCAATCACAGTCTTCACTTATTACTAATCAGTTTAACATAATCAGGCTGAATAGAGTATTCAATAGAGAATAGAGTTACCCAATCACAATGTTCACAAAAACATTACTTCAACTCAACTGTTTGCTCTGACTCTTCACCAACAAATTCCAAATCTTCACTAACTGCCAATCACTACTGTAACTGTCCCAGCATATCCTGGTTATGGAGGCATTCCTAGAAAACAACATTTGCTTGCCTAACACAGTTGCAGTGGCTCTCACGTATCACACTTTTGAGACCACCCATCTGTCTACACAGGGAATTCTCAGGACTCAACCTTTCTATTCAAAACTCTTCTCTCAGCTGTGCAGAAAATGTACATTCCCACATTGCCAAGTGAAGCTCCATTGTTCCAGATGCTAATATCCAGCTGGCTAAAATGTTCCTTGCCAGCACACTTCAACACGATTGAGCGTGGCAAAAGAAGTACCATGCAGACCACCTCTTCAGCAACTGTGACACCCCTCAGTACAGCTTAATATGTACTGTATGTTCTCAAGCATCCCTTGCTCACGGATTCCCACAGGCCTGTAAGGCAGCTCAATCCATTTCTAGCAATCAATCCCCCTCTGGATCTCTCATTCTCCTTCCTATCAGACTGAAACCCATTTTGGCCTAGCTGTTATTGTAAGCCTTCTAATGGACCCAGAGGAGTGCATAATTCCATGCAGAGTCTATCCTAAATGTTTCTTTTTCTCATTTGGAATTTCAATCCCTGAGTGCTAATTATGCATTCTGACTAGCTTTGCCTCATTCTGCATTTTTTTCAGTTAACAGGGCGTTTTCTCACAAAGCCACCTCTGACTACCTCACACATCTCTCTCAATATATTTTTTCTATTTGGTTTACAATTATTTTAATTTAAACCTCAGTAATTGTTCTCTTAATTGTGATTTGTTAAGAGATCCTCCACTTTTCCTTCCCTTCCAACAATAGGCTCTCGCTTTTTCTGATGATGTATATGTGGAGCTCCCTATTCTGGTCCTCGGGGTGATAAAGGGAAATGTTTAAAGGTAGGGGAACACCATTAAAATGTTTTTAAGCCCACATTTGTAGTGCAGTAACTTGGGGTCTTCATTTAGTTGAGAACTGTTGTATGGTTCCTACCTTCTCAGGGGTGGTGAGCCCGTGGGAGGAAGAGAGTTGGGGAATAGATTGCTATTTGGAAAAGGTTTTAACAATGGGGCAAAATGGGCTTGGAGGAAATTAGATTGTTTTTCTTTGTGATATAGCTAAATAATATTGTTCTACCTTTTATGGACACACAGTATTAAAGTAATTTTATATGTGTGTTTATATTTTTATTTTAGTTTTTATATACATGTGATAGTTAATCATTTTGTTTTATAAAATTAGGCTGATTCTAAAGCTATGTATATACATAAACATATTTATATGTATACAGTTATGATTCAGTTGTAAAGTTAATATATTTATAAATAATATGTTTACCAGATCATTCGTCTATATATTAAGCTTTAGTGCTTACATTTGCCAGCACAAATATCAATCTATGTATTAAGCAATAATTCTATACAATTACCAGTTTAATGGTCAATCTACTGTATGAACAAGAAAAATAGGTTATATAAACATTTAATACAGTCTCAGATGAAATCAGAGGTGAACAGTTTATAGTTATGGATGAAAACATTTGCACATGCCTTTAAGTTTCTCTGTGAACTTTTTTATGTATCTTTTTATGTATTGCTTTCATTAATCTTTTTACACTGACAATATTAGTAATTTTCATTTAATTAATATAACTTAGAACAATTTGCTATATTTATTGTTATTGATTTTACATCTCAGTATGTACATTTTGCAGTGGTATTAAATGAATGATACAGAAATAAAACAAAATACAGAGGTTGTATTTAATACAAATCTTACTTTTTTTCTAGTATTTTTCTTTTCCTTTTTCCCATTATGTAAAAGGGTAGTTTTTCAAAAATATAAGCAATTCTAAAACCCATTATGAAAGATATGAAATGGTAAAATTTTCCAGTATGTTTCTAAGACGCACAAGTGCATAAATCAAAAGTATCATTCCAGATTTTGAAAGCCAGTATTCTTCTGTGGGATTTTCTTTTTCAAACTGAAGGAAATGTAATAAGGAACTGTGGTTCCCATGGCAATCTCTCCCTAATCAAGTCATACCCCTTAGAGACTCAGAGTTAAATCTTACCTCTGGGCTGAATCAGCATGTGCCAGTGATCCTTCCACTCTTCCTGTGTAATAAATGCAACCTTTCTGACCATGGTGTGCATTAATTCCTTTTGATTCTCTTTTTTATTTATAGTAGTTACTATAATTATATACATTACACTGTACTTTCAGCCAAGATAAGTTTAATTGTTAAGTGCAGTGATTGTGCATGCAACATTATTTTAAACTAAGGGAGTAGTTCAGCACAGCATCATTCCATCTGAAATCACACTGAAAAGTGGATTTTGACCCCCACAATCTCAAATTGCTCTGAAATGATTTGTAGAGTAAGAGAGAGCTGGGATAAGCATCCCTGTAACATTATTTCATAAAAATATACAGTAGTTTGATCTGTGGAAAAACGAAGCAAACTGATGGACACCAAAATGGACACTTTGTTCAGGTTGCTTTAATGAATATTCTGTTCCAGCTTCCAATTTGTACCAATCTCCTCCCTGAAAATGATTAGGAGATGAGAAATCAAAATAAATGGTCAAACTTCACCCATGGGCCCTCGACACCCCACCCTTAGCCCACCTCAATAAACATCATACACCATCGGTTCTCTATGACGGACAAGTTAATATGAAGTTGTGACTTGGAGTATTGATTCTTCAACGTTTCTAATGTATTCCCAGAAAAAAACGTTGGTGGCTTTTTTCTCCAGAACAGCTTTTTTTTTCAGGTCAGTTTTTTTAGGGTTTTAGTAGTTTTTAGGGGCACAAGAGACCCATCTGGACAAGGAATCTAACTGGAGGTCACCTATCAATCATCCAATGATTGACAAACTGATGAGGAACATTTGGGTTGGGATAGACCACTACACCTGATGAATTTACAGCTAATCACCATCCCGAGATTACTGGACTGACAAGATATAGCAAAACTTTGTCACTTGCTTATTCTGAGCTCTCTCGCTCAGTTGGGGCCTGGCAACCTGACAAGCACCAGACGGAAACAGAATGAGATCTTACATTAACAAAATTCATCCCAAGAGTTCCTCTGTGACTGGCTAACCAATTGTACTTTAACCTGATCAGTGAAATTAATACAACTGGACATTAGTCAACAACTCTGTATGAAAAGTGCCAGTATCAGAGTAGCAGTTACACCACAGGGCAAACCGACTTTCTCATTAAATATTTCTCTTTAAATGAAGATGCTTGGGCTCAACGTTTTCTCTGAAAAGGGCTGATTACTGGATTCCTTTTCATGTAAGATTGTGAAGACAATACATTATTTCCTTTCAACACACAATGTAGTCATCACAAATGTGATGATCCAAGCAGGCACAAGCACACAGCCAGCTAGAGAGACATCTGGGAGGCGACAGCTCCTCATGATCCAGTTTCTTAAATAGACATGTTTGGGGTACATCATTATTTTTGTAGGTTTGTAGAATCTGGTGATGATAGACAGGAGTCACAACATAGTTGCCATACAGTGTCTACTAGAGGAGATACGTGAACAGAAACAAAATAGGTCACCAGGCCTTCAGTGACGTGTGCCTTTGTGCCTTATATCCTGGGAAAAAGTACATGTATAGTTTCCCAAATCAATCATATATCACAGGGTGACAAGAGAGGTTTAGAGTAACCAAAACCTGGTATTTTACCATTTTATAGGGTGATGTATAGGGAATCACGGGCGTAGAGCATTGCAATGGCTTTGAAATGGTTGTTCTGGGGAAGGACCAGGCAATTCAGGTGCAGGGACTGTGTGGGTCTGACTCAGTTTTACTTGGTCAACAAAGTGAGAGGCTAGTGAGGGAATCTGTGGAACTCTTCACAGATTTACTTTGGAAAAAGAAAATAGAAAGGCTGGGTTGGTCTTTTTTAAAATCAATGACAGGTCTGGGGAAATGGTGAGAGAGGGCTATACCATCATCATTGATCTGTACTTGCTTACGTGCATGGCAGTAATTGCCAATAAAAGGTAATCTTTAAGGGCACAGTGAGCAAACAAGTTACAAACTCCAGAGCTTGGGCACAGCCAGAGTTAATGTGGTGCTTCATACAGTATCTCATTAAGACATTAATGAGCCAGCAAGTTGCTCACTCAAGGTGAGCGCAACTGACATGGTATGCAGAGGTAAGGTGGAGGCTGTGCATTACTGAACCTCAAGCAGACCTGACAAAGACTGGGCAAATCCAGCTATATTATGAGGAAGGGACTAATAATTGAAACCTCTTTATGCTGTCCTTCATTTGTTTGCTATGTGCTAGTGTAAGCAATGATTTTGCAGTGTGCTCTGCTTTTACAAGTAGGCGAAGTGGTGATTTTGCTTGTCTCCATTACTGTAAGTAGCATGCAGAAGTTCACAAGCCTCAGAGATCAGGGTAGGGGGCACATGTGTGTGTTTTACAACCTGATTGGAAGTTCCAATTCTAGCACTAGCCTAGGTGTGTAAACAGAGTGCAGGGTCTCTAGTCATAGATAACTCTATTTTAATCAGAACATTTTCTGTTCCCTGTCAGCAAAATCCAGCTTTGACCACAGAGAAAATGTGTTTGGACACTGTTTGCTAACAATTGAGAATTCACAAACAAACTGAGGTGATGAAACTTCCACACATCAATTTAAATGATCTGTATATCTTTATAATAGAACAACTACTATATTTGTAGCATATCTCCTGAAAGGTGTGATAAAAATATAGTAGTTTCCACAGTGAAATCCGTCAACCTCAAACAGAGATGATAGAAAGGTATGTAATAGGAGAGTATGTTCTGTAAATACTCTTTACAGTCGTCTTTCTCCACACCTTTAAGAAGGCCAACTAGTCAGTTGTTGTAGAAATATGTCTTGTATCATTTGTCAACCACCTGTAGACTGCAGTCAATGTTTTTTCACCTTACACATTTCTGGTTTGGTAGTTCAACACATAATGCAAAGTTTTATTTTTATGGTTAATGTGAAATGGATGCATTTTGATTAATTGCATATATTTTCATATAGTTGCATATTTATTTGTGATTTTAGAAGTTTGAAGTAGAAGTAAAAGTTGATATAGATTTGAATTTCTGCATCTCAGGCACCTCCACACCTTAAGCAAACAGTTCCTATTTCAGACCACAGTGAGTTTTGCTGTGTCTGAAGTTTAAACTCACACTGTAGAACAATTATTGGAGGTTTTTTTAGGGACTAGGTCATAGAAAAGAGCTCACAAACTGAATGAACCCTGCTACATATACATATCCAAATATTGAACTATACACACACAATCCAGACTTAATATTTTGTATATACAGTACATTTTTCTCTTATTACTGTATACAGTATGTTCAAATATGTTAGTTACAGATGCAGCCATTCAAAATGGGTGGGCGTGTCGCGGTATCACGCAGTGTCACGCAGTATCACGTGGTTAATCGCGCGTCATTTGACGTCATGCCGGAAACTATCCGGCGTCACCTTGTAAAACCGCCAGGGGGAGCTTAACCTCTCATGTACAGCATTTGAGCTTTTAATTTTGAACTGTGTATTACAGCATGTTAATCATCAGTCATTAAAATGTTGGTATATTTTATGAAAGCAAGATTGCTCAGTTGGACAAAAGTACACAACCTACCTTTATCAGAAATATTTATGCATCAAAGCCTTTACCGAAGATATTACTAATAGTATTAATAATGGATGACTTTGGACAAGCTGTATACTCAAAGTATAATTTCTTTAGCACATTTGTACAAGCACTTGGAATCTGTCCAAGCCATACTTTGTCAGGCATTTTGTTTTACTTCAACAGGCATAAAAACTTCCTTGCTTTTAACAGGGCGTTTCATAATTTCTAACTACGAAAATGATTTAAAATGAGAAAACTTATCATTCAACTAGAGCTCAAAATATCACAAGGATCCTCAAGAGCACAGCAAAGACTGTATTAAAAGATACTTGTATGTATCAATGCTTTCTTTTCCGTATACCAGATTTTATGGAACCACTTCAGAAGGGTGTCAGCCAGTCAGATTCCAGGAATCGGTACTTTAAAGGAAAAATACACACCGGTATTCCATTTCTCCCTAACGATTTTAAGCATCAAAGTATTTAACTATGTGAAATAGCATGTGAAAAGGTGGTAGTTTTAAGCTTTTCTGCTAATATAATATGGAATCGCATATCTAAAGAATTTAATAACGATATAATTATATTCATGTACTGCGATAGGGCTGTGTAGGGCTGTTTCGCCTCCCTCTTCATGCAACTTCCCCTGTAGCCTACTGGTCTACGTGCCTGACTACCAACTCACGGGTTGTGTGTTCAAATCTTTTCTTTTAACAAACATTTCTTCGAAAAAATAGAATAGCGATATTATGGACAATCAATTGACTTTTATATTTCAAAATATCACAACATGATCGATTCTAAGTCATTTTTGATAACAATGAATAGTCACCTTCTTCCCTTCTGACAACGGTCCCTGCTTCTGCTTCCTGCTTCTATTGTGTGTGTGTGTGTGCAATAGAGTAAATTTTTATAGAGAAATGGAGGCTGGACAGTATGCGTTACAATATAAACATTTATATTGATTTAAATCGTGTTCTGATTTAAATCGCAAACTCGTGTTTAATTATATGTGTTTTTTAATCATAATCAGGCTAATGCATTTCTACATTTCTGTATGAACCAGCTTAGAGGGCTAAAGACAGCTTGTGTTTAAATTGAGTGTAAGGTAATTTATGCTTCTAAAGTCATGGTCAGCATTTATTATTGTACTGTGCTGTAAACTTGTTCTGTGCCTAGTCACATTATTTTATAGCGTTTTTATAGCGTTATCAAATCTGGTGGCGCTGTGTGTTAGTTTCCTGACTCCCATGTCACATGGTCTGTGATTGAATCCCAGCTACCACTTAACACTGTACTTCCTACTTTGAAAATACCTGTGAAACCGGTTTAATTCGTCACAGCCAGCACTCCGGCAGAGAGGGGGTTGTACTCGTAAAGTAGAAGCAGGCGAGATTTCCAGCGAAAGACACCTCCCCCCCCCCTCAAAAACCCAGTAAGCAGTAATGCTTTATGTTGAAAATTGAGGTGGATTTTGTTTATGATAAAGAGGATAAACTGGGATGTTACGAGTACATCATCTATCAGCAATTACACAGGTTCTGTTTCCATATTGCGGATTTTGGTTACGTAATATTATTTTCTAGGTTTCACGTTGTGAATATATGATTTGGGCAAACAAAGCCGCAAAGAAGTACATTATGGGTTGTTGTTTTTTTTTTGCAGTTTTATCTAGAACAAGCGATGCTTAAACCTTTGTATGATTCTTGTGAAACTATCCACACGACAGTTACAGTACCTAGGAGTTGACTTCAGTGATGTCACTGATGGGATGTTTCTAAAAATCCATCCTCTGTAAAACGTCTTCTCTAATTGTCCTGCATACGTATTCGCTAATGAAGCTGTGTGTTCTGAGCCTGGATCTCTACATTTCTGTATGAACCAGCTTAGAGGGCTATAGACAGCTTGTGTTTAAATTGAGTGTAAGGTAATTTATGCTTCTAAAGTCATGGTCAGCATTTATTATTGTATTGTGCTGTAAACTTGTTCTGTGCCTAGTCACATTATTTTATAGCGTTTTTATAGCGTTATCAAATCTGGTGGTGCTGTGTGTTAGTTTCCTGACTCCCATGTCACATGGTCTGTGATTGAATCCCATGGAACTATGACTTTATTTTTTAACAAACATGTCTTTGAAAAAATGAAACGTTTCCCTTGGTCAGAGATTAAATAAAACCTCACTCGCACCAAACAAATTTATATTTCTAAATATCACAACATGATCGAATTTAAGTCTTTTTAATAACAATGAATAGTCACCTATGCGTTACAAAATAAACATTTATATTGATTTGAATCGCGTTTTGATTTAAATCGTAAACGCGTGTGTAGTGATTCATAGCCGTTCAGGGACGCCAAATATGTAACGTTGCCATAGCCAAAATGTAATGTAGTGGCTCTCTGAAGGCACCAGTTCTGTAGGGTTTGGGCATTTACTGAGACAATTATTAATTGTAGCAGTAAATCACAAAGTTGATTCTTTTGATGGCTTTAGAATCCAACCATGCGACATAACTCAAACAACGCACACACACAGGTACTAATACACGAGGATACATTTATTAATACATAGAATATGCATGTAAACCTAACAGATCTTATCGAGAGGGTTATCAGAATACAAAAGATATATATTCAATCAGTTACAAAGTGTTACATATATCAAGAGGACATACGTTCAGTATATCATTCATTAAGACCGTTTCATAAATGAACTTGGTTATAACTTCTACATTAGATACTCGAAACAAGTACATAACTCTTAGGAATTAAATTGATATCAACTGGTTGGGATAACAATTGAATTCTTGAGCTGTAATGCATTGAAGTTGAATACTCATCCAATCTTTGGGGATTCAGATCTCCTGCGGGCACAAAGAAACAGTTGCAGGCTGTTGCTGTCCAATCCGCGCTCTCTGGCTAGGTGCCAGGCTGTGCTGTGCGGCTTGCGACGGTGCGCTGCTGATGCTCATTGTTGGCTTTAACTAGCAAAGTTTGTGCACAGGAGAAAAGATGACTGTGGGTCCCAGCAAGTCAGGAAGAGGACCGGTTCGTTCCCGATGAAGAGCTAGTTCTGAATAGTGATTCAGCTGTCCACAGTTCCGACCTGTTCACGAGGCCTGCTGCTGGTTACTCTCTGGCAACCTCCACTCTAGACTCTTAGAACAAAGGAAAGTTCTGGCACTCGGACACACTGGCCGTTCCGTGGTTGTCCGGGCTGAGTCTCAGGATGGTCAGGAGGCGCGCTGCGAGAATGTCCTGCCCTTGGGAGCCTTCTGCTCCTGGGCCGTCCTGCCCTTTAGAATCTTACTGAATCTTGTTGAATCTCCCTTTCTGAATCTGAATCTGAATCTGAATCTGAATCTGAATCTCCCAGGCTCTCTGTGTTGCCTGTTTTACCTGGAGGAACTTCAGCTCATTGATTGGCTGAAAGTTCCATGGGCATCAGAGTCCCACGTGGGTTACTCGGCCCTACCAGTCCCTGATTGGTTGATCAAGGTGAGATATGAGTCACTTAGTCCTGACACTTAGTAATGCAGTCCAGATGTCCAACTGGCACTCCCTAGACAGATAGGCGCCAATGGATGACCATTGATCATGATAGCCAGGCTTAGCTAAGTGCATCCCCCTTTGGGAGCTGGTTTCTTATCACAAGAAAACATCTTAAATCAGCTTGCATGAATTCTTTCTCTGTGGCTGCACCACAGAGATGAACATAGAAATTAGGCCTAATTTGGGAAAGCTCAGAAACACTTAATTCTGCCTTATTAATAAGCCTCACCGCTACACGTGTTTAAATATATGTGTTGAAAGGCGATATACTGTATAAAAGCGCTGATTCTTATGGAGTGTGTTCCGCCGGGGATTCAAAAAAAATATTTTTTTTAATCGCGTATCTAAGGAAAATTGCAGTATAACTTTGTTCATGCACAAACAGTGGCATGTTACATTATAATTTGGGTGTCTCCTCTTGCCAGAAAGCTCTAAATTGCATTTTGAGTGCGGTTTTTGACTTTTCCTAAATTGCAACCCATAAATAAAACTGATAAAGCTTAGACTAACTGTATTCTAAACTTTATTACAACAGCACATTGGACATGCAACGTAAATTGCAAAAATGCACTTGGAATCTGTCCAAGCCCTCCTACAAAAATTATTTAAACTGCGACACTGATCATTCATCTCTAAATAAACTTTATTTTATATAGCGTTTTAAGCGAATAGGTAATTAGATTGCTCATAAACCTAATCGCTTTTTCTACATAAACACAGCGTGATTGCTCTCTGAAAATGCTTTTCCTTTATATTTAGGCTCAGATTTCAACTATAGATCGCATTATTATAAACTTTCTTGGAAAAATGTATTTTATGTAAACCATGTTTGCTATTAATTCATTTAGGGCTAAAATACGTTCATTGTCTTCCAATCGAGTCGAGTTGACATTGGAAGCTTGCCACTCCCGGACTGTTAAACCAACGCATTAGCATGTTAAAGCGATTTCATTGAGGAGCCCAGCTACCAGTTAACACTGTACTTCCTACTTTGAAAATACCTGTAAAACCAGTTTAATTCGTCACAGCCAGCACTCCGGCAGAGAGGGGGTTGTACTCCTAAAGTAGAAGCAGGCGAGATTTCCAGCGAAAGACACCTCCCCCCCCCCCCTCAAAAAACCAGTAAGCAGTAATGCTTTATGTTGAAAATTGAGGTGGATTTTGTTTATGATAAAGAGGATAAACTGGGACGGGAGGAGGGTTTGGTTTTGCATAAGGGGTTGGATTATGATAATTGGAGGAATTTGCGAGAGTATAATGGTTTGATATATTTGATTTTGTATTGTGGTCGTTATCTATGTTTTTGGTTGGTATTATGTTTATATGGTTGTTTTTGTTGGTTGGTTGTTATTATGGTTATTAATAATACGATCTATAGTTGAAATCTGAGCATTAATAAAAAGAAAAAGCAAGTGATTAGGTTTATGAGCAATCTAATTACTTATTCGTTTAAAACGCATAAGACAAAGATAACGATCCTGATCAGTTTAGAAATCTGTGTACGCTGTAAGGTTTTTACTTCTTAAACTTTTAAAATACACATTTCGAATCGAAAGAAATCCTCTTCCTGGTACAGTCGCATGAAGAGAGAGTCAAAACAGCCCTACACAGCCCTGTCGCAGTACATATAATCATATCGTTATTAAATTCTTTAGATACGCGATTCCATATTATATTAGCAGAAAAGCTTAAAACTACCACTTTTTCACACGCTATTTCACATGTTAGTTAAATTTAATTTATTTATATATTATATATTTATATCTCTGACCAAGGGAAATGTCTCATTTTTTCAAAGAAATGTTTGTTTGTTGATTGTTATCAAAAATACACTTAGAATCGATCATGTTGTGATATTTTGAAATATAAAAGTCAATTGATTGTCCATAATATCGCTATTCTATTTTTTCGAAGAAATGTTTGTTAAAAGAAAAGTCCAGCACCAGCTGGATTTGAACACACAACCCGTGAGTTGGTAGTCGGGCACGTAGACCAGTAGGCTACAGGGGAAGTTGCATGAAGAGGGAGGCGAAACAGCCCTACACAGCCCTGTCGCAGTACACGAATATAATCGTATCGTTATTAAATTCTTTAGATACGCGATTCCATATTATATTCCCTATTAATCAAATTCTAAAAGTATGCTTGTTGACTCCGGTATCTCTTTAGTTAAAGACTTCGATGCTTAAAATGTTTAGGGAGAAATGGAATACTGGTGTGTATTTTTTACTTTAAAGTACCAAGACCAGCCATATACAGTACTGTATGTTTATGTTCCAGAATTAATATCGTTTATGGCATTCACACGCGTTACAGTATGCTCCTATTCTTTTTATGCTCAGCTACTAAGATTTCAATTCAGTGGTAAAATTCAATATCTACAACGGGCACAGTAAAGACGTTTACTGTACTGTAAATCTTTCTACGACAGACCAACGGACCACGAGTGCCCCTGTCGGTCAACCAATCACGTACCGCGGTACCCGGCGTCATCTTGCATCATGATGCGCGACGCCGCAGCCAATTACCTCTGGTACGTGTCTGTACCGCTCACTTTGAATGGCTGCATCTGTATGTCTTTGTCTTCCAATATTTCCCTTTTTAATTTGTACTATTGCAATAAATAATTTATTATAAATATAATTATTCATACTGGGGTTACAACTTCAGTTGAATAAAAAATGGAAATCAAAAAGATTCTTTGTTGCTGGTTAAAATGACTGCCTAAGACCTTTAAAATCCATACAACTTTCCTACAATTGGATGCAATTTCCTCTACTTGCAGAGAAAGTCCATTGTTATCTAAATTCATGCTGTGAAAATGACATCATAAATGGTCCAATAAACATAGATAAGTGGAACAGAAGCACAAGGATTAATTAAAGGTATGCTGATAAAAATGACCCTTATCAAAACATAGAGAAACTTGAAAATCATTTTGTCAGGGATTTCAAAGCAACTCTAGCAGTCAATGTTGTCCATTAACTTTTTGTTGTGGCCCAGTTTGCATCCCACATGCCTGGAACAGTCAATCAATAAAGCCATTTGCTGCTGATAAGAGACAGGCTTTCTAGGGAAGGCAAAAAGTCACATGGATGCGATCAATAGAAGAGATCACAGTGTTTGAATCTGTGGAAAATAAACTGCTCCGTGAACTGGAAAAAAGCACATTAAAGAGTAAACCTATGCATGTAATTTGACTGCCCTCTGATAAGAAGAAAAACATCCCTGGAGCACAGTGAAAAATACAGGGACAACAAAAGACATTTTTTCATAATCTGAATAGACTGTATTCCATAATTACAGACAGAGGTTTATTTTAATGCTAAGTATGTATATACTGTATATTACAAAAGTACTCAAACTCTTGAGCATTAAATCTTGCAGTAATGATACTTTGATGTAACAATTGATGTTTGTTATGCAACCTACCTGACTCATTCAAACCAAAAAACAAAGTAAAACGATAATATTAAAGAAAAATGGAAAAGATACAATCACATTGAAATTTGTGGAAAACCTAAATTAATTTAAGTGCTCGAAATGATCTTAAGGAAGCACCCAATAAGTTGGGTGTCATCAATTATCAATGTTCACATTAATATTCACCCCGTTTGCTCAGGCAAACCTCAGTTAGTTTTGCATAATTAATTGAATGGTCTCTATGTACAACGTTGTTCACATGATTTAAGAATAAATACATCTATCTCTCTGTCAGGTTGTACAATTCAAGCAAGTATTCAAACATGAAGATCAAGAAACTTTAAAAATAACGCAGGGGTAAAGCTGTTGAAAGGCATGCACCAGGAGAAGGGTAAAAAATATTGAAATTACTCTTAATATTTCTTTATAACATTGTGAACGAAAACGGAAACGCGGTAAGCGAGCTGGGCTACAAACAAGACTAAAGACCGAACAGAACAAACATCCTTTACCAACCATTTTACTCGCCAATGTCCGATCCCTCGACAACAAACTCGATGATCTCAGACTGAGACTCTCCACACAACGAAAAATTAAAGAATGCTGCGCTTTTATTTTTACTGAAACATGGCTAACAGACAGTATTACGGACTCGGCAATACACCTAGACGGATTTTCTGCCTTCCACGTGGACAGAACTACAGAATCCGGTAAAACCAGGGGTGGGGGAGTGTGCATTTTTATTAACAACGTGTGTTGCAACAATGTATCTATCATCACGAAACACTGCTCACCTGCTCTGGAATTTTTAATGATCAAGTGCCGCCCCTTCTATCTGCCGAGGGAATTTACAACTGTTATTCTCACTGCCGTCTACATTCCCCCTGACGCTAATGGCAAAGAAGTGCTAGAGGTACTGCACACTGGAATAAACAAACAGGAATCTGCACATCCCGACGCAGCCTTTATCATCGCGGGTGACTTCAATCAAACAAATCTCAAATCCGTTCTCCCAAAATACCATCAGCATGTCTCCTTCCCAACGAGAGGAGAAAACACTCTGGACCATGTTTACACCAAGATTCAGAACACTTACAAGGCAGTACCCCTCCCCCACTGTGGAAACTCAGACCACATCACTCTGTTTCTCCTCCCGGCATACAGACAGCTGCACAGGCACGTGAAACCAGCGCTCCGGACAGTGAAAGTGTGGCCTGAAGGAGCTGAATTGGTCCTGCAGGACTGTTTTGAATGCACTGACTGGAATGTGTTTAAAGAGGCAGCCACACAGGGATCATACACCGACATACAGGAATATGCATCGTCAGTCACTAGCTACATCAGGAAATGTGCTGACGATGTCACACTCACAAAAGAAATAAGAACCTTTCCCAACCAGAAACCATGGATGAACAGTGAGGTTCGCACCCTAATCAAAGCAAGGGATGCAGCATTCAAATCGGGCAATAAATCAGAACTAAGGTCAGCCAGGATCAATCTTAACAATGGTATTAAACATGCAAAAAACACGCTCAAACAGGAATTAGAGGAACACTTCACCACTAATGACCCAAGGCGCATGTGGCAAGGTATACAGACCCTCACAGACTACAAGAGGAAGAACATCTGTGCACCTGCCCATGATGCCTCCCTACCTAACGAGCTCAACACCTTCTATGCTCGGTTTTAAGCCAATAACACAGAACCAGTCATCAGAACTGCACCCTCCGCAGCTGACAAGCTGCTCTCACTGTCTGCAGATGAGGTGAGGAGATCTCTGCTAAAATTGAACACACGCAAGGCTACAGGACCCGACGGCATACCCAGTCGCGTCCTCAGAGCCTGCGCCAATCAACTGGAGGGTGTATTCACAGACATTTTCAACATGTCTCTGGCCCAAGCCATAGTCCCCACCTGCTTCAAGACAACCACCATCATCCCAATACCAAAGAAAACCACAGTGACATGTCTTAATGACTACCGACCAGTGGCACTAACACCTGTCATCATGAAGTGCTTCGAGAGGCTGGTCATGAAGCACATTAAGGACACCATCCCAAACACAGTGGACCCGTACCAGTTTGCCTACCGGTCCAACAGATCCACAGATGACGCAATCTCCATTGCCACACACACGGCCCTATCCCATCTGGACAAAAAGAACACATACACAAGACTACTATTCATCGACTTCAGCTCAGCTTTTAACACTATCATCCCAGAGAAACTAGTCAAGAAACTCAGTGCACTGGGTCTCACCACCACCCTCTGCAACTGGATTCGGGACTTTCTGACAGGCAGACCTCAGGCTGTCAGGCTTGGAAACCACACCTCCGGCACACTAACTCTGAACATTGGGGTCCCCCAGGGGTGTGTGCTTAGTCCATTGCTCTACTCCCTCTATACCCATGACTGTAAGGCCAAACACCAACTCCATCATCAAGTTTGCCGATGACACCATAGTTGTAGTTCTGATCACAGACAATGATGAGAGGGCCTACAGGGAGGAGGTCAATCTCCTTACAACATGGTGTGATGACAACAACCTCACCCTCAACGTCAGCAAAACCAAAGAGCTGATCGTTGATTTCAGGAAACTGCAAACCGGACATGCCCCTATCCACATCAACGGGACTGAAGTGAAAAGGGTCAGTAACTTTAAATTCCTTGGTGTCCATATCACCGAGGACCTCACATAGTCTCTCGACACCACCTGTCTGATCAAGGAAGCGCAACAGCGCCTGTACTTCCTAAGACGGTTGAAGAAGGCTAAGATATGTCCCCAGATCCTCACTAACTTTTACAGATGCAATACAGAAAGCACACTGACAGGCTGCATCACAGTGTGGTATGGCAACTGCAGTGCTGCTGACCGCAAAGCCCTACAGCGGGTGGTGAAAACTGCCCAGTCCATCACTGGGGTTACCCTCCCATCTATCCAGGACATTTATGACAGACGGTGCTTGAGGAAAGCTCTAAGCATAATCAAAGACCCCACACACCCCAGCTACAGACTTTATGATCTGCTACCATCTGGAAAACGGTACCGGAGCATTCGGGCCCAGACTACCAGACTCAGAGACAGTTTTTACACTATCAAATTGTTCATTTCCCAGCCTCTCTCACTCTCACTCTCACCTCACCTCTCACCTATGATCTGAACCTCACAGTGCCTTCTTCCTTTCTTTCTTACCAAAAACCCAAACATACATTGAAAATCTACCTCTACCATACATGTCAAAAGCTCACTCCCCATAATTTCTATCCCTTTATTTTATTCTGTTGATGCATATTTTTGCACATAACCTGTTACCTTTTTGTTGTTTTGCACATTGCCTGTTGTTGTTTTTTTGCACATTGCCTGTTGTTGTTTTTTGCACATCATCTGTTGTTGTTTTTTCCACACTGCCTGTTGTCTCTGTCTTTCTTTTGCTACACAATTGTATTGTTGTTGTTGTTGTTTTCTCTTTGTACTACTTATGTCCGAGATCTAGCTAAATAGCATTTCGTTATACCATATACCATGTATATGAGTGTAATGACAATAAACTTGAAACTTGAAATTAAATATTAAAAAAGAAACACTGTCCTGTTACACCGTGGAAAACCAGGTGGACAGGTTTCAGAGATGTCTGCTCTTTATTGTGCATAACTCCAAACTGACACAGAACGTCAAACACCCACCAAGGCACCTTGCATCAGTGTCATAAACCCAAACGGACGCTGTGTACGACATAACAGTGACCAAGGAAGAAACTGGTTGGTGATGGCACCAACAGGCCAGAATCAGCTTTGAAGCTGTTACAGAGTTCAGTGGTTGAAACAGGAGAATATGCCTATGGATCAACAGTACAGTATGTCAGTCAAGGTTCAAAGGAGGCTTGTATGAAAGTGAGAAAAGAAAAAAAAAACACCTAAAAAACTCCTAAGTGATACTCCAAGAGTGGTAAAAAGTTTTTCTGGTGATACAAAATTATACATTTTCCGTCTAAATGCACAAACACAACATACTGTACTGTGTCAGTTAGTCAACACCATCTATTCTGTCAAGTGATGTTGGCAGCATTATCTTGTATCAGCAAGGATTAAGAAGTTTGTCAAGCTATGATGGAGAAAAACACAGGCGAATCTTAAAGAAAAAAAAACTGCTTCAGTCACTTTTGATGCAATCAAAATGTTTCTGTAGACATTAACTGTAATTTATTGTGACAGGCAGTCAATTTGAGCACGCAAGTGCAGCATGCCCAGAAGCTCTGGAGAGGGGCTTCAGAGAGCACAAGAGTTCCTCAACCAGCTTAAGAATTAGATCGCTGACTGTGAGAGCCATGGAGTTACTAGTAGAGGACCAGCTATTCTATTAAGACAAGTCAGCCACTGGTGACTCTTCTCAGCAGCTGAACATACTTCCTTTTTCTTTATGTTTGATTCACACTTTGAATTGCTTGTTTACCTTGGAGTTTCCAAATTATTTTCGGCTTACAAAATAGAGAGTGCTACTTTGACTCTCCTCAACTCAGGAGCAGCTCTGTGCCAATACTGTTATACTAACAGTATCTTAAACTTAGAAGTCTTCAGTTTGAGCATTCACATTGAATCAAATATACTAAGGAAGAATACAAATTATTTTGCAAGGCACCATATGGATCTGTATGTGTATGCATATATATGACTACATAATCTTATGCATTGATTTTTTGATGATAGTGTTACAACTTGAAGTATCTTTTAGAAAGTAGATGCAAGGGGTAGCACTTGGCTAGTGTCAACATTGCATATTCTCAGGAGCTTCAAAGCAAGATATTTGCTGAGATGGAGGGGTGCGAGGTTTCTGTGATCAAAGCTATCGTAAAATTTACCTTTGTTAATTAAGTTCTTGGTAAATGATTGAGACCGTCATCAACGGTCTTGGAACACAGCATAAAACAGGCAGGTCACATTCTGTTTAGTTTAGAAGGCAGCTTTCTATTCTTTTGGTCTTTGTAGGCATTACATAAAATACTTGATAGCAGTCTGGGGTTTTCTGTGTGGTCAAGACATAGGCCTCTGGGATGTCTTGTAAATAGATTTTTACATAGTGTAGCTTGTGTACTGTACATTTATGTTGGATGATGGTTATCGTACGTATTGTCATTGTTAATACATGTTTGTTTACCCAGAGTGTCTGAATTGTTATTATTTTTACCAAAGCTGTGCCACAGAACAAAGATCTCAGATACTGTACCTCTAATTATCCACTTACTCAGGTATGCTCTTGGCAAAATCTTTACAAGTTAGGGCTTATGATTATGTAATCTACTTAATCTGCTTGGTCTATTTTTGATTTAAACTATTTTTGTAACCCCCTATTTGTAGCAATAGAGAGGAATGTAACATTAGTGGATAAGCACTGCTCTGAAGAGAGAGGTAGGACCATAAATAAGAATATATTTAAGAGTATGCTTTAGACAAGTGGTTCTCAAACTTTTTGGACCAAGTACCACCCCTGATCAAACCAAAGCATCCAAGTACTACCTACAGATGCAGCCATTCAAAGTGTGCGGCACAGACACGTACCAGAGGTAATTGGCTACGGCCTCGCCCATCGTGACGCGCGTTGATGCAAAATACCGCGGTATGTGATTGGTTGACCGACAAGGGCACCCGTGGTCTGTTGGTCAGTCGTGGAAAGATTTAAATGGCTTTACTGTGCCCGTTTTAGTATTGAATATTTATATGGAATTTTACCACTGAAGGGAAATCTTAGTAGCTGAGCATAAAAAGAATAGAAGCATACTGTAACGTGTGTGAAGGCCATAAACGATATTAATTTTGGAACATAAACATACAGTATATGGCTGGTCTCGGTACTTTAAAGAAAACATACACACCAGTATTCCATTTCTCCCTAAACATTTTAAGCATCGAAGTCTTTAACTAACGTGATACCGGAGTCAACAAGCATACTTTTAGAATTTCATTAAAAGGGAATATAATATGGAATCGCGTATCTAAAGAAATTAATAACAATATAATTATATATGTACCGCAACACAAGAATAGTACACGATGTACATTGTCTGTTGATAATGTTTCTGTAGTGCTTTTTCAGCACTCTGCTTGTGACCTTGCTGGTGGAGCTGGGGGTTAGGTTCCTGACTCCCACGTCACATGGTGAGTGTTTGAATCCGGCTGATGCCATGACTTTTTTTTTTAACAAACATTTCTTTGAAAAAATAAAACTTGTCCCTGGGTCAGAGATTAAATAAAACCTCACTCGCACCAAACAAATTTATATTTCTAAATATCACAACATGATCGAATTTAAGTCATTTTAATAACAATGAATAGTCACCTATGCGTTACAATATAAACATTTATATGGATTTAAATCACGTTTTGATTTAAATCGCAAACGCGTGTTTAAATATATCTGTTTTTGATTCACAATCAGACAAATCCAACTTAAATTGATATCTTTGTCTTCTAAGTATCTTAATAAACTTTCAGCATAGCTTTCTCTCCGTTTAGCTTTATTTTTCTTGGGATCTTTGGATCAAACGTGGAAAGATTAGATTGTAATCGTTTTTATTTTTTAAATACATTTTAGAAAAGTGTAATCTATACTAAAAAGTTGTACACCACCTGCTATACAGATACATATTGTAATACTTTCAGGTTTGGATAGGACGGACACAAGAACTCAGACTTGCGGAGTTAAAGCAAGTTAAAGCCTTGATTTTATATATCACCTTTAAAAATGGCATCTCAAAGCAAAGGAAATACCTAACACTGATTGTACCCATCTGTCATGCTAATAAAGCACCTTGAATTGAATTGAATTGAGAGAGAGGAGGGGGGGGGAGGACGAGCGAGAGAGCACAGACAGGCAAATAAGATACACTCCACAGACATTCACAACAGCGACATATCATAAAACGTTTGCACATATAGTTAAATTATTACTTGTTTTTCAGGAAGTTAAAAAAAACACTTGAATTACTTTTCCAGTCTCTCTAAATAAATTTTTTTTTCAAGCAATGCAACTAACATCGGGCAACGTTTTTTTTTTTAATCCAACATTGACAGCCACATCTTAAATCTTGTCAGTCAGCTCTTTTTTCTCTATTTGAATTGTGGCGATTCAAATAACCCGGGATAACAAGTGGTCTCAAAGTCACCGAGCTCACAGAGCTTCAACAACAGATGACAATTCCCTTAGTCCTTCCTTAGTCTTCCTGAAATTGTCAGATTATGAGTGAATAAAAGCATTTTATTAAAAACACGTTTGTGTTTTTTTGGGAGCTATATTATGTATTTTTCATATGTAAGATATAATGATGTGTTCCCGCTTACACATTCTTTAAAACATTAGACATTAATATAATATTAATAGTCACATTATCTGGCGAGCCTTGTTTTGTCAAAGGACAGCACAAAAAAACAGACAATACACAGGGGGGGAGGGCAAGCGAGAGAGAGAGTTGTTTGCCCTCTGTCAAAAAAAACCCAAATCACCCGGAGCAGAGACTCTGGGGCGATCATTGTGTGGTACAGAGCGGAGCTCAGTCACTCCAAACAAGTAGTAAAGAGAGAAGAGTCAAAAACTGATTTAAGGACGATCTGTCAAAGTGCAATGAAATACAATATTGATGGTTTAGTTGTTATTGTTGTTATTGTTGTTTTTATCCTGTAAAGCGTTTTGAGAAGCCACCTTTAAAGGCAATATATAAAAGCGCTGATTCTTATGGAATGTGTTTTCTTTCTTCTTTTTTTCAGCATGGAATAAACCTATTACTTGATTCTTATGGATGCCCGGTTCCGCCGGGGATTCCCCCCAAAAATATTTTTTTTAATCGCGTATCTAAGGAAATAGCAGTATAACCTTGTTCATGCACAAACAGTGGCATGTTACATTATTAAGTTGGGTGTCTCCTCTTGCCAGAAAGCTCTAAATTGCATTTTGAGTGCGTTTTTTGACTTTGTTTAAATTGCAACCCATAAATAAAGCTGATACTGTTTAGACTTTTAATTATTTTAAACTGTATTACAGCAGCACAATGCACAATGCAACATAAATTGCAAAAATGCAAAAACTCCCTTGCTTTTAACAGAGCATTTCATAATTTCTAACTACGAAAATTATTTAAACTACGACACTTATCATTCAACCAGAGCTCGAAATATCACAAGGATCCTCAAGAGCACAGCAAAGACTGTATTAAAAGTATACTAGTGACAAACTAGTATACTTTAAATCTTTTTTTCTGAACCGGGGAAAATCTGATCATGTTTCTCTATAACAATAATAAAAAAACATTATTTTACATATCACCTTTATGTGATATCACCTTAAGGACAGCACATACAAGGGTTAATTGCACAATGGACCGCGCAAATAAATTTAAAATAGTATTTTTTAGGTGTGAGGGCAGGAATGGATCGCAGCAGGCATAATCAGCAAATTAGGAAAACAAAGAACAGGACAGGTGAGACGTGTATCCAGAGAGCGAGTGATCAGAAAAAGGAACAGCTGTTACGCCCAGGTTTTACGCTCTCTCTCTGCTGAATGAATAAAAGCATTTTATTAAAAACGCGTTTGCATTTGTCTGGGTATTTAGTTTGTAATCTGTGGTTTACATCTACTGTATTGCTTTGAGATGCCACTTTTAAAGGTGATATGTAAAATAAAGTTTTTTATTATTGTTATAGAGAAACATGATCAGATTTTCCCTGGTTCAGAAAAAAAGATCTAAAGTGCTTACACCTAATTTTCTTAATTAGATGTATTTAAAACAGTGAACTACTGTAGGTGTAACATAACATTCAGAAATACAATCGAGAATAGTTTTGTGGTGTTTGTATAGATGAAATGTTCCTAAAACGTATGACATAACAAAATTAAAGACGATTAAAATCTGTAATCTTTCCACTTGTATGTCATCGGAAAATACAAGAAGTTTCTGCTTTGTGTAAGTATGGTATCAAAAAGTAATCTAAGTAGTGAGAAAGCTGTGCTCAATGATAATTAAGGGACTTAAAAGTAAAAGGAGATGCTTCATATTGCTTGACTAATTTTAAAAACTAAGTTATAAATGCAGACGCTCTCTCGGTGCCGCGCCGGGTCTAAATATCTAAATATACATTCACCCCGGGCAGAAGCCGAAGAGCGCCCGGCTGGTGTGCGCGGGAAGAGCAGGACAGGAGTGAAAGTGGTCAGGGCGGGTTTAGGAAGGCCGCCGAACAGTGCAGCTGTCCCACAGTGAAGCGGGCGTACAGTCTGGGGAGGTTTTCCTTGAAAATAGTTCCCTGCTTCTGTACCCCTGGGTCTTACTCTCTCTCGGGCGCGCGGGCGGTGTGTTGGCTCGTGCTGTTGGCGGGCGGGGGCCCGGGAGAGCCGGGCTAGCAGGTGGTGACGGAGAAGAAAAATAAAGGCTTTAACTTGCTTTAACTCCGCAAGTCTGAGTTCTTGTGTCAGTCCTATCCAAACCTGAAAGTATTACAATATGTATCTGTATAGCAGGTGGTGTACAGCTTTTTAGTATAGATTACACTTTTCTAAAATGTATTTAAAAAATAAAAACAATTACAATCTAATCCTTCCATGTTTGATCCTAAAATCCCAAGAAAAATAAAGCTAAACGGGGAGAAAGCTATGCTGAAAGTTTATTAAGATACTTAGAAGACAAAGATACTGTATCAATTTATGTTGCATTTGTCTGATTATGATTAAAAAAACACATATAATTAAACACGCGTTTGCGATTTAAATCAATATAAATGTTTATATTCTAACGCATACTGTACAGCCTCCATTTCTCTATAAAAATTTAAAAGATCGTGTGCGCAGCCTAAGACGGGGGTCCACTGTCAGTAACAGCTGACAATCCTCCATACACCCATGTGAAAAATTAATAATGCTGTTGACAATAGAAATTGGCCTTTATATTGTAACGCATACTGTACAGCCTCCATTTCTCTATAAAAATTTAAAAGATCGTGTGCGCAGCCTAAGACGGGGCCAATTTCCAATTGGCCCTTACCAATCATGGCCTCCTAATAATCCCCTTCTATGAATTGGCTACATTACTCTGCTCTCCTCCCCACTGATAGCTGATGTGTGGTGAGCGTTCTGGCGCACTATGGCTGCCGTCGCATCATCCAGGTGGATGCTGCACATTGGTGGTGGTGGAGGGGAGTCCCCATTACCTGTAAAGCGCTTTGAGTGGAGTGTCCAGAAAAGCGCTATATAAGTGTAAGCAATTATTATTATTATTATTATTAAATGTTAGGTTCCCTAAAGCTTTGTGAGGGTTGATCCAGGCAGCAAAAGATCAGTTGCACTGGTAAGATGTGACACAAAAGGTATGATTAATAACCTTTTAAATCTGAAGGGAGATCTAAAGGGATCCCCCCACACACACACACAATAGAAGCAGGAAGCAGAAGCAGGGACTGTTGTCAGAAGGGAAGAAGGTGACTATTCATTGCTATCAAAAATGACTTAAATTCGATCATGTTGTGATATTTAGAAATATAAAAGTCAATTGATTGTCCATAATATTGCTATTCTATTTTTTCGAAGAAATGTTTGTTAAAAGAAAAATCACAGCGCCAGCTGGATTTGAACACATGACCTGTAGGTTGGTAATCAGGCACGTAGACCAGTGGACTACTAGGGTAGTCACATGAAGAGAGAGGCGAAACAGCCCTACACAGCCCTGTCGCAGTACACGTATATAATCATATCGTTATTAATTTCTTTAGATACATGATTCCATATTATATTAGCAGAAAAGCTTAAAACTACCACTTTTTTACACGCTATTTCACGTTAGTTAAAGACTTCGATACTTAAAATGTTTAGGGAGTAATGGAATACCGGTGTGTATTTTTTCTTTAAAGTACCGATTCCTGGAATCTGACTGGCTGACACCCTTCTGAAGTGGTTCCATAATATCTGGTATACGGAAAAGAAAGCGTTGATAAAAAAGCCTGGATTATCATGTATCTGATACAAGTATCTTTTAATACAGTCTTTGCTGTGCTCTTGAGGATCCTTGTGATATTTTGAGCTCTGGTTGAATGATAAGTGTCGCAGTTTAAATAATTTTCATAGTTAGAAATTATGAAACTCTCTGTTAAAAGCAAGGGAGTTTTTATATTCGTTGCAGTAAAAGAAAATGTAGGGCTTGGACAGATTCCAAGTGCTTGTACAAATGTGCTAAAGAAATTATACTTTGAGTATACAGCTTGTCCAAAGTCATTCATTACTATTAGTAATATCTTCGGTAAAGGCTTTGATGCATAAATATTTCTGATAAAGGTAGGTTGTGTACTTTTGTCCAACTGAGCAATCTTGCTTTCATAAAATATACCAACATTTTAATGACTGATGATTAACATGCTGTAATACACAGTTTAAATTTAAAAGCTCAAATGCTGTACATGAGAGGTTAAGCTTTATTGGCTCCTCCTGGCGGTTTTACAAGGTGATGCCGGATACTTTCCGGCATGACATCAAATGACACAATATACCTCGTGGTACTGCGTGATACTGCGTTTTGATGCGACACGCCCACCGGGGTATACCGCGAAATTCCTCACCCATTTTGAATTGCTGCATCTGTAAAAGTCATCTTCTCATGGGAACCCCAGAAATTCTCAATGAACAACATGAATGTGCATACATGCACACACTCACATACACATATAATTAATATTATAATAATTGTAGCGGCAAGGCTTATTAAAAATACAGGAATTAAGTTTGCTGCCCCCTGCCAGTCCCTCTCTCCCTCATCTCAGTGGTACTGGATACAGAGAGGCCATTCCATCTGGTTCACATTTAAGGTGTTTTTCTAGCTGTCGCAGCAGCAATCTCTCCCTCCTTCTCCCACACCTCATGCCGAACCAGGACTGCCTGGAACCGGGCCAGAGGACGCCGATTGGACGCAGCAACAGCCTGTCACTGTTCCCTTGTGTCTGCGGGAGATCTGAATCCACACAGATTGGATGAGTATTCAACATTCTGCATTAGAGCTTGAGAATTCAATTGTTACCTCAACCCCAGTTGATATCAATTTAATTCCTATGAGTGATGTACTTGCCTTTGAGTATCTAGTGTAGAAGTTGTAATAAAAGTTCATTTATGAAACGGTATAAATGAATGGTATACTGAATGTATGTCCCTCTTGGTTCGTAACTCTTCATGATTGAATAATATACCTTTTGTATTCTGCTAACCCTCACTCTTAAGATCTGTTATGTTTCTATGCACATTTTATGTATTAATAAATGTATTGTTGTGTATTAGTATCAGTGTGTGTGCGGTGCTGAGTTCTTCCGCAAGGTTGGTTTTCTAATAGCTATCAAATAATCATTTTGTGACTTACTGCTACAATTAATAATTGTCCCAGTAAATGCACAAAACCCCTACATAATAAACTTTATTTGATAAAGTGCTTTTTAAAGGTGGCTTCTCAAAGCACTTTACAGAAAACAACAGGAACAACAACAATTAAAAATAATCAATAAAAAAGCACCATTTCAGCGAGAGGGAAGAAACTAAACAGGAGCTTGTTTAGTCGAGCAAAGCAGATGTGAATTCATTTTTCTAGCCCTGATTCAATTCACAACAGAGTATAACAGATTTTTAATCGTCAGGCATTTTCTTGACAGGAAAGGTCTCGCAGTGGATGTTGCAATGTGTCCATTCATTTCTGGAGCAACCTCTCTAATTCATGCAACTACACCGCTGTGCCAGCTTGTCATTGCTCTTGCACTGTCTGTACAAACTCCTACGCATTTTATCCAGTTGATGCCATTCTCTTCGATAAATTCATTCAGAAGGTGAAGTATGTGCTCTCTTGTAGTTCCTGTTGGTAGCGGCTTACAGAACAGAAAGTCCTCATGGGACATACCCTCAAATTCGTATCTAACGTAAACGAGCAAATTGGCCAAATTGACGACATCTACAAACTCATCTAATTGCATTCTATAATGCAATTCTATGAGAGACTGTGTCTTTCAGAGGGGGCAGCAGGTCGAGCTGTTTAGCAGCCTTTTCTCCACACATAATACGTTTCAACTCTTTTGCCAACGGTAAATAAGGTTCTTCAAAAATAGTGTGGGGCTTACCTGCTTTAGAAATCCGCAAGCTTGCATTTTTCCTCATTTCTGTTTCAGGAGTCTGTCTCAGAAGTTAAAAGAAGTTTTTACTTCATACACATGGAAGCGAAACACAGAGACGCTCTGCATATTTTTCTCAAATTAACCTAGAACAGTTCTTAAATACTTTTTTGTTATCTATCACGCTTTCCTGTGCTCACAAGATTGCCAGAATTCGTAGCACGCATTTCTATGCATTCCTGTGCTTCGTCATTGGCATTGTTCCAAATCATGCGCATTCTCCTACCTCCCTATTTGCTGGAGATACATTTTTTAAATATAATTGGTCACTTATATTTGTAGCACGCATTCCTATACAATGGTATAGAATTACATAGTAGCTCTTGTGTCCTCTCAAGTAGTAGCGCATGCTGTATCGTAGTAAGTAAGCTGCGTATTCTAAACATATTAAAATAGAAAATATGAAAACCCGTCCCGATTTTTCAGTGCACACAACAAAGTTCCAGGGTCATATGGCGTACCACCTGGCGGCGTTCCACGTACCACTCGTGGTACATGTACCATAGTTTGAGAACCACTGCTTTAGACCATCAAGTGCAGATGTTGATTATAATTCAGCATTTTATAATTAAATTAATACTGTAAGAAGTTTTTATGAGAGACTTTAACTTTCCCAACAGAGACTTGCCAAGAGCTCTAGGAATTTTAGCAGAATCAGAAGTTGTAGACATGGTTAATAGATTTTTTCTTACTAAGTTTGTTCAAGCACCTCCAAGAGAAAATGCTGTGTAAATCTTTTAATACACTTAAGACATAGGTGACAAACAGAGGTAAAAGACCTATTTGGGTGACTGTGATCATGATATGATGTGTCTTGAAGTATATTTTGAAGCTGTCCAAAGCAAATGTTTATAATTTCCAGTAAGCAGACTTGAAGGAATAGGACACAGATTAAGAGAAATAAAATCAGATAGAATAGATATAAAGTTGGTAGAAAATGAATGGCAACAGTTTAAACAAATTCAACTTCAAAAGCAAAGAACCAAGTTATTTCAAAAAATGGTTGACTAAAACAATGAGCTAAAACAATGGTATCTCAAATCGTTCAACAAATACATTAGAATAAATGCAAAGGAAAATATAGGGCTTAATATAATGATTAGAAAATAATTGCATCTAGTTAACATAAAAGAGTACAATGAATTGCAAGCACAGCTTAAAAGTATATAAGAAAGGCCAATAAAGAAAATGAAAGGAATATTGCAATGGAGGAAAAAATAATCAGTAAAAGTTGTTTCAGTACTACAACAGCAAAAGAACCATCAGGGCTGAAGTAAAATATCTGAGGTGGAAATGGGAAATTTCCAGACCATGAAAGGTTAGTGGCTGATGTACTACATGAGCATACAGTATCACTTAGGTGTTTACTAAGAAACAAGTCAACAACATGCCCCAGGCAGCAGAAGCTTTAAGTTCTGTATTAAATAGTATTAGTATAGAGGTGGCAACAGTGATTCAGGTACAACAAGAACTCAACACTAACAAAGCCTAATGGTATCTTACAAATTGTACTAAAAGAAACAAAAAGGTTTGATGCTACTCTTCCAATAACACTTGTCTTTATTATCTGACGCCGCTCTGGATGAAAGAGTAATAAATCAGAGGCAAATATGAATGAATTATTTATTAACAGTCACACAACTAAATAAGATAAAACATTATACAACATACAATATAAAACAAAAATACACTATTTACAAAATGTGGTATATCAGAAACTGTAATGAATTTCCTTAGTCCTTATGCTCCAAAACTGTGCAAGGGAGAAAAAAAAGAGCAACACTAAATTAGCAACATACCTATGTGAAAAGGGTTGAAATGTGTTGAACTTGACTTTTCTGACATTCAGTATTGAGTGGACATCTAAAGAAAATGTGGCAATAGTCTTTAAAGCCTGAGTTTTGAATAAGGATAAGAAAAGTAATTGCTATAACTATAACTTGTGTCAAATTATAGTGAAGGGACTTTTACAGTTGGTGTATGATTTTTCTTTTAAATCTTACCACTATTCTCATCTTAATGTGACATTTACTGATTCTCTAACCTCCTAATTTGACATAATAGATTGCTTTCATGTGGCAGCGTTAAACCACTGGAAGAGGTATTATTTGTCAGAAGACCTTTTATTTTCCTCTATAAGACACATTTCTATTGATTTGTCTGTGTAATTTTGTTTGGAAAGATTGAGCCTTAGCTCTAAATCTGACTGTTGTAAATCCACCAAAGCTCATTCTATGGAATCACAAAAATATATGTGCATCATTTTCTATATTTGAGTTTTTTCATCATCAACGTCTATTATTTTTGTCCAGACATGAGGAACTCTTTACAATTAGTACTTTAAATTCCAAACATGTCATGGAGTTTTATTTAAAAATCTTAATCTTGAAATGGAATAGCATTTTTGTTATACAAAAATATAAATGTGGTGCATTAGGTTAATTCTATTGGATCATGATATATTTATATATATAAATATATCATACATGACATACATAATCATTTGTTTAAAAATGCACAAAACAAAGAAACAAATGAAAATGAAAAAGAAAACACTTATTTTTATTTACTATTTAGCTGGGCCAATTATGTTGGTATTTGTACAGTTGTGTACATCTCTAAAATATCAATTTGTCATAATACACCTACTGTACCAAAATACACCTAATTAAAATGTGTCAATGTATAAAATCCTGCAGTCATTAAGAAAATTCCCAGTTTCTTTCTCTTTTGTGGGGCCTGTCTGCCCTTACAGAGACAGCTACTGTCAAGATGCTGGCAGGAATGATTTTGATATGGCTGATTTATGCAGATATGGTTCCAATATAATTGTATTTGTAATGCATCCAAAATACATTATGCTTCAAAATTCCCTGCAAATAAAAATAATAAATGTTATATTTCAGAAGAGTGCTCCACAATTCTTTCATCTTAAATACTGTTACTTATAGTACATATATCCACCTCATAATTGTATTTTTTGTATACTCAAATGTCTTGTGTAATTAACTGACTAGTTCTCAGACATGAGTCTTAAGTGTACTTTATGTGGAATCAATAAACAGAACAACAAAGAGTCTTCACAAGGATTTACAACACAGAGAATTCAATTATTGATATTGCCCTAGCCTCGCACTGACAGTCATTTCTCTCAAATGGATTGTCCGGGTCAGTGCTGAGCTGAACTGGGAACAAAGTCTGTGCACAGGGTGGTGACTTCACAGTTGGCGAAAGTCACATTAAAAAGTCCAAACTTGATTTGCTCCCAGCGTAGCAGCTACTAATGAATAATACTCTATTCAAGCATGTCAAGTCCAACCATATTACTCTGGTGCTCAAGCAGACACACAGTGGTAGCTAGCTGGTCTCAAGGTCCTGCTACAGGCTAGACCTCCGGCAGAATTCTGTCTTGATGTGCAGGCTCACCCCCTCAGTTGGTACTTTGGGAAAAAGTTTAAGTCCCGAAGCTCAGACAACAAGTGTGGCAAACACATGGTTCTGTTGTCAGTCAACCACGTTGGTTCAGCGGAGAGAGGAGGGTGGCCAAGTTAGAGGCAATACGCTGGTTTTATGTGGGGAAAAATACACTTGGTGATTGGTGAAGAAGCTACCAGGTGAGGTGGGTTTCCACACCCTGCAGTTGCCTGATTGGTTGGTAATCTTGTTGGATGATTGACCATGCCCTGTGACTTTTAGGATTATTTCCATATGTGACTATGTCCCTCAACCAGACATCCAGGCATCAGTAGTGGACATACATCTTAAGGGAATATTGCTAATGGATGTTGACTGTCCCGGGAAACATCCTTATCCAAAAGATAAGCTCATCTCCCTCACTTGCTCACACACAAAGACCATTAGGTCATCTTGTGGCTGACCACAGAGAGGATTCTCTTTCGAAACATTCCTATGACAGGCAACAGGCTGTTTGGTTCAGACACACAAAGATTTTTAGAAATACTTAATATCACTTAATTCTAGACCTTGTCCCTATAAGAGATAGGATGAACTGTCCATTTACGTGAAGGTGGAGCAGGAAGAAGCTGCTGAGAGAAAGAAACTTGATTAGTTTATCTGAAAGCAATTGCGGAAAAAAGGTCTAAATGATGGCATTATTGTGGAATAAAGATGAATTATCAAAAAGGAGGTTTCGAAGAGCTTGGTAAAAGGGTAGTCATAGAAGTAAATCTAGTAAGTGTGTCTTTGGAACCACAGCACTATTTAGAGCATTTGAAGATTGATGCAGTGTAGCTGACAGAACAAGGGAATGTAAAGGAACAGGTAAAGGTTCATTCTATGCTGAAAGATAGAGAAAAGCAACACTACATTTTGTAGAAGGCTGTGGAGCCTTCTTCAGGTGTGAGGGAGAGAGGGAAAGTAGCAAATAAATAAAGCATAGGAGAACAACACACAGAGTAAGTAAGAAGAGGCAGGGATCAGGGGGGAAATTGGCATAAAGCAGTGAGAATGAGTAGCCAAACTAAGGGAGAACAGGAGGAGAGGTGTGGAAAGCTGAAATCTGCAAATGAATGGAGATTTAGAAGGGATAGAGTTGGTTGTTACGAGGAGCAGGAATGTATGATCCAATTTTAAGGATAAATGAGCTTTTTTAATATATTTTTCTGTAATAGGAGTTCTGAAACCCCTGTGTGCGGAAGCATATACAGAGATCAGAAAGATTGTGGCCTCAGAGGTGAAATGGGGAACTATTGGTGAGATCTTTAATCCTTACAGCTCTGACATACTCCCTGAAATGGTCTGCCTCAGTCTTCTTCCTGTCTCACCAATGTAAATAGCTGAGCATTTTCTGCATAAGATAAGTAAATGAGGTTGCTGGAAATACATGACGTCATCTGGTTGACACAGAATTGTCCAGAGGGACTTTGAACATGCATAGTATTGGATTTACAATGATGTGAAATAGAAAGTATACCCCCGATTCTACGGTCTTACATATTAGACATATAGTATCTGACCTTCATCTAGTTCTCACCCAGTCCTAATAGTACATAAATCGAACCTCATGTGATAGATAACACCCACAAATTTTGCTTTTCTATTATTTTATTAAACCAAAAATCAGTAGCCTTGTGTGAAAAAGTAAGTGCATCCTTACTGCTTTCACATCAGTTAAGAAGGTAATTAAGATCAGATGCTAAACGTGAGTTTCAGTGTGGTTAAGATTTAAATAGTAGAGATAATTGAATAATAGAGGAAGAGGAGGAGCCCTCCTCTTCTCTAAATTTTCACCTGATTATCGTATCATGTTATGATAAGTTATCATATTGTAACGCTTCGGGGTTCACGTGGGCACTCTCGCCGCTGCTGCATCAAGTCAGCCCCCCACCGTCGGGGACTCAAACCCAGGCCTCCAGCATCACTCAACAGTGACCCAGTCTCTTGAGCCAAAGGGAAATCTCCCCTCAGCCTGGCGGCTGCGGCCCCTGCTATCCACAGGGAAGGGTGGTGACATCACTGCTGGTAAGCCAGCTCTCACAAGCAATGGAGGCCGTATGCGTTACAATATTAAACACCATAATCAAACATGTAGCACCTTTTCTTTGATCTAAGCTAAAACATTACATTTTTAACCAAGGATTTTCAACACAAAATATTAATTTTGTGATTATCAGACAAATACTACCAAAGGACAATTTCAGATATTTTCTCAGTTAATAATGAAAATATTATCCTTTTGTTTTGTGTTCCTCACAGCTTATAAAACCTTTTAAGTATCACATACATTTTCACTTTTTCCACATTGAGTTTACAATTAATCAGAATATTCTGGTTCTTTTTATGTCATAACATAATTTTCCTACAACAAATGCATTTGATCCTTTCTGACCAGAGTCTATTGCCCAGGATATTTCAGTCTCTTCAATACACAATTCCCTGCAGGTATTAAAGTCTGCTATGTGTTGCTGTTTAATATATAATTGAAAACTGCACATAATAACAATAGAGCTAAACAGCACTGGAAGACATGAATATCATCTTTATATGGAACTGCCTAACAATCACAGAATATTTCAAAGGGAATAAAATAGGGATGGTACTTAGGATACCCTACAGCAATTCATATGTTCATACGAGATTTCAAGTCTATTTCGTGAAGAGACTGGCAAAGGCAAGGAACAGTAACTATCAGATGATAGTGCAATACTGTTAACACCAAGGTCAATTGCCTTATGCCTGCTTTTGTCTCATCATAACAGGGCTGACTATCTAACTGTGCACACAGACACATACTCATAGGTGCAATCCATCTATCCATCCATTTTCAATAACCACTTTTTCCACAGGGTCATGGTGAAGTTCAATCCAATGTTGAAATTTTTATTTAAAGTTTATGTAGTAACTTGTGATGGGGGTATCCAAATGTTTAATTTAATCTCACAGTACTTCTTGTCTTTTAGGTAGGACAATAGTTATTGCTTGAAGTTTTTGATCTCACTCAGTTTAAACTGTCCCCAGCTATTTTGTCACTCTAGTACTGACAATGACCAGAATCCAGATGGCCAGACAATTAAACTAATATTTCATATTGGCCAAACTGTTTCTGGTAGATTATTCAATTAGCCTGCATAATGGCCTGGGGCATACATAAAACATTTTCCCTCATACAGGGCTCCTCCTTTGACAAACCAGACTACAGAACATATTCGGGTAACTGGAGCAACTTCAGGTTTTAAATAAAGAACAGCAGGTTCATAGTTGTGGAAATATGTAATTCCCTTTTTGCTGTATACACCAGGCTAAAAGAAATCTCTTAATGGTTTAGTGATGTAGTATTTGAAATAGGGAAAACATTCCTATTAACTTAGCATCCATTTTAGGTGGTGATCTATAACTGTGTAGGGGTTTTTATTTAAAAGGAATAGGTTCTCTCTTTTGCCTCAATAGAATTTGTGCCTGAGTTACAGTGTTGATTTCTGTTTTCTGTTTCTGTAGAAGGCAGGGCCCTGATACTCTCAGTCCATATACTGTACAGTAAATATGTACACATGATAGGAGATGACAGTGTGAGTTTCAGAATAATTGTAAAAATATATTTGTCTTTTTAAGCTTTGTGTCAAGATTATTAAGTTATTATTTCACTATACAGGAGAACAACAACATGTCTGCAAGTACTGCAGTTTAGTATTCTTTGATTTCTTATTTTTGCATTTTAGTCTTATTTATTTAAATATTCAGCCTAGACTGTACAAAATACTGTACAGTATATAGTTTAAGAAACACTTTACATACAGATGCAGCCATTCAAAATGGGTGGGGTATTTCGCGGCATACCCCGGTGGGCGTGTCGCAGTATCACGGGGTGTCACGCAGTGTCACGCAGTATCACGTGGTTAATCGCGCCTCATTTGACGTCATGCCGGAAACTATCCGGCGTCACCTTGTAAAACCGCCAGAGGGAGCTTAACCTCTCATGTACAGCATTTGAGCTTTTAATTTTGAACTGTGTATTACAGCACGTTAATCATCAGTCATTAAAATGTTGGTATATTTTATGAAAGCAAGATTGCTCAGTTGGACAAAAGTACACAACCTACCTTTATCAGAAATATTTATGCATCAAAGCCTTTACCGAAGATATTACTAATAGTATTAATAATGGATTACTTTGGACAAGCTGTATACTCAAAGTATAATTTCTTTAGCACATTTGTACAAGCACTTGGAATCTGTCCAAGCCATACTTTGTCAGGCATTTTGTTTTACTTCAACGGGCATATAAACTTCCTTGCTTTTAACAGGGCGTTTCATAATTTCTAACTACGAAAATGATTTAAAATGCGACACTTATCATTCAACTAGAGCTCAAAATATCACAAGGATCCTCAAGAGCACAGCAAAGACTGTATTAAAAGATACTTGTATGAGATACATGAGAATCCAGGCTTTTTTATCAACGCTTTCTTTTCCGTATACCAGATATTATGGAACCACTTCAGAAGGGTGTCAGCCAGTCAGATTCCAGGAATCGGTACTTTAAAGGAAAAATACAGTATTCCATTTCTCCCTAAACATTTTAACCATCGAAGTATTTAACTAACATGTGAAATAGCGTGTGAGAAAGTGGTAGTTTTAAGCTTTTCTGCTAATATAATATGGAATCGCGTATCTAAAGAATTTAATAACGATATGATTATATTTGTGTACTGCGACAGGGCTGTGTAGGGCTGTTTCGCCTCCCTCTTCATGCAAGTTCCTCTGTAGCCTACTGGTCTACGTGCCTGACTATCAACTCACGGGTTGTGTGTTCAAATCCAGCTGGTGCTGGACTTTTCTTTTAACAAACATTTCTTCGAAAAAATAGAATAGCGATATTATGGACAATCAATTGACTTTTATATTTCAAAATATCACAACATGATCGATTCTAAGTCATTTTTGATAACAATGAATAGTCACCTTCTTCCCTTCTGACAACGGTCCCTGCTTCTGATTCCTGCTTCTATTGTGTGTGTGTGTGCAATAGAGTAAATTTTTATAGAGAAATGGAGGCTGGACAGTATGCGTTACAATATAAACATTTATATTGATTTAAATCGTGTTCTGATTTAAATCGCAAACGCATGTTTAATTATATGTGTTTTTTAATCATAATCAGGCTAATGCAACATAAATTGATTATAATTATTATTATAAACTTTCTTGGAAAAATGTATTTTATGTAAACCATGTTTGCTATTAATTCATTTAGGGCTAAAATACGTTCATTGTCTTCCAATCGAGTCGAGTTGACATTGGAAGCTAGCCACACCCGGACTGTTAAACCAACACATTAGCACGCCAAAGCCCATTGAGGGTATTGAGCCCGTATTGGCTTTAGTATTAGCCATACAGAACATTAAAGTGCCACTTTTCCATTCAGCAGGTGCCTGAGCCGCTGTGTCCTATCTTCATTGTGAATGTCTGTAGAGTGTATCTTATTTTTAGTACTATATTTTTGTATTATATTCCCTATTAATCAAACTCTAAGAGTATGTATCGGCTTGTCCCCTCCTCCCGCCCCTCTCTTTGTACAGTGGAGCCTCCTGTCCAGCCAGCACATGTCCACAGACATTCACAACAGCGACATATCATAAAACGTTTGCACAAATAGTTAAATTATTAGTTGTTTTTCAGGAAGTTAAAAAAAACACTTGAATTACTTATCCAGTCTCTCGAAATAAAGTTATTTTTCAAGCAATTCAACAAACGTCGGGCAATATGTTTTTTTTAATCCAACATTGACAGCCACATCTTAAATCTTGTCAGTCAGGTCTTTTTTTCTGTATTTGAATTGTGGTTTACACATCGCACGACTTTAAAAGCTAGAAAGACAGGTTTCGATTCACATTAGCTGGCGAGCCTTGTTAACAAAAAAACTAATAATAATGTAACATGCCACTGTTTGTTCATGAACAAAGTTATACTGAGATTTCCTTAGATACGCGATTAAAAAATAAATAAAAAAACATTTGAATCCCCAGCGGAACACATTCCATAAGAATCAGCGCTTTTACAGTATATATTGCCTTTAAAGGTGGCTTCTCAAAACGCTTTACAGGATAAAAACAACAAGAACAGCAACAACAACAATATTGTATTTCATTGCACTTTGAAAACCAAGTAATAACTTAACTATACGTGCAAACGTTTCATATGTTGCTGTTGTGAATGCCTGTGGAGTGTATCTTATTTGCCTTGAGTCCTGGTTATCTCTCTCCCCCTCCTCCCTCTCTCCCTCAATTCAATTCAATTCAAGGTGTTTTATTTGCATGACAGATGGGTACAATCAATGTTGGGTATGTATATTTTGATATTTACACCCGGCGCGGCACCGAGGGAGCGTCTGCATTTATAACTTAGTTTTTAAAATTAGTCAAGCATAATGAAGCATCTCCTTTTACTTTTAAGTCCCTTAAATACATTGAGCACAGCTTTCTCACCACTTAAGATTGCTTTTTGATACCATCCTTACACAAAGCAGAAACTTTCTGATGACTTACAGTACAAGTGGAAAGATTACAGATTTTAATCGTCTTTAATTTTGTTACGTTATACGTTTTAGGAACGTTTCATCTAAACAAACACCACAAAACTATTCTCGATTGTATTTCTGAATGTTATGTTACACCTACAGTAGTTCACTGCTTTAAATACATCAAATTAAGAAAGTAATGTGTAGCACTTTAGATCTTTTTTTCTGAACCAGGGAAAATCTGATCATGTTTCTCTATAACAATAATAAAAAACTTTATTTTACATATCACCTTTAAAAGTGGTAGTACCTTTTTTAGTACTATTTTTTTGTATTATATTCCCTATTAATCAAAGAGTATGTATCGGCTTGTCAGTCAGGTCTTTTTTCTCTATTTGAATTGTGGTTTACACATCGCACGACTTTAAAAGCTAGAAAGACAGGTTTCGATTCACATTAGCTGGCGAGCCTTGTTAACAAAAAAAAAACAGACAATACCCATGGAGGGGGAAGTCAAGCCAGAGAGAGAGTTTTTTACCCTCTGTCTAAAAACCCAAATAACCCGGGGCAGAGACTCCGGGGGGATCATTGCGTGGTACAGAGCGGAGCTCAATCAATTCTTATGGAATGTGTTTTCTTTCTTCTTTTTTTCAGCATGGAATAAACCTGTTACTTGATTCATATGGATGCCCGGTTTTTTTTAATCGGGTATCGAAGGGAATAGGCAGTATAACCCTGTTCATGCACAAACTGTGGCATGTTACATTGATTTGGGTGTCTCCTCTTGCCAGAAAGCTCTAAATTGCATTTTGAGCACGGTTTTTGACTTTTTTAAATTGCATTTTGGGAGCGAACAGCACATACAAAGGTTAATGAACTGCGCCAAGAAATTTAAAATAGTATTCTTTAGGTGTGAGGGTAGGAGTGGACCGCAGCAGGCATAATCAGGAAACCAGGAAAACAAAGAACAGGACAGGTGAGATGTGTATCCAGAAAGCGAGTGATCAGAAAAAGGAAATGGTGTCTTTCCCTGGCATTAGCTCATCGGTATGGTGTAAGTTTACCCTTACTTTGTGCGACTGGAAAAGAATACGTGATCGGATCAACGAAATGCTTCGTAGAAGGAGGCGCTCTTTTCCTGAAGTCTAACAGTCTGTCCACAAACAAAACATTCCTGTTAGACAAGAGGAATTGAAAAAAAACAATTTTGTCAATGGAAACCGGTGTGTGTGTCTCTCTCTGCTGGATGTCCCTCTCACTCTCTGCTGAATGAATAAAAGCATTTTATTAAAAACGCGTTTGCGTTTGTCTGGTATTTACTTTGCTCCCTTTTTAACTGTTTTTCGATCTACTGTATTGCTTTGAGATGCCACTTTTAAAGGTGATATGTAAAATAAAGTTTTTTATTATTGTTATAGAGAAACATGATCAGATTTTCCCTGGTTCAGAAAAAAAGATCTAAAGTGCTTACATAACTTTCTTAATTAGATGTATTTAAAGCAGTGAACTACTGTAGGGGTGACATAACATTCAGAAATACAATCACGTATTTGACAAATAAAAACGATTACAATCTAATCCTTCCACGTTTTATCCCAAAATCCCAAGAAATATAAATCTTAACGGGTAGAAAGCTATGCTGAAAGTTTATTAAGATACTTAGAAGACAAAGATACTGTATCAATTTATGTTGCATTAGCCTGATTATGATTAAAAAACACATATAATTAAACATGCGTTTGCGATTTAAATCAGAACACGATTTAAATCAATATAAATGTTTATATTGTAACGCATACTGTCCAGCCTCCATTTCTCTATAAAAATGTACTCTATTGCACACACACACAATAGAAGCAGGAAGCAGAAGCTGGGACCGTTGTCAGAAGGGAAGAAGGTGACTATTCATTGTTATCAAAAATGACTTAGAATCGATCATGTTGTGATATTTTGAAATATAAAAGTCAATTGATTGTCCATAATATCGCTATTCTATTTTTTCGAAGAAATGTTTGTTAAAAGAAAAGTCCAGCACCAGCTGATTTGAACACACAACCTGTGAGTTGTTAGTCAGGCACGTAGACCAGTAGGCTACAGGAGAAGTCGCATGAAGAGGGAGGCGAAACAGCCCTACACAGCCCTGTCGCAGTACACGAATATATCGCAGTACATATCGTTATTAAATTCTTTAGATACGCGATTCCATATTATATTCCCTATTAATCAAATTCTAAAAGTATGCTTGTTGACTCCGGTATCTCTTTAGTTAAAGACTTCGATGCTTTAAATGTTTAGGGAGAAATGGAATACTGGTGTGTATTTTTTACTTTAAAGTACCAAGACCAGCCATATACAGTACTGTATGTTTATGTTCCAAAATTAATATCGTTTATGGCCTTCACACGCGTTACAGTATGCTCCTTTTCTTTTTATGCTCAGCTACTAAGATTTCCCTTCAGTGGTAAAATTCAATATCTACAACGGGCACAGTAAAGACGTTTACTGTACTGTACAGTAAATCTTTCTACGACAGACCAACGGACCACGAGTGCCCCTGTCGGTCAACCAATCACGTACCGCGGTACCCCGCTTCATCTTGTGTCATGATGCGCGATGCCGCAGCCAATTACCTCCGGTACGAGTCTGTACCGCTCACTTTGAATGGCTGCATCTGTACATGCTCAATATTATTTTGTTCTATTTTTCCTTCCTTTTAAAAAGAAGCTAGAAAATGTTTCAATAGTGTTAAATACAAAATTAATATTGTCTCACTATGTTTGCTACTTTTATTAAATTATAAAATGGGTCAAGTTGTAATTCCTGGGACCTATTTGAAGTGTTCTTCTGTTTACTGTATAAATGAGTGTCATTCTAGTTTGGTTAATCTTGAGCATATCCTGCTGTTTTTCATTTAATCACAACAGAAATATATTGGGGATTTTAACTTGTAAGGTATCTCCTCACTATTAGATTTGAATGCTTACATTACCATTTTCTCTTAAGTGAACGAGTTAAATGGTTGCTCACTCTTTTGTTTAATTGAATTCTTATGTGTTTAACTGTATCGCCTTCTACAGTATGTAACACAATTAAAATAAAGTGCGCTGATCTCTTTCACACAACATCAGGTCACTGAACATCTGCATTTCTAATTATGTTCCTTTTTTTCCAACTAAAGACTTACAGACTTGCCAAAATATAATCTAAATTATTTTAATTAAGAAATACATTAATGGAATATTAAACATTTGCAGGATGTTGCAGCAAACCATTACTGTCAACAGGGATACAAGAATGATAAAGTACTGTATAAAATATGATGTTAGGCACAGTATATACATGATATTTCTTGTAAGTTTAATTAAACTTAAAAAAGCCATGTCATTTCTACTTGTCACAGAAATGGCGAGAACGAAATGCGTTTTACCTGGAAGTGCTTACTGATTCATTGTTGTACTTCATGTATACAAAAAACAGAACATGTGCTCCTTTTTTTTTCCAAAAAGAGGAGTGTGACGATATTTTACTGTAGTTGAAGTCATTGATACTTTGCATGTGAAAATGTTATTGCATAGACAGTACAATGCAATATAAAGTACAGCATTAATACAGTAGGCAACATTGTTCACAAATTAACTATTGTGTTTAAATGGAATACTATTCTCATATTCTCGTATAAACAAGTTTTGTTTTCTCTGTGGCACTAATAAGCTTCCGAAGGTTACACATAATTTTTATTTGCATAATATCGGTCATGCACTGAAATAATTGAAATAGCTCCTTAGGAAAAGGGTAGAATTAATTTTAAATTTGGTTTCCTTCATGGAAAATGTTTTGAGACCTTTGCTACATTAACTTCGTGCCATCATTTGGTAACTTAAAACATACTCAACAACATCATTTGTGCCAAAATTTAGTTGTGTTGAATGCCAAATATTTAAGCCAATTCTAGTTAATATAAAATATTTTCATTTATTGTGAAGCATTTCTAACTGAATTTGGATACTCATAGATGAAAACATTCATCTATGAGTTGAGGAATATAGTCTTGTTGCTGCCAGCTCAGGTCTGCTCCATGTCACTATCCAGTTTTCAGAGGGGTTCCCAGGTGGTAGCACACAACTGATCCAGCTTCACTGAACTATTACCACTCATTAGTTTGCAAGGGATACTTGGCTTTCCAGCGTGCAGCAGCTCCTCTGACCTTCCAGCACCTACAGGCACCAACAAGCTTCCACTGATGCATCTCTTATATCTTACAGTTGATGCTAACTGTCAGTGGCTGTGTCATTTACACGTAAAATACCAAGTTGCATTCTCTTGAGTGGTACAAATTCAATGCAGCTGTAACGTTGAGTCATATAAAATTAGAAATTCTAAATTTGGTGGGCATAAAAGTAAATAATGTTTTTTTTTTCTGAGGGGAAAGGTTATTTTTATTTTTTGTATATTACTGAATTTTGGAATTCAAATATAAAGAGTAGTGAAACACTTGAAGATAACTACAATTGCACCATCCTGCATTTTTTAATCACTACTTTGTTGTAGGAAATGTACAGTACCTTGCAAAATAATTCACCCCCCTCAGTGTTGTCTCATGTTGTTGAATTAAAAATGATCTATGCATATTTTAGGTGAATATTTTAATCAAAATTTGATGGCTCCGATTTAATGCTAAAAAAACTGAACATTTTTGTTTAGTTTGAATGTGAACAGCTTATGAATCTCAACAAAAACTATAAAGAATATAATGTGAATTACAAAAGTATACACCCCATTTGTTAAGCCAAAACAATGTTAGTTCACATATACAATACTTTCCAAGTCACATAATTGGCTGAACGACCTCTGTCTATGTCCAATAATAGTAGTTCGCATGATTTCAGAATAATTAATAAAAACATTTGAGTTGAATCCAAAAATGAAACCTGGTGACTTGTAACTATCAAGGTATTGTGACAGGAATGATTAGGAGAAGGATGTAAAAATGTTGTATAGATAATGTGTATTTCTAATTGGAGATGTTTCTTTTGATGTTCATATTATTAGAATTAATAAATAATTTATGCAGTGCCTTGAAAATAAATTATCATAAAATGCTTTACAAAACAATTCTTTCTGACAAATTAAGTTTTTAGGCTGTATCATCCAATAAGTCTGTGATTTCTTTGGGGATGGTGTTCCAGCATTTTTGTGGCACAGCAACAAAAGGTCTTGATACTCATTGAATATATTCCAAAATATGTCATTATTAATACTGTACTACTATTATTTATGTGTCATGTGTGTCTTAGTCTTCAGCACACTCATAACTCCATACATTAAAGGATACACTTTCATACAAAAAAGGAGCATCCTGGAAAATTATATCTGCCAATTCAACTTTCAATTCAATTTAATTTTGCTTGCATTCATTAACTGTTGAAATCTAATCTGCTATATCTAGCGGCTTTGTTGTTTCTTTTTTTCTTAATTAAATAGCACTTCCAGAATATTCCTTAATAACACTTTTATAGATTTACAGGCTGGTGAAGTGAAGGGGAACAATCAAGCAATAAACCATCTTTCCAGGTTTATTTTCAAGACATAAATCTCCAGGAATAGGAAAAGATTTCAAAGTGCAAATCTTCGGAGCTCCTACCTCACCTTTGTTTTCTGAACCGTCTCCTGACTTTTCTCGATACGAACCACGGACCTTGCCTTTGACCTCGTCTCTCCCCTAGCCCTCTCCTGGATTGGAAACCTGCTTGTTACTCTCCACTATACGAAGCATGGAACTTGCCTTTGACTACGTCTCTCGCCTAACCCTCATTTACTTTGGAAGCTACCTTCCTGCCTCTTGACCACCTAAGGTACTGCACAGGGTTCATCCTCCCGTTTGCACAGCGGGTCATTCGTGAGAGAATACCGGGCGCAGATCATGGACCTACACCCTATATCCTCCCTACTTTACCAGCACTCTCAAACTTTGTCCCAGTTCCATCACTCCCTCCAACTCCTCATGGATCAGGTCTCTTGGCTCTCGGCTCCCACCCCAGCATCATCATCCATCCCGGCACCTGCACCGCTCCCCATCCCCGCAGCAGCAGCTGTCTCACCGTTTCCTGCAGCCCTGCTGCTGATCCCTCCGGACAAGTTTGACGGTAATCCTGCTAAATGCCGGAGTTTCATGCATCTGGAACACTTTCCTTCAAATCATGAAGCTATTGGCTTTGTGATTTCGCTCCTCACGGCCAGGGTTCTGGATTGGGTCATGGCTTTATTGTCTAGAGGAGCCCCTGAACTTTTGGATTTTTACCTTTTTATCGAGAAACTCTGGACGACTTTTGACCTTTCTAGCTCGGACCTCTGTAATCTCTGCCTGTCCTCACTCCAACAGGGGCTACGACCCCTTCAGGACTATGTTATTGAATTTCAAGCTCTGGCCACAGCCTCTGGTTATATGCCAGTTTCGTAAGGGTCTCTCCAAAGATCTGAAGGACCACTTAGTCCTTATTCCCCTTAGCCCCCACTCTCTGGATCTTGCTATCCCCCAGGTGATGGAATTAGACACTTGTCTTCAGGTTAGGAAGACGGAACGACTTCAGGAGGATGCAGGCTCCCCTCCCCTGACACCACAGCAACCCGCAATGTCATATACCCGACTTACCCTGGAGGAAAAAGACAGACACCGTCGGGAAGGACTGTGCCTCAACTGCGGTTCTCCAGGTCATCTCCTGTCCACCTGTCCCACTAAGCCTCTCAGTACCTGACCGGCGTGCTCAATCTCCACAACTGTCAGCAATATCTCTCATTCTCCTGTTCTTTGTGTCCTTTCCTCTCCCTATTTTTGTCCTGGAATACTTTTAAGATCTCCCTTTCGACTTCTATTGATTCAGGTGCCAATGAGAACCTCCTAGACGCCTCATTGCATGAAAATAGAAAATTCCCACAGTGCCCCTCCCTCCTCCTGTCTCTGTGCACACCCTGGACGGTTCCCCCCTGTTGCCTGGATTGATTGATTGGCAAACAGTCCACTTACCCTCACCATCAGCGCCACCCATGTGGAACAAATCCAATTCCTCATCCTCAATTCTCCATCAAACCCACTCCTTCAAGGCTACCCCTGGCTTGTTAAACATGACCCCAATTTTTCTTGGTCACGAAACAAGATCCTCGCCTGGAGTCCCCGCTGCCTGTCGTCATGCTGCCGTCGTCCTATCAGGATTTCTTCAGCCCAACCTCCTCAGGACAACTCGTCTCTCATTCCGTCTCAATACGCTGACCCGCACTCAGTCTTCAGAAAACAAAAGGCTCTGTCACTCCCACCGCACCGCCCCTATGACTGCGCAATTGATCTTCTTCCAGGAACTCTAACCCCCAGAGGGTATATCTATCCTCTTTTGAGGGTGGAGTCTGGAACCTTGGAGGAATACATCCGGGAATTCCTGCAGTCTGGTTTAATTCATCCCTCCACGTCACCGGAGTGCACTGGTTTCTTTTTTAAGAAGAAGGACTGCTCCTTACACCCTTGTATTGATTACAGAGACCTTAATAAAATCATTGTTAAGAACCACTACCTGCCTCTTATACCAGCAGCCTTAGAATCTCTACGTGGAGCCTCTCTATTTACCAAATTGGATCTCAAGGGGGCTTACAATCTGATTCAGGTTAAAAAGGGGGATGAATGGAAGACTGCTTTTATGACCACCCACGGGCACTATGGGTGCCTTGTGATGCCCTTTGGGCACGTCAATGCCCCATCTGTCTTCCAGGCATTTATGAATGACATCTTCAGGGATCTTATCCACAAATCTGTTTTGGATCCACTTGGATGACATCCTAATTTTTTCCTCTAATAATCAGAGTCATATAACACATGTCCACTAGGTTCTCTCTCATATAGTTGAAAATAATCTTTATGCTAAGCTGGAAAAATGCTCCTTTCATGTGTCCAAGATCAATTTCCTTGGCTACGTCATCTCTTTCGGGGGTGTTGAGAAAGACCCATCTAAGGTTTCTGCTATTCAGGACTGGCCCACTCCTTGCAATATAAAGCAGATTCAGCGCTTTCTCAGCTTTGTTAATTTCTACAGGCGTTTTATCAGGAACTTTAGTTCCATCGCAGCCCACATTACTGTCTTTACTCGCAAGGGTTCCAACATTGGCAGATGGACCCCAGAGGGCAACCAGGCTTTTCTTAGACTCAAACACCTCTTTTCCACAGCCCCCTTGTTGCATCACCCGGATCCCTCTCTCCTGTTTATAGTTGAAGTTCACACATCTGTATATGGAGTAGGAGCCGTTCTCTCTCAATGCCATGGTGAAAAGAATCTTCCTCATCCTTGTGCTTTCTTTTCTAGGAAACTATCCCCTGCCGAGGTCAACTACGATGTGGGTAATTGAGAGCCCCTAGCCATTAAATTGGTCTTAGAGGAGTGGAGACATTGGCTTGTGGGAGCTTTGTGATAATTATCGACCATAAGAATCTAGCCTATATCCAGTCTGCTAAGTGCCTCAATCCTTGACAGGCTAGGTGGGCCCTGTTCTTTTCCAGGTTCAATTTCGTCATCACATACAAACCTGGCCCGAAGAACCTGAAGGCAGACACCCTCTCCCACCTGCACAACCCTCCAGACCTTGACAAGATTCCCGAACCCATCATCCTCCCAACAAGATTGTCGCTGTGGTCCAGTGCTCCATCGATCACCAGGTCAGAATTGTCCTCGCCAACACTACCATTCCCTCACAATGTCCATCGGATAGGCTCTTTGTCCCCAAATCATCGCGTTCCTCGGTCCTACAATAGGGGCACAATTCCCACTCAGCAGGCCACCCTGGTACCAGACGAACCCTGGACCATATCATCTGAGATTTCTGGTGGCCCTCTATGAAGAAAGACATCCCTGATTATGTCCGGGCATGCCCTGTGTGCACGAGGTCCAAGACCCCATGATGTAAGAGGACCGGTCTTCTTCACCCTCTCCCCATTCCGGATCATCCCATTTGTCAGTGGATTTCATTACTGATCTTCCCAAGAGTGGTGGTAACACCACTATCATAGTCGTGACAGATTCTCTAAGGCAGCACATTTCATCCCCTTACCTACTTTACCCTCAGCCAATGTAATGGCGGCCCTCTTTGTCCAGCACATCTTCCGCCTCCATGGTATACCTAACGACATTGTTTCCGACAGGGGTCCGCAATTTATCTCCAGATTCTGGGAGGCCTTTTGCAAGGCTTTAGGCACCTCCATTTCTCTTACCTCTGGCTACCACCCAGAGGCCAACGGTCAAGCTGAAAGGACTAACCAAAGGCTCGTCACCTACTTGAGGTCTTACACCTCATCTGTTCAGGATGACTGGTCAGCACTGCTCCCCTGGGCGGAATACGCCCACAACTCGCTGTGGGCGTAGACTCGCAATGTCTCCTTTTTTCTGCTCCCTGGGATATCAACCCTCCCTTATTCCTGAAATCACTCTGGCCACTGACATTCCTTCCGTCGGCCGCTACTTTTTGAAGCTACGGGGCATCTGGAAATCTGCCAAGGTTTCTCTCCAAAGGACCTCCCTACGTCACGCAGGTGCCGCTAACCATCACCGGCATCCGGCTCCTGACTTAGGAGAGGTAAGTTCGTATGGCTCTTCACTAGGAATCTACACCTGCGTCAACCCTCGAAGAAACTCGGTCCTCGGTTCATCGGTCCCTTCCGCATCCTCTCTCAAATCTCTCCTGTCTCCTACCGCCTGGCTCTCCCCTCCTCTCTCAAGGTTCACCCCATTCTTCATGTCTCCTTCTTGCGGCCTTTCTGTCATTCTCCTCTTTCTGGACCCCAACCTCGACCTCCCCCCCTTGTTTGATCGATGGTCTTCCGGCCTACACAGTCCACAGAATTCTAGACTCCCGTTGGTACAGGGGTTACGGACCAGAGTAGAGATCTTGGGTTCGCGAGAAGGACATTCTGGATTGGACACTTATCCTCAATTTCCATCGTACCACTGAGGATAGATCTACGAGGGCATCCGGAGCCGCCCGTGTTACACCCTCATCCCAACACATTAGCCGCATAGCACTCCAGCCCCGAGCACTTCTGGCAAACAACACCGCTCCTGTCAATCAGCCAATCCCGACACTTCATCAATCAGCGCACCTTCTTCCTCGCACAATACTTAAACCCTTCAATACCAGCTCTTCGCCTGGTATTGGTCTGAACCGTCTCCTGACTTTTCTCGATACGAACAACGGACCTTGCCTTTGACCACGTCTCTCGCCTAGCCCTCTCCTGGATTGGAAGCCTGCTTGTTGCTCTTCACTATACGAACCACAGAACTTGTGTTTGACCACGTCTCTTGCCTAGCCCTCGTTTACTTTGGAAGCTACCTTCCTGCCACTTGACCACCTAAGGTACCGTACAGGGTTCATCCTCCCGTTTGACAGCGGGTCATTTGTGACAGCAACTTTTGGACATAAAAATGATCAAGTCAAATGCACAGCATATTTACACCACACAGACATGCCAACACACAGACTCTAGGGTCATAATAAATGACAGAACAAAATGGTACTGTAAACCAGTAGAAAAAGCATTAAACAGGAGCTAAGGATTGAAACACCTATCGAGTTCACCTTCCCATGCTTCTTTTTTCATAATTTATTTAATATTATCGAATCCAAAGCAGAGCAGCATGGTGGCACTGTGGATGTCATTGCTGCTTCTCCGTGCTGGGGCTCTGGGTTCAATTCCTGGGGTGCTACAGTATCTGCACAAATTTTGTATGTTCTTACAGTACATCTATGTGTGGGATTCCTCAGGGTATTCTGGGTTCCTCCCACAGTCTAGAGAAATACAGGTTGTATCTCACCTTGTACCCGTTGCTTGCCAGTGTGGGCTCTGGCCTCCCCCTTGACTCTGTACCAGATAAAGTGGTTAAGAAGAAGGATAAATGGAATCCAAAGAACAGTATGTCATATAATACCCTATTGCTTCTGAGTGTTCAGAGAATTTGCAACAAATTAGTAGCTAAAGAGATCCTGTAATGTTAGCTTAAACGTTGTTAATTTCTATGCCCAAAGGAAAGAGAACCCTCCTACTGTGCTACTGAGAGCAGGTCTCTTTAGCAGGCTCCTATCCAAGTACTTGCGACCTTGAATTGAGATCTGAAAAGATGAGGTGCCAGGGTGTTACAGACAGAGCTAAAGAAATATTATCTAGACTATGCCATCAATCATATTAGCTCTAGATCATTAAGGTATTCACTATTGGATCAGCCTTATATTACAGGTCCTTAAATAGCCTTATTTAGGAAGCAATTTTATAGTCAGGGTGACATTCTGAAACCTTCAAAACACTATATAGAATCTAAAAAATATCAAGATGATTTCTTTCTGCATAGACAATTCAAAATGAAAAAAACAGCTGACATAAAGAAGGCACTGTGTCCATAAGAATGTTTATTTTTGTTATACTAAAGGCATAGTATAAAGTATGTTCTGTATGTCATATACAATTAAGTGATAGTTTAAAATAGGATTGGAATAGTTATTCATTGTGTTAAAAGGAAGGAATTGCATTTCAGTATTAGGTTATCAGATACATTTAATTTAATTTATTTGAAAAGGAAACAGTATTTCCACAATCCCCTGTAGAAAATGCATCTGGAATTATTAGAAAGACTTATTAGTTTGTAATGAGGTGTTAGAAAGTGACACTGGTGACATGTCTATGTTATGGATGAGTTCTTTCAAGCTCATAGGGAATATCTGTCTAAGCATGTTTCTTCAAAGATCAAATTAGCCTTTTGATCTGCCAATCAATCTAATCTTCAAAAAACACATTGTCTACAACAGCTATCAACAATATTTGTGTGGGTCTATTGAGTATGAGATAAATGTTTGTCAAAATCAAGTTAAAATAAGGGTACACATCATTTTAGGCAGTAAAGTTCAGTCTTTATTCTACAGATTTTGTCTGGTATTAATACTGTTCTGAGGACATATTTTATTTTCTTGATAATTTAACAAATACACAATATTTATTACTATTTATGACCATTCATTTACTTCATTTATTCTTTAACCAGAGCTGCACACTGAACCCTTTTTTACAAAAGGTGTCCTACAAAATTATGGCAAAACAGGCAGCAGCAATTTAACAAAATTACAAAATAAACCCATTTTTTTTGGCCTCCACTGCACTATTCTTTATCATTATTGCTATTTCTAATACCTATTTTTGCTCTGTTCTTGAAATTCACTATATTTTTACTAGATGTGTTTCTTGATAAATCATTTTATGAAGTGCTTTATTTTTAATTATGGATTTATTAAATTATGTGTACACGTGTTTTCCAGCTTTTTAGTTTTTTATGTTTGTTGCTTAGCAAACAAAGTAAGAGACAAGTTATAACACATATATGAAATGAATTTTATGTAGCAATCATGTACATGTAACAAGTTAATAAAATTAAATATAAGGGAAGCACAAACAAGGATTGTAATACATGCAAAATAAAATAATTTACTTACAAGAAAGTGAGTTCAATGAAGATTTCAGAATACAGAATATACAGGATATTCCTAGGAAAAATATCCTAGAAATCTCAGTATGATGCATTGGGTTCTTAAGACAAAAAGTGTTGTTTGTAAGATAACATTAAATCAATTTGTTTTTGTATGCATGTACAGTACTGTATACAAATATCTCAATATATTATTATAAAGATCTTACTTAAATATAATATGAACAAGAAAACAAGAAAACATTTTAAATCTTCACAAGTATTGTAGGAAATATAAAAGATCATCATATTGTATCAAAGGTAGTTTGGAATAACCAGGATAAATAGACATAATATAATACCATGCAAATCAGTGTTTCCTTCATTCTCTGAAAAGTCACAGTCTCCTCTACAATTTCCAAGCAATATGGCTTGAAAATTAAACTTAATTTGATATGCAAATGTATAACCAGTTACTGATGAAGTTGATGCCATGGTTAAGAAAGTGATTAAAATTAAGACAAAGCAAGTTGGTGATGTGGAGGAAAGCATATGAATATTCATTGTTCTTACCCCAAACACGCTGCTCACACTGTGATGTGTATCTATGATTGATCACACCTCTGGTATGATTAAAAATTTCAAAGGTTTGTGGGAGGAACAATAAAACATTAAAAGAGAATATCTCATATTCAATGGATTATATGCTTATTGCTTTAAACAGCAGGGAATTTGGCCAGCATCTGTCTTGCAGAAATGCTTACAGTTTGTACTCCTGACGATACCTTTTGCACCTGTAGAAATTGGAAAGGTTGTGTGATGGCATGCCAAACTTCTTTAGTCTGCAGAGAAAGAATAGGCGCTGCCATGCTGTCTTGTCTACATGGTTGGTGTGGTGGTCCAGGATCCAATTGCAGAGAGGGGAGTTAGTCCTAGATCCAGGAGCTTGGTGATAAGCCTTGAGGTCTGAGCTGTAATCAACAAACAGCATTCTCACATACGCTCCTTTCTTATCTAGGTGTGAAATGATAGTGTATAGAGCAGTGGCAATGGCATCCTCAGTTGATCTGTTCTGTCTATATGCAAATTGCAGTGGGTCCAAGGTGTCAGGCAGTAAAGAGGTGATATGTGCTTTGATCAGCCGCTCAAAGCATTTCATGATGATAGATGTGAGTGCCATGGGGCGGTAATCATTCAGACAGCTAACTCTGGTTTTCTTGGGGATCAGAACAGGTGATTTTCTTGAAGCAAGAGGGGACTGTGCATTGAGTGAGGGAGAGATTAAATATGTCCATGAAGATGTCTACCAGTTGATCTGTGCAGGTCTTCAGGACACGACCAGGGATAACGTCTGGGCCAGGAGCTTTGCGTGGATTAGTCATTTTAAAGACTTTTTTACATCAGCTCTGGAGACAGACAGTTGGTGTTCCCCCTGGTTAACTGGGATTCCCATACCTGCTTCAGTGTTAGGGACTTCAAACCGTGCATAAAATGAATTTAGTTCATTGAGGGGAAATGTTGTGGATGTTGTGTTGCTGTGTTTTGCTTTGAAGTCTGTGATGATCCGAATTCCACATGTTCCAAGCAGTCGTTGTGATAGCGTGATTCTAGTTTCACTCTGTAGTTATATTTGGCTTTTTTGATGGCTTTTCTGAGATAAGATAGGGATTTTCTGTACTTGTCCTAGTCTCCAGAGTTGAAAGCAGATATTCAAACTCTGGGTTTAGCGCGTACTTCGCCATTTAGCCATGGTTTTTGATTTTGGTATGTGCGAACAGTAATCCTGTGGACAAAATCTTCTATGCATTTGCTGATGTAGCCAGTAGCACAGTACGCATATAGGTTAATGTCGTGAAAAATCTGACAGTCAGTGGAGGCAAAGCAGTACCGTGGGTTTCCAGGCGCAGGTGGCCGTGGTACGTGATTCTCTGGCCAAAGATGATCGACAGGTGGCACTTGTTGTGCATTAGTTATCAGTGAAATTTATTTTATTTAATCTCTCTACTATGCATCCGCTTAATATAGAATTTTACAACTAAAGGGAAATTGTGGTAGCTGAGCATAAAAATAAGAGGAGCATACTGTCTCTGAATGTCATAAAAGATATTAATTTAGGAATAAAAATATATTATACAAACGGTATATGGGTAGTAGTGGTAGTTTAAATAAAAAATACACAACAGTATTCCACTTTCTTTGTAAACATTTTATGTATCAAAGTCTTTCACTCAGTCACTTAGTGTGACTTTCCTTAGTCTTTTTAAAGTTTTTTCCAACTATCTACAGTAAATATTAGGGGTATTCAGTATGATGGAGCAATAGTATACTTTTCAATTTATTTTTTTCTTATTCAACTTAGATAAGACTCTTCAGAAGCTTTTCTTTAATGGAGAATACGAATTTAAGCAGAGAAAGCCTGCCAGCCGAAATCACATTTATAAGGAGTAGCACAAAACAGAGACACTACTTGCTGTTTTGCAATTGTAAGGATAAAATTCATTCTTCAGTGCTATGACACAGAATCCTATATGAAAGAATGTTTTTTTATAGATTGAAGTCAGCACAGTAGACAGTTCTGAACACCACAGCACTGAAACTGTCAATCCCCAGTTTGTTGGGAGCTATCAGCATGCATTGAGTAAATCACCAGTTCTTTCATACTGTGAACATTTTTTTTTGCTAGTCTTATATTTTCAAACTATTCTGACTTTATAAACTCATTGTTCACAGCTGGAAAAATGGGAAGCTCTAAAACCCGACATCTATGTCACACAAATTATGAATGTTTTTAAGATCACAAAAACAGTGTGTTACTATCCTCTTTCACCATGTAGCTACTGTTAATGAACCTAGTGTTTCACTACACTTAAACATTTTTTAGCACTTTATATTTCCTTGTGACTCTTGTGTGTTATATAATCTCCTATTATTAGGTCTTACAAATCAATTACCTATCTTTTAAAAGTATTATACATTACTGTTCAGATTAAGTCATTGTTACTGTTTTTGCTTTTGCTCTGAAGCTGAAACAAAACCAGAGCCCAGAATCTATCTGGATGTGCTTGGAAAAAAAAATGCTTCAAACAGTCCAATTGATAACAAAACAGTAAAACATGTTCAGCTTCTTCAACTGATGAATGCAAGTTATTGATCTGTTCAATTATGGAGGCAGAAAATGAACGGGCTGGCCTATGCTGCTTATGCACTATTGCCCACGTTGATTAGACAGAAATTCATTTTCTCCAGTCAAGACCTCTGTGGAACATTTTACCACACTTTATGAAGTTCAGTGCATCTCAAGATAGCAATTTAGTGCTTTAGCACTCATAGCCCACTACCCAAGAAATTACTAAATTCAACTGTGGAGACAGCTACATCAGAAGAGAGCTCCTCCAGAGTATCTTATTCACTGCCAGAAAGACTGCATGTAGATGAAGCCAGATGGCAGGCTGCCCCTGGTGAGCCCCTGTCAGAAGAAGACTAGAATTTTCAATTAGGAGATAAGGAAAAAGAATCTCAACCTCTCATGACAGCGCTAAAATGAAGCCAAAAACCTTTGCTCTGCAAAGAAAAATATCTAGAGTGTCAGTTCTGATCCTCTGGGTGCACATCACCAACACATAATGGCAACGTGTTCTTAAATGGGATCGGCTAATGGCACCATTTCATCATGTCATTTACCGTACCTTGCAACAGTTTTCATATCCTTTCTATGTTGTCTCTTTTTATGAAATTACAAAATGCAAACATTTTTTAAATTATTATTTTACTGAAATTCCTAATGCTTAAACTGAACACTTAACATTGTTAATACAACACTCACAGTATGATGAGTAAATGTCACCAACACTAACGAGGTAAAAACTGAAATATGATGATTGCATAACTATTGAGACCTGTGACCTCAATATTTTATGGTAGGAACGTTGACAGAACATACAGCTGCTTATCTTTTTGTGTAAGTTTCTACCAGCTTTGCACACTGGATTGATGGAATTTTTGCTCAGATAAAGTAACTTTCTGGTGGAAGTTATCAGTGGATTTAAAAATAATGGTCATATGTGGTAGGACACATATAAAAGAACATTTTGACATATTATAGTAAAGAGAAAAAAATAAAATTAAATACATTTAACAGGGAAAACAATACCTTGGAGAAATATTCATCAAACTCTGACAGCAATTACAGCCACAGCCAAGTTTTTGTGGAAAAGAATACCAGCTTTGCACACTGCATTGGTGCAATTTTTCAGGTTGCTTGGGGATCATTTATGGCCAGCGTATTTTAAGTCTTTCCACAGATTTTGACTCACCCAAGGATATCCATCCATCTATTTTCTAAACTACTTTATCCAGTGCAGTATCATGGGGCAACCAAAGCCTGGTGCAAGGCAGGGTACACCTTGGATGTGATGCCAACATATCGCAGGTAACTCCATGCAGATAGCACCCTAGGTCTGGATCTGAATGCAGGACTCCAGTGCTGCAAGGCGGCAATTCTAACTACTGCACCACCATGCCACTGATCAGGGTTGAACAGTTGCTTGTAATGTATTGACTGAGAGACTTTACAGAGATAATTCTAACCACTATAATTATACATAGATAGAGTCTACTCATCTAATTGTGATTGAGGATTGTTAATGTAATTCTGTACACTTAAATGTATTTAACTTTACCACGGCAAAGGATTTGAATACTTATGCAATAATGACTGCCATTTTTTCATATTTACTTCTTTTCATTTTTTGCTTTTAATGTGTGGAGTAGTAGTTTTCTGTTTATGGCAACAAATATCAATTGCTACACTAAAGTGTCATGATTGCAAGCCTTAAACCAACAAAATGCAAAAAATGCAAGTTATAGTTGTAATGACCCCAAGTGTCTAGGGGTAAAGGGGTGTAACATTTGGGATGGTTTAGGATGCAGGTGGGTTTCTGGTGAGGGACTTAGGAAGTGTGACAACAGGTTTGGTGCAAAAGGGATTTATTCTTAAGTGAATAAGTGACCGGTACGTAAATAGGACACAATAAAACACAGGGAAAGGGAACTAGAGTGGTGCCAAAGAAAAGAAAAGAAACAAAATGGAGCTGGCTAATAAAGTGAGGGAAAGCTGACCTACCTGTATCTACTAAAACAAAACCCGAAACATTCGGTCTTTGGTGTCTTCTAATGCCCTAGCTAACCTTGACTGACTGCCCAAAACCATACAAGACAAAAGGCACTCACCCATCCTAGTGTTTCTAATACAAAGATCAACAATGTGTGCAGAATGTACCCAACAACTTAAACTAATACTTACTCAAAGGTTCACACAAATACACAAGTGAACTACACATACAAATAAGGGAAAATAAGTATAGACAAGGAATAGGGTACAAAAGAACACAGAGGTTGATATAACACGTTAGGGCAAGGTAATCAGGGAAAAAAAAGATAAACACAAACAAACGAAAGTACAAGTAGATGCAAGCCAACAAAGCCGAAGCTATACTAAATCACACACACACATAAAGCAAAACTAACAAAAATGGAGAAGCAAACCCAATGCAAAAGTAAAACGAAGCTGAGACAAGCAGAACAGAAGTCAAGCAAAAGGCCCCTTTGTTCTGAACCTCCAAGCTATATAGTGAAGAAGTTGAGTTCTAATTGGTTGAGAAGCTGATTGAAGATGATATCACAACTGCAAAGATGGTGTAGTGATGGACCAATGGGGGGGGGGGGGGGGTAGTTGAATACAGGAAATGGAAAAACAAAACAAAACATATGAACACACATGGGAACGTAACAATAGTGTTCATGGGAATCAAATGTGGTACAATGTTCAAACCAAAGTGTTTTGGAAAAGGGAATTGCAGAACAGTGCATAGTTTTATTCAAAATTAATTCCACATTCAGCTAGATGTTTTCCTAGTTTTTATTATATTTGAACTTTCAGTGATATATTTTAAGCCTTATTTCTGCTAAAATTAAAAATACATTGTACTGTATAGTTGACGAATCTTAAAGGTCTGATTAACCATTCTCAACAAATTAATGAGAGTTTACTTACAACAAAGACAGTGACAGTGTGGTCACAAGTACTAGATTTTTTATTAAACTTTGGTTTATTATTATATTGTAGTAAAATTCAGGATGAACTTTCCTTGAAAACCTATTGTTCACTACAAAAGCAATTAAAACATACAGTACATACAGTTTGAAAAGCCACTCAATCTATTTTCTGCTTACTCTACTCATTGTTTTTAGAACTGCATGGCCCACTTTTCTAATACAAAGATTAGTCCCACTATTAAAGCTGTTTAATTGAGGGAGACAGCAGCTTTAGATCTGTGACTTTCCCTTTCTTCTTTAGAATTGTGTACTTCCAGGTTATGCTTGTGACTGATTTTCAAGCCATTGGTCGTAACATTTACATCGCCTTGAACAAATCTCGAATCCCACCTATTGCTTTCATAAAGTAATCTCCAGTAAATGTGTAATCTTTGTGTAACCATGAGCTTTTGTGCACGATCTGTTTTTTTTCCCAACTCTGTTTTCTGATATCCATTTAACTGTTGTTAGTTAATCATTCTGTCCTATTTCAACGCCCCTAAAAGTTTTGACATACAGTAGGCCACATTGGGAGAAAACACTGGGACAAAAACTGAGACTAATTTGATCATCACTACTCCAGTTACTGGAATGTGGGTAACCCATGGGTTCCTCTATACCTTGGCTTTACTGATCTTACAAAAGCCTTCAACTTCAACGATCAACAACTGAGAATCACTGTGTAGGAATCTTCTGAAGTTCAAATGCCCCCTGAAATATTTCAGTATTCTTTGCCTACTTTTTGATGTTATGTAAGCAGTGATTGATGGATTCATCATAAGCCTATTTGGAGTTAAGGCAGGAAGCAAAGAAGGTTGTTTTGCCGCCCCAAATCTGTTTTGAATATTGTTACTGTGATGTACTGTAAGAGGGCAGCTAGTTCAGACAAAATGGAGATCTTGTCTTGTCTGAACCACATTCCTCAGAATGCTGCAGGGGATGATATGTCACCCTCGGTCACCTGACCATTTGAAAAAAGACAATTGGAGAGGAAACAATTTAAATGCCAGGAAGTAGACTGGACTGGCTCCTGTTTTAAGACTGCAGTTTTCATCAGTTTGAATATAGCATTTACAATCCAAGAACAACTTACTGCCATATTGTCTGACTGAATCCCTACTCCCAAAGAATCATGTTCTTTCATATAAGCCATGGCATAAACTCAGGAAGGGGCAAAAGTACTGCAGTACATAAGTTGACAAGGTCAACAACCCAGGATCACCTGCTGTACTAATAAACACAATCGTAAACTGAAACAGACTCTGTCATCTCTGAATCCACAAATAAGATAATCATGGTAGATAATCCTACTTGACTGTGAGGGGTGTCAGGACTGATCGATTGATAAGCTTTCCTTATTTGTAAGCCTGAAACTGACATCTGTTGTGGAATGAAAGCCATTGCAACAGCTTTTCTAAGACAGAGAACACAGTCATACAGTGCTCTCCAAAAGATATTGGAACAGCAAAATCAGTCAAGAGCTCTGTGTTTCTATAGCAAAGCTTCTAAAATGTTTACAAAATGTGTTGGATGAGTTCAATGGGTTGCAGTTGTCATGCAGTTATTACCTCAAACGTTACAAAACGTCTTTGTTTAAACTAATTGGTTGAACACAATTTATGTTTTGTCCGAATATGTAAATGTACAAATGGAAACATAATTAAAACATGTATTATATTCTACTCATCATTCATATAAATCTCATGATTACAAGTACAAATTGCTTAAGCTGAAACAAAAAAACTTGTTTTTTTATGCTGCTGTTCCCTTTACTTTTGGAGAGCACTGTACAGTATATTCCCAATTACAAAAAAATAACATTCTGTCCTCTAATCAGGAAAAAAAGATGGTCTTCTCTTTAAAGATTCATAGTTTTATGAATTTGTATAGGAAGAAAATCAAATACAGCAAAAAAAAAAATCCAACAAACCTGTCCACAGAGAACCATCCCAATAAATATTCATTGGTTCTTAAGTGGGACACCATTATTCTTATCTGTTTAAAATTGAGGCAACTAAGTCAGCTCCAGAAACTGATTGAGCATCTTGGGACAAACATCCCCTTTGCTAGGAATAATGTTTCTGTTCTTATGAAGAGATCAAAGAGTGATGTATTTTTCAGTCATACTGTTATGTGTGAGGTATTGCAATGAACTGAATTTTGCAGATAGATTTATATGTTTTGATATAATAATAATATTATTCAGATACAAAATGACAGAGCCTGAGCAATTTATGAGAGTGTGTTCATTTTGTAAGGATGGAGAAGTGGAAAAAAAGTTTTCCTCTTTGAAAATGTTCTATTAGTATCATGGATATTATGTCAAAGTCATTTTATATCTGTGTCAGTACACTCGTCATTGGGACAATATGACAATTCCTTCTGGGTTTCCCTTGCCAATTTCAAGTTATTAAATATGTTATTGCCTGTAACTTCTGCTTCCACAAATCCAATCTTGTATTTGACCCTTTTTTCTTTTCCACATAAAGTAGATATCTTCTATATCTGCAATCATACACATATTAAGGTTTCAATCACAATTGCACACATTTATTTAAACATTATCAAATTAATGTATTTGTTGTATAAGATTATTTAAAATATATATATGTTATTACACACTTTAAAATATTATGTGCTGTTATGCAGTCACGTGGAAATTTATTGTTATGCTTTCTTTGAAAGCTTAATTTACTTATATTGTATATCTAGTTTAATTAGTAGCATGTTTAAAGACACGTAATCATGGCTAAAGATACAGGTGATCGAAGAAGTGGTACTCATTGGTAACCTGGGCTAAACCAATTCACAGTTAAATCATCACATCAGTATCTTATATCAAAATAAATTTTAAAAGTTTTAGACCACATTGTAGAAATGTGGATCCACAATGACACTATAAATATGAAATGTATAACAATGAGTATGAAGAAGCTATTTTCATCTCACCTACTGTGAGGAATCATTAAGAAGGGCAATGTCAGCATATGATTAAAAATGCAGATTGATAATTAAGGAATGTTGTTAAAATTCTACAATGCAATAGTAAGACATCATATTTAAATATTATGTGTCATTATGGTCACAACGATACAAAAAATCAGCTATTGTATTAGCCCTGTAAAGAACAAAAAAATGTCTTGGCTCAAAGGAATGCTCTACACTGAAAGAATGAAAGGACAGAACCTTTATTGTCTGAAATGGAGATTATAACAAGGACTGATTCAAATATTCAAAATTCTCAAAGACACTGACAAGGTCAAACCAGTAGATTTTACAATCAGAAAATATGAAACAAAGGATTCAAGTAGAAACTATGTGGAAGAGCAGCTTGTAGTCTTTTTTTTACACAAAAGGGTTGTGGGACTCCAGAATAAGCTCCTTAACCATGTTATTGAAGTCAATACTCTGTCTTCTTTCAAGAAAAGGCATGATGAGATTTTTAGATGAGTAAGCAACTGAAAACTAAATGAGCAAAAAAGGTTTCCAAAGGAACAAGTAATAGGTTTATACCATGCTGAAAAAAAAGAAGAAAGAGAACACAACGTTTCGGCCGTGGAGCCTTCTTCAGGTTTGAGAGAGACAAGGGCAGTAGCCAAAGGTAAAGTAGCTGGAGAACAAAGGTTGGGAGGGGGAGGAGTGAGAGGCGGGAGCAGGGGACAGAAAGAGAGGCCAATCAAGAGGTGTGAAGTCAGAAGTAAGAATGGGTGCAGAGAGGTGTGAAATGAAACTTCCAATGAATGGAGAAAATTTAAAAGAACAGTGTCTGTCGTTAAGAGAAGGGAGAATGTGTGATCCTAGCTGCAGAATAATTTTGGTTTCGGTGGTCTTTCTGATGTATGAGTTCGGAAAACCGTCTTTGAGAACACAGAGAGATTAGAGTGGTCATGGCCGTCAGAGGTGAAATGAGAAACAATGGGCTTGGAGAGATCTTTAATCTTCACAGCCCTGATGTGTTCTCTGAAGCGGTCTCCGAGTCTCCTTCCTGTTTCTCCAATGTAGATGGCTGGGCATTTACTGCAAGAGATACAGTAAATAAGGTTGCTTGAGGTACAAGATGCTGTCTGGGTGATCCGGAATTGTCCTGAGGGGCCTTGAATGAGCGTGGTGGTGGATGTGTACTTGCAGGTGATACAGCGAGCTTTGTTGCAAGGGAAAGTGCCAGGTGTGGATAGTTGTTGAGGGCAGTTGAGGGAGCTGTGAACAAGGAGGTTACGCAGGAGGTTACGCAGATTAGGTGGTCGGCGATATGAGATGATAGGGCGTTCAGAAAAGAGGGCCCCAATGGAGGGATCATCCTGTAGGATGGAAAAGTTGTGGTTAATGGTCCTGGGGATAGGAAGTGTGTTAGGGTGGTAAGGAAGCACCCTTACCACCCTGCTTCCTTACCACCCTAACACACTTCCTATCCCACCATTAACCACAACTTTCCTCCTAACCTCCTTGTTCACAGCTCCCTCGACCGCCCTCAACAAACTTGGAGACCGCTTCAGAGAACACGTCAGGGCTGTGAAGATTAAAGATCTCTCCAAGCCCGTTGTTTCTCATTTCACCTCTGACGGCCACGACCACTCTAATCTCTCCGTCTGTGTTCTCAAAGACGGTTTTCTGAACTCATACATCAGAAAGACCACCGAAACCAAAATTATTCTGCAGCTAGGATCACACATTCTCCCTTCTCTTAACGACAGACTACTGTTCTTTTAAATTTTCTCCATTCATTGGAAGTTTCATTTCACACCTCTCTGCACCCATTCTGACTTCTGACTTCACACCTCTTGATTGGCCTCTCTTTCTGTCCCCTGCTCCCGCCTCTCACTCCTCCCCCCTCCCAAACTTTGTTCTCCCGCTACTTTACCTTTGCCTACTGCCCTTGTCTCTCTCACACCTGAAGAAGGCTCCACGGACTAAACGTTGTGTTCTCTTTCTTCTTTTTTTTCAGCATGGTATAAACCTATTACTTGTTCCTTTGCAGCCTACGCATGCTGACGCAGCTACCCACCTGAAAAAGGTTTCCACCATGTTTGTAACTGTACTTTAATAAAAACACTAACCGTTTAGTGTAACTGTATACTGTATGTGTAACTGTATATGTAGCACATACAAAAGATATAGTGGACAAAACTTAGACTTTCAACTTTCTTTAATGGCAGAGCCCTGTTAAGTCGGCTCCACTACAGTACATATGGCACAGATGGTGACTTGCTAATACTTCGCGTTACATTTGTGTTAGTGAAATGTGTACAGTATGTGCCGCTTTGGTTTCTGATATTGTTTTTTAAGGGGGGGAGCTTGATCTCACTCAGCCACCCTGCAAAAATGTAGATGGGTAAAACTGGTCTTAATAGTGTGTGCTACGTTTTTGCTGGTTTGGAGTTTGTACAAGGATGGGCTGTTAGGTTACTGATTTACTGTATGCTAGTAAACATATCTCTTTGCATATCTCTAGTAAGCATATCTCTTTGCGCAGGTCAAGAAAATTCTAACTTCTTTCACTGCCTGCAAAGGAGCAATCAAAGACAAGAACGGGAAGGTCCTGACTGGCCAGCAATGCATCAGAAGCAGATGGAGAGAATACACGGAAGAGTTGAATGCAAGCACTAGCGACCCTGAGACACCCCACGACGACCCAGTGGAAATGGAGCCAGCTATCCTGGATGAGGAAGTCGTATGGGTGCTGAAGCAGTTACCAAACAACAATTTATCAAGAAGCAACTGTTCGAACACAACATGGAGACACCGAATGTTTCAAAATCGAGAAAGGTGTGCGACAAGGCTGTATTCTGTCCCCTTTTCTTTATGCAGAAATGATCATGAGGAAATTAGATCTGGAAGAATCGGAAATCGGTGTGAAGATTGGAAGCAGAAATATTAATAATCTCCGCTATGCTGATGATACAACATTACTGCCGGAAACGGAAGATGGCCTGAAATACCTCATTTTAAGAATCAAAAAGGAAAGTGAAAAGATGGGTCTCCACCTCAACATCAAAAAGACAAAGATCATGACAACAGCTGGAAATGGAGCAGTCAAAATAACCATCAATAGTGAAGAGATCAAATGCGTCAAGGTTTTCTGCTTCCTGGGATCCATGATCGACCGAACTGGAGACTGCAGCCCTGAAATCAGGCGACGAATTGCGTTAGGCCGTAGTGCAATGCTGAGCATGCACCAAATCTGGAAGAGCAAAGACATCAGCCTAACAATCAAATGCAAAATGGTCCATGTTATTGTGTTCCCCATATCAATGTATGGGTGTGAAAGCTGGACCCTGAAAAAAGCTGATCGAAAGAGGATGGATACTTTCGAGCTAAGGTGCTGAAGAAGACTGTTACAGATACCATGGACAGCAAGGGTCACCAATAAAGAGGTTCTGGAGCGCATCAAGCCAGAAATTTCCCTTGAGGGAAAGATCACCAGACTCCGGCTCACTTATTTTGGTCACGTGATGCAATCAGATTCATTAGAGAAAGCAATGATGCTTGGAATGGTCAGTGGAACAAGAAGACGAGGCCACCAAAGAACGCGGTGGCTCGACGCCATCAAAACAGACACTTAGGCATAGGCTTAGGCATAGAACAGCAAAAAAAGTCCAAGACCGGAAAGCGTGGGAAGAGATGGCCTATAGAATCGCCGAGAGTCGGATCCGACTGACCGGATAACATCATCATCATCAGTAAGCATATGGAGTTGTCTAATAAAGGGGACAGAATCAGAGGATTTGACATCAGGTGCATAGCAAAGCTCATCCAATTTGTGACACTGGAAGATGCAAAAGAAATCATTAAGGCTTTCGCTGCTGAAGCATTAAAGAAAGCAGAAGGCAGTCCTGGAATGGGAAAGCCTGGCACTTCTGGGACATGCAATATTTTTCTCCAGAAATGAAGAAATAAATGGATATGTTGTAAGGTACAGTATGTGCATGGACTATCCACTGATAATTTCCAACAAGACAAAGAAACAAAGAGTACTTTAACCTAACACCAAGGTAAATAATTAAGAGTTTAACATAAATAATGTGGTTCAAATAATATGTATGATATGGAAACCCTGGAATATTCAATATACTATTAAATATTATTTATTGACTTTAATTATGTCAGTATTTTTAAACTGCAGGTTTATGTTGATTCAACACTCTTCAATTGATAATGGCACGAGGGGAAACAATTAATTATCATAAGGCATGAATTTAGTTTTTTGCCGATTTCCTAAGACAAACTGAAATGAAGGAACAATTTTATTATAATAAATTAGGTTGTAGCCCTGCATACTTGTTATCTTTGACTCTCATTCCAGCAAACTACACCATGACTAGACAGTAGTCCCTAGCTCTTACATAATAAACCAAGTCATGCTCAATACTTTGAATTTATGAAGTCGTGGCTTTTTTATTGGTTGCATGTAACATGGCACGAGGTTAATAGCAGTTCTCTATATAGATCCCTGAGGTTCATTTTCTTCATTTTATCAAGGTTAACAACCATGAATACATCGATCTGAATCATGTTACATTTTTTTACATGTACTGTAGATCACTACTTTTTTTTCCTGATGTGTTTGGCTTCATCACAATGTTGAAGTTTTATATCAGGCAGTCTAAGCTTGTTCTAAGCTCTCAGGATTTTATTAAAACTACTGGGTATGTATTTGTCAGGCACAAGTACCTTTTCAGTTGTCTTGGTATGCGGGGACCTTCAGTTCCTTTGGGGTTGCATCTGCACACTCACTGTTTAGCTATGGCAGTAAACACTCCCACTTTGAAGCAAAAGGAGAAGTAATTTCTACTCAAATTACCTGGAGTACTACTTTTCCATTTATGTGTAAAAACTCAGCCAATTTTCACAAAGGGCATCCATGCCTTTCTTTGTGACTTATAGCAGGAGACTACCTATTTGGTTATATTTTTCAGCTAAAGCTGTTGCAGACTGCAAAGATCCTTGCAAACAAACAAGACTTTCTCTGGTTAGTGACCAAATGCATCTGTTCTGATTTAAATAATCTCATTAAATCAAATGATTCAACAAAACACAGTTATCTGTTTAAAATTTGTAATTGGATCATTGCATTTCTTTCCATTCTGAGTTCACTGAACTAACAAAAGGGCTGCGAACCAAGGAATGAGCTGCAAAACAAAGTTATGTGATTAGTGTTTTTATTAAGAATGCTCACTTATTTCTATGGTCTGAAATTGTTGACTTTTCCTACCTAACAATAAATCAATCTGTATGTTTTCTTGAGTGAAATTTTAAATACTGTATGTTGTGTTTTGAATGTCTTTTAGTATACTGGTGTTATTGGTTTAAGTGTCTGGGCGGAGTCACTGTGCAGTGGCAGCTGGCATGCCATCGTGACCCAGCAGAGAGGCGGAAGGTGGAGGGACTGCTCTGTGACCTGTAAAGGAAAAGACCAAAAGGAGTGGAGCTTGTGCTCCCGATTGGGTCATCGGATCTGGACCCGTTCCTGGACAGAAATTCCAGGTGGCTTCACCCTGTGTGACCTGTCATACCCCTTTTTCAGCAGAATCTGGCATCCTACCACCCTGCTGTGGGCGTGTGCTGGAGGGGTCAGAGCTGGGTACGCCTGTCCAAGGGCATTTGTAGCTCACGGCCGAGGAAGGCTGGTGAGCTGCCAGTCTTGGCTTGCTGTGTGGCCCTGTAGTGGAGAAGAGTGTGGAGGAGCGCAGCTGAGAAGGAGCAGACCACAGACAGGTGGGCTCTGATGCTATTTTTGAAAGTCTGTCGTTCCACACCCCCATTCACCTTTGGGTTGTGGAATGCAGTGCAGATCTGTTGAATGCCTCGGTCAGCCAAGAAAGATTCAAACTCTCCAGACACAAACTGCGGCCTGTTATCGGTGGTGATGATGGTTAGCAGCTCCCAGCGGGCAAAGAGAGATTCCAGGAAGTCCATGACTGCCTGGATTGTGACCGATCCTGTGGAGGCTACTTCTGGCCATTTTGAAGGGAGGTCACAGGCTTCTATGAGAAAGCGCTGATGGGGCAGGACACTGTAGCGGCGAGGCTTATTAATAAGGCAGAATTAAGTGTTTCTGAGCTTTCCCAAATTAGGCCTCATCTCTCTGTTCATCTCTGTGGTGCAGCCACAGAGAAACTATTCATGCAGGCTGATTTAAGGTTTCCTTTGATAAGGTTTCCTAAGACAGCTCCCAAAGGGGGATGCACTTAGCTAAGCCTAGCTATCATGATCAATGGTCATCCATTGGCGCCTATCTGTCTAGGGAGTGCCAGATGGACATCTGGACTGCATTCCTAAGTGTCAGGAGTAAGTGACTCATATCTCACCTTGATCAACCAATCAGGGACTGGTAGGGCCAAGTAACCCACGTGGGACTCTGATGCCCATGGAACTTTCAGCCAATCAACGAGCTGAAGTTCCTCCAGGTAAAAACAGGCAACACAGAGAGCCTGAGAGATTCAGTAGGATTCAGGAGAGAATTCTGTGGACTTTTCTAAAGGGAATTCAAAGGAGAATTCCAGGGCAGGACGGCCCAGGAGCAGAAGGCTCCCAAGGGCAGGACATTCTCGCAGCGCGCCTCCTGACCATCCTGAGACTCAGCCCGGACAACCACAGAATGGCCAGTGTGTCCGAGTGCCAGAACTTTCCTTTGTTCTAAGAGTCTAGAGTGGAGGTTGCCAGAGAGTAACCAGCAGCAGGCCTCGTGAACAGGTCGGAACTGTGGACAGCTGAATCACTATTCAGAACTAGCTCTTCATCAGGAACGAACCGGTCCTCTTCCTGACTTGCTGGGACCCACAGTCATCTTTTCTCCTGTGCACAAACTTTGCTAGTTAAAGACAACAGTAACTAGCCGGTCAGTGAGCATCAGCAGCGCACCGTCGCAAGCCGCACAGCACAGCCTGGCACCGAGCCAGAGAGCGCGGATTGGACAGCAACAGCCTGCAACTGTTTCTTTGTGCCCACAGGAGATCTGAATCCCCAGAGATTGGATGAGTATGCATTACCGCTCGAGAATTCAATTGTTATCCCAACCAGTTGATATCAATTTAATTCCTAAGAGTTATGTACTTGTTTTGAGTATCTAATGTAGAAGTTATAACAAGTTCATTTATGAAACGGTCTAAATGAATGATATACTGAACGTATGTCCTCTTGATATGTGTAACACTTTGTAACTGACTGAATATATACCTTTTGTATTCTGATAACCCTCTCGATAAGATCTGTTAGGTTTACATGCATATTCTATGTATTAATAAATGTATCCTCATGTATTAGTACCTGTGTGTGTGCGTTGTTTGAGTTATGTCGCATGGTTGGACTCTAAAGCCATCAAAAGAATCAACTTTGTGATTTACTGCTACAATTAATAATTGTCCCAGTAAATGCCCAAACCCTACAGTACTGGTGCCTTCAGAGAGCACACTACATTTAATTTGGCGTCCCTGGGCCGGCTATGGCAACGTTACATTTTGGCGTCCCTGGGCCGGCTATGGCAACATTACAACACCATGTACATCCCCACAGATGTCCAGCTGGAGGTGATCCCAGGGCTTGGCAGGCAAGTCTAGGACCTGAAGAGAAGGCAGAGGAGGCCCTCCTGTTTCCTCACTGTTTTCTGACCAGTGTTTTTCCTAGCCGCCACACCAGATCCTGGCGCCATTGCTTGAGTTTAACAATGCCCAGGTGGCCTTCATGTGCTATCTGCAGGACACTGGCTGGAGACTGGCTGGAACAACTGTGCAGGTCCCCTGGGCAACACAGTTGTCATTCAAGCAAGAGAGCAGATCTTTTACACGATGGAACGGTCCCAGTTTGGAGGACCAGCCCAAGCGTATAAAAGTGTGGAGCTGGGAGAGCAGTGGGTCCTGTTCTGAGGCCTTTGGAAATTCCTGGAGAGAGACTGTAGCCTGAAGTGGAGTGTGGAGCATCTGAATGAGGTCGGACTCGAGTGTATCTGAATCAGGGCTTCCAGGCGGGTTAGATGAAGAGCGGGAGAGTAGATCTGCAACTATGTTCTCACATCCTGCAGTGAACTTTAGTGTAAAATTGGATTACTGGAGGCTCTCTGACCAGCGGTGGAGTCAATGATCTGTTCGTGAAGTGACAAAGCAGCACAGTGAGGGCCTGTTGGTCCATCCCTAGTATGAATGCACGACTATCCAAATAAATGTGTCACCTCTCTCATGCTCAGACACAGGCTAGGGTCTTTCGCTCTCCAACAGAGTACTTCTGTTCAGTTGGACTGAGAGCCTGGGAGGCGACGGTCATAGGTCGCTCCATCCTGTTGTGAAGCTGGGACAGTACAGCTGCCACGGCAGTGCTGGAGGCGTCACAGGTGATGAAGGTGGGGCTGGAGAGGTCAAAGTGTGCTAGGACATGTGGTGAGGTGATCTGGGTCTTCAGGAGGTGGATGGCTTCAGAGCAGGCAGGCGTCCAAACCCACGGGGCTTCCTTTTGCAGTAACTGTTGCAGCGGGGCTGTAATGGCTGAGTAGTGTGGCACAAACCAGAGGTAGTAAGCAGTCATCCCAAGGAAGGAGGTGACCTGTGCTGGTGTGGTAGGCTCTGGGATGCGCTGAATGGCCTCGATGTTAGACTGCAGTGGAGTGAGGCCAGCAGGTGTAAGGCAAAAAACCCACAAACTTGATGGTGTCAGCGGCAAACACACATTTCTCTCCATTGAGGGTGAGGTGGTGGTGGTGGAGCACCTTGAACACCCTGTGGAGGTGCTCATCATGGATGGCAAGGGTTGGGCCATGAACCACAATGTCATTGAGATAGATGCCATTGTTCTCTTCTTTTGAGTGTTTTGTTTTGTTTTAAAAGTCTCTGTTCTCTATTCCAGTATTATTGTTACTGTCCCACCAAGCCTCACAATGCCACAACTTTGCCTCCAGTTTTGCCTAGGAATCATCAGAACTCCTCTTCTTTGTGTTTTACAAATAAAATGTCTTGTCCATATGAACATTTTGTGGATTTAGTCTCTTTTCAGTTTTTTTAATGTGCATCTGTGGTGGGTCATGAGTGGTCTGCTGTAAAAGTTTTGTTACATACACCTGCAGGTCAAGTAGGTCAGCTGCCTGTTATTTAGCAGTTTAAGTGGGCTTATAACTATATAACTTGTAACTCTATATGATGACTGCTGCATCTTTCATCTAGTTTATTATCATCCTATTATCATTTTGTTAGATACATTATTTTTACAGATTATATTAAACCAATTTAAGTGAATTTTTTATGAATATTGTAAAATACTGTAATATTTTACCATTTTAATGAATATTGTAAAAGTCCCTAAGAATTTTATTAGTCATCTTTATTGAATATTAAGATTAAAAAATTCTGCCTGACCTAGTAATTTGTTATAGGAGCTGTGCTTAAAATGTGGGGAAAAGTCAAAGAGAATGTTTCTACTGTACTTATAAAACTATGCTCCTACAGATACCTAATATGCTTAAGGATAAACAGTTCAGAGACAAACATCTTTAATACATTCTATAACAAAGCTTTGTCTTTTCTCATTGTGGATTTTGTTGTGTTCCAGGGAAGTGAATAATTCAATTTTTATACATTTATGTTTTTTAGGTCATTCACCTATGAAAAACATACTAAAATGCCAAATCAGAAACGAAATGGAACAAATCTCCGTGTTTGTATAATCATTTCGGTTAATGAAATATCACTTCCTGAGAGGTCACTTATCATCATTTCAAATGGTATTTTTGGTTTAACTGAAGTTTACAGAGAAACCTATCGGCATTAGAGGGATGGAGAAAGAGATATGCCTGCTTACATACAGTTCCACCATGCTAACTTTCTATATTACAGGTATATACAAGTATATACTCTGTATCAAATTTTTATATTCTGGTGCTATCAGAGGGCACTGAAGGAGATTATTTTTTTATAAATTAATCCTCTTCAATTTTCACAAACTATACTGTAATTACTACATTTGCTGGCCTCCTCCAGGACCACTGGTTCATAAGGATGATAAGTGTAGGTTTAATATTTTCATGAACACCAACATTTCCACCACCTCAGAGTAGAACTCCCCCGACTATGTCCTGTTCCAGTTTCCACATACTGTATTCCGGAACAGCACTGTACTGCTGCATTCTTATTCCTTGCATTTCTGTGTCCTGTCTCTTTTTATTACTTATTGTATGTGTTTTATGCTGTCAAAGTTAATTCTCCTGTTATAATTTTTTATCATTCTCTGCTGTCTCCCTGGTTCTCTTCATCATTTTCTCGAAACTTGATTTCTGCCTTTCCTTCCTTTCCTCTCTCTATTCCAATCAGAATAGGATTACTTCTTATTCTGCATTTTGTCAGCTTTTCTCTCTCCTTCTCCTGTTACTCACAAAAATGGTCAAGTGCTTGATCTTATATTCCCTGGGATCTGCTCACCAAATTCTATTTCAGCCCTCTTAAAAATTCTGTTCACTATTTCAACTTTTCCTTCTCTCAGTCCCAAGACTTCATCTTCAACCACCTCCTACTGTCACCTTCTGCTGCAATTTTCACTTTCTGTCCTCTTCTAATTTTGCTTCAACTTTATGCATACATCTCTGTTGTTCTGTCCATTCACTTTATCCCCTGACCTCTGTAGCGGCGAGGCTTAATAATAAGGCAGAATTAAGTGTTTCTGAGCCTTCCCAAATGAGGCCCCATTTCTCTGTTCATCTCTGTGGTGCAGCCACAGAGAAACTATTCATGCAAGATGTTTTCTTTTGATAAAGACAGCTCCCAAAGGGGGATGCACTTAGCTAAGCCTGGCTATCATGATCAATGGTCATCCATTGGCGCCTCTGTCTCGGGAGTGCCAGTTGGACATCTGGACTGCATTACTAAGTGTCAGGAGTAAGTGACTCATATCTCACCTTGATCAACCAATCAGGGACTGGTAGGGCCGAGTAACCCACGTGGGACTCTGATGCCCATGGAACTTTCAGCCAATCAATGAGCTGAAGTTCCTCCAGGTAAAAACAGGCAACACAGAGAGCCTGAGAGAATCTGAAGGGAAGATTCAGATTCAACGAGATTCAGTAAGATTCTGGAGAGGATTCTGTGGACTGTTCTAAAGGGAATTCAAAGGAGAATTCCAGGGCAGGACGGCCCAGGAGCAGAAGGCTCCCAAGGGCAGGACATTCTCGCAGCGCGCCTCCTGACCATCCTGAGACTCAGCCCGGACAACCACGGAACGGCCAGTGTGTCCGAGTACCAGAACTTTCCTTTGTTCTAAGAGTCTAGAGTAGAGGTTGCCAGAGAGTAACCAGCAGCAGGCCTCGTGAACAGGTCGGACCTGTGGACAGCTGAATCACTATTCAGAACTAGCTCTTCACCAGGAATGAACCGGTCCTCTTCCTGACTTGCTGGGACCCACAGTCATCTTTTCTCCTGTGCACAAACTTTGCTAGTTAAAGCCAACAGTGAGCATCAGCAGCGCACCAGCCAGAGAGCACGGATTGGACAGCAACAGCCTGCAACTGTTTCTTTGTGCCCGCAGGAGATCTGAATCCCCAAAGATTGGATGAGTATTCAACTTCAATGCATTACAGCTCGAGAATTCAATTGTTATCCCAACCAGTTGATATCAATTTAATTCCTAAGAGTTATGTACTTGTTTTGAGTATCTAATGTAGAAGTTGTAACCAAGTTCACTTTACGAAACGGTCTTAATGAATGATATACTGAACGTATGTCCTCTTGATATGTGTAACACTTCGTAACTGACTGAATATATACCTTTTGTATTCTGATAACCCTCTCGATAAGATCTGTTAGTTTTATATGCATATTCTATGTATTAATAAATGTATCCTCGTGTATTAGTACCTGCGTGTGTGCGTTGTTTGAGTTATGTCGCATGGTTGGATTCTAAAGCCATCAAAAGAATCAACTTTGTGATTTACTGCTACAATTAATAATTGTCTCAGTAAATGCCCAAACCCTACAGAACTGGTGCCTTCAGAGAGCCACTAACATTACATATTTGGCGTCCCTGAACGGCTATGAAACACTACACCTCCACATGTATGGCTACTCACTTTTCACCCTGGCTTCCAATTCCCATCCCTAGCTCCAGTTCATGTTCCATTTTGCCAGAAACAGGTTCCACTTTACTAAAAAGATCTGTCAAACTGTCAGGCAATCTAAAAAGTTTTCTCCCTTTAATTTCTCTGTTTGTTGTGAGATACTTCTTGGTTGTGTCAGTGTCAGTCTATTGTGGCTCCAAAGGTCCAAACCTAATCCCAAGTTCTAAAGGCATATTTATAGTGAGTTAAGGAAATACCACATGTATGCTTCAATGGGAAGATTCAATTTTCTACTTTTACTTGGGGAAAGGGTAAAAGTGAAGCAGTAAAATTTAATTTTTCAATACGTGTTTTTTTGTTTGTTTTGGTTTTGTTTTGGAAATCATTGTGACAAGACTGAATGAATTTTTAAATATTTTATGTGTAAAATCAAATTAAGACAATGGTTGATTCCAGGGGAGGGGCTTCCAAACGATATGAGCTGCTCCTCAGCCTAGAAGGTTGTTGGACGCTCTGGAGTGAAAGATTAAGACTGTCAAAGTATGTCCTGTAAGCAGAGTTCTAGCTATTTCTTTTTACTTCCTGTTGTCTCTGTTTTAAGAGCTGTTTTTTTTTGTACATCTTTTTGCATTTTTCTTGCTGGGAAGAAGAGCACTGTAAATAAATTGCACTTTGATATATCTGAGTGCTTTACGGCAGTACTATCATTTGGGGAAAAGGACCTGCTTTGGCCACCGCTTGGGCCATAACCTTCAGCTCTTGACAGATTTAAAAAACAGATGAAGAGATGAAGTGTAGCTAGAGATCAAAGAAGAGGTCTATTTATTTTGTCTGGATTTTGTTTTTCCTCTCACTGTAAAAATATATGTTTCTGCATTAAAGACACATTACCTGTGACAGCCACCTGTTTAAAACTCAGATTATGGTGTGTGAGTGCCACACACTCCTCTCTTCTCCATTGCCCCCTCCTATCCGTTCTCTCATTTCAAGAGCCATTTTATACTCTCTCAGTGGTTCTCAAACTTTTTGGACCAAGTACCACCCCTAATCCAACCAAAGCATCCAAGTACCACCTACAAGTCATCTTCTCATAGGAACCCCAGAAATTCTCAATGACCAACATGAGTGCGCGTGCACACACTCACACATACATATAATAAATATTATAATAATAAACTTAATTTGATATAGCGCCTTTAAAGGTGGCTTCTCAAAGTGTTTTACAGAAAAAAAACATTAACAACAACTAATAAAAAAGCACCATTTCAGTGAGGGGTGAGCCTGTTTAGTTGAGCAAAGCAGATGTGAATTAATTTTTCGAGCCTTGATACGATTCACAACAGAATCTAACAGATATTAAATCGTCAGGCATTTTCTTGACGGCACAGGTCTCGCGGTGGATGTTGTAATACGTACATTAATTTCTGGAGCAACCTATCTAATTCGTGCAACTACACCGTTATGTCGGCTTGTCATTGCTCTAGCACCGTCTGTACAAACTCAGACGCATTTTATCCAGTCGAGACCATTCTCTTCGATAAATTCATTCAGAAGCTGAAATATGTGCTCTCCTGTAGTTCCTGTTGGTAGCGGTTTACAGAACAAAAAGTCTTCGTGGGACATGCCCTCAAACTCGTATCTAACGTAAACGAGCAAATTGGCCAAATCGACTACAGACTCATCTAATTGCAGTGAAAAACATCTGCTCATCTTAACGTGCATTTTTATTTAATGCACATGGGAGCGAAACACAGAGACGCTCGGTGTATTTTTCTCATATTAGAACAGTTCTTAAATATTTTTCTGTTATCACGCTTTCGTGTGCTCACAAGATTACCTGCGTTCGTAGCACGTATTTCTATGCATTCCTGTGTTTACAACGTTAGCATTATTCCAAAATCACGCACATTCTCCTTTCTCCCTATTTGCTGGAGATACAGTAGCTTTTTTTAAATACAATTGGTCATTTGCATCCGTAGCACGCATTCCTATAGAGTGGTATAGAATTACAGAGTATCTCTTGTGTCCACTGAAGTATTAGCGCGCACTGTATCGTAGTACGTAGGCTGCGTATTCGACACGTATTAAAATACAAAATATGAAAACCCGTCCCGATTTTTCACCGCACACGACACAGTTCCAGGGTCATTTAGCATACCACTTGGCGGCACGCCACGTACCACTGCCGGTACGCGTACCACAGTTTGAGAACCACTGCTCTATCTTATCTTTTCTGTGGAGGCTTGGTCAACCTGCACAAATCAGAACTGTCCTTGACTACGTTTTTTTTACGTCTGTTTAGACAGAACCTGTGACTTTGTCTGGGCTCTGTTGTTCAGCTCTCAACCTGAGTAATGTTTACATTGCATTGCACTAATTGTGTTTACTTCTCTGTTTCATCTTTATTTTGTTGAACTTATTAACTGGAAACAGAATCATGGAATTCACATCAACTGAGTGTCTGCATTATTGCTTTGCACTCACACTACTGTTACCCATTTCTTCATTTATTCATTTATTTAAATTTAGTTTTTCTCTAGCACTCGCATTGCACTTCCAACAGCACTCTTGCTTTCTTTCTATTTTTGTTGTCCTGATTTGTAATCAAATTCATTGTTAGCTTTCCTTCTTGCACTTATTGTTAAGTTATATACAGTAAACACTTTAAGAAATTGTGGATAGGGATGTCTGTTAAACAAGTAGCATTCTTTAAACTATGTTTTTATACTGATTGAAAGCTTGCCTTTCAGGCAGGTAAAAGATTAGATGTACCAAATTGACATGACAGTGTTTTACTCTGTTCTCCTTGTATTGTTCCATTTTTAATGTATAGGACAGAAAAGAGTTTGCCCTGGAGCACAAATCCCTTTCTCGGTTTGGAGCCTCCCATTTGACCCAGTCAAGCTGAACATTATCCACAGAGGTTAGTCCAGTCTGTGGAAGACAGCACTTGAAGCAGAAAGATTAGTCTCAGAGCTCCAGAGAAATGATGTCTATTTTACAATCTACACTAGTTGGACATTTGAGTCACCATCCCACTCTCTTTTTTTTCCCTAAAAGCTAGAGCAAATAATTCCTGGATTTCTTTGCAAACCAGATGTTTTAATTTGGTGAAACAGAAAATACATAAATGTTCTGATGACACCCTGGAGAAGGGATGGGTACTGAAAAATTAGCCTCTACTATTAGCAAATTTAGCTGTAACAGTCCAGAGTGGTAGTTTTTAAATATATCGTCCTGATTGAAAGTGTCATGAGTGCAACCTCTTATAGCAACAGCATGAAATCAACTTTTGCCATCTGAGCTTTACAGGGGGGTTATTGATTCTGCTCTTTAGAGATGTGTTCTTGAAATATTCAACTATATCCAGTATTTCTGAAATTGCACTATTTTGATTCATTTGATTGCGGGAATCATTTGTGGTAAACACTAGTGATTTAATTATTTCTTGTATCAGAATGAAACTTCTTTTAAAACATCTCTCTGAAAGTTTAGAAGATAATTTACAATAATTCTGAAATTAACCACCGTGTTTGAGCAATCTCTGAATGCTTTTACCAGGGGCTAGTGATTTGTGTCTTTTTCTAATCTTAAAAGACACCACAGGCTCCTCAGGTGAACCTCAATCCTGCAGTTAAAAAAAAAGAAAAAGTAAATTCCTGGAGTGTCAGACATATGGTCATTATGAAAGTGACTATAAAAAAGTCAGCACCATTAGAACATAATTTCTAATGCACAAGACACTTCTAAATTATCATTATGTGGATTTTGTACTGTAGGACAGAAACAAATTGACCATTTTTTCTTATATGGTGAATGTTGAATGTAAGAATTATGTGAAATCCTTTAACCCTAGCAGATATATAAGTTTTATAAGACTACTATTCATATGTCATCACTTTCAAAGCCTAGCACAAGGATGTTGAAACCCACTAAAATTTACTCCTGAACAGGTGATGATTTAGATGTTCTTATTCCCCGAAGGAGTCAAAGGCAGCTGCTCAGTCTATGCAGAAGTAGAACCCTCCTGACTTGGGTGACATTACACCTGAATGGTTGCTGGCAGTTTGGGAACATGTTAGGTACTTTATAAATCTAAAGTGCTCATTGCAAGATGGATAAAAATTGTAGAAACTTCTATTCATCTTATTATTACAAAACGGTAGCTGCAGGTCATTATTGCTATTAAATTCAATGTCTTCAGATTGAAGGTGAAAAGAACTAAAGAACACAACTGTTAGGTTTGTGAAAATGCATTTAAAACAGAGAACAAAAGTATGAAAAATGCATACTTTTCTAACTGTTTCATGACACGTAGATAAAGGAGGAAGGCACACAATCAATAAACATAACACACACGTTCTTAAGCAAACACATCCCCATTAAATGTTATGTTTACTCTTCCCAGTAAAATTCTGATCAGGAGTATGTGAGTCTTCTGTTACCAAACTCTGATTGCTTCAGATTAAAATAGTAATAGTGTGATTGGTTGGATCTCAACAAGAGGGAGGGACATCACGTTTAAATTTGTGTTATGAATCGTGGGTTAGTTGTTGAGATAAAGAAAGTTTTGGAAGAAAGAAGGAGTTTCAAGATTTGTGGTAGAGATAGTTGGAGTGGAGAGTGCATGACTTCATGATTATTGGAACCACCACTATTGTTTGGTTTTCACACAGTGCCTTATCATTATCTGCATATACAGTAGTTCATTTTTATTGCACTTTTTATCATAGTGAGGCATTTCTTTACCCAGAAGTTTGTGAGAGCACAGAACAAGTTTTGCAGACATGTTTTTGATAACCTGAAGCTGATACACTGGTTTCTTTAAGAAATGGCTAGATGAGATCCTTATATCAATTAGATACTAATTATCAAACTAGTTAGGTGGGCCTACTCTTGTTCGTAACCTTTCATGTGTTCTTAAACTACAGTATGTCAAAGTAATATTGCAAAGGCTTTTTCTAAGATATTGGAATTATACGTAGTTGACCATAAGGGCTTTTTGAGGGGCCAGTTTGCTTCCATTACCTTATGATGCATCTTCTATATTTTGGTTCAAGCTTGCCATCAACTAGTTTCTTGTGCAATGATTTATTTAGAAAAGCTATCACTTTGGAATGGAAGTACTTGTGGGCTGTTTTCAAATGCTTTGATAATGGCTATTAACTTATTGATACAGTATGTTAATACAGCTAGACAGATGTAGTCCAATTTGAGTATCCCAGACTCTTCTCAGACCCCCCCTACCAGTGCCTTGAAATATTGTTTTGATCTTATATATAAAATATAGTTTAAATCTTTTCACAATGCCTTCTCTGGGACATGTTAAATCCCTGTCTCTGCACAAACAAACCCACAAGTAGATTGTTTACCTTTTAGGTCAAAATTGTATCTCTAGCTCTCCTGCCATTTTGATTCAATGCCTACTCTTGGCCTACATAAGAGCAAAAATAGCCGCCTGCAGTGTTTCTCCCCGGATCATCACAGGTCATTTTCATTCAGAGATGTGGAGAAGTGGAATTACTCTTTATACATTTTCAGTAGTGATTATCCCCTTCAATATTGCTTTGTATACTTGCACAAAAGCAACAACCTGATTTCCTGTCTTTACTGTCTTACATGCTATTGATAATTTAATCTCAGTTAAGTCACTCAATCTAAAGCCAATCAAGTACTAGTGGATAGAATTTAAAATTCATTGTTGTTTTTTTAAGAAGATGTATTACCTGCCACAGCACTTTGTCAAATTGCAGCTATTTAAATGCTTGAAGACTCGATCAATATGTCGCTGAAACAAAATCTGAAGACGAGAGACCCAAGAGGGTTTTATCAGTCTTTATAGAGGGTAAGTAAAAGTGTAATGATATGGAAAGCCAGAAAACTATTGGCCAAATTTTGGAACTAATAAAAGCCTGGATTTTGTTTCATTATGTTATCTTTCCCTTTTTACATATTGAAAAGCATATAACTTCAGAATAATTCTTCTTTTCTCTCATTTTTTTCTCTTCAGCTTGGAAGTGTGTGCATACTCTGAAATACTTTTTTAGAAAATCTATTGATGCCTTACAGTTGTTGATAATCATAGTTTGTTATTTGCCTATGTAAAATTCTAATCAGCAGCTTTCTTAAACAAAAAACTATTTTGAATATCTTTAATAAGAATAAACATGATACTGACATTTTGGGATGTTGTTACTAGCTTTAGCATTATGGTATTCTAACACAGCATAAGTTTCCTACTAAAAGAGATTCTACCATAAGTGATTTAAATTTGAATGGCAGCTGTCCCTTGAAATATTTGCTATTAATTTATTTTCATAGCAGTGTTTGATTTCTGGTTGCAGATTAGGGGCTATAGTGGCACAAACTCCTCCTGCTCCTGTTGGTAGTTCCAGTTATCTTGTTTTATACATTGTTTTCTTCCATGTTTTGCTACTACTTGATTTGTAGTTTAACTGCTACCTATTGCTGTTTTAATTACTGCACTTGCCCTGCAATCAGACTAACACTGTCTTCCTTCCTGCTGCCTGTTGAATCGAGGTGCTCTTCTAAACCACCTACATTCGTCTGATCCAAGTTTTTGTTTGTTTTTTCAGTTTCTGTTGCACCATCCCAGGATTTCACCACAATTCTTGTAAGGTACACCTCATTTTTCATTGAAATTACTGCATTTGAACACAATTATTTCCTTGAAAACTCTGCCTTTGAGTATCGCCAGGATATTGGGATCTTACGACCAACGAGATATGTCCGCCTCAGCACTGGATGCCGGATTTCTGGCGTCCTCTTCTAGTGGTGTTATGGTGCCTGTTTATTTGGCACCAGGCTGCTAGAAAAGTCCCATGCTGGTGCTGACCTGATCAACCTAAGCACTCCTCCTCTCCTGGAGCACACTCCACTCTGTGCTAAACCCTCTGGCTCACCTAGAGTGGCCAAATCAGCATTTTCAGCACCTAATCCATGAATAACAAGGAACTTATTAAATGACTTCATCACAGACAAAAACTTGATTTTCTATGCTTGACTAAAACCTGGCACAGACATAATGATGATCTCAAATTTAACAAGATTGTTCCTCAAGGTTATGGTTTATTCAAGCAACCTTCTGGCCATAGTAGAGACATAATTTTTATATATAATCTCCTCTGCGTGAGTCTCATTAATCTACCTCTGCCTTCTTCATTTGAATGCCTTGTTTTAAACTTTTCTGTTCTCCATTCTGCTAGCATTGTTACAATTTACAGACTCCCCAAGCATACAGTAACAATGCCTTTTTAGGTGAGTCTGTGGATTAACTTTCTTTACATTTCAGATTTCACGTGTTTAATAGCTTTTTTTTAACTTCTCTTCACACCTTAGATCCTATCAAAATGTGAATCATCTCCTTTACTTGTTTGACATGCATGTGCAAAATATTGTCAAAACATTTTTATTCCATCTCAGAAATCTTGCCAGATTATATCTTATGTTGTTTCTAACTGTGGTTGAAAAGTTGGTCAACACATTCATCTTCTCTAGGATTGATTAATGCAATGCCCTGCTCACTGGGGTATCTAAATCCACACTGAACAAACATCAGTATGTCCAGAATTCAGTAGCCAGAATACTGACCAGGTTCCTAGGACTTGATCACATTACTTCCTTCCTGGAGTCCTTGCACTGGCATCCTGTCAGGTTTAGAGTTGACTTCAAAATCCTCACCTATAAAACTTTGCATGGCTGGACAGCTCATGTGTCTGACTTATTATTGTCCTACTCCCCACTTCACAATATTTGTTCATCTGATGATGTCTTGAATTATCAGAGTCACCTTCCCTGAGCACTTTCAAATCCAGACTCAAAACCTTCTTCTTCAAAAGGGCTTTTACTTTTGCATGTTGCACAACACTCAAAACTCTTGTTTTCTTTTTTATTGTATTAGCTTTTTATCTCCTATGATTGTTGTTTTTGTACTGTAAATCACTTTAACTACTACTTTTAAAGGCACTATATAAAATAAAGTGAAATATTATTAGAATTTTGACAGCAGTCTTAAGAAGTCATATGTAGCTGATAGTTAATATATTGAGAATCAAAATAAACATATCACTCTGTTTATGTATGTATAATACAGTATGTTGTACATACATAAAACTGAGTTTTGATATTGATTGAATGTTTTAGAATCATTTTAATTAATTGATCATTCAAATTGGAGGAAAACTTTATTTTGCCTCATAAGACTCAATTATTCAATAGATAACATTGCACATTTTAATGTGTACGGTATAACACCAATAATCTTACTAACGTGACATTTGTGCAATGATAATTTGAACTTGTGTTTGTCATCATAAGATAGAACATCTACAATTGACTCTTATATCTGTACCATTTAGATATCAGTGACCTGGCTTATTTTTGTCCAGGCTACACAAGAAGAAAGGAATAGATTTTCGTAAAACTAGAGCAAATATGCATTGTAGCTGTATAATTTATTGCTTCCATTTGTGGCCACATACACAGCTAGTCTGCGACTTTCATGGTAGACCCCCAGTTGATCAATTTTGTTAATAGAAAATGTTAATCAGTATAATGAATTTACCTTTCTCATTAAAACCTGTTACAAAATAAAGATTTGATCTTTTCCCTGTTAATTTGCAGAATGTATTTGTTGCAGTTATGAGTCATCATTTTCTTTTAATGTTTTAATGTATAACTGGCATATTGCTAAACCAAAGGAACAGATGGCACATTTAAAGGGTTTGCATTTTAATTTTAAATGGGAAACATTTTAATTTATGTGTAAATTCTAGGCTTCTTCCCTATTCTGGAATATTTTCAAAGTGTTAAAAAAATAAAAAAGAGGGGATATGTGGGGTTTTAATTATTCTTGTGCAATGTCTTCCTTATTTAATCATATTTGCAAGAGGGAATTATATTCTATTCAAGGAAACCTAGATAATTAATTTGTCAAGACACAGAGAGAAAATGAGCAATACAATCTCCACCCCAGCCCATTTGCACATCATTTTTAAAATTAAAATATTTTGACTGATACTGAACATTTCAAAACAGAAGGAATAGCTTATTAACTTTCATTCCAGGGACAATATGTCTGTAATGGCACTGCCTTCTGTACCAACAAAAAATATTCCTTTTTATTTAAACCACTCCATGCTCAAGTAAAGCCAATATCCATTTAAGAAGACTTCTACTCGACCAGCTGGAAAGTTGGACTAGATGATATAACACAAGACTGTCTCTAGCAAAGGATAAATGAATGCCTTCAAGGTAAAGACATCTCTTTTGTGCTACATGGTGAGTATCATAATATGAGATTTATTCTCCTGCCTCAGGCTCTAATTTGTATCAAACATAAAGTCTGTGACTTTTAAACAAGTAAAAATAGGAAGAAGTCTTCTTGGGAATAAGCTTGATTCATTTTTTGTACCTTCTGTTTTTTGTATTTTAACTGTATTCCTGTGGAAATGTAGTCCTTGTGACCTCAGTTGCAATTAAGCATACATAGTAGAACAATGACACTAATATTATACTACAGTGGTATAATGCAAAGAAATTCAGGTGGGTAGCTGCTTCAGCATCCGTAGGCTGCAAAGGAACAAGTAAGAGGTTTATTCCATGCTGAAAAAAAGAAGGAAGAAAACACAACGTTTCGGCCGTGAAGCCTTCTTCGGGTGTGAGAAAGACAAGGCAGTAGGCAAAGGTAAAGTAAGGTAATGTAGCGGGAGAACAAAAGCTGGGAGAGAGGAGGAGCGAGAGGCAGGAGCAGGGAACAGAAAGAGAGGCCAATCAAGAGGTGTGACGTTAGAATAGGTGTAGAGAGGTGTGAAATAAAACCTTCAATGAATATAGAGAATTTAGAAGAAACGTAGTCTGTCTGTAGAGAAGGGGGAAGGTGTGATCCTAGCTTCAGGATAATTTTGGTTATCGCTGCAATATCTTTTTATATTTCATAACAAAAGTTGCTATACTAACAAGCACTAGATATCTAAAATGACACTGAAGCCATGAAAACTGAACCTTTCTTTGAATGCACTGTTTCATATCACAGTCATGTGTACTGTAGGTATTTTTCACCAGCTGTGACAGCAGTCGGCGAGATATGTCTCAAGTCCTTAAATAAAGCTTCAGATCTTTCTTGATTTCCGAAATCTCTCTGTCCCTAGACAGCAACCAAAGCTTGTGCTGCCATGCTAGACATGCAGCCAACACTGAAAACCTGTGACAGCTGAATCAAATGGCTTGGTTGATATAATGAGATACTTTGCTTCCATTTTTTTCATTTATGCAGTTTTCAAAGAATTGTATATTTCCATCAATGAAAATAAAGTTACTATATACAGTAAGTATTAAGTTGGAAGCTGGATTATTGGTAAGTAATAATTTTTCAGCATGAGTTTTCAGAGCACATTTCAATGATGCAGCTGCCCATCATTTATTATATTTCAATTTAATTTATGACTTCAGTCAAAAAACCCTGCAAGCAACATTTTCTTCTACCCGTGTTGTTTTGCAGTTCTCAGTAACCTGCTGGAAAACTGCAGAAGTGCTGAAATAGCCTACTATCTCATCATAACATACAATTGTTTTTTTAAGTGTACATTTGTAAAATCATAATCTGAAACATATAACCCTAGATTATGATATTTAAAGTGCTACTAGAGAGATTTTGTTAAAAGATAAGGTTTGCCTGTTTATTTGCTTTACTGTATTATATTCATGTTGTGAACTGAACTAAAACAGCAATGAATGAAACCCTGGTATCTTTATACATTTGTAAAGAATTGCCCACAAAACACTCGCTCTGAGTTTCCCTAACACAGACTCTGTGTAATTAATATACGGCAATTTTGTAGACCTGCTTTGGTTTACATACATTATAAGCATGTTGCTGCCTTGTAAAGGTCTGTGTTAGATGTCTGTTCTTAAATTAATTGTCTGTTCTAAATTAATTTTAATGAAAATTCAGAATATATACTGTAGTTCCAGTGCTTTGAAACCTTTATTTCCTAGTATTCAGTGACAGCAAATTTGAATGTACAAAAGCCAAAGACAATAACTTTATTTTTAAAGGGAATTATTATATATTTTTTAAATTTTCCTGCTTTTTAATTTTTGCTGCATCAAGACTCTCTGAAAGAGACCGTTTTGCAACTCGTTAAAGGAAGTATACCTATCACCTCGGCAGACAGTACGTGTCCTGATTATAACAGGCACTGTAGAGAGCTGAAAAAGTGTTGTGCCACCATCAATACAGAAGATTGCTTGATATTAAAAAACAGAAAATATTTTAAAATATGAAGAAAATCAAGTAGATGTAATCAAAAATATTTTTTAATTCTACTGGAAAAAATAATAGATAAAAATTACTCTCTGAATATTCTGATAGGTAATTCATAACTGGAATCATATCTTACAATAACTTCAATATAAATCTACAGATTTGAAGTAGAAAACAATTCTAAGATGAAGTCCCTTTAATTAAAGAAAATGCAGAGTGGCTGTAAAAAATTCAGCTAAGATTTAATAACCTTTAATACATTTAAAGATTTCAGGTATTTTTCATAGTAATTTGGATAAAATTTCTCTTAATTGTTTCTGTATCTCATAGGGATACTGAAGTATCAGCACAATAAAACTGATCACCTCCATTGATACGGAGGAAAAGATGCAAATTGTAATACAATTGCAAGACAGCCAAAATTAGAAGTCGTTATGTGAAGTTAATGTTCTTAGTGATATATAACAAAACAAACTCAATAATTCATGCTGTAACTACTACCTTTATAGGCTCCATATTATTATGCAGTACTGTATATAGTGCTTTGCAAAAGTATTCAAATATTTGTACTCAAATTATGTATTTAAATGTCAACAAACACTATGAAGAAAAATCAAAAACTAAAATATGTTGATTGTGTAAGCATTCACCCTTTCTGCTACAGTAAACCTAAGTTAGTTTGAGTGCTTAAAAATGTCTTGATAAGGCACACAATTAGTTGATTTGCCTTTGTGTACAATAATAGTGGTCCCCAAGATTTCAGAATAAATACATCTATGCATCTCTCAATTGAGTAGTCAATTTCCAGTAAAATGTCAAGGAAGTGAAAACCAAGGAACTTTTCAAACATTTCAAGAATAAAGCTGTAGAAAAGCACAGATCAGGACCTGGATCATGTTGTCCATCCAAATAGAGCAGCTGGGCAAGGATGTAACCTTGAGGCAGCAGCAACTCTGACTGTTCAATGGCTGAGATGGGAGAAAATATGGGAGACATTTCCCAGCTACAGTATCCCAGTCACTCCCAGTTACTCCACAAAGTTGTCAAATCATTAAGTAGGAACATAGTCTTTAAACTATAAAGGCTGTTTCAGTTTTCTAGGGGAACTGAACCCTCAAAGTAACCTTACTAAAAAAATTAAATAAGAAAGATGTCCAAAAATTGGGAGTGGTGGAGGGAAAAATAGCCATACTGGAAGGTACAGGGTGACCTGAAAGCCCTCCATAGCTTCAGAAGGAGGCTGCCAAGTAAACATCACCAATGTTCCCCCTCTCAAAATGTCATAATTACCTCAGACTTTCTGTAGGTGGTTTGCATTCCACCTGGTCGTATTATGCAAGAGTTATGTGGTAGTTCTAGGCCTTTTCACAATGCACAAAGGTTCTGAGCACTGGGGCTATAGTTTCCTGCTGCACCCCGGAAGCCAGATGGACTCTCAGCCCTGCTCCTGCAGAGAAGGGACTTTCACCCTCTTGAACCCATCAAACTGTTGTTGTATCTGATGCTTAAGTATTTTCAGTCTGAAGCTCAATTTCCACAGTTCTCTCAAGTGTTAAGGAATTAGGTTCCAATAACAGGTATGTTATTGGAACAAACATAATGTTTTTTCAATCAGCTGGTCATGGATGAATTTGTCCTGTAATGCTCCAAATTTGCAGTTTGAAACAAGCTAATGCAAAGCCTACACAAATTGAGAGACTGACTCGCCTGGTCGCTAACACTGTTGGCAAAACTGAAAGTGACTGAGGACATTCAGCTGGAGGCCAAAGACAAAAGCTCTCTGCAGAGTTGAAAATAAGTGCTGTCCTTCTGCACCCAAGCAACATAAGAGGGGGGCTTGTTTCTTGGCCTCTGCCATGGTGTCTAAACTGAACACCAAGTGGTACAGTATGTCCCAAAAGACTAGATCCACTCGCTATGGGGCAAAGGGGACATGTTGTGACCCTGCAGAAATAGAGGTGGTGGAGGTTAAGAAAAATCAGACGTCCTTGTTACCCAATTTTTTGTACAGAAATGTACAGTATTAAACAAGACAATGTTGAGTCACTGCAACCACATTATAGTGACTCCATTACTCACAAACTCCACTTAGCATGGAAACCAGTGGAAACATAAATTGAACTTGCTGTCAAACTAATATGTCAGCTGCCAAAAACCCTGGAACACCAAGAACATTAATACTAACGTTTCTACTTCTTTCTCCCATAAAAATGTTCAGTTTGCCCATTTCCGTTTTGATTAAAATATTTAAATGTACAGTATGTATGGCGGCAGATAGCTTTCAGGACACAGGAGCACAGAACATCTTCAACTTTATTCTACGCAACTGTTGTAGAGGTAGCATGACTAGCTTTCTTATGCTAAGTTTAACTTGGAGTAATTACTTCCCAACAAACTGCCTCCAAACTTGAATGTTTTACATTTTGGAGGCACTACAAGTTTTCTGCACTTTGTATACATTTTTTGTTTACCTGAATTTCTTCTAGAAGTGTATTTTCTAAGGTGGGTAAGCAGGTGAAGTCCATATTTGGTAATCAGATTCAGGTCAGGTCAGGTTTGATTCAGAATCATGTAACCAGATTCTCTAACTTGACCTTCGGACCTCTCTGGCCAATATTTTGACACCCAGGAATGTTTCTTGCTGCTGTATCTGGGTCTTACAGTACCCCTTCAGTCTTTCACTGAAAAGGCACAAGTTTGTACCACATTGTTCATTGTTCAATTTAACCCTTTACTTCTTGCACCATCTAAGTCCCTCCCATTAACACGTAGGACAGTGTAGCCTATAAGCTGACCTAACACATTTCACATATACTGTACATCAGCTCCTTTAATCTGATGTTTTGGGTAATTTACACTCCTTTTATGGCCTTGGCTATTCCCTATTGGAAGGGCCTGATCCTAGAACATATTGCAAAAGCACAGTATTCTGCTGTCATTGAGCTAGCCCTGTTGTACAGGTGAGGGGTTTGAAGGTGAGACCTTAGTTTCTCTTTCCTTACTAAAAGAGTAATTGCACTATATTAGATGTTATCACAATTGGTTATCAACAGATGATAAGGCTAATAAGAAGAGCTAGCACTTAAAATCCAATTGCATGGCAATCTGCCTAATTTATCTTTATCACCAAATAAATTGAGTTGTATATGACCCATCCTGTACAGTGTCTGCCAGCCACACTGCTGTTTCCGTTCCTGGATTTACTATTTGCCCTTACTTGATATTCTTTAAAGTTTCCTTAAGTGTAATTGCTCTGGACACTGTAGCTCAAGCTACCTCTTCTGGTTCGCCATCTTCAGTTAACTCTGCCTTCCATCAAGGACTAAATTACAGTTGTCCCCGAATGTGAAGGAGTCTGACATTCATAAGAGGAATTTGGTTGCACCAGGCAGTGTAGGTATTATATATGTACAATCTATTGCTGCTGTAAGAAACACCACTGGGTTGGCAATACCTACACAGTCTTTAAAGAGTCAATGATTCTGTCACTGACATTATTTAGCATTCAAGAAGTGCCATGGGTTTTGCATTCAAGTAGTGCCATAGGGCCATAAAATATAATGAGCTGACTCAGTGCAACACTCATAGAGGTTACCTGTGCCGTCCACCCTGACTGAACTTTGTGACATTCATGATCCATACTATATATTTTTCTTCCTGTACTTTAACCTAAAGATGAAAAAATCAGGGTTTCATGTAGAGTATTGCACAGAGCTATGTGAGGGTACACTAGTGAAAAAATTATAACTCCCTTTACTGTATATCATTGAATAAGTCACCACCAATTCACTGTTAGTCATCTTGGCACAATCCCCAAATATATGTTAATTATGTCTTATCTTACTTATTGACTCAAACACTGTAACATATTAAACATAATTTAATAAAACAATACAAAAATTTTTTAGAATTAAAATGTCTGTATTATACTGTATATAAGCTAAAAACTATCATGTAATATCTTCTTTGGTTATACTGTATTCTGTTTTTGAATGAGCCTCCCTTTTGTTATTTCTTACATGTTTCTAAGAGAAAATACAAAAGGGAATAAGATCTGTAGGCATCCTCTCACGAGGCACCAATAAATGTAGGGGCATTTACTGGGACAATTATTAATTGTAGCAGTAAGTCACAAAATGATTCTTTGATGGCTGTTAGAAGACCGACACAGCGGGATACTCAGCAACGCACACACGGATACTAATACACGAGAATACATTTATTAATACATACAATGTGCATATAAACATAACAGAACTTATCGTGAGGGTTAGCAGAATACAAAAGGTATATATTCAATCACGAAGAGTTGCAAACCAAGAGGGAGATACATTCAGTATACCATTCATTTATACCGTTTTGTTAATGAACTTGGTTACAACTTCTACACTAGATACTCAAACAAGTACATCACTCATAGGAATTAAATTGATATCAACTGGGGTTGAGATAACAATTGAATTCTTGAGCTGTAATGCAGAATGTTGAATACTCATCCAATCTCTGGGGATTCAGATCTCCAACAGACACAAAGGAACAGTGGCAGGCTGTTGCTGTGTCTAATCGGTGCTCTCTGGCTCGGTGCCAGGCAGTGCACAAGTAGAGAAGGCTGTAGAGAAGTGGGAGAGATTCCTGCTGCGATGCTCTAGCAGTGGGCTCTCTGAAGACCGGCTAGTAGTTCTGGCTTACTAGCAAGTTTGTGTACAGAAGAAAAGTGACTGTGGGTCCAAACAGGTCACACTCTTTAGACAGGAAGAAGGCCGGTTTGTTCCTGATGTAGCGCTAGTCTTGAATCCTGAGATTCAGCTGTCCACAGTTCCGATCGTAGTTCACTTGTTGATCAGGTGAGCATTCGCAGTGGGTTCACGAGGCTTGCTGCTGGGCTAACCTCGGGTGGATCCTTTGGTTACATGCTGGCGACCTCCGTTCTCGACTCTTAGAACAAAGGAAAGTCCTAGCACTCGGACATAATGGCCGTTATGTGGTTGTCCGAGCTGAGTCTCAGAATGTCCAGGAGGAGCGAAGGAGGGGCTCTGTGCTGCCTGTTTTACCTGGAGGAACTACGGTCGTTCATTGGTTGAAAGTTTCATGGGCATCCGAGACCCGCGTGGGGTTAACCTACCCTACCAGTTCCTGATTGGCTGAGGATGAGTAACAATGCACTCTGACCTTAGGGTTGTAAACAACTTGGGATGAGACTCTCCCTTGGAATCTCCCAGACAGTAAGGCGCCAGAGATGACCATTCATTAGGGTGGCTGATGTGTCTCAGCTTTGGGAGTTGTTCCTTATCAGGACACTCTATCAGCTTGAAAAACACCTTAAATGTGAACCAAATGGAATGGCCTCTCTGTATCCAGCACCACTTAAATGAGAGAGAGAGAGACTGGCAAGGGAGCAGCAAACTTAATCCCTGTATTTTAATAAGCCTTGCCGCTACAGATCTATGACAAAAATGAGCTTTGTTTATAGTAAAGTTTATATATAATTCAAGATATGGCAAGAATGGTATACTAAGTGGATAAACTGGAACAATATAAAGTGCTGAAAACCTGTACAAAGTGTTCTATACTTACTGTAAATATTTTCTAAACGTAGTGTTAGTAAGAAGGGTCTTAGGCTGGAGGTTTCTTTTCATGACCACTATAACGCTTTGAAAAAAAACATGCTCTTTAAACCATAAAACAAGGACAGCATGCATTGCTAAACCCCTGCAGTTCTATTACAAATTCATCCAGTTCTCTTTTCTGTTCTTTGTTGCTACCCATTTGTTCAAACGTAAGAAATCAAGTTTAGATAACCTAAGGCTCTCAGTCCTAATAGGAAATAATACCGTTCTAGGTAAAAAATGCAAAACAGATACTGCAGTATAACAATAATCATCTAAGACTTAATGTATTTCTACTGTAACATTTATAATTGGCATCTCTTTTGTAGATATTTACTTTTACATTTAACATAAATCATTATTTCTAAATAAAAAAAATAATACAGTGTAACTGGTTTAACTTCATTTCTAAATAATAGCTGAGGAATGAATCCTCAATTTTTATATTATGTACGTCATAAAGTAAGTCATGTTTCACAAATCAATAATGAGAATTAAAGACAGAAAAAATAACAGAGAAGATCAATAGAGCATTACCTTCAAGACCTAAAAAAAATTGTTAATAAATATCCAGGCACTTACAAGAAGATATTGGTATTTCTAATTAGACTTTCAAACACGTAAGCCTCTAGTGAGTATAAATATATATTTTTTACTCTTATTTCATTCATTCTAAATTTCAAACTGGCCAAGGTCAAACACAATGCAATCAATCAAACCCAAACAGTCACAGGCCAGACACACATACTACAGTATATTCAAGAAACCTTTATTCTTCTTAGTAACTGCTGCAATAATTGAATTTAAACCCAAAAAACAACAACTATGCATTTATAACTATGCATTTGCTTGTGCACCATGTTTAGTAAAGAGATGCACCACATTGCTTTGCTATTGTATTCATGATAATGACAAATTCTTGGAAGCCATTAAAAGTTCTGCCATTTTCCATTAAAATACTGCTATTGTAGTTGCAGTATTCGGTAGGTTCCTTTTGGATTTAAATGTTTATCAGTAGTCCATGAATGTGACTATATGCAAGAGTGAAACATTTTACAAAGAACAATATCAAGTGTTTGACATTTACCTAAATAAAATAAAAATGTTTGCACATGGTAAAAGTGATTGCATAGTGAATAACAGAAAAAAGGAAACATTTACACAAAAAATGCTAAAACAAATAAGTGGTATACTAGTGCCATAATCAATTAACTATAATTTTCTAACATTTTAAAATCTGTCTTTTAATAAGCAGAATGAATATTATATATTTAATGTTTTATTAACAATATTTCCCTTAACTAAGTTTATAATTTTTTTCATTCAATAACATTCATACCGTTCCACAAGGCATGGAGGTTATGTGTTATTATATTTGTTTTTTACTACATTAAAAACCATTTGATCTCTGTAAATGAATTAAGTTTTTACTGTACTTAATTCAATGTAGTTCTACAACAAATGGCAAAAAAGGATATTTGCATTTAACTGATGCCTTTGACTTTTTTGATTGATGTTTCACTGCTGGAACAGTGAATGTAGTGAATGGCAGTTTTTTTCACAAGTAAACAATGTTTTTTTTCCAGATACCCAAGGTAACGTTTTGGGCTTTTTATTGCTTTTAATTAATATACTGCTTTTTGTGGTGTCTTTGTCTTCCTTCTGTTTTGGTGTTTATTGCACAGTTTAAATTGGAAAAGCTCGTGTATGCTTCAGGTATTGTATTGCAATGGTTAAACTCTCTTGAGAGCTTAAACAGGAAATTTTATATTCTGCTACAGACCTTACTTTTTAAAAGTAAACTTAAACCAGCACTATGTTTGCACTTTACAGTATATGACCCTGCCATAGGTTGATGAGCAAGATGATAAACACCAGTAGACACTCTGGGGATTGGTTTTGGGCTCCATCTCTGTTTTAGCAGTGGTAATTATGTGGTAAAAGGATGCATCATAATACTCATTGCACATTTTAGATATGTCATGTTTGTGCTTATTGGTTAGATATTGTTGGCTGTGAGCACTTGATTTCTTGTATTACAACTGCTTGTATGATTTCTAATTAGCCTTATACTTCATACATTCCTATCTGTCAGCATGAATAGCCTGGTCATTTTGTTCAGTTGTTGCATCCTTCATTTCCATTTTCAGCCTCCAAGACCTGAGGACATCATTAAAGTCCATTTGTCCCTCTTTTAACGGATATAGTCAATCATATACAGTGAATCAGGTCATAAATCTGTGTCTAAACCTTCCTTCCTTTTGTGAATGTTCAAGCCTTCCTGACCACCTTTGTGAAAAATTCAATCACCACTTTTTCCATGGTGCCACTTTGACAGGAAAACTAGTGCCCTCTAAGAAACGAGACAGCATTTACCCCAGTAGTTTCCATCATCTAGTGACAGCCAACCTGCCAGGTAGGTTTTGACAAGAATTGATTGAGCTTTTTTGATTCCTAGCAGATATCTAAATCTCACTCTATTGATGTGCATCTACACATCCACACAGCCCATCAGCTCCATTTATCTTCACAGTCATTTTCACCTTGACAAAACTCCCCTTCATTCCACGGAAAATCCTTTTTTTGTGAGTTACAATGTCACAAAAGGTCATAATACTTTGAAATTGAACTACAAAGTTCTGCCACATGAAACAAACTGACAGTACAAACTTTGACAATATGTGACTGTATTGTGAATTAATATTCATGACTTTGGTTTTCTTTATAAGTAGTTTGCAACAGCTTTGCTACTCCACCATATGATCTAACTGATTTAAAAATAGTAAATTTACTAAATTAACTAATTTACAATAATAAACTTAGTTAAGAATTTGATGTTTTATACACTTCCCATCTTGGAATCCCCAATTATTATTCAACCAATCCATCCATCCATTTCCTAGTGGTTTTATGCAATTTAAGATGGAGCCCATCACACAAGTAATGGATGCCAGGCTGGAATAACTCTGGAAGGAACAATCTATCAAAGGGGACACATTCACACCAGGAACAATTTTAAAGAAGCATATGAATCTATGGGTATGTCTTTGGACTGTGGCAGGTAACCAGAGTATCCACTCCACACAGATAGCTCCCTAGGTCTGGAATTGAACCCTGGGCCACAAAGCTGTGAGGCAGCAATGCTAACCACAAACCACAAAGGGTCTGCTTAACACATTAGGTTCTCAGTGTCACGACCACCAGCCAGCGGAGATCAACACGTAAGCGAGCCAATCAGCACCAGCAGCGGATTACTACTAACAAGCGCCGCCGCACGAGTTAACACACCTGCAATTGCTCTACCGTGCGGCACGCCGGGTTATTTATACCATTCGTACCTGATTCCCGTTGCTCGGTATTGAGTTCTCTACTTGTTGCTCAGCCTAGCGTTCTTACCCCCCTCTTTTGCCTTCCTGGAATTCTGCCTACACCTTTTGCCTTCGGACTTCGGATCTCGTCTCGCCCCTTGGATTGTTTGCTATCATTGCCTGTTTTGGATTTGACCCTGTAGCTCTCTTTTCGACTACGATTCTGTCTCACGTTTTGGATTGTTCGCCACTAGTGCCTTTTCCGGATCTCGACTTACCTTCGCCTTCGGACTACGACTCAGCTCCTGGATTTGCTCGGTACGTTTACTTACCTCCCTGCGACTCCTGCATCTGCATCGGATCCTTTTCACCTCTACAGAGCAGCGTTACACTCAGTAGAAACACTCCCCTCAGCACCTTAAGTGCAAGATGAAGGACAATATAAACCACCAGCCTACATATTCATATTAAACCTATCACACAACAAAACATTTTATTTATAAGTACTTTTCAAAATACTTGATTATGTACAACAAAACACACAAAAAAAAACAAATGTAGGAAAATACAAAATAGCAAAATAAAATCAAGAGTAAAACTAAAAGTTATATAGTAAAACTACACAGTAGATCCAAGTTTTTAAAATATCTACACGAGTAAATCCAATGAAATTGGGAATAATGTCCACAGTCATGGAGAGATTGCTCTACAGACTGTTGTATGGAGCCTGGTCTTAAAACAGATTAAATAGAACAGTTACCTGAGGAAGGACACATAAAAAATACAAATGTATATTTTTAAAGTTTTCTTATCTTTAACAAATTGAACTTCTAGATCTTTCCTAGAAATTCTTTGACACGATTGCAGTGTTTTATGCTTTAACAATTCACTAACAGTAATCCTAGTACTACATACAGTATGTCATTTTAATCATTTATTGAAAAATAAGTCTAATTGTCTAAATCATAACTGTGTCATACTAAAAATCTTAATCACATTATTAGACTATTTAGTCTGCTTTTTGCTTGCTATCACTATTGCTAATGATCTGTGATTTTTTAATCAAAAATTAAAAAAATTGCTGTCCATAACATGTACATTATGGGTTATACAGCTAATTAGGTCCTTGATATTTGTAGTAATTATTTTGTTAATTACATCAAGTGGAGAATTAATGGAGGGTCTGTGTTCTAGGTGATGATGGTCAGTAGTCCATGGAGGTGAGGCTCCACTCATTGGGATTTTTCCCAGACCATGCAACCCTATAGGGACTGCACTGGTGGCTGAATTCTGGAAATACTTAAGCCTATATAGTACATTTGTAGGTGCCCCAATAAGTACAGCATTAAAGTAGTCTAGAACTGATCAATAAAGCCAAATATTGATTTTTCTTTAACTATTACACAAATATTAAAAGTTAGCCTTGTATGGTCCTTAACATGGGCTTCAAATGACAGGAATAATCAGCAAGTCATAAACTATCAAGGACTGTTTCAGTACTGTCTTTGTCTTAACCCCTACTGGAAAGATTCAAATAGTATTGTAAGATAGCAATTGAGGTACAACCACCCATTCCAGAACTTTTACAAGAAAGGGTAAATAATAAATATAATGGTAATTATCAAGCACTTTGCGATCAGGCCAAAATGTTATTACCTCAGGTGTGACAGTAGCCAACTTTAAGCTTCTAGTTACAAGACTAGATTTATTGTTGAAGTTGGTAATCAATGGTAATAAAAACAAGGATTTAGATCTGGACAAAGACAGGGCTAGGAATAGGATCCAAAGCAGAGGCAGAAGTTTCACCTTTTCTAATACCTCAAGCTTTAGTTCTTTAACCCTCATATAAACAGGATTATGTGTATAAGCTTCTGTAGCATAAACTGCTGAGCCATCAACAATTTTTCAATACCCACAGCAATCATAAAGTTGAGGAATGATGCACCAGACGGTCCTGCAAGTCTACAATTAATTGGTAAGCCACAGGGGTAGCTGTTGCAAGACAAACAGTGGATACCCCAGACAGCTCAGGGACTGAGGCAATTAAAATGGAAATCTAATAAGTAAATGGATTCTTAAAATGTAGAGAGCTTTGCAAAAAATATATATTGGTGCTTTTAGAAAATATATTTCAAGGATGTAACCGCTGTGCTACGGGCAGAAGTTTAGAAAACAGTGCATCAACAAAGTACGCCCTGTTTAGGTTACTTTAGAAGACAATGTACCAAAACAATATATGCTGTATGGGTCATTAGATTAGCCGAAAGTAACTGATAAGCTTTGAAAAACAAATCTAGTGGTGCTTCTTCTTTCGTTTTATGATGTAATCTGTTTTGTCTTAGGGAAAGGGGAAGTGTTAGAAGGGACAAAGTGCTGAGCTTTCTCTTACAGCGTAACATCTTATAAAAACCCTGTACTGCTTGTAACAAATTGAGTCTCTGATGCACTTTGCAGAGTGGCAACAGGGCTCCCAATATTGCAATATTGAAATAAAGACCTTACTCAGGTGAGAACTCTCTCTCGTGGCTTCCTTGATAGGTATATTTCCATTACAATTTGGGGGCTCGTCCCGGATCACAAACCTGAGCGAGGATGGCTGCTGAAACTCCATCCGGACCCGGACAATTTTCGCAAAATAAACTGATAAACTGTTTATCCTTCCAGATAAACTGTTTATCCTTCCAGAGATGTGTCTGGAGAATTGGCAGCTGTCTGACGTCAGTAAGTGATCCTTAAAAAAATTAATAGTTTGAAAAGCGAGCCACAGGGGTGTTCTCTTCAATAAGTCAGGGACTTATAATGGGTCTGGGACCCGGCGAGTCTGGGACTCATGAAATGAACATATCTTAACACAGACATGTGGTTTTTGCTCTGCGGAGTAGTTAATGTGATAAGATTCTAAGTAAGGCACCGATCGGTAAAATGGGGAATTAAAATTTAAAGACGAAAATGGGACCGAGCAGTCCAGCAAAAGTACATGTACGACAAATTCAGAGAAGCAGGAATAGGTGTAAACGATTATAGCCCGGGTAAGAGTCCCCGCAGAAGGAAAAATTGTTATGCTCATGAACTGTAAAGCTAGGGTAAAAGGTGCAAGGGAACTTGCACATAATTTATATATGATAATTAGGGGCCCATAACTATGAAGGATCTTTGTAAGTGAATCAGAATGGACAGGGGAAAGTGGAATTAGGAAAAAGAAGTTTCCTGAAGAAGGGGAAACTTAGAAGAGAAGAAAGGAAAGAAAGTGAATTGGAAAACTTATGTCAGGGAAAAAGGAATCACAGAAATGATGAGAAGCTTCAAAAAAGACTCGTCTTGAAACTAAAGAACAGCAAGCTGCGCTAAAGTCATGGCCATGCGTACTAAAAAGAAAAAGTCTCCACCGAAATTAGAAAGCGGTCCGGAGCCAAAGCCTTTTTACTTGTTCATGAAATGCCAATGTGCACTTTTCCAGGTCCATAAGGAACTCCAGCATATGTACATTGACCTTGGTCTCCTAGTGAATTATTTGCATTAGTCAAGTCTTTTCCTAAATTGCCTGATGATCGTAAATAATTTAAAAGAAAGGCAAGCCTTGTTCTTGATTGTCTTAAGCCTAATTACAGTGACATAACCTTGTTGCTAGATCATATTGTTCCTAAAGGTTTACAACGTCCTCTAAAAAGGAGGAGGCAGATTGGCGGATACATGACCCAAATGATGAAGAAGTATCCATCTAAATTAAACCACATGGACATGGAGAGGAAAAGTTAGGCGGCCGCTTCTAAAAAGAGGTAAGGACTCCTCTTTTCTAAAAAGTCCCTTGTCTTCTCCATGTTGCTGTGGTTCAGGGTTTTTCTGAAGCTGAAGCGAGTACAACAGAAAAATGAGTTTATGGTGTATGTGTTTGTAGATGCTTGTTTTGTGAAGGTGGGGTAGAAAAAGAGGGATTGCTGAAGGAATAGCGTCTCACCCTGCCCGTGCGAAAAAATGTTGCATTCTGGTACACGACTGCAGTACGGCTGAAAGTAGAAACTAGAACTACAAGTACTCGCAAAAGAGCCGAAAATGGTAACTCGATTCAACTGTGTGTTTAAAGCCAGGATTTGGAACCTAGTTCGTCAGTTTGTCTCAAGTGGGGGATTCCGCGGGGCACGTGGGAGACGTGAACATGGTTTGGTGTGAAGAAAAAAAAATAGATTAATGCAAAGTGAAACTTAAAAAGAAATATGGACTGTCAGACGGAATTTAGGCTGAACAGGAATGTAGAAAAGTGTATGAACAATGAGCTAAAAATAAACAGAGAAGGGTTTTATTTTAGAGGAATATTTGAGAATTCAACAAAATATCATAGATGAGACGCAAAAATCCCTGACGGAAAAGCTAAAAGCAATGGCTGAACTTATGAAATTATATATGTAGAAAAAGAAAAAGCAAAAGAAGAAATAGAACGCCTTAAGAGAGAATCTGGGAGAAGGGTGGGAATTAGCGTGGAGATTTTTGAAAGAGCATTACCCACCTAAAACTGAATGGAGAAACGTAACAGCATGTAAGCAGAAGGAAGTGAGGATGTTTCAGATTTTACAGAAAGGTTTATAGCTTTATGGATAGTATACTCAGGGTTAGCCGATGAAAAGGAAGTGAATGAAGATGCTTCCACAGTAATAAAACAAATTTACTTGATTGGGTTAAAATCTGATGTTGCCAAGAATGTACAACTATGCTTTCCTGATATTACGGAAAGCGGAGACAGATTTGATTTGATAACTCGCGAAGCATGCATGCAGAAGTGCGAGCGCTGCAAATGGGAGGTAAAAAGACTCCCAAGGAGGAGAAAAACGAGCGGCCAGTTTGTCGCAATTATTGTGCGACTTTAATATTATACCAAGATATAAGACCCCTTCAAGAAAATAATGAGGACTGGGATAAATCTCCTGATTGGGCATATCCAGATGGGGGGTGAGTTAACTAGCCCTGGGGGAAAGGGGGGCAAGACCCCAAAGACAAAACTACTAATAAGCTGGTGTGCAGTTACTAAAAAAAAAAGGGTGTTTTTTTGAGAAATTGTAAGAAAGAGGCTTGATTTCACAATTAAAGAACATGTCAGAAGCTGAAACAAGAGCCGTGTGTGAACTAATAGATTTAATCTAGTAAGACCCTTTGTAGCCTTCCTAAATTTATCTCAGGATTTAAATAAAAGTGAAATAATCTTACAGTGTGCAGTAACAGGGGGCTACAGGAGAAGGGGGGCAAGGGTTGTGTTTAAAGCAGATACAAGCTGTCACAGTTTGCTTGGCAAAAGATGTACAGTTTCAACTACTGATGAGGGTGGGGGACACCCCAGACCTATTGGGCTTGGATGCCCTGCAGCATTTATAAGGAATTCCTGTATGAAATAGCATTTATGTAAACTAACTCAATAGAGTTATGTGATATTGTGATTGTTCAACCTAATGAGGGAATCCATAAGGCCGGGCTACTCCAAGTATTAGATCTTCAGACAAAAAAAGGAGTATAAAACCAACTACATGGTCAAGCCAGGGTGAATGCCTTCTCAGAACGAGCTCGTCTGGTGACATATTGGCTTAAGGGGGGTAGTGCAGTCTAAAGACAAAATTGCCTTGACCCCTGCAGCAGAAACCGTTTTTAATGTCTTGAAACAAGCTTTCTAGCAGGCACTGGCCCTGGACTGGATTCCCTCAGACGGATCATCTGTATGTAATCTGTATGTAAGTGAAAGAAATGGGTTGTGAGCTGTTGTGCTAGTGCAGGAGCATGGAGATAGGCATCGTCTGGTGGGTTATTATTATTCAGGACCCCTCGATGCAGTGGCAAGGGGCCGTATTTATGTGTTGTGCAGGCTACCTGCCTGGCTGTATAAACTGTGAATAATCTGGTGTAGAACTAGCAGACCGAATGAAAAGATTTAATTGAAACTTGTTAATATGCTAAATGGAAAATTGTAGCAATTTATATAGACTCTATATATACATATGGTGTATGCCACAATTTTGGATGGCGGTGGAGGAATAGGGATTTCCTCAACACGGCAGGGACTCCAGTTAAGAATGCTGGGTTGACAGGGAACTGACAGAGATAAGCCATTGGTGGGCACTGCCCTACCGCTTGTATTATGATCAAGGGACACACTTCACAGGGAAGGTGTGTCAGGCTGTGGCTGCATTGTTCGGGGTGAGATGGACTGAGATCACCCTCAGTCTGCTGGAACAGTGGAATGAAGGAACAGAACTCTGAAAGATCGACTAGACATCAGTCTGAAGGAACGCCATGGGATGCGGGCTGGATCAAACAGAACTGTGTAACAGAGCCTGTTTGATATCATCACGGGCCAATCAACGAAACTTCCTGGAGGGACAAATTTGGCTAATGGATTGTTGAATTTGCTAATTCTCTATTGTAGTATTGTAGGTTGTTAATTGAAGTGGTGCACGGGGCTGATGAAGGTGCTGGACGCTTGGAGACCTCCAGTAGGGGGAAGACACGACCTGATACCTGGCGAGTGGGTGCGGGTGAGGAAGATGTACCCTGCCAGATGTTGCAACCCCGTTGGGGAGGGACCATATCAAGTGCAACTGATTACCTACTCTGCCATCTGAGTGACAGGATGAGATCGATGGATCTACGCGTTGCACTGACACCGAACCACTGCACCAGAGACTGAGTGAACATTAATTATTATATTGTTATTGTTTCTGTGTTTGTTGAGCTTCCTGAGGGGGGGCGACAGTGTGCCTATTAAGTATAAGGAGTTTTACTTTGATATTTGAGGTTATGGAATCAATACTTTATCATAATTATAATCCAGATGATTGGGGCATTGGTGCATGGCTACAGTCTGTCCTAGGAACATGGAGAGGATCTCTGGTTCAATACATATTTGTGGGTCTGGTATAATTTGTTATGATCATATTGTTAATATCCTGCTTGAAAAACATGTGGACTAAAGCTTCCCTGAAGGGATCATGAAGGTCAAAAAATGATTTCATGGGAAAGGTTCTCTTATCTAGTGGCAGAACCTGATGGGTAGAACAATATAGTTTTAAGGGGAGTTAGATTAATGGCACTCCAGAGCAGGTTTGTGTTGGACCTTCAAAATGCAGCATCTGGAGGAGTCTGTGCTTTAGTAGGAGACTCCTGTTGTACATATATTCCAGCTAATGATGATGATTACGCTCGCTATTCAGCATTTGAAAGAACTCAAAGACAAGGTGAATAAAGAGAGAGGCATAAAAGATACACCGGCTTTTATCTCCTGGTTAAAATCACTGTTTGGGCCAAGGGGAATGTTTTTCTTTAAGTTACTTACACCGATTATAGGGGCTGTGATACTTGTCTTCCTGTTTTTATGTTGCTGTATGACATGTATTATTCCAATGCTTCAAAATAGTGTAATGAATATGTTTACACATCAGTATATTCTGATAAGAACGCAGGAATCTGACGTATGGGAGCCTCCTGGGAATCCATATGAAGAATCTAACTTTTAAACATTTTAAGAATAAAAAGGAGTGTAGCGGCGAGGCTTATTAATAAGAAAGAATTAAGTGTTCTGAGCCTTCCCAAATGAGGCCCCATTTCTCTGTTCATCTCTGTGGTGCAGCCACAGAGAGACTATTCATGCAGGGTGATTTAAGATGTTTTCTCCTGATAAGGACAGCTCCCAAAGGGGGATGCACTTAGCTAAGCCTGGCTATCATGATCAATGGTCATCCATTGGCGCCTATCTGTCTAGGGAGTGTCAGATGGACATCTGGACTGCATTCCTAAGTGTCAGGAGTAAGTGACTCATATCTCACCTTGATCAACCAATCAGGGACTGGTAGGGCCGAGTAACCCACGTGGAACTCTGATGCCCATGGAACTTTCAGCCAATCAACGAGCTGAAGTTCCTCCAGGTAAAAACAGGCAACACAGAGATTCAACAAGATTCAGTAAGATTCAGGAGAATTCTGTGGACTATTCTAAAGGGAATTCGAAGGAGAATTCCAGGGCAGGACAGCCCAGGAGCAGAAGGCTCCCAAGGGCAGGACATTCTCGCAGAGCGCCTCCTGACCATCCTGAGACTCAGCCCGGACAACCACGGAACGGCCAGTGTGTCCGAGTGCCAGAACTTTCCTTTGTTTAAGAGTCTAGAGTGGAGGTTGCCAGAGAGTAACCAGCAGCAGGCCTCGTGAACAGGTCGGAACTGTGGACAGCTGAATCACTATTCAGAACTAGCTCTTCATCAGGAACGAACCGGTCCTCTTCCTGACTTGCTGGGACCCACAGTCATCTTTTCTCCTGTGCGCAAACTTTGCTAGTTAAAGCCAACACTAACTAGCCGGTCAGTGAGCATCAGCAGCGCACCATTGCAAGCCGCACAGCACAGCCTGGCACGCAGCCAGAGAGCGCGGATTGGACAGCAACAAGCCTGCAACTGTTTCTTTGTGCCCGCAGGAGATCTGAATCCCCAGAGATTGGATGAGTATTCAACTTCAATGCATTACAGCTCGAGAATTCAATTGTTATCCCAACCAGTTGATATCAATTTAATTCCTAAGAGTTATGTACTTGTTTCGAGTATCTAATGTAGAAGTTATAACCAAGTTCATTTATGAAACGGTCTAAATGAATGATATACTGAACGTATGTCCTCTTGATATGTGTAACACTTTGCAACTGACTGAATATATACCTTTTGTATTCTGATAACCCTCTCGATAAGATCTGTTAGGTTTAGATGCATATTCTATGTATTAATAAATGTATCCTCGTGTATTAGTACCTGTGTGTGCGTTGTTTGAGTTATGTCGCATGGTTGGACTCTAAAGCCATCAAAAGAATCAACTTTGTGATTTACTGCTACAATTAATAATTGTCTCAGTAAATGCCCAAACCCCACAGAACTGGTGCCTTCAGAGAGCTGTTACATATTTGGCGTCCCTGAACGGCTATGAATCACTACATATTTGGCGTCCCTGGGTGGGCGTGGCAAGACTGAAATGAGTCAACCAAGCGGAATAATTCAATATAAAATGCCGCGGGTTTCATACACGACAATACAGTGTGCTGAAAGCCGAAAGGAAAAAAGTTCCCCTTGCTCTTTAAGCAGTGCTTGATTGTTTTGTGATCTTTTGCAATCTACCGGGTTGATTGCATACTTGATCTTGTGGTTTTCTGTGGTAAAACTGTGATTTCGTACTTAAAAGTAATACTCTTTAAGTTTAATGATGGTTGCTAAAAGGTCTGAATTCGAGTCGCTATTAAGCACTCTCTCTAGCAGCGACAAGTCTGACCACGATCTCCGTCATATCTCCGTCAGCGGAGAAGCTAGGAGAATAAACCTCCATTCTCTGAGAGAGCTAGCGAAGGACATAGAGAGATTTGACCCCGCAGTTTCAGAGAATAATATCGAGAGTTATATTCAGGACCTCAGGTATAACCTGCAGTACCTGCCAAACGCCACAGAACAGGAGAAAGTGTTTCTGGTCAGGAAAACTACCAGCAGAGCTGTACATGAGTGGATGGCTAGGCAGATGAAAGAAGTCTGTAATGATTTTGAGGAGCTGTGTCAAGCACTTATCGAAGAATACAGTGCGTTTATTGACCCGACTGCCGCGATAGCCGCCGCACTTAACATTAAGCACGAGAGAGCAGAGTCCCCTCGCGAATATTACGAGAGACTTAGACGAACTTATTTTGCAGGGCGAAATGATGAGGGTTGCGAAGAGAACACACATTTCAAGGGTTTATTCATTGCGAATCTCCACCCGTCAGTCAGAAAGATGATCTTAATGCATACAGATGCACAGACCATGAAAATGACTGATATTAAGAGATTCGTGCAGAAAGCCTGGGAGTATGATGTCCAAAGTCGCTCTGAGCAAAATGCTGTTAAAGCGACTGTGTTCGTCGTCAGAGCCAGCAGGGTTAATTCCCTCCTGCTCGAAGGAGCACAGGCTCCTGAGCTGGCTAAGCCCAGTTCCAAAGCACTCACACAGGACCGCACCCAGCGTCCTAAGTGCCATAAGAACACCGGGGGAGGGAAAGGGCTAGAAAAGGCTGAACAAAAGGATTCAGTAGCCGCCCGCCTGGCCAGGCTTGAACAAGTTTTATTAGGACAGGGACAACCGCTCCCCAAGGCTGCCGGAAGCGTGAATGAGCTGATACTCTCCACTGGAGGAGGCGGAGACCCGCCCCCTCTCCCTCCCTCAGTCTATCTGATTGAGCGGAAGGGTTCCTGCCTGGATGAATTCAGCCACTCCCAAGTGAGTGCTGACTCCACCCCTGAAGTCACAGAGCAGGCAGTAAAACACAGAGGAAAAGCAGGAAGCTTTTATCTCTGGGCTGCCATGGGAGATGTCTTACACAGTGAGACACTGATTGACACTGAGGTTGAGAGGTGTTTGATGTCACACGGCAAGCTCAAACGGGTAGAAAAGAAAAGGGCATGCGACTCAGAGAGGAACCTTTGGTGGATCGCCAGAAAGGCAAAGTGTGGAAACAGGTCAAGGCTCCTAAGCCTTCTGTACAGAAGGAAAGGGGGGCCAAGAGGCAGACTGTGCTCACACAGTGCCCACCGAACACAAAAGCCTATGTGGAGATTCCTTCTGTTCCCTCTGGACAAGAAATAAAAATATTTTCTTGTTCCCCAGATATACAGGGAAGTCGTGTCCCGGCTGAGGTCACAACAGCCTCCCTGCCACAGGGGCGGTGCTCCGAGCAGCCGCCTGATCCACCAGGTAAAGCACACACCTTTTACATCCCTAAAGAGGGGCAGATCTCCCCACCTGGCGATGAAAAGGAGCTTTCCCTGTGCACCCTGGCACCCAAGAGGGGTCAGGACCACCACCCCACAGTGGTGGAAGGGATCCAGATGGCAGGAGAGCAGGTTGGTGATGTAGCCCTCACCCTTAGCCCTGAGAGGTCCTCTATTAGTGAGGATCTGCTTGAGCAGCTGTCACAGGGCCACCGCCAGGTGCCTCTGGTGCAACATTCACAGGTTAGACAGGAGGTCCAGCTGGACGCTGAGACTACTGCGCTGTGGACACACCTGATCCCAGATGGCGATTCCCTCTGCTTTGACCCAGGGAACCTGCAGTCAGGTAACATTATTTCTCACGACTACCAGGTAGTGAGTGAGACTGACCTGATTGTTCCTGCCTCAACGGCAGGGTTGCCTACACACCCAGTCCCCCAGAAGGGACAGGGAATGAAAGCCGAGCCGGTTTTCTTACAGCCACCAGCTCAGTCTGTCAGTCTGAGTCTGACCAACAGTGGTTCAGCCAGACTGGAGCTGGATGGTCAAGTCACCCGCCTGCCAGTGCAGGACATCGCAAAGAGGGGTGTCAGAATCTCCTCCTGCACTGACATGGGCCTGGTGAGTGATAGTAAGTTCAAAGACAGTGAACGAGCTATCCCAGTGCTGGAGCAGCTCCCTGAACCCCTAGAGAGGGAAGGGGGGAGCGAGCAGGTGTCCTACAACCACGCCCAGCGAACGATTGTAAACATGCCGATAGAGGGATTCCTCAATCAGGAGGTGTGCAGGGTGGACCTGAACAGTGAGAATGGGATAACAATCCCAGATCACTCAGGTGCTCCAGATGACCACTCAGCCGAGGGTCAGGCATGCTCCACCGCTGCACCGCCCCCTGCAGGGTTCCTAGAGCACAGGCATGAACAAATTGAAAAAGCAGATGCCCTGGAAAAGGAGGAGCAGCATCAGCAGCTACGTCAGATCTCCCCAGATTTCCAGGATGTTGGTGCCCAAGATGCCACATGGCATACTGAGAAAGACACCATGTACACGCTGCGCCAGCTTAGAAAGGCAACAGTCACTCAGAAGGAGATGACTGGGATAAGCCACCCGAAAAGACTTTTGGGAGGACTGATTGCTGCCGCCACTGTTGCACGTTTGCTTTTTCTGGTAGGTTTGTGTGCTACTGGCACTCTCACCCTGACTGCCCCAAGAAGGCAGGTGTCAGAGAGGCCAGAGGGTAGTGACAGACTGTATCGACAGCAGCAAAAGTTGGAAAGCTTAGGGAAAACCCTACAGGCAACTTCCTATGCAACAGGGTTAAACCTTATTCCCCAACCAGTGGACATGATTGTTGGTGTTATACAGTGGGTATATGCTTGTGTGCAACAGTGCCAGAATGTTGACACAAGACCTGTTAAGGGAGCTTAGTGCCACTGTAGCCAGTCTAACCATGGCACAATTCCCAACCCACTTGATTCCACTCTTCTCAGTAGAGGAGTATGTGACATTAACCCCATCGCTCATAGCTCACCCAGAAGGCGATCCAAGATTGAATTCGGTTCCAAATCTTGAGATGGGTATGGCTACCAAAGCTATCCATTGGCTGTGTCTAAACGATTCACCAATGAAGGGTGTAAAGCTACTAACGAGCAGAGGGAGGTTAATGGACCCCATGAAGAGCAGGTGGGAAGTAAATGGCTGGTCAGCACACCACATTTAACTGACACTATGACTTGTGACGGGCATGATACAGCTACCGCAATGCAGCTACCTAATCAAACAGTTTTCCTGTAAGTTCCCGAGGAGGCCATAGTACAGCTTGGTGACTTAATACTGTACGGTCTGGAACCAGACAACATAAGACCAAACTTGAGGTCATGGATGCCTTCAGGTGCCACACTATTGAATTGGATAGAAATCCAAGAAACAGTAAGCCCTGAAGAGGTACAGGTAGTTAGTTTGCTTTAATGGAACAAACCTCCAAACCACCCTAGCAGATACCCAACACAGGTGTTGTGGTTCATCAGGGGGGCTGGGAACAGGCACTGTTGTTATTGTAACACTACTGCCGGGAAGCTGGATCATGACTGACAATGTACTCTGAATGCTGTACTCTTACATCAAGATGTACTCTGGGTAGCACGAATGAGTCAAAGGTAGCATGTCAAAAGAAAGGAACTGACTTCTCCCCAAATATCTACTACAGAGGTATCAGATATTGACAGTGAACTTCCTGATGTGTAATTCCTAGACTTAGATAATGTCTCCTACCGTGTTTATACATACTCCAGATGTTATTCATCCTGTTTGTATCCAATGCTGGTTCCGGTATGAATTCTCGAGGAGTAATGTAGACATTTAAGATTAATGCTCTAATGGCAAGGGACATCACTTAACTCTGTTTTGTTTTGAAGGCAACAATGCCTCGGGACCTCGTGACCTTCAAAAAGGGGGGATATGTAGCGGCGAGGCTTATTAATAAGAAAGAATTAAGTGTTCTGAGCCTTCCCAAATGAGGCCCCATTTCTCTGTTCATCTCTGTGGTGCAGCCACAGAGAGACTATTCATGCAGGGTGATTTAAGATGTTTTCTCCTGATAAGGACAGCTCCCAAAGGGGGATGCACTTAGCTAAGCCTGGCTATCATGATCAATGGTCATCCATTGGCGCCTATCTGTCTAGGGAGTGCCAGATGGACATCTGGACTGCATTCCTAAGTGTCAGGAGTAAGTGACTCATATCTCACCTTGATCAACCAATCAGGGACTGGTAGGGCCGAGTAACCCACGTGGGACTCTGATGCCCATGGAACTTTCAGCCAATCAACGAGCTGAAGTTCTTCCAGGTAAAAACAGGCAACACAGAGATTCAACAAGATTCAGAAGAGATTCAGGAGAATTCTGTGGACTATTCTAAAGGGAATTCGAAGGAGAATTCCAGGGCAGGACGGCCCAGGAGCAGAAGGCTCCCAAGGGCAGGACATTCTCGCAGAGCGCCTCCTGACCATCCTGAGACTCAGCCCGGACAACCACGGAACGGCCAGTGTGTCCGAGTGCCAGAACTTTCCTTTGTTCTAAGAGTCTAGAGTGGAGGTTGCCAGAGAGTAACCAGCAGCAGGCCTCGTGAACAGGTCGGAACTGTGGACAGCTGAATCACTATTCAGAACTAGCTCTTCATCAGGAACGAACCGGTCCTCTTCCTGACTTGCTGGGACCCACAGTCATCTTTTCTCCTGTGCGCAAACTTTGCTAGTTAAAGCCAACACTAACTAGCCGGTCAGTGAGCATCAGCAGCGCACCGTTGCAAGCCGCACAGCACAGCCTGGCACGCAGCCAGAGAGCGCGGATTGGACAGCAACAAGCCTGCAACTGTTTCTTTGTGCCCGCAGGAGATCTGAATCCCCAGAGATTGGATGAGTATTCAACTTCAATGCATTACAGCTCGAGAATTCAATTGTTATCCCAACCAGTTGATATCAATTTAATTCCTAAGAGTTATGTACTTGTTTCGAGTATCTAATGTAGAAGTTATAACCAAGTTCATTTATGAAACGGTCTAAATGAATGATATACTGAACGTATGTCCTCTTGATATGTGTAACACTTTGTAACTGACTGAATATATACCTTTTGTATTCTGATAACCCTCTCGATAAGATCTGTTAGGTTTACATGCATATTCTATGTATTAATAAATGTATCCTCGTGTATTAGTACCTGTGTATGTGCGTTGTTTGAGTTATGTCGCATGGTTGGACTCTAAAGCCATTAAAAGAATCAACTTTGTGATTTACTGCTACAATTAATAATTGTCTCAGTAAATGCCCAAACCCTACAGAACTGGTGCCTTCAGAGAGCCACTACATTACATTTTGGCTATGGCAACGTTACATATTTGGCGTCCCTGAACGGCTATGAATCACTACAGGAGGGAATTGAAATGGAAATCTAATAAGTAAATGGATTCTTAAAATGTAGAGAGCTTTGCAAAAAATATATATTGGTGCTTTTAGAAAATATATTTCAAGGATGTAACCACTGTGCTACGGGCAAAAGTTTAGAAAACAGTGCATCAACAAAGTACGCCCTGTTTAGGTTACTTTAGAAGACAATGTACCAAAACAATATATGCTGTCTGTATCATTAGATTAGCCGAAAGTAACTGATAAGCTTTGAAAAACAAATCTAGTGGTGCTTCTTCTTTTGTTTTATGATGTAATCTGTTTTGTTTTAGGGAAAGGGGAAGTGTTAGAAGGAACAAAGTGCTGAGCTTTCTCTTACAGCGCAACATCTTATAAAAACCCTGTACTGCTTGTAACAAATTGAGTCTCTGATGCACTTTGCAGAGTGGCAAAAGGGCTCCCAATATTGCAATATTGAAATAAAGACCTTACTCAGGTGAGAACTCTCTCTCGTGGCTTCTTTGATAGGTACTTTCCATTACACCCAACATGATGTTTTTTCCAGTTTTTGGATAACCCATCAGTAAAAAAGTGATGGTTTAAAAAAAAAAGGACTTTCACACATTACATAGGTTACAAAAAGTTACAGACTCTGCTGATTATCATTTCTTTTTTGCTTGCATGAAGCTTTTTGTCATAAAATTGTCAAAACTCTGTATCAATGATATTTTTACTTAAAATTTTAAACATTTCAGCACGTTTCAAGAAGTAAGATTTCATTTAATAACATTAGTGTGTGGTGTAACTCTCTTTTATTATAGTTATTCCTACTATATATCCAACATTTTACATATTGGCCCATACACCCTTCCCCAGTAATTGGGTATTCAAAGAAAACATAATTTAAAAATGTACAATGCAGTGCATAAATATCTAATGTAGGACAAAATCTAAAATATAAGAAACAATGTTTTTATTTGTTTATTACTGTGTATACTGAAGTATTAAAACATATCAGATTATACACTCTGTGTATTCAGTCCTAAGCCTCATTTACATAAGTCTTAGTTTGGCAAGCTGTAGCGAAAGCTCAGCACATATTGACTGTTCCCTTTCCAATTGAATTGCTGGCTTTTCTAAAGGTTCTGCTGCTATCCCACATTGTTTGCTTTGTATAGTTTTCATTACCCTTGGATTATGATGAACTGTGATCTGCACTTCTGTGAATATAAGTAAATATATATTCAAAAGCCATCTAATTCCCAACTTTGGGTCACATTCAAGAAGCAAAGCTGGGAAAAGTACACTGGTGGCAATACAGCATTTGTTTCTGGATTTTATGACTATAGATTTTATTATTTAAAGAAAAAAAATAGCTTTTCTCACTCAATTAACTGTCTTCGTTCCAATTTATATTTCAACGGATATTTGAGGAGATAAATAAACTCGATGTTTGGCATTAAACACATTTAAAACTAGGGCAAAGTATAAGCACATTTGGTGTTCTCTGAGTTAAATGGATTGAAGTGTGGTCAAAATATTAAATCCAAAAGAACAAGATTTTAAAGTGTGAATTTTAAGGTGCTATGGCTAAATACATTTTAATGATCCCACAGTTTGGGAAAATAAGTTGTTTATCAACTAAGGTTACTGCTGTGACTCACAAAGCAGTTCAGAAGCACAATCTTCTGAAATGATGAGATATAATTTTCCACACATTGAGCTCCACAAGGAATACTGGGGCTCTCTCCAACAATGTTACAAGCACACAAACGCCAAGCAAGTCAAATTTATTGAGGCCCAGCGAGCTATCTCAAATATTTTTATTGTTTTTTTTTTGTTTTGTTTTTTATTGTTACTGTTCTTAGTTTTCAGTTTCTCTCTCCCCAATGTTCATGTACGTAACTTATGATCGACAAACACTTTTAGACATAGGAACAAAATCTGCAGGACTATCACTTAGTCTGAAAGACCTGGACTGCACCAGCTGGGAGCCACTGTATCACTGGAACAAGGTAACCAGAAAGCGTTGCAAGCGATGTGAACAGAAAAGCTGTAAGCCGGCTGGGCTGTAAAATAGACTAAACTGAACGTAACAAACATCCTTTACCAACCATTTTACTGGCCAATGTCCGATCCCTTGACAACAAACTTGATGAACTTAGAAACCAGTGGTCAGAACGGTGAAAGTGTGGCCTGAAGGAGCTGAATCAGTCCTACAGGACTGTTTTGAATGCACCACCCTCTGCAACTGGATTCTGGACTTCCTGATAGGCAGACCCCAGGCTGTCAGGCTTGAAAACCACATCTCCAGCACACTAACTCTGAACACTGGGGTCCCCCAGGGTTGTGTGCTTAGTCCAATGCTCTACTCCCTCTACTCCCTCAACTTTAAGGCCAAACATAACACCAAAACAATCATCAAGTTTGCCGATGACACCACAGTTGTAGGTCTGATCACAGACAATGATGAGAGGACCTACAGGGTGGAGGTCAATCTCCTTACAACGTGGTGTGAAGACAACAACCACACCCTCAAAGTCAGCAAAACCAAGGAGCTGATCGTTGATTTCAGGAAACTGCAAAACAGTCATGCCCCTATCCACATCAACGGGACTGAAGTGGAAAGGGTCAGTAACTTCAAAATCCTTGGTGTCCATATCACCGAGGACCTCACATGGTCTCTCAACGCCACCTGTCTGATCAAGAAAGCGCAACACTGCCCAGTCCATCACTGGGGTTGCTCTCCCATCCATCCAGAACATTTATGACAGACGGTGCTTGAGGAAATCTCTAAGCATCATCAAAGACCCCACACACCCTAGCTACAGACTGTTTGACCCTCTACCATCTGGAAAACAGTACCAAAGTATTCGGGCCTGGACTACCAGACTCGGAGACAGTTCAACCCCCGTATTATTAAACTCCCAGTCTCTCTCACCTACGATCTGAACCCTTACGGTGCCTTCTCTCTTTATCAAAACTCAAACGCAAATTGAAATCTACAGTACCTCTACCTCACATGTCATGACATTTACTCTCTATAATTTTGTATCTTTTATTTCATTCTGTTGATGTATGATTTTACACAACTGTTGTTTTTTTGCACATTGCCTGTTGTCTTCTTTTCTTTCAGAATTGTATTGTTGTTTGCATTACCATCTGAGGGCTAGCTAAATAGCACTTCATTATACCATATACCTGTATATGCGTATGATAACAATAAACTTGAACTTGACTTGTTTGTTAGATAAGATTGGTGGTATTTGACCATATCAGCACTTAGGAAATTGTGGTCACAGTTAGCCTAGTGACGCAGGCCACACTCAGGCTGACATTGTATGGACTTTCGGGTTCAACCTGTGCTCCGAACAATGGCCTTTACTGGCTGAGACAACTAGGTGTCCCCAGCTTACTTTTAAGAAATCAAGAAATAAAAACAGAAATATTTAAATGGATGTTAATTGGGATTTAACAGCATATCTAATTATCCATTCTTTAAACTTTAAAGGTCTGTTTTTTACAAATGCAGATAAAAATTTCATTTCAAGTCAGGGGTTTCCACTTTTGATCCTGCAGGACAACCCATCAAGCTCTAAGTGACTATAATGTAATTTATACTATAGTATATACTAATATTAGCCTCAATATCAGGATTAATTTGAACGGTTGAACTATTTTTAGCTCTTAAACATGTCAGAGCTTGTTTTTTTTAACCATTGCATTTCATAAGTAAAAATATTATTTTAAACATTTGAATTAAAAAAAATGCAAATATTAAAATCAAGTGACTTGGTGGATCAGTTAAGGCTAAAGTGGGTAATTAAAATCAGGAAAGAATATAAAAGTGTATTACCTCCAGGACCACAATTGAGAATCTGCATTAAATTGTATAGAGCCAGATTTTTAGATTAAGGCGAATGAAATGAGCTAGATATCACGACTTTTATATAATATTATGAACACTAAATTACTTCTCTAATAATATATGCATACTGAAGTTAAGAATTTATTGAATGTTTAGATTATCCCTATTCTCAGTTATTTCAGTTATTTCTAGTGATTGTAACTAGTATTTTTCACTTATTACCAAACTTCAGACCATAGCGCTTTGTAGTCTGGATAAGGATTCAATTCCTTACAATATCTCAATATCTAAAAACCTTAGCCAGACAGTTTTGCACTTTACATTTCACAATTTTATTTTTAAAACATATACTGTATGAAGTGATCTAATAATTTGTTTACAACATAGCAAATCTAGCATTATATTGAAATTATATTGAAAGGGCAGACTCTATTATTAGTCTAGGGATTAAGACTACTAAAAACTACAGTTCTTTACCATGTAACTTCTTGAGTTATTACCCTGTAATGTAAGTGTACCTGTGGATACTATGAATAATCCATTCATCCTTTTTCCAATCACTTTATCCAAAACAGGGTTATGGGGGAGTTGGAGTCTGTTCTTGCAAGCAACAGGTGCAAGGAAGGATACATCTTGGATGGGAACACACAAAAACACACACACTAGAGTCAATTTTCCTTAAAAACAATTAACCTATCAGTATATCTTTGACTGTGGGAAGAAACTGGAACACTATGAATAATACCAATAAAAAAGTTATCTAAGCTTGGATATGGAACAATTTTATCATTCACTGTACAGTAATTCGTACCAATTCAATCAGTTACAAGAACCGTGAGAATATTAAATTAAATAATATTAGTGGTAAGACAATGAAATAAAAAAAAAAATACTAACTGGTTGGTGCACATAAAAATAACATAAATGGTATAGATGCTGCGAAAGTCGTTTTATGTATCAAGGTTATAATCAATGAAGAGCATAGTTTTAAATTATTTACTTCTCTTTGTGCACTTTCCTGTAATGATGTGGTGATAAACCTCTAATTATTATCAATGTGGAAATTCTGAAGCAGAGTAACCAATATTATTTGCGTGATCACATGAGAGCAAGGGAATGGCCTAAAAAGCATGAACATTCTTTAGGTTGAAATGTTACACATTTTTACTCATAAAATAATAACAAAAAATGTAAAGTCATTTGAGAAACTTAATGTTCATTTCAAGTAATCATCCCTCAACACACCATTTTTGCATACATTTCACTAAAACATCCATTAAGATGATTGGTTTTATTTAAAAGTAATGCTGTACATGCAAAAGCTTTTTATTTATATATGAACCACTACATGAATATCATTCTAATGGAAATACATGAATAATTCAAGCCCCCTGGTCCACATTTGGAACCAGAAAGAAGTGGATAACATTTTCTGCTTAGGAATAATAAAAGCTATGCAAGTTTAAAATGAAACTCTCAGCTCATATTTTGAAAATAAACGAAACATCTTGTAGAAAATGTTCGACACATCTTTCTGTGTAAATCTTTCCAAAACATTTTAAAAGGCCCCATCACACACTTTACATTGCAAATTCAAACGACTTTTTTGGCTCTATTGTTGAAGCTGCAATAATTTTGAACATTCAATATTTAAGTATAAATTATCTTTAATAAACTAAGTTTTACTAGATATCAATTTTAAAATGGCAGTGCCTGAGGGATATTCTTCCTGTTTCTTAACATTAAATTTCAACTGTCTGCAAGGCTAAACTGCTACCCAGAGATTAAACATTATGTGTTAAATTGATTATCCATTACTTGGCCTGAAGTAATTGGTCCCTATCCAGTTGATGGCATACACCAAACTACATTTAAGGTGATTCTAGTGGGAAGCCAGATCACTACAAAATGCTAAAATAAGGAGCACAACATCTGTTACTAGCAAGATATACATAGTAGAAAAAATAGTTTAAAATGAAATGACATATTAAAGGGGTAAGGTTAATTGAGCAAACAAGTGAAGCAGAAAATCAAACTTGTTTTTTAATAGTCAGTACTGTAGATTAACTGGAAGGAGTTCTGTAAAGCTGTAGTATTTTCATTATGAAAAATACCTAACATTATCATTAGTTCAGATAGCCCTACAATTAATTGTTCACTTTGCTACAATTAGTGTCCTTAGGATGATTACTTAGTTGTTACCTTGTGATTTATTAAAAATGAGTCAGTTATCTTTGCAGGCCACATTTCTGATGCCAGATTTTTTTAAAGTTGAAAGCACATAATTCTGTCATCTTGGTAAACTCCGATATTTTTGTTGCCAAAGTATTAATTAATTTTAATCTAAGTCTAATCTTATTTCCATGTACTGTACATTTAGTGCCAAATTTATGACGGCATTAAAATTTTATTGCTCACTTACAAAACATTAACCCATTTAAATTAGTAGGATTTGTCTTCTGTTTCACGTTTGTATGGCCAGAATGATAGTGTTCTGCCGAATTCATCCCTGCTTACACATTCTGTTTTCACATCATCACATCACTTTCAGTAACTGTTTATCAAATTCAAGGTCATGGTGGCCCGGAGAGTATCCCAGAAGTCTTTGAATGCAAGGACACCCTGGACAAGACAGCAGTCCATCACTGGGCACACATTCACACCAGGCAGAATTTTACAGAAGCCAATTACCCTACCAGCATGTCATTTGACTGTGGGAGGAAACCAGAGCATCCAGAGGAAACCCACATAAACATGGAGAGATTCCACCCAGATAACAACCAGGGCCGGGAAATGAACCCAGGGCCCCAGCAATGTGAGTCTGGATTGCTAACCACTGTCCTACTGTACCATGCTGCTCTCATTCTGTCAGCAAAAACTAAAAAGAAAAAAATGAAATATTTTGATTGCATAAGTATTCAGACCCTTCAACTCAATATTTAGTGGAAGCATCTTTGGCAACAATTACAGTCACCAGAATTTTTGGTTAAATCTCAATCAACTCTTTCCAATGGCTTTGCCTATTCTTTTTGGCAGATTTACTCAAGCTCTCTCATACTGCTTAAGTGTCTTTTATGGACAAGAGCTTTTTACTCTTTCCACAAATTCTCAGTAGGATTCAAGTCAAGACTTTGACCTAACCACACAAGGACATTGACTTATTATAATTTATTATTTAGTTTCTTATTCTTAAGCCACTGTAGTGAAGCTTTTGCCTTCTGCTCTGCAACAGTCCTGCTGAGAGGTGAATTTTAATCCTAGTTTAAAGGCTTTAACAGACAAAAACAGTTTTTTATTTAGTCCTAACAAGCTTGCTATTCCCTGCTAAAAACGCATCCCTATAGCATAAGGCTGGCATCACCATGTTTGGCAGCAGGGATAATGTTTACCGGGTAATGTAAAGAGTAGCTTTCATGCCAAATGTAACACTTTGCAATTAAAAGTTCAAATTTTGTCTCATTTGACCAGAAAAAAACTTTTGCCTTCTTTTAAAATATGACTTAAATGTGGAGATTGACATGGGTTTGTGTCACGAAAGCGTTCTTTCCAGACCCTATGCGGATGACACAATCTGGGGTTGAGTGAGGAAACACTGGGGAAAAGTCATGCAAGATACGGGAATAAAAACAGGGGGGCATGTCCAAGGAGTGCTGGTGATCCAGGGACGAGTCCAAAGAGAAGTCCAAAAACAGGGCATAAGTCCATGGCCAGGTGATACATCCAAGACAGAAGATTAAAAACCAGAACCAGGTGGGGACCGGCAGGGGGAACGGGAACATGAACAGAAACTTAAAACCATGACGGAGCCAGTCGCATCCAGGACCCAGGCTCGCATGATACGGGACCCGATGCAGAGCCCAGATTGGCGTCTGTGTCCGGCTTTTAAGGGGGAACTGAAAAGGGGCTGGAACAAGAAACAGGTGCGGGGAATGAGGCAAACAAGGAAGGGCTGGAGCGCCCTTAAGAGGAGGGGTTTGTGATCGTGACAGTTTGCCACTCTGCAAACTTTGTGGAGTAACTTGGATGTTGACTCATGGACATTTTCTCCAGTCCAAGCATTGAACACTGTAGCTCTTTCAAAGGTATTGTCTGTCACAGTGGCATCCCTCATCGGTTTCCTCCTTGCCTCTCAGTTTGGAGGGCGGACCTGATCAATGCAGTGTCTGGGTGATTTGATGCACCTTCCATTTCTTGATAATTGAGTAAATTGTACTACTATAGTAGAATATGAACTTAATTTTTGTTTGATTCTTCTATGCCTTCTATTCAATGATTTAACCCTGACTTGCATTGAAAGGTTTTTGGTCTTCATGGTAAAGTCTTTGCTTAGAATTCACTACCTGACTAAGGAATCTCACAGAGACAATTGAGACAGACAATTCTTTTTTATAATTCAATCACAAGAACTACTATTACTGCACACAGAGGGCATTCAACTAATTGTATTGCTCATTAAGGTAATTTTGTGCACCTATATTGATGTAGGTTTGCCCCATCAAAGGATTAAAATAATCATGCCATCATGACATTAAAATTTTCCATTTGTATTTAATATAAATTATCTCCATATCTTCTTTTTTTGCTTTGAAAATGAAAAGTGGAGCGGCACAGTGGCGCAGTAGTTAGCATTGGTGACCACTGGTTTAATTCCGAACCTGGGGTTCTATCACCATGGTGGTTGTATGTTTTCCCCGTGTTCTTGTGGGTTTCATTCATGCCCTCCAGTTTCTTCCCACAGTCCAAAAACACACTGGTAGGAGGATTGTGTTCGCATGTTTGTGTCTGTGTATCTGCCCTGTTGTGGATTGGCATCCCATCCAGGATGTACCCCACCTTGCACCCGTTGCTTGCCAGGATAGCCTCCAGTTCCTTCATAATCCTGTATTGGAAGAAGCGGTTACATGAGGGATGGATCTAAGGATCCACAGTCCATATTGTGTCCATACAGTCCATACAGTCCACATCCATATTGGGTATATAACAAATATTAAATAGCTGCTTTGAAGTAAAATAATTGTAAGGTTTAAAGCAAAATGTTATAATGCAATAATGAATATGAAGCAAAGTTGTAGGCTGGAACAAAAAAAAAGAACAGGTATGAATGGTTATGGAAGATGAGAAAAAGTATCCAAATTAAAGTAAGAACAGCCAAAATATGTGAATGAATGGAGAAATGTAAAAAGAAATTAGTCACTCAATGAGGGCAAATGGAAGGTGCAGTGCTAGTTTAAGGAAAGATTTGGTTTCTGATTAAGTTTCACAGTAAGAGTCTTGGAATCCCTTTTAAAGGGTCTCGTTCAAAGAGATGAAAAGATCAAAGTAATGACTGTATAGCCAAGAGAGTAAAGAGTGGGACCTGCTGGCTTGGAGAGATATTTGATCCAAATATGAATTTGGAAACAATGTTTCAGCTTCATTTGTAAGAAAACGTGCCTAATATAGAAAATGCATTTGGACAGTTAAAGGAACTGTGGATAAGAGAACTGTACAGATTAGGTGGTCATCGCAGAAAATGATTGAGGCACCTGGAAAAAATCTTCAATTTAAATGGTCATCCTGCACTCACACTGCATTGACAGAACCCTCACTTGATCCCTAGGTAGTCCTCAGAATATCAACCCCATCAGGAATTCCTGCACCCCAAAATTCTACTTGTCTTTTCCTTCTACCCCAACACCCTTTCGTTCCCAAGGTTGTCTAACAAAACTTAATTTAATAGGATGGACCCTCTTTTCCTCCACTGTAGAAACATTGTGTTTTCTGTTTCTACTTTGCAATGTAATGTAGAATTAACCTCTAATTGTTCTGTAAGAAATTGATCTGTACTCTGTTGCTTGGTGGAGCGGGATTCAAACAAGAGGACTATCCATATTTACCTGGGAGTGTGTAGTTGAGAGTGTAATCTCTAGCCCTTTATATTCTTTGGGATCTCCCTTTCAGCCAGTATGATGATTGAGAATATTCCTGCATCACTGATGCACTACTGAGGGTTCACCATGCTGTATACTGTATAAAAAATAAACATCAGCAAGTATAGTGTTACTAAAATGACACATACTGTACCAGCACCATCACACGCACCATTGCCATTACAACATGAACTACTGTACAATACTATTACAGCACTCTGACAAACAAGAGATTGTTTTCTCTCAACCAATTTTTGGTGGTACAAAGCATTCATTGCTCTTAAGTGATTAAACTCTTACCTAACTGACTGCTGACACTTTGAAATCCCCAAGAGAGTCAATTCTGAATGATGTTTGATTCATGAAGTCTGATGTTTCTCAAAGCACAATACTGGTCTCCTTCTATTCAGCATTTGGATATTCCCACTTGATCAGCTATTAAGATCACATGGTCTGAATGATCATTTCTATGCTGATGACTACAACAACATCCCACTCACTAAGGTATCTAAATCCTTACTAAACAAACATCAGTATGGTCAGAATTTAGCAGCCAGAATGCTGACCAGGTCATATGCAAGTGATCACATTATTTCTGTCCTGGAGTCCTTGCACAGGGTTCCTATCAGGTTTAGATTAAACTCCAAAATCATCATGCTCACCTATAAGGCTCTATATAGCTTGGCACCTATTCTCCACCTCACAACCTTTGTTCATCTGACTCTGGTTTCCTGTTTGTCCCCCAAGTTCATCTACTGTACAAACTATGGGTGAAGTGGCTTCTCTTGCTGTGCCCCAAATCCAGACTCAAAACCTTCGTCTTCAAAAAGGCTTTTATTTAATTAATGTCTTTGTCTATCCCTTTGCATCTTCTACTGTATTCTAAACCCTTGTTTTTAGTTGTGCTAATCCTGTTATCCACTCTCCTGGTTCTTTTTTCTGACTGTAAAGTGCTTTGAGAAGCTACGTTTAGAGGTGCTATATAAAATAAAGATTATTATTATCCACCCTGCAGTATTAAAAGCAGTATTTATTCTCTTCAGTATATAATTACTTACTGACATATATGAAACATTATTTTACACATATTATTGTAAATTATATATATATTAATATATACATTTATATTAATTATTTTTCATAATTACTTCTCTTTACAGAGACATTATTTTTACACAATAGAAAATTCCTTCCCATTCTCCTTGAGTGTAAAAAGAAAGAGTAAATGAAAGCATTTGTATATCATTTACCTGGTGTAAATGGAAGGGAATCAAAATCAACCTGTTATGGGAAAGAACCATAAAGTTAGATTTCCAAGGATCTTGCTCTTCAAAAATATACAAGTTGGTGCGACTGGCACTGTACAAAGATAAAATTACGAATTTACTTGTTTTCACCTAGTCCCCTTCAAAAAAGGTATGTAACAGTTGAGGAAAGAGGAAAACAAAAAGATTTACCAAATACAACTGATAAGTAAAATGTATTTTAAAAAATATTCAATAAATGCTATATTCCATTAATATAAATGTATGTCAATACTCTAAGAAAACACTTGGCCAGTTTATTTAATATCTGTGGAGCACTCATTATCAAAATGGAAAAACCTTGTTTCCTAAACTGCTGTTTTCCAGTATGTTCTTGACCATGTCTGCCACCTAAATTACACAGAACAAATTGCTGCTCTACATATTTGAAACTCTTGGAAAAAAACTAGCAAAGGTCTAATAAAAGGCCATCTGTACTACATTAATACTAGGCCATCTGTACAATACAAAACAGGCACCAAGCCAAATGCCAGTCATTTCTTGTCTTTTAAACACTCCAGAATATCATTAGCTATTTTAAACTATTTGAAATGATATGCCATATATTTCTAAACATACAGTAGCCCCTGATCTCACAAAGACACAACCCCTGTTTTGCAGGCAGACTTGAGAGAAAAGAACTCTGGGGCTTACTGTTTTCAAGGTATGCCATGTCATCTTAAAATCGAATTTTTATTCTGAATTCTTCTGTTTCAGTTTTGGGTTTTAGGTTTGTGTTACTGTTCTAAAAAAAATGGATGTTTCTGCTTCTTTTTCGATGTGGTAATAGCTATGTCATCATGGTTAGGTGCTGAGTGTTATGCTCAAGGTTTGACATTCTCCTGGAGGTAGTAACTAGGAAATTTTATATTCACAGTGTGGAAGTAGCAAGATTAGTGGAGTATCAGGAATGCTAAAAGCATTGGCAGAGCAGTGAAATAGCATACTGCTAGCTCTGCACGTGGCCTCTGACCACGGGCAGCTTCTGGTTTCCAATACCATTGGGACCCCTACAGCAATGGCTTTAGCTGCCTCTGCTAATTAAAAATCCTTGTTTTGCAAGTAAACAAATTTCACTAAGCCTGGCTTAGGGGTTGTTGTTCAGGTGCAACTACTGTATGCTCTGTTAACACTGTCCTTCTCATTATCTTCACTGTCAGAGGAGAAAAAAAATAACTTGAATAGTCTATTCACATCTGAAAATATGCTGACTGGGTCATGAGGACCTGATAAATATTATATTCTTGGTGTTCTAGTATTTATACCACTTACAGTTTTAATTAAAAGAAATGTATTATCTCAGATTTAGTAGAAGTAAATCCGATGTGAAGGCACTTTAGTTATGTACATGAAAAAAGTGATTTCCAAGACAAGTCATTCCGATGTAATAGCAGTAGATAAAATGAGAATGAAGATTATGGTCTCTAAAAGTTATTATTCTTCTTGTGCTATCTAGCTTTGCTGTTTTGTTTTCAATGGTAATAGACCTGCCATGAAATATGAATAGTGGCTTTACTACAATAAGCTACTTTGTCCCCACTGTGATCATTTTATATCTCTTTGTTCCAAATTAATTTTGCATTGATGAACTAGAAACTTCTTTACCATAGTAAGTTGTCTTTCTTTCCTCTTGTACTGTACTTTATCTTTTCTCCTGTCTAATCAGATCTTTTCCTTTTATGTCAACATTTTCAAGTTCAAGGTTAGGTTTATTGTCATATGTTTTATTATTGTCATATGTATCTGAATAAAATAAAAATCTGCAAAACTCAAGCATTTTGAGTTCAGTGCAAAATTCAAGTAGTGGGAGTATTTTGAGTTCCATGCAAAAACAAAGGGGTGTAAGTGGAGGAGGATTTAAGAGGTAGAGTTTAGGAGTCTTATTGCTGTGGGGCAGAGGCTTTCTTTGAACCTTTACACTCCTAAATCTTCTGACAGATTAAGAAGAGAGAAAAGTGCATTCCCAGGTTTTGGTTTTCGATTATATCATTTTTAGTTCTGAGACAGCATGTGGTAAAGATGGTCTAGATAGAAGGAAGTTCTGTACCAGTGATGACCTCAGTAACACATTCATTGAGAATAATTTCTACAGTGTATCTGTAGAAATTTGTGAGTGTTTGTGAAGGGATACCAAATCTCCTGAGTCTCCTGAGGCATCACGTATGGTCTCATGATTACTTCATCAATATGATGAAACTAGGTCAGATTGTTGGTGATGTAAATGCCCAGGAACTTGAAGCTGCTGACCAACTCCACAGAAGCTCCACTGATATACTGTAGATAGGGGCGTGTGCTCCTCCCTGCATCCAGAAGTCAACAAACAACTTTATTATTAGTTTTCCTGACATCGAGGGAGAGGTTGTTGTACTGGAACCACCAGTACCACCAGGTCCTCAACCTCTTTCCTGTAGTCTGTTTCATTATTATTTATGATCAAACCTACAACTGTGACAGAGAGAGCAGAGTCATTAGGAGCTGTAGGGGCTTGCACGGGTGATTCCGTGTTTGCATGTTCAAAAAGGGCATGAAAGGCATTAAGCTCATCTGGGAGACAGGTATTAGTTAGGTGTGATTCAACATGGTTTTACTTTAAAGTCTGTGTCGGCCTGTAGTCCTTGTCACATACGCCAAGCATCTGAGGAGTTAGACTGCAGTTCTAGCTTGCTCTGGTGTTGTTGTTTAGCACTTCTGATGGCTTTCCAGAGGTCGTACCAGGTTTTCTTGTATAATTCAAAGTCACTTGATTTAAAAGGCATGGAATTAATTTAACTGTTAATCCACAGTATTTGGGTGGGGAAAACCCAGATACTTTAGTAGGTATACAGTCATTCACACATTTCTGGATAAAGTCTATAACGATGCTGTGTACTTGTTCAGGTTGAATGATGTGTCTTTGAAAATGGTCCAGTCCACAGACTGAAAGCAGTCTTGTAGCATTTTCTCTGTCTCCTCAGACCAGCATTGTACTGTTCTCACTAACAGATTTGCACGCTTCAGTTTCTGCTTGTAAACAGGAAGCAGTAGCACAGACAGGTGATCTGATTGACCGAAATGAGTATGAGGGAGAGGGAAATAGGCATCCTTGATGGTTGTGTAACAGTGGGTGAGAGTATTAGTGACAATGTAGTTTGTTGAGTGTGCGTTTGAAAGTAACAATAATGCTGTTTTGAACCTGTATAATCACATTGCTAAAGAAAGAGAAACACAAAGTTGTATGTGTTAAATTCTTCAATTAGATTGTCTTTCTTCTTCAAGCATAATGTCAGTGGATCTATCTATTGATCTATTATGGGATTGAATCTATTGACAACCATAAACAAAAATATCTGGACACTCACTTGAAAAACAGAAAATACAAAGTAATGTTTCAGTTACTGCTTTTTTCTTCTGATATACAGTTTAAACATGAATTTATTTTTATATTAAAAGATTACATGAATGAAATGAAAAACAATGCAAAAAGTCATGTGTTGATAAAAGATTCTGGGGTATCCACATTATTTGTACAGAAACACCATTGCTGAGTACTGAGAATTATCATATTTGTAATCCATCACTTGATAATTAATGTACAGTAGGGTTGGGTGCATTGGGTGTATCGAAAACGCTACACAGCCATGTTGTTAAACCCGATTCTGTCACTTCTTTCAGCTAGATACGCTCAATTGCTGTGTAGATCATAGACTATGGGGAGGGGGGGAGGATTTCACTGGACTGTCAGATATAGGAGCACAGAACTTAGTGCACTTAATTTAATTCAAAAAGGAAAGAGACTTGACTTTTCAAACTGAAAGCCACATCATTTTTTCAACTATTTTTATGGTCTGACATATCAAAAATAGAACTTTCTTCCGAACATACTGAAAGCAGCAGACTGGATGGAGTCAATGAGGATAAAAGTTGCTCATGTCCAGTGTTATATATGGTGGAGGCTGTGATGCTGTGAGTTACTTTCTTCCCCCTGCACTGGAAATCCTTGCTTTATAGAAGGATTTATGAAGCCTGCATACTTGGATGTTAACCATTGCTAAAAGATTAATTGTACAGTAGTTTGCGTCCTAGAAGGATAATGACTCCAAACTTTCTCTAAAGACTGCACAGGAATTTGTGTAGAAATGGAAGATTACAGTTATGGATTAGTAATCTCACTCCACAGACTTGAATAACAGAAAAAATGTCGGGATTGATTTGTGATGAATCTGTGGAAAATGCCAGAAGCTGGTTTTAATATAATGTATAAAACAATGACTGCAATCTGTAAAAGAAGCAAAGGTCTACTTTTGTAAAACATATAAATTTGGTATTTGTGTGGGTGGCACATTGGTACCTCATAGTGCTGGGGTCCTAGGTTCAATTCCTTTGATGAGCTCTGGATGAAGTATGTATGTTCTCCCTGTATTTGTGTGGGTTTCCTCTGGGTGGTCTGGTTTCATCCCAATTTTTAATTTACTTGCTGATAGGTTAATTGGCTTCTGTAAAACTGGCCCTAGGTGTGAGTGTGTGCACGTTTGTGTCTATGTGTCTTCCAAGCAAAGGAGTATCACCCTATCCAAAATGTATCCTCTTTTGCGTCCATTGCTTGCCTGGATACATGAAAAGATAATATTTTTGTGTTATTTTTCTAGTATAGAAATACTTTTATTGTTTGGTTTATTTTTTAACAGCCACAGCCTCAAAGTTTAAAAAAACAATAAATAATTCACACATAAATCTTAATTTTTCCAAACAGACCTAAAGGTCGATACATAGCCATGTTAACCTATTTATCTTGGTGTGCAAGCAGCAGGCAATCTTGCTTAATAAAGTATCAGCTAAATCTTTGGAGATACCACTCCTATGATAGTGAGGCTATTGATTTTCACTACATGTGAACTGGCATGCATTTAATACAATAAAGATACTTATAACTTTTACTGCTGAAAAAATACAGTATGGTTCAATGGTAAAACGACTGATATAAGATGCAGATAGGTGGGTGAGATTTGAAAAAGTAGGACAGTGAATCATTTAAATCAGATACTCCCTTTTCAATAGCAAAGAAGTATGCTGATTTCCAGGAAGTTCCAATCTGACTTTTTGAAGTTGATGAAAGACTGAGTACATAAAAATTCTGTAGAAAAAAAGTGTTTAGTAAAACTCCCTCAGGCTATTGCTCTATAGATCTCTGCTCATAGAAACTGATGTTTTTAAAACATCACTAAAACATATTTGTACGAAGATTTCTTCACATTTTTAAGATTCATGCAGAATGCTTCAAAAAGATTTCATAAAAGATTTAATTGTGCATCTTTTGTTTTAAAAAATATTTAGGTTATACACAGGACGTGCTATATTCCAGAAACAGGACACATTTGTTTCTAAAATACAGCGCTGACAAAAGTGAATTTCCTTGTTAAGTAACTCTCAATGAGACTTCCTAAACATACTAAATTATACTTGTATAGTATATACTGTATTTTTCCATAGTACAGACTGCCCAGGCTCACTTGCTGAAAATGACAAGCACAAATGAAGAATTCTGTTGCCTGAAAGTATGTTTTAGGTTCTATGAATATAAATGACCTTAAAGTGTGACAGTTTAAATTTCAAGCTTCAGTATAAATAGGATACATTGTTTTTGACACCTGATATTTTCATGAACTTGGGATATCTTTAAAAAAAATAACTGTTATTAGAACAAAAAATTGAAATAGTACTGTAAATTTTATGATCTGTGGAACAAAGTATAAAGAATAGGTTTTAAAACACATCCATTCATTCAGTTTCTAACCACTTCATCCAATACAGGGTGATGGGGGAGCTGGCAATTGTTGCAAGACAGGGTACACTCTGGTAGGGATACCAGTCCATCAGAGGGCACACAGAGACACGCACACATTAACGCCATGGGCATTTTTCCCAGAAGCCAATTAATCTATCATTATGTGTTTGACTGTGCAAGGAAACTGGAGCACCAGAGGAAAAACCCACACAAACACAAGAATAATGTCACTAATGTCACTAGGGACTTGTGAGAAAAGGTGGTCTGACCCTATGCGGTGCTGAGAGAGAAGGTAGTAAGAGTAGGTGTCCAAAATCCTAGGAGTGAAAGGCAGTATACGAGGTTGGGGTCGGAAGGCTTGGTCGGGTTTCCGGAGAGTCTGGTGGAGAGTATACAAATCCAAAAGAGATAGGCAGAGACGAAGTCGAAACCGGAGACAGGGCTGGGTCAGGTATCCAGAAGTCAGGTCAGTAAGTTATCCAAATCCAATAGCCGCTAGACAGAAACAAAGACGTAGCTGAAGACAAAACAGGGTCGGAATCCAGAAGTCTGGTCAGTAAGGTACGCACACAAGAGAAAAGCTAAAGTTGATCTCAACAGTGAGCGAGGACTGAGAGGAGTGAGAGGGTATAAATTGGTAAAAAGGGCGTGAACAGTGCTAATAGCTTAACTATTGCGCAGGTGTTGACGCCGAGAAGTGCAGGCGGGAATACGGTTCATGACAAATAACATACAATCTCCACACAGATACTGTAGCACCCCAAGTCCAGGACTGAACCAAAGGCTCCAGCACTGCAAGGCAGCAATGCTAAGCACTGTGTCACTGAAATATAAAGTACATTGCTTTGAAAATATTTCTGTATATTTAGCATACAATCAAAGCATAAATAGTTCCTTGTATATAAAGTATATTCAATTGTCAATCCTTTAAAAGTATACTTTTCTGTTCTATTCAGTTCCACAAAAAATTGTGTTAAAAGACAAAACATAATGTGAAAATGACAAAAATAGGGAAAATGATTAAATATTTATGAAACCTGATCTTTTCTGACATGTTGTGTTGATTTTGACTGTTTGACATAAGATTTACTGTAAGATCTCTGATTAGATCTGGTGCTTTTTTTTTTCCTCACAATCTCATTTTAAAAGTTTTAATGCTTGTATTTACAAAGGTATTCTACAGCTCACTGTTTTAGGAATTTGGTCAAATCTTCTTTATTTCTGTCTTTTTTCACAAGATGCATATCCAATATTCTACGCCATGGTAAAAGGGCTTATTGTGCCTAATGTTACCTGTTACACTTCCCCAGTTCTCACACTAACTGAGACTAAACAGAAAGCAGTACCAAGCTGCTTCTAAGCCAATTCCACATTGATGTACATTCCATGGTGGGCACATGCAAAGGTCATCAGATAGATCGTAATTAACATGTAAAAATCCCATTTTGTGAATTTGTTGTTTTCTTTTTGTTGTGTTTTGTGTGTTTTAGCTCAGAATGTGCTAATGGATTCTTAGAATTATGTTCAGCAGCCATATCACCCTGCAACTCACAACTGGCAACCCACTGAAACTAAGCAGGTGTGAGCCTTGTCAGTACCTGGATGGGAGACCTCCTGGGAAAAACTAAGGTTGCTGCTGGAAGAGGTGTTAGTGGGGCCAGGTGGATGCTGCACATTGGTGGAGGGGAGTCCCCATTACCTGTTAAGCGCTTTGAGTGGAGTGTCCAGAAAAGTGCTATATAAGTGTAAGCAATTATTAATTAGAATTAGGAAGGATAAGATTCTGATTGCAATGCAAATGAGAACAGAGTTTAGCTAAGAAGCACAGTAACCAGTAGGCCTCTCACAAAGTTGGTGTGTAGTATTAAGTAGAGGAGGATGGCACATTGTGGTTACTAGACCAGAGCAAAAGGTAACATTACCATACAGTATATGTTCTTGGTTGCTGTTTGTTTTACATTCTAAAGTTGTATGCTAGTTAACAGTTTTAAAGAGAAAAGTAAATATACCAAAAATAATATGGCAATAAATTGCAGTAATAATTGATCAGGTGTTTGTAATAAAGCAAAAAAATATCTGTAGCAGGGAGTTCTACTGTATGTTTATGGTGGTGTGAAGATAGTATCAGCTGCACATAAGGAGTGGCAGAACATCCCACATTTATTTCTCACAAGGCTGATAAGGTTTTTGCATCAAGGTTGATGCTTAGAGAGAATATACTGGAGCTGGTACAAACTTTGAAATGTTTTCAATTTGACAGTGTTCACATTTCAATATGGATCATCTATGGTTCATTGATCTGTATATTTGTTCCCATTTTCTGAGATGTTGCTTGACATCTGTGATTCAAAATACTTGATCTATTTCACTTGAATATTGATTTATTTTGTGCTTCAGTTATGTGCTGATGCAGACGACTTTTTGCTCCTACTGTATATAGGCCAATAATCTGTGGAGACACTCAAGATTCATAAGGTATTATACTCAATTTACGTATTATAGTAGCCTACTTTTGATTAAATATAGACATTTGTGAAAGGCAGTCACCCAATTCACTTTCTGAGAGGAGTTTGCTGTCACTACTCATGATTGTAATACCTCTGTAAAGATGTTCTCCCCTTTCAAACAGGTTTATTAGGCAGCCGGTAGCAGAGCCTTGACATCACACTTACAGTAGGAGTCCAATAGGAGAACTCCAGAACTGAGATTAGACGAATGAGCCAAGGATCTGAGACTTTGAGAAAGACCAGACGAACACACTGAACGTCCGAACTGCTGACGGGAAAATAGAGCTAAGGAGACCAGACAAAGAGCTCAAGTCCTCCTAAGAGGCAGCCTACAGTAACTACAGTAAAGAGCTTTTCTTTTTAGTTCACACTGTGGATGCTTTTTTGAAAACATTTATTTTGTTAATAAGAATTAGAATAAAGAGTGCTTCAACACTGCGACTATGTCACCTCTCTCTATTGCTGTCCTTTCATTGTCCAGCTTGTAATGGGATGTATGAGTTTATTAGCATCAGATACAGTAGGCAGACCAAGCAATGTTTTGCAGGTGGTAGGAACGTATCACTGTGAAGGTTTTTACACATGCTTCAAATACTTGTTGTGACTAGGTAGTACTCAATGGATACTCACAGTCATACACATAGTTTACTTCCCTAACAAAGAAAGAAATGCAGTCATTAGAAGAGATACTGCATTAAGGTTTGTATGATGTCGGGTGATGCATTAGCTATCTTGGCAGATGCACACACAGAATGAAGGAAAGTCATTCATACAATGCAAAATAAACATAAGCATAAATAAAAATCAGTACTCTTTTTACACAAAAAAGCTATAGGAATGGGCATAGTCTTTCAAAACAAAATGGATTAAAAAATTTAACTGTCATATATAAAACTGTATCACTAATTTTCACGTTTCAAGCAAATGTGACAAGATATAACACCTACAGTACATGCTAAGTAATCTGTGCATTTGCAATACTCCATCGATTTGCCAAAAAAACAAAATATATTCAAAATAAATCTTCTGTAAATGAAATCTAATTTACCTTCTTGATATTGAATACACTACTCCCCAAATTAAATCTGGACAACAATAACATCATTTTAAGGAACATCCATTTAAATTAAAAAAAAATGATTTCTGAATTATTTAGATTTTAATCAGATTATATTGTATAATTATGATTGATACACTTAACATAATCTGAAATAAATCTTTAATAGAACAACTATCGTTTAAGAATATAACACTACATATTGAGAAAATTTGATCAATTCTGAAAAAAAAAAGTTTTCATAAAGGTGATATGGGGATGTAATATAATATACATGACCTGAAATGATCTAATTTCTCATTAGTGTAGTTATGAACAGAATGACTGTTTGAGACTCATCTGAGACATAATGCTCTTAAGAAAACTGAAGTATTATACCAGACTTTGAATAGAGTTAATCTCAGGTGATTCATAATATAACTATCAGAAATAGCACATACTTAGAATGAGTGGGAAAAAGTAAAATAGGAATTACACTACATTTTGAAAAAGGGCAATAACTGGGAAATGCAGAGGATATTACAGTATACCTACTATATACAACATATATAATACCATATACAGCATACAGTACATGATAAGAACAACACAACATATATAAAATAATGTCAAAAAGGAAATAATTACCTAAATAATTTTCAAATATTTGTGAAATGTTTTATTTAATTGATAAAAGGCAAAATTACAAAACAGAAATATTTACTTTCCTGCAATTAACTATACATTATGGGGAACATATGATATCAGTATGGTGCCAATTGCTAAATGGTACATAATGAACAGAATTTTAAACTAAATTACATTGGACATATTTAATAATTTATGTATTGTGGAAAGGGTTGCCCCAAAATATAATTTGTCTCTGTTATTATAAAATGGGTTGGTCATTCAAGGAATTCTTTAATTAAAGATTCAATTGTCATTTACAATCAGTATATAGTGACATAGCATAACAGAATTTACTTCACAACAAGCTAATTACAATTACATTGACTGCAATTGGATACTTTTTCTTACTTATTGGGAAATGCTGACACCTGGTGGTAGACATAATTGGAAACGATAGAAAAATAAAGAGGAGGACAAAGATGAAGATCTTTTATATTGTTAAATATTTTCTTAAGTTTATTAAATAGTGATGCATACACCGTAATAATACCCTTGAATTGACAAGGCATAAGAAATTATATAAAGGACTGCTGAATTACTACTGCACATAAATACATTTTTTTCCTGGTACTTCACTGTAGTCTTAGAATAAAAATGTAAAGTAATAAAAATGTCATTTTGTGAGATGATACAAATTGTAGACCAAAAAGAATATCCTGTACAGACAAAACTATAAACTATTTAACAAATAAACATTGTTTAAAATTAACTAAACAAGGTTCAATTGAGATTAAACAGTGTACAACTTTATGTAACATTATTTTCTCGTTGTCTAGGAAACTGAACAATCAATTTTCAGATCTTCCAATAAAGCATAGAAGCTCCAAATATCTTTTCTGTGTCATCCTTTGTTCTGCAGCACTTTTATAATTAAGAAACCAGTACGCATTCTGTTGTATACTGACAATGAGAAGAATAAAGAAACCAAAAGATGGATAAAGCTGCTAATTATTTAGTAATCTGTCATTCAAATTCTTGTTTGCACTGCCCACAAAGCTGCTGTCTTAAAAACAATTTAGTCACGACTTGCTCTTCATGCTTTGTGGAGTCTGGATTCCACTGACAGCTTCATGTTTCTTCTGGGTACCTCTTAATAAGTCATCAGTAGTTGTGCTCCCCCACAGATCAGATAGCCTGTGCTCCTAATTACTCAGAGATGAAAGTGGTGACAAAATAAACTGTCGGAGGTCTGAAATGATAAATTACCACATTAGCAAGAGCAGACTGAAAGAAGCTTCGATTTCAAAGCAAGATTTCAGTATGTTAATTGGTTTGCATTGTTTTATAATACGTTGCCCCCTTTCCATTGTACTGGTGTTAGAGTTTTGTGATATAAACTTATACTGTACATAATTTTAGTTAAACATACTGCTACAAATGTATGAGATCAAATAAGTACATTGTGGTGAAAGAATAAGTACATCTTAAGATTTTATGATTTATCTTACTTAGACATATTTGACCGTCACCTAATTCTCTCCAAATAATAATAATAATAATAATAATTCCTTACAATTATATAGTGCTTTTCTGGACACCACACCAATGTGCAGCACCCACCTGGATGATATGATGGCAGCCATAGTGTGCCAGTACGTTCACCACACATCAGCTATCAGTGGGGAGGAGAACAGAATGATGATGTCAATTCATAGATGGGGATTATTAGGAGGCCATGATTGGAAAAGGCCAATGTGAAATTTGGGCAAGACACCAGTGTAACACCCCTTCTTTTTTCAGGAAACACTGGGGGATTTTTTAATGACCACAGTCAGGATGTCGGTTTTACATCTTATTCAAAGGACAGCACCTTTTAACAGTATAGTGTCCCTGTCACTATACTGGCATTAGGACCCACACAGACTGCAGGGTGAACATCCCCTATTGGCCCCACTAACACCACATCCATCAGCAACCTTAGCTTTCCCATGAGGTCTACCATCCAGGTACTGACCAGGCTCACACCCGCTTAGCTTCAGTGGGTTGTCAGTTGTGAATTGCAGGGTGATGTGGTCGCTGGCCAATTCCTAACAGTAGATAATACTAACTTCTTTTGAAAATGGACATACAAAAATTGTCATTAATTATTTAAAAAGTAGCCAGCATTCAATATCTTTGTGTAAAAATGTGTTGTAAGTGCATCCTTAGTTCTACTGTGTCAATTAAGAAGGTATGTAAAATTAGATGCACCAAAACATGTGCAAATCATAAGGAAGTGATTCCACTTGTACATAATATCAGAAACTTTGTTAGTTTGAACTAACAAACACTCTGGTTCATAGGAACACATAATGCCCAGATCAAAAGACATTTGTGACAGTCTTAGAGAAAGAATTGTTGCTGCTTATAGTAGGCTGGGCAAACGATTTTTAAATTTTTTAAAAAATAAATAAAAAATGAGATATAATGATGTGTTCCTGCTTAACTTAGACATTGCACGACTTTAAAACATATAAAAACAGGTTTCGAGAGTTAAAAACCACTTTTTATGCGCGAAAAAAGGGTGATTTTTCTTCCTCGTGATCAGCTCAGAATCTTTGTGTACGCTGTAAGGTTTTTACTTCTTAATTAAACGTTTAAAATACACGAATTTCATAAAGACAACACACGTTTCGAAGAGAAAAAATCCCATTCTTTTCTCTTCCTGGTGTGTGAAACTGATCAGCAGGTCTTTTTTTCCCAATCAGAGGCTCTGAAAATAGCGTACCGCCCACTGCGATCCGTCAGAGAGGGGCGCGGCACCGAGAGAGGGAGGAGGCGCGGAGCTCAGCAGTGCAGAACGAACGTTCTGCTACCTGGAGCGCTTATGGCAGCGATCGCGTCTGCATTTATAACTTAGTTTTTAAAATTAATCAAGCAATATGAACCATCTCTTTTTACAATTGAGTCACTTAATTATCATTAAGCGCAGCTTTCTCACCACTTAGACTACTTTTTGATACCATCCTTAGACAAAGCAGAAACTTCTTGTTCTGTCTAATGACATTACAAGTGGAAAGATTACAGATTTTAATTGTCTTTAATTTTGTTACGTTATACATTTTAGAAACTTTTCATCCATACAAACACCACAAAACTATTCTCGATTGTATTTCTGAATGGTATGTTACACTTAGTTCCCTGTTTTAAATACATCTAATTAAGAACGTTAGGTGTTAGCATAAACTATTAGCAATCAATATTAAATTTAGCACTGTAATAAGTTGTTGCACTTTTCCCCGCATCTTGTAAAAATATTTTTTCATTTTTCAAATATACATTAAATTTGACTATCATATAATAAGTTAAATACAAAACTAAAGAAAGAATAGGGTTAAATATAATTCAAAATATTTTGTTAACAATGTTAACTGTTTATAAATAATAAATTGTATCAACTAAAGAGTAGGATGGCACAGTTGTTAGTATGCTTTTTGTTTTGTTTCTTTTTCATAAATACAACAGTAGTACCTGATGTCTCAGTGGCTTTCAAAATTAAATTATGCATGCAAACCTGTGAACTAGAAAGATAACTAAGATATCCATCCATTTATAATGGTGGCAAAGTGGTTAGCATTGCTATCTTGGAGCACTGGGGTCCTAGGTTCAATTCCTGCCATCCTGTGTGTGTGGGGTTTGCATGTTCTCTCTGGGTTACATGGTTTTCTCCATATGTGTGATATGACTCCCTCTCGCACTCCAAAACATACTGGTAAGTTAATTGGTTTTATGGGAAAACTGGCCCTGGTATGTGTGTGTTTGTGTCTGTCTGTCCTGTGATGGACTGGCGCTATGTCCAGGGTGTATTCTGCCTTGTGTCCGTTGCTTACTGGGATAGGCTCCAAATCCTCTGTACTGGATAAAGAGATTAGAAATGGATGGAAGTATAGGCACTGTGTGGATGGAACTATACACAGTGTTAGAAACCCACTATGAAATGGCAGCTGAGAATAAAATATTTTATAGTGCTGGCTTAAGGAAACAGCCTTTCCACCTCTCTTGCACATCAGTATCCATACCTAGTTATTTAAACAAATTGCCTCTAATTATAAACATCTTAATATGCTGGCTCTGTGGATCCGCATCAGCTATGTTTGCCCATTCCTTCAATTCATGTGCATCCAACACACAGTTCAATGCTAGCAACTACACAAAATCTAAAATACAATCCTCATTTCAGTATCTATGTAAACATACAGTCTGTTAACTTCATCATCTTCATCAAAAGTATGCCTAACCCCATTAGGAAGTGTTCTTGTTATCAGTGTATTCCTCAGCTATCCCAAAATTATCTTCTTCTTACCAACATCTCTAGTCTTTTATCCTGCAATAACTCAGCCAACACTTAAATCTCCAAAAGCTGCTTGTGTTAATTTCTTTAAATCACAAATATCATGTGTAAATACTGGCCATGTAATACTCTGCATTGTGGAATAATAGTTTATTTTAAAGGGAACTAGAGAAACTAAGAACTAGAGAAATCAAGAAAGGCTTTTTTTCTAGAATTAATAAATGCACATCCTGTTCACTGGGGAAATTAAATCCACACTGAGCAATCTTCAATATGTTCAGAATATGACAGCGAGAATCCTATCAGGGATGCATTACACCTGTTTTCAAGTCCTTGCATTGGTTACCTATCAGGTTTCGAGTCAACTTCAAAATCCTCATCCTCATTCAGTACCTGCAGTATATGGCTTATTATCTGTCTACTCCCCACATTTGTCCGTCTGACTCTGGTCTTCTAGCTGTCCTCAAGAACATCTACATTCTGTGGGTGACAGGGTCTTCTCTAGCTGCACCCCAGAGCTCTCAATTTGTATTCCCAGTGATATCAGTCACGTACCCTGAGTGCATTTAAATCTAACCTCAGAACCTTTCTTTTCAGAAGACTTAGTGTCTGTATCTGCTTCATTTTCTAATTTTGGTAGCACCTCTAACTGCTTGTCTTTCTTATATGTATTTACTTTGTAATCTGTGGTCCTTTTATCTGTTTTTATATCTACTGTATTGCTTTGAGATGCCACTTTTAAAGGTGATATATAAAATAAAGTTTTTTATTATTGTTATAGAGAAACATCAGTTTTCCCTGGTTCAGATAAAAAGATCTAAAGTATACTAGTTTGTCACTCTTCTCATTCCCTTTGCTAAATGACTTTTCATACTAATCTGATCAATCTAACTGCCTGTTTTATGTGCTTTCTCTATCCTGCTAGATTTGCAATTATTCTGAAAAATTTATTCTTGAAATAACTCATTTCTAAATACCTTTTTTCACTGTTAACATCTTGCAGCAACTCTGCGACAAAATATACACTTAGCACAGTTCATCCTGCTACCAACATTGAATAAAAAAATCTTAAGATTTCTATATTTATGTCTTAATTTAGTGGTTTCATTAGTGACAAAGGCTAAACTTTCTTGGAAAAATGTCTTTTATGTGTTGCGGAAAAAAACTGACTTGCTTTAACAAAGTATGTTTACAAATCCTTTCACTTGGCAATCTACCTGAATGCCCAACTATCTGAGAAGCCCTCCATGAAACCATGGTTGCTATTAATTCATTTAGGGCTCATTGACAGAATTGCTGTTTTTTATGCATGCTAATTTTCTGATTCCTCACTCTTTTTCATGTTTATAGATAAGACTTTATTGATCGCGAAGGGAAATTGATGTACATGTTCATGTACATGATGAACATGTTTGCATGTTCTTGTGTAACATACACCTTTTTGTGATTTTTTGTATATCTAAGCAAGTGTTCCTGCATCCCTCTTCTGCACTATAGTCATGGCTTTTTTTCTGTTTGCTTATTTCAAAGCAACACCTGCTCCATTTCTAAAACTTTTTACTCATGTGCATTTTTGTATTTTTTACAATTCTAGCACTTTAACGTCCTGAATTTTCATTTGCCTTAATTTGTAGAATGAACTTGAGTTTTAGCCTAAAAAAGCTGAAGTTTTCATTATCTTTTGTTTCTTGTCCTACAACTGTTATTATTGATCTCCGAATTATTGTTCTTGACATGACTTCATTCAGCCTTTCCTGAACGTCTATGACAGGCAGAGAGAGTGCTGTTTCTGGTGCGATCTTTTGCAGCTGATATTTCACTGTTTTAAACGAACAAGAAATAAGATTGCTCATAAATCACTTATTCTATATAAACACAGCGTAATTGCCCTCCGAAAATCCTTTTTCTTGTTCGTTTTAGAGATCTTGATCGAAACTGATTTTAGATGTCAGAAAGGATTTATTTTCTCTGTATTTCCTACATTGCTTTGTCGAGATTTTAACTTTATATCTAGGCTCAGATTTCAACTATAAATCGAACAGTAATTAATAGCAGTAAATTCTGATGTTTTGCGCCCTCTTACCACAAAAATATATATGTTTTGTAGATTTGTTTAACTTTATTTCGTACGCGTAGCTACTACCATTCGGACATGGAACAGTTAAAGATGGCGGCAAATCAGACACCCAGAGAGGGGGGGGGGGCGTCTTCTCGCCTCCATAACTAAAATGCCAAATAGAAGTGGCTTAAGCGACATACACAGTCGTGTAACTGACAGTTTGAGGTAGCCTATCGTGTAAATTTCGCTTTGTTGCTGATAGGTTAAGCTTTCGAAACTCTGCCCCAAAGTCATGTGACTGATTTTTCGCCCTGTTTCGTTGGTTAAACGCAATGATCACAAGCACCACCATGGTAACTGGGATGTGTAGTTTTTAATTTCGTTTGAATTATAACTTGTACGTACTGTCTTCATATTTGGCCAGGGCTTTAAAGAGAAGGTGCGCCAAAAAAGTTCGGTGCCGTCGTCTCCGCTTTAAAGGTACCCCCGTGCTGGAAGAATTTGACCTCGGAACGTTTGCCCAGCGTACTTATAGTTTGGGAAGGGTTACTGTCACGAACCGCACGCGAGCACTTAAACGTCACCACATACCCATGAGCACCTATCACCGTAAACATCCCGCGCACTAATTAATCAATTATCATTCCACACGCTCTTCCCTATTTATACCCTCTCACTCCACTCAGTCTCCGTTCACTATTGAGGCTCCCTCTTCTGAGCTCAACCCTCGCTTTACCTTTTAGGGAAAGCACACTTTAAAACTAATCGTCTTTTGGCTCTCAAAACCCCTGCTCAATCCCTTGACTATGGCATCGCTTTAAGTTTTTAGGATTTGGATACTTTTGGAACTTTATGAAACCTTTCCGGGATAAATCTACCACAGCCTCACATAGGGTCCTAACCAGCCACTTCGCTGTAACTCCTGACAGTTACAAAGCCATTTCCAAACAATATGAAGTCCATAATTCATGTTAAGAAAGATATTGGACAAATGGGCAACATTCAAGACCGTTGACGGATTTCTACCCAGGAGTGGCCGTCCTACTAAATTCTCTCCAAGATCTGACATGAGGCTCCAGACCTCTCATAATATGGTAAATGTCAGAGTTCATGAGTTCACCATCAAGAAAAGATCGAATAATAATGGTTTCATAGAAGGATAGCCAGGAGAAAACCCTGGCTCTCCAAGAAGAACATTGCTACAGTACATGGCTTAAGTTTGCAAAACAGAGCTTTATTAAAAAACGTTTTGAACAATGTGCTCTGGACAGATGAGTCAAAGTAGAATTGTCTGGCCATAATGCAAAACTTCATTGTTACAAAAACCAAACATTGCCTTTGACCAGAAGAATCTCATACCAACCATCAAGTATGTTTTGGGCCATAGTATCCATGAGTCTACTATGAATTCCTCACTGTATCAGAGTATTCTAGAAGAAAATGTGAGACCATCTGTTTAACAGCTAAAGCTGAACTGAAAGTGGCTAGTTAAAGTCCAGATATAAACCCCACTGAGAAGCTGTGGCAGGGCCTAAAGAGAGCTGTGAATACAAGAAAGCCCTAAGGATCTGTAAGGAAGTTTGGGCCAGAACTCCTTCCTTTTGATACAAGAGACTGATCAACTCTTACAGGAAATGTTTAATTCAAGTTATTACCGTTAAAATGGGTGCCACAACTTACTGAATCAAGGGGTGCATTTTTTTTCCCACTGAAAGATATGGAATGCTGGTTGATTTACTTTAAAATAAATAATAACAAAGTATTTTTTGCACGTTAATTGTCAAATGAGGTCATTTTTATCGAATTTTAGGACTTAGTGAGGATTAGGGGAAGGTCAAATATGTCTCAATATGTTACACCACATAATTGTGAGGGGGTGTACTTCATCACACTATTTCTACTGTACATACCTTTCATTAAACAATTTAGAAAGCTTTTCCCATTCATGTATTTCCCCTTTGTCTGCTATATTTCACTTCAGATGATCACACATTAACTGAATCGAGTCATTAATTGAACTAATAATGTGATTCATTTTAATTTAAAATTATTTTTAGATTTTTAGAATTGTTAGACATTTCAAATCCCAGTTACAAATTTCTATATACCCTATAAACAACAACTTCCTGTTTTAATTAGTTTGCACTTAACAAACAGGTTTAATTTTCCAAGAGTGTGATGGAGTAAGTTTAGGCTTGGTTAAAGCCTCCTCCTCCTATTGGATTATTGAATTATTGAGTTAATTAGACACACCTGCCTTAATTAACTGATTTGCCTCCTGTGGAATGGAATATTTTCTAGCCAGAAAAAGGAGCATCTGACTGGCCCTGTGCATAATTGGACATTACTCAGGAGTAGCAGAAGTCAATATATCAGCAGTCAGGAGCTGAGGGTCGAAACTCCTGCAGTTCAGGAAGAGTAAAAGTGTTAGTAGCATCCTGAATTGTAGAGTATTTACATAGGAGTGTTTATTCAACTTTTGTGCTTTAACATCAGCAGCCAGTTGGCAGTCTTTACTCCAGTTTAAGGTTAAAGAGATAATGAAGCCGTGCAAGAATTCTGTTATGGATTGGAATTAGAAAAAAACAATACATCCAGAGAACATTTTGCATTTGTTATTCTAGTGTGTATTCCTGGATTCAATTGTATTCTGTGTAGTCTCTATAGAGCAGTAGATTAGGTTTGTTTATAGCTGGAAACTGGGCGCCAGTGGTTAATCTGAGTTTGGTGAACGAGTAGGTCTCCAATGAGGCAGGGAATGCGTACTGTGTCTTCCATTGAATGGAAGGATGGATGAGCCGGGCTATGCCAAGGATTCTAGGGAATGAAAAGGAAGAGTTAATATTTTGTGAGGAAGAGGAATGGGGTTTGACAGGAATTTGTCAGTTCTAGCTCTTTTAGAGGAAATGAGGACTAAAGAGTTATTTCACAGAACTGAAGATCTGTTGCCGTCTAATAGCTCTGTGATGATGTGATGTGATGTTTTTTGGGACTGAGCAGTCTTCTCTGACAGGGTACATCCTAGGAGTCTGGAGGGGTTCTGAAAGCCAACAGTGACAGACCCCCCGCAAATGTGCATGCATAATCTAGCGACATGCTGGCCTACGTCAACCCTATTTCTGGACAGGATGTTTTATTGGGAGCTTAAAATGATCAATAAGTAGAGAATGTATGTTCAAACTCCTGATTTAAGACTTTTTATCATTCCCCACTGAATGCTAATCGTACCAGAAAAAAATATAATTGCTATAGATTTCTATAGAAATATAGAAAGGACTGCAAAAAGACCCCGTGGTATACCAGTGCTTTCATATGCCATTACACTATATGCCCCTTAAATATATAGTTGTAAACAGGTGGTATTCAGATTTTGAACTAGGTATTTACATTACCTTACATCCATGTGACTTTTTTATTGTGGATTAACCTTTTATGACAGATCTTATAAAGCTTTCTGGAAATTTAAATAAATCATACTTTAGGCTTTGGCCTTATAGCCCGCTCTTGTTCCTTGTTCGAAGAATTCTAACAAGTTAATGAAGACCTTCTCTTTCTAAATCTTTCTAAGTTGGTCAATGTCAAGAAACACTTATCAACAATGCACCAGGATTTGCTAAAAGATGTTCTGGCAGCAGGCCAACTGTATTCAATAGAATTGAACTGAAACCAGCATTACAGTCAGAGACACTAAATTACTTTTACTGAGTTAGTGAAGAAAATTATTATTTTAAAAGACTGATCTTTTCTAGGTGCTTTAAAGGAATAATAAAACACTGTATAAAAAGAACAAATTGGAGTATGGAGATGACAAAATACTATGAAGTGAGACTGAAATGTTACATGCAATGAGTGAATGAAAACATTGTAAAGATTGACCAAAATGCTGTGAATGGAGAAAAAATATTGTATATGAAGACCCACTTACTCAAGAGAGAGATAAAAGCACCATATGAGAGAACATAATTTTGTATTAGGAGACCAACATGCTGTATAGTAAGAAACATAAATTACTATAGGGAGACTATAATCCATACAGTGAGAACTACAGTAAATGCAACATAAAAGGGAAAATGCTTTATAAAAAAATAAAATGTTGCAAAGGTAGAAAAAAAATGTTGGGTGAATAACAGACTATATGCTGTAGGTAATAATCTTTTATGAAATCAAGAAATGAAAATAAACCCAAATATCAGACACTAGGTGGCTGTTTGACTTTGCATTTTTAACAGATGTGAAACTGAATAATTGAACAGCCTGAGCTGTGAATTGTGAGAAAAAGAACAGACAATTACATAATATCATTAGTACAGTGAAGGCTATTCTTTCCGTTTGGTGCTTTAAATGCTGGTAGAAATTTAAGACAATGCTTGCAGCCTGGACATAAGCAAGTAGAGTGACCTCTTGGATAGGCTTGGCCTATAATTTAATGACAGATTTAATTTCAACCAGCTGAACCTCTGTGGGATATTTACTTCAACCCCTTCATAGATTGAGCTATTAGTATCATCCATCCATTTTCTAACTGTTGAATCCAATACATGTTCACAAAGGAGCCAGAGCCTAGCCCAGCGAGCAAGAGATGCAATACGGGATATACACTGGATGAGACAGCAGTCCATTGCAGGGCATACACAGACACAAACACACACACTCACACCAGGGCCAATTTTCAAGGAAGCCAATTAATCTCCCAAGTATGTCTCTGGACTGTAGGAGTAAACTGATGCACCAGGCGAAAACTCACATGAACATGAGGAGAACATGCAAATTCCACCTAGATAGCACCCTAGGTCAGACAATAAACCCAGGGCCCCAGTGCTGTGAGGCAGCAATGCTAACCACTATGCCACCTTGCCTCCATGTTAGTGTAATTTCTCAACCAATTATTTAAACTGGATTGTATAGCTTCAAAAATTGAAATTATATTTAAAATATATATACTGTATGAACAAAACTGTTGTATGTTCAAAATGACATTTGATTCCACACACCTATGTGAGTCCAATTAAAAACCTGTCTGACTGATAAGCATTATAATGACTCCATCGAGGTTGCCCTTGCAGAATACAAAGCTGATTTCACACCTCTGTTGAATGTAATGTTCTGTTAATTAACACACTGAAATAAAGGTGAGATCAGTTTTCCTTCATTTTAAATGTAGTGCCTTGTAAAAGACTCTTCCTATAGTTTCCCATTTTGTGAAATTACTGAATGCTAAGACTGAAGACTTCTACAGGTAAGATTAGTAGTAAATGTCAGTAAAAATGTAAGAGAAAAAAAATGGAATATAATGATACATAAATATTCATACCAGTGAACTCAATATTTGTTGGAAGCACCTTTGGCAGCAATTACAGCTGCAATCTGGGTAAGTCTCTTCTGTCTTGGCACACTGGCCTGGTACCAAGAAGAATGGGCAAAAATTGTCCATTCTTCTTGGCAGAATTCCTCTGCATCTTCAAGTTGCTTGGGAATTTCTTATGGACAGCATTTTTCAAGTCTTTTTCTATATTTTCAGCAGGACGCAAGTCAGGACTTCGACTGCAAATGCCACTCAAGGACATTCACTGTCTTATTCTTAAGTTACTAGAATTTAACTTTGGCCATGTGCTTTTGTTAATTCTCTTGTTGAAATGTAATAAAAATTCATCTTAATCCTTCTTCATCAGCTTGAAAATAACTTGATGATACTACAACTCAAAATTATTTTTCTTTAACTGTTGTATTCATTTTTTTTTTCAATAGTTTATCACGACAACAAATATTAAGGTGTGTATTTGGATGGGGTGGGGGAGAGTTACAATGTTGTACACTGTACAGAATATTTTAAACATCTATACACAATCTGAAGTTACATTATATGTGTCATAAGCATCAGCAATGAAAGTTTCCACCTGTGTTTTCTACTATTATAATTACTTTGATGGTTATTGATACAGTTTAGTGAGAAAAACCCCAAACTCCTCTAGCAACCTTTAATTCAAATTGATCAAAATCTTTAAAATCTTGATCATCACTGCTCAAGTTCAGCAAATACATAAGGGGTTCATGTGAATTGTTTTAGTAGTTAATCCATTACATTTATTTAATATAAAGTAACACTCCACTCAAAACGCTTTACAGGTTTAATGGGGACTCCACTCCACCACCACCAATGTGCAGCATCCACCTGGATGATACAACAGCAGCCAAAGTGCACCAGTACGCTCACACATCAGCTATCAGTGGGGAGAAAAACAGTGATTAAGCCAATTCAAAGATGGGGATTATTAGGAGGCCATGATTGGTAAAGGCCAATGGTAAATTTGGCCAGGACCCAGGGTAACACACCTACTCTTTTCGAGACCTCGGTTTTACATCTCATCTCAAGAATGGCGCTTTTTTACAGTATAGTGTCCCCGACTGGGGCATTAGGACCCACAGAGACCGCAGGGTGAGTGCTCCCTACTGGCCCCACTAACACCTCTTCCAGCAGCAACCTTAGTTTTTCCCATGAGGTCTCCTATCCAAGTACAGGCCAGCCTTACACCTGCTTAGCTTCCTATATCTACAAAGCTAAAAGGGTCCCTTTTGTATTACAGTAAACTGATCTATCAAATGTAACTGTTATCTTAGAGCAAAATGTATAGATTTTGACATCTAATTTCTCATCTGATCTTTTGTAAATAGTCACCATTTAATTCTGTGTCTGCATACAGGAGAGATATTATGCAAAAAAAGGAAGGTACAGTATATAGAAAATGTTCATAGATGTATACTTTAATTCTCTGAATTCTTGTGAATTTTGCTAATCTTTTAGTGTTTGTCAGATACGAGGTAAATAAAGAAGTACACGTTGATCTTTTATTCTGCAAACCTATGCCCAGACATACAACTGGGGAAGCTATTTTTAAAGTTATTGATGTATTTATTCAAGAAAATAAATTGAATTTTAGTCAATATGTTGGAACAAGCACGGATGGAGCAAAAGCCACGATTAAGAAAGGACTTGTTTCACGTGTTCAAGCTGTTGCACCAGAAGCAAAATCAACACATTGTTATATACACGGAGAAGCACTTGCCACGCACAACATGCATACAGATCTAGAAAAAGTACTTGATGAAGCTGTTAAAATGGTAAATTTTCTGAATGCCCGGCTTTTGTCTCAGCTTTGTGAAGAGATGGGCAGTGATCACACTCAACTCCTTTTTCACACTGAACTGTGGTGGCTTTCATGTGAAAAAGTCCTCAATCGCCTGTTTGAGCTTTGGGAAATACTTCAATTTTTTGGGGGGGATAAAACTTTTAACCTCCAGGACCATTTACATGACAGGAAATGCAGACTGGAAATGCATCTTTGCTCATTTAAAAAAATCTCAATCTGTCCTTGTAAGGGAAACACATTTCTATATTCCATTTTCAAGACAAAGGGAACGCCATGATCGCAAAATTCCAACTGTGGCATAAATGTCTAAGTAGTGGTGAATTAGATTCCTTTCCATTTCTTAATGAATTAGTAATAAATTTGGCTAACGAAATTGATAGCGATATGCTGCAAACTATGAAGCTACATTTGGAAAGTTTGCAGAAAGATCTTTGTAAGTATTTCCCTGAATCGGACAACACCTTTGAATGGATAAGGAACCCTTTCATTATCAGTGTTCAAACATTTCCAAACAAAATAAATAAAATCTCAAATTCAGAAGAAGAACACCTCTTGGAACTGGCTTCAGATGGCTTCCTGAAAACAAAATTTGAGCAAAATACACTGACATCATTTTGGTTGGATGTTAGTTCTGTACAGTACAGTATATCCAGCGTTGTCAGATAATGCTCTTATGTATCTTCTTCCCTTTCCAACTTCATATTTGTGAGAAGTTGGATTTTCTGCGCAAGTTGGCATGAAGACAAAAAAATGAAACCGTCTTATTGACGTGGAGCCCCAAAAATGACAAATATAGTCCCAGACATCTCCTCACTAATTTCATCTCAGCACAAGAAGTTCCATCTCTCACATTAAACAGTTTGTTTTGTTATTGAAAATTTCAATATCATTATTTTATTTTAGGTTTTTTATTTAATTATTTATCTTATATTTAGTATTAAGAAATAAATACCATGTTTGCTCTAGATAAAAATAGTATAGATAAAATATTATTATTATCACTACCCCCAAATTACCTTTGCCTGAAAAGGGTATGCCGGTAAGACTAAAATCTCAAAAGGGGTATGCGATTATTGAAATTTTGGCAAACACTGCTTTAGAGGAAGTCAAGAAAACAACAACAACAACAGTAGTCCATTCTGGAGAATGAGATTTGCTTTAGGGGACAACCTGAAGAAACAATCTTTTCTTCCTCCATAAAAATGCCTAAAAGAAGAGGTGGTTTTAAAAGTATCAAAGAGAATAATCAAGGCACATATCAAGTGAACTGTGAGCAGAACACAAAGACATAACTAGACCCAGAAACATAAGGGAATATTCATAAACTATTTTCACAAGGATATAACAAAACATTTTTGAACAGAATTATTATTGCATTGAAAATTATTTAGAATTGTTATGGAGAAAGAGATCATTGGATCCTTCAAAACAAAGACTGCTGTGATAGTATCACTTAGTGGGTTTTGAAATCGATAAACTCTTAGGAGTTGAGTGGTCTGTTATAGTAATTAACATTTTTGTGTTCTATTTTCGTTTAGTGATGACACATACAGTATCCTAATGTTATATCCTGTATCCCAATGTGGTCGTCCTCGACATCCTGGCAAAGACGTTTCAACACATCTTGCAGTGAGTGATATACTGTAGCTGAGAGTTCAATTTTTAAATAAAACTGAGCATAGTTGTATGGTTAAGGAGCAGAATAGTAAATTATAATATTTTAATAAATATATATTTGGAAAAAAAAACACCAAAACAAACAATACAATTAATAATGTTTTTGTATACGTTCTACAAGAACGGTAAAATACTTAAATGGCAGAATTGGATATAAAGAAATACAATTCCCATCATGCATTTGCCAGTGTTACACGAAATGAGTCATCCGGGAAGGGGGATGGTTTCACATGTGACTGACTTGCTTGCATGCAGTTCCATATGTGAAAGCTTTAATATTTTTGTTTATTTTAAATAAAACCCCGAACTAATTTAACTTACGTTAAGGATGCGCCGTCTAGGCTCGGTCCAGCAAAAGATACCGTGCGTTTTTCTGACTGAAGTGAAAAATGAACCTTCAAGAAAACGCGAATGTCAGGTGTGGTTTGTATGCGCCCATAGTCTTATTTTTAATCTAACTTTGTATTTGGAAGACAGAACATCACTCCTGCTGTATAAACTTACGTTTTTAATTTCTTTCTTTTTGGTATTGACATACTATATTGGCTTCGTATTACTTCCTTTGCGATATAATGTGTATTTTTCACTGTGAACAATTGCAATTTGAAATGAACAGTAGCCAGTACATGCAGATTAAAGTCGGTAATTTAATGTTAATTATTAACATTTATGCACGACGTTTTTGCAGAGCTACAATAATAGCTACAACACCAACTTTGTAAAGGCCAATTAAACAATCTCGAATCTTGTTCTTTGATTCGAGCCTTTAGAGTTTTTGGAGACCTCTCATCCTCATATTTTTGTGATTTCTTTGCATAGCAATTTCAGGTTTATGCAACAGAACACCTTAATCCGAAGGCGTTGGCATCAGATGTAGCAAATGCGATTGCGACTGAAAAGCTTGATGGCACGTGCTGCTATGTTTCCAGTTACAAAGGTAAAGGCATCTGTGATTAAATTGAAAGCACTTTAGTGCATGCCGATGTCGTTGTGAATACCTATTTTTTTTTAAAAAAAGGTTAATACTAGAACTAAATGATAAAATTAGGTCAACATAACGTCACACTATACATGTTACAAGAGATACCCCAGTATAGACTAATGAATGTTTTAAGTGATTAATTCCTTTTTAATTTTACTTTTGTCAGTCGTGTAGTTCGCCTTTAGCCTTTAACTTTAGACCTTTACCTTTTTAAAACTTTAGACACTTTTACTGGCATTTGGTTTTTCTACAGAATTGTAAGAAATGTATTGCTCGACTCACTAAACAGTGATGTGGTAATAAAAACAAATCGTACATCAAAATACAATTGAAACATGAGGGTGTCTCGGTAGTCAGGTACTCAGTCTGCTATGCAATGTGCCTATCTATAATAATAGTAATACCATTGCATTATTAAAGATACTGCCATTCTAACTGTTTTGCAAGTGTAGTCAAACATCTCATACTCTGAACCATTTTTTCGGATTTGCTAGAAATAGCCTGTGTTGCTCTCTCAGGCTACAGACTGCTTGCATTTACCTCTGCTTGCATTATCATGGGAGTGCTTGTTGCCTTACATAAGTGAACTTTGCTTTTATGTTGATTATAATTTGATTCAAACTTTTTAAATCAAATGTAGTCATTTGTTAATACAGTAAAAGGACAATTTTGGTCATGCTTTATGATCTAAACTAATGTTATCCTTAAATTCATCAATCCATCAATTTCTTTAATCGTTCCTTCTTTAAAGTTGGATATACATGTTTTAAAACATTCCAATGATGCATTTAATTTCACATGTGCCTAATTGGTTTGATTCCAAAAATCTGATAATTGAAGCAATATGCTTGGATGTGGGACATTTTGGAACTTTCCATGTTGTTCCTCATATACTGATAATTTCTAACCCTGTCCTGCTTTTTGAGATCTGAAAACATTTAAAAATATTTTATAGGACTCAGTTGACCTAAGAAAAAGTTTAGGTTGACAGAAAGCTAGATGTGGCAGGACATAACAAAGATGATTAAGGACCCTTCCCCTAACTGAAGTGGTTTCAGTTGATTTCATAATATACTACTGACATTTATGAAAGTGAATATAAGTTTTTTATTCCTGTAGGAAAACCATATCTCTGGGCTCGATTTGATAGGAAGCCCAACAAGCAAGCTGACAAGAGGTTTAAAAAGTTCCAGTATTCTCAGAAGAATTCCACAGGTATTCATTAATGTATTCTTGTTTTTTTTTTTTCCACAGGATCTCACTCAATAGTTGAAATAATACTAAAACTAAAGAATCACAATTTACGAGTAACTACAAAAGAAAACTTCTCCTAGTCTTCTCAGCCCTAGTGTCTTTTGAGTGTTTTAGCTCAGTTCCTAGTTGCTTAATGGAGCTCGCCAATGAGATAAATGTCTGTGATCGCATGGACCAGGTCTGCGGAACCCATTTGTGCATTCTGTAAGCAGGGTGTTATGTAACATTTTCTACATAGTGCTCTATTATCCCAGAAAACACCATAACATTAGCTTATGGAATGTTAATTGGCTTTTTGGAATGTCCATGGAAAGAGGAAAGTGAAAAAAGATGGTTTGCATCTTTCCGATCAAATATAAATAACATTTTTCATTTTATTTTATTTTAACTTGGTCCATGACAGTATTTTAAATTCTAGATCCTGTTTTTCTACAGAGTCTTTCATAAACTGGTTGTATTTTTCTTTTTTACTATTGGCTTGAAAGCCTTTTGCCATAAAAGTATGAGGTAAGAAATAATTTGTAACTTGTGCTGCCATAGTGAGCATTTATTAGCAAGTTATTTATCTAAACATAATGTCATTCTTTCTGTCAGTTACAGTTATTTCTAGCTGACTGTGGTAAATATGATACCAAATTGGATTAGAAGTCAATCTGTGTTGAGAAATAGTGGAAGTACTCCAGTCCTGAACTCTGTAACTTAATAGAAGTGAAGTACAGGAAATTTAAAGCATTCTGAAAACCACGGTATTGTTGTTACTAATAAATGTAAGCAGCAATCCCAGTGATGTTTCCAGTATTTAACATTGCATTCTTCTCATTAAGAATTTACATGGAGTGTTGAGGAAGACTTTAAGGCTGTTCCAGATTCTTGGATTGCTGCCCACGGAGTTCAGCGTTGCAATGGGCAGCCTCAACCTGATGAATGCGGCCACATTCCAGGTAGTCTGTTTCAGGGTTCTTCTGTGGAATTGGAAATGTTGCTTGGCAGATGCTACTTGGTTACTGCTTGGCAGATTTGTAAACCCACTGCCAAATTCAAGGCTTTTCAATGCTGATAGTAATTGCAGTTATGTACACTTGTAAGGAAAAATAGAAATGGACATAGATTTTCTATCTGGGTCAAGAGATTTATCCTGTATGGAAACTCCTGAATTATCTGGTGTGTTCCATTATTTTGAAGTGAAAAGCTTTAAAAAACATTAAAACAAGCACAGAAATAGGAGATCACAGACTTAATGAAAGGAAAGAAAATCCTTAACAAGTAAAGCTTATTGATAATGCACTTGAACTGTGACTTGATTTATTTCTCCTATATTTGATTTATTTTTCCAGTGTTACTGTCAGTATCTGTGGTCTCAGATTTGCATTCACCTTTTTTAATACCAAGGTTATTTTTTAAATAATATTAATAATAATAATAATAATAATAATAATAATAATAATAAAATAATATTTCTTTATACATGTAATTTTATGTCATTTTGATCACAAAATTCAAATAATATTAATTAATTGATACAGTTTATAATAGATTCAGTTAAGCTATTATTTTCCTTCCTGTATTTTACAATGCTAAGAACAACCTGTCCTTTTCATCCTTGAGGAATTTCTTTCGCAAGCAGTTACAATTGGAAAAGATATCTAACATGAGTATGAACAGGCATTTATGCTGGTAATTATGTAGTTAAGTAGATACAGTATGTATAAATATTAAAATTACAGATGTAGTGGAAAATAAAAAAAAACAGGTCTCTAGCATCTTAAACAGACATACTTAAAAGACAATTATACAAATGTTTTATGTTTTATGTTTTCAAACATAGCAAAAAACATAATCAGAAGAGCTAGCAGACCAGACATAGTTCCTGCAGTTAGACCAAATAGACTAGATTGTCATGGAAGTTACGGACTCCATTAGGAGACCCTCCTATCCAAACTACTGGCTAAATCCTTGTGGGGTTAACCACTCCAACCCTATTACAATGACAAAGCTGAGTGGAAACAATAGTCGAGAAATGAGGAGAACAGATTTGAATGGACAAGTAAAGCAACAATTAATGAATGAGCGTAATAGGAACAGAGATGCATTGAAGTCCCTCACTGTAATATTGTGTGTTTAGTATTCTCTTTGTTCAAAAAGATGTGTTGACGTGTGCATATTAACAAAGAGGTTTTGGATATTGAAAATGTAGTGTAGAAGCAAAATAAAAAGATAATTAAAAATTGCTGTACTGCAAGCAATTCATACACAGTTATATATAAACAACAGCTAAACAATCCCAGATTTAAAAAGGAAAAAACAGTTTTTTTTCCTCATGCTTATTCATTTTATGGTGCGTCATCATTTTTTTTGTTTAGTGTGATTTGATGATTTTATCACTGATTTGTTCATATGAAAGCTGTAAAGAATGTTAGGAAGATGCAGCATTTTTTTCTTTTTTTCTGAAGGATGGGTTCCAGTAGAAAAAAATAACAAGCAGTATTGCTGGCATTCATCAGTGGTGAATTATGAAGCTGGAGTAGCCCTTGTTCTAAGACCTTGGGGTGAAGAAGAACTAGAAATCACCATTGTTCCCCTGTCTGAACTCCTTGAACAAACACTAGAGCTTATAGGAACTAATATCAATGGAAATCCTTATGGTGAGTATTTTTTAATGAAAATGTAGTTTGTATTTCTATATCATAAACAGCAGATATTCACATGCAGTCACTGATTACCAATATTATGGGTGAAATGAGTGTGGTAATGGTGCCACTTTCTGCACCTTTTGGGAGGACAAGCTCACTAAAGCTGAGAAGAGGCTGTACTGGAGTGCTTGTACATGGAACAATAGACAGTGGTTCACTTGTTCATGCAGTGTTCCGTTACATGAGTGTAAACCAGGTCATCAGCTATAATAATAGTCTATTTCAGGTGGGTGATCATTGGCATAGACTGGCTGATACTCCTTTTTACCTTAAGTGTCAGGCAAAAAGTTGCCATACTTTTGTAGACCATCAGCTATGACAACTAGAGAACAGCGAAACCCACTTCTGTTTTGCCAGAAATGACTGTAATCTTGCAGAGCAGAATTGTTGATCTTACTCATACAAAAGTGTGCTGTGGTCTTGTACAGGAAGAGGTCTAAAAAATGTGGAATATCCAGGGTTTCCTCGGTTGTATATAGACCAGGCAGGGTGCCTGAACGAAATGTTTCGCTGCCAGGCAAAACGAATGCGTGAATGGCAACAATGTACAAAAGAATCCCAAGTTGAAATACTTTTTCATAGTATTACACCGCAAGATCATTTGCCAGCCAGCGGCTTTGATGGTACATAATCAAATAGCTCTGAAGTGTCATGGCTTGGTCTGAAAAACTAATGCATTTGCAGCAAGTTTTAAGTTGAATAAAAATGATGAAATGATGAACATGAACTTTTGAAGAGTTATTATAGAGAGAGATTCCTTTAATTAACCAGAATGTTTTTTGTTTGTGAATAAAAGAAATAGTGCCAATAAAAGTAATAATATTAAGGGTATGCAATTACAGTTTTCAATGAAAAATCTGACTATATTAGGGTTTTGGACCTATGTGGTGAAGATGTAGAAAAACACAGGGTTTCCTCAAAGCTGAATCATTGAGTCACAGACAAATAGTGTCCGTTTGTCGCTTGCCACTTAATTTTCAAGTGGGAAAAAAGTTATTGCCTGAATGAGTGCAAAATAATAAACAGTGCCGCAACAGCGAAAAAAGAACACAATGGCTTGACACATACAGAAAATAGCAAATAGCATATTTCAAGTACAAATCTCTTCCTCAGGCAGCATCATAGGTAGACTACATCTTTAATGAATGCTATGTTGAAACTAGTTGTTGCACTCAGATAATGTCTAGTATGGGATAATATTATTTACAATAATAAGATAGTTTGCAAACTAGTACAGTAATCTAGCTGTTGGATAGCTATGGAGTGGGCGTGGAGCTGGGGAATGTAGGTTATCAGCTGGCCTATGCTTTTTCCTGTGGGGAAACCTTGATAACTATTGCGAAGAGTGGTGAAAAATTGACTTTTACTTTCCTACAGTAAATAATTGTAAACAATGTTTTAGTGAAGTTATTTTTTTTCTCTGAAGTGTCTGTCAGGATTATGTTGGCCTGAGCATATGCAATAATGTTGCTTTCTTTCTTTGTAAAAGGAGCCTTATTGAATCTACTGTTTCATGGAAAATTCAAACTTCAAAAGCAGCACTGCCTCATATGCCTATGCATGCATAGTCCTCAAGTATCATCAGAATCTAGTTTAGGTTTTATGGAAATTTGAAAATATTAAGTCTCTGTTTCACAGAATATATTACTGAATTGTTTGAAGTATCTCGTTGTCCATTTCAGTTTCATCCTTCCTTATTGTCATCTTTTATCCTCTTTTTAGGACTTGGAAGTAAAAAGAAACCATTTCACCTTTTAGTACCACACGGAGTCCTAAAAATCAGAAATGCTCCTGCAGTCAATTACCAGCAGCTAGTTGGGTGGTTTCAGAGATGCGGTGAAGCAAATGTAGAAGGCATTGTATGGCACTGCAATGATGGCACTCTAGTGAAGGTAAATATTGCACATTTCAACAAAGTACTTATCAATGATGAATTAATTTATTTTTGGATAAAATTTGTTTCTTTTTTTTTAGCTTCATCGTCATCATTTAGGTTTGAAATGGCCGGATGTGGATACTTACTTAAACTCTAGACCAGTTGTTGTCCATGTTGATGTGATAAGGTATGAATGGGAATTTCCAGTGACGGATTTGTTCACAGCTTTGTCACAATTTAATGGACAGAAGTTTGAGCACATACGGGACATTCAGTTTGACATGTAAGAAAATGCTAGCAACATGGAATTGGATGATCTGTAAGTGTATAAATATCATGGAAGACATTTGCATTTTACAGAGCAATAAAACAATTTTGGACAATCAACTTCATAAGAGAAACTAGCCATTGAAGATGAGATGTATTGCAAATATATGGTGTAAACAATTATTTAAACAGTAGAGGTATTGCTGAAACAGAGTATCTTAAAAACAATTTAAAGTATTTTCCTGTGAAGTGTGCTCTATGTATTGTACAAAAATTGCATTGCATGGTACAGTATGACCACAGTACCACTTAATTATAATTATGCATCAATAAACATTGGATGTCAGGAATGAAATCAAACCAAAAACTGTCTTTGATACTTTTAAAAATGTTGTACTAGGAACTTAAATTTTAGAATTAAGATGCTTTGATGTTCCCATGTTCTCAGAAGAAACTACTGAACAAGCTAGACAGCATTCATTATCAGCGTCCAGAGTTGACGATTCAGTCCCTTCAAGATTCATATGCCTTACATTTTATGAACTTAAATCAATTTTAATTCTTTATTCAAAGTCATCTTAGAACACAAATGTGTCCTCTTCAGAAATCTGATGTTTTGATCCAGAAACTTGATCTATGTAGTGTACTAAATCAGACTTACAAAATGATAAAAAAACATTAAAAGGACATTTAAAATAAGTGTATTTCTTAAAACCTGTAGTATATCAGAAGTTTAAATAAACAAAATGTTTTTTTTTATTTATTAGATAACATTCACATCACAGCTGAAAAATACATTTTTCATTATATTACATTACAATCATAAAGTATCAGTATGTATCAGTTTAAATGTAAAATTCAGATTATGTACATTTTATGAAGTGGCTTTGTAATTTTAAAAATGTACATTTCATTAAATGTTAAGATAGCCTCCAAAATTGTTTAGTCATTGTACCGATAAAAAATGTATAAAAAATCTTGAGTCCTCTTTTTTCATATATATTAAATTAAAACATGTTAAGACACCAAACTTTTCTGCCTTCTAGTCAACAGACACATTGGTTGGAATATCAACCTCAACACCAAACTGTTGTGATAGTTTCTTCAGCTGTTCCTCCAGGAGAATATTTCTTTTTACTTCTACATTATAGTTGAACTTCAGATCCTCAATCTCTTCAAAGAATGTAGGGTCAAAGTTTTCCAGTTCTTTTTTCATTTTCTTTACTTCTTCCTGAGGTTCAGAAATGGAAGGTTTTAGCAAGAACAATATTATTGAAAAACCTAAATTAAAATGTAGTTATATGAAAGTATTATTTTCAGTTGATTTATGACAAGGCCAAACTTGGATAAACTATATGTATGTTTTTTATTTATTTTTCTATTTTTTCATTTAATTTGTAACATGTCATGTAAGTACTTAGCTAATGTTACATGTATAATATACACACTATATATTTTGTATTGTAGGAATATACAATACTATGTAAACTAAAGAATTTAAAATAGGCTATTATCATTATTGTACTATTACAAAATAAGCAAAGGTGGCTTAACCTTGGGAATGCTTGAATTTAGATCTACAAAGAACAGCTTTGAGGGTTACTGAAAACTGTCAAAGAATCAGATAAAGCATTCCTCGATAACCCTCTGAGGTTAGCTGCAACTACATCATATATAGCTACATTTGTACAAAACTCTTTCCCTGCACACAGTATGTATACAAAACTATTGGCTTGCAAGGAGCTAAATAGCATAAAAAAGCATATTATAATCTGTTTACCTGCATATGTCTTTTATCTAGATCTTCTGCCTTAAGATGGGTTTGCAGCTCAACCAACTCTTCCATCAGCTTATCATGTTTCATGGCTTTCTCTAGGAGTTCATCAAATACTAAATATAAAATTCAAGTTGAAAGAAGCACATTAAACTTCAGAGTCAGTTGAATGAGAGCATTTGATACAGTGGAGAGAAAGCATTTTTTCTTTATTGCCTTGAACATAAGCAATTTACATTTTATGTCTGCTCATCATATCTTCAAAGACTCAAGTCCAGATGTTTCCAAATGTGATAATACATCATAGTGTATTTTTGTAGATCCTCGTGTAGTAACCTGCTGTGAATACTAGTCTTAATCTTTGATTTGTTGTTTTTCTTCTCAAAATACTATCAAGCTACTAGATACTAAATGCAAGACCTTGGTTTTCACCGAGATTAAGATACACTGCAGTTCTCGGTTACAACTTAAACAAGCTTAAAAAATGTCAGTTGGCCTCCCACAATCACACTTTTTCATTATTTACAGATCAGACACTTTGTTCTGCAAAATGTACCTGTTTGAAAATCTGCCGATCTGTTCAATGATCTTGTGCAACAGCCAACCAGTTTTAAACATTTAATATCAGTTTATTTTATTTTTTTCTAGGCATATGGAGGTGTCTGTTAATCACCTGAAAGATTATTGATGTAAGGAACTTAATATTGAAATTTCTAATGAGGTTTTGGAAAAGAGTATAAGCAACATTCAAAGGTACTCTATTAATGTTAGACATACAGTACAATGCAAGGTCATCCTCTACATCGACTCTATTACTTTAAAGCTAAATTGATCAAGATACAGTCACGTGAAAAAGAAAGTACACCCTCTTTCAATTCAATGGTTTTACATATCAGGGTATAAATAACAATCGTCTGGTCCTCACCAACTTCTATTATTAGACAATTCTAGCCTCAGATAACAGAAAACACGTAACGGATTTCACTATGTCATTATTTATTCAACAAAAACTAAGCCAAAATGCAGAAACCATGTGGGAAAAATTAAGTACATCCTTACTGCTTCCATAGGAATTAAGAAAGTAATAAGCAGCCAGATGCAGCTAATCAAATGCATTTGATTCGTTGATCATCAGGAAGTGTGGCCACCTCTATAAAAGCAGAACTTTTGGCAGTTTGGTGATCTGGAGCATTCAGGTGTGTGTTAACACCATGCCAAGGAGGAAAGACATTAGCAATGACCTCAGAGAAGCAATAGTTGCTGCTCATCAATCTGGGAAGGGTTATAAGGCCATTTCCTAACAATTTGAAATCTATCATTCTACAGTGAGAAGGATTATTTACAAATGGAGAACATACAAGACAGTTGCCCATCTTCCCAAGAGTGGGCGTCCCAGGAAATTCACCCCAAATAACATTTATGTTAAGTTTACTGTTAATTCTTAATGTATGTAAGCATTTATTTATATTATTAATGCACGCAACCCTTTTTTCCACAGGTTTAAAGTACTGCTTTAATGCGATTCCCCTTTAAGCGAGGTTTTTGCAGAACGTAACCCTTGCATAAAATAGGGGACACCTGTATTTAGTGATTTTAGATATTGTGTGTTGTTTCTTGGTTATTGTAGTCTTAACATTTTCAAAATTTTGTTAAATGAAATATTTAATTTCAAATGAACTATTGGATGTTACAGTATATATATATAACAAGCTTTGTAGGAGTGTTGACTTATTGTAATGTAGATTCCTTATGGTTATACATCTGTAGTTAGTAGCAATTCAGCAATAAAAGCTCTGGTTGGGAAAACAAAGCCTATTGTGAAATATGTATATTTCTATTAGGGTTTTTTTATGGGATTGTACTGTTTGAGCCCTGGAGCTGTTGGTAAAATAGGTGGGATCAAGGTGGGTACTGCACATTGGTGGTGAAGGAGGGGAGTCCCCATTATCTGTAAAGTGCTTTGAGTGGAGTGTCCAAAAAAAAAAAAACTATAAGTGTAAGCAATTAATAATAATAATATCATCATCATGGATCCAATTATTTGGCCAAACACTTGCTTCTCTCTATCAGGAAGCACAAGGTTTAACATTTCAGCTTGATAATGATCTAAAGCATGCAACCAAATGGACAAAGAAATTGTTAACTGCACAAAAATAAATGTTCTTGATACAGATCTGTTTCAACACCTCAATTCAATCAAACTTTTGAAATCAAGGAGACAGTTTATTGGAAACCAAAGAGGGACCATCACATAACTCCTCTAAGAAGTGCCAGACACTCCAGAGGAATGATGTGCCACAGGAATTTTGTCAGCATATTTCAATAACTAAATCAACTCAGAAAGAGATGTGCTTTCTGGAGTTTAATTATTTCTGACAATTATGACTTTGCTCTATTCAATGTTATTAAGCCTTCAGGTGTATGCACAAATTTGGAAGGAAACTGTATTTTAAATAGTTTTATTCTTTATGGAAGTTAATATTGTAAAATTAAATTTTCAAAACTTAAATGTTCAAACTGAACATTTGTATGGATGAAAGAATTTAAATGTCAGCAGAAAATGCCAAAAAAATATGAAATATATTGATTTTACATTTACCTCCCTGAATCAGTACTTGGTGGAAGTACCTTTCTTGGCAATTATAGCTGGGAGCCATTTTGAGTAAGTCTCTACCAACTTTGTACATTGGCATAGTGCACTTTTTCCTTTCTTTTTAAACACTTGTTCAAATCTTACATAGAAGAGCAGATAATTAGCAGATAATTAACTTCAGCTGAATACAGATTTGTTTTGTGACAAAGTGACAAGTGGAAATTCTTCTCACCATGTAGATTTCTGTTAATTTTCTGATGTTTTTTTTTTACTTGACATTTCAGAGATGGTGCTGGATTTCTATATTTTATATAAAAGTGATTTTCTGACTAAGATAACTGACCTTTGAATTCACCCCTTTCATTCCAAATCTACAAGGTGGTGGTATTTGCTTTAAAAATGATTATAGAACTGTGCAGACAATTTATTTAAAGCAACAGTACAGATTATACTTTTGTTAGAACAACAGCTACTTTTTTAAATGGAAGCAAACAACAAAAGAACATATTGGTGTTATCAAATACATTGGAAATAACTATTTCAAACTGACATGCAGCGTTCATTATCACGAAAATCCCATTTATAAATACATACAGTATCTTACCAGGCTCAGTGTTACTGTCAGCTTCTGCTCCTCTTTGCTGCCTATAAATAGCCAACTGATGAACAAGCTCTGCCTTTTCTTTCTCCAGGCGACTGTTTGTCAGCCTTTCAAAGAGAAAACATTTAATTGTCTCAACTGTCTTATTATTTGAACCACACATTCGACGATTGTTTTTTTGTTAGCAAATAGCAAATATTCTACTTATTTCTGTCAATAACCAGATACCTACAGTATATTATTTAAAGCCTCTTTGCATTTTTTTGCATGAGCAATGCCATACCATTCGTCCAACAGTAGATAAAAATGATTTAATCTAGAAAACCTTTCAAACAGATGGCAATTTCACAATTGATCAGTAAGCAGTAAACATGAAAAGTGAAGAGTAAAAATATTAGAATTTTACTCTACAAGAAAAATATTAAAGTTTTTCTCAGGCACACCATCATTCAAAGATGGCAGCAATAACAGTTTCACATCTTCTAACAGCTATGTAAAAAACATGAAGTTAAATCTTTTCTTATTTGATAGAAGACCTTTACCTGACAAGTTGCAATTCCTTGGCAAGACCTGACTCTGTTTTAGCATCCTCTGGGAAGTGTTTTAGAATCTCAATCTAAATATAAAAATGAAATTATTATAAGACACATGTGATACTGCTTATCACCAATCAGAAAGTACTTAGGAGGAAGCAGATTTTGATCCGTTTAGCAAAGTACTCTCAATAGCCAAAAAGTCACAGACGTCCATCAATTACACTTTTAGACCACTGTGAACAACAAGAACAGCTTAAACAACATGTGATGTATATGCAGCCCGGTTCCACCCTATTCCTCTAGCAGTTTTTCATAGGGTTGGGATGTGGCGTTGTTCAGACAAAGAGGACAAAATGTCTTATTCTTCTCATCCATTCACACAAAGCAAGCTAGTGATAAAGTTTATTAATATTTTTTAGAGGTTCTATAGTATTTCCAACCAGTGAATGTACTTCAAAATGTAGCCTTGGAACTGATGTCTACTCATACCAGAAAGCCATCATTATAAACATAACTAATAAGCACAGAGCATCACATAGGCACAATGGTTGCATTTAGGATATGTGTCATTTCAAACAATTTTATATTACTAAGTTAGTGGTGGAAAGCTTAGAATATTATGCCAGCATGTTTTAATCCTCCAAAAACAAACATTTTCTTGTAATTAATGGCAATCAAATTGAGTTCACAAAAAAAATGTTTACAGACTAACATTGTACATATTAATTTAATAGCAAAGGGCTCACCTGCTCTTTTAGATCATTGATAACAAGTCTAGTTTTCTGTTCCCGTTCCACAGCTTCTTTTAGAAGCTGCTTCATGTCTGTGATACTGCTGTTCTTTCTGGCAATATCCGATTCAAGTTCTTTCATTTTACTCTCATACATCCTAAAAAACAAAAATCATGCTTATCTAGATGCAGGCCGATATAATGTTTGTTATCCAATTGCAAAAATTTAAAATATATAATTCTCATCTTTAATGTTGCATCTTAGCCAAAATCATATCATATTTTATGCCTTGCTGTTCAAATAGACAAAATAAGAATGACTGAATACTTGAGTGTCTAACGCACCTTGTGACCACAATAGATTTCCAACTTTTGCTATCAGCTCCCTCCAGTTGTGGTCCTCTGCTTTCAGCAATGCTGAGCCTTTGATTGGTTTCCTCCAGCTGCACCCTTAGTTTCTCATTTGTAAGTTCCAAATTATTCTTTGCTATTCTCAGTTTTTCTGCTGCTTCTGCTTCCTGTAAAAATTATACACGCAGTCTGCATTCTTAGTTTTTGATCTGACAGTGGGTGCCCTAAAAAAGAAAAGGCTAAATCTCCCTTTATTTCCAGTATTGGCCATATTACCTAAAAGCCTAAATGTAACAAAAAAAAATGTACTAAAGAGTGTAAAAGATGTGTATTGTTAAAAATTAAATGATATGTCATATTCTATTTATTGTACCAATTGAGTGTACCATGGAAAATTTCTAAACATTTTAGGTTCAGTAAAAGGAGGATAAAAGCAGTTGCAAGAATGTTAAATTGGTTATTTATAACAGTCTAGATGTTTTCCTGACTAACCATTACCTTTTTGAGATCCTTGCGTAAACGCTCATTCTCTGAAATTATTTTCTCCATTCCCTTTGTTTTTGACTCATACCTCATGCTTAATTGACCTCCGACTTGTAACTTCAGTTTTTCATAGTCAGACTAAAGTGGAAACAAGGAAGAAGATAAGAGTTAATACTCTGCAAGATAGTCAACACTGACAAGGAAAAACAAGTGAAAATTTCAAAAGGAAGCATGGTATAATTTCACAAATTGTCAAATTGACAATTCACTGCTTAAGAAGAGCAGAAATTATATGAGATATAAATGGGGTCTCTCACAGACATCCCATTCTCTGACCAAATGCACATAATGAGACCATTTTTTCCTGACTTGAAAATAATGTCTGTACATGCAAATTACATTTTGATATTAAAATAAATTCTCATTTTAAAGTGAAATGCAATTAAGTTCCTGTCATTATCTATGGGAGTGATCTACTACATATTTCTAAACCAATGAGCAAAACCCTTAGAAGTAAGTTTTTTTCAACTTGACTATAAAAGAACTGGAACATGGGACTCATTTGTTCAAAAAGTATTTCAATTTGCAACCATCCGGCAAAAATTGTGTTTTAGTCCTCTAATCTTTGGTCAGATGGAAATAATATTTTTAACGTTAAAGGAAGTTTAATTATCATGACAGAATAACAGAGTCTGTCTCCTCTTAGCGGCTCACTGCCTCTAATTTGATCACTTTAAAATGTGTCTGTGAAACTACCTCAAGGGACAATGAACTTGCTGCTTTTCCAGGAACCTCAGCTTTGCATAAGCATAAATGGTTTTCTGAAGAGGTTAACTGAAGAGATAAATCAGCTAAATCGCATCTGTTGGGTGGGGTAATGGTGTCTGCCACATGCAGCACTAAAAGCAATTTAAAGAAGGACTAACTAATGAAATAAATCTGATGAGCATTTTCTTGTTAGTAATTCCATTAATTATGTTTGTATCACACAAATTGTCTTATAGAGTAAGAGTTCCAAGTCACAGACAGCTATATGTTTTACAAAAATGACTCATTTAATCAATTGTGTTGTTCACACTTGAACTTGGCTGTAAATCTTAGGTTTTTAGACACCTAAAATATACATTATGCAAGTACGTTTTTATAAATTAAAGAGAACCATAAATATTTTTGTTATACAATGCAAATTGTTCCATATAAAACTTTGTTTTTCCATGTTCCATGAAACAACATTTATATATTAAATCAGTCAAAAAACATATTGTCCCTTTAGAAACCAGTATACGATAATGCTTAAAAAAACATTTGATAGTTGTACATGTTGTTAGACAGTGGACCTACATTACCTTGCAAAAGTATTCACCCCCTCTCCAATTTTGTTGAATTACAAATGATGTATTCACAGGTTTAAAGTGATCACAATGTGAATGCTAAAGCGGAACACATTAGTGGGTGAAATCAGTCAAATGTTACACAAAAGTGAAAAGAAAAATACAAAACTAAAATATGTTAAATCACCTTTGGCAGGAACTGCAGTCTTAAGGGTAGGTTTCCACTTTAAACATACATTCTGATATGTAATTAAATGTGTATTACCCTAACATACAGGAATTACCCTTCATTCCTTAAGCATTGCACAGTGAAAATGTAAGATGAGATATAACTTAAATAAAATGTTATACCATAACATAACATATGGTTTGTACTGATTCTGAACCTGAATGTATTGATTCTATATGACCTGAAAAACATGTTTTGCTCTTGTGAAACATTATAAAGGAAACATGCCAATATTGAGAAAAAGTTTTAAAGAGCACCTGGTAAGCAACTACCCTTAACTTTTAACTAATTAAATTAAAAGCGAATACAACATGAGATTCAGAAGGTGTGATGTATGATACTGGTAAAATGTGTATGACACACAGCATTTGTAAAAATACAATACAAAGATATGATTCTTCATATCTTTTGTCTGATCAATTTTAAGAAACACTAACTCAATGATTTAAATGTTCTGAGTAATTTAAAAGATTGATAAAAGGTATTGAGAGATAAAAACCATGACAAACAGTTACAAAAAGAAGTAAAATTATCTGATTATTTTGACCCTGTTTCTGTTATGGCCTAAATGGAGAACATGGTTTGTTTTGCTTTGTGAAAATTGAAATTGAAATACAGTAAATAACTGTTCAGCAGCTAAATACAAACCAGAGATCAGATTTATTCTTCAACTACTTGTGATAATTGTATGTGGAAGTACATTTTAAACTGAGAAAAAGATGGACTACCCAAGTTTGTAGCTAGTCAGCTATGTTGTTAAAATTGATAACCTGCCTTATTTCAAGAATTGGCTGAGTGTGATTCTTGTATGAATTAGCTACTAACCAAATTAGATCAAATGGGAAAAGGGAATACTAATGTACTTCCTTGTAGCATATATTTAGCATACATTGGTGTTTTAGTGGAGCATTTTAGTAGCTTTTTAGAGGAGCATTTAGTGAAGCATTTTAGTGAACCCTTTTCCGATTTACATACATATTATTTTCCATAAGCATTATGAATTTCACATGTACAGTGTCTTGCAAAATATCTAGACCCTTGCAGTTTTCACATTTTGTTGCTTTAAAGCTTGCAGTTATGACACTTTGAAGTAGTGATTAATGATATATATATAGTGATTAATATTATACTGTATACACACACTATTCCATAATATTCCATAATTTCCTTAAAAATTATTATTGCATAAGTATTCAAAACCTTTGCTGTATGAAACCCATATTTAGGGGCACAATATTATCTTAACAAGCCACACAATTAGTTCAGTGGTCCCTTTCTGTGCAATAACAGTGGTTTACATGATTTCAGAATATACATATCTCTCTGAGGTTCCGTGGTCAGGTAGTGAATTTCTAAGCTTTCAAAGGAAGTCAGGGATAAAGTCACTTCAATTATTAAGAAACTGAAGTTGCATTTTACCACCCAGACAGTGCTTAGATCAGTCCATGTCTTCAGACTGAGCAGCTGGGCAAGGAGGAAAGGGATGAGGGGTACCATTTTCAGGCCAACAACAACTTTGAAAGATTTATAGTGTTAAATGGCTGAGAAGGGAGAAAACATCTCAGCAACATTCTAATCTCACCACAAGGCTGACTCAACAACAATATACCTTTCAACAGGACAGTGACCCAAAGCACAGGGCTAAAGCAATGCTAGAGTGGCTGAAAAGCTACTGAGCTCAATGGCTGAGATGGGAGAAAATGTGCATTAGTCAGCCAATATCTCAGTGACTCTACACAGCTCACCTATAGGGCAGAGGGGCAACCCACCTAAAATCCCACATGCAGTTTGCAACAAAGCATTTAAGTGATATTGAAAACATGAGGCAAAAAGGTTTTGTTTTCAGATGAGACAAAATTGGAATATATTGATGTAAATGCAAAACATTACATCTGGCACCAAACCAACACAATGCATCATCCAGTTAAGGCAGTTTGTACTGCCAAGAATGGTGGTGGCAGCCTCTTGCCGCATATTCTCTTTAGCAGAGGCTGAAAAGCTTGTTATAATTGAAGGAAAATGGATGTATCAAAGAACAGGAAAATACAAAAGGACGATCTATTTCAGTCTGCTACAGACTTAAAACTAGAGGGGAAATCCACCTTTCGGAAATGAATTGTAAATGACAGTGCAAACTAAAGCCAAGAAAGTGAATGCCATTAATTGGCACAGTTAAAGGTCTGAGCTGAGTGCTACTGAGAATCTGAAGAAAGATCTGAAAATTTGCACCAAACCTTTATGAAAAGAGACTTACCCAAAAAGACACTGCAGCTTTACTTGCTGCAGAAAGTGCTTCCACTAAATATTGAGTTCACAGGTCTGAATGCTTATGCTATCAACACAATTTATTCTCTTTAGATTTTGCCGACATTTCATGTAACTTATCCCAAGAAGTTTTCAGTTTGAACATTCAGGTTTTTAATAAAATAATAAGTTTACAAAATGGTATAATACAGGAATGGGCTGAATACAGGGATACAGGATGGCTTCTGTAAGGACACCTGAACTAACATTCCACTCACAAATTTAGATTTCTTTAAAAACATTTAATTATTTTTTTGCATAAGTATAGATGACTCCCAGTTTCACTTTTTAATTTGCTGTTTCATGATTTTCTTTCCCAATTTCCTGGTTTCTGTTATGTATTATATGTGTACTATTGTACAGCACTTCATGTTCCTTGTATAAACACAAATTAAATTGGAATATCATCAGCTATTAAGACTCTATACTAATAGCCTTGCATCAAAAGCACATTGTGACCAAAGCACAGGGATGCTTTCCTACATGTGGTCTGTTTTGTATTGTGTAATTATTCACTGTGTGGTTGAATTTTCTATATGTGAATCTAGTAACATCTCGTTTACTTTTCCTTTTTTACTGGAGATGGTCTTCACACACCTTGGAGTGGACACAGTGAAAAATGTGAAAAGTGCACAAGAAAGGTTATGGAACTCTGAGCCATAAGTTTTGGTTAGCACTTTAGAAAAAAAAAATGACTCTGAACCTCTGTGGAAGTGTCCTCTTTATATGTGACTTATCCAGTAATTGTACTTGTTTTGATATTGTCATATTCTGTTAACTACTGTATAATACTTTCGGAAATTGTACTCTATTTGTTCTGTATTTCTTATTGTTTAGTAACCTATAATAGTCCGGGCATCTGTCTTAATAAATATGCATATGTAAATTTCCTTTGATTAAAGGATTTATTACACACCACATAAGATAACAGCATGACAGCTATTTATAGAGACTTAATAGAGACAAAAAGCCATCTGAAGTTCTATGGCCCAACTGAGTCCATTCAGTATGAACTATAAGCTACAGACACCAAAGTATTAGACACAGTATTAGGCACTTTTCAAGTAATCCTTGTACAAAACATTTTTGATTGCTAAGAATATTTTCTAAGAAATAGCTATGAGAACTCCACATACTCATTACCTTGAGCTTTTCGTTTTCATTTTCCAGAGCGGTCAGTTGCTCCCTGGATACTATTCCTGGTGCCTTTTTCAGTGCTTCATTTTCTCTTTGCACTCTTTCTACCACCTTCTTCATTAGCCCAATCGTTTTCTCCAGCTCTGGGACTGTCTTACCACTACGTCCAGACTGTACATTAAAAAAGCATTAATATGACATCACTTCCAGGTTCACATGACTTTATATAAGCAAAGAAGCAAAAATTATGTTTCAAAGACTAAACAGTAGACTAGAGTACTATCCTTACCCCACGGACATTGCCAAGTTTTCGCTCAAGTTCAGTCTTCTCCTTTTTAACAATATCACACATCTCCTTAAGGTCTGCAACTTGGTCCTGAAAGTCAGAGTAACTGTGTAAGTACCAGAAATTTTAAACTAAAATACTGTTTACAACCACCATCTTTTTTATTTTATCTGCTGCATTTAACTCTGTCCGCTGTGTAGCCCTATTTCTACATAAATAACAATATATTCCAGGTATCAAAAGACCACTTTTACTTAGTATTGGAACAAATTACAGAAATTTATTATCAGAAAAAGAATAATGTTTTTTTTAGCAAGTGCACTAAAATTATATTGAACAGGTATGACATACTGTAAGTAAATTAATTATACTGATAATGCTGTATCTTATCAGCAATATGCAATCTTATGGGATTCTGTCTCATTAATCTCATACAGCCGGGGCAAGCATGTGCCTGTTCATTGATTTCTGAGCAACGTGTGGTCGCACAAATGTTCATAACTCAAGTCTGGCATGTAGTGCATCCATGGCTTGAATGTCACATTCCTATCTTGAAAAAAAGCCATTGTTACATGACCAGTATGTTGCATGCTACACATTAGTACATGCATCATCTTGCTACCATGCAGACAGGTTGCCATTTATCACTACAAGTGAAGTACCATATTGGCTAGACAATCATGAACAAATCATCACACTTGGACCTCCCCATCGATCCTGGTGAAGTACTGTATCCTGTGGATCACTGCCTATCATTGACAGACTAAGTCTGGATATAATGTCTTCCCAGGTTAAAAACTGCTTGCTGTGAAAACCCATATTATCTAGATAACAGGGGAATTATACAGTAGGTTTCTTTCGTGTTTTTCTTGATTTTCAAAAGGAGTGACACTCAATAGGTCAAATCATCTGTGAGCCACATCTCTTTCATTAGTGAGGTGATTTAGCACTTACACAATAGTCACTCAAGAGTATCATGAATAGTCATTATTGATCACCTAACCAAAATGACACCAAAAGCATTTAATAAATATTCAAAATATATTCCTTTACTTTTCTAAAAATAAACATTAAAATAAAGTGATAGGTAAATAGTGTTTCTTTAGAAGTTTATTTTACTCAAACTATGTTGCTGGGCTTTTTACTTTACAAAACAGTAATGGCCAGCTGATTCCAGATTTATGTACCAAGTCAAGGTCAATCCTACTTTTAAATGAAAATCATTAAAGAACAGATTTCTTTATCCTTACAATGTACAAAGTTTAATAGTAACTTACATCAAAACCCTTGGGTTATATTTAAATCAAGACGAAACTGATTTAATAGTTTCCACCAATGGTAAACAACTCTGGATGTAAAATGTTTTGATCAATATAGTTTTTTCAAAATATTTCCACTTACATTTAATCTAGGTAAATCTTTTCTGGCCTGTTCCAACTGGAAGCGCAATTCCAAGTTTTCTGAAGACAGCTTAAGATTTTGACGCTGCAATTCATGCTCTGCTTGAGATGGTGTATCAGAACCCCTACCAGAAGTCTAAAACAAGAATGTTAAAATGTTTAATAGCATTCAATGCACAAACGTCTTGAACAAATTTGACAAGCTAAATATAAACCGTATGAACAGACTGAATTGAAAAAAGAAGCTTAGTTTCTTAAAGAAGACAAAATTAGCAATTAGAAACAAGGGAAATATTCTATTCTATTATTCTGCTTCTGGGGATGGTACATTTTCATTTATACAATTGAAAATGTCACTCATTCCACTTTTAATTCAGAGACTGTGCTTAGGGTTTCTGCAACTGTGGAGTGGACTAAAAGCACATTTTTATTCTAACCTCATGAACTTCAGAGTGCTTCAGTTCTGGGTCCTCAATGTATTCGCTTTCAGGTAATGTCCCCATTTCTTTATCTGAAATATAAGCTTCATGTTCTACTATTTGTGGTTCTTCTTCATGAACATCTTCACCAGTTTCAAAAGATGGTTCAAGTTCCTGTCCACATTTTAAAGAAAGAACTGACTTTTTCTTGGCAGAATCCTCCTTTACTTCATTCATATCATGTCCATTATTTTCTTCAGTGCCATTTTCTCTCTGTTTTGCACATAGTTCACCCTCTTCATTAGTCACACTTTCACTGTGTTCTGAGTCAGTCTTTTCAGATACAGGATGATCACAGTCAGCAATGTTCAGTTTACCCTCCTTATCATGATCTCTAGCACTTTCACATTCATTAGGGGACCTCAATACGTCAAGATTAGACCCTTCAACATCAGTCTGTTCTTCTGTCATGGGATTCTCCGCTATTCCTGGATCTCTCTCATCAAGTTTATCCTTATTCAACCCTGCTCTGTCTTCAAGGTAGGTTTCATAAAAATGTGTGTCACTTTGGTTCTTTTCTTCAATATCACTTATGCTCTTAGCTTCTTGTGGAAATAGTTTTTCACTCTCAGTAATGCTGTACTCTTTACCTGAGCTTTCATTTTTAACTGCATATTCTTTATATTGAGTCTCCTTAGGAGATGTGAGCATATTAGAGGAGGAATGGAGAACTGAAATGTTATCCTTAGAGCACAGAAGAAGATAAAAACAGTTGGAAAAGAAGAAAGAAAAAGATAAAGATAAGGAACAGGATAAGAAAAACATCATTATGTTTTATGTTAAAGGTAAATTACATGGAATTAGCCAAGACTACCTTACAAATGCACTTTCATTTTTAAAGTTCATTATAACTGTGATTGTGAATACATATAATCTGTAATAAACTTATGTTTAATGTTTGAACATTATTTTTTTAACCATTTCTTGCTCAACCCCTTTACATTAACTAAAAGTCCATTAACTCTATTGTCAATCTAAATTTAATCTAAAGCATCAATGTTTTTTCCTAAATTACTTTGATTAATGAAGAACGCTACATATTTTTTTCTAATTTCTAATGTTACATACACAACAATGCAATATGCAATATCTTTAGAAAAGTAATTTAAGGAATCCCCACAGTATTTTGCAAAATATTAAACACCTTTATACAGGTGTCTTATCTTAAAGGCTATTATCATGTTTTCCTGTTCACCTTGGGTTCACACTTACACAGTGCAATACAGTATAAATTACATGAAGGTATTGCTTTTCATTCTGAATGACTCCAAAGTGCTTTACACTTTGGGGGTGGGGGAATTTTAGGCGACCCAGATTGTGCAATATCAAGAAGGATAAAAGGCAGAACACTGGGGCTAACATGCCTACTCTTATAAAAACTACCATGGAATTTTTAATGACGAAGTCAAGAACTCAGTTTAATGTCTCATCTGCAGGGTGGGATAGTTTGGAAATTCTGAACCAGAGGGAAGAGTGCAATCTGCAACTAGCACCACAGCAGCAACCTTTTGTTTTTTTACAGATGCAGCCATTCAAAGTGCGCGGTACACACACGTACCGGAGGTAATTGGCTACGGCGTCGCACATTGTGACGCACGATGACGCGCGGTACCGCGGTACGTGATTGGTTGACCGACAGGGGCACTCGTGGTCTGTTGGTCTGTCGCAGAAAGATTTACAGTAAACGTCTTTACTGTGCCCGTTGTAGTATTGAATATTTATTTGGAATTTTACCACTGAAGGGAAATCTTAGTGCCTGAGCATAAAAAGAATAGGAGCATACTGCAACGCGTGTGAAGGCCATAAACGATATTAATTTTGGAACTTAAACTTACAGTATATGGCTGGTCTCGGTACTTTAAAGAAAACATACACACCAGTATTCCATTTCTCCCTAAACATTTTAAGCATCAAAGTCTTTAACTAACATGATACCGGAGTCAACAAGCATACTTTTAGAATTTGATTAAAAGGGAATATAATATGGAATCGTGTATCTAAAGAAATTGATAACGATATAATTATATTCATGTTGCAAAAAAACTGCAACGGACATAAAAACTCCCTTGCTTTTAACAGAGCGTTCCATAATTCCTAACTACGAAAATTATTTAAACTGCGACACTTATCATTCAACCAGAGCTCGAAATATCACAAGGATCCTCTAGAGCACAGCAAAGACTGTATTAAAAGAATCGCGTATCTAAAGAAATTAATAAGATATAATTATATTCCTGTACTGCGACAGGGCTGTGTAGGGCTGTTTCACCTCTCTCTTCATGTGACTCTATTCAAAAGCCATTTAGCAAAGAGGGGATGAGAAGAGTGACAAACTAGTATACAGTTCTTTAAAACATTAATAAAATAATAATAATAAAAACAATAATAAAAAACATTGCCACACCCGGACCGTTAAACCAACGCATTAGCACGTCAAAGCCCATTGAGGAGCCGGGCGCAATAACTGTTTTGTCCCTTGATTTACTGATCTGCATTTATTACAGAAATCGAGTTCCTGCTCTTTGCAGAGGACCTGGTCCTGCTGTCGCCCACAAAACAGAGGCTGCGGCAGAACCTGGCGCTGCTGGAGCAGCACTGTCAGACCTGAGCGCTGACAGTCAATCCGGACAAGACCAGAGTTATGGTTTTCCAGAAAAAAAGCCAGAGCTCCAGTAGTCTTCCTGAAATCGTCGGATTATGAACGAATAAAAGCATCTTATTAAAAACACGTTTGCGTTTGTTTGGGAGCTATATTATGTATTTTTCATATGTAAGATATAATGATGTGTTCCCGCTTACACATCGCACGACTTTAAAAGCTAGAAAAACAGGTTTCGATTCACATTATCTGGTGAGCCTTGTTTTGTCAAAGGACAGCACAAAAAAAACAGACATTGTGTGGTACAGAACGGATATAAAAACTCCCTTGCTTTTAACAGAGCGTTTCATAATTGCGAACTACGAAATTTATTTAAACTGCGACACTTATCATTCAACCAGAGCTCGAAATATCACAAGGATCCTCTAGAGCACAGCAAAGACTGTATTAAAAGTATACTAGTGACAAACTAGTATACTTTAGATATTTTTTTCTGAACCGGGGAAAATCTGATCATGTTTCTCTATAACAATAATAAAAACATTATTTTACATATCACCTTTATGTGATATCACCTTAAGGACAGCACATACAAGGGTTAATTGCACAATGGACCGCGCAAAGAAATTTAATATAGTCTTCTTTAGGTGTTAGGGCAGGAGTGGATCGCAGAAGGCATAATCAGCAAATTAGGAAAACAAAGAACAGGACAGGTGAGACATTTATCCAGAGAGCGAGTGATCAGAAAAAGGAAGAGCTGTTACGCCCAGGTTTTAGCTCTCTCTCTGCTGAATGAATAAAAGCATTTTATTAAAAACGTGTTTGCGTTTGTCTGGGTATTTACTTTGTAATCTGTGGTTTACATCTACTGTATTGCTTTGAGATGCCACTTTTAAAGGTGATATGTGAAATAAAGTTTTTTATTATTGTTATAGAGAAACATGATCAGATTTTCCCTGGTTCAGAAAAAAGACGATTAAAATCTGTAATCTTTCCACTTGTATGTCATCGGAAAATACAAGAAGTTTCTGCTTTGTGTAAGGATGGTATCAAAAAGTAATCTAAGTGGTGAGAAAGCTGTGCTCCTCAAAGCGCTGTACAGGATAAAAACAACAGCAATAGTGTTAAGCTGGGCAAACGATTTTTTTATAGAAATACAAAATGAGATATAATGATGTGTTCCGGCTAAGACATTAACGAGTACAACCCCCCTCTCTGCGGGAGTGCTGGCTGTGACGAATTAAACCGGTTTCACAGGTATTTTCAAAGTAGGAAGTATAGTACTTACTAGTTAAGAAAGCTAGGCTCCTCAATGAAATCGCTTTAACATGCTAATGCGTTGGTGTAACAGTCCGGGCGTGGCAAGCTTCTAATGTCAACTCGACTCGATTGGAAGACAATGAACATATTCTAGCCCTAAATGAATTAATAGCAAACGTGGTTTACATAAAAGACATTTTTCCAAGAAAGTTGATAATAATACGATCTATAGTTGAAATCTGAGCCTAAATATAAAGAAAAAGCATTTTCAGAGAGCAATCACGCTGTGTTTATGTATAAATCTAATTACTTATTCGTTTAAAACGCTATATAAAATAAAGTTTATTTAAAGTTGAATGATAAGTGTCGCAGTTTAAATAAATTTCATAGTTGCCAATTATGAAACGCTCTGTTAAAAGCAAGGGAGTTTTTATGTCCGTTGCAGTTTTTTTTAAACTGAACTTGTTTGAATTGACTGAGCTCCGTTCTGTACCACACAATGTCTGTTTTTTTTTGTGGTGTCCTTTGACAAAACAAGGCTCACCAGAAAATGTGAATCGAAACCTGTTTTTCTAGCTTTTAAAGTCGTGTAATGTGTAAGCGGGAACACATCATTATATCTTACATATGAAAAATACATAATATAGCTCCCAAACAAACGCAAATGTGTTTTTAATAAGATGCTTTTATTCGTTCATAATCCGACGATTTCAGGAAGACTACTGGAGCTCTGGCTTTTTTTCTGGAAAACCATAACTCTGGTCTTGTCCAGATTGACTGTCAGCGCTCAGGTCTGACAGTGCTGCTCCAGCAGCGCCAGGTTCTGCCGCAGCCTCTGTTTTGTGGACGACAGCAGGACCAGGTCCTCTGCAAAGAGCAGGAACTCGATTTCTGTAATTAATGCAGATCAGTAAATCAAGGGACAAAACAGTTATTGCGCCCGGCTCCTCAATGGGCTTTGACGTGCTAATGTGTTGGTTTAACGGTCCGGGTGTGGCAATGTTTTTTATTATTGTTTTTATTATTATAATTTTATTAATGTTTTAAAGAACTGTATACTAGTTTGTCACTCTTCTCATCCCCTCTTTGCTAAATGGCTTTTGAATAGAGTCACATGAAGAGAGAGGTGAAACAGCCCTACACAGCCCTGTCGCAGTACAGGAATATAATTATATCTTATTAATTTCTTTAGATACGCGATTCTTTTAATACAGTCTTTGCTGTGCTCTAGAGGATCCTTGTGATATTTCGAGCTCTGGTTGAATGATAAGTGTCGCAGTTTAAATAATTTTCATAGTTAGAAATTATGGAACGCTCTGTTAAAAGCAAGGGAGTTTTTATGTCCATTGCAGTTTTTTTGCAACATGAATATAATTATATCGTTATTAATTTCTTTAGATACGCGATTCCATATTATATTCCCTTTTAATCAAATTCTAAAAGTATGCTTGTTGACTCCGGTATCACGTTAGTTAAAGACTTCGATGCTTAAAATGTTTAGGGAGAAATGGAATACTGGTGTGTATGTTTTCTTTAAAGTACCGAGACCAGCCATATACTGTAAGTTTAAGTTCCAAAATTAATATCGTTTATGGCCTTCACACGCGTTGCAGTATGCTCCTATTCTTTTTATGCTCAGGCACTAAGATTTCCCTTCAGTGGTAAAATTCCATATAAATATTCAATACTTAAACGGGCACAGTTAAGACATTAAATATACATATACATACTGTATACAGTACAGTTTGCATACGGTAATATGTTTATGTTCCTAAATCAATCTGTTTTATGAGCATGTGAAAGGCATGGTGAATCGATTCTCAAAAATTACTGTACTTTGCATGATTGGAAACAAATGTGTGATTGCGAAATGCTGTGGTGTTACTTTTACAAAGATGGTCAATTAAAAAAAGAATGTGGACCAGGGCAATACTTTGAGTTTACACTTACAGCTTGTCCAAGGTCATTCATTATTAATACTATTAGTAATATCTTCATTAAAGACTTTGATGGCGACAGCTCAAACATGAGAGGTTGAGCTTTATTAGCTCCACCTTGCGGAAATTCCGGATACTATTATTTTGCTTGCTGTATTATAGGAGAATTTACGGTAACTAGCAGTATTTACCGGTAACTCGCGGTAGACTACGTACAGCACACCGGAAAATAATGCGGTATCGCCCGCGCATTTTGAATGGCTGCATCTGTATATAAAAACAAATAATATATGCTGCCTTACAGCTTAGATCCTGGGTTTCACTGATTTAGATTTGTACACCCTGCAATTGACTGGCATCCAATCCAAAGTGTCATATTTTGTGCCCATAGAGTCCCACATTGGGCTTTATACAGGTACAAGAGAACAAAATGGCAGCACCAAGGTAAAGTCACTTAAAAGGGCATTGAACCAATATTTGCAGTCAGTCTACCAGCATTTGGATATTCTGCAGGAATTAAGCAGAACCATTCATCCACAAGAAAATCAATCAACTCACACCTGGGTGACGAAGGTGGAAAAAGCTGTCTAGGGTGCCATTCCTAAGTAAATCCCATAAATGCTTGACAGAGCTCAGAGCTAGAAACCAATGGTCTTCCACATGTGGAAGTGCATTAAAATCTAGACTCAAAACCATTCTTTTCATAAAAGCTTTTAATTAGTGTCTGTATCTGCTCCATTGCTCCATTTAGCACTTCTAAATATTTTTCTTTCTTATATGTACTTACTTTGTAATTTGATATTATTAGAACTGTTTTTTACACCTACTGTAAAGCACTTTGAGATACTATACTACTTTTAAAGGTGCTATAATCCTCTTCTTTTTCTTATTATATGTGCTCTGTGAATGGGGGCATTGTCATCCTAGAAGACACCCTTTCTGGCAAAAAATAAATGCTGGAACACATGGTGAAGATAATCCCTTATTATCATTAAGTAGCAATTAGCACTGACCTTGCCAAAGAGTGCACCTAAACCCTGGAACCATCTGGAATCTTCAATATTGCAACCAAGTAATCATGACTGTAGAGTTCATGTTGGTGTCACACTTGCACTTGTCTATATTACTTTTCTTAACTGCTTGGTAGTCCTTTGCACGACCTGACTCACAAACATGCATTGCCAGGTGTGATGAGTCATTTGTACATTGCAATCCAACTAAGGAATGCTGCTCTGTTGAGTTACTGTTATGTTTTTGAACCACATCTACAGTAGAATGTCTCAATATACAGTACATGGGATATATTGCTTTCAACATATTGGTTGTCCATCATTTAACCAGGTGTTTCCATTTTGTCATCCACTACATATATATACAAAATAGTTCCTTTTTAAGCCTCGTGCAAGATATTTAAAAATAAACAAGCCGTATCATACTTGTACTAACAGCTTTTCCTGTTTTATATGTATGTCACAAGTACCAAATTGATTTCTATATGCTTATGATTTTTTATAGAAGTGTAAGGAACAAAAAACAACTCAAGATTTCTGCATTAAAAGGAAAATAACATTACAGGACTACTGAAACTTATATTTTTCAGTAGACTATATCAGATTCTAATATTATAATTGATTACATAAGTTTCAGTCAGTCACAAAAAAGGGGAATGTGTCGAACAGAAACGGCAGCAAACGAACTGTAAAAACACCAAACACAAATCATGGATTGGGTACTCAGCAACTGAAATTTAATGTTGATTAAGACAAAGAGATATATAGGAGGTAGAATTAACACTTTTTAAAAACTGTATACATAATTCTGGACTGCAGGAAGCTATGTGTGAGGGTCTGAATGCTTATGTATTATGCATCCCAAAAGTAAGGGGAGTAACAATTTGAATTTAAATTGAGTTATGATTATGTTATGATTAAATCTAATGCACTTGTAAGACCAAAACAATGATATAGTAGTTTTAGAAAGAACCAAAGTAAAGCAACATGAATGACTGTTAGTTGTATATTTCTGCCAGGACACTGTTCTATTAAAAGCTTTAGGTAATATTTTAAAGATTTCCTTCCAAGAACAGAAAGATACTGTACTTACTGAAGGTCTTGAAAGTGGTTCTTTTGTAAGCTGCTTTTCTAGAGAATGAATTTTTTCCTCTAGGTATCGATTTTTCAGATTTAAGTCTTCCATTGCTATGTCTCGGGGCAAAGCCTGCTGTTGTCTGAAAATGAAACAATTTACAATAATGACATTCAATATTAATAGATATGTGATTTCAAAACTGAACATCAATACATAAGTGGAGGGAAGAGTTTGTTTCAATTTATCATAATGGGAAATAACATGTTAAGAGGAGAAAGAAAATGACAGCACACATCTCCTTTTCAACAGAGAAAATCAGAATTTCTAAAGGTAGTACATTCACCAAAACATGTGTTAAATTCTAAGGCTTTTAGTACTCTTTAAAACTTAATTCTTTGAGACTTGGACAACACACTGAGTTTGTGAAAGGGATTTTACTTAAGTTTACTATTGGTTAACCATGCATTTTCCATCTTTAATGTCACAACAGTCAAGAGACTAGAAGAAAAGCCTAATATACTACACTCACTTTATTAAAACAATTTGGTGCTCAAGGTCTGAATTTCTCCTCTTGAGTTCTTCAATCATTTTTTCAGATTCTAAAGTTCGAGCTCCCACTACCTGATCTACAGTCACACCACGGCTTTTGAGTTTCTTCTGCAGGGCTGCTTTTTCCTGATCAGTTCTAAAAGTTGAAAATATTCAGGATAAAAGTAAAAGAGCACAGGGAAATACTTTCACATACATAAATAGCTATGGCTAAACAGGAAATTCAGAAAAACACCATCGTAATGTGCAATTGTGGCAAAGGGCAATGGTAGGGGTGGTGAAGATATGAAAAGGGACAAAAGCTGGGAAGGAAGGGGCAATACCCTGCTTTTGATGTTACATGAGTGAGGTTTTGTCATCTCTCCAAAAATTATGTTTCTTGAAATCCAATTATCATCATTAATAAAATAAACATTGACAATATTACTGTCACAAATAATGATTTAGTTTAAAATCATAGTACCCCGGAAAAACAGCACAACTTATTAAGCATTACTTGCTTGAAGTTTAGTTATGCAGTGACATCTAGTGTTCATATAAGCGATATATACTGACCCCTAGGATGGTTGGACAACTACAATTTTTAACTACAGTTGTTTACACCTTAATCAAATAAAATTGGCTACGGTTAATTATGAAACATGCTATACCAACAAAAAAATTAAGTTACTGGGAGAAAAACACACTGAAACTGACCTGGCATAGAGGTCCTTTAATGTACTGAGCTGTTTTGTTAGGGTATCAATCTCTTTCTCCTTTTCTTTTAATTTGTTCCGAACACTTTCTAGTTTAGCTTGCCATTTTTTGCTTTCTTCCCATCTTATTATTTCTTCTTTTGTTGTCTAAATGAAGACAGGAAATGAAAGGAATAATGATTAATGGTTCTAGAAGTTGCCTTATGTTTCAGAAAACACTCACAGAAACAGTGCAAAATCACTAAATAATGTACATTCAAGAACATGAAAAACCAAACCAAAATTAAGCCACTCTAGAGAAAAGTTTAATAAAATCATTAGGCCTAAGTCTTCATTCAAATACAAATACAATAGGATCTCAACTTCTGCAAATTTAACATTATCAGTGTGGGACCATATGTTTATCTGCAATTATTTGTGATCAGAGGATGTGCAGAGCCAATATGTGTGCTGTTTTTGTGCCTTTTGAATGGTTAGGAGCTTAAAAACTTTTCCTCAATTTTTGAACCAAATATTAATCTTTATCCTATCAATATGTTTTAATAGAAGGATGGAAAAATAACCTATTTTTACAAAAAATGTACATTTGTTTGACAACATAGAACTATAATAAAAGAAAATTCACATTATTCATGTTTGGAAATTATGCTGCCCATTCATGTTTTAAAGTAAGGTTTCAACATTTGTGAATTTAACATTCGCAATTTTTTTTTGTATTCTTATTATTTTGCAGAACATTGTAACTGGTTTCAAACAGCACCTAGCAACTAAAAGGGACTCTTTCACTATATTTGAAGGGGAATAATAATATTAAATGAATTATCCATTAGATTATTATACTCCATATACAAATTATACTCCATAACTAGTAACTATTTATCTTACCTAACTCAAATTAATAATTATTTTACAGACACAATGTTTATATGACTAATTTATGTTCTGAAAGTTGAGTCTTCTAAGAATAGCTTGTACCAACAGATTTAGCTTATGAAAGCTGAAACATGCAGTGTTAGGCAAATATGGTTTTTGTTAATTTACATAATGTACTTTTCTCCTTAGCTGTTTACAGGCATATCTGCTATAACACGATAGTGGTAGAAACCACCATGTTACAGAAAATTGTTATAGAAACCATTGGTTCAATGGGAATGAAGTTGTTATGGGGCAAATAGTAAGGATTCACTATAAGAAAGGCATTTGTTCTACAGTAATTAGCCATATTATTAGTTTCAACGTATTACTTTTGTATAATATGTGTTTTGTGATCATTTGAAATATAAAACAGTGGGGAAAAAATTAAATAAGACATAATATGCGTCAGTATTTCCATCACTAAACAAAGACTAATTTTGCAGTGGAGGAGAGTGAAAACATTTTTCATTAGAAACTTTAACAATATACAGTACACTACTATAAGCCCAGCAGCACAAATGCTATCATGTATCCTTTAGTTTCTCTCATGTCATTTTATAACATCAAACATTCGTTCTGGATTAATAGCTTTCCTTTTCATGTGCACCACACATATGTATGTAATGGTACAAGCCAAAGCTTTGGTCAGGGCCTCCTCTGGGAGTAAAAACTGGAAACACCTGGCTTAATTGCCTAATTAGTAAGCTGTGTGACTGGAGTGCCACTGGAAGAAAAGAACTGATTTGATTGGTCCAACTGGTGATCCCGCATTCCACAGGCTTGACTCATTTGGCAATTGGAGCTATGCTGTGTGGTTCTGTGTGTAGGTTCTTGCAGTTTAAAGAGAGAGTGTCAAGAACTGGGTTGTTACATCAGCAGACCAGCTTGCAGTATCTACAGTATAATGGGTTGCAAGACTGAGAAGGTTAAAGGAAGATTTGCATGGATTTTTTCTATTAGTGAAAATACGTTTTTGGAGATGGTTAGCTATTTGGTGTGCAGTACGGGAGGAACAGTGGTTGTAATCCACCAATGGTTTATTTTGTCTGTCGTGTTTTAGTAGATAGTCTTGTGTTAGTTGTATTTTCACTATCCATGTTTCTGTGAAGAAGCTTTTGGGGTTTTTTTTGGTCTCCCTATAAGTGTTCCTGAGAAAATCCATGAGGTTGCTGGTGATCCAGATTGGGCCCCAGGGCCTTAATTAATCTATTGTTTGTCCTGGAACCTTGACTTGTGAGCTTTTGGAATTTGGTCTGTCTCGCTGGAGGAAAGAGGTCCTGGTCTACACTACCCTGGCAGACAGGATTCTAAGACACTAGTAGAATGCCTCATACTCATTGTATGAGTAAAAAACACCTACATGTATATTTATTATTTTTATTGCTGTTTCCAAAGAATGAAAATATAGTGGGTGAGGACTGTGAACAACTTTAATATGTATATAGGTTGGATAAAGACTGCTGCCAATGCATAAGAGAATATGCCAGCATCCCAAGCATGTGTTGGTTGTGCAGCAGCCTCACTGCAGCAGTTTTATTCTATGTGTGTGACTAATTCCAGTATGGTTAAATTGTGTTAGAGCCAACATGCACTCATATTATGGTGCAAGTGTTTCCCAATAAATCAACTGTGTTATATCCAATTTGTGGTATGGAAATGTTATAGCAGAAATGACTGTACTTAAAAGCTAAACAGAAATCAAGAAACTATTTTACCTTATCTTCTTTCATGGGTTTTCTTTCCACTGGAGATTCTGTATTTTTACTCTCTAACTCAGATTCTAGCCTTTTCACCTTCTTTTGAAGTTCATCTAGTGTAGCACATTTTCCTTCACCATCAGACTTATTCTGAAAATATTTAGTATAAAAATCATGAACTATACAAGGTATATTTTCAATTTTATAGAGTGCTGTTGATTTGAAGTAGTTTCAGAATTCCAAAGACATTTCAAAGGAATAATTTCTTTAAAATACATATTCTGTAGATTAAAAGGCCAGCCAGATTATTTAACAAGAATAACACTGTCTACATTGTTAGCACATTCTAGGGTCAGCTAGAGAGTAAAGCTAAAATTCACATATTGAAATGTTCCAAAGAAAATGTAACATTTTTGGTGAAGAAACAGGACAAAAGTCTTTTGAGATTTGCTACTGGAAAATTCACAAAGATAAGCTCTGCTGTAATCACTGCTTACAATGCTTTAGCCTGTTTTAGAACAAACACATTGCCCATGCAATTGGTAAGTTAAAGGTAAACATAGTTTACATCAATATGGTGAATTAAAAAAATTATCCCTGACTTGACATTTTTTCAGCATGGTAAGAAAAAATCTCCCTTTTGTCCTGTGTGCATCAGAATAGAAAAGAAAAGCATATTATAAAGAAAACAAAAAAAGCTTAGTTCTAACACAAAACAAATTATCAGCGTGACTTCTGAAATGAGAAAAATAATTAAGAGTTAGGTGCTGGACATTCAGAGACACATGTATCCTACAGATGCTGAAAAGCTCACAAAGTTCTGCTATAAAATCATAATTCTACAGCTCACTTGACTCAAAACAAATCATACCTATTCAGCACTATTATAGGGAATTTATAACATCAGCCACTATGAGGCACAGACTTGATTTGAACCTACATTATAAAAGTTGAAGGACTCCGCTCATTGAAAGGATGCTGTTGAAACAAAGTTAGACAAAGCTTTCCTTCACAATGTTAAAATGTGGAACAGAAAAATTTAAGCCTAGAATGTTTTTTTCTTATTAAATATATACAGCTATAAAAATTAAGCTTTAGCTTTAGGTTCCACACATTCATCACCTGCAGGCTGCTGGTGAGCCTCTTGATTCTTTTTTTCAGCTCTTCATTCTCTTTGTCCAGTTCATCTCTCTCTGTCTGCAGTTTGGACTGAGACTTCTGACTTCTTTGCAATTCTCTGTTCAAACTTTCCACCTCGTCTTTCAAGGAGTTTTCCCTGTTCTTTATCATTTTAAGGCTGTCCTTGGCTGTCTGGAGTTCTTCACTTAGATCTTGAATACGAGACTAATATTACAAATAAAATGAGGAAGAGTGACATTTATATATTTTAAAGAAATTGTCATATACATTTTGGAAGGATAGATAAAAATAAAAAAAATAAATGTGGTCTGACAGTGTTAAGACATAGTGAAGCAAATATCATCCAGTATAAGAATTAAAATAAAGTTTTACTAAGGCCATTTTCTAGACGTTTCACACTGTCCATTCTTATTTCTCATATGTTTAACCATCTGTATCATACAAATATTATTTACAATATAACCCTAGACATCATTTAATACAAGGGCCTGAAAAACAAATCTTTGAGTGCCTAGTACATATTGGTTTCGTAAAGGACTTCAGAGCCTAATTAAAAGTATTACAATTATGTACAGTATCTTAGAAAAGCTCAATAATTAATATTTGTCACACATCAATAGATTTTGACATATTAAAGACTGTTAATCTCCGTTTTGATTTTACAAACCTGGCTATTTGCATCTAGTTGATAAACATCATTTATTTTATTTGTATACTTGCCTTCAGATCTTTAGTGTGCTTGTCTACAATCTGTTGCACATTTAAGTTTTGCTCCTTTTGTGCTGCACTTGCAATTATCTGCTGCTCTGCATGAGCTGTCATTTCTGAACGAAGTTCTAACAGTGCTTTACTGAGGGCCTTAAAAAGAGAAAATAAATATAATGGTGAAAATAAATTAAAATACAACAAAATTAAGGAGTACAATCAATTAATTTTGATGAACTTGTTTGTATGTTGTAAAAAAGTACACTTCAACATTCTATAAAAGTTACCTTACTACCACAAACTTTTTTTATTACCTTTTGTTGTTTTTCCTTCAGCATTAATTGTGATTTAAGTCTTTCAACTAGGTTTTTCATTGTAGCAGTAGGAGACTTTACATTGGCTTCTTTCTGTGCTTCCAGCTCTGTTTTCAGATACTGAACCTCCTTCTCTGTTTGCGACAGCTGTTCACGTAATTCATCAGCTTCCTCCCTCAGCTTTTTTGACTGAGTAGCATATTTTCCTTCAAGCCTGTTGTACAATAACATCTTTAGTACAGCATAAGATAACAGAATTATCATTTTGTTGGTGATTACTTTAATGTAGACCTTACTTAAGGGTTACTGAAAGTAGAAAGTGAAGATAAAACTAAATATTACAATAATAATTATGGCAGTGTGGTCCAGGAGAGGCACCAGAGGAAACCAGAAGGTACCATATGAGTGGCCACACCAACCTAAGGAGCAGGAAGGTCATGTAACACCATAGTATTCCATATTAGTATTAAACCTATTCAAAAGATGTGCATATGAACCACCCACAGGTGAGATCTAAAGAGGGATCACTTAGAAGACATCACTCAGAAAAAGAGACTCAAATCTCCTCCAGAACTCTAGGACAGGTTTATAGTCCTGGAACTATCAGCAAGTTGAAAGGAAGGCTTGGAAAGATGAGGGAAGAGAGCCTCTTTACAGTCAGTTAAAACATTCACACAAAAAAAGGAAGGATAATTAAGGGTAGAAGTGAGGACACTTTCATGTAAACTACAGGTACAGAATAAACAGGATTATGATAAAAAAGAAGGGAGAAATTAGATCAACAGTATACCATATTGTACATAAAGAATAAAGAGGTAACAATTACACCTAATCCATTCATAAGTATAGGAGACTACACACGGCCAGGTGTATTAATGAGTAAAATCTATACTGTATATTAACAGCTCTTCCTCCTTATACTTTCTAGAGACATAATACCTTATTGCCAAACAAACCTGTTTTCACACAACATTAACAAATATCTCAAAGACAACCATCAAAACTTACTTGGCTTTCTCATTTTCATGTTCCTTCATTTTCATTGATGTTATTTGTTTCTGCTTCTCTAGATCAGCTGTCACTCTTTTTAATTTTTCAGTGAGAGAAGAAAGGGAGTTGTCTTGCTCAGCTACAGTTTGTTCCATCTCAGCCAATCGGACTAGGTGTTTTGTAGTAGGAACTGCAATGTTGGGCTTCTTCATCAATTCCTAAATGTGAAAACAAAACAAATATTTCAAACTATGTATTACTTATGTGACTGACAACACATATACATAAATTATTAAAAAAGGTATTTTTTTAAATTGCTAAAAGGTGCTAAAGGATATAACATCAAGATTAAGTAAAACATTTATTAAAATCTTTTAGCCTATGAAACACACAAGTGTCATTTTAACATAAGAGCTAGGATAAGGGTTGGAGGCTTTTTGGTCCTTTTGGTTGCTCATTACTGTCTTTACTTCAGTATTGGTGATGGTATTATCCTGACTATTTCATTATATTTCTATCAGTGAAATGGTATTTATTTCCACTTTTGACATCATACTGTGTTTTTGTAGAATTTTGAATACTTGAATCCAAAGTCCTTCTCTTCATAAAAGTAAAGAGAAATTGTTTGAAATTGTTTGTCTGTGCCTTTGACACCCAGTTACTGTACATGTGTATGTTTTTGAATTTTTTCATTTATTTAATACAAAAAGTTTAAGTCACCATTTGCTAGCAAGGAACAATACAGTAGCATTACTGAAAACTATCGTATTAAGAGTGATATTTTGTGACCGCAAAATTATACTGCTGCAAGAATGTTTTACACATAATTAGATTTAGGCTAGATTTAGGCATTGCTTGATGTGAGATCTAGGCTGTATGACCAGCCAGTAGGTCCAGGCACCATATTCAACAGTGTATACAGTATCAATGAAACCTACTGCACACACCCTCCATGTGTGTCCAAGGCTTAGACTACAAAAGAAAAACCAAGATCAGCGACAGCAGATAGCATAAATAACTGTGAGCTTAATAAAGAATTGCTAACCAGGGCTGTTTGTTTGAATTTGTTCAAAGATGTATCAGAATGGAAATCCAGTTTTTGATGCAAAACTCTAATTTGCTCTTCATGCTTCTTTGTCATATCTTCCTGTTCCTGTAATTGAACATCAATTGGAATATCATTAGTACATATACAATAATTGAAAACAGTCACAATCTACAGTGCCTTGCACAAGTATTCAGACATGTTTCACATATTGCTATTTTAAAGCTGGCATTCATGATACTTTAAAATAGCAATTAATATTTGTTATATACACAGGCTATTTCACACATTCATAGTAAAACACATAAGGCAGTAAACAGACAAGTAATATGAAAGATAATTGCAAAATTTCCAAACCTTTTGCTGTGTTAAACCTTATTTCTAATTATCTTAACATAACTAACTAAATGAGCCACACAATTAGTTGAGTGGCTTGTCTGTGGTCACTTGTGGTTCACATGATTTCAGAATAAATACACATATATCTTTGTAACAGCACTCAGTCGGGTAGTGAATTGAAAGCACCAATTCAACCATGAAGACCAAGGAGCCCATGGACTCGGTGAAAAAGTTGTATAATTGCATAGAGCAGGAAAAGGGTATAAATACATATCGAAGACCTTTTATATCTCTTTGAGCATGGTGAAGCCAAACATTAAGAAGTGGAACAAACAAAGATTAGGTTGTCCTCCCAAACTGAATAGCTGGACAAGAAGGAAATTGTTCAGTAACGCCTACTGTGAGTCTGAAAAAGCTACAGAGTTCAGCGCCTCAAGGCTCAACAATATCTCAGACCACTTTAGGAAGGAGGCTTGTATGGAACTGAACAACATATTAGATCCTGTATGGAATTCGTAACAAAGCACCAAAATTATATCGTAAATGTGAAAAATGTTTTGTGATCAGACAGACAAAATTTGAACTTTTTGAAATGAGTGACATAAGAGAACTTGGGTAAATCTGACAAGAACGGGCAAAAACTGCACTATGTTGATGTCCAAAATTTGTAGAGACTTACCCAAAAATACTTTTGTAATTGCTACCAAAAATGCTTCCATCATATCTTGAGTTCATGGGTCTGAACACAGTACTTATGAAACCAACATACAGTATTTCAGTTTTTTCCTTTTAGATTTAACTGACATTTACTGTAATTTATCTTACCCTCAAAGACCTCAGTTTGGGCATTAAGATTTTGAATAAAGTTTTATGTTTAAAAAATGTGTATCCATCATTTTGTTATTTCACAAACTAGGACATCGCAGGAAAGGTCTGAATATAGTTGGAAGACACTGTAAAAAGACATTTGGTAAAATAGCAATATGAAAGGTTGTTTTATATTTTAGGCCTTGAACTAGGCAATTTAAGAAAACCATTAATCAAATTAACTAAATGCAGGTTCCTGTCCTTCCTTTTGCAAACCCCTGTATTTATATGAATCTAAAAGACTCATATAAATTCTCTGTGTATAGAATATTCTCATATAAATCTAGAAAGGACAGATAACTGGATCAAAGAGTAAAACACAAAATGCAAGTGTGAAACACAAACTACTGTAATAATATAGATTATAATGCCAAGAGACAAATATAAGGCAAAGAGACAAAATGTGAGTTCCAATAAATGACTAAGCACAGTTTAAATACCTGTCTTGCTCTAGCCAAGAGGTTCTGGTATTTTTTCACAATGTCTTCTTTCTGGTTTAATCTGGCCTGAAGGTTGGCAATGGTTTGATGGGCCACCTTTAGTGCTTGTTGGTACTCTGGGTCCTCTCCTCTCTTTCCTAACTCCGCAATCAGTTTCTCTCTCTCAGCCGTAGCAGGCAGACGAAGCCTCAGCTCATTGATGACCTTGTCCCTTGAAAGCACATTTTGTTCAGCCTTCCACAGAGCTTCCTCTTTTTCTTTGAGTTTCTGTGACAAAACAAAAAAAACTATAAAGCTATAAAACAACAATATATGTCTGCTTTTTTTTACCACATTTATTGTTTTTTTATTACACAACAATCTTGATTTTGATCAAGAACTAAAATGGAGTGAGATTTAACATTAAGCCCCAAAGAAAACACTATTGTCATGTTTTCTCCTCCCTCTGACACACTATTTTTTGTTCAATCACAAAATGAATTTGATTGTAAATGACAGCACAAAAATTAATTGGGTTTCCTTTCACAAAACAGATCTGCCAAATACATTTGCGCAGTTAAAAATGAATAGTTTCCCAAAATACTTCACTTCTTCTAAAATCTTGCAAGTTGACTGTGTTTCTAGAATGGTGCGGAGATGTTCTTTGATCTTCCTTAGAGCGAAATCAAGCTGCTGAGGTAGAGGCAAGCTGGGGTCTGGGATATTTCCAGTTGCTTCTTCAAACTGCAAAAAAAACCCCACAAACTATTAAACTAAATGAAAATATTAACTAAACCACATTTTAAGTAGAGTGCATATTCATACTATGGCATCCAACTGCTTTTCCAATTACAAAGTGTGTAAGAATGATAGCATTCCTGCTTTTGTGACAAGAAATAAGTACAGAGAAATAAAAGAAAAATAATTGAGTTCAAACTTTGATAATAAATACCTAGAATGCATTAAATAATATCTCATACATTCACCAATACAGTATATACTGTAGCATATATTAGATTTACACAGTATCTCAACCTACACTTTTGCTAGAAACATTTCACATGGTGGCTAAACAAATAGAAGCACATCACAGTGAAAAAAATCACAATCGCAATTCACCCTTTGCTTTGAAAATGAACCACCCTCTACAACATATAATTTGTTTCACTTTTGTTGATTGTACAATCAGCCCGTGGCAACTGTGGTTTCGATACCCACAATATACTGAACATGGTTTTCCCTGTGTGACTAGACTTTGCAAATGTGGGCAAGAAAGCAGTTATCTGTTGTGCTTTTTAGTTTTATCCTGTTTTAGTGTTTTTTGCTATTTAAAAACATGGTCTCAAAATGTAGAGAAAATCATTGACCAAAATGATGCCAAAAAGCCACGAGACAATATTAGATATTAGTTTATTAATTTTATAATATTAGTTTTGAGAGAATATTAGTTTCAGTTAACCTTGCCCATGGTGACACTTTTGTGTCAGTGTGAAAGTTGATGGTTTCATATTCAATGGTTTGGATTCAAGGTAAATTTAACTATTTTATTTTACAATAATCATTTTATTGATTTTTACATGTTAGTTTATATGTGTTTATTTTGTTTAGTAAGCTAACATATCACTTAAATTGTGTGCCACAGCCTTTTTAGCCTCACTTTTTATTCCCATAAATGTATGTATTTGCCAACCCTAGTTTACTTAACTTCAGTAAATTCAGTTTAAGTTAATAAAAACATAACCTCTATGGTTGACAAGGGATTACTGTACCTTTCTTGCAGTGCTTAGCACTTCATTCTGCTGTCGCTCATACAGATCCAGCTGTCGCTCCAGCTCTACTTCTCTCTGATCCCAAGATAGTTGTTGTTCTTCATGGAGCTAGAAGAAAAAAAAAACATACATAATATATTCAGTTATTTAAACATTCTGCCAAACTCTGGTGTAGGTACAAGTGCTGTTGTCAGGCTTTTGGATCCTAAGCAAAACACCAATTTATTAAATATTAACAAGGGAGCAATAAAGCAACACATTCTAGATCTTTTTAGCAATAAAGAAGTTGAAACAGTCAAAACAGTGAAGAAAACAAAGTGGAGAGAACTAATAGGGAAATGTAATCTTAACACAATGTGCTTTATTCTACATTTTGAAACTGCACAACATTTCAAAACAAAAGCATAGAATTCCAGAAAAACAGACTATGACTGCATAAGACAAAACTAAAATGATAAACTTATTTAGAACAGCCAGAATCAGGAGGAAATGGATGGCAGCTGGTTATGGCTGCTTGAAGTACAAAACAGATTTATCCAGTGAGTGTGACTTATGTGGGGTTTATTTTGATAAGTACTTCAAAACAACGCCAGGAAAGTAGTGGCATAAATGGTAAAATAAATCAAATATAAATAATATAAGGAGAAAGAAAGCACTCTATAAAATGTTAAAAAGTGTTAATGCAAAGAAAAGGAATATAGGCTAATGAAGTGTAAGAACAAGTTAAAAGGGATATTAGAAAGGACAGGAAAGTTAATATCGCAAGGAAGGCCAGAACAATAGAAGTAATTTTTCAGTATTACACAAGTCAAATAGTAAATGGTGATGCAATGAACCTAATCTAAAACAAAGAAACTTTTCGATTACGAAATGTAAAACATATTACCAAGAAAATTTTAGACAATATGCCTCAGAAAAGACATTTAAAAAAACAATAGCATAGAAAAGACAGATGTTTTACAGGAATTAGACTCTAGTGTAGCCTAATCATAAGACATAAAAATCTTTTTTTGTAGTAAGTGAATTATGCTTAATTATTTTAATGTAAAAAGAAAAGGAAATTTAATCACAAATGCACAACATTCACCAAGCAGGAAAAAACCAAAAGTAACGAAAGTACCTTTAAAATGAATATCATACGAGCTATAAAATATTTATTAAAAATATGTCTCACATTTTTCTGCTGGATAACTTCTTCTTCTATACTGCTAATTGTACGTTCTTGCCCAGCAATAACATTCTTCAAATATTTTATCTCTTCTTTTTGAAAGCCAAACTCTCTACTACGCTTTAAATCTTGTAGACGAAGCTCTTCCATTTTCTTATGCCATTCAGTCACCTGTTGAGAAATTGAAAACAAAAAATAACATTTATTTTATTGCAAAAACAATATTTTATTGTAATCACTACATGGCATTTAGCAATTAATATACTGGCAGTGTTTATATATCTACAGTCTGACCTAGCCAATATTATGTTTAAATGTTTATTTTTTTCTATGTACTATATTTCTATGAACAGTATACTGATTTAATGTAGATACATCTAAGTTTTAATGCATTTAAGATTTGTAAAGAAAAGCTAACTAATGATAAATTTTGCTGTGATATTAAAGACATAAACCAAAACATAATATTAAGAAAAAAGATTTTAAGAAACTACTGCAGAATCAACTCCCTAACATTATATTTTAGCTGCTTACCTTTTGTGCTCCTTTTACATCTTTCAGCGTGCTAATGAGCTCCTCCAGTCCTTTCATCTTGATTTCCAGTTCAAGGGCCTTTTCTTCAGTCTTCCTCCTTTCCTGCTCTGTTCGCTGTACATCCTGAAGGATCTTTAGTTTGTCATTTTGGAGCTGGATCATAGTTTTGGAGAATTTTTCTTGCTGTGCCAGAGGCAGGGCACCACTGAAGTGCCTCCTAAGTGATTGGATGGTCTGCCGCAGATGCTTGGCCCTGTTACGTCCCTCTAGCCTGGCATAGTACAAGGCCTGCTCTTTATCGTCTAGTTTCTGCTCCATACGCAGGCTGTAGGCCTCTAGTTTTTGCCCTTTAACCAAGGCTGCCTCCAGCTTACTAACAGCTGTGGCCTCACTCATTTGCAAAGCCACGATGTGTTGATGGAGTTTTGCTACAAGTGCTTTTTCATCAGATTGAGCCTACGGAATACAAAAAATGCATACTACTTTTAAATTACTTAACACAAAACAAAACAAATACAATTTGGGAAAGTTCTTCAAGAATTTCCTTTTCTACCTGATAATCCAGCACCTGCCTCCTAAGGGCTTCCACTTCCTTCTCTCTTGACTGCTGACGAGCTTCCAAAGCAGATACCTGCATTTTGGCTACTTCCGAGATGTCTCTTAACCTGTTAATTTAGAAGAATAGAATTGATGAAAAATTGTCTGGTTTCAGTAGTTCAGTAGTAGGGCTTAATAATAATTAACAAAGATGCACTTTTGTGATCCAAGAAGACAAAATGTGACAGATCCACATCACAGACATACTTTGAAACTTCCATTTTCAGCTCTGCTTCAATTTTCTCCAGCTCCATGATCCGTCGCCTGTCGGCATCACTGACAGCCTTGCTCACACTATTGGACAGTTCATCCCTTAATTCCTGTTCTATCTTTTGAGCTTCCAAATTCTGTTTAGTCAGCTGGTAAACAAAAATGTGAAAACTTTTTTGTGTGACAAACTCATAAGAATTAAGTATAAATTTTAAAACCAAACAGTTTTATATTTTGTCTGGGGTTGTTTTCTTGAAATAATGTTTTTGTCAACATGTACATACTATTATAATAATACAGGTTATAATACATATTACTGTATTTAAACTACCTACTAAATACAGGACTTAATATCAAAATAACATGGCATTAGCCATAATAACATGTTCGTTTGATCTAGGATATCAAACTTGCAAACTTCCATCTCTCAGTGAAGCTTTCAAGAATCTGTACAAACAAAACTTTCAGTGAAGAAAAATGTCCCCTAGCTAAATCTAAAACCTTATGGTTTTATAGTATTTATAGCGTTATTGAAATGTTTACAGCGTTAACTACTTTTGCTACAGTCCAGTGCAATTTATATGATGCATGCATACTGTGGATGCACAGTATTTCTCTCAAACATCAAGGTAATTAAAAGAATTAAGCTGGATACTTAATTTTTTGTCCTTTTATTTCTTTGGATCAATATTTTATTAAGAGAAACATCTGTAAAACACTGCTGCAAAACATACCTCTGCAAATTTAGTTTCCAACTCAAAGTTTCGGTCTTCAACTCGTTTAAAAGAAGTCCTTAAGTGTTCATACATTTTATGAGCATGCTCTGCTCTTTGTCGTTCATTTAGTTCTTTCATCTCCAACATTGTTATTTTTTTGGATATAGACAGTATTTCACTGTTCGTGATTGCTTTAGTTGCCTTATCCATGGTGCCTTCCCCACCTGTTGCAATAATTCAACACTTCTGTTATCAGGCTAATGCTTGAAGTACACCTGTACAATACTTTTTACAATTTACACGCATTTCACAACATTTAGATATTCTTGGAAAGAAGGATTTAAATATTATCAACATATCAGATATCTCATGTTTTTCTGGGCTTTTTTACATTCTGAAACTTGGTTTTGGATCATTTATAAGTACAACTCCATTTAATAATGTAAAATACTGCACCTTAAAATCAGATAACACTTTGAAAAAATAAAAACATTACTATAATAAATATACCAATTCTTGTTACCTTCCACAAATGAAATACTTATCCTTACATACATAATAAAAATTAGAAATGTTCAAATGAAGACATATCCATTTATCAGAAATATAAAAAGCTTTACACTAACCTAATTTAGTGACCTGTTCCCAGGCTTGCTCCAGTGTATGAAGTTTTTCCTTGGTAATCTCCAGTTCTCTGTTTAACCCATCAATTTTTTCAAGAAGTGACAAATTCTCACCCTGAAACATACAGTATATACAGTACATTACTATTATCAAAATTACATTGCCTTTTCTTCCAAGGCTTGTGTATACCGAGCATGAAAAGCAGCTTAACATTTATAAATTCACAAATGTTGGAATCGAACACTTGCACAACCATACATTTCACCTGTAACCTCACAAAAATATTTACCTCTAAATGTTCCAAATTGGTTGTTTTCCAAACAAGCTGGTTATCCCTCTGCAGAGTGTCTCTGTATTTAATTGTCAATTCATTGTATTGCTTATTTGCCCTCTCAAGTTCTGAAGAGGAAACACTGTTGTCCAAGGCTTTTTGCAAGGCTGCTATTTTGAAAGCAGCCATGTCCTGCAGGTGGTGCAAAAAGATACGTTTATATTATCTTTAATAACTACATTTCAGCATTAAGAAATTGACAGACAAGCACTTACCTTATATCGCTGTAGGTACCCTATTCTGTCTGCTACTGCACTGTTCATTTCTAGAATTTCATTCTTCAGTCTGTTGATCTCCTTCCTCAGATGTTGCTCCATTTCTAGCAAGGTTGTGTACCGTCTTGTCAAGGACTTTTCATTCACCCGCAACACAGTGATTTTTCGAGCTGCTTCTGAGACCTGTTTCTTTGTATCTGATGGGTCCATCTCCAGCACTTCAAGCCAGTGCTGCAACACCAAATCACAGTAATAATTAACTTTACTTCTGTTTAATGTGTGGTACCAAACAGTTTGTATAAGGTTGCTTAAAGGTGTTTAAAGAACATCTGGACATACTTTTTAAAAGATTTCAATGACATTCCAGTACCAACTTCTTTTTAATCAAATATTCAGTAGAAAGACAAAATAACAACATAATATTTTTCCAGACCAACCGAATCTTTGTTGCCTTCTTTAACAATTACACTTACGGTACGAACAACAATGAGTTCTCAAAGAAAACCCTTCAACAAGAGTGACATACAGAACATGAGTGTACAATGTGGCCAATAAACAAAAGTAATGAAAATTTCTATTACATTGTACTCCTTTATTTTCACAGCATCTAATTCCTTTTGCTCTTGGAGTCTATTCTTCAATTCTGTGAACTTTTCTTTTTCATTCAGCCAAGATTCTCTTTCACTAAAAAAACACAAGAAGGAACAATTACCAAATTATCTATTCTACCAGTCAAAAGTTATTTTTCATTAATGCTACTGATGCGGAGTACCTTTGATATTCTTTGTATAGAAGTCCTTGCTGATGACGAACCACAGCAAATTTACGTTTATATTCCTCTAAAGCTTCTTCCAGCACCTTTTCAGTTGCCTCTTTATTTTTAAGTTCCTTAAAGAACAACATAATCATGCATCAGTTCAGATACATTAGGTGAAATACAAGAAAAGGGTGATTATATGTTTTCGTAACAGTAATTTATTTTATGTAGGTGATTACTTTATAAACTCTATGAAATGTACAGAGCCCCAAAGATTTAATCATGAAGTATGAACAAGACATTTTATAACAGGAAGGACAGGTGTTGTTTAAAAAAATAAAAAAATAGATGCTGTAATTACAAAAGCACTGTACAGAGAAAAGTTATAAATTTAAATAATTTAATTCTAGAGAACAAAAATGTCATATGTATGCGCTCTTCTATGTAGTGTATGAAATAAAATCTAACAAAACAATTTTTTTTATTACATTCTGCTCTTTGGAATTGAAATGGAAGCATCTGAAAATACATAGATGCTTCCTAATATTTCCCATTTCCCTGGGGTAAAAAGGAGGTAACAGAAGAAAAAGATTCAGTAGTAGCATGTGTCATCATGTGAAAGAGAGCTCTTCAAAGACTCCTGCAGTTGGGGGACACCTATAAAAAATCTTCAAAAATCATCATCTCCCAATTTCCACTTCACTATACACTGCTGACTACTGCTATAATGGCATCCTTGTCAGGAAGAGAACGCAAGTGTTCCTTGCCATGCACTGTGACACAGTTTCAGGACTAAATTTAGATACAACTGCTGGAAATATCCAACAAAAACTAGCACCTTCAGTGTACAAAGAGATCAACACTACTATTTGAATACATGACTTGAATTTGCCAAACTATATCTGAATGAAGCCACATCCTATGGACAGATGAATAAAATTGAGATTTTTGGACATGCTCTTTAGTGTTATGTATGGTATAAAAAAACTTGAATCTTATTTTCAGAAAACACTCATGCCCACTGTGAAATGGGGTTGGGGGGATCTATTATGTTTTGCATCTATGTGTCCTGCAGACCATGGGAAGATAGGGGGAATCATACCAAGATCATTTTGCCCAAACATCTGGTTTGCTCAGTAGTCATTCGAGCATATCAATGATCCAAAGAAGATATCAAAACCAACAAAATGTGGTTAACTGAACACAAAATAAGTGTTCTTGACTGAACATCTCAATCTCCTGACCTCTATCCCTTGATTATTTGAGATTCTAACTCACGAAGCTGTTCCTAAAAGGAAACCAAAGGGTCCGAAGAACCTAGAGCAATTCCAATAATCCTTCATCAGAAGTGTCAGAACCCTATAAGTGCACTGCAGGGGCATCTGGTGAGTCTAAATAATACCAGAGAATGATGTACAAAATACTAACTTCCAGAATATAAAAAATTCTTAGGCCTAAGTTAATTATAATAACAAAAAATAATATTTTTTTATGACAGGAATAATGTCTTATGGTCCTATTTCATTAGGGAATTAAATACATCTGGGAGGTACTCTTTATATACAAATAAAACTACAATAAAAGCTGGTGATTATATATATATATTGTTTTAGAGAAAGCCTTTTTTACAAAGTGTATTCATAAAAATACTGGTATTAGCACAGTGTAAGATGATGCTTACTTGTAGAAGGCTAACTGCATATTCATTAAGAGCACTGATGACCTCCATACTAGACGAGGCCATTTCTTCTGGCAGATTTAAAGTCTTGAAAACAACACTGCTCCCACTTGACTGTTTCAAGGCCTCCATTTCACATTCCAAGTGCTCAACCTTTAAGAAAGGAAACATATATTATAATATATTGTTGAAACAGGATTTTGTTTACTTAGGGACACAGATGCTCTCCAATTACATTATACATATATACTGTATTGTATATACAGTGCCTATGAAAATTTTACACAACCTTTGCAAAGTAATACATTTTTTGCCTAACAGCCTGAAATAAAAATGCATTAAATCAGAATTTATTTTACCTTTATTTCAACATGGAAACACTCAACATCCAACTGAAAAACAAATGTTCAAAAGTTCTGAAAAATAATTACAAATGGAAGCCTAGAAAAATGGATTGGATAAATGTATACACCCGAGTACTTGGTAGAAGTACTTTTTTCGTGAATTTTGTGAAACAATTATTTTTTAATTCATCTTGATTTTAGGATGTTGGATCACAAAATGTCCTGCTTTGGAAATGGTATGTAGATTTTCTATAGGTATTATACATAGGTAATATATTAGAGATTATATTATGGCAATCAATAAGAAAATTTTTCTAGGTCTATCGAGCACAAATTCAAGCTTGTCAGGTGGTATTTAGGTCATAAAATACAAATGCAGGATACAGATGTCTACAGTTGCACAGGTCTTCAAATAGAGTACCAGAAGAACTGAATGGTGTAAGCAATTCCAATCAAAGTGAAGAATCACCTTTTCATTGGCTTTCATTAGCTGGCTTGAAGCATTAGCTGCCTCTTTACGAGCCTCTTTCATTTCCTTTCTTAGCTCTTCATTCTTCCCAGTGAGCTGGTCAACTTGAGTCCTTAAGTGCACACAAGCATCAAAACCTCCTGGTGAATTTCTCACCTCAATTATCTGAAAAAAGAGATCCAGAGAAAACTTGTATGCAAAACTTCAACATAAAAATAAAAATATTGAGTTAGTAATTAAAAATTACATTAATAAGTTCATAGGTTACACTAATAATAAGATGTAAAGTCCATATTTTACACAAAATTATAAATTGTTGTACAGTATATAGTATGTACAAAATACAGTAAATACCGCATTTACAATACACATACACTAAGAGACTGAGTATAAAATAAAGTCAAATGTAGCATACATCAAAAGACAATTAAGTATTAAAAGTAAAAAAAAGCTTCAGTTTTGAAAGAAAACATTTGTATTTCTCTGATATTTCCTTAAAAACATACATTGATGAGTCTTTCAAGACTAGAGATATGTAGGACTAAATCTCCTTGTGACTTCTCTCGGGCATCTTTTATTACTTGCAGTATTTCTTTCATTCCTTCCTCAAGATATTTCTTCTCTTTTAGCAACTCATCAACTGTTAAAGAAAACAAATCAAAACATGTCAAACTTCAAAATCATTGATAAACACTAAAAGACAGTACAAAAATATTTTTAAATGCGTGTACTCTTTAGATTTAATTACTATTTAAAAACACATTTATATAATTACCACTTACATTTAGCTTTAAACTCAGCTGAATCTTTCATTCGGAGTTGAAGTTCTTTATCTTTGTCATTCAATTCTTTTAAAAGGTGTTCATTCTGTAAAAAAAACATTTAAATGCAATCAGGAGCTATAACGTTTTTCTAATTTGTCAGATTTAATTGCAGTTACAAAGTAAATAACCCAGTTTCGAAGTATTAAAAACACTATATGATAAAAAATACCATGCATTTAAGGTAAGAGATGAGTTCCCTTACAAACACCAGAGCAAAAAATTTTGTTCACAAAGTTAAACAATTAATATTTTATCTCTTTGTTGTATATGAAGCATTATGTACAGTTCCAAGACCCCGGAACTATACTTACAACAGCGGTTGATAAAGAAATTAGAAAATTGAAATATTTTTCACAACATTTACAGGTCTGCAAGCTAAGAAAAAAGACAATTCTAACGTGGCTACAGTTTCTTCTTCCAAGGTAAATTATAACTAAACCAGGCTAAGACTTAGCAAATCAGATACTGTACAGTATATCACCAAATTTTATTTTTGGTTTCTGAATGTTTGTTACCTCCTGAAACAAGTCCTTCATTGAACAGTCATATCACCTTACCTTGTCTCTCATCTCTTCCTGATTTATGGAACTAGATGTAAACTTTGCCTTTTCAAAACTTATGGAAGTTCTACTGAAATCATCTTCAAGCTGTAAATAGTCTCCACTGAGCCCTAAAAGGGTGGAAACATAATTTTATTTAAATGAAAGTGTAAGTGTAAGTGTAAATTAAATGTATCCATTGACATTATTGTGGCCCACATTGTGATCTCGGGCAAAATCACATCCCTTACCTTTAAAGTTTATCCACTGTATTTGATATACGTAACCCTACCTTTGTCTTTTACAATTTTTCTTATGTGCCTCTTCAGGTTAAGTCTTTCTTCTTCTAGCCTTTCAATCTGTGAGAACGAAGTCAGACACACCCATTTTATTATGCTTATCCTTATTATTATTATCCATCCACCCATTCTCTAACTGCTTTATCCAATACTGGGTTGCGGGAAAGCCAGAGCCTATAAAGGACACACACACGATACACCCAGGAGGGGACGTCTGTCCATTGCAGGACACACACAGATACAAACTAGCACAAATCAATTAAATTACCAGTATGTCTTTGGATAGTGGGAGGAAACTGGAGCATCAGGAAGAAAACTCACTCAAACATTGGGCGAACATACAAACACACCGATAGCACCCCAGGTTCGGAACTGAACTCAGCAAGGCAGCTATGCTAACAACTCTGTCCTATTATTATTGTTTGTAAAAACCAATTCTGGTGAGAGATATTTCTGTAGGGCTGGATATTAATAATGGATTCCATCATTATGCAATATTGTGTAAAATATATACTTCCTCTGATGAAGGTACTAAATTTATAAAATTCCAAAACTTTTAAGGCAAGACAAGACCCTTTTCCCTTCCAAATACCCAAGCAAAATTACCTCCTTGTGAAGAATCTGATTTTCTGCTCTATATTGTTGCTGTTTTAAAGCTTTTGTTCTTCTAAATTCAGACAAATCAACAACCTCTTTTGGATTAAGTCCTGAAAAACAAAACAAAAAGAAAGCCCAATATAAGTATAAACTATGGCAAGGTCTCCTGTTTTTCAGATTCTGTTTTTTACTTAATTATTAGGTTCAGATACTGAAATTCATATTAACATACCCAAACGTTCTCTGAAGTCTTCATTTTCATCCAGCAGGTCATTAATCTTCATTTCTTGCTTGTTTATTTCTCGTGTCAGATATTCCATTTCCTGCTCTCTTGTCTTTATCTGTTTTTTGTATTCTTTGATTTCTGCAACAGCATTTTCCAGCCCATACACACCCTGTAATTAAGAACACAAAATCTGTAAGAGAGCTAAAGCATTAACTGTTTTAAGATATGAACAATACTTACGTTCGGCTGAAATGGAAACAAAATAAGGACAACAAAACTTATATATAGACAAAACTTTATAAGGAACAGAAAAAAACAACATTTTTTTAAGGAGAGTGACACTTCTATACTTACAGCCTCATAAGCCGTCATTCGAGAGAGAGCATCACTAAGTTCTTTGTCCTTTTCTTTGGCATCAGACTCTGCAAGCTCTGCTACCCTTTCAGCATCCCGTACCCTCTGCTCTGCCACCTGAAGTTTTGCTTGAAGTTCTTCAGTTTTCTTCTGTTGTATTACTGTAGGAAGTCCTGTTAACGTGACGAAGCAATAATTAAAAACACAGAACTGAAATTAAATGGTGTCATGATAAGATTGAATAATGCGCTTAGGTCTCGGTAAAATATCGTGTGCAATTTTGCTCACCAATTTACAGAAGGTATTTTTATAACTGAGAACAGGAGACATTTCTTTACTTAGAAGGTTGTGGAATTTTAGAAGTCGTGTCACTGAAGCAAATACCCTGACTTCTTTCAAGAAATGGTCTTAATAAGATCCTTGGATCAATTGGCTACTATCAAACAGGCTAGATTGGCTAAATGGCCCGTTCTTATTTGTGACTTTCTTATGTTCTAATGTCCTTAAAGGAACAAATGAATACACAAATACCTCTGGTTTTCTGAAGAGGTTTCTTGAGTTCTTCAATAACAATTGCATTTGTTTCCATTTCACTTGTGTATTGCTCAACTTGTTCAGTCAGCATCTTGATCTGACTATCTCTTTCTTGCACGGCCTGGGAAATGTAAGCAAAATGTAATTTGTTTTACAATTATGCATCCAAGAAAAGAAGCAAAGCATATGACAGCAACAAGGTATAAGGTCAGAATTCATACTTGTGAGTCCCCATGTGAATTCCAGCTAACTACATAAGGCATACACTTTCATCTTAAACAGAAATTAAATCCTTTCACCATGGGATGTTTTCTTGCAGTTGTTTAAGAAATCAATTTCAGATTCACAGATGCTCTGTTTCCATAGCTAGACTAGACACACAAAAAGAGAAAAATAAAATTATGAAGGACATGCATATTGCATGATAAGTGAAGAAGAAAAACTAGAAAAAGTAGGAAAGGAGAAAATACTTACAGTACAGAGTTCATAAATGACCTAGACAGTAATCATGAAAGAGAAAGGAAAGAATGAAAATACAAAGATAGGAGAAAAAAAATGAATACAGAATTTCTTTTACAGGACAGATAAAAACAAAACTGGGCTGCACAGATGACATGTATACAAACAGTCTACAACAATCAACACTTGCACTTCCTGGTCATTCACTTCAACTTTTCCAACCAGCATGACACAGATGAAGAGGATGCACTGTTTTATTTTATACATGTTGTTCTTTTTACAAGCTGTGAGCACTGGCTACAAGATATGATGAATCTCACTGCAATAAACACAGGTATTTAGACAAATGCAGGGATGCTGTTGCTTTGTAATCAAGATTCCTAGTGAGTTATAAACCTTGACTAATTTCATAGACAACTATAGTCTTCAATATCCTGTACTACCACGTACAATGACCACGTACTACCAGAAATGGGTGGGTTTGAGCTGACATAGCCAGCTGAGAGTGTGCTCAGCTGGCTATGTCAGCTCAAACCCACCCATTTCTGGTAGTACGTGGTCATTGTACGTGGTAGTACAGGATATTGAAGACTATAGTTGTCTATGAAATTAGTCAAGGTTTATAACTCACCAGTAATCTTGATTACAAAGCAACAATTTGCACCTTGAGTCAATGAAATTAGTAGCTGAGCAATAACTCCATCAGTGTATTTTTTTATAGTGTAAGGTACAAAGTACATCTTACAGGTACTGTAGAGGTCACATGTATTAATCATAAGCAACATAAGAAATGTGTTATAAACTATCAATCTAAATCCATAATTGTTTGATTTGACCACTCATTTGTTAAAGCGCAACAGTCCAAAGCCAGTAGCAAAAGGCCAAGAGCTGCAGGGATATGGTTCTAGAAAGAGAGTTTGAATGGATTGCTATGTACTGTACCACCATTCTTGTATGGTGATATACTTGTTGGGCAGCAAGCAAAGGTAGACAGTTATCCTGATATAACAGAAATGCAGTAGTGTGTTTGTCTTCATCTCCATTTCAACAAGGAGATTACAGCAAGACCTGTATTGTATCTCTTAAAAGCAGACTTTTATGGGGGTTTCAAATCCTAGCTGCTATAGGTTGCACTCTAAAGCATCCTAATATTTAATGTATCCAAGTAAGGTTACTGTACTAATTAAAGTAGTTTCTTCAGGTCCTTGAAATGCTGATAATTTAAACAGTTGGTCTCTTAAGACTTCCTGACTGTTGCTATTGAACAGTAGAGAAGGAGATCACAGGTCTATTAATTATTTACTGAGAGGACAAATTTAAATAACTGAACAAAATAACACATATTCAACTACAAGAACTTCCACTTCACGTTACCTGCTGGAGAGCCATGACGTTATTTTTGTCAGAATCCAGCTGTGTCACTCTAAGTTTCTCTTTGAGCTCCCTCAGCATCTGCTGATACTCCATTATCTCATCATCCTTTGCAGAGAGAATTCTCTGTAAAATAATTAAGATTTGCAATATGTAAAAGGAAAAGATAAGTCATTTCTGAGAAACAAAATCAACCTTTTTATCTAAAGATGTTTTCACCTTCATTACAAACCTTCCTAAAATTACATCCAATTACCTATACAAACTTTTACAACCAATACTTGCATTTTCGCCTAAACAAATCACTGAATAAAACATATTACTGTTTTAAATTGATAATAACATGCACAATTATCCATAAACTGATTTGTGTCAAGAGTACCCACATTACTGTTAGAAACCCACAATTAACTTTTATAGCTCTTGTACCTCTTTCTGTATTGAGCTCTGCCAATTTAATGGCATACAAAACCCATTGAAGCTCTGCCTTTATCTCCATTTATGCTTAGCAATTAAACTTAATTAATTTGCTGTCTTAATACACACAAAAAGACCTGCTACTTTTTCATTAATAATACAGTGCCTTGCGAAAGTATTCGGCCCCCTTGAACTTTTCAACCTTTTGCCACATTTCAGGCTTCAAACATAAAGATATAAATTTTTTATTTTATGTGAAGAATCACCAACAAGTGGGACACAATTGTGAAGTGGAACGAAATCTATTGGATTTTTGAAACTTTTTTAACTAATAAAAAAATGAAAAGTGGGGCGTGCAAAATTATTCGGCCCCCTTGCGTTAATACTTTGTAGAGCCACCTTTTGCTGCGATTACAGCTGCAAGTCGCTTGGGGTATGTCTCTATCAGTTTTGCACATCGAGAGACTGAAATTCTTGCCCATTCTTCCTTGCAAAACAGCTCGAGCTCAGTGAGGTTGGATGGAGAGCGTTTGTGAACAGCAGTTTTCAGCTCTTTCCACAGATTCTCGATTGGATTCAGGTCTGGACTTTGACTTGGCCATTCAAACACCTGGATACGTTTATTTGTGAACCATTCCTTTGTAGATTTTGCTGTATGTTTGGGATCATTGTCTTGTTGGAAGATAAATCTCCGTCCCAGTTTCAGGTCTTTTGCAGACTCCAACAGGTTTTCATCCAGAATGGTCCTGTATTTGGCTGCATCCATCTTCCCCTCAATTTTAACCATCTTCCCTGTCCCTGCTGAAGAAAAGCAGGCCCAAACCATGATGCTGCCACCACCATGTTTGACAGTGGGGATGGTTTGTTGAGGGTGATGAGCTGTGTTGCTTTTACGCCAAACATATCGTTTTGCATTGTGGCCAAAAAGTTCGATTTTGGTTTCATCTGACCAGAGCACCTTCTTCCACATGTTTGGGGTGTCTCCCAGGTGGCTTGTGGCAAACTTTAGACGAGACTTTTTATGGATATCTTTGGGAAATGGCTTTCTTCTTCCCACTCTTCCATAAAGGCCAGATTTGTGCAGTGTAAGACTGATTGTTGTCCTATGGACAGACTCTCCCACCTCAGCTGTAGTTCTCTGCAGTTCATCCAGAGTGATCATGGGCCTCTTGGCTGCATCTCTGATCAGTCTTCTCCTTGTCTGAGCTGAAAGTTTAGAGGGACGGCCAGGTCTTGGTAGATTTGCAGTGGTCTGATACTCCTTCCATTTCAAGATGATCGCTTGCACAGTGCTCCTTGGGATGTTTGAAGCTTGGGAAATCTTTTTGTATCCAAATCCGGCTTTAAACTTCTCCACAACAGTATTACGGACCTGCCTGGTGTGTTCCTTGGTCTTCATGATGCTCTCTGCGCTTTCAACAGAACCTTGAGACTATCACAGAGCAGGTGCATTTATACAGAGACTTGATTACACACAGGTGGATTCTATTTATCACCATCAGTCATTTAGGACAACATTGGATCATTCAGAGATCCTCGCTGAACTTCTGGAGTGAGTTTGCTGCACTGAAAGTAAAGGGGCCGAATAATTTTGCACGCCCCACTTTTCATTTTTTTATTAGTTAAAAAAGTTTCAAAAATCCAATAGATTTCGTTCCACTTCACAATTGTGTCCCACTTGTTGGTGATTCTTCACATAAAATAAAAAATTTATATCTTTATGTTTGAAGCCTGAAATGTGGCAAAAGGTTGAAAAGTTCAAGGGGGCCGAATACTTTCGCAAGGCACTGTATTATACTGCAGTTCTTTATAGGTATTTGTGATTGTAAATATTTTCAAATATTTAAACCTACCTTCCATTCCTCAACTTTTAAATTCACGGCTGCCATCACTGGATCATCCTCCTCTGCCTTGGCCTGAATCTGTGCTGTGAGCTCCTGTACCTTAGGAAAGAAAAAAGTACAAAGTAAAAATTTAAACCATTTTCGCATGTTAGCAGGCCAAAAAATTAAAATCTTTTGCATTTTACAAACAAAAAACATATTTTAAACATTCAATATAATAAATAATATAAAATATGATAAATTAGTAATTATAGGACAAGGAATGTTTTATAATACCTGTGACAGTATGAACTATACATACAGAATTATAATTACTATTTCAATTGCTATGAATTGTCTTCGAAAGTATTATAAAAATGCTTATAAAGTATTCAGGTAATATTAATCTTTGAGACTGGCAGAGGCAGTAGCAGTCATAGCAATAATAATAATAAAAAACAAGGGTCTTTGCCTTAAGCAGCAGAAATGAAAAGGGAGTTACTTACTTGAAGCTTCAAGTGTTCACTCTCTTTCTTCATTTGGTCCATGAGAATGTCTGACTGCTTCACTGTTATTTTCATTCTGCTGTAATCCTCTTCCATTACCATCATTTCCTTTGTCGCATCTAATAGGGCCTTCTGGGCATTGTCATTCTGTGCTTTGAGTTCGTCCCTCTCTGCTTCAACACGCTAAATGCACAAAGTAGGCCGCAACACTTAGAACCCATTATTCTCAACTTTTGTATGTGTGCAGACAATTGAGAGTAAGATGAGTTTGCAGTGACTTGGATATACTGTACATAGAATCCTCTTCATATCGTAAAAACACACTTCGGTTCCCATTAGCAAAGCAAACAATTAAAACAATAACACATTACAAAACTTAAATAATACTGAATGCCTTCACTGATGGAAGATAGTCATCTTATATATTTCAAAAGAAAAGTGAAACACTCCACAAAGTTTTATACATACCTGCAGCTCATCCAGACACTCATGCAACTCACGGTTCACAATTGCTAAGTTCGCTTGGGCTTCTTTTTCCTTTTCTGTGTATTGAACCGTCTCTTTTTGGTCTAACTCACGTCTGTAATATATGATGTCTTGGCGTAATTGTTCATTCTGCAAAATTAAAGGATTTTTTTTGTAAATGGTATCCATTTGCAAGAAAAAAGAGCCCCACATGCCGACTCAAATACGCTTACTTCAACATACGTTAGAACTGAAGTTAAAAGGAAACTATCGTAACAGACTTTTAAGCTTCTGCATGTGATGTAGACACTGCATGACACTCAACATACTCCTTACCTTCTTTTTAAGATGTTTTACCTTGAAAAGGCATAAAGAAAAAAGAGAAATGAAATGATGAAAACAGGAGAAAAAAAATCATGCAAAGGTTGACTGCACATCCCATATGATGGAAAATAATAAAGATGTAAGCAGAAGGAAAGGAAAAATTAACAATGAAGAGAGGATACATTAAGGTCAATATGTAATGAGTGCATTAAAAATGCAACAAGTGCATAATGGAACAAACAGGTCAAAACCTTGTAGCTTAACACCCCTCTGTATATTCTAACTACATAAACCTGTTTACAATAAGAGACAGCTTGACATTTTATCATCATGATTATATACAGGGACAAAAAAGAAATTTCTATGAATTCTTATTCATCCCAGGAAAAACAACAGCTTTAGAATTAATTGATTTGAACAAAATTATGTATGAATTGCATTAAAACACATAAAAGAAAGCTAATGATTATAAAGTTCTGCATATTTCATTTTAAAATTTCCTTTTAAATTTATTGACAATGATCATAAAGCTATCATTTTGTAATGTAAAATAAACACATCATCTAATCAATTACTGGACAATTAATTGATGGTCTTTTTTAATTTACAACAGAAGGCACAAGAGGAAAAAAAGCTACAACTATCTCCAAATGTGGAACAAACAAGCAATATTTCTAATATTTATAAAATACCGAACAAGAAACTACTGAGCTATTAATCAAAATAGAGTATAATGTATATTCATCCATCTTCTAACAGTTTTTTTCCTATTCAGGGTCGCGAGGGAGCTAGAGACTATCTTGGCATATAATGAGCCAATGGAGGGTATACCCTGGACGAGATGTCAGTCCATCATCAAACATACTCACACACCACGGATTGATTTTCTCAGAAGCCAATTTACCTACCTGAATGTTTTTCGACTGTGGGAAGAGACCGGATACTCAGAGGAAACCCATGCAAACCCAGGGGGAACATACAAAGTCCTCGCAGAAATTACTCCAGGTCCAGAACTGAACTGAGGGACCAGTGCTACTATCCAACAATGCTAATTCCTGCACCACCACGCTTTCCATATTACATATTAAGTTCAGTATGAAGAACACAATTGCATGTTAGCCAGTCTTATAAGGCTTCTTGGACAAATGTTTGTTTTATATTCCAGGAAAATAATGCTCAAAGCATTTTGTGAAAAAACGTTATGGATTGATAGTGGACTGGTGATCTCTGAATGACTTAAAGACAGCAAAAAACTAAAGATCTAAGAAACTAAGAGCCTACTGCAGAACTCAAAGCTGTAAGGCTGAAATAATGGGGGAAGAAATAAGTGGAAGAATGCCAAGAACTCCGGTCAGTCCAAAGTACATACGTGTGCTACTTAGACATAGATTCCAACTCTATATAAAATGAACACAAGAATATAAGCACAGAACTTAAGTTATTTGGCTTCTATCCACATTGATATATAAATTCATTTATAGAGCTAGACAGTTTTAATGAAGCAATGAGTGAAGTACCTTGCACAAGGGTACACCTGGGACTTTAAGCCAAAACCTAACAGTTACAGGTCCAGAGCCCTAAAGTTACACTGTACTATTGTGAGACACAAAAAAACACATTAGGAGCCAAGCATTATAAACCCAGAAAATACACTGTGAGAATTACAACTCCAAAAATTTTGGAAGCTGACCAAAATATACACTAACCTCTCTTTTCAGTTTTCTGTTTTCATTTTCTGCATCTTCTGCTCGAAGAGTTAACTACAGACACAAAAACAAAACAGTACAGACAAAAAGCATATATACATAATATGAAAGATTAAAATTTTACCTGTCAGAATGACTCTTCATTTAAACTATAGTAGTCTATTACAGGAGATCAATGCATTAACAGAAATCTAAATCAATCGGCATTGTCTCTGACTCAAAACGAGTAACACTCTCTGCTGCAGAACAAAACGTTAGTATCCAGATCATTCACTTATTTCCCTCTGACCTGTGAATTGTCTGAAGAATCAAATTGATACCGATATGAACTGGCTACCAAGCTTACACTTCATTATATGCAATAACGATTGGCATTTACATTTAAGAAATCCAAGTCTATTAACTTGTTTTTAACAAACGGTATACAGGCAGAAATCTCCCATTAATAACTTTTGCAGTATGTCAAAATAAAGTATCTCACGTAAAGATTAATTCCACTCTGTAAAGTAAAAAGGAGAACCACCTGGTGTGACACCTGATGAATGTGTGACACACACATGTGTTGGTTGCCTTTCTGAACTTTATTTACATTTTCACAAAATGTCCATAACACTTAAATCAGAAAAAAGAAGGTAAATATCTAAAGCACAGAAATATGGGGATGGGTATCATTTTACTCCTGTTAGACTTCAGCATACTTAAACTTGTAAAATGAGTACAAAGCTTGTCAAATCATACTTCTTCATTTGCCTTCTTCTCTTTGTTGATTTCTTTTTCCACCTGGGCCAATTCCTTCTCCTTGCGGTCCAGCTGATTCTCCAGCTGGCGAATTTCATCTCGAAGAAAGCGGGTATCTCGTCCGCCGGCAGTACGTTGAGCCATCTGGTAATTCAAGAAACAAAAAACAAAAGTGTAGTCTTAGTTTTCACATCAAAAATGATTGTTGATTTCTCATTTACTATAAAAACTCTCTCAAAACATAAAAAATATTGCTCCAAACATACTTATATATTTAATTGAACTACACAAACTGTGTTAGGAACAAAGGTATTGTACATCTCTGTGGTAGAAAGAAACAACAACCAGGGTGAATGAAGAGGAATTAGTGCTCTAATCTTCTTATAGTCTTCTTTCTATGGCAACAGATCATGCTTATCCCTGGATAGCCGAACCACAGTGATAAGAATCAATACAGTGGTGTCTACAACTTCTCTCTGTCGGGCTGCATTTTATAAAACCTTACTATTTTCAGTCAGCAAATACAGTACACAAACTGTCTTTCAGTTCTGTGCAGCTTCATACTCATTCACATATAAACCAATAAAGAACTGAAAAGAAAGAAAGACAACAGAACTTTACTTTCCTAATGTGTTCTGCACTAATGTATTTTTTAATTTTTTATTATACTTATTTCATTTGATAAAACTGAATCTTACCTCTAACTCATGTTCCAACTTGTAAACTTTAGCTTTTAACTGGTTTTCTGAAAAAGTAAAGGAAATAGGTTAATACGTTCAATGCACAACTAAAAATGTGATTACACCTTTATGTAAATTCAGACATAGGCAATCTATCATGTCATTATTCATTATTTCATGGTTTGTAATGTACTGTGCACATGGTGTGAAAGTCCTGTCTATTGTACTGTACACATCCTGAGAGAACATCGCGAATATGAATCCCAATGTACATGTACAGATAAACTCCTCCTATTCACGTACCAATTTTAGCTTGTTCTTCACCAGCCTTTTCTACTTCTTCTAATGCCAGATCCACTTCTTGAGCTTTCATCTTAAAAACAAGACGAAAGAATTAATTTTCTTGTAAGACACTGATCTTAAGCCTTTCTTTTTTTAAAAAACATAAATTTTCAAGCAGTTTTGGGGGAATTGTTAGTGGCTATAATACTTTCACATGTCATTTCTTTTATGCATTTATACATCGTAGCAATCAACCATTGCTTGCACTTTGTAAATAACGCAATTACTGGATTATAAATGTTCAATACCATTCATCCACCCATTTTCTACTTCTTTGTCCAATGAAGGGTTGAGGGGGTGCTGGAGCCTATCCCAGCAAGCAAAGGGCGCAAGGCAGGACATCAATCCATCACAGGGCACATGCAAACACGAACACAGAACAAGGACACACTTACACCAGGGACAACTTTCCCAGAAGTCAATTAACCTACCACTATTTGGACAGGAGGAAATCCACACAAACACAGGGAGAACATACAAACTCCACACAGACAGCACCCCAGGAATTGAACCCAGGGCTCCAGCGCTGTGTGGCAGTGATGCTGACCACTGTGCCACTCTGCTACTAGTTCAATACTCACTAAGGTAAAATTCATTCTATAAAACCATAATACTAATTTAACCAGACAATTCTCACAATTACACAGGATATATAAACCAAGGTAAGACATCAGTGTAGAAGTATGAACTTTGAGCGTAGTATTCTGCATTCATAAATTTATTCTTACCTTGATCAAGCTTGATCTAGGGGAACTGGTATATATTAATGTGTGATCGAGATAGAATAAGATTCAGATAAGGAATAAACTAGTTAGCTAATTTAGACAATGCATTGTACATTGTATAAAGTTTTTAAGTACATAATATTACCAGTTATTGATTTATAAGCCTGCATCAGAACTGCTCAATCACATCTCCAATGTGTGCTTGTACAAAATATCTTTTGTAGCTCAGACTGAAAGGGCTTTAAAAATAAATTGGCAATGCAGGCATTATGAAAGTCTTTTGGAGCATATGATTATCACATGATAATGACATGATTCTGAACTGAGTTCGTTAAACATTTATGTTTAATTTTTTTGTACAAAATAGTCCCTAGAGAATACAGAAATACAGTCAAACCTTCATTATGGCCTGAGTGATTCTAAAAAGATGAATGATCTTCTCCGGGCTATCACCTTTCAGATCCCTCTTTTCAACCTAGTAAGAAGATTACTTAAAGTTAATTCAGTCAGCAGTTATACTTAAATTACAGGAAGAAAATGAAGTGTGATCTTCTGAAATAAGCTTTTAAGATTTTCCTTCCATTATTTTAAGAAAGCTAGAATGCACCTTGTAATAAAAATACATTTTTAATAGACAATATCTATATAATACATGTTTAGCCAACATTATACATGTACTTTAGGGAGGTTGCCAATGGAGGCATGGGAATGACCACAGTATAATTCTTTAGTTCAGGAAAAGTACGAAAACCCCAGAAACACATCGAGGTTTATCAAAAGAGGTATTAACTATCAAGGCTGGCTATCATGATTAGTTATTGCTGACTATTCCCATGACAATGAGAAAACAAAATGAATAGTACAAAAAAATATGTGGGAAAGGCCAGGATACTTCATTTTAACCCAAGCAAAGCTACTGCTCTAATCTCTCCCATAAGACAAAATTTCAACAGTTTGCAGTGAAGAACTCTACAAACCACACAGGACACTGTTGGCTTTAGTTGGCACTGTGGCTAAGGATCTGCCCCTGTGGCTGGAAGTTTGCCGGTGCATATCCAGAAATAGATGTATCAGTGAGCAATGAACACTATTTAAAAAGTGAAAACATTAACATAGTAATAAGTCATTCGAACTGCAAGAAGAATAGAGCAGTGAGGGATTAAATGGGCAAAGTTCCCAAGAAACAGAGAAATGACTGGGAAAAATAGGTCAAAAGCTTTGCTGAAGTAAGCTTGAAAAAGAAAATGGGAAAAAAGGGACATGCAAGGGAATCTTCAGGACACCAACATCCAGTGGTGGGTATGGAAAGACTAGACATTAATGGAAAGAAAATAAAATCCACAAAAAAGAAACAAATGGTTTCTTATAGTCTGATTTAACAAGTTCAATGTACAAGCAATTAATAAAGTCTGTTTTTTCCTCCCTGTTTGCATTTAAGTGATTAAAAATGAAATCATAATAAGCTAACCCTGATAACTGCAACACGTTTACAGAGGTCACAAGAAGATTATCTTTTTATGCAGACATTTTATTGAACTGACAAGCCAAAGGTAAATTTATTATTCTCTTTCACATTTTTTCATCAACAGAGTCGATCAATTAGTTTTCTACTATGAAAGTTACAAACACTTAGCAGGGCCTTTCATAAGAAACAGCAACACAAAATGTATATAACAAATTGTATTAATTGTATTGACACAACAGACAGATATTGAATAGGGCTTAAGTCCGTTAAGTATGGTAGCCTTGGTACAAACATCCAACAATGATTTTGCAAGAATTCAGATCATACACAAGCAGCCTAAGGACACGCATTATCCTGCTGGAATGTTGCTCTGTCAGGATGTTAGTGTAGTGCTGTGGGGTCAGGCTGCCATCTATCTCTACAATTCTGTAGTGACTTGAAACTCCTACCCTGACCATTATATCAACACATCCACACCGATTTGTCTGTTGTACACAAAAAATATAGACCTGTTTCACAAATCTGCACCACACTCATTGACATCCATCAGGGGGGGTCCACAGTAACCTTGAAGCTTTCTAAAGAGGACTTGGCTACACAGCTGGTCAGTCCTCTTAAGGTGACCTAGTCCAACCTACAATATACCAGAGGTGCAAAGACACTGTGGTCTTGGTAAACAAGCAAAGTTATTCCTTTCTGGTATTTCACCAGATTTAAATTACCATTTTACCATTAATTATCATCTGTGCCCCGTCAGTTTCTATTTTAATATTTTTTACTACTGAGATGATTTAGTGCTCATGTAACAGTCAAAGTCACTTGAGTACATTACAAATGTGAATAAAAAAATAATCAAAATGATGCAAATAACATTGTATATTTTAACATTTACAGTGTATATTTTATTTACACAGATGCATATAAATCTATACATTTCTTTTGTTTATCAGTACTGTATATATATTACACTTTTATTAATGATGGCAATTTTAGAATATTAGAAATTAAATACAGTACTATAATTAGATTCAAATTTAAATTGTCTTGTATAAACATAAAAGTGGTGTTAGTGGCTTCCTGTACTATTTTCAGTCAATAAATGTCTCTTGAAAGTAACAAAATTCACGAGTATATATATAACAAGAAGAACAATACCTCTGAAATGAAATCCAAAAGTTTTTGGGCCAGGCTCTCCTGATCTGTTAAGGCATCTGGATCGACATCCATCAGTTCACCCCAGTCAATTTTTAAAGGCATTTTAAAAGCTGTGTGGTTCCAATCTAGGAAAACATGTTTTTATTTTAAGCTAAATCAAAACAACAGTAGCAAAAGTAACCGATTAAAGGTTTGTTAAAACGAATTCCCTAAAGGTATGTAGATATCTCAAAAGAGCAGGAATGCTCGTTTTACTATGAAATGGACATTTGTGGTTGCACGTTGCAGGAAAAAAAAAGGAACATGGAAACCTATTTGGAGGGTTATATGAATGATCGTTTTTATAATCTTCTCAGCACACAATAATTAATCCATGCAACATCCAATACTGTGCATCATGATTTTATGAACTCCTGTCATGCAGTCTTCACTATAGGTACTGTAAATTATGTATCGCTTAATAAAAAAACAGTCCGGTTTATAACAGTAGCGAACAGTACCTAACAGGAGGAACAGAATGCACTTAAACATAAAAGACTAAAAAGTCCACTGCTCAAGGGGATCAATAGCAGGGATGTATCTACTGTATCTAGTTCCCGTTATGTACTCAATAAACAAGCTGATCATCATAACCAATTCCAAGTCAGGAGCAACGCCATAAAGATTAAAAGGTATTGTGAGTGGTAGACATAAAGTTGAAAAGGGTCAGAAAACACGAAAGCATATTAAAATTTGTGATTTATTAATCTTTTTACTAATAGAAATTGCCCATATGCAACCACGAAACCGTACCAAAACCTGCATGATTTTCAAAAGCAATGCAAGGTAAAAACAATATAATTTATTACTCAAACCTTCCGACTTTACTAACGACAGGTGTTAAGATACAGTACACTCGCTTCTTTTTCGTGAATACAAAATCAAACATCTTTAATTTAAAGTTTAAACCTCATATTATGTCTCCCAGTATATGTTGTGCTGCGATGCTTTCTGTTGCTGCTAGGCTACGACTTAAACAGTCGAAAATCCAGCACCGCTTTACGGCAGGGAGACGCAAAAATTGCAGTAAAGTTTAAATTAATTCCTGACCGTCCCCCCAGAGCAGCGATTTGAAGTTCTTAGAGAGGAAAAAGAAAAATAACAGAGAAGGAGAGTCTTGAAATATTATCAGACAACGTTGTCTTTATTTCTAATCTTACTTAGGGTATGAAACGACAGGGTGAGCTTACACAAATGAAAAAAATAAATAAATAAAAGTGAAATATCTTTGAACCTGACGCTTATGGAGGGGAAATACGTGTAGACTCAAATTCTTCCAATCGTTGCTCAGGTGACGTCAGGATGAGCCAATCATGGTTTGGGAGACGGTTGGTCTGGGACTCTCATGGATTCTCATGCGAAACCCAGTATAAGGAGCATTGCAATGTAATTCAACGCGAATTATATGTATGTATATTTAATGTTATAACGTAAGGGACATCAGTGGAAGCATTTCTTTTATTATTTGCATTAATTTGATATAATTTCCTGTGGGGAGTTAAAACAATTATTCAAAATATTAATACAATTGCATTAATTTCATACTACATTTACTGATCAAAGATTTTTCCCTGCATTATAACTGCATTATTTTACTGTCTGTTAACAAGTCGAAAAGCAAGTCATGACTGAAATACAGGAAATTAAAGAAAGCTTTCTAATATAAACATTCCTCGTTTTTAATTTCAGGCCGCTCCTTTAAGAATCCTCCGTTTCCGCCCCGGAAATGAAGGAAGAAATATGTTACCTGTAGTAACATATTGAACAGGAATGCTATGTACAGTTAAATAAAATAGTGTGTTTCGTTATAGTTTAGCGTCGAGCATGACAAAGCGGTAAGGATGCGATGAATGCCGCTGTAGTCGTAGAGTTTTTGAAGTGTTTGAGAAACAGAAAAAAAGCTTAGTGTTTTTCCCTAGAAAAGGACAGCTTTTATTCACGTTAGAGAAGTCCGTCGGCCTCATATAACACATTTTGCCTACTACGAAATATAATCTAATACAGCGGCGGTTGTCATTCGTGGGTAGAAATGGTTTACTTATATAAGTTTGTGTAGTATTTTTTTTTAATTTTGCGATTGTCTATTAAGCATCCGCTGCGAATACATATCGAATAAATCAATGCAAGGCATTCAATACGTGGTCCCTTGATAGATTAGTGACTTCTTAAAAATAAATATTTTTATTTATTTTTTTAATTTCAAAACCTATATTTCAGAAAATGTGGTTATTTAGATTTTTCTCAGTTATTTAATACTAATAATGAATACTCAGCGACCTTTTGTTAAAATATGAGGGTTCCTGATTAATTGATTACGCAAACTAGGATATTCTGGACATGTTTTAATGTTTTCGTTTTAGGAACAGCTATTGACAGAGACTTTGATGGACTACTGTAGCTTTTAGGCTGATACTGTACAATATTCTCTTTGTTAGAAAAACAAAAACATTGACAACATTTAAAAATACTTTTTGTGTCGGATTTGTGTTAGCCAGACTCTCTTGGAGCCTACAGGTTTTATGGGTGCTATGGACAGTAGCAGAATACAATTGGCGTTGGCAGACATAACATTCTACCATGTGCTGACAATTTAGCTTTTTCTTCACAGACTCCCATGGCCTAGTTCACACCCTCCAAAGAAAGTCTGGGCATCTAATCTCTGCCAGTGGCTGTCAGTTAACTTTTTTATTCTATTATAATGTCAATGCATTATTTGTTTTATTGGAAAGAGAATGTTGTGAATTGAAATCTCATCTGTTGGGTTGTATTGGTTGTTTTGCAGTAACCAATGAACTTTTTGGTAGATGATGGCTGCAATGACTTGGAAGGAAATTGCACTGTTGGCCGGAGTAGTTGTGGCCTGTTACTGGAACAGCCTGTTCTGCGGATTTGTCTTTGACGATGTCTCCGCTATTCTGGATAACAAGGACCTGCGGCCCACAACTCCACTCAAAAATCTTTTTCTCAATGACTTTTGGGGAACTCCTATGTCAGAGGTAGGTCACTTATAAGTTCTCCAAGAATTTTGCCCTCACATATTAACCATTATAGTAAGTTTTGCTTTGATCGTGCTTCTCAGATTTTTACCAAACTCCAAAACCTAAAATCCAAAACCCTGGTTTGGTGGAAGTAAATATGGAAATCTTAAAATAGTGGTTTCTGAGACATCTTAGTGTATAAAACTGAACCTACAAACATTATATGCACCCTGCACTTCAAAAATGTTTGGTTTATGTTTCATTTAAACTGAAATTAATTTCCTTACAGAATAGATTAAATTTAAGAATGTCTTTTCCAATTGAGCTTTCAAAACGTATATTAAAACAGTATTTGAAAACTTGCTTTCAATACTGTTGTAGTACATTTGGGTTGGAGATTTAGATTAGTGAAATTCAATTCCTCTGACTTTTGCAGATTTTTGAAAGTTGTAAGACGTATTGATTCAATATACTTCTTTAATTCATTAACATGCATTTTGTTTTGGTTCAAAATTGTAGTTATTATTTTGATAATCAAAGCTTCAAGGGCACATTATGACCTTTTTGTTTAATGTGCAAACCAACAGACTCTCACTTTTCATTCCTAAAAAGGATATGTTAGGCTATGTTAATTTAAATTCTAAAATGCATTTTTTAAAATGTTTTTTAACCTGTCCCCCCTACCCGCACTCTTCAAATTGTGAATTGTCCTCATGAAATCAACCCTCAGAAGGGATTAAATGAAGAGCACAAAGCTTCCTACATGTGCGTTCTGGCAATCTGGTTATTTCACACTGCAGGCTAACACAAATTACAAGCTGGGGTACCTGCGTGTCCAAGTTAAATGCAGATTGTAAATGCAGCACTTAGCCACGTCTCCATTTGAGTTTCCATTAGCATGCCTTTTGTTTTGATGATGAAAACCAACCCATAAAACAACCCAACTACTATACATGTACAGTATTTTCAGTCAACAGAAAACTGTTTTTTCATCATATCACATTTTTCATGGAATAGTCCCTTTCTTTGCTGTAAGAAAATATCACTGTACTTAATTTGTGTACTTAATTCAGTTACAGTTTGCTCTTCTTTTAATGCGGGTCCATGTCGATGTGCATGTCAGCTTTTAGCAGATTCATTATTTATATAGTAAAACATGGAAGGTCTTAAGATTACTTAAAGAGAGTTCAAATTGAAGTAGAGTGTATGCTTATATGGTTATATGGGTGTGATTTGTGACATTAAGATAAAATTATTTTATCCTAACCATAAAAATGCTATATTGCAGATTTGCATACTCATATATTGGCTCGTTGAGGTTTCAGTTTATTGCATGTGTTTGGGGGCTGCAGTTAAAGACCTTGTTACATATGCAGTGCATTTACTGAAACCCCTATCATGTAAGCTTATCTGTCAGTTTTTCAAAGAAAAACATTCAATTTGTGTGTTTCAGTAGGAATAGAAGAATAAAGTACAAACCACTTTGATTGTATTAATATGTGTTATCTTACCATGGTTGTAACTCCAGGTAAACATGAGGTTAATATGTGTTTTTCTATGTCTTAGGGACCAGTCTTATTAAAATATCACAGAAGGTAAAAATAGACAAATGCTTGTAAACAGCTTTACTACCTATACTACAGAGAGGCATTTCATATAGTCTTAAGTACTGGAATGACTTACCCAGATAAAACAATTCTAAAATGATCAAAGCAGTCCAAAACCAATAAAAAATTGAAATGAACTCATTACAAAACTGATGAAGATGTCCACAATTGATTAATTCTGGCTCTGTAATGGTTGTTTCGTAAACAAAACTGTTTTAGGTTAGTACTTTGATTAAAGGTGTCTCAGCCTAGTATTTTCTTTTTGCGTGTGAATGGGTTTGAATTAATTTCTATTTAGTGCATCTTGCAAAATCTTTTTTTTCTCTAATCCAAATCAGATATTGAACAAGCTTGGGGTTTTGGTACCTAGCCACATGTTTTCTGGGAGTCAGGAAACAAAGAGATTTCTTTGATGTCCAGTTTTGCCATATACAGTCTTGATGGGTTTTAAGCTACATTCTTTTGGCACTAAATTAAAATGAGAGAAATTAAGAGTTGAGCTCATGTGTCTTTTGTGATGTCTTGTGCTGAACCCAAAGGTGTTGATGCATACAATCAGTCATCACTGAGCCATGACACTTTTGTTGCATGACTGAAACTGTAAAGCCTGTTTCTCTTATTGTAAGCTCATTGCTTTGCACATGCAAATGCATAAGCTTGCTTTTTGTACATTGCATGCAGCCACCATTTATTTAAGTTGGTTTTTAGGAGATAACGCTAAGAGTTTGAGTGATTTTAGGTGTGCAAAAACAGTACATAAACTCTTAACATGTTCAAGAAGCATATCTCAGAATTTCATATTATATACGACAATGCATAATTGAGTAAAAATACATTTTTTAGACTATGCCTCTAGAAAATCCACACTCAGTTAGGTTCATTTGTGAGAAAGGCACAGTGGGTTGATTATGTATGCATACAGGAATTGACCAGCCACAGGAGCAGTAGTCAATTAAAAGTTCAAGCTGGGGCTTTCCCATTTATATAGTCAAGCAGGTACACAAAAGCATTTCCTGAGGAGTGATACCATTCCACTGGAGTAGTTAACATATTTGTGCAATAAGGCATTCAGCAAAGATATCACAGGACAAAGACTGCTTATTTACAACTCCAGATATCCACTCCCCACTAGTCCTTGAACATTATTTTTAAGTCCAGCACAATTTCAGCTCCGCAAATCTTATCTGACAACTTCTGTTGGCAATTTCTCTGCCCACAATATGCTCTTAACCCTTTCCTTCATGCCTAAGTCTGTTCAGACCGGTTAAATCTTATTTTTTTTAAAGTATCATAAACCCTTTAGAAATTACAAGGTTTATGTTAACAGCAAGTGCCTAATTAGTTGTGGGGTAGCCTAATTTTACAGCTGAGTGATTTAAAAGAGATCTGAAATTACCCAACCCCTAATAATGAATGATTTATAAGGACTGTAAATGTTTGCACACAGACTTGTCGGTAAAAGCCTCCGAAAACCAAATTACAAAAATTAATTCCATCATGTAAAGAATCGGTTGCATTAAGTATGTTAGTATCCCTCTATTCAAGTTCAACATTGAATGTTAAAACTAGCAATGTGTTAAAACTGCATGTTTGTAATGAGGGAAAACAATTAGAGTAGAGATGCACTGTTCTTCTTTGTCATCTTGAAACGTGAACTGTCAATAACATTTTGAATGGGCAATTGAGCTGTTAGCTTACTGCTCTGTTTTTGAGTTCAATTGAAGGCATTAAAGCACAAACTGTTTGTGCAGCTAAGGATATTGATTTTTTCAATAACATGAATTCATTACTAGGCCATGTATGCTAGCAAACAAGGAGGTTTAAAAATGTAAGTAGATTTGCAAGAAATCACTGTACAACTAATACTAAATAACAAAAGAAATGAATGTGATCAATATCAAAGTGGATTTTCTATGTCAAAAGTTCTTCAGAATTATTCCAGCTCTAAAATAGCCAGCAGCTAGCAGCCATATCACCCCGCAACTCACAACTGGCAACCCACTAAAGCTAAGCAGGTGTGAGCCTGGTCAGTACCTGGATGGGAGACCTCCTGGGAAAAACTAAGGTTGCTCCTAGAAGAGGTGTTAGTGGGGCCAGCAGGAGGCGCTCACCCTGCAGTCCATGTGGGTCCTAATGCCCCAGTATAGTGATGGGGACACTATACTGTAAAAATGGTCCGTCTTTCGGATGAGATAATCTGTATATCTGGATGAGACGTAAAACCGAGGTCCTGACTCTCTGTGGTCATTAAAAAGAGCATTTCTTGAAAAGAGTAGGGGTGTAACCTAATAATCCCCATCTATGAATTGGCTGCATTACATTTCTCTGTTTCTTGTGTTTGTGATATATTAAGCATCGATAATTCTGGTTTTTTTTCAGCTAGAATTAAAAAAAAAAATTCTTGTCTAACGATTGTTCATAAGAATTTTGAACACCTTTTTATAGAACATTTACAGGAGATAAAACCATTGGACTTTTCTATTGAACAACTAAAAATGTTGATGGTGGCAGAAAGTCAATATTTTGTTTCCCTAACGTGCTTCAGAATGAGATGTGGAGTATTTTAATTCTAAAGAAAGCTTGGAAATCTAATGGGTTTAATCAACTAAATTATTTTTTGTAATTCTTTGTTTTGTGTTTTATTGTGTATAAGTTAAGTGTTCACAAAATAACCTTCAGGACAGAGGGCTCTTAAAGCTGGTGAAATTATGTATTGTTATATTGAGGTGCTCAATATAATACTGTGGTCATGTTCTCAATAACATTTTTCTTTACAGGAAAGAAGCCACAAGTCATATCGGCCACTGACAGTCCTTACCTTCAGACTGAACTACATGTTTAGTGAACTCAGTGCAATGTCTTATCATCTCCTGAATCTGCTGCTCCACGCTGTTGTCTGTATTATTTTCCTTCGGGTCTGTCGGCTCTTTTTGGATAAGAAATCGAGCCTGGTAGCGGCCTTGCTTTTTGCCGTTCATCCAATTCACACAGAAGCTGTAAGTTTTTATTTTATTCATTTTTGCTAACCTACATTGTGTATACACTTAATGTTAAATTTCTGTTATAATGTAATAATCTGTTGCTTTTTCCTGAAAGTCCTTTTCTAATTTGCAAATTATATGAGAGACAAGTAATGGTGGAAAAGCTTTCTGATCCATTTTTGTAGTTCTGCAGGCTTCTATTAAGCTTATGAGGAAAGAAGTATTCTAAATTTAGTTCATCAGAACTCAGCTACCACTTACTAGAGTGAGAGTTCAGTAAACACTGTCAATTAATTATAGTTTTATGAACATTACAAATCATGTTTAATCCTTAGTAATTGTAGACATGGTAGTGTCTTGCCACAGGAGGGCAGTCGTGCTTTCTTGCAAGTTTGATCATTTTCTCTGGGATTTTTTTTCTCTTTTATGCAAGGCAATTATGTTTTCACGCCTTTGCCCACAAAAATAATGTTTTCTGTATGTGTGATAACGGCATTTCATTCCCGTAATGTAGGATCAGACCTGACTAAGTTACAGTTTCATTTTGTAGTACCCTTTTATGACTAAAATGTACTTCTGTGTTAGACTGAAAGGCCTTTTGCTTTTATCCTGACTTTGAAGTAGTTTTGAAGCAAGACTTGAACATGGTAAAAAAATAGAATAGCTTTCAATAAACAATACTGTACAGCATATGATTTACCATTTTTCCCATGTGATTTGGATGTTATTATTTTCATTAGTATGGCTATGGTGAAATATTTTGGAACACCCTTAGAATTTTACAGAAGTGGATGTTTGTAGTAGCAGGAGGGCTGTATAATTCTAGTATCTTGCCCTGTAGCATTTGCATTCATTCTGGCACTAGGCCCATTCGTTAACATTCGGTTTTGCTTATTTGCTTTGTAGTTGTACCATGAAATAAATTATTGTACATTGTGTTGAAATTGTTGGGGTTGTGCAAATTGTTTGCAAAAGACAAATGTTCATTCAGGTATTTGTTGGTTTGCTCAGCTGTCATAGCTGTGGGAACAGTTTTTGTTGTACCACGAAACACTTCAAATCATAGTCTTTTGTTCTAGAGTGGATACCTAGAGGCAAATGGCTTTGACAAGGTAGAGTAGTTCATCGGGAAAGTCCTCATTGTCATTCATATTTGGCAACTATAATTTGTGATTAACCCATTTTTTTTGTTTGAACAGACTCATGAGTAGGTTTGTTTGAACATATGAATATTTTTCCTTGCATGACTAACACTACAACTGATGTTAAAAAATTAACAAGATGAATCGGAGGTTTTCAGTTGTGTATGAGTGTTGTAGACAAATCATGGGCATTACTTCAAAGAATTATCTGTAGATTTTATCTGTTAAATTTAATTTTAGTCCCTGTCCTGTGTGTAAAATCAAAGTAAAAGTAAAATCAAAACCTTAATGACATTTAATGATGCATTAGTAGTGAGAAGTAAATGCACAAAAACATAATTGTGATACTACTACTAACTCATGAGTATATTTACAATATTATGTTTTTCATTTCTTTTGGATACTTTTTAAAACTAAATTAACTTAACCTTTAAAACAAAATATTGGGGTTATTATATTGATACTTTCAGAAAAAAGCCAGTGGATTTTAGTTATCTAGATATATAGTTAATTGCGCCATTAAATACCTGACGGAAGGTAAAACAAGAATATTCAAAAGGTTTTAATTTCATCACAACTGGAAGGATGACACATTTAGAGGAAGGACGGCACACTTGAAAATATATTTATGAAAATAAAAAAATCAAGTGTTAATGTGATTCAGTTTTACCAAAATTTTATCATGCAAAATCTGGATTTTAGTTGTCTTATGAATATTAATTACTTGTACTATTCAAAGTAAATTGTTAATGATGGTATGTGGGGAAGAAAAAAATGTTTACTCTTTAATTGTAAAAATGAAAATCTCTTAATCTCAAAAAGCTTCATGGGATCATTACTTATGATCTGCTGTGATAGCTAAAATGTTACTTAAAAGTGAGAAAGTAGGAGAAGACCAGGCATGAGTTGCATCAGTATGGGAAAGGAGGTTGATGTTAATGGTCTAAGAGGTACAGTATGTGATTTTGTGACATGCCTCTGGCATTGCTTGAAGTAACATCAGACCTGTGTAATGTGTAAGTTCAGACAGCCTCAAGGGTTCACAGGGAGTTGTAGGAGCTAGATGCGGACCAACCTGATTATATGTAAGTTTAGATTTTCTTTTTTGAGCAATATATATTGTAATAACTTGGGGAGTGTGCATTCATTGACACATACAGTAAGTAGAATTAAAGTGAGAAACTACGTCTAAACTCCTGCTTGTGTAGCAAGCAGTTTGATTAAAGCATTTATCACTTCCCTCTATAATCAGGAAAAGGTAAGTGTGGTCCTTTCTTCTTTCCTGGCACAGCATGGTTTCAGAGTAAAGAACAGGCAACAAGTTTGAACACATTTTTGTAATAAATAGAAATTGAACACAAAATACAAACACAGACTATTCTGTGCAGATTGTTTATAGATCCAGCATGTCCGTTCTAGAGCTAACTTCATTCATTGCCTCAAAAATGGATGAGCCATAATGCAAATTAACCACATGATAGTTGTTTAAGCAGACCCTTCAGCTTTCTCTCTAAAACAAATGCTAAGTGAGGAAAACTATTTCTCTAAATCACATAAATACATCACAGATACAAGCTATTACTGGCAGGTCCTATAAGGAAATCTTCACTCAAAGCTAAAACCAAGCTCTGGTCTCTCTAGTGCTTAAATTAACTGACAGGGTAAAGTCACTACACTTTGGACCTATTTTGCAGGGACTCAACCCTATGGAAAGGTGGAACTCAGATGTGGCATTTTTGATTGTTCAGTTCTAGGTGATGAAAGGGTCAGTTGTGAATAACTGCACCTCTAATGTTCTAAGATAGACTTCTAAACTTCCCAGTCACTTTAGTCTGCTACTAATTTGTTTTGACATCTTTCACATAGGTCTCCAGCTGTTCCTACCCCCCATTCAAAGGCAGTAAATTTAGTATTTGTGGCTAAACGTAACCTTCAGTTCCAGTTTTCTTTTCCAAGGGCTGAAAAAGTGACACTGAATTGACCTGGGTGGTGAACAGAATGTACAATTGTGTAGTAAGTTTACCCTGACACACAATATTGGATGTTAGCAATAGAATGTTTTTGTTTTAAAAGATATTTTAATTTTACTATAAAGTTAAGATAGAAATGTTTAGGGAAAATGTGTAATTTGTTGAATCTTTATATTTGTTTTATTAAAGGTTACCGGGGTGGTTGGGAGAGCTGAACTTTTGTCATCTATATTCTTGCTAGCTGCATTTTTGTCCTACACCAAATCCAAAGGTTCAGACAATTCAATTGGTAAGTTTACTACAAAATCCGATTTCATGTTGTAATACTTAATCCACTGGAGTATAGCGTCTGTCAGAGTTATTCTAAATTGTAAGTAATCTCATTTAATGAAAAGGCTTGTATCCAATAAATGCTTCTTATTTGTTACTAAGTATGACAAAGTTTAAGATTTTAAGAAAGGTTACAGCTGAGAGGCTGATTGGCCCATCCACTTTTTTTGTTAGGTAGTAGTTAATTCATCCAAAGATCTTATTCAGTTGTCTCCTGAGCAAAGTCAGTAGAAAGAAACCAGCTTTGACAATATGACTGGTATAATGTGTTCCAGATTCCCACAATCTTTTTCCTGGTATTTGTAATATAGTGTTTTAATATTTAAGTTTGAATTTAATTTGATATCCGAGGTATGACAGGCTGTTTCTCCAGGCTCTTAATCTCTTAATGGGACTTTCAGAGGTGACTGATAATTTGTTTCCTTTTTTTAACTTTCCAATTTTGCTGGATACACTCATACTGTACATCTTCCTATTGATAACAGGAGTTCTAAAGTCAAAACAAATGCTCCCTTAAGAAATGTTATCAGCTCAATAGCACCGCTTCTTTTTTTAGTAATTATTGGTGACATCATTGGGGTGAATACTTTTGCATGTACCAGAATTCTTTAGAGAGAATGTTGAGACCCTACTTTGCTTAGTTTATTTTTAAAGCTTTCATAGGTGGGAGAACATTTTAATAACTATTAGAGCACATATATTAATAGTCCTTATTTTTTCCTTTACATGTAATGTCAAAGCCAGAAAACTGAAACTTGTATATAAGCTTTGTCAATTCTGATTCTGATTATCAATTGAGTAATATTTGTAACATACCAATTAAACAGTATTGTTCAATATTGTTGTAGTACTGTAGTTGTTTGATCACTTTCTCAAGATGTCTCATCTTTGTACCAAAATCACTAAATATTAAAGTCTCTAATTTGTCTTCTTGCTTTAACAATAGTTGATGTTTGGCAAGATGCTAGCATTGGAACTTTGGACTGTCTAGATGTGTCAACAAATTAAAAATAATAATTCAGAAAAGTAGGTGGTTAAAAAGTTAGAGACATTTGGGACCCCTCCCCAAAGTTTTTATTGTACATTATATTGAGCAATAAATATGATACTTATTGAGCAAGAAAACTGTCAGATGCAAAGGATATTTTGTCTGGAGTTGTTGAACTTGTCTTAAAAAGAGTCTAAATTCTGACATGATGCCTTTTGACCCATATTAATCAGTAAAACCTCGGGGATCCCTGTAACACCCTTAGGGGAAAATAGTGCCACAGCAGATTTACGTGCACATTAAGACAAGGTTGCTCAATAAATCAAAGGAATATGCGATTTAAAAAGAAAAAAAAAACACTTGGAAGTGCCATTAGGTGACAGCGCTATTGTTATTAAGCAAGAGTCAACGAATTAATTTCAGAGTAAGGTTATTATAGTGTGTTTGGTAAGTGTTATGCTTGTTGGAGAGAGGAAAAGTTCATCTACTCTGGGGCACCAAATAGTGAACTAACTTCTAAATAGTCTACACACCATTTACAATTACAGTTAAGTGGGCTAGAAAATATAATGTGTAATGTTATAGTGTATTGCTAAAAATAATGTTTGAACTGATGCTGTGGAAAATATTCAGAAACAGCATAAAATATGTATCCACTTTCAACATTGGATTATATGCATTTAGGTTTGAAAATATTTCAGTAACTCCTCATCCATACGTTAGGACCAAGATATCAACTTGCAAAGGCAAAGTCAGTGCTTGTGTTTATTATGCATTACAAATTAATTTATTTGAGAATAACCATTGATTTATTTGCAGAGAGATCTGTAAAAACAATACTATGATTTAGGGGAGGTTACATAAGTACTTTTTCATCCATATGTTTTAATTTTACTGAGGTTCTTAATTCCTGTTTTAGCATAAGGACCTCAATGTATTGCTCAGTACTGTCATTTTAATAATTGTGACTACATGTCAGTTTTACAAGGACACAGCAATGTTTGAAATTTTCCAGATGTTACTTTTTAATGTTGAGACATTTTCCCCACATGCAATCTAAACGTAAGAGAGCACTGTTTTTATTAAACCTTTTTTGAGCAATATAATGTTTTCTAGCAAAAAGGCCTGTTTCCTCAGACAAAAAGAAAACCACAACGTAGAACTCCTGAGTGATTTTATCTAATCGTTTTTTTAAATATTTTATTATTAGAATAAAATGGTTCTGCCCTAAATTATAATACCACAATTTGACTTAATGGATTATCCAGTAGTATATGTATGTTAGGAATCTCATTTTCAGAAGCTCTACAAATTTTGAAATGATTTTACAGAAGACAGAGTAAGTCTAGTCCCTGCTGATGGGAGTCTTTAACATAATGCTGTCAACAGCCATGCTCTAAAGTATGGATGATAAGATTAGTAAACAATTGAACAGTTTGGAATTCCTTTGGAAAGCCTGTACTCCAGCAATGTGTGTCCAAGGGTTCTTATTCATACACCTGTTGGCTCATCATTTAAAATATATTAGGGCTGTATTAGACATGTCTGTTGATGCTTCATTGAGTTAAAATATATTTTTAGTATAAAAGCATTATTTAGATTGCCAAAATTAATTATACATTTTAAAGAAATTAACTGCTCAATATGGATTCAACCAGGTGTTGCCAAGTTAGGTGATTTAATTAGTGATAAGCTTATATCCTTCTAAGAAGTACTGCGTCTAACATTTGTCCCCATTATGTCCTCAATATTGTAAAGTTTAAAAGTCTACTGCCTAAATCTTCTGAGACTTAGTGATCAGCAGCTGTGCCTCCCATTGGGTAGCCAATATCTCTGTGGGGTCAGATACAATAAATTGGGATACAGTCTGGAATAATGCTAGTTATCCATTTAGAGTAATATACAATAAATTACTTCTGTAAAAGAATTTAAACATGTATACTATATATGTTTAAATATATATAGGATATATATCCTTCGTGATTTATACTATATTATATTTATCAAGCTTAAATATAAGAAGATATCTCATAGCTTGGAGAGGAAAATTAATTAATTTAAACATGTATGGGGCCCTTTAAAGGCTTACTTGACTGGGTCCGGAGACAAAAAATAATCTTAAGAGAATTTTTGAGAAAATATCAAAATTGGAAATAATAGTTATCTTCTAAAAACTAAAAAAGTGTGGTGTTGGGGAAAAAACCTAGAAAAAAAAGTATGGATGTTGTTGACTGAGTGCTGTGCTATGCTGGCCACAAAACCATTTTTGCAACATCACTTAAATGCTTTGTTGCAAAGTCAATGTGGGTTCTGAGTAGGGCTGGGCGATATGGCCAAAAACATTATCACGCTAAAAATTTTCATAACAGTCAATATCAATAATTATCACGATAAATGTCAAATCATTATTTCTTTCAAGTTTAAAGGCAGATTTTTTCTCCTGAGTGAAAGTTGAAGAAACCAGACAGTTAATTGGTAAATTAAACAACTCTTTATTTTAAGAACACAACAAACACTTGCCAAACAGCAGAAACATTAAACAAATCTGAGGTAGAGAGTATTCAAGTCTTTTTTATGTCAAAATATGCATGAGTAAAATTGACAAAATAAATATCTTAATAGAAAAATTAAATACTACAGTGTGATAAAACACACATAGAAGATGGCTCAGACAGACTGCAAAGTTTAAAGTGCTCTGTTTTATGTCTGATCGTAAAAAGCCAAAATATCTCCAAATTACCGAAGTTGAATGACCTTTTCTGTTGACGATGTCATCGTCCTTCGAGCTGGTCGTTGGCAGCACTACATTTGCTTCAGTGTCGCTCATTTCTCCACTCAGCCACCACCGTGTGGGTAAACAACACCATGTTAGCTACCTGGTCTTCAAAACGCACGCGCACTCGCGCAGATGCGCACATGTGCAAAGCATAAACATATATATCAAACATTTATCGAACTTTTGTTAAAATGATATAGAGGAAAATTATATCCCGATAATTATCGTTATCGAATTATCGCCCAGCACTAGTTCTGAGATGAGTTTTCCACACAGCCTTACAGACCAGCTTTGTGGAGTGAATGGTTGGGGATGTAACTGTGTGGAAAACATTGACTTTGCCTTGGCTCAAATGTGTGAAATTGTGCTTGAGTAAACAATGTCCCAGCTTGCCTGGTTGTTCAGTTAGGAGGAACAGTCATATCTAGGCTGTGGAAGTTCAAGTAGGTAGCCGCATCAGTATGCGTAGGCTGCAAAGGAACAAGTAAAGGTTTATTCCATGCTGGAAAGAGAAGAAAAACACACCCGAAGAAGCCACACCTGAAGAAGACTCCACAGACTGTTCCTTTGCATATCTAGGCTGTCTATAGCTAGTGTAGTTCCATGTTCCACTTGTGAATGTTCTAGCCTACTTCAAAGTGTACATTGTACTTTTTTTCCTGATCTGTACGTTACAACTGTAGAGCTTTATCTCTGACTTTCGTTGGAAACACCTTGGTCTTCATGGTTGAATTCTTTCTTGAAATTCACCACCTGACGGAGGGACCAAAGAGGCAGGTGCTCAGTATTGTTAAAATTATGAATCACACTGAAGCCAATCAACTAATTGTATGCCTCTTTAAGTCAATTATGTGCACCTAAACTAATTTGGGTTTCTCGCATCGAAGGGTTTGGATACTTATGTAATCATGACATTTTTCCATTTTTCTTGCATATTATTTATATACTACTTTTTTGTTTTTGGCTTTGAATGTGCAGAGTAGGTCATATGTGTAGCATGAAAGTGCTACTTTAAAGTGTCCTGATTGCAAGCTTTAAAAAAACAATATACAAAAAATGGTCAAAGGTTTGAATACATTTGCAAGACACCGTACATGTCGATAATAACTGTGGAGTTGAAAGACCAGCAAATTTTCTGACTATCCATGATGAGGATTCTTCCATTCAACTTTATTCTTAAGTTTCTGTTGTTTAACATCATCCATGCAAAATCCATCCCAGTCTCTTTCCAGAGGTCATTTTTATTTTGTCTTGCACATTCTTTGATATCTGGCTTCTTTCTTGATTTTCTTTTCTTATAAAATCAGGTCAGCAACATTGTCCTAGTTGAAGTCAGCTCTGATTGTTCCTAAATGCCGTGTTATACTGATCTTACGTTGACTCTATAGTACAACACAACTGTTTTTAAATTGTTGGCATTTTTGCAATCAGCTACCCTGGATGTATCCATGATTTTACATGATATCCATGATATCCTGTCCTTTGTAACTGGCTCAAGGTAGATGTTTTGTAGTGCTGAGTCTGCTCTTTCAACAGTGCCGTAGCTGCTGCAGAGGCCCAATCAATTTAGCATAGTCATAAGGAAACAGCTGCTTGCTAAAGTACATTGAATTAATAAACCAGCATGCTTAAAGTTTTCTTTGATCTGAAAAGTGAAGCAACTTCTGTCCTACAGATAAAATCTGTCAATGAATGGTCATAGTTGCTGTTTCAAAGAGTGCTGTGAAGTCCTCACTCATCTCTCCTTGAATGACATTCTTCAGAAATATGTAGACAATCTCTGGAAGCAAAGACATTAGGCAACACGTTTCTAAGATTGCTGTTTTAGGTAATGGGTGTGCAGTTCACTATAGCACCACTTTCATCAGATCTATCATGACCGCTGCAATTAAAAAGTCTTTATTGTAGTTTCACCTAGAGTTTGAATTTGTTCATATGTTTGGTGTATAGTTTATAACATATTCTTTTTCAACTTTGTGTGTTGAGTTCATGAAACTTGTACATTAAAATCCGCCTATATTTTGTTTAATTGATCATATTTCCAAATCATATAAAGAATGTTGTATTAGGGCCTGTTCTTTCCCAGAGGAAAAAAAACATCTGTACACAGGAGTTTACATTTTCCCTGACACAGAAGTTTTAAGTACAGATGAATACCTCCAAGCAATTTTAGTTCATTTCATTTTGCCAATGTCATGTTTGTCCTGGGTCAAAAGTCAAATGTTGGATATGTATGAAACAAATGAATTACAGTAAAGAGGTGTTAGAATTTTGCAACAGACCTCTTATTGCAGATAACAAGTATGTCAAGCTTTTTTGAAAGTTTTTTTAATATTGTTTTGCAGTCTGGACTCCTATTGCACTGACAGTGTTGTTAGTTGCAGTTGCAACATTATGCAAGGAGCAGGGAATAACTGTCATTGGAGTCTGCTGTGTCTATGAAGTATTTGTTGCTCAAGGGGTAAGGACATCCTGACATTTCTATAAATCATATCTTTGAAGATATTTCAAAACTTTTTTTTTCCTTTTGTCTTTTTGTATTTTATGGAACATCGTAAGAGACCCTGTACACTGTTGGGACATTTGAAGTTCATATAATAGAAGTTTTAGAGCAAGGTCTAATATATACCTATACCTGTCTAAGAGGGAAAATAGGTATGGGACACTGCTTTCAGCGTGTGCATTATTTTGTATCCCTCTCTCCTATCATTGCCCTTGCATTAGCACCTTAGCTCCTTCTACATAGGAGTGGGGTTTCAGATTTCTCACCCAGTGAACCACTAAACTCTAGGGTTACTACTTAATTGATTAGAAGTAGCTATTAGCATTCACTACGTTTCAGACATTAAAGAAGGTTTAACATTTCTTGCGTCATCAGCTTGTTATTAACTGTAAAAATAATGTATATCAAAATAAAAAGAAAGGTGTTACATTAAAGGTTTACTTATGTGAAAAAAATATTTTCGAATTATCATAAATTAAGTACAGAGGTCAAACTAAAAAATTAAGACTTTAGATATTTTTCCCTATTGTTATTTTTAAATCCATCTGAAATTCCAAATCCTAGATGAAAATTCCTCAAATTTGACAAGTTTGTTAAAGGCCTTTGTGAAGTGATGTGAGAGTAAACATATCATATAGGTCACATGGCTGCAATATTTGATTTTGAGCAAAAATTGATCAAATGTAAAAATTTCCGTTATGTTGTGGAAGTTGAGAAGTCTTAATAAAGGTGGAATCTGCATTTATTGAGAATGGATTTGACATCAAACACGAAGGAACACATTCTAACTTTTAATCAAACTTTTATTAATATGCTATATAATAGCTATATAAAGACATAATATTTACAGTGCCTTGCGAAAGTATTCGGCCCCCTTGAACTTTTCAACCTTTTGCCACATTTCAGGCTTCAAACATAAAGATATAAATTTTTTATTTTATGTGAAGAATCACCAACAAGTGGGACACAATTGTGAAGTGGAACGAAATCTATTGGATTTTTGAAACTTTTTTAACTAATAAAAAAATGAAAAGTGGGGCGTGCAAAATTATTCGGCCCCCTTGCGTTAATACTTTGTAGAGCCACCTTTTGCTGCGATTACAGCTGCAAGTCGCTTGGGGTATGTCTCTATCAGTTTTGCACATCGAGAGACTGAAATTCTTGCCCATTCTTCCTTGCAAAACAGCTCGAGCTCAGTGAGGTTGGATGGAGAGCGTTTGTGAACAGCAGTTTTCAGCTCTTTCCACAGATTCTCGATTGGATTCAGGTCTGGACTTTGACTTGGCCATTCAAACACCTGGATACGTTTATTTGTGAACCATTCCTTTGTAGATTTTGCTGTATGTTTGGGATCATTGTCTTGTTGGAAGATAAATCTCCGTCCCAGTTTCAGGTCTTTTGCAGACTCCAACAGGTTTTCATCCAGAATGGTCCTGTATTTGGCTGCATCCATCTTCCCCTCAATTTTAACCATCTTCCCTGTCCCTGCTGAAGAAAAGCAGGCCCAAACCATGATGCTGCCACCACCATGTTTGACAGTGGGGATGGTGTGTTGAGGGTGATGAGCTGTGTTGCTTTTACGCCAAACATATCGTTTTGCATTGTGGCCAAAAAGTTCGATTTTGGTTTCATCTGACCAGAGCACCTTCTTCCACATGTTTGGGGTGTCTCCCAGGTGGCTTGTGGCAAACTTTAGACGAGACTTTTTATGGATATCTTTGAGAAATGGCTTTCTTCTTGCCACTCTTCCATAAAGGCCAGATTTGTGCAGTGTAAGACTGATTGTTGTCCTATGGACAGACTCTCCCACCTCAGCTGTAGTTCTCTGCAGTTCATCCAGAGTGATCATGGGCCTCTTGGCTGCATCTCTGATCAGTCTTCTCCTTTTCTGAGCTGAAAGTTTAGAGGGACGGCCAGGTCTTGGTAGATTTACAGTGGTCTGATACTCCTTCCATTTCAAGATGATCGCTTGCACAGTGCTCCTTGGGATGTTTGAAGCTTGGGAAATCGTTTTGTATCCAAATCCGGCTTTAAACTTCTCCACAACAGTATTACGGACCTGCCTGGTGTGTTCCTTGGTCTTCATGATGCTCTCTGCGCTTTCAACAGAACCTTGAGACTATCACAGAGCAGGTGCATTTATACAGAGACTTGATTACACACAGGTGGATTCTATTTATCACCATCAGTCATTTAGGACAACATTGGATCATTCAGAGATCCTCGCTGAACTTCTGGAGTGAGTTTGCTGCACTGAAAGTAAAGGGGCCGAATAATTTTGCACGCCCCACTTTTCATTTTTTTATTAGTTAAAAAAGTTTCAAAAATCCAATAGATTTCGTTCCACTTCACAATTGTGTCCCACTTGTTGGTGATTCTTCACATAAAATAAAAAATTTATATCTTTATGTTTGAAGCCTGAAATGTGGCAAAAGGTTGAAAAGTTCAAGGGGGCCGAATACTTTCGCAAGGCACTGTATATTTATTTTTTACATATATTATATTTAGGTTATCAGATGCAGAGCATGTGATTTATTAACACTGCATTCTTCTGTGTGTTTGTGTAAATATAGGTAGCCAGACGAAAATGTGTGGTATTTTTGTAGTAATATTTTTTTTTCTTTTTTTCAGTTTACTTTGCCTATGTTGGTTGACACGTTGCTTCAGGTTCTGCGAGGAAAAGATGGTCTTCCATATTCTATTCTGCAAACATTATTAAAGCTTATTGTTCTCATTATCAGCACTTTATTATTGGTAATTATAAGGGTGCAGGTTATCCAATCTCAGCTGCCTGTGTTTACCAGGTAAGAATAATGTTAATATCACAAAATTATAAATTCACTAAACATACATAGCTAAACAGCTGAATTATTCAGATAGAGTATTACTTGTTTCTAGAAGTCTGCTTTTAAAAGAGCTGCATAATCACCAGAAGTAGTAAATACAGTGCTGTGAAAAAGTAAGTACACCACATGAAAAGGTGTGTGTTTTTCCACATATTTGCGTTTATGGATCTTTTATCTTAATTTCAACAATATTGATAAAGGTGATCTAAATTAACAAATATCAATGAAAATTATTCTTTGCAATCATTTATTTAACAAAAAAGTTAAAAAATGCAATTGTCTGCTGTGGAAAAAATAAGTACACACCCTAGCTTCAATAGCTAGTGTTGGCCCCTATGGCAGAAATCACTTCTTGTAGGCCTTTCTTGTAATTGTCTATCAGTCTCCTATATTGACTTGGATACATTTTTGCCCGCTCCTCCTAACATAACACCTTCAACTGTATGATGTTTGAGGGCTTTCTTGCATGTACTGCCCACAGCATTTCTATGGGGTTAAGATCTGGGCTTTGACTAGGCCATTCCATAACCTTCCGTTTACTCTTTTTGAGCCATTCTTTTGTGGATTTGCTTGAGTGTTTTGGGTCATTGTCTTGTTGCAAGGTCCACTTACGGTTCAGCTTCAGCTTTTTGACAGATGGCCTCACATTTTCCTCAAGTACTCTTGGTTACAATGTGAAATTCATGGTTGACTATATGATTGCAAGCTGGCCAGGCTCTGAGGCAGAAAAGCAGCCTTAGACCATAATTGTGTCCACCACCATACTTTACAGTTGGTATGAGCTTCTTTTGGTCAAAGGCAGTTTTTGGTTTTTACCAAACATGACGTCTGGCATTGTGGCCAGACAGCTCTACCTTTGTCTCGTCCGTCCAGAGCACATTGTTCCAATAGTCCTGATCTTTACCTAGATGTTGTCTGGCAAACTTCAGTCGTGCATCTACATTCTTTTTTGAGAGCAGAGGCTTCTTCCTTCCTTACCTCGCATGTAGGGCAAAGTTGTGCAGTTTCTTTCGGATAGTTCACTTTGACAATGACTGAGGCAAGACTTGCTTGTAAATCCCTTGATGTTATCCTGGGGTTCTTGGAGACTTCCTGCAGCTACTTTCGGTCAGTGCATGTGTTGAATTTGGTGGGACAACCGGGCCTGGATAGATTGCCAGTGGTTTGAAATTGTATCCATTTGTAGATGATCTTTTGGACAGTGGAGTGATTGGCTACAAATTATCTTTATTATAGCTTTAAAACCCTTCCCAGACTCATAGGCATCAACAGTCTTTCTTCTGAGGGCTGCAGAGAGCTCTTTGGATTTTGGCATGATGTAGCAACACACCTCAATTGCTAAGACCAAACCAGACCACAGGTTTCTGATGTTTATGTAAGCTAGCGCCCTCCAAGTTACTCTCTAGTGATGTTCTAATCTTTTGCACCTGTTTTGGTGTATCTGATTCTAATTTTAGGCATTTGATGCAATGATAAAGGTAGGGGTGTACTAACTTTTTCCACACAAGGAAATTGCATTTCTGTCAGTTTAAATAGTACAAATGAGTGCAAAATGTGATTTTTTAATTAGTTTACCTTTATCTATCACTGATATTATCAGAATTGTTGAAATGGCGATCAAATATCCTTTTGTCCAAAAATGTAAAAAAGACAAACTTTTTCATGGGGTGTACTTACTTTTTCACACCGCTGTAGATAAAATATTACACAGTGTGCAGATGTTATTGAATTAGAAGAGGTTTTCCACTACGTATTGTGATATTTGGTTTGAATTAGAATAAAACCTTTGTCAATGTTTTAGACGCACACAAGTGTTTCACCATTTTTTTCATTTACTGACATATTGGTTGTACCGTGCCAAAACAGTATTCAAATTCCTAATCTTTCTAGTTAATTTATTTGAGACAATTCACAGATGCTGCTGCTGAAAAACTCAACTCTACAGGATCAGAGTTGAAAACTCATTCTGTTGGTTATTTTGTTGGAATTATGTAAATGTGTTAAGAGCAGACACAAAATTTGAAACATTAATGAATACCTCTGAAAAAATAAGTAATTTTTTCTACACATCTCTTTTAACACCAGTTCACGGTCATGAAATTTTGCTAGAAATTAAATACAGAACTCCAGACAAACTCAGTGCAAACTCTAAATTTGTTTACCAGTTTACACATTTAATATTTACAGTTAAAAATAGAGATACATTTAATCTGTGTAAACTGTATTCTGTTGAAATGGGATCATCTGAGAAGAGATCTCCACCTATTGTTAGATATTGAATAGTATTCTAATTCCTGTCTGATATGTCCTAATTGCTCTCGCAAGGTTAGAAGGTTTAGCTAGTATTGTGGTTTCACAATCCTGTATAAACAAACACCAGTGTCACTTCAAGAAAAACGTCATTCAGATTTTATGTTGAGTGTTCGCTAGTCATGTATGATCAAGTGGCAATATGTAGATTCCTGTATACCCTCATGTTCCATATTTCATAAAATGTCCAGATTTAAGTGTTTGTTTATTTTCCAAACTGTGTATACTAAAATATAAATCTGTGATGTTTGTTATTTTGTTTTGCTTTAAGGGTTTCAATGACAAAATCAGTCTAACAGGTTTTTTTCTGGTTCCATTAATGCAGACCCGTTCTCTTCATGATCTTGTATTCTGCTGTGTTGTGCAATACATTGTTTTGTGCATAACAAATTAATCCCTTTCCAAATATCCTGCAGACAATGTCTTGTAAAGCATAAAGATCTCATGGTGGAAGTTATATCTGTGAATTCATGTTGTTCTTCATACAACAGACAAGGCAAATTAGAAAGTGTATTCGTTTATATCTTTAGAATTTTAAGTTGAACTTTAGACTGCGGCCCAAGCAATTGAGACATGAAGATAAATGATGAAAAGGACAAGTAATTGGCAGCAGCTTTACTACCTTGTAACCTGATCTTGTCAGATCTCAGAAATGTAGTTAGACTGGTTCTGGATAGCACCTGGATAGGACTCAGTAGGTGACACTTCCCCCCTGGTCCGGGATTTTTAAACCAATGCCCCAGTATGTGACACTTGGCTCTTTAGTGGTGCCATTAATCAGAGTCTTTACATACAGTATTCTGACTACTTTGCCATTAATGATTCCAGGGTAATTTTTGAATGAGTAGAGCTGTTAACCCCAGTGTCTCCGCATAAAGACTGATGGGTGTAACCCAGGTGGGTGCTATCGTTTAGTGGTGGTGGATTGCAATTATAAGTGCAATAATTATGAATTTGATTTGTTTGTGAGTGCCACCTAACCATAAAACATCTAAGTGACAAAATATACTACCTCTATGTTTAATTGTAGTAACTTTCTATTATAAGGTATATTTCTTTTAATGGTGCACTTTTTTCTCTTTTTTAGATTTGATAACCCTGCCGCTGTTAGCCAAACACCTACAAGGCAGCTGACTTTTAACTACCTCTTGCCAGTTAATGCTTGGCTACTCCTGAACCCATCCGAGTTATGTTGTGATTGGACAATGGGTACTATTCCACTAGTTGAGTCCTTACTGGATGTCAGAAATCTTGCCACCATATCCTTCTACTGTTTGCTTGGGATGATGGTGTATCAAAGTCTCCGATACTCTGAGAACTCATCAAAAACTGTTATCATGGTAAGGTTCAAAAAGTGAACGTAAAATGTTTGAGCTCAGTGCTTTTAACGTGAACTCTTTCTCATTTTATCCTCCAAAGCAGAACATGCCCTGTAATATGATGACACAGCCCAATGCATGTTGTTACATTAGTTTTATTTTTTATATTTAACCTTTAAAGTATCAATATTGACACTGTGACATCTTCTAGGATACTTATGTGTAATGGTAAAAAAAAACATCAGAAATATGTGGATTTATTTATATTATTTTAACTTTAGTTAAAATTCATTTATATTTAATAATTATGAGTTAGTGAATATTAACTGAATAGTGCTTTCTCGTCTATAAGGATTCTAAAGCATTTTATTTCAGGATACCAACAGTGAAGTGTAGCACCTACATGGGCAAAGCATTGCAATTATTCTCTGTTCACATCACTTGGTAAATTGTTTACCAATTTAACCTAGGAAGAAACTCATGCTGCATAGAATATTAATACTCCTTTAAATTCTTAAAACCATGTAAGTCCATGGATTATCATACTGCGTGATTTGAGGTCTCCCTCATCAGCACTGTGTATTAAAAAGCATTTAACTTTCCTTCTTGTTTAACGAATGTAAAATATGAGTTATAAAATCCATCTGGAGTAGCATTTGAAAAAAAAATGTTATTTTAATTTTTATGCTCTGAATATCAAGAGTTCAATTTCAATTTTAAAAGATTTTTTTTTTAATGGGAAGGTCATTAATCTTATATCTTGTGTAACTTGCTGTGATTCTGCCCTGAAATAATATGAAATAGTGCTGCAATAGCTTCCTTTTGTAAGCTAAATAGAGTTTATGAACTTGTACAAACGTTGTTTATGCTCTCATGATTTGTCTCAGGGAGAGGAGATTAATCTTAATTAGTATTACATTTCCCTTCTTACACTTTAAAAACCAAGGGATTTGTCTGAACCATTAAAGAAACGTTTTAAGCCCATTACATTTTGATATCAGGCTGCTTGTGTTTTATTTGGCTCAAGGGCTAGTGGGTAACAAAGTAACCAAGATCTTAGTTGAAAAGTGATTGCTTAAGTTGGTGTAAAAGCAAATGCATCGTTGAAGTGGTAAACTAATTGTCAATTTTTAATTAAACATTAAAAGTAATACAGATCAAAGATCTTTTTTTTTAATTAGGATCCATATTTATATTATTTAGGTAGTGAATTTGTGTTCTGTAGTTCTGTACCTGCAGTCATTCATGTTATCAAAGAATGTTTGTCTTTACAAGGGAACATTAGGATTATGGTAGATAAGGCACTGCAAAGTCTGTGTACTCTTAAATAAGTTTAAGAATAAGTATTTGATGATTTTTATGTATCGTATCAACATTGTCATTTAAAAATGTCCCTTCCTATTGGCCAGAATACTCTGGAATTTCAGTGGGTTAGTGTTAGGGTTCCACCTTCATGGTACAGCCTTCCCAAAATCGGCAAGAAAACACAAATGCCAACCTGCTCATCCTTTTTTATACAACACAAAAAGGATTTAAGTTCAAGTTTATTGTCAACGAAATGCTATTTAGCTAGCTCTCATACGATAAGAAGTACAAAAAAAACAACAATACAATTGTATAAGAAAAGAAAGACAGAGACAACAGGTAATGTGCAAAACATCAGATGTGCGAAATCATACATCAACAGAATGAAATAAAGGATAGAAAATTATGGGGAGTGAGTTTCTTGAGATGTGAGGTAGAGGTAGATTTCAATGTATGTTTGAGTTTTGGTAAGAGAGAAGGCACTGTGAGGTTCAGATCGTAGGTGAGAGAGGCTGAGAGTTTAATAGTTTGATAGTGCAGGGGTGAAAACTGTCTCTGAGTCTGGTAGTCCGGGCCCGAATGCTCCGGTACCATTTTCTAGATGGTAGAGGGTCAAACAGTCTGTAGCTGGGGTGTGTGGGGTCTTTGATGATGCTTAGATCTTTCCTCAAGCACCGTCTGTCATAAATGTCCTGGATGGATGGGAGAGCAACCCCAGTGATGGACTGGGCAGTTTTCACCACCCGCTGTAGGGCTTTGCGGTCAGCAATACTGAAGTTGCCATACCACACTGTGATGCAACCTGTCAGTGTGCTTTCTGTAGTGCATCTGTAAAATTTAGAGAGGATCTGGGGAGATATCTTAGCCTTCTTCAACCGTCTTATGAAGTACAGGTGCTGTTGCGCTTTCTTGATCAGACAAGTGGCGTTGAGAGACCATGTGAGGTCCTCGGTGATATGGACGCCAAGGAGTTTGAAGTTACTGACCCTTTCCACTTCAGTCCTATTGATGTGGATAGGGGCATGTCCGTTTTGCAGTTTCCTGAAATCAACGATCAGCTCCTTGGTTTTGCTGACATTGAGGGTGAGGTTGTTGTCTTCACACCACGTTGTAAGGAGATTGACCTCCTCCCTGTATTCACACTATGTGTGAATACTATAGTGATTTTTAATCACTATATGTGAATTCATTTAAAATGCATTTCATACTGTTTGCTAGATAGCTGTTATAAAGGCAAGGACTCCAAATTATACACATTGCATCCAATAAGTTAAAATATTTCATTACAATTATTGTGTTCTTGGTTAATGTTACTTTATACTCAGGTTATTATTTTTAATGATGCAATCATATTTTTAATCATACAAAGTTCTGCCGCCCTGTAGTAGATATAGAGAAAATCTGATAATCTGTTGCTCAGTTTACCAAAAAGTAGATTTTTTAAAATAATTTACCAGAGCATAATTACAGCAACAACTATTAACTTTGAGAAATCATATTTAACCAATGAGAATTGTTATACTAGCATTAAATGGGTGGTTATGTAAGGTGTTTGTATTATTCTCTCATACTTTAAACTATATAAAGTAATACATTACTGACCAAGAAGAATTTATATGTTAATTAACAATGAAGGCTAATAGTATAATGTCACTCAGATGATGTGTAAATGTGCTGTTATAAAAATGTAAGGATCTCTATATTGCTTCAGATAATTAAGAATATGTATTTAAGAACCTCGATGAAGAGGGGATTCAGTGGCTGACGAGATTGCTAAACAATATTGCAAAGGAAGAGAGAATTCCAGAAGAATGGACAAAAAGCAGTATGGTTACCATCTACAAGGAGAAAGGAGACCCAATGGAGTGTAAAAACTATAGAGGAATAAAACTTCTGGAACATGGATTGAAAATCCTGGAAAGACTCAGGAAGATAGTCAGGATCCACAACTCACAATTTGTATTCTCAGCGGAAAAAGCACAACAGATGCCATTTTTGTTATGAGAGAGTTACAGGAGAAGACACTAGAGAAAGGGAAAAAGTTGTATGTGGCCCTTCTGGACTTGGAGAAGGCATATGACCGTGTGCCCAGAGAGGTGGTGTATTGGTGCTTGAGGAAGAAAGTACCAGAAAGCATGGTGAAGTTAGTTCAAGCAACCTGTAGAGATGCAACTAAGAAGATGATAACACAACGGGGAGAGACAAAAGAGTTTGAAATCACAGTTGGAGTACACCAAGGATCAGCACTAAGTCCTTTCCTTTTCATAAACATCATTGACACACTGACAAAGGAGGTAAGAACAGAAGTGCATTGGGAACTCATCTTTGCTGATGATGTGGCACTGATGGCAGATTCAGAAGTAGAACTACAGGAGAAAGTGTTCAAATGGCAGAGGAGTCTGGAAAAGGGTGGACTGAAAATGAACGCAGAAAAATCTGAAATAATGGTAATGGAGAGAAGAGGAGATACTATGACCAATGTTGAGGAGACAAATGGAGGAAAACTGAAAGAAGTTGATGGCTTTAAATACCTTGGATCAAAACTGGTAAAGGGAGGAGAAACACTGGAGGCAGTAAAACAAAGAGTGAAAGCTGGATGGAACAAGTGGAGAGAAATAACTGGAATAATCTGTGACAGGAAAATTCCTAGAAAGTTAAAGTGCAAAATGTACAAGACTGTGATTAGACCTGTACTACTATATGGAGCTGAATGCTTGGCAGTTGGGAAGAGGGAAGAGAACTTGATGAGAAGAACTGAAATGAGGATGTTGAGATGGATTCTGCAGATTTCAATGAAGGATAAGATCAGAAATGAAGAAATCCGTAGACGATGTAGGGTGGTGGATGTGGTTGAGAAGATGCGAGAGGCGAGGTTACGGTGGTATGGACATATCAGGAGGGACATTGAGGAAGTAACAAAGAGGGTAATGGAATTTGAGGTGGAAGGTAACAGAGGAAGAGGCAGGCCTAGACAGAGATGGATAGATAGTGTGAGAAAAGATATGGAGGTATGTGAAGTGAGTGAGGAAGATGTGCTCGCCAGAGACAAGTGGAGAAGAGCAACCAAAGCAGCTGACCCCAGGACAGTCTGGGACTAAGGCTGTGAAAAAGAAGAAGAAGAAGAATTAAGAATATGTATGTTGCACTAGTTGTGGACATAAGAGTCGGGTATTTTGGAAGCCTTACAGTTAAATTACAGTGAACATAGTTTTCTAATATTTCTGACAATTGTCCGGTTTCCTGCCAGTCTTGGTCCTTTGTTGTAGTGAAGCAGCAAAGAAGGGCTGTAGTCTGGGTTCTGGGGCTGGTTCACATGAAGTTTGTTCTCCCTGTGTTAATGCAGCATTCCAGTTTCCTTCCACAGTCCAAAGATGTACGGGTAGATGAATTGGCTTCTGGGAAAACTGGCCTTGGTGTGTGTGTTTGTGTCTTGTCCAGGGTGTATACTGTCTTGCCCCCATTTCTTGTCGGGATAGGCTCCAGCTCTCCCATGACCCTGTGTTGGATAAAGCAGTTAGAAAAATGATGGATGATTCACATCATAGTAATGGGGATGAATATGAATTATAACTTGCATATAGAAATTTGATTTGTTCATCAAAATTAAAACCACAGGAAAACAAAATATCAAGTTGCTTCAAAGAAGTATTTTAGTTTACACTAATTTTATGTGCTATGCCTAGGCTCCCATCAAGTAATTGCCGAACCATATGACAGAGTGGCTAATGAGTTTTTCTGTTATTTCCGATGAGAAATGTAAACAAACCCATTATGCATCTGTCTTTTCTATTCAAACAAATGACAAATAGCTTTTTTCGTAATTGATATTAAGTGGCAGGAGTATGTATATTAATAGCTGAATTCTGATCTTCATAATTTCATACTTGTTGGCTTGGCCCTTCTGCCGATTGCCTTGAGTCTTTTCTCAAACTGTTACCTTATTAGGCAAAATGGATAATTCATCTGGGAGGCATGGTGGCACAGTTGTTAGTATTGCTGCCTTGCGATACTAGGGCTCTAGGTTAAGTTCCGGGTCTGGTATTGGGTTTGTATGTTCTCAGCGTGGTTCTCGGGGTGCTCTGGTTTTCTCCACTGTCCAAGAACATACTGGTAGTTTAATTGGTTTCTGGGAAAATTGGCTCTGGTATGGGTGTGCGAGGGTCTATGTCCTCATGTACCCAGCAATGAACAGGCATCCCGTCCAGGGTGTACCCTGCTGTCTTTGGCTGTGGCTCACTCTGAAACACTGAATTGGGTGAAGTAGCTAGAAATTGGATGGATCGTTCATCCCCGTACCTGATATAAAAAACACCACTGGTTCTTTGACATTTACATTGATTCTATTGGGCTAACTAGGTACATACAGTAAATGTTTGTATTAACATATTTGCTGGTTGCTATAGTATGTGGGGCTAAATGGGTAGAACATCCTCAAAATATGAAAATAAACTCATTTTTTAACCAGACATAATCCTGATGTGACTAACTGCAGCAGGAGGTTCAAAAGTTTACCATGCACAGACCTTCCACTTCCTGCTTGACTTTTTGATGCAACCAGGCAAGTCTGTTTTAATTCAGAAATGAATAGTTGTTTTCATCATTTGTAATGACTAATATTTAATATGCTTTTAAATTCCGCATATTTCAAATTTATTCTTGGTTTGTTTTGCCCTCATCTTCTTCTTTAATGTTTTAGCAACTTTATTTTATGAGAAATGTAATCATTTACTGCCTGAAGCATTCTGCGGTGTGCAGGTAAACCTGACTGTTGCGGTTCAACAGGCTTGCTGAGGCTAGTACTGGTAGTACTAGATCAACAGCTCTCTGTTGACTTTGGCAGTGTGGTGTCTCCTGTACCATTGTGGCCCCTGAGCCTGCTGGGACAGGCTTATTGGCACACGTCAAAGATACCGCATCCGACTTAAATCTCATGCGTCTTTTGCTTCAGCAATTTGTTCTTCAGCGAGTGTCCAACATAGAGTGTAGAGTTGTAGAGATGCATAGATTTCACTGTGAAGTCCAGAGTTTTCACCCCCACAAAGTTTTTCATTGAAATGGCATGTATTAGATGTCCTGGAAGGCTCATATTTGTGAAATACCAGCATACATGTGTAATTAACAGTTCACCCAGAAAGCATGCACATTATTACAGGCACATTACAAATCATGTAATACAAAAATGTGCTATATTTGGTAGTCCACCATGTTATTTAAACTCTGGTGGCCCATAAAATGTTTACTTCTTTGTGTTTGGATTTTTAATATGCAGTATTGGATCTGTATTAGTTCCAGATTTAAACCATTGTGCTCTTTAACAAATTACATTCCAGGATGTACCATGAGAAAATATTTGGAATAGTCATCCTCAGAAATTAATGAATACTCTGGTTGTATTGTAATTTGGTTTTATTACACTTCACTTGTATTGGCTTGATTTTGCATTATACAAGTTCAATCCAAATGTATTGACTTTTTTTTAGCTTAGTGAGTATGCACACTTACCTCTTAGGATACACGTTACTGTGATATTTTTAGGGACTGCATTCATCCATTCGGTTTATGAAAGCGCCTTTAATCAAGAATCTGCCTTATTCTTTCTAAGAATCCCGTACCCTCTACAAGCATACACTGGAAACAAATGTCAAAGACTACCTTCTCTGAACATCAATTCCAAAAGTTTGATGCTCACTTACATCAGGCATCAGTGGATTTTTTATTTATGATCATAAGTAAATATATTCTGTATACTGTGATTACAGGGCACAAAAGACACAAACTAATCCGTTTTTTTTGTTGTTGTTGTCGTCTAGGCGCTATCTTTGATAGTTCTGCCATTTATTCCAGCTTCAAATTTGTTTTTTCCTGTGGGTTTTGTTGTGGCTGAGAGAGTCCTCTATGTTCCCAGCATGGGTTTCTGTATTTTAGTAGCACATGGATGGAGGAAAATTGCCCAGAATGGGTAAGTAAAAGTTTCTTTGTCATTTGAGTGCATGTAATAGGTTAATTTATTATGCCCAGATTTATTTTTTCCTTCCCAACACCACTGATTTGGTGAACCTTAACTGTTCCATCACATTATCAAAAAATAGTTTTTATACAATTTTTGACGAGACTTTAAAATTAGTGCTTAATGGTATTTGCCATAGTAAAAAGTAAAAATCAGGTACTTAGGTTGCCTTATAGCAAATGGCATAGTCCATAGTAGATCCTGTAACTTGAAGATTACAAGTTTTAAAGTGATGTCTGCAAGGTGAACTTTGTTTTGGTTTCTGTACACTGTGCTTCGTTAATGTAGGCTATTCTTTTTCTTCAAAGTCCAGTGTCTGCTTCTGCCCAGGTTACAATGCAAAAAGACTGATTTCATATAAGAGTCTCAGAAGACAAAACATTTAATTTCTTCTCAAATCTGTAAGAATGTACATTAGAAAAGTCAGCTTGTTATTTCAGTTTGAAATACAATACAAATGGAAAAGAGAATTTTAAAATATTTGTTTGCATTTTGTTAAGACAATTACATTTTGTAACATGAATAGAACTTAGTGTAATATAGGGTTTAGATCATTAGTATTATACAGTACATAATCAGTTTTGGTGATGTCTATTTACATTTAGGGATACATTAATATTTTTTTAAAATGTATTTTTTGCATTTTCCCTTTTTCTTGATTATAGTAATCTGAAAAACATTGCCTGGCTTGGTGTGGCCATTCTGCTGGCATCCCATGCAGTCAAAACAGTTCATAGAAACTGGGATTGGGAGTCAGAGTACACGCTGTTCACTTCTGCTTTAAAGGTATACAATACTTTAACTTGCAGTGTTTGCTTTAACTTGCTAAGTAAAATATGGGTTTTGTATTCATAAAGCTCGAATACTAGAAGTAAAGCAGATTTGCAACATTCGTGATTTGCAGTTTGGTTTTATGTATTTTTAAGCAGTTATACCTTACTTTTTAATGACCACTTGTAGAACTCCTGAGATCACTGTCAGACAGAATAGAGTACTTGAACAACCCTCATGAAATTAATATATAATTATATATGCAGTTTACATTTATATTACAGTATTAATACTATATTTTGTTACTGTTTTATGTGTCGTCTTTGTGGAAACTTTTATTTTCTGTATAATCCAGAATGTTATGACATTTTAAAATTATATTCCACAGGGACTCATTCAGAGCATCTGGAAAATGTACCTGTCCATTAGCATGTCTTCTAAATGTGGTGAAAGCCACCTATAATGATGGAAGCACATTTCATATTACGTTTCCGTTCAAAAGCAAATGTAGGTGTTATTCATGGTCAAATTTGCTCCTGTCACTGTTGTACAAAATTGTACAAAACCAGTAAAACTGAAACATTGATACTGTTTCATGTTTGGAAAACTGTTTACATTCATATGTACACAATAATTGCAGTGTACAGCATGATGTACGTAATCAAGAGAAGCCTGCGTGTTTCTTAGCTGGAGGCCAAACAATATTGTGTGTAGTTTCTAAGCTGTTTCCAAGTGTCTTACGTAGGTAGTACTTAGAACACTTAGTACTTAAGTGTTAAAGTGTTATGAAATAAATACTTATAAATAAAAACTTTTAACACAATGATTACTGACAGCTTGAAGAACATGCCAGTTTGGTACCTTCAAATAAAGAAAACAAGAATTGTTGGATAAAAATACTTTTTTTCAAGGGAGTGGAGGTGACCTGAGCAGAACCTCTGTGTTCAGCTGCCGTCACTCTTATCCACAAATGTCCTCTGCCTAATTTGTTTTTACAGTGAGTTGAAATGTACTGTTCATTTAGTATACACATATCCTGAACTCTTATACCCAGTTACATTTTTGTTCAGGATGTTAATCATTCAAAACAGGACTGGTATAGCTCAGTGATTTTTATAATTTCTGTCAGTTTACAAAGAATTTTCAGCATTTTCAAATGCAGCATTACTTTTTCATGTTCTGAATAATTGCCATAATTATTTACTATGGCAATAGTAACGTTTGTTTTAGAACCATCAGGACAAATTTGATTTATAGTCAATGTTTCATACACTGAAAATAAGATGTGGTGGTCATTAAATACTTTTTAGAGAGAAATGTGTTCATTTACATGATATTGAGGGGAAGGTCTTGGTAATGTAAGTCCCTTTTTTCAAAGCAGAGAGGTATATTTTGTGTTTGGAATTGAGAAGTTCTCAGATGTACTGGTACTTTGGATGCAATATGTCATAGCTAATGTATATATAATTATTCTGATGTATGTAAGTAAACCATCTCTTAGGTATAATGGATTTAAACAAACATTAAATATACAAAAAAAAGTGCAAAAAGCATGAATGAAAAAGATCAACAAATCATACATTTTCAATATGAAATGTGATATACACAGTAAAAATCAATTAGTGTTGACTATGACCTTCCTGATCATTAATACAGTCTTGGCAGTCCTGACACGTAGTCCTGACCAACCTCTGGATAGACTGCTTTGTGATGTTCTACCACTTTTCCTGTCCATCTACAGCCAGCTGGCTAAATTCTCCACTTGATGGCATTATTGATTTCAACGTCCCACAGGCATTCTATTGGACTCAAGTCAGGAGAGAAACATGACTGTGGAATAGCCTTAACATTGTTTTCTGCAAGTTGTACCAATGTAATTCTAGCACTTTGTGGTCTTGTGTTGTCCTGTTAGGAAACAAATTCTTCGTATTAGCTTATGGCAACGGAAAATTATTGGTTTGAGGCCTTTGTAAGTGTATTTCTAAACGAGAAGGTCGTCTTCAATCTATACTGAAAGCACTTTTGTGTAAAAGGAGGTTTCTACCTATGTCATATGTCTACTGCCACACAAGTTGACTACAGTCAGTGTAATGTTCACTGCGTCACTGTGGGTAGCTGCGTCAGCATGTATAGTCTGCAAAAGAGAGAAAACGCAATGTTTCGGCTGTGGAGACTTCTTCTGGTGTGACACCTGAAGAAGGATTCATAGCAAAAATGTTGTGTTTTCTCTTTTCTCTTTTCAGCATGGAATAAATCTATTACTTGTTCCTTTGCATATTATTTTTATACCAACTGTTTACTTCTTATACCAGAGTTTAGATAATTGATGTAAATTATAAAAAGTAAGCATAGAAATGTTCCCACACTCATGATCCTCTCACTCCAGTCTGAGGTAACTTCTACTATGAGTACATTCTTAACCACGTTTTTGTATTTGGGTGCAAACATTAGCACGGACATTTTCTTTAAGTCCAAATATAGGCCTATTATGTCTTGTGCCCTGAAGTCATTTACTGCACTTCCTTAAAGATATCTAACAGGTTAGGCATGATCTACCTCTTCAAATTCATGTTATCTGTTAGAACACAGATTTAATTTCCTTGTTGCACCAAGAATTGATATTATTCAATCAATAACCTAAATAATGATATAGTTCCCAATAAGCTTTGGTTAATGTAAAACTGTTACCTGTGTATCACTTAGGTTAATGTTATCTGATTGTCAGATCTCAAATAACAGTTTTACTTTCTTTCATAAGAGATTTTGGTTCAGATATGAATGCATACATAATCTTTCTTTTAGGTCTTTGGTTTGTTGACAGGAGATATGCACATTTTGATAAGATCAATATCGCATTTACTTGGAAGATTTTCGAAGTTCAACGTGTTCTTATATTTCTTAATTTCTTCTTTTAGGTCAATAAAAATAACGCCAAACTCTGGAATAATGTTGGTCATGCTTTAGAGAACCAGAACAATTATGAAAGAGCTTTGAAGTATTTTTTGCAAGCCACAAGAGTTCAGCCAGGTAAGATTTATCCTAATTTTTACTGAGCAGTAAAAAAAACAAATGACAGGCATCTAAATTTGTGATCACATATGACAGAAATTGTATTTGGGTTTAGTAGTAAAGCTAATTTCAGTTTTTCATTACTACAGTCTGCACATAATCTGTGCTGATGCATTGACTAAATTGTTATTATTAATTTATCCAAATAAAGCATTATCGCATTATAATAAGTTTAAGTGTTGGAATCCTTGAGTGTTTTCCAGCAAAACACTTATGATGCATGATTGTTGTGAAAAAAATGAGTGTTTAGTCCTCTAACACAAAAGTTTTGTTTTACATTAACACTTTACATAAAGGAAATAAAAAGTTTTATAAATAACTTACAAGGAGACTGTAACCTTGTTTTGCGAATATCTTAAAGTTAACTGAAGTACTTTTTAAGTGTTTTTCAGTTCTGGAATTGAGGTTTGAATAGGTTTGTTGAGATGTAAGTATTGTTTTGGCCAGCAGAGGGAAGCTGTGTATTTTGTAATGTTTTATTTGGGTGGAGGGCGTATGTGCTTTGCAAACGTCTGGTTTAACAGGTAAGAGAAAAATGAATGTCATAAAAAAGAGGAAAGACTAATCAAAAAGGAAGTAATGATTGTGGTAGAAACTATTTGAAAAAAACTTGCAAGTAGCATTTGTTCCCTGGGTAGTTCCTTTTGTTTAACTTTTTAAAAGATGAAAATGCTAAGAAAACATTTGGATCTAAATGAAAAATGAGTCTGGAGAAGTGGTGAAGTTGTAGGTATTGTCTTTACTTTGAGAAAAACTGTATTTGCATCAATAAAGCACAAACTTGCATAAATGTTGTTTTCGTAGACTAAGTTCAAGTTTGTCATTATATTCATACACAGGTATATTATATAACAAAATGCTATTTAGCTAGGTCTCAGGTGGTAAGTAGTGCGAACAACAATACAAGCATTGACAAAGAAAAGAAACTTAAAAAAGATGAATCTATGTTTAGTCATTCATGTTCTTTAAAGCAGGGTTTTAGTCGGTATTTTGTGTGACTGAGAACTTCACAAGATCTTTCTCAGAGACCTCTGTGTATACCCATCGGACCCTTGATTAAGATTAGGTCTACACAGCAGATTGTTCAATCAAGCTAGGCTGCTCTGGAATAACTACTGTGGTCTCAAGGCGGTTCAGACAGTGGGATATATGAAATGGGATATGAAGGATAATGATGGTGAAATAGTACTTGCTTGTGATTGTGTCCTGTACAACACTTGCTGACACATTCTGATATCAATTCCATCCAAGCCTCTTTTATGCTCAACTTCTCTCACAAAGGACAAACACCTTGAGATAGGTGGGATAGAGAGATATCTCATGTCAGAACCTGTGAGTTCCCATGACTTTTTTCCAACAAATAATTGTACCAAGTAACAAAATGTGTCCATTTGATGTCAGTGTGCACAATGTGATCTCTAAAAAGTAAAAATTGGTATATGAACACTGTTGATATAAAACCACATAATCAAAAGGAGACCTAATTTATGGTGACCAGTCTTTAAAACAAAATTATTTTAAAAATACACACTAATACACATTGCGTGATTTATTTGCATGGCAGACTGGTTTGATGTGACTTTGACTTTTTTTACATTTTATTTAGCGCTTGAAGAGTATGGATCAGATGAAACAATCACAATACTTAGACTGATAAAGACAAAATATAATCCTATAGGACAAATAATTTCTTAGAATTTAGCTGTGAAATTTTTGAAAAATTAAATGCTTCCATTTGTATAGTGCTCTTCATTCTCTAGGATGAAGTCCCGCTACACAACTGCTTTACTAGTCAACTTAAGAGTAAATGTAAAGAAAGCTAGTATCAGAGTGTCAATGAGGAATTTAAACCAGGGCACTTGGTCTAAAACCCATTCAAAGGAAACAAGTGGTGTCCTACCTCCAATATATTTATATATTTAAATAAAAGTTGTCTGGATAACAGTATTAGACACACTCTGTTTCTTAATTCTGTCATAAAAATTGAATTAATTAAAATTTTGGACATGTATGTTTGTTTTGTTGTGCACATCCGCTAATACCAGCACATTTTGTGTATCTATAGTAATAAAAATGGAAAAGGGGTTAAGTTCTAAAGATAAAGGCTTTTGCTCATTTTATAAAACAATCCAAAAGTTAATGCAAACAAATGTATCTCAGTCTCCACCCAGCGTTATATAATAGTTTTTTTTGGTCGTAATTAGACATGCAAACAAAATATATCAAACCTGAAGATTGATTGAAACGTGGGAGTCGTCACTGAGAAGTGCTCAGGGGCACAGTCACACCAGTCACATCCAGAAGTGTGTTAGTCACATGCATCAAAGAAATGCTTTTATTACAGGACATTCCCAAAACATTTACACCCTGTGTGCATCTGACACAGAATACTGGCAGCAGTCTTCAACTAGAACCACTAATATGGTGTTGCATACATTTTGTGTGCAGGGTTAAAATGGCTTTACTGGTGTGCGGTGTTTTTAGAGAAAGAGAAATAGTCTCAAGTTAGCATCACATTCAGAGCTACTGTCCGTTTTGTTTAATTCTGTATTGCTTCTAAAGGTAACAAGTGGGACTGATTTTGTTTGAGAGAAGAGTGTCCTAGAAAATAGACTAAACCCCTTGTGATGACAGTTTGTTCAACTGGTGGAGGGGAGAATAAATCAGTATTACATGGCACCCTATAGGTAATAAGGGGTGAGCAGAGGCTGAGACATACAAAACAGAAAAACCCGGGAGGGAGAAACCTTCCTTTTATACTGACACTTACACAGGAATGTGAGAACCTCTTGTTCATTTGGGAAGATCAATGGCTTGGCGCCCTTATATGAATAAAGGAAATTATTCTGCATGAATAAATTGTAACAAGTGCAACAAGGTAGAGGTGACCTTAGTACTCAGATAAGTAAAACATGAAATTGTTACTGAACAGAAATATCTAATAAAAGAGAAGTTGTTATAGAGGTGGCTTTCTAGGTGTATGGAATAACCTAGAACATTAAAGGAAACTGCACTCATAACTGGATTAGATTTCTAAAGTTAGCAACATTTTTTTTTGTAGCAGGTGTACTGCATCAAATAGTAGAAATTATATCAAATATGTTTTAGTCAATAACCAAAAGCCTTATGTATTTTTTTAAACCACATGAATAGGTAGGTTAATAAAATGCTTTTCATGCTCAGTACACTTTACTCTGGTTTCCTACTGCATTTCTAGTTTCTAGTCAAATATTCTATTCAGAAGCAATCTATTCATCATTTTTGTTCTATGTAGAAGCAAGGATAGTGTAATAGTCCCCGATTGCTTTAAATGTTTTTTTCTAAACTTTTATGCCCTCTGTAAAGAAGACCTCTTTAAAGTAAAATGTTCAAATGTCAACATTTCTGAAATAAAATCAAATAAGTAAACAACTGAGTCATAATCAGATTTAAAGACTGGTTATCTGTGGAGGTAATGTAAAGTCTCATATTGAATGGAATCTGAACATCAAGCTGTTGTGGAAGGTGAATTCAAGGCATGTGTATTTTCCTTGATAAAATATTTTTTATTTAAAGATATTTTAAACAGTTTAGTGAAGAACAGCCTACCCCCAGCTAAGTTGGTATTTCTAACACAAAACATTAACATGTTGTATAAAATAAGCATATTATGCACTTAATGTGAAACTGATAACCTAAGAAGATGAAAAAAATCTTTATATCACTGTGCAGTAATATATCAGTAAGCTGCACTTTTCATAAAACACAAAGTAAGAATGCACTTTAACATTTCAGCATGAGCAATTGAGTAAAACAGCAGTGTGAAAGTCTGTTGTGATCCTTCTTATGAAATGCAAACAAATAAATCAAGATGTAAACCACACACCCATAATACATTTCATTCTGCTGGAGCTGCTGCGACAGTGTGATAATATAAAGTAGAATATACAGTATCAGTGGGCACTGTAACAGGAAGAGAAGCACTGGAATTATAAGGGGCACTAAGTAAATTGAAAGAAAAGGCTTCAACATAGATATGCCAACATTGCCATATCACCCTGCAACGCACAATTGGCAACCCATTGAAGCTAAGCAGGTGTGAGCCTGGTCAGTACCTGTATAGGAGACCTCCTGGGAAAAACTAAGGTTGCTGCTGGAAGAGGGCCAGCAGGCGGCGCTCAACCTGTGGTCTGTGTGGGTCCTAATGAGGCACTAAACTGTAAAAAGGTTCCGTCCTTTGGATGAAATGCAAATCCGAGGTCCTGACTCTATGTGGTCATTAAAAATCACAGGGTGTTTCTCGAAAAGAATAGGGGTGTTACCTTGGCATCCTGGCCAAATTTCCAATTGGCCTTTACCACTCATGGCCTCCTAATAATCCCCATCTCTGAACTGGCTTCATTCTCCTCCCCACTGTTAGTTGATGTGTGGTGAGCATTCTGGTGCACTATGGCTGCCATCGCATTATCCAGGTGGGGGATCCATATTGGCCCTTTGAGTGGAGTGTCCAGAAAAGCGTTACATAAGTGTAAACAAGTGTTGTTGTTGTTGTTATTATATGGTTGCAGATATGGCATAATTAGGTCAACAAAAGCCCTTCTTGCTTAGAGTCATGTATACAGTTTTTGGACAGACGTGGTTGCCTGTAATTATGGCTATTGTTGCAAGAAAAGGCCTCAGTGAGTTTGAAAGGGCATACTCCAGGATCCATGCATTAATTCAAAGTGCAAGGCAGAAAAAGTGAGCAACTGCATATCAGTTGACTGCAAATTTCAACACTGGGCATTAGCAGCCAGTTAAATCAAAACAATTTGCCGACAGTGCAAAACTGTAGTGAGGTGTCAGTGCACAAACCGTACATCAGACCTGAGCACAGGCAATGAACTGCCAAGTTGTGAAGAAATGTGATCTAGTAAGATAAATCATCCTTAATCATGTTTTATACCAGTAGTTGGCAACCTGCAGCATGTGTGTCATTATTGGCACACGAAGGGATTTTAATGGAAGTGCAAAGAAAGTGGAACATACAATAAAATATATAAGCCATGAATATATTAAGTAAACAAAGTCAAACATTGTAAAAGTGTTAAGGTTTTAGTATGCTTTATGGATTGTCTTGATGCAATCAAAATCTTTTTGTTAGAAAATTTCAGAACTACTTAGAAATGCCTGATGCAAAGTGGGTTGAATTTCGTCCCAATATTTTCTTTTCTAATTAAACCACACAGCTCTGATACCAGCGGTATGGATTTTTTGCTGTTTCAGTGTAAATGTAAATTTGGCTTCGGTTTTCAATTTGTGGAACTTCAATAGTATCTTAAGGAAACCACCTAAAGATGTCACACCTCTTACATTATGTTAAGGTTGATTTGTGAATGTTTTTACAACTTTCACTTGATTATTTAAATGACTATTTCTTTGTGAAGAAAATAGATTTCAAACCACTGATGTTTAATGATTTTTTTTCAGGATTTTCTATGACCATACCACCGTGAAAATACACTTTGAATTAATGCATGGATCCTGGAGTATGCCCTGGAGTATGCCCTTTCAAACTCACTGAGGCCTTTTCTTGCAACAATACATTTTCACAGTCAGTTAAGTCAGTTCTTTGTCCCTCCTTTAACCAGTTAAAAACTGAACATTCAGAGTCTTACGTGCTGCTTAAAGTGTCAGCAAACAAAAGCCAAGGCAAGGATCACACTGAATGGCAAGACTTATATATGTATTAAGTTTAGATATTATATTTCAACACACTTTTTATAATTCAGAATGTAAGTAGGGCTATCATTGACATTAAAAATCTGTAAACCTAACCTATCTGTATGACCTAACTCTTGGCACGCCCCTTCTTAAAAGTTGCCAACTCCTGTTTTAGATAAACAGACAAGTGTATATGTGGCACCAACCTAAAGAACTTGAAAGCCCTTAGTTCTAGCAGTGAAGAGCTCTAAAGTTTACATACCATTGTAGGGAAATTTTCTAAGCACCCAAACCAAAAGAATAGTTCAGTGCTAATTGCATTTTAATGGTACTAAGTGATCATCTTCACCTCATGTGTCATCTGACGAAAGGGGTATCCTCCAAGATAACAGCAACCCTATCCAAAAAGCACATTTGGTCATCTAAAGATGTTATGAACATGACACTGATGTGTGACACTTCCGCATATGTCATGTGCTCCTTAGTCACCACATCTGAAGCTAATCAAGCCTTTATGAAATATTCTGCAATAGTGCCCGAGACTGTGTTTTCTACATCCATTAACTAGACATGATTTCATTAACTTTCTCAAAGAGTGGTGCCACAGTCCTCCTGCAGAAATCCAGACACTGGTAGACAATAATGCCATGTCGCATTCAGGCCATACTCATCTCATTAGGTGGTCCAATCTCTGTTAATTGACTTTATATTGGTTATTCCATTCTTTTGATTGCTACCTGTAGGTACTCTATCACATTTCTTAAGCTCCATGACACTTTCATGTGCTGTATCAAAAAGACTGGGTTGGCTACTGTTGTGATCTTCAGCTTGGCACGGTAGAGGAACCTTTAAGCACCAAAGTAGTAAAGGGGTTTCACACTACAGTAAAGCCTTTTCTGCACTCTGCAAAGAGGGCAGTATAAGAACAACAGCTGTAAAACTCCATTGTGCCTTCTGGCTACATGAAGGATGAGCTCTCAGTATAACAGAAGAGTTAAAAGATTGTTTGAGTCCTGTTCTTGCATGCGTCAGAACCAGCACAGATCTTGTGTGCGCTTTCTGTATGACTTCAATGGGACTCTTGGTGGCCAGGAAGGATAATCATTTTGGTCATTTTTATTAAACAATAAGTGGATCTCCATCTGTGCTCTTTAGCAGGTCATTAATACTCAACAGTATGCAAGTTAGATGGGCAGGTTCTATCCAGATGCGATTAAAGAAAGTACAGTATATTTCCTTCTACAACTCTCTGACACTGTTGCAATTCTGGCACTGGGCATCATGAGTAAAATTTTGGTAGTGCAGACAGCTTTAACATCAGAGTTTTCAAAGAGTTCCTGAGGCAAACCATAATAAAATCCTTTTCTGAGCAGGACTGTGCATTGGAGATCCTAGTAATCCTTGCAGGAAAGAGCAGTATATGCAGTTTTGATTGCAAGGCAAGAAGCTACCTCCTGGCTTTCATTTCTTTGGTTTTTAATGAAGAACATCATGCTACATTACTCAGAGTCCTGCATAACAAGGGTGTAACCACAAAAACTGCATTCAATTTAAATTTAACTCAGTTTAAAAAAATAGTTGCCGAGTGTGAAGCCTCTTGATAATACTGCCAATGTGATCTAATGATCACATTACTCCTATCCTGGAGTCCTTGCACTGGCTTCTGGTCAAATTCCATGTAGACTTTAAAATCCTCATGCTCACCTATAAGGCTCTGCATGGCTTGGCACCTCAGTACCTGTCTGAACTATTATCGCCCTACTCCCCACCTCGCAACCTTCGCTCTATTAATTCTGGTCTCCTAGCTGTCCCCCATGCCCTTCTACATTGTATGGGTGACGGGGCCTTCTCCTGTTATGCCCCCAAGCTCTGGATCTCTCTCCCCAAGGATAAAATATCATTTAATTCTGTTTCATATTTTTTTCAATTAAAGTTAACTCTGGTTTTGCATTCAGGTATAAAGTATATATTTCATTTCAAGAAAGTTTATACAAAATTCCTTCAGAGGTCTCCTATATTACTTTTTTTTACAAACTGTGATAAAATGTTAAAGTTGTTCATTGTAAGTTGACTTCATATTTATGCAAGTACAAAATGCATTTATTCTAATTTTTTTAACTGGTGTCAGGGCTAGGTAACTTGGTGTCCCATACTGTAAAAAAACTTTTTTCCAGCTCCTATCAAAGAAGCAACAAGCAACAGTAGTCCTTTTGTAGTTCATCGCCTCAAGGCTCACTTAACATTCTAGAAATTAAAATTACTTTCCCAGGGTTTTGCAGTGTTATCATACTATTAGCTCACAAATATTGATGTGAACTGTTTATCTTCCCTCCAGATATCATGCTTTCAATCATGCTTTATTATTATTTTATTGCACTGTAATGGTAGTCTTAGTTTAATCTATGGCTGAAAGTGTGAGGAGTTCTAAATTTTAACCTCAATGAAATTATATTGTTTGAAATAAGTGATCTTCTCATGTCTGAGAGTGCTGAAGAAGTTAACAGACCTCAATCACCGTTCACCACCTGCTATGTATTTGCTTTTAGTTTTATTCAAACTTAAAATAACCCAGTGTATATATTTGAAGTGACTTTGTATAAGTTGCTTATTTAAGAAATCAGGAAATGGAGTAAAATGGTTGATTTGAAACATGGCCCAGATGCAAAGAAAGTCTGCATCACAGGTTCAAATGTTATATTGAATAATTAATCCTTTGATATGAGAAAATGATTAACCAAAATATGATGGTCATTATTAAAATTATGAGCATTCTGTGGACAGGCTATTTAAGATTAAATGGCTTAAGTTCTATGTCCCTGTGTCATGAATCTCAGTTTTAGACAATACATATTAAATTGCCCATTTACATCATATAGTGCTAAATTTTGTTGCTTTGCTGTTTGTCTTTTTTAATAATAGTTAGTTTGACAAAGTCCCCCCACAAGCCACTTGCACAATGCAATAACACCACATGATCTTTCCAGCGGTTTTTCTTTTTCTCAAGAGCCTCTGCAAAGACAAAATCATTAAATCAAAAGAGATTAAATCAAAATTCAGAAATACAACACACGTACGTTTTTTAACAAGATGATTTTATGCCAGAGCTGCCCATACTTAACCTAAGCATTACAGATATTATGGATATATCAGTTGTTTATTCCTTTGTTTTTCTTCTTTGTTTTCTTCAGTGTCAACATTTTGTCAGTTTCTGTTTTCCAAGTTATGTTCAAATCCCAATTAATGAAAACAGATCTAATGAATTTGCATACTATATTTTGATTTTCAGATGACATTGGTGCCCACATGAATGTAGGAAGGACATACAAAAACTTAAATAAAACCAAAGAAGCTGAAGATGCCTACTTGATTGCAAAATCTTTGATGCCACAGGTATGTTCTAAAGATGTACAGAACAGGTATTCTAGGAAATGCAGAACATACAATACATTTTGTGTTAACAATAATATTTTGAAGTTTAAAGATACAGCATTGAAATATTTATTTAATTTCTTGACAAAGAAATTACCTGCTTTTTGTAGGTAATGAAGGTACCTGCATTACCTGCTTTTTGTAGGTAATGAAGTTAAATTAATATAATTAATTTTAATTTGTTTTAATGCAAAAATCTGGCTTTTGAAGGTACCATGTTTTCAGTGAAACAGTTGTACATAAGTTAGAAAATGAAATGGAAAAAAATCAACTTCCCTTCTTTTGGCAAATTAGACTACATTTTCCAAGACAAATGAAAATGGGATGCCTGAGTGGCCCAACAACTAAATCCAACACCTTTATCTGTGTTTGTCTTGATCAATGGTGTAATCCAAATTTGCAATCCAGAATAACTTGATATATGGAATATAACACCACTGCAGTCCCAATTCTGAGCAAATTCACCAGTCTTTCTCAAAAGGAGGTCAGATCTTGATGCACTTATTCCATTTTACAGATGGTGTTCATTCTTGGAATCAGGTCTGTAAGTTTAAAGTTCAATAAGTGAAAATGTTTTATCTGTTATTTTACTGCTAATTATTGCTTTCCTGGCACTTTCAGTTTTGTCCTAATTATGGAATAATTCTTAAAAAGACACAAAATTATACTTTACAATATAGCCAGAATTAAATATTACATCTCTATCATAAATAACGTACTGTATGAAGCACTTACACTTATTTTTCTTTAGTTTATCTTTATCTCTTAGCACATTAAATTTCCTTTGTAGCAGCAGTTCATTTCATACACAAGAAGCAATAGGAGCATTTTTATACTAATCAGGTTGCAGTCTGGATGGAATGCATGTTAGTGCTTAAGATTTGTAATAATAAAATTGAAAAATGTTACTTGAACTTGCATTTTCTGAAACAAAAGGTCAATGGTGTTAAAGCAAAAATCCGTTAAGTAAACACTGGGAAACAGAATCTCGGTTTTAGAAAATGTGCCCAAAGCAAGTTTGTAATTGAAATGATCAGTTATATTGGTTCTTTCAGTTGCTTTCTGAAAATAAAAAAAACAACTTTGCACTCTCTTTAAAATGGTGAGTTTCATTTAATTATAACACATAGTGCATATTTCTACATGCTTCAGCATTGTTCAGTCATAGTCATCAAATACTTGAGATTAGGCCTGGGCGATATACTGAAAATTTACCGATACCGACGTTAAGAATCTCTCACTGACCTAATTTTGATTATGTTGGTATGTTTGGTAAAAGCTTCCCCAAATGTGTGCTTTCATGAGTGGTCCCCTTAAAAAACTACAAAACTCAGTCGTCATATCCAGTCACATGCTTCTGTCTCGTCCAACCTTTGTTCTTCACTAAAAACACAAAGAAGCGTGCCGGGCATGAGACATGAGCACTCATGCTAAACCCCAGTCAGGCAGGGATGACTCAACTACAAATGAAGATGAGCTGGTATCTAAAAAAGATGCATTGTCGATCGTTTGGTCATATTTTGGCTTCAGCAAACAGGATACTGAACAAGAGAAGTCAGATGTAAACTCTGTCGGAAAACCGTTTCTACGCCCAAACGTAACACTAGCAACTTGTTTCATCACTTGAAACAACCATGTCATGGAATACGAAGAGTACATGGTCATAAAAAGAGAGACTGACAAGTACACTCATGGCCAAATGTGATTCCCCCAAACAGCTGTCTCTAACACAAGCATTTACTAATGCCACTCAATATGGAAAAGATTCACACAGATGGAACGAGATAACTAACGCCATTACATACTACATAGCCAAGGACATGGTCCCCATAGCTGCAGTGGAACATAGTGGTTTCAAAAGACTTGTTCAGACCCTTGACAAGAGATACGTTGTGCTTTCGAGAAAATATTTTTCTCAAACTGAGGAGCCCAATTTATAAAATGTGAGACACTCAGATTTAGTTTGCATTTGATAAATATTCTAAGTTTTATATTTTTCATAAATGTTCATTGTTCATGTGTTAAAATGTTCATTAAACCTTATTCTGTTTGTGTTGCCATGAATTATGTACTTAAATTATTTGTAAGACATTGAGATAAGATGAGGTGTGTGCAGCTTTAATAGTTTTGCATATTTAAATCGTGATCTTTCAACATATCACGTATAATTTCAAGGGTTTAAAAAATTAATTTATCATTATCAAGGTAAATGTGTGAAATTATTGTGATATTGATTTGAGGTCATATCGCCCAGCACTTACTGTATTAAGATTTAGTAAAAACATTTCAGAAAGTGTTGAAAAACTCAGATTAGCTATGACTTTGCTGTTACAATACTGACTTTAAGATTTAAATTACTTAAGATGGTTATAGTGAGAGCTTTTTGAATACCCTATATTAATACCCTGTCTTAGAGTGAAATTGGAACTTGTTGAAAATGCTTTCTAAAGCAAATATTTTGTAGTATTAACAATAATTTCTACACATCTGTGTAAGGAAGAAATGGCTTGGCCTCATTAAAGAATCTGTGTACAGGTTTGAACATGTAGTATGTTATCTCAATGGAAGAGACAGAAAGATCTGGCAGAGACAGAAGGAATGCTGTACAAGTCGGCTGGTTTTAATCAATATTGATGTCAACTGAACTGTCCATAAATATAACCTTAAAAAGCATTTAGAAATGTTTTTCCCACTAAAAGTGTGAGCATACAGTATGTTCGTTATTTCCCTTAATACCATCAGTCAAGCCTTTTAAATAACAGTGCTATCAGTGTTATCAGAACATTATGTGAAATTTTGGGATGGTTAATTCTTCTGTCTTCTAACGTCTGTAGTCTGCCTTGTTTACTATATATTTGTATATTTTTAATAAATCTAAGGTCGGAACATTCCTGTGATTTGTGTGATATATGTAATTTATGTGTTGGTTAGTATTAAACCATGGTTTTATGTGTATACAATCTGTTTTTAGTCCATGATTATGAAATAATTTGCATTAACAAACAAAATGGCCTCATTTAATTTTATTTATGAGACCCAAGGAAACATTAAAAAAGGCAGATATTCTGTAAAATATAACTTCTAAATCCTTTCTAGACTTATGCCACTAAAAGTGGTTAAAGCTGTTTAAAATGATTCATTTAACAAACCTGACTTGAAACCCTGATAGAGGAACACCTTTTTTGGCTCAAGCTTCAACAGCTGGAAGAGCTTCTGAAGACTTTTTTTTCCCCCCTTTGCGTTGCTTATCAGTCATATTTTGCCTTAAGCATTAGCAGGTTAATATCCCATGGATAATCTAAACAGCTTTTAACTGTGACTGTGACTACTGTCAAGTGATTATGATGGACTTATTTTTAACTTTTTCAGAAAATTGGTAATAAGTTTTTAATGCGACAATTTCTGCTTTTATTTTGAAACAAAGGAAGTTTTTTAAAGAATCTAAGTGCATTAATTTTAGTACTGTTTTCAAAAGAAGAGATATCAAAGTAATAAACATTTAGTCTTCTTACTGTTTTAGTGTTACTGCAATTTCAAGGTATAATTTTTAAAGTTATGGAAAAGCAATGCTAATTTTTTTATTTGAATCTTTCATGTCCAATAGTCAATGAATGGGGACAACCTATTAATACATTGAGATTCTTATAATTCTAGTTAATAGGTTGAATTAGAAAAAAAACTGATCTTTTAGCATAGTTTAAATAATCCACCTACATCTTTTACGACAAACATGCTCACCAGAATGATGTTGGTTATAACCATATATATGAATTTTCACTCATTTAGCAATGTGGATTTGCTCACGTTCTGTTAGCTTGGATGGGTAGCGTTAGTTTTCAAGTCCTCAGTCTGCAAGTCCTTTCACATCTTAGGAAGAAGCAGTTGAACTGACCACAGGGGGACTCCAAGCTTTAGAGTGATCTTGCAAGGAAATTAAATGAACCTTGGCTACATTTAGAGTGTCATAGCAAAGGAGAAATTGCATTAAACAAAATTCTAGAACTTTCATTCCACTTTGTAATTTGTATAGATCAGAAACAAACATCCCATATAACTATTTTTTTGTGACTTCATAAAAATTGTGAAAAATACAAGTCTGGTGAATACTTTCAGAAAAAAGTATACTTTACAGTATATACAGTATTTGGCACGTGCTTGTTATTCATCCTGCTTAGGTGGAAAGGTAATGTAGTAATGGATTATTTGTAAGGAACAGTCTTTTTTGTGAATATACTTTCAACTAGAAATACAAAATTATTAAATTGAAAGTAATAAAGTGAAAAATAATTTACTGTATTAAGCTGGCTGAAGTTATTTAAATATTTACTGTTTCCTTTAATCATGTGTAACATCACTATATTTTGAAGTTTATACTTTATACTAAGGTTATGCATTATACATGTGTGAATAACTAATAACGTATTACATGCAGGTTTCTATTTTTTTTTGCATTTGTAGATCATTCCAGGGAAAAAATATGCAACACGTGTTGCTCCTAACCATCTTAATGTTTATATAAACCTTGCAAATTTAATACGGAATAATGAGTCACGCTTGGAAGAGGCAGACCAACTGTACCGACAGGCAATTAGCATGAGACCGGACTTCAAGCAAGCTTATATCAGCAGGTATGACAAATACTGCTCTTCATGAACAATACAGTAGAAAAAAAGAATCATGACGAAGCTGCTGAAATTACAACTGTTACATAGCTTTTGGGATTGGTGAAAACAGACTTAGTGTTTCACAATTCCAAACAAACATTAAACACATATAATGGTTTTAAAAAGCAATGGAATTACCTTTGTATTGTCCACACTGTTTAAGTTTAGAAAGTGTCCTTTTTCGGGTATATTTCCTCTTCACATCAGCAGAAGTACAAAACAATCAAAGTGCATACAGTACTTAATCAACAGCATTTCTGTTGATGTGTATCCTGAGCACTTTTTTGTGTTTAGTGGGCTTACCAGGGGTCAGTGTTGTGTGGATATTGCTTAAGAAAAACTACTGTGATAATATATAAAATCACAGATACTGTATAGCGGCCTGTCATATTTCACAGTATCAGAAGGCAATAATAGTTACAAGTTCAACAAATGTTAGCAGATAAGGCAATACATCCGTCCTGGTCTCCATAAGATGCAGTGCTGATTGGGAACAGAATTGGGAACCTACCCCAAGCCTATCATGCTCAATATCCTGAAATCCTTTCATTGAAATATGAAACTTTCTGGATCTTCATTCAGGATAGATAGCAATGGAAAAGTTAAGCAAAAAACTTCTATCACATCAGGTAGTTTCTTCCTGTCCAGTTTTCAACCCTTTAGGTAAAAAAATACTGCAGGCACTTTTCAGTGCTTCAAGGAAAAGGTCTTAAGACGCTTGGAAAAAAAACTTGTTTTATATAGATTGCTGACGTGTCTCCATGCCACCACGCTTACCCTGAACCTCATGCAATAAAGGTCTTTAAACATGACCTCAAATTCCTGAGGAGCTCCAACAAGGCACGGGATTTGAGGCCTCAGTCAGGTGCGGTGTGCCCTCTGATTGTATAGATTGCAGCACTAATTACAATGGGCATTTAGCAGGAGCGGCAGATGAATGTCAGGCACACATACAAAAGTGTCAAAAACGTGGCTAGTGGTGGGGAGGGGTGATGTTGAGCACATTAATGTTAAGACAAAACTTGCTATTTTTCTTTCTTATTCTTTAAGTTACTTTTATTATTTTTCAGCCCTGAATTCCATGTAACCTTAGGGGTTATCTAGTATGCATTTTGCAATATTTTGCCTCCATGTGTCTTTTGCTTCACCTTCACCTTCACACGCATCAGACAGTAATCTAACTGCAGCAGATAACCCAGGCAGATCAGCTCTCAAAGCAGCTATAAATTCTAATTCTAAATTCATTTTTAAGAGAATTTTGTTTTTAACGTGGGCTGAATTGCGGTCGTACATTTCTGCCTTACAGTCTACAACCCAACCACAGAATGACATCAACATTTGTACACATAGTTTTTTTTGTTTTACTTGCATTTCTTTTCCCATTTGTTAGACCTAGTCATTTTAATTTGCTTTTATCTTATTGTACCCACATAATTATTCCTCTTAATCTCTAATGTATGTACCTTTTCAAATTATTTTTTGTTTAAAATGATCTCTAAGGTGGGCAGCATAGTGGCACAGTAGTTAGCATTACTGCCTCTCGGCTCTGGTGCCCTGGGGTGCTGTCTGTGTGAAGTTTCTATGATCTCTCCGTGTTCACATGGGTCTCTGCAAAGCTCTGAGGAAAACTGGGCCTGATATGAGTCTGTCTATGTCTGTGTTTGTGTCTCTGTGCCTTGAGATGGACTGGCATCCCATTTAGGATTTATCTCACCTTGAACCCGTTGCATGCCAGGACATGCTCCAACTCCTCCGCAACCCTGTATCGAATAAAGCGGTTATAAAATGGATAGATGGATGCTTGATCTCTTAGGTATTTAATTGAACAAATCAAATACTTAAATGATCGAACCAAATTCACCAGTTGTTTCAAAATTATTGACTTAGATAGATAGATACTTTATTGATCCCGTGAGGGAAATTGCAGTGCAACAGCAGCTTAACACACACAACACAGCCACAGTGTAACGAATTATATAATAATAGTACAAAGATAGACTTATGGGGTATCCTTAATTGTGCTTAATTGTGGCTGTCGAGGACCATGGTTTGCCATAGGCCATGTTTTCAGCCCCAAGGGAAGACATCAAGGTCCAATTTTAGAGCATACTCAAGCTCTCCTATATACAGTAAATGTCTAAAGCTGTTTTTTATCGTTTGCATTCCTTGACACCCATTTCCTTGTCTTCTGAAAATCATGGTCATCAAGAGCGGTCACCAGATGCATTTTACCCTGTGCTACGTAGTCAGTACTTTAAAGTTCATATATCTATACTCTTGCAGCATATATTTTGGCAGATATGCTGATACACAGTTCATGCTGAGGTTTGTTGTTGTGTGGAAGTGGAAGCTTGCCTTCAGATGACATTGGATGTGTGCTAAGAAGCATCGTAATGGTCTTCCTTGTTTTTTGCACTACTAAAATATGAATGCAAGAAGTGGGGTCAAATCTTAATCAGATTATGTGATAACTGCATTAAATGCCATTAAAAGCATATTGAATGTAAATAATCATTTTAAACTAAATTAAAATTGAACTGAGTTGAACTTGATATAGGATTCATTAATAAACTTTTAAACTTGTATTTCTCAACAGAGGAGAGCTTTTGCTGAAAATGAATAAACCAGTAGAAGCAAGAGATGCCTATCTCCGAGCCTTAGAACTAGACAGAACCAACGCAGACCTCTGGTACAACTTAGCAATTGTAAACATTGAAATGAAGGAGCCTTCTGAGGCACTGAAAAATTTCAACAATGCTTTAGAGTTAAGCCCAAAGCACAAATTGGCACTCTTCAATTCTGCACTTCTAATGCAAGAGTCTGGTAAGTAATCTGTTAATTTTATCAGCACTTTAAGAATCAGTAGATTGGCACTGTTTTTTGCATTGATGCTAAACATACTTTGCATCCTCTCTTTCAACCATGTAATTATGTGATGAATCTCTTTCCTAAATGGAAAACTATGCATAACAAACTACTGATAGCAGTTCAACTGCTACCATTTGATTTTGTTAATTTTAATTTTGTTTGAAGACTAAAGAAGTGGTGTTTTCTTTGCCAACACTTTGCTTTTCCTTTAGGACAAGTTACTGCAGAAATTAGTAGAATATGTGGCAGAGCCTGTATTTTAAATAGTCTTGTTTAATTTATCTCAGTTGCATTCAGCATGGGGAGGAAATGGCTTTGAACCTATCAAATAGTTTGCAAACCCTGCCTCACACTTGGTATAATCAAGCCTTATCTGTCCATCAAAGCATACCAGGGTGAAACTTGGGTTTTTCAGTCTGGTACACGAGCACAGTGAGTCAGTTTGTTTGGTTACTTCAACGTGCTCTGTTTGCTGGATCACAGCTGGGTTAATCCTTAGACCCGTGCCTTTTCAAGCTGTTATTGGGGAGTTCCCTGGAGATACAACTAAGTTTTGTTAATATCTTTTGTCTTCTGTAAATATTTTCTGGGCATTTAATAGCATTATTCACTGTATCTGCACTTTATTTTTTCATGTTTCACATTTTGTGTCTATTGAGTGCACCTTTTGACTGCTGTAAAGAGGTGTAGTCTCTGTATCTAATCAAATATATCACTTATTACTATAATAGAAACAGTTATCAGAAAAAAAATCTTCTTCCTTTCATAGGGCCTGTGTATACATATGCCCGCTCACAGGTTTTCTAAGCTCTAGATGCCACATGTCCCGGCTTATCCCATTACAAATATTGAATTGGGTTCGAGTCTGGTGAGCTAGGCATCCATGGCAAAACAGAATAATATGTGCATTACTCTTCTGAAATGCTGTCAGGTCAAAGTGAGACTACAGAAATGCCAGCAAGTGAGGTCGTAGGACTTGATCAACCAAGTGCTGTGCAGTTAAATTACCGACAGTCACTATGAAAGGAGTTCTGTAGCAAAGAGCCCTATCCAGAGCATAACACGTGGACCTCTGCATCAATTGGTCTGTTGTACACAGCAATTTAAATTGTGTTCTGTATGTCAGCAACACAACACTGACATCCAAACTGTGATTCATTTCCAAAGAGGACTTGGCTTCAATTGTGCTGATTCCAACCGAGAGAAGTTAGAGTAGCCTCCGATATAAAGATGACAGTATTTTCATCAAGTTTTACATTCACCTGTACCAAGTCAACTTACACTAAAGCGGTGATTTTGTTTATGCTACAAATAATGCATTAACCTACTTGAAAAGCTCTGGGTGTGAGAATTTCAGTTATGAACATGTTTGGGTATTTTTTAAATAGAAACTTCTGTCATTTTGTTTCTTCTCCATTTTTAATTGCCTGACTGGTATATTAAGTCAAGTAAAATCAGAGCATAACTCGAATATAATACTCGAATTACATTGTTTTGACTTAAAGGTTTTATTTAATGTTCACATCGTATCAGAACTCCTAATGTTCTTTTTAACACTTTTTCAATCTGCTGTATATGACCAAGATTTAAAATTTAATTTAGTTTTTATATATTGAAAAGATCAATATAAACAGTATTATTTTAAGCACATTCTGTATCATAGCAGCAGCATTATGTTGTCAATATGCATTACATATGTCTGTCAGATTTTCTATTGCTGTAGAATCAGCATGTGACTGGAGGGTGAGTTTTGTAACAGAAACTATGTGAGTGTGACTTATTTTTTCATGAATTCCAGCTTTGCTAGAATATGCACATTGAAAATGCCTTAGGATTCTTGTGGTTGCTGTTTGATTAACCATACAAGTCATGACTAGTTGACCATTTATTTCTGTGTTAGACTAATTTGACAGATGTGGTTTAGTTATTTCCTTGGGGTCTGAATGCATTTTAGAGTTTATTTTCTTAACAGCATTTGTAACGAGAAATAAGGTATAATGCAAATTTCACACTGTGGTTTTTAGTTCTAAATATTAATGTAATCTTTAACCCATTTGTCTCAACACACGTGGAAACCTTGTTTTGTTTGGTTTATGATATTTTACCTGAGTTTTCAACTTAACCTTAGGAGAATAAATTCTCTAGTATAAAATAAAACTTTTAGACATTACAGTTTACTATATTCCCAACATTCACTGTTGTAGGAAGAAGAGTATAAGAACTAAATAAACTTGGCCCAGTATAAATACTGTCAACTCCTTGAAAGTAAAAAACAATTTGAAAAATTGTTTCCGGAGCTAAAGTAATCATGTAGCATATATTACATAATATACAGCTGTCAAAAAGCAGTAAATTCTGTGACTTAATTTCAGTGATTGTGTCACTTGGGAGATGGTAATCCTCTGTTCTGGAGATTGTTCAGATATATAAGTTGATGAACAAGATATGTTCATAAAGTTACAGTTCAGTTTATCATTGTTGTAGGGGAAATTGATTTTCTTTAGAATGTAGCCCAAGGTGAGCTAAAAATCTTTCTTTCTTTTTTTTAAATTTGATTTAGTAAACCCATATCGAATGTGTGATTGAAGTTGTAAAATTCTTGTAAAAACGTTACCTGGAAGAAGAATGTAAAACTAAATATTATATGTTAAAACCGTCTCCTTTTTTAGTTCATATACTTTGCAATTGTTAATTATGTTGATTTTTTTTTCTGGTATTACTCAAAATGTAATATAAAACATCATAAAAAATATAGTGTAAGTCTGAGTAGATTTAATTATAGAGATATATCTTAATCCCTCAGGTATTTCTTAAATAGCTAATAATAAAGCACAGTTTATAAGGTATCTGTTTCATCAGAAATAATGGATGCATGTAGTTGGGACAAGTGAAGTCACAATAATAAAATTGCATTGTAAAAAAAATAAGTAATGTATCATGAATGAATAACATTGTTCACTCTTATGTTAAGAGTTATTAGATTTGACAGTTTAATTTATTTTCTCTAAAACTTTCTGTGTGAATCTTAAATTTAATCTCTTAACTGGTTGGTCAAGTAAGTCCTAATGTTAACTAACGTACTTGGCCAAACAGTGAAATGATGTAAATGAAAAGAGCAAAATGCCATCTGTTCAGTTTTAAGAATATATTTTTATATTTTTAGAGCAAACAACAATAGCTTTATCCACAAATTATATTTTGCATTGGTAAGGACCAAAGAAATATGCATTCATATTTGAGGTTTACCTTCCAGAAAAAAGTAGGGATGTCATATAAAGCATGAAAAGCAGTATGGCATAGAAGAAGTGAAGGAATTCCACAGTTGTTACACAGAGTTCTGTAATTGTTCTTATGCAAAAATATGTTTGCTAGTTTACTCTGTTAATACTGATACTGTTCCATATGTTGCTAAGTTTAAAAAAAAGTTGTTTTTTTCTCAAAAGGGATGTGTAACACAAAAACAAAGAATAAACCCTCTTTTTTACGCTCACTTTCTTAAAATCTCACTCTTTTTTTTTCTACCTCTTTGCAAATGCCAGTCATGAAACCTTTTTTTGGTTATCATATACCCCTGTCTTCTTGTTTATATTGCATCTGAAATTAGAGTAACAAAATTGTCATTTTCATTTAAGTTTACTTTAAAACAGCTTTTCAATTAAAGTTCACTTCATGTTTAAGCACATTAAGATGTTCAGTAACCATGAGCTCAGTAAGGAGGAAGATAAAGGGAGTTGTCCTACAAAACCAGGGTAGACATAAGCACTACAACAGCTCCACATTTGTTCACATTTTAGATCTCTGTGATATACAAGTTTTATTCCATAAATGTCAAAGCCATCCAGATAGACTCTTCTAAAGAATCAAAGCTACCACTAGTTTGCTTTCATACTGGGTTGATCTCCTGAGTGCAGGTGGTTCATTTTCTCTGCTTATCTTGGCATTATAGACTGGGATTTCCTGATGGCGCCTGTAAAGCAATCAAGTTAATGTAATACATTTTAATTCAGAATTCAACACATAATTCATTGCCAAATTTAAGTTTGGTTTTTTTATATATTTGAATAACCCCCTACAGCAATTGTAATGGTTAGTCTATTAAATGGCATATTTCACGTGGGGTGAAGATGTCCAGGCAATCAGCATCTGCCTTGAAATGGTAAACTCTTGGGGATTGCCAGGATGATTCTGAACTGAGTCAACTATGAGAACTGTGGTTTTGTCCAATATGAAATACAGTGCAAAAAGTCAAATGGTCTGACAGTGGATGTCTCAGTGGAGACCTCTCTCTCTCTCTCTCTCTCTCTCTCTCTCTCTCTCTCTCTCTCTCTACTGTTTCATTGTGTAAATACAAACACCAACAAATGATTAAATTTAAGGCAAAGTCACATTACAGAAGATTGGTAGAGATATAATTTAGATCCTTCATGCATCTGTCTGATAACTGAGGTCATAATTGCTTGTAATGTTTAAATTTGTTTTCTAGGCGATGCCAGGCTCAGACCAGAGGCTAAACGAAGATTTCATATCTACATTGAAGAAGACCCCAATGATGCAAATGGATACTTTAACCTTGGTATGCTTGCTATGGATGACAATAAAAATGAAGAGGCAGAGAAATGGATGAAAAAGGCCATCAAGCTACAGCCAAGTTTCCGGAGTGCACTCTTTAATTTAGCACTCCTGTATTCACAGACAGGCAGAGAATTGGATGCCTTACCTGTTTTAAATGAATTATTAAGATTTTATCCAGAACATACTAAAGGCCTAATCCTCAAAGGAGACATTCTTATGAACCAGAAAAAGGACACCAGAGGTGCCAAAGAATGCTTTGAGAAGATTCTTGAAATGGACCCCAACAACGTTCAAGGAAAACACAACCTCTGTGTGGTTTATTTTGAAGAGCGGGACCTTCTGAAAGCTGAGAAGTGCCTGGTAGAGACACTTGCCCTTGCTCCTCATGAGGAGTATGTCCGTCGGCATCTGAGCATAGTCAGGAGTAAAATTGCAGCTCTGAATGCTGCAGCTCCAGCAGATGGCAACCATAGTCCAGAAGTGGAGGGAAAAAAAACTCAGCCAGAGAAGTCCAAGAATGAGAAGAATGCAAGGAAATCCTTCCCTGCTAAAAATCCCACAAAGAGCAAAGAGCAGTCAAAGAAGATGGGGAATGGCCTGCCTGATAAACGGACTAAGACCAAATCTACAAAAGAAATCAAGGAGATTGAAAAGAAACGGGCAGCTGCCCTAAAGAGACTAGAAGAAATTGAACGTATATTAAGCGGTGATTAACCTGGACTATTTTTTTTACTACTGTCAGAATTGTTGGGCTTGTTTTGAAAAATGACATTTTCCTAGTTTATGCATGCATCAATGCCCTAAAAGTTGAGAAAATTAATGTTATATTAATAACAGGCCCCATTTACTTTGCAAGATTGTATCTAAATTAAGAAAAGGTCTTATGTTCAGAATTGATTACTGTGAGTAATGGGACTCAAGTGAAACAAAAATTACATAACTGTTGAAATGAAAACACATTTTAAAGAGATGGTATGTGAAAAAGCACAATGTTATTAAAACTAGAACCCATTGTGAGAATATAAGTGTGTAATGTTTTATTTCACAATTTCTCAATGGACATCTTGTTCCAGGTTTTTAATTTTTTTGTATTGATCACTGGGTATGTCTCATGTATTTTTAGTACATTTAGTTTTCTTCAGTAGTGTGATTTAATTAGTAGAATGATTGTTGTGTAAACAATAAAAGGAAATCACAAACAATTACACTGTAGTTCTGGGGGATGATCTGTGTAATAGTTCTTAAATAACTCTACATCTGCTTACTGAATCATTCGATAAGTTTAGCTGTTGTATTACTTCATACTGGACTTCCTCTAAGTATGCTGTTTCAGTTGATGTAATACAATTTCCTTTTAGAAAGCTGTTTTTTTTTTCTTCTGACTTCACAGTTTGTATTTAACTGTGGTTCCACGGAAACCACAGCTTGGATTATCTTGGGTCATTCATTTCATATCTGTATTTAGAAATATGTATTGTAATGCCAGAAAATAACAATAACTACCAAATGTATAATTTTGTATGGTTGCTCTTTTGAACTGCACATTGCAGGAAGGTACCGTCTCGACTTTAGAGTGCTTACTGTAAGCCCAATTTAACTTGGTTAAATTACTGTCTGTATTGTATGGGGAAAATGCTCTCTTCAGCATAATATATAGGTAAAAAACTAATATTACTGTGACTTCTTTATTTCTTATTTTTATTAAGATTATATCACATAATGTAGAATCTTGAAAAACTTTAAACAGAAAAGAAAATAACTTTTTGTACATAGCGTTTTCAAAAGACACATTTTCCCTCTAAGAAATGTCTGTGTTTTCTGTACCATTATTAAAAAAAGCTCCTTTTTAGGGTCTCCAGTATGCTTTTGATAAGAGAGGTCTTATTTTCTTGTGAGCACAATTCCTATTAAATTACATTAGCAGTTTTCACACAGAGGATAATTGGACATTATGCGCCTTATGAAACCAAACTGAAAAGTGACTTTGACTGTGGAATTCCATAAGACAAATCATGTAATTAAGTATTCTTCTAAATAGTGTGTATATTATCTATGAATAAGCTCAGCTCGGAATCTGATAAATGCTGTGTAAAATATATAATGAAAAGAAATAGCAAGTACTGTACTGAAAAACTGTAAAATAACAGTATGCTGCTCCATTCTAGCCTGTTGTAGGTTGACAGTATTGTCAGTTTGTAGAACTCTCAGCACCAACGGCATAGAAGTAGCAATTTTAGAACATTGCCCTAGGCCCAACAATGTAAATGCTGTAAATTCTCCTCATTTCAGATCTCTTTCAACAGTAATTTAAAATCCTTACTTAGACCAAGTCAGATCAAAGATAAACCCACGTCATCTCAGAAACATTGATCTTTGTTGCACTCCCCACCTTCTGCCAAAAAAGATTGTGAGCAATTTTTTGGGATGTATAAATTATGCAAGAAGCTTAGCATGTTTGGATTTCAATGTGCAGCTTTTACGTGTGTCTTACATACTGTAGGTTGGAAGTTGTGTAGAAAGGGCATGAGAAAAAAGACAAAACTTTCACTTAAAGTGTTAAGTGTCCCAGGTTTTATGGTATATGTTAAGATTGAACTACACTTCAAACTTCATTAATACATATAAAGTATATCATAAACATTATTAATACTATAAATGACCATGAGTTGTAGTGACCTGAAAAGCCTCGGATGTGAGGTGTGCAATATATTCCAACGCTGCAGTTAGCGTTTTTATTTTTTTAGGGTTTGAACAGCGCATTTTAAAAAGTAACCTTGATTGTACAATCTATACTAACAAGGTTTCAGTCCTTAATTAAAAGTACATTATTGACATAAGACATTGATGAATTAAAAAATATCATCTTCCATCAAAGCCATACTTCTTTGCTCTGTAACTGACTCCATAATCTGAAAAGGTTACAGTTTGTAGATTTCAAGAAGAGCTGAAATATTATAATTCCATATTTTTATTTTTTTATGGCACTATATATTCTCTGTACTTGAAGCAGTGTTCAAGCTTAAGTCCTTTGCACTATAAATTACAATATAAGCTGCCTTAGAAAAGCTGAACATTTTTGAGACATCACTTACACAGAAAACAATATATTGGAATTTAAAAAAATCATGACATTTCATGAAATTCTACATTGAATTGTGCTCGGACAATATCCATTTCACATTTTTTACTATTATGCATTCTGTATCAAAGTAATGTGTGATAAGCATTATTCATATTTAATGTTAAGGTGTGATTATTTTTCTGGTTTGCTTTATTTTTCTTTAACTGGGCTTTCATTAAACTTATCTACTCTTATTTGTATTTTTGTTGTTGACAGTTAGGTATTATTCTTCGGAATAGAATCATTCAAAGACAACCTGTACACAACTAATTAAAAAATTTAGTTTAATTTCAAAAGTATTGCTTTTATCCTCAATTCATTTCATCAGTATTTTATTATTTGTGCTTTTGCTGATGTTAAAGAATGGATGGATTTGTGACTTGTTTTAACTAAATATCGCTTTTGTATTGCAGTATTTTAATTTGTTTTTGAAAAATAAATTTTGTGTTGTACTTAAATGGTAATGGGGCATATTTTCTAATAAAGATTTCTTGAAAGTTATCTAAGATGTTCAAAATTTCTTATAGAGTACAGTTTAAAATGAATGTTTCTATGTGCTATTAATCATTTTTATTTTAACTGAAACACCATATTTGTGCATTTTTCTAAGATTTCAAAATATTACTTTTAAATTTAAAGTTAGATGCTGTACAACATTCAGTTTGTGTTTTGTACATTGGAGATGTCAGAAAAGCAAGTTAGAAGTTGAACTGGTTTGAGAATCTGAAATTTCTTAATACAGAAATAAATCTTCACTTGAAATAGTAAAATGAAAAAATATAAACAAACATTCTTTGCTTGTGTTGATTCAACAATGAGATGTTAATATAAAACAGTGAACACAACACTTTTATTTTGATATTTTCACATACAGTGCCTCTGAATTTATTCATCCCTGTAATGAAATAGAAACAATAGAATTAAAGATATTTTTTTACAACATGGATAATGTTGCTTAAACATGTTAAACTGTAATAATGCACAGAACAAAAATCCATACTACATCTCCCATAGTGTACTGTGAGGTTCTGACACATCAAGGAAGAAATTTATTAACATTCTTTCTTAGAGAATTGTTTTTCAGATCATTTGATTTCAGTTAAAGAATGGTTGCAATTACAAATGTCAAATTGGACTGAGGTCTCAAGATAAGCCAGTTTAAAGCATTAATTTTGTTTAATTGGATGTTTTATACAGCATGCTTTGGATCATTGCTGTCTTGGAATGTCCATTTTTGGCAAAGCTTATCTTCTTGGCAGAAAATAAAATGGGTAACTGGCCAGAATATCCTGGTACTTGTAGGATTTCATGATTATACCTGTCTTGACCGGGGCCCTAGGTCCTGCCCATGCAAAAAACAACCTCAAAACACAATAACCCCCAACCATCACCACTGTAGTTTACTGAGTGATTGTCTCAGAATTATTATTTTTTGTAACCCAGTGTGTATTGGAACAGTTGTGTATCCCCAACTGTTGTCTTTGCATTTACTAGCAGGTTTGCCAGTGTTTCTATAGTGTACATTTCTACAGTGGTAGATTCAGCTTTTTGTGGTTTCTTTTAGAGGCAGTCCCCAACTTCTGAAGGTCAATGACCATGTGCCAGTTATATTTGAAGAGCTCTCTGATCTTAATCATGATGATGCACGCTAATAATTAATGTTTTCAGTGTAGTACCCCATTTTGTACTCCTATTAAACAGGACAACTTTGGAAGGCTCTAGCTCCAGAAGCTTTTGTTGGGGGAAATATTGTTATAGATTTGTGTTGAATTTTACATCCATCCATTTTTTAGCCTCTTCTTCCAATTCATGGTCACAGGTGAGCCGGAGCCTATCCTAGCAAGCAATAACCACAAGGCAAGGTACACCCTGGATAAGATGTCAGCCTATTGCAGGACAGACACACAGACACTCACACACTCACAATTAGGGCCAGTTTCCCCAGAAGCTGATATGGGAGAAAGCCAGAGCACCTAGAGGAAACCCATGTGCAGAATGAGACAACATACAAACTCCACACAGAGAGTGTTGTCAGCAATGCTAACCACTATGCCACCATGCCTCCGCTTGTTGAATTTAATTTCAAGGAATACTTAAATGTGAATAAATGTGACCCTTCTGTTTTCTGGTTGCAAGTAATTATGACAAATGTGACTTTTCTCTGTGCAAAGCTATTATGATCATAGTGTAAAATTATGCTACATAGTATTGTTTGTTCATATTTCATTGCAGGTAAGAATAAAGTTGGAGGGTTCCATATGCCTGTTCCTTTAAAAATGTTAACTGATATCATACAGTATACTCTGAAAGTACAATGTTGGTGGCAATGAAGTCTAACAGTTTAAAAAATAAAAGATCAGCATATAAATGAGAGGTGGCTGTTTGGTACATCGAGCCTGTTTAGTAGCTAGTATGAGATTGTTGAAGTGGTTAATGATTGCTTCTTAACACAGTTTAAAGAAGTTTCTAGAAGCACCAATTAGACACGATGCTCTTCTCTATCTATTGTTTTCAAAGAGCTAGGATATAATTAAGGGCATAGGTCTAATAAAACTGGGACCTTAATATGATGCCTTTTGATGTATACTTTAAATTTTCTTATCTAAATTTTTTTTCTAAAATCAGGGTTTATAATATCATTATTTGAAGGGATGAGGCAGAGTTTACAAGCTGTGAATTGGGAGCAGATTGATAGAGTCAATAGAAAAATGTTGGTACTTCAAAAACATATGGGGGTTCTCTCAGCCTCACCCTATTGGTTTGGTTGCTGTTCCCTCAGATTGGAGGTTTAATGCCAAACATACCTTGCATACATTTCGTCTCTGTATTCTTTTAACCAAACTGCTTAAAGAGCTGCAGCAAAAAATATATATAATTTTCCCACTGTGGATTACCTCAGACCTATCTAGGAGTAAATATTAAAATGCTCAAAGTGCCTAGTGATGGTCATCTCTGCTACACACAAATGATATGATTTGTGCACATATTACAGATTTATTTTTGGCATGTAGAGCTGTTTCGTAGGTCTTTTCATAGATGATTTACATGTGAGTCTAAATCTGAAGACTTTATTATTTTATGCATGTTTGTTTCCTTGGTGTCTTTTCACACTGTGGGTTTTAAGGTACAAATAAAATAACTATTATTGCGGTACAAAACAGCACGTGTTGAAAAGCAAAATGAAAACTTACGTAAAAATATGTACACAAAATATAAGACATTAGGCTTATGAATTACTCTTTAGAACTCTTTTTGTTATGGGTTTGAAAAAATATGCTTCAAATTATTTTATACTTACCCATAAGTAGGATGTCCATCACAATTTCTTTTCTTTATTTAATTATAAATGTAAGACGTATTACAAATGAAAGGAGGCTGTTTGGATCACCATGCTTGTTTGACTGCTAGTAGTTTAATGATCAAACTAGAATTCCATGATGTAATTCCTACAGTAGATGAAGCCATTGTTTTCGTAGTATTTTGGAGTCCACTTCAACAACAGGATTTTGCTATTAGATATGGCTATTATGTCTGAACTAAAAGTGAAATAGCTTTATAGAGAATTTAAGCATGTATAAAAAAGTAAGAAGTACTGAAGCTTCTAGAATTAAATGAAAAGCTCTTCAAGCACAGGTCCTTATTTCTGCATTAAGTTCAGGCTCTGCAAAGAAATTCGATAATGTTCTACAATATGTAAAACCATGTATTTCACTGATTTAAATAAAAACGGTTTTGAACAAGCCATACTAAATAATGCTTTCTTATAGATTGATTATCATTCACAGAAATATATTTGCAGAATCAAGAATTAAATTTTTTATTAGATTTATGTGCCCAATCTTAGAAGAATGCTTCACTCACTGTCTTCCATTATTTCATATTCCTATATATCTGCATGTACAAATTTTTCACCTGCCTTTTCTTTTGCTTATTTGATTAATTGAATTTACTTGTCTTCTTACCTCTTATCTTATGTGTCTGCTTTAAGTCCACCTCACAGGTAGTTGAATTTCATTATTATTTATTTAATCTAATCATTAAAATTGCAATATTCACTTGTTTCCTCAGAGGTAACAAACACAATAAATTCAACAATACGATTTTACAAACTGTTCCAAGTGTTTTGCTCCCAGTGAATGAACTTAAAGCTTGAAACATTTGTTTCTGTCAGCATTTAAAGACGTAGATGGCATTAATGTAGTCACTCCTCTATCCACTGTGTGAATTCCTGATTACAATGTTGTGAAAGCCAGTTTCTTATATGGTGCCCTCCAGAATTATTGGCACCGTTGGTAAAGATGAGCAAAATAGGCTATGAAAAATGTCTTTGTTGTTTATCAGCTTGATCTTACACTGAACATATGAGAGAAATCTAACCTTTCAGTGAGGTAAAATTAGTCCAAGAAAAATAAATCTTATAAAAAAATAAACATTTTTTCCCCAAAATATGTATCACAATTATTGGCACCCCTATAAATTTCTATGAACAAAATCTAATAGACAACCATTCATATTTTACCTTTTTCAAGCACATCTGAGTCTTTAGGAACTCTTATGTGGTCATCAATGACTTCCTGTTTCACTGGGGTATAAATATGAGGTGACACACAAGCCAAACACCCTTAGTCATCCATCAACATGGGGAAGATCAGAGAATACAAAAATGAAATGAGACAAAAGGTTGCTGACCTTCATAAATCAGGCAATGGCTATACAAAAATAGCTTCACACCTAAAAAATATCCTACTCCACTAATAGGGCAATAATTTTCAAACAACTGGAGCTGTGATCAACCTGCCTGGAAGAGGACACAAGTGTATTTTGCCCCCACACACAGTGAGGAGGATTATTCAAGAGGCAAAACTTTCTCCAAGGTTCACAGTTGGACAATTGCAGGAGCTGGTTGCATCCTGGGGTCACCAAGTCTCCAAAACTACAATAAGATGCCACCATGCCAACAAACTATTTGGAAGGGTTGCCAGAAGAAATCCTCTGCTGTTGTCAAACGTAAGCACCTGGAGTTTGCTAAACACCACTGGAACTTTTGATTGGAACTGGGTTCTATGGTCAGATGAGACAAAAATAGAGCTTTTTGGCAACAAAAACCAGAGGTGTGTTTGGTGTTTAAAGAGTCAAGGTCATGCAGAAAAGAACCTAATCCCCACTATGAAATATGGTAGTGGATATGTGATGTTGTGGGGCTGTTTTTCTTCCAAAGGCCCTGGGAATCTTGTTAGGATACATTTCACCATGGACACCATCAAATACCAGGAGATTTTAGATCAAAATCTGGCTGCCTTTGCCAGTAGGCTAAGACTGGGTCGTGGTTGGATCTGCCAGTAGGACAATGATCCAAAGCATACCTCCAAATCCACACAGAAATGGTTCACTGACCACAGAATCAAGCTTTTGCAATGGCCATCCCAGTCCCCTGCCCTAAACCCCATTGAAACCCTGTGGGGTGAGCTGAAGAGGGGAGTCCACAAGCAAGGACCAAGGACTCTGAAGGATCTGGAGAGATTTTGTATGAAGGAATGGTCTCAGATCCCTTTATATGTGTTCTCCCACTTCATCCAGCATTATAAGAGAAGACTCAGTGCTGTTATTTTGGCAAAGGGAGGGTGCACAAAGTACTAAAAGGGGTGCCAATAATTGTGACATGTTTTTGTGAAAAATGTTTTATAAGGATTTTTTTTTTCATTGAATACTTTTACCTCACTGAAAGGTTAGATTTCTCTCATATTTTAAGTGTAAGATCAAGCTGATTAACAACAAAGCTATTTTTTCATGACCATTTTTGCTCATCTTTACCAAGGGTGCCAATAATTCTGGAGGGCACTGTAACTACGTTTTATCTAGGTAATCATCAAAACACACTGCAGGAAATCAAACATAGACAATATATCAAACTTGTACAATATTTAAAATATTTTAAACATGTAGTACTTACAGTTTCAGTAAGAGAGACACACATGCAGTCAACTCAAGAATTAAAAGAAATAAAAAAAAACTGCACAGTTTAGTGGGATCTTGGGGTTATCAAGTTTCAAAACCAACTGTTAGACGCTACCTCCATGTCAACAAGCTCTTTGGAAGGGTTGCACAAAAGACTTACTGAGCGCACCCCACAATTGCAGTGCCTGAACTTTGCCAAGCGTTATTGGAACTATAATAGGAATTGTGTGTTGTGGTCAGATGAGACCAAAATTGAACTTTCAACAAGACAATTACCCCAAACATACATCAAAATCAACTCAGAAATGGTTGTAGGCACACAAAATCAATGTTTTGCAATGGCCTTCTCAGTCTCTGGATTTGAATCCTAATGGAAATCTGTGGTCTGAATTGTGTTCAATAAAAAAAAACCCACAGAAGACAAAATCAATCAAATAGGCCTGAGGATGGTTAATGATTTTGTGTCTGAATTCCAGTCAATTTGACATGAAATTCAAATAGAAATATGGCATGCCCTCCCTCTATTATCTTTAATCTTTAATTGTGAACGTGTATATACAGTATGCACACACTGGTAGGTGTGGTAGTGTTGAAGTGACCCACTTTCTAGGAGGAAGAAGACATTTATGTTCATCTTATTGGATCCAGAGCATACAGCTCTAAATTTCTTAAGTACATTGCTGCCTGTGTTATATTAATTGCATGTTTAAAAGCTTTAACTGTATTGGAAGGAAAAAAAGTATGTATCAACACAACTTGCAATGTAATCATTTTGTAAAGATACTGTCAAAATGTCTTGGAAAGATGAAAGTGTTTTTCTTTACTCGTCACAGAAGATTGTTTTCCCAGTTCTTTCAGTTTCAGAACTTTCAGAGACCTGAGGGCAGAGAACTACACACCCTGAGGTACTGTATGCTACCTCACAGAGCAGAAAATATGAACTATCAGCATGGCACAGGCCATTTCCCAAGAGGGTATGTTAACCAGTTTGAAAAAAGTCAGAATATGAAACTTGAATGTACAGTAATATGCTGGCTAATGTTTGCATATTGTTCAACAGTATTCTTAATATGCTACTCTATAAAAGCAATCTTTCAGTAAAGAATTGCATGAACCCATTAATGAATTAAGGAAGTCGTGCTTAGGGTTGTACACAGAGTCCATGCCAAGACAAAGTGGGGAAGTGACATACTTGAAAATGAATGTGTGTTTGTTTCAAAGATCAAACCACGGTCAAAGAGAACAGAGGGATTCCTGATCTCAGAACTGGCTTTAAAGCAAAAGACATCTGTTTCAAAAGCATCAAAGGGTTGTCTTTTGCTATTTTGTTGCCGGAAGTTGTAACTGATCCTGTTGTGAATTTTTAGTTACCCAGTTATGAAAGACTCTTAAGGCTTGGTTTATCTTTGGTCCTCATACCAGGGACACACAAGGCATTTTTAAAAGCTACTAATCAAGAACAAGAAAATTTCAAGATTTTTTTTTTCTGTGACAATGTTAATGATTTGAAAATGCTTGCGTTAGACTTAAGAAACACAACTTACTGTCTTTACAATTTATAAATATAAATTCATAATATAGGTGACATAGTGGTGCAGTGGTTAGCATTGGTGCCTTGCAGTGCTGGAGCCCTGGGGTGCTATCTGCGTGGAGTATGACTGTATGTGTGGGTTTCCTTCAGGTGCCCTGGTGTCCTCCCACAGCTGAAAGACATACTGGTAAGTTAATTGGCTTCTGCGAAAAGGGTGTTCAGACATGTTTTACTGAATCACGAGAATTACTGTAATGAATTTCAACAGCAATCATTTGGTCTTCCTATTTTCACACAAAAATGTTTGTTAGCAGCATCCCTTGATGAGCATGGTGGTAACCAGATAAGCAAAAGAAGGCAGAGTGATAGAAAGATGGTGGTACATTTATTTCACAAGGTGGAGCTGTCAAATGTATATTTAATCCTTAAATGCCTTTCTAAAAAATGCAGCTCTCTTCAGGGTTGGTGTAATCATGTTCATTTTTATTTTAAAAACTACACCACAATTAGAAAATGGTGTCTGTTTAGAAAGCCACAGCTGTAGGGAATTAATGGTTCGATGAGCTACAGCTGTGGGCTTTCCTGTTTTTACAGGCTGTCTTACCTCTCAAGAGAGACTACACGAGCTCTCTCAGAACACAGAGAAGGAAAGCTGCTCCCCACATGAATGTTTGTGCTCAATGCAGGCTGGCCATGCGAGAGAGAAGCGCCGGCAACTGCGGAGGAGTGTTCTCCAGGGGAGTGGGTGCTGCCAGCCTAGATGATGAAGATGTGCAGGGAAAGCAGCCTGTTAGCCCACAGGCACTGTGAGGAAAATCATGGAGTAGTGTGAAGCACAGCGGAAATGGAGTCCATATCATCTGCCACTGGTTTGGGAGAGAGCCTGCTGAAAAGTAACCGTAAAGGCAGCACAGACTGAGGGCTATGGTCAGCAGCAATGCGGCAGATTCACTGTAGGTTGTAGCAGCCCGGAGTGTGTGCCTGGAGGAGCCTGAGAAGAGGCGTGCCCTGGATATCCTATGGCTGTCGGCCACAGACGTTGAGAAGGTGTTGCCAGTGTGAGTGAGAGTGAGCAGTGAGCAGGTGAAGAAGCTTTGCATTTGGTGGTACTGCTTTGCATTGTTTACTGTATTTTATGTTTAGTTTACTGTGTGTCTACCCTGCCCTGAATGGAGGATATGATTGTTACTTTTTGCTCTGGTATCTTGTTACTTGCTGCTTTCTTTGTTGTAACCAGTTAGTATTCCAAGCATATGTGTTTCCTTCAATTCCCATGGTTTTCTGGAAATCTAATACCATACACTTCACATTTGAATCCATGACCCAACAATCTTGTGTCTTCTACTCCATGATCCTTTATTATAGTCCTTCTCTGTGTCTTCTGTGTGGCAAATAATTGAGTGTAATTTTAATTCTGTAATGCATACTTGCTTTGCAGTGGTTGTGGGGAGGTTTCGCTAAGCTAACTTCGCTTTTGTATGATTTTAGTTTAGAGGTTGCAATTTCATTTTAGTAGGCCTAACAAGACTACTCTAAATAGATTTATAATGTATTATAGAAGAAACAAACCTGGGGATAATGCAACAATTTAAGTGTATTTAAATGAAATTGAAACTTGATAGCTTTGACACCTCCATCATAATGCAATTTATCAACATTTGCACTATTGCAGAATAGGAAGGAAAGGGAAATAAATGTTTGATGACTTTTGCATGTTTACAGCCCTTGGCTGTGTGTCTGCTTTGTTATTCTCCGCAAGTCATGGGGTCTATATCATTTACTTCTGTGTATCACCATCTGATTTACATTAAAACAGCTTGAAGATTTGTAATCTAATTTGTTCCAATTTTTGTAATCTAATTTTCCAAAACTTTGTTTTTCCAAGTGTGGGGGGTTTTGCATTTCCATATTACTTTTCCCTGTTACTCTCTGTTTCTGCAGTGTTGTCATGAAACTGTAAATTCAATCTGTAGCTCGTGGATGTGAAAATTTGCTATTAAGTTTGACATTTGTGAATCTCACAGCACATTTTTAAAGACTCAGTTTTGATGTGATTTTCAAGTGTAATTCAAAAAGATATCTGTAATTTATCTACATTCTATTTTGTACTATTCTTTTTCTGCATGTCTTTCTCAGGAGACATCTTACCAGTTCCGTTGTCCTTATTTCTTATAGAAATGAGAGTCATTTGTATTAAAGTTCAATAGACATTATAACAAAGTATTAATATTCAGTATTTCCTCCTTTATTTCTTTGTTCACTTGGTTCCATATACTCAATTTACAAATTTGACCCACGCTGATAGAATATTGTAATTGTGTGTGTGTATATGGTGCAAACTATAAACTATATTGAACTTTGGATCTTATTTTGCATCAGCATCTGACTGAAATACATTCACATGACGTGTCTTGTGTAAGGAGTAAATGAGCAACCAAATGAAAATATTCAGCCTATAATGAACTTATGATGAGAAAGCAAACATTAAGTTAAAAATATATTGAAGAGATCATCAAGCATATCTGGATATTTAGCCCTGGGCCTGGAGTAGTTGACTCAGAAACAGGAAGCTGCTGTAGGTTCCAGAACAGAAAGGGCAACCTGTGACGGAACCAGAAATTTAACTGGCACAATCCCCAGTAGGGTCAATAATGATGTGCAGACTAAAAGTCACACCAGATTGTCTCAGGATATTAGATAGTTTAACCTGCATTTAATATCCTCAGTTTGTTTAAGGCTTAAAACTGCCAGTAAATAAATAGTTACAGTAAGAGCACTGAAGTCTGGTTCTCTGCACACATGTGTATTCAAGGTTTTCAAGTACAGTACCTATAACTAGTTCTGTATACTGTATATAAGCCTTAAAGTGAATATGATGAAAGATAATCTAAAGTTTTCAAGCATGTACAGTAGAATATTTTAACTTTTGTTTATTGCTTTTCTTTAAATGGTACCATTTCAAACTTAGAAATCACATGTGAAAAAAACAAATTACATCAGTGAGAGAATTGTATTGTGTTTGGGGCCGGAGAAGCCTAGGATACAGTAAGTGAGAAAAACTGACTATAATCCTATCAAGGCTGTAATTGTGCTCTATGTCTTGTTTTTCCAGGAGCGACTCTAGTCTGCTCTGACCCTTACCAGAAATAATGTGACTTTGCGATATTACATGGATATTGTATGTACAAAATCTGAAACTAAAGATGTAGAATATAAAAAATATATTGTACTTTTACATGGAAAAATGCAATCCCTGAAAATCTAACAGGGTTTGGCTTCAGGTATTACTTTTGTTGATCAACATAATTTAAGTAGTACTGTAGGTTTTAAGTGTAAACAACTCAAAATATCAATTCAATTAAAATGAGTTACCATTTAGTAGTCACAACAAATGTATTTATATTTTTCAAATGGGGGGTTATCAAAATACAAAATAGTGAATAACAGGAAAGGACTGAACAGCTTAGCCAATAAGTAAAATAAATAATAAGATAGATAGATAATACTTTATTAATCCCGTAGGGAAATTGATGAAATTATAACCCCCAACCTGTAAGGATTTCTCCAGGAATATACCCAAGCAGTGAGTATAATTAGTGGCACATGAATTTTTTGTTCTCTGGCACATCTTTGGTGAAAAGAGTAATAATAAATCAGGCACACTTGGTTAAACAAATATTGATTTACAATGACAGCGAGACACATTACACTACACAGAACATAAACAAACAACATGTAAATTTCTCTGCGTACACAGTATTTACAAAGTGTTTCAGAGGCTTACGTCCTGGCCGCCCAGAAAACCACAGACTGCTATCAAGTATTCGAAACTAATAATGGCTATAGAGGTCAAATTAAGAGATAAGATGCCTTCTAAATGCAATACATCCTGCAGTTAAATTTCTCTCATTTAAAACCCTGATGTCACAAACGAAATATGAGCCTATTCCTTCCTATTAAAAAAATGCACCCACAAAGCAGGAAAGGCTGTTTTTAAATGAGGATTTTTTCACTTAAAAAAATCCAGGTTTCCTACAAACACAGAATAGCAAGCTCTAACAAAGTTAAAATACTTAGTTCCAATCTGATTTTTTGGTGGGTGATCATGAAGTAGAGACTCTCGTCTAGCACAAGCTTCAGGTATTATCTGCTCCTGTCTCCTCTCTCTTTTGTGGTCTGAATTTTTTCTTTTTCCTACTCTCTTTTTGCTCTTGATCTGATCTTATATGGTGTCTTGACTGTTCATTGACACTTAATCATTTACTCAGAACTTAATCAACTAAGATTAAACCAAGGTCAACTTTATGATTGCTTTGATCACAGACTCTGAACCCCCTAAATGTTAGCAAACAACCCCTCTGCTTTGAAGCTGGAAATGTTTGTACTGCCAGGTGTTATGCATTTTATCAAGATTCTTAGACACCTCTATCATCACCTACCTCAACCAAATGACAATGTCCCTCTTAAAGAGAAACTGCAGTCCCAATTTCTCAGACTGGTTTCAAAATTTTGGTAACAAAATAAAATAATTGACACTAATTTCACAAATTCCGAATTAAGCACAAAATCATGGACTTTGTGAAAGTACTGTATGGTTGTCACAAACCCCTGGACTCACAATGGGCAAGAGCAAATGTTTGCATGAGTCATGATGTTTAGCAACCATTTCTGCTCACTTAAATGACTAACTAATGTGATGTACAATTTTTAATAAACGTATCAAACGTTTCACCACAGAAATGATTTGCATCCAGAGTTAACAAGTAAGGTTTAGAGCAATATTTGCATTGGATTGAAAGAGATGTATTCACAAGTCTGCTTGTCTACAATAATAATAATAATAATAATTGTTATATAATTATAATAATAACGCTCACCACACATCAGCTATCAGTGGGGAGGAGAGCAGAGTAATGAAGCCAATTCATAGAGGGGGATTATTAGGAGGCCATGATTGGTAAGGGCCAATGGGAAATTTGGCCAGGACGCCGGGGTACACCCCTATTCTTTTCGAGAAACACCCTGGGATTTTTAATGACCACAGAGAGTCAGGACCTCGGTTTTACATCTCATCCGAAGGACGGCACCTGTTTACGGTATAGTGTCCCCGTCACTACACTGGGGGCATTAGGACCCACATGAGCCACAGGGTTAGCACCCCCTGCTGGCCCCACTAACGCCTCTTCCAGCAGCAACCTTAGTTTTTCCCAGGAGGTCTCCCATCCAGGTACTGACCAGGCTCACACCTGCTTAGCTTCAGTGGGTTGCCAGTTGTGAGTTGCAGGGTGATATGGCTGCTAGCCGATATGTAATAGAGTCGCTTCACATCACTATAATTTATGTTGCCTCATTCTGAAAAGCAGAATATGGTGTTGTGCATACCTGGAAATTTCATCTATTTTGTGAAGTAAACTGGAGGTTTTACACACAACTGTTCACATTTTATTTTTTATTGTGGTTGGAAATGCACTCATCAATGCGGATTCTTTCTAATCCCAAAATATAAAATAGTATTGCAGTTCCCCTTTAATGTTTTGGTGTTCATGAGACTACAGAGAACGCAAACTAAATTTTTGAAATATTTTGCATGGCTATTGAATTCCCTGTCGCCAGTTTCAGCCTTTTTCACAAACTTTATTTGGTTTTATACTGTAGGCTGTCATCTTTCACCAAGCAGAACAATAGACTTGTTTTTAAATTCATCCCAGGAATTTGAAATCTACAAAATCGTATTGACTTCTCGCATTGTGTATTGAATGATTAACTTAACAACTTCAAGTTTTAGCTCTGCTCATCAGGATTTGAATACCTTAGGGTCCTCTGTCATCAATCAGATTATTTTTATTAAATCCAAAAATAGTCGTTTTTATTTATTTATTTTTTCATTTATTTCATTTAATGTTGTCATTTTATTTTTATGGGGCTATGTTTGTAACTCTAGAAATTTACCTTGCTAAGGTGTTTAATGTTTTTTTGTTTATTTTTTAACTAATTGTTTACAGTAAAGTAAAATTCTTTATTATAAGTACTTTATACTGTATGTACTTCTGTGGTTATTTCTTACTAGACGGATGTGTTGAGATGTGTTACTGAAATGTAAAAAGAAGATAAACTGCAAAACATTAGAATGATAATTGTATGTCCTACATAAGTTATAACAATAACAATAAAAATATACAGTATATTGAATAATTAACATGTTTACAGCTAAAATACCAGCATTCTAAACAGAATATTTTTTTGTGTTTAACTCCATATAGCCAAATTTTATAAATCCTGTTATATGTAAAAGCAATCCCACTAAAACTATGCTGTTCTAAGTACTGTATGATATTGGTTTAGTTTTTTCTAGTTGTGTTTTCCAGTTCACTTTTATAGTTTTTAATGCTTACACTCATTGGTCAAACAGTTGTGATCCAGCATGAATAGACAAAATACTGTATTTTACCACTCAGTATATAGTTTATACTATAAAGTATATACTGTACTTTACCACTCAGTAACAGTCTATGTAAAATAAAATTTTAAATAATTATAGTATTCATACTTAAACTAGTTAAACTGAAAATCTATTTCTTAAATGGCTTGATAAACATTTGATATAGTGGTCTTTTCTCACAAACAATGGAGACCAAATAATGGCCGGATCTAGATGGTATTAATTTCCTAATATTTGCTTATAGTTCCTAATGCATCTCCAAAATATGCATTATTACCAATACATTGTCAAATCAGTATGTTTACACAAATGTAACAATATCTGTTTCTTGCTCAAAGAATGCATATAAATGCTTTATAACTTCGTAACTGACAAAGAAGATAAAATAAGTCAGAGGTAAAGGACATAAAAATTTAAAGATGATTATTCTTAATATTATTTAATTTTTAATTGATATAAAAAATTAATCAAACTTTGAATTGATTTTGACTTGGAATTAAGTTACAATTAATTAGTTACCAAATGGTTCATCTAATCTAAACAAAATGCTTTTATACATATATTGTTATAATATATAAATTACGTAAAGTCTCTAGTAAAAGTGTTTAATATGATCTGTTAAGAGATCTAATATAAGTTATTTATTTACAAATACAATAATTTGCTTAATGCTTCATCAATAATGAAAATTGCCAGGAGATCCCCTGCTAAATATCAGATAACAATTTTACTATAAAGTTAAATGCATAAAGTTATACACAAATGTATCCCTCATTTCTTTTTGTCTGTACCTAATGTACATATCAGATCAACATTATATGTCAAGTTATTTAAATTCCTAGCATACAGCCTATAACAAACTAGAAACCTTCTCTAACACCACCCTTTTAGGTAAATGCTGGTTTAGATTTAAAATAATGAAAAACTAATTTGGTAAATACTTTAAAAGGGGCCTTTATGGTCACTGTGGGAATGTAATTCCTGCATATGAATGTTTATTTATTATGTCAACTATCAAACATGGGGCAATATGTCACCAGCAGCGGTTAGCATACAGTGTTTATAAAGACTATATGAATTATTTAATGTGCACAGTTACAGTTATGTTGGGAAAGTGTCAATATTCTGATCCCATAACAATCTGAGAGTCTCATGACTTCAATTGTAAGCAATACCTTGAAAGGCAGTACTTTAAAACAGAATGGCAGAGAAAGGGAATAAATCAACTGTGGCAATATGCCTAAAGTATCTCAGCAGAAATTTCAGAAGATGGAAGATGAAAAGTTACAAATCCATCTTGTGAATGTTTATTTTGATTTGTATGTAAATTCATGCCTTCTAATTGTGTTGTGCAGTATACAGAAGGAGTTGCCAGTGTCACTGAATTACAAATGATTTACAGTATATACTGTACCTTTGCAAATGACATCATTGGAAGGGAATGAATGTTTTTGCAAAGCATAGTATATGAATTTCTTAATGTTTAATAACTAATGATTGAAATTAAAACAACAAGTATTAAATATGTTAAAAATGTTCCATTTTAATTTTGAAACATGATGAATGGTGCCTAAATGTTTTCTAGGAATCAGATAGTCCTTTAGGATTGGTTTAAGATTGTGAAAAAACTACGCTATACTATTTTTTAAAATACTACATATTTATTAGCTTTATAAGAAGCACACTTTTATATTTTAAGAAAGCAAATCGTTACATGAACTCTGTATGACACACTTGAACAGTTGTGTTCGAGTTGAAAAGGATTTCCTTTCTAACAAATGCTTGATGAGCAATTGCTTCCTTGTAATGTAAACAGTTATCTTAGCAGCACTAATTACTGAAGTAAAGTACTGTATGGTTTCAAATATTGAGACAGTGATAAAGTATTTTTTTCTTGGTAAATAGGAAATCAATTTGTGTACTAGTTACCAACTAGTCATGACGCATGTACTGTAAGACTTGGAACATTTTATGGTTTTTGACAACTGCATATAAAAACATATGTTTAAATTATTATCTAAAAGATGGGTTTGCTGAATAAACATTTATTCATACATACCTCTGAATGGAAAGGGGTGCAAAATAAATAGTACAAAACATAAGTAACATTTCTAAACTGCTCTTCAGCAAAGTAAATCATAAAGATGATGTAGATGTATGATTTTCAATACTAATCAATAATATAGTTATATACCACAGTCGTTTACAAATTGATTATCAATTCACATTTCTTACCACCTGTTTTATTGTTGCTGATGAGTTTGCTTTTTAAAGACCATCTTTGAAATATGGAACATGTTCAAGTGTTGTTTCATATGACTGTATAACCTTTTGAAACATTACAGTAAAGATTTTCAGCAAAGACTTATTTCTTCCTACTCACTCATACAGGCCAGCTTTGTGAAGGGACCAGGATATTGTCAAAATGTGAACAGTGATTCATATCTTAGACATAATCCTTTACATATATTTGAAAGTCACCATTGAATTTATAGTGGCATCCTTAACCAGTTTCCCAATTTCCTGTAGTTGTATAGTACACATTTCACTTTTTAATGTTGGACTTCACTGTACTCAATGAGTCAAAAAAAACTTTCTCCTGATCCGTGCTCCTCTACCACATTGTCGTGTTATGAAAATTTCTGGGAATCCAATCCATTTTTATATTACTGTCAGTTGTGGCTTGAAATCTGCCTTCATTTACTTTGAATTTAAGCCTCTTTGATTACACACAGATGAAAATGACTTTACTTTTGTTTACATTTCAACATTTAAGACACTGTACACTATATGTACTGTATACTCTATATACTGTATATAGAAGTTATTAAAAATGCAAAAAATGAGTATTGCAATCAAAAACATAGATTCATACAGTACATTTCGAAATGTCTCATTATACTGTAGTATGCATCAAGGGGTTAAATAGCATGTATTCACGATTTTACTTATAGTAATAAAAAAACAGGGAAACAAGAAATGTAAGTATTGTCACAATGTTGAGCTAATTGCAGTTACTACTGACAAAAGTAACAAAATTGGGCAAATTCTCTTTAACGTAAATGTCTCCATGCAAGAGCTGTGGGAAATAATAGGAGTGTTATGATGATCTGTATAACTGAAGGAGAACTTTGAACTCATGGCTCATCCAACTGTATCGGATTTGATTAGTGTGTTCTTCAAGCCTACCAACTGGGACCTGCTGTCATCAGGACATTCAGCAGAAAGACAAGGCTTGGTTCCAACTGAGCCCTCTGATATGATCAAATCTTTGCTGTAGTTGTTCCTCTGGTTTTTGTTACATGTTACAGCAAGTTGTCTTGAACAATTTTCCTTATTACATTTCATAACTAAAAATAGCATAGCAGTAGTTTAATTTATGCTGAATTTTGTTAGGCCTGTTGTATTTGTGTATAGGCCTAAAATACATTTTATAATTTATCTAAGCAAATTCTAAAAAAGACTTGAATAGAAGTTGTCTAAATCATCAATGTCTAGTGGCTCAGCTATTCACTGCTTCTTAATTGTTTCTTTTGTCTCAAACTCTAATCTCCTCTTACAGATTTAGTATTTGATTCTGTCTAGAAATCAGTCATGTATTTTAACCAGACGTAGCTGTGGGGATAAGATATAACAATATAAATATGTCCACCTCCTAAAGACATGCAGACTAGGTTTGATTGAATATTCAACATTTTTTCATGGTGCTGCCTCATCTAGGTACATACTGTAGTAGTCATGTTCTGTCAGCAGTACCTTGTGCCAGATGCTTCTGGGATCGGCTCCGGTGTACTGCGAAATCCAGTGAGAAGCCACACAGAATGTTAAACTCTACCACTACCACATTCAAGTGACAAACTAAAAGAATTCCCACAAGTCTTGACCTCATTTCTCAACTTCATAAAGCTTTCTTTTTCCATAAACACAAGACAGATGCCAATAACATGTACTGTAGTTCCTGCTTTCCCAGAGAAAATATTTAACATTCAGAGCTATTAAACCAGCACGATAGCATCTGATAATATCTCAGTATTAGAGGGGCAGCATTATATCCTCACAAACTACAATACATACTGAAGCTCAAATACATGTATTTATGGTAATTTATTTTCATAAAAAAAACAAAGTAAATACAGCATATCATCATTTAGACTTGATCCACTAAGGGTAAGCAAATTTTGATTTAGTGTAAATATAAAATATCTTAAATAGTTTGGTAAAAGTCTATGTTTAAGGTCTTTAAATGAAAACTGTCTAGATTTTTTTCCCTTACTTCATTATGAGAGAAACTTGAGACAGTACACTGCACACAAATCCCTTTTCTGTTAATTTTCTCATTGCAAAACCCTATGTGTGCAAGATAAAAAACAGTGCAAATATTCCAGTTAACTGAAACTGCTGACATCAGTGAATAGTTGGTTCCAAACACATCTTTAGGGTATAAATATAGTCCTTTCCCAGCAAGGTTAATTGTACTGTATATATAGTAATCATTCGCCCTTTTGATAGACTACTAAATAACAGAGTAAAAATGTCATATGGTGACTCAGTTCAACAAATGGCATATCATTTTGATTTTTCTCTTAACTTCCCACCCAAAGACAAAAAAATCCACTCATTATGAGCTCATTTCCAAATTAACTGAATTAAAAATAGGCACAGTACTAATTTTTAAGTCACAAAGGTATAAGACTGCTTCACTAGTTTAGATAGATAGAAACATGTTATAGTCAGAAATTGTTTTGAAATTCCTATAACTATTTGACAGTTTCCTTCTTAGTCTAATCTAGACTTAAGTGCAAGTCTTTCTTAAGAGGTATTGTTTTTTTGTAACTAATTTGGAATATTAATTCATAATAAACCCTCAGATTGAAATTATACAAGTACTGTATATAGACTGGGGATAATCTCTCAACCTGACCTTTATCAGCAATTTCTGACATGTGATTCACTCTGAACTGAAAATTAAAATTCAAGTGTAACATCATGTTGTGAAAAAGAGGAAGAATGGGTGTTGCTACTAAATCTTGTTTCTACCATGTTCATTACTGCATGCAACGCTGAGCTGGAAATTAGGCTGAGTATTTCCATTGTGTATGAAAATGATCGATGTGGACATTTGGAAATTTTAGTTTTACTTTACCAGGCTACGCCTCAGTATTACAGACAGTGCTTTGCAGAGCTTTGCACATTTTTCACTTTTTGTTCCTTTTAAGCTTGCAGTCATGGGACTTTGAAATAGCGATTAAACAACTTATAAACACAACTCCTCCATAAATTGTCACGATCGCTACTCCTCCTCTTAAGGGCGCTCCAGCTCTTCTTCGTTTGCCTTATTCCCTGCACCTGTCCCTTGGTCCAGCCTCCTTCCTGTCCCCCTTTAAAAGCCAGACGCAGTCGCCAATTGAGGCTCTGCATCTGACTTCCATATTGTGCGAGCCCGGAACCTGGTTGCGCCTGGCTCCATTATGTTTTAAGGTTTCTATGCCTGTTCCTGTTCCCCTTGCCGGTTCCGACCCAGTTCCTGTTTTTTAATCTATAGTTTTGGATGGATCACCTGGCCATGGACTTTTTGCTTGTTTTTTTGGAATTCGCCTATGGACTGATTACCTTTGGATTGTTTGTCTCGGCCACACCTTCCCCGTGCACCAGCGCACTTTGGACACGCCCTCCTGTTTTCATCCCCGTATTCCTGCATGACTTTTCCCCACTGTTTCCTCACATCTTCGGATTGTGTCATCCGCATAGGGTCCAAAAAGAACTGTTCGTTACATAAATATCAAGTAAAAAATCAAAAAGTAAATAGATAATTCATATAAAAGAAATATGGAACCATGATTGCATAAATATTCAAACCCTTTCCTGTTGCAAACCTAAATGTGGGTGCACATATAGTACTTATAATTAGTTGAGTGGCCTTTGTCTGCATGCAATAATAGTGATTCTTATGATCTTAGAATAAAAAAACACCTGTGAGGTTCCTTGATCATGTAGAGAGTGTCAAATGAAGACTCTACCGTGAAGACTATGAAGCTTTGAATTTAAATTAGAGATCACTGAAAAACACGGGATATATAAAAGGTTGAGAAAGATTAAGAAAGATTTGAAACAATAGAAGGCCATTTGGCACTTCTAGCTGTATTGGTTTTTCATTGCTAATTGGTCTGCTGATGTTATCAAGCCTTCATAGTGCAATTAGTGCAAAAAAGTGGTTCCTGTTTTCTGTTCTAAATGCACTTTCTATTTATTTACTCTGATATCTTTTTCACTTTAACAGTGACGATGTCTGCTGGTGTCTGCTGGGGTGACTTACCTACTGTCATGATTATAGTCCCCCCTCCTTAAGGGTGCTCCAGCCCTTTCACTTTAGACTTCATTCTGTGCACCTGATCCCTTTTACCCAGCCCACCTTAAAAGCCAGGCGCTGACGCTCATCCTGGCTCTGCATCTGGTTTCCGTACCGTGCGAGTCCGGGACCTGGAAGCGCCTGGTCCCGTTAAGGTTTTAATCTCGGTTCCCGTTCCTGTTCCCTGTCTGCCGGTTCTCTCTAAGGACTACTCTTTTGGATTGTTCACCTCGGCCACACCTCCCCCATGCACCAGCGCACCTTGGACACGCCCCCCTGTCTTCAGCCCCGTATTCCTGCATGACGTTTCCCCAGTGTTTCCCCACTTTGTCGGATTGTGTCGTCCGCATAGGGTCCGGAAAGAACTGTTCGTTACACCTACAGTAATTCAAATCCACTAATAGTCTCCTCTATTGAAGAGAAGTTTGATTTCCTCTAGCTTGTCAGTGTAAGACATTCATTTAAGCCCAGCAATGTATCTTGTTGCTCTTCTCTGGACAGTTTCCAGGGCAGCAATGTATTTTTATGTAACATGGTGTTCAGATTTGTAATGTATCAGATTAGTTCTTAATAGTACATTGCACAATTTTAACTCCTTAAACTGGTTTCTTTTAACCATGTGTTCACCATTTTAAATCTATAAATGTTTTGCTATTTGCACATACAGTGCTTGCACTCTGCACCAGTAATGAGTTTTGTAAAAATATTATGCAGCTTCTACAGTGTTAATCTTCCTATTTTGGAATCAAATACAAACTTCCCTAATTTAGTAACTATACTAATATCTAGATAATTGATTTAAAATAGTAGTAGTACCAATACAGATCTATGTCATACTCCACTAATTACATCTCCCCAATATTTTCTCTATATCTGTCCTCTGCCTTATATTTATAACATCCATGATCTTGCATTCCTACACAATTTAATTTCACCCTTTTTATGGTTTTGCAGTACATTAGCAATTTTCCAAACAATTGGTATTACTCTTGTCTTAAGCAAATGGTGGAAGAATTTTGTTAACAGGCTATAAAATAATCTCTTGTATAGTTTGATGCTAAAAGACCAGCAGACCCTGATTTTCTTTGTTTTCAGTGGTTCTAGTGCCTGTAAGAGTTCTGCTTCTTCAGTGCTATTTAATATGGAGCTCTTTGTTTCCTTAGCCTGAGGCATATGTTTAGATTTCTTGCTCAGTTAAATCTTCCTTAAATTCTTAAACCATTTCCTATTATTAACCCATGATAAATTACTGTTCCTTTTGATGCTGTAATACTGAACAAAACAATTGTTTTTATTTAGAAACCTTCCGTGCTTTAACTGGATCCTGTTTTTTCATCATTTTGTAAAAGTGTTTTCCTTTTCATTGTTGTGAATTTACAGTGCCTTGCGAAAGTATTCGGCCCCCTTGAACTTTTCAACCTTTTGCCACATTTCAGGCTTCAAACATAAAGATATAAATTTTTTATTTTATGTGAAGAATCACCAACAAGTGGGACACAATTGTGAAGTGGAACGAAATCTATTGGATTTTTGAAACTTTTTTAACTAATAAAAAAATGAAAAGTGGGGCGTGCAAAATTATTCGGCCCCCTTGCGTTAATACTTTGTAGAGCCACCTTTTGCTGCGATTACAGCTGCAAGTCGCTTGGGGTATGTCTCTATCAGTTTTGCACATCGAGAGACTGAAATTCTTGCCCATTCTTCCTTGCAAAACAGCTCGAGCTCAGTGAGGTTGGATGGAGAGCGTTTGTGAACAGCAGTTTTCAGCTCTTTCCACAGATTCTCGATTGGATTCAGGTCTGGACTTTGACTTGGCCATTCAAACACCTGGATACGTTTATTTGTGAACCATTCCTTTGTAGATTTTGCTGTATGTTTGGGATCATTGTCTTGTTGGAAGATAAATCTCCGTCCCAGAGTCAGGTCTTTTGCAGACTCCAACAGGTTTTCATCCAGAATGGTCCTGTATTTGGCTGCATCCATCTTCCCCTCAATTTTAACCATCTTCCCTGTCCCTGCTGAAGAAAAGCAGGCCCAAACCATGATGCTGCCACCACCATGTTTGACAGTGGGGATGGTGTGTTGAGGGTGATGAGCTGTGTTGCTTTTACGCCAAACATATCGTTTTGCATTGTGGCCAAAAGTTCGATTTTGGTTTCATCTGACCAGAGCACCTTCTTCCACATGTTTGGGGTGTCTCCCAGGTGGCTTGTGGCAAACTTTAGACGAGACTTTTTATGGATATCTTTGAGAAATGTCTTTCTTCTTGCCACTCTTCCATAAAGGCCAGATTTGTGCAGTGTAAGACTGATTGTTGTCCTATGGACAGACTCTCCCACCTCAGCTGTAGTTCTCTGCAGTTCATCCAGAGTGATCATGGGCCTCTTGGCTGCATCTCTGATCAGTCTTCTCCTTGTCTGAGCTGAAAGTTTAGAGGGACGGCCAGGTCTTGGTAGATTTGCAGTGGTCTGATACTCCTTCCATTTCAAGATGATCGCTTGCACAGTGCTCCTTGGGATGTTTGAAGCTTGGGAAATCTTTTTGTATCCAAATCCGGCTTTAAACTTCTCCACAACAGTATTACGGACCTGCCTGGTGTGTTCCTTGGTCTTCATGATGCTCTCTGCGCTTTCAACAGAACCTTGAGACTATCACAGAGCAGGTGCATTTATACAGAGACTTGATTACACACAGGTGGATTCTATTTATCACCATCAGTCATTTAGGACAACATTGGATCATTCAGAGATCCTCGCTGAACTTCTGGAGTGAGTTTGCTGCACTGAAAGTAAAGGGGCCGAATAATTTTGCACGCCCCACTTTTCATTTTTTTATTAGTTAAAAAAGTTTCAAAAATCCAATAGATTTCGTTCCACTTCACAATTGTGTCCCACTTGTTGGTGATTCTTCACATAAAATAAAAAAATTATATCTTTATGTTTGAAGCCTGAAATGTGGCAAAAGGTTGAAAAGTTCAAGGGGGCCGAATACTTTCGCAAGGCACTGTATTATTATACCATTTTGGCCAGTACTTTCTAGATTTTGGTTTGCTAACTCCTGGTATAAATCTTGCTTCAAATAGAAAATCTTTAAACTTTTACAGTCCATGTAGAATTGTAACGTTCCACATCTCTTAAGTTGTATCTCCTTTTTGGAGTCTACTTTTTTCAAATTGAAAACCTTTGTTTTGAGCTCCATCTGATAAGATAAGATAAGATCAGATCACTTTATTAGACATATACATTTTCTTGCATTAGGAATTTGTCTTTTCTCATACTCCAGCTAGTTCTCAATGAGACACACAGGCACACAGATTGGGAGAGAGAAGCTTGGGGTCAGAGAGCAGGTCAGCCATTTATACGGTTAAGGGCCTTGCTCAGGGACCCAATGGAGTAGGATTCTTCTGCCGGCTGTGGGATTTGAACCGACAACCTTCCAGCCACAGGCGCAGATCTTTAGCCATAGTAATATTGCTTATACTTATATAGCGCTTTTCTGGACACTCCACTCAAAGCGCTTAACAGGAATTAGGGACACCCCTCCACCACCACCAATGTGCAGCCCCACCTGGATGATGCACGGCAGCCATAGTACTCCAGAACACTCACCACACATCAGCTATCAGTAGGGAGGAGAGCAGAGTAATGAAGCCAATTCATAGATGGGGATTATTAGGAGGCCATGATTGGTAAGGGCCAATGGGAAATTTGGCCAGGACACCCCTACACCCCTACTCTTTTTGAGAAACACCCTTGGTTTTACGTCTCAACCGAAGGACGGCGCCTGTTTACAATATAGTGTCCCCGTCACTATACTGGGGCATTAGGACCCACATGGACCGCAAGGTTGGCATCCCCTGCTGGCCTCACTAACACCTCTTCCAGCAACAACCTTAGTTTTTCCCAGGAGGTCTCACATCCAGGTATTGACCAGGCTCACACCTGCTTAGCTTCAGTTCGTTGCCAGTTGTGGTTGCAGAGTGATGTGGCTATTTTCCTCAGTCTATTTTACAGTAAGTGGCTTGTCACGATCGCTAACCCCTCCTCTTAAGGGAGCTCCAGCTCTTCCTCGTTCCTTCCCATTGTCTGCACCTGTTCCCTATTCCCGTTCCCCCTTAAAAGCCAGACGCGGACCTCACTCCTGGTTCCTCATTGATTTCCACATCATGAGAGCCCGGGGTCTTGCTGCGTCTGGCTCTGTTATGCTTTTAACTTTCCGTTCCTAGTTCCCGGTTCCCCTCGCCGCTTCCGACCCAGTTCGTGTTTTAACTTCCTGGATGGATCCCCTGGCCTTGGACTCTACCCTTTGTCTCGGATTACTCTTTTGGATTTCCTACATGGATTGTTCGCCTGGATTCACTTCCCCTGGACACCTGCACTCCATGGACACGCCCCCCGTCTCCAGACCCTTTTCCTGCATGACTATTTTTCCCCTTGTGTCTTCACTATTCTGGATTGTGTCGTCCGCATAGGGCCCGGAAAGAACTGTTCGTTACATGGCTGAAGGGATTAATTCCATGTATCCTCAGACAAATTATTTTCTTCAGACCCATGATGGAAAATAGCTTTTATGAAATTGTATTCTGACTTTTGTTATTATTATGATTATGATGATGATGATGATTATTATTATACTTTTTTATTTTTGTTTAAAGAATGAAAAATTTCTAACATACAAGTTAAATCTCATACATGTCCTTATGAATATCTAATACTGCAAATTCAATTCAAATGAGATTTTAAATGATCTGGTATTATTGGAGAATATTTTTTTCAAGGCATCAGGAACAAATTTGGCATAATAATGTTTCAACAAATGGACACAGTCAAATTCATCTCTTGTTTTGTATTTTTACTTAATAAAAACTATGGATTAATTGTAACCCAGTATTAAAGAGCCATGCACTTAAAATAACATTTGAACTACAAACAGAATAAGACAACATCAATAATGAATTTAAACAAATTAAATACCTGACTGTACAAAATTATTTGATCTAAAAAAGGTTCAGAAAAACTAATGGATGGTAGTTCTCAGATTATATATACTGTAAGATATAAGGTATCTTATACAGGATGTCTTGTCAGAAAAGATTCTCAAGAACATTCAAACCTTCTGGGGATAACCAAATACACATAGTATCTGGATTAAACTTTATTGCTGTAATTGTTCCTTTGTGTTTGCCTTTTTAAGACTTCATTTCATGTAAAATGTTATGATTGTTTTTATGAAATGATAAATTGGTTTTATATATTGTGGCATGCAGTTTCATGGGATAATGAATAATGAAACAGACTATCATTGCCTGCAAGACACATTTCTAAATCCTATTTACGGGAAAAAAAATACTTCATGTTTTTGTTAGTGAATTTGAGTTTACCCAGGCAATCAATTTATGACTGTGCTTTGGCCTAGAGTGTTCCAAACGTAATATATTATACAGACTTAGATAGGGAATATAAACAATTCAGATCAAATCCCTTTAGATTTGAAGACAGGTATTCAATCAAATCCACGGTGTTGTTCTCCTTGCTACTGCAGCTCTTACTGGACTAATTTTAAACCATGGGAAAAGGCCAATGAGATTCTGTCTGCTTCTCATATGGTTCCCATTAAAAAATCTTCTTTTAACAGATGTTAGTTATCCAAAGACCCTTCAGAAATTGAAAGCTTTTAAAAAGATTGTTCTTATCTTTTATTTAACCCAGATTTTAATGTAATACTATTAGTTATTAAAATGAATGTAAAAACAAAGAGGCTTAGCTCTTGGAGGAATGTTCAAACTATTCCCTGGAATATGGAACTACAGATAGTTCTGAACCAAACCAGTAACTACAGAACATGTGTTATGCCAGCTAATGGGAAGGACATAATTACAGACATTCTGTAATTATTAACACTAGAGGCTGCTGCACAGTGACTAAATTACTTGTAAACAGACACATTGCAGATTAATTAGAGCAATTATTTGCTAACGATAAAATATTTAGGAAGTCACATTTTCAAAGGGTGCAATTAATCTTTTGTTTGGCAAAAAGACCACAGTAATAGTCATGGTGAGTGTTGTTTAGTATTAGTTATTTTATAGCTTGAAAGGGCATAAAATAAAGTCTCCTGGGGGAACTTTGTGAAGGAGGTTGAATTATTATATGATTTTCTCACATTAGCTGGATTAAATTAGCACAATACCTTACTGGTTTACTTTAGGAAATCATGCAATACATTGTGGTAATAGCAGTTAATACAGTACTTACAGGACAAAGAAGCTACTATACATGGACACTGGATAGAAGTGAAAAAGAGGATATAAACTGCTATTTCATTAAACCACTGTTTGATGGTATTTGCTAATGAATGTCCCAGATATATTATGAGTGTATGCAAAAACTGTTTTAGTGCAGTATCGTAAATTGACCAGATATAAGTCAGACCTTTGTCAACATATTTTCTAATGTTATGCAGCTAATTGAGTGATCTTGACTGGATTTTATGTGTCCTTGTGAGTTTTTGTGTGAATAGACCTTGGGACCTCCTTGATTGAGGTAGGGCCTGTCATATTACAATATTTTTGTTATTTATTAAATTATTCATAAAAGTGATACAACATAGAGAAAGATTTTTATGCAGAAATGTTGACATTTTTCCCTACAATGAATAAAGAAACTTATTATTACAATGTATTACCATGCATTGGTTTCAAGACTTGCTCAGATGTCGGTCATGTTGCAGTTAAAAAGAAAGATTTTGCCAAAGAACTGGTGAATCCAATGGTTCCAAGTAATGCTGGATTTTGTAGAGTTATAAGGAAGTTAAATGACTTGCTCATTGTTCATGATTTGTCTGTTATTGAAAGACATTTAGAAGGACAATTGACATTATGCTACCTGCATTTTCAAGGCTTTTGTAGGAAGAGCAAAGTGGGAAGAAAAAGACTGAGAAGAGACACTTGCAAGTTTATGAACTAATTTTTGTTTTCAAGAACTTCGCTCTATTTTACTGATTATTTTAGCCAGTAATCCACAGCTTCATCTACACAATCATTATCTAGCAATAACTCATGAACTTACATCATTTGTGAAAGGGTGTGCATGTATTTTCTACAAATCCTGTTAAGAATAGACAAACTCCTGCATAAATATAACCACCTCCCACTATACCTTACTTTAAAATAATAAAATATACAGCACAATGCTGTATAATGAATACTTTCTTATTCTTTCTACCTTCTGTTCTCCTGAATTGTACCAAACACATGGTCTGGTGGGCATTAGGTTCTCTTAATTGCAGTATAATTTCAAAATTGCCAGGAAAGGATTTCTTAAAACTATAATTGTGTTGTGCTTATGGGTGCACTAACCCACTGCTATTTTTACAAGCAAGCATCAAACCTAAACCTTTTAAGAGATATTTAGATGTACCTTTTCCATTACTGCAGCCTAACTCTTTCAAACAGGGTCACTCTTATTTATTTGTTAAACACTATGCATATGTGATTCAGATGTTCAGATAAGACCTGTTCTAAGGCTTAGTGGAGATACTCTCTTCCGAAGTGTTGTTAAAGTTATTATTGGATACTTGCTTAAAATAGTTGCATTTTGGCATTACTCTATTTCCCTTCTTTGTTTATAGTCCACCACCAGTATTAATGTTTTACAAAAAAAAATATTTTTTTCTGCCTTGTGTCTTGGCCCTGCTGTTACCTTAATCATTGTTAACACCGCCAACACTGCCATGTGCTGTTTGTAAAAAAAACTCTCATCGCCTATGTTGGTTTGTGGTTTCTACTAGAAGATGCAACCATCCATTTTCTAAACGCTTTATCTAATATGGGGTCACTGAGCCTATCCCAGAAAGCAAAGGAGGTTGGTATGCCAATCCATCACAGGATGGACACAGACACAAACACACACACTCACACAAGGCCAATTTTCCGAGAAAATAGTTAATCTACCTGTTCCAGAAACAAGAACACATGGAGGAAACCCATGTAAACACAGGGAGAACAAGGAGATACAGTATGGTGAAAAGTAAGTACACCACCTTCAGTTTTTATAGTTTAACACAGTGGTTCTCAAACTGTGGTACGCGGACTGGCAGTGGTACGCAGAGTGCCACCAGGTGGTACGCCAAATGACCCTGGAACTGTGTCCTGAAAAATCGGGACGGGTTTTCATATTTTGTATTTTAATACATGTCGAATACACAGCCTACGTACTATGATACAGTGCGCGATAATACTTCAGTGGACACAAGAGATACTCTGTAATTCTATAAGACTCTATAGGAATGCGTGCTACGGACGCAAGTGACCAATTGTATTTAAAAAAAGCTACTGTATCTCCAGCAAATAGGGAGGAAGGAGAATGTGTGTGATTTTTGAACAATGCCAACGTTGTAAACACAGGAATGCATAGAAATGCGAGCTACAAACGCTGGTGATCTTGTGAGCACAGGAAAGCTTGATAGATAACAGAAAAATACTTAAGAACTGTTCTAAGTTAATTTGAGAAAAATACACCAAGCGTCTCTGTGTTTCGCTCCCATGCGCATGAAATAAAAACTTAAAATAAATACGGAAATAAAAACGCAGAAAAATGCAAGCTTGCGGATTGCTAAAGCACTATTTTTGAAGAACCTTATTTGCCGTTGGCAAAAGAGCTGACACGTATTATGTGTGGAGAAAAAGCTGCTAAACAGCTCGACCTGCTGCCCCCTCTGAAAGACACAGTCACTCACAGAATTATTGAAATGGCGGATGATGTCAAAAGTACGCTGATAGAGCGCGTTCAGGTGAGCAGATGCTTCTCACTGCAATTAGATGAGTCTGTAGTCGATTTGGCCGGTTCGTTTGCTTACGTTAGATACGAGTTTGAGGGCACGTCCCGTTAGGACTTTCTGTTCTGTAAACCGCTACCAACAGGAATTACAGCAGAGCACATGTTTCAGCTTCTGAATGATTTTTTCGAAGAGAATGGCATCGACTGGATAAAACGCGTCAGAATTTGTACAGACAGTGCTAGAGCGATGACAAGCCGACAGAACGGTGTAGTTGCACGAATTAGAGAGGTTGCTTCAGAAATGAATGGACGCATTGCAACATCCACCGCGAGACCTTTGCCGTCAAGAAAATGCCTGACGATTTAAAATCTGTTAGACTCTGTTGTGAATTGTATCAAGGCTCGAAAAATTAATTCACCTCTGCTTTGCTCGACTAAACATGCTCACCCCTCTCACTGTATTGGTGCTTTTTTATTAGTTGTTGTTACTGTTTTTTTTTCTGTAAAACACTTTGAGAAGCCACCTTTAAAGGCGCTATGTCAAATAAAGTTTATTATTATAATATTTATTATATGTATGTGTGAGTGTGTGTGCACATGCGCTCATGTTGGTCATTGAGAATTTCTGAGGTTCCTATGAGATGATGACTTGTAGGTGGTACCTGGATGCTTTAGTTGGATTAGGGGTGGTACTTAGTTTAAAAGTTTGAGAACCACTGGTTTAACATATTCATACATATTTGACCTTCACCCAGTCCTCGCCAAGGCCTAATAATAGATTAAACTAAACTCATTTGACAAAAAACACAAAAATTCTAATTTGTCATTGTTTATTTTTTAAAAAATAATCCAGTATGCAGATAACTAAGTGCACCTTTTGATTCAATAACTTGTGGCACCCCCATTAGCAGCAATAACATGAATTGAACATTTCTTGTAAGAGTTGTAGTTTCCCACATTGACTGGGAAGAATTGTAGCCCACTCCTCCTTACAGAACTGCTTCAACTGTGATGAGTGAGAGCTTTCTTGTATGCATGGGGGTCCCGCCTTAAAATACATTATTGATGGGATTTCTTTATGGACATTTAGTTTTAGAGGAAGATCCCAAGATGAAGAAGAATACAGGATCAGTAGGAGGCCTGGAGGAATCACCAAGGAATCAGGGGTAAGGATTACATGCCTACCAAAGAGAAGAGAGCCACAAGGCACGGAAAAATCCAAAATTGTTTAAACTGGAGGAGTTAGATATTGCACAATTGTGCATGGGATAATAAACATTGGATCCTTAGGCTGATTCCCTTACTGGTTTAGAAAGCCTGCAGTAATTTTATTTCTATGGATGAACTATGATGAGGTAAAGGAAAATACCCTGAGAAAATTAGATCAATGCAAACACTGTCACCAGTTCAGAGCTTTGACTAGGTGGCTGGACAAGACTCTACAGGAGTTGTGTGTACACCTGAAGGAGATATTGGAATTGGGTGCAGCTCCAATTGCAAGTGATAGGTGTGTTAGGTGAGGATCCAAGTCAGGAAGCATGATCTCTCCATTGCCCAAGAAGCAGCTCAGCTGGCAGATGTCTTTGTGACTGCATATCAAGAACCAAACGCTTACACTAAATGAAAAAAGGACAAAGTCACTGGTTTAGAGACGTCTGAGGGTTTAAATTAAGGTAGTGGGTCTGTGACGGTTAAACCTCATGTTTAACAGCTTGATATAACTGTTAAGGTTCCTATCATTTGTGGTCAGAAAGAACAAATAAAACCTGTATGTCAATTAGGAAATTCAAGATGGCTAATCTGAGTTACATCACCATAACCATACAGTTGGGAATGTCAGCGGCAATATGTCAATAATTGACCAATATTTGTATTTAAAGGAAGAAAGATACTTGTTTGTTAAATGCACAAAGCTTTGCAAACCCTGATACGAGAGAGCTTTGTACCCTAGGTCTGTTAAATGATAGTTTTGTAGTTGGAATCAAATGTAATGATCATGAAAATTGTTATATTACTTCTTAAGGTGAGGAAATTCTAAAGAGTATGTTTTTTTTACTGTGATACCGAGCATAAGTATTCACAGAAAAGGTTAAAACATTATACCTTTTTATGAAGTATATAAACTAAATATAGTCAGAAGGAGCACGTAAAAACTTTTCCAAAATAACCACAGTATGTAACTGAATGAAAGACTTTGATGCTTAAAATGTTTATGAAGAAAGTGGAATACTGGTGTGAATATTTTATTTAAACTACCAATACCAGCCATATACAGTTTACATAATATGTTTATGTTCCTAAATTAATGTCGTTTATGACGTTATGCTCCTCATTTTTTATGCTCAGCTATTAACATTTCCCTTTAGCTGTAAAATTCCATATAAATATTCAATATTAAGTGGATTAAAACATGCACAGTAAAGACTATTAAATCTTTTCACTAACAACCAATGCACCATGAGTGCCCCTGTTGGCCCATTTTGGCCAGCCAATCACGTACTGCGGTACAATGTGGCAATCTGTGGATAATTTTGCATGGTACGGGGTTGTATCGTGCATTTTGAATGGCTGCATCTGTATGGTGTGGTCCATAGAAAGACATGTAAGAGCAAGGTTCTGTCTGTCTGTATGTCTCTGTGGAGTTTGAGATTTTCAGTCATTTAAAATACTTGCAAATAGCTGAAAGTAACTTGTAACATGTATTCAAAAAGGCTGGGGTGGAAAACAGCTAGGAGCAGTGTTATGAAACTGAAGCAATATCTTCTTTCTGCTGGCCATTTGTATAGGAAATTTATTTATACATCTTAGTGCCTAAGGGCAAATGTCTTGGATCTGAGTCATACAATGCCATAGGCAAATTATTTGAAAATATGTAAAATACTAGCTAGAATCTCCTTCACACTGATTTGTTTAAACAAGAACAAGGCTTAAACCATGGACCTGTAACGCATATCCCCAGGAAACAGCCTACTTAAGTAAATTGACTTGAAGTAAACACCTCCCATGAGTCCCACAATAAAATTATCGCGTTATGGAAAGTTTGTTTTACATATGTAGAATAGTACAGTGAGCATTGAGTTAGTGTTTTTCACCTCAGTCTCACTTTGTCTTCATGCATGTGTGGCAACCTCTTCATATTATCTCACACTTTTTTATTAATTTAAATGTTAAAATACACAATTTTTATAAAATGTGTGTTTTGTGTTCTTGTTTATAAGTTATTATGTGTTCTTCGAAGCTGGTTAATAAATGTTTTCTAGTTATATAATTAATTTATTTTATTGTTCTAAATAGTAGAGTGGATAGGGCCTTTTCCAAGGTCTTGCCTAGGGCCCCTCAAAAATCTAGGGCTGGCCCTGACTGGAATAACTTAATATTTATTAAGAATAACAATAACATACACGAAAACACAACACCAAGTTTAACATACAAGCAACTCTACAAACAAGACATCTTGGAGGCCTAATTTCTGACTAACCAGAAAAACCTCCAGGCTGCTAAGAATACTACTACGCAGTATATTTATATTTACACTGTAGTGTTAAATTATAATATTAAGGCACTTTAAATGTTTCTACAATTTTAAAACAAAACAAAATTAAATAAGAACTGCAGTTATACAAAAGCTTGATTAATTTAATAAACTTGAATAAATAATTGCAATTATATATAAAATAATGTTCATTGGTGTGTTTCCTAGAAACAAGAAAAAAAATAATTATAAAACCTACCTCTCAGCCAATCTGTTTTTTTCAGATTGTTAATAGTTTCTCTCTTTAAAAATTAGTAAAAATCAGATTGTATTTGTAAGGAAAAAGGTTTTTCTCAAGGATGAAGCAAAGTCAATTCACAAATCACAATTCACTGCCTTTTGGGTGTAGCTCTTAGGTCTACAGGTTATTTGAGGTAAATTCTACTGTTTCCCTCCCTCACCTTCCTGGACTGACTGCAATTAAAGTTTAAATCCCCCATTTCCCCCTGTGTGGAAGATACCACATTGTTCTGCATAATGAGTCTGTATAACTACAGCAACAATCCTATACTTTTCCTCTGAGCAATGGGAATATTTAACAGGCTCTGGCTCCACCACAACTTTGTATTGAATAAAGCAGTTAGAAAATGGGTGGACGGATATTATATTTATTCTACAATAAGTATTGCAGATATCATTATTTTAATGACATGTATGTACAAGTAGACAGAAAGAGGAGCAATTGTCCTGTTGTGGTTTTTAAAATCATTTCATAAACAGAATAAGCAGCTGTAACTGTTTTTTATGTGACAGAATAATCTAATTTCTATTAATCCAGAACAATAAAACAGACTTTTATATGCAGTATAATGTTGAATCTTGGAAAATATGCTTTGTAATTCTGTCCACTTCTTCTGCAGAAATTTCAATAGACAAATGTTGAATTAAAATATATTACATTAAAATAGTTTTTTAGCATTGCAACTTTTCAACTTTGTGCCACTAAACATTTCTTAAACCTGTTTGCAATGAAAAACATATTTTGTTTCCCCGATACATATTGGAATTATAGTTAAACAGTCCTGAAAGAAGAACAAAAAGCAGAGTTCTCAAACGTTAGTATAGAAAGTAGTACATAGCATTTGTCCATAAAAAATCTTTATTGGCTTACTTCAGCATAATTTACTTATTTAGTAAATTCTAATAATGCTATGAAGAATAAAGGAATAACATACATAATACTTTGTCATTAACTTCCCTGGCTGAGGAAATGACAGTGGTGGCTGAAGATCAGCACTGTCACACTTCCCATCACTTAAGAGGAATGAACTTGAGAGACAGCTGCAAGCGTGGGGTGGGAGAGTGATAGAAATGTACAAAGTTGTGAAAAGGCAGTGAGTGTTTATATGTTGAAGAGTAGAAATGAGAGATTAGAAGTTGACCTCCTGTTGAGTTTCTTCTAAATAACAGTTTCTTCTAGTGTCATATTAAACAACATGATTCATTCTGAAACTTAAATCTCTTCCACAATGAATCTCACAAATTCTGTTTTTGTCACAAATCATTCTTGTGCACTCGGTGCAAAGAAATTCAACATGTTTCAGAATAAAATGTCTACATTCAAGGCTCTGGTATCAGGCTTTTGAAGATGAACTGAAATTAATGTAATTATTCCAAAAATGAATGCAATTATTCAATTCAATAGAATTTTATAGAATTATAAATAAGATAGAAGATAATGGGTCAAATCTAATATGCATTTAAAATTGCATTGTAAATATACAAGTTTCTTTAAAGCTCAGTGCATCTAGAAAAAAAAGTATACTTTTGTTTTTTCTTTGTATTCCTAATGAAAGTAGGTGTGTCACAGTTAGTTGTTTATTTATATTTTTATAGAGTCTACTGCAGTATTCAGAGACTTTAAGCCATAAATACCGAATATTTATAGTAAAATGTTACCACTATATAGAATTGAGTATATTGATACACTTGTATTGTTATACGGAATTAAATCAATCCTTGGAAAGTGAAAAGGAATCATTCCTTTGATCATTGAAAAAAACTCAGACTACAGATTTTTAGATAATGTGCAGCGATAACTAAGTTGATGACATTTATGAATACACCTAGGCATCCAGATATCCTGCAGGTAGACAACTACAGTATGTATACACCAAAAGTGTGCCTTTCAAAGTAAGATAAACATAAGGACACAAACCTACAGTATGTGCCTCTGAACCTTATACATAATATATAACATTGACCTTATTTCTACTTTTCATTTCAGTCAAGATCAAGGCAAGATGACAAAGTTCAATCCAAGTATACAACAAGACAAATGCATAGCATATTGTTACACAAGGGGGTTACGAAAATGGTGAATGTTAGGAATTGACCTAGTCAATAAGTTTAGTCAATAAATATAATAATTATTCGTGACCCCAACCTGTAAGTGATTTCTCCAGAATATACCCAAGCAGTTGCAATTAAAGGCATGGCACAGTTTTGGTGAACAGAGTAATAATCCAGGCACACTTGGTTAAATGTTTCTTAACAATGACAATATGAACACTATACACAACAAAACATACAACACACAAGTTATTATACTTACAGTATATACAGACAAGGCATTCCAGAGGCCTAACATCCTAATCACCCAGAAAACCCCAGACTTCTACTAAGTATTAAACTCTTAAATCATGCCTACAGAGGCCAAAATAAGAGATTAGTCGCCTTCTAAACTTAGTGCAATACAACCTGCAGTTAAATCTCTTTCCCTGAAAACCTGGATGCCACAAAATAAATAGTAGCTTATCTCCCTATTCTAAATATGCACCTGTCTTTAACAGATGCTGTCTTTAACCAAGGTATCTTTTACTCGGGCATCCCAAGTTCCCTAAAAACACAGAACAGCAAGCCCCCTCTAGTAAGGTTCAAATACTTAGCTCCAGTCAGGGTTTGTCTGGATGATCATGAAGTAGATGGTCTCGCCTGGCACAAGCTTCAAGTTTCAACTCTTCTTGGCTCCTCTTTCTCTTGTGGTCTGACCTTCCTTCTCTCCTTTCCTTCTCCTCTTCTCCTCTCTCTTCTTTTTCCCCATCTGTGTCTTAATGTGATCTTACAGATGCAGCCATTCAAAACAAGCGGGTGATACCGCATTGTTTTGCGGTGCGCTTCACGCAGTCTACCGCGAGTTACCGTAAATTCTAGTATAGTACCTCATAATACCACGTGGTACCGCAAGTAAAATAATAGTATCCGGAATTTCCGCAAGGTGGAGCTAATAAAGCTCAACCTCTCATGTTTAAGCTGTCGCCATCAAAGTCTCTAACGAAGATATTACTAATAGTATTAATAATTAATTTTACCTCTGAAGGGAAATCTTAGTAGCTGAGCATAAAATGAATAGGAGCATACTGTAACACGTGTGAAGGCCATAAACGATATTAATTTTGGAACATAAACATACAGTATATGGCTGGTCTCGGTACTTTAAAGAAAACATACACACCAGTATTCCATTTCTCCCTAAACATTTTAAGCATCGAAGTCTTTAACTAACGTCATACCGGAGTCAACAAGCATACTTTTAGAATTTGATTAAAAGGGAATATAATATGGAATCGCATATCTAAAGAAATTAATAACGATATAATTATATTCATGTACCGCAACACAAGAATAGTACATGCTGTACGATGTCTGTTGATAATGTTTGTAGGGCTTTTTCAACACTCCTCATGTAACCTTGCCGGTAGTGCTGTAGGTTAGGTGCCTGGCTCCCACATCACACGGGTGTTTGAATCCAGCTGGAGCCATTGCTTTTTTTAACAAACATTTCTTTGAAAAAATAAAATGTTTCCCTGGGTCAGAGATTAAATAAACTTCACTCGCACCAAACAAATTTATATTTCTTAATATCACAACATGATCGAATTTAAGTAATTTTAATAACAATAGTCACCTATGCATTACAATATAAACATTTATATTGATTTAAATTGCGTTTAAATCGCCTCTATTTAAAACCCATAAATAAAGCTGATACTGTTTAGACTTTTAATTATTTAAAACTGTATTAAAGCAGCACAATGGACATGCAACATAAATCGCTATCTTTGTCTTCTGCGTAATATGTTCACCCCGCTGTGTATTAGAGGGGGGGGAGGTGTCTTTTGCTGGAAATCTCGCCCCCTTCTACTTTGAAAGTACCTGTGAAACCGGTTTAATTCGTCACAGTCAGCACTCCCACAGAGAGGGGGGTTGTACTTGCAGTGCATCGGTATAGATGGGAAAGCCAGAGCCGACCGCTATGCCGCCCCCATGTTATGCTCTTCGTTAATGTTTAAGCCGGAACACATCATTATATCTCATTTTGTATTTCTTTAAAAAATACAATAATTTTCCCAGCCTAACAGTATTGTTGTTATTGTTTTTATCCTGTAAAGCGCTTTGAGGAGCCACCTTTAAAGGCGCCATATACAATAAAGTTCATTATTATTACTATTGTTAATTTCTAAATAGTATCAGCTTTATTTATGGGTTTTAAATAAAGGTGATTTAAATGCGATTTAAATCAATCTAAATGTTTATATTATAATGCATAGGTGACTATTCATTGTTATTAAAATGACTTGATCATGTTGTGATATTTAGAAATATAAATTTGTTTGGTGCGAGTGAAGTTTTATTTAATCTCTGACCCAGGGAAACATTTTATTTTTTCAAAGAAATGTTTGTTAAAAAAAAAAGTCATGGTTCCAGCTGGATTCGAACACCCAACGTGTGAAGGGGGAGTCAGGCACCTAACCCACAGCGCCACTGGCAAGGTCGCATGAGGAGTGTTGAAAAAGCCCTACAAACATTATCAACAGACATCGTACAGCATGTACTATTCTTGTGTTGCGGTACATGAATATAATTATATCGTTATTAATTTCTTTAGATATGCGATTCCATATTATATTCCCTTTTAATCAAATTCTAAAAGTATGCTTGTTGACTCCGGTATGACGTTAGTTAAAGACTTCGATGCTTAAAATGTTTAGGGAGCAATGGAATACTGGTGTGTATGTTTTCTTTAAAGTACCGAGACCAGCCATATACTGTATGTTTATGTTCCAAAATTAATATCGTTTATGGCCTTCACACGCGTTACAGTATGCTCCTATTCATTTTATGCTCAGCTACTAAGATTTCCCTTCAGTGGTAAAATTCCATATAAATATTCAATACTAAAACGGGCACAGTAAAGACATTTAAATCTTTCTATGACCGACCAATGCACCACGAGTGCCCCTGTCGGTCAACCAATCACGTACTGTGGTATTTTGCGTCATCGCGCGTCACGATGCGCGAGGCCATAGCCAATTACCTCTGGTATGTGTCTGTGCCGCGGACTTTGAATGGCTGCATCTGTATATGGTGTGTTTCTGGACTGCATTGATGATCATTTACCATCAACTTTACAACTACAAATGTTTTTGATCCCAGGATTAGGACCCCATACATCTCAGTAAACATTCCCTCTTACTTTGAAGATGGAAATGTTTACACTGCCAGGTGTTACAAACTTTATCTTAAGATCTCTTAGAGACACTTAGTCGCCTATAGCTGTAACAGTACCATGATTGTAACATCTATCATCCCCTTCAACATTCAAATGATCCAACAGATGTTAAGTATTCAATACATACTAAAGCTCCTTAACTCCTGTTGCAATTTACACAATACACACAATTCTAAATATCAAACGTTATCACTGCAATGTTCAGATCATGATATGCAAAGTGCTGGTTTTCTTGGAAGCTGTGATGTTTGAGCAGCTCATATTACTTTTATCCAATTTAAAAATTGAATACCATTCTTAATGCATGTAGCAGGTGGTTACCAAAAGATGGAATTCACACCTGTTTGTCATCTGTTAACAATTAATTATTATTTTTTTGTTAAAGAATACATTGCTACTGTGAGCATAAGTAAACTTTCTTTTTGTTCATATTTTTAGAGACCACCTACAGTACAGTATAATAGCGTTTATATCTAAACTGGTCAAGGTCTCATATCCTTAATCTCATGTAGCAACATGCATCACATCTCGCATATATTGGTTGCTCTCTACAGCTAATAATTTCCTGGGAAACAGATATTTTTCACACCTTGTACAGAAGAAAATTCTACAAAAATCTTTTAACATTTATGTGGCAGACCAGCTGCTGAGAGGGTGGTAGTTATAGCTGACCTACCACTAGAGGCCATTAGGTCTCTATTGTCTGTGTACAGGTTCACAATAGGTACATTGTTTATTAAATGAAATTTATAATACATGTTTGTTAGGGATGACAACAGCCATGGCCAATCAACCTCAGCATTAAGTAATTTGTAATCAATTCTGATGTCATTTCCTCACATATAAATTATAAGTACTATATTAATCCCTTCTCTCCCTTGCATACACCTTTTGAATCACTCCTCCACCCCGCCTCCACCTATTAAACTGGTCCTTGTTCACTTTCCAGTCTGCATGGGCGTCCTAGTCTCCTCATCCTATGGCCAGGAGGTTGGCTGTCAGCCAAACGGGTTAGGCCAAACTTACTGTGACTACACTCTCTAAAACCTTTCACTACACTTACATCTTGTTTCTAGTTTTTCTTAGTGAATTAGTTCATTCACATGGGGATAATTAAGACTGGTAGATAAGAGGATTCACAGCGATAGCTGGTTGTTGGGTTGTTTTAGAGTAGGTTTTTGTTGGTTAGGCTTTAATCGGTTTTTGTCTACAGTACAGACATTTTTGCACTATACTTTACTGACCATAGTATGTTTCATGTGCTCATTTGGTATTGTAAATGTTGTCTGTTAACATAATTGAACATAATAGCCTTTGAATTAAAATCTAGAGTTTTTGTCACTACATTAGAAGAAAAATATTGCTATTTTGTCATTATTGTAGAGTTAGGGTAGTGCTTTTTTACACAAAAAATAAATTAGAATAACTGGTCAATTAGCCACTGGAAAACAAACCAGTGGCCTGAACCAATTCATATCCTATGTTCTTATGTTCTAATATTGTTGCTGCAATACTGTAATTATGCACTTATTAATATTAATTATATCATAAGTAGATACGGTATTATAAAATCAATGTATTCCATTTTGAAATTGTTCATGACTATCCTGGGTGTTTCTGTGTGCTATGATGTTGTTTAGTTCAGATTTAAACTTGTTGCCAGTACTTTAACAACAAGATATTTAGAATTTGAAGGTAATTATTTTTCTTTTATCAGATTTCTTTTTGTTTTCCAAGGTAAAAGCTTGCATTTTAAAATTCTCATTTAAGTTTTGTAAACTCATGACTGGGGTATAAACTATTTCTCATTCTCCTGCTTAAATAAAAAAAAAACAGATTATGTTCTTTAATTGAAATCATCAGTTAATATTGTGAAAAGGCTGTAACAGTACTATCACAAAGCATAAGTAAACCAAAACGCATCCGTTTTGGTTGACAAATGGGGCACATTTGTCACAAATATATCTGTTTGCTTGCAGGCTAAATAAATTCCAAATTCTTTCTTCTGATATATTTTAAATAAGCCCATTTTAAAATTCATTGAGTTTTATTGACAAGTTTAAGTCTTATTCATTTATTTTATATTTTTGACAGAATGGCATTTTCTTGTTGAAGTGATGCAGCATTGACACATGTACTTGTAGAAGCCGAGAGACCAGACTTCTATGGATATGACAGTATTTGAACTTAATGGAACTTTATGGATGCCAAATATTTAAAAGAGATCTGGCAACTTCAAAGACTAATGGTTTATTTCAAGAAATGGCTGCATCATATCCTTGGATATCTTGGCTAATAGCAACCAAACAAGCTACATTAGATGAGTGAATGGCTTCATCTCATTTGCAAACCCAAGTTGTATATTAAAAGGTCTCATGTAAGCCTTCCATATACAGTAAATAACTTTCAATTAAGTATTGGTATATCTAAAACAGGGTTCTGGAAACTTATAAAAAGCTTTAATTTTTTAATACATCAATCTTTCCTATTTCAAAGTGATATATATGTAGGGTACTGACTACAATGTAAATAATTTTGCATCTAGAATTGATATTTCTGTAATTATTTAGTGTTTTTTTCTGAATCTGGAGGTTTGAGGGTAGTATGCGCATGTTTTCTTCAGCTTGTTTTTCATGTGAAGCAACAGATGTTCAGAAAATTAAATGTAATCCTTCTCTGATCTACCTCCTTAACAAAGGACACAAATAACTTGGTGGGTGCATCGTGAGAGACTCAGTAAGTTCTGTGATGCAATTGGAAATGGAAGATTGTGAAAGACCTCATCTGTCTCCATCTGAGGTCTATGAAAGACCATATGCAGAAAAATGCAAGACAGCTGTATCTGTAACAGAGGTCACAGAAAATTACACATTTATTTGGTGTCGAGACTGAGTCTTTATTAAATTAATATATCTACAAATACCTTGTTTGTGTGTATCACCCACAAATCTCCCTCAGTATATTTTCTTTTGGGAACAGATTCTAGGCTTTATATATTCTCTGTGTATCATGATAATATTAAGATTTACAATGGCAAAAATATATTTCTTTTCCCACATATCAATGGAATACAAACGGAGAAAAAAGAAAAAAAATACTAGAAAAATCTAAACATTCTGCTGTCTTCCCTTTGCTTCTAAATTCTAAAGAGGCAGAATATGCTTCTACTTGGCATCAGTGGTGAATTTGACTAAGATCTCTTAAATTATGTATAACTAATAAAGAAAACAGTTTGAAATTTAAGATGTAACAAGAACTAAAAACCTTTTGTTGATATGTAGAAAATATTAGATACAACTCATCAGGCAATTTTTATGTTAAAATACAAAAATAAGAAAATTAATTTTCTCAGTCTGTTCAATATTGTCTTAATAATAATAATTTCTTAAACTTATATAGTGCTTTTTCACAAGTGCTTTATAGGTAATGGGGACTCCCCTCCACCACCACCCTCACAAGTATGCCTGCCCTCTAAACTGATGCTAAAAAAGACCATCTTCAATTACTAACGAATAAGTGACAAACTGTGTATGGCAAATTTGAAATCTAAATATTCACATAAATATAAAACCCCTTTAGTATCCAACTTAAGTTCAAGTTAGGCATAGAGGAATGCAGTGATGAGTAAGATTTGTAAATCAGTAACTCATTATTGTGCCCCTTTCTTTGGTTGATCTCGCAATATTTATTTTCCTTAATATCTTTAAAGAAATGAATTAGTGACAGCTTGGCTGGAAATTCCAGGCCTAGAGATGTTAAACAGATATAGACCCTCACATCGGTACCCTATACTGTATATCTTAGCTATTTTACTTATATTAGTATAAGGAGATACTTTTTAAGAAAAGGAGAACTAATCAATAAAGGATTTTTCAATAACCCCCATTAAATTTCAGATTTTCACATTTTAAATGTTCAACTGTGGTCATTTTATATATTAAAGTTTATTAGAGTGTAGGAATATTGGAGTAAACTGAAAAAAACAAACAAACATGTGGTTCCTAGATAAACATCAGGTTGCCACAAGACTTACCAGGAACTCTGCATGGAGTTTGTAAGTTCTCCCTGTGCTCAGGTTTCCCCCCACAAGTACTGTAGGTTTACTGGTTTCTGTGAAAATTGGCCATGGTATGGGTGTCTGAGTGTGCCCTGTGATGGACTGGCATCCCGTCCAGGGAGTATTGTTCTTTGTGCCTGTTGCTTGCTGAGATAAGCTCCAGTTCCCCTGTGAACTGCTGTTAGATGATGGACAGAATTGAAAGAATTACCTTATTTTTTTAACATTGTACAAATGTTACATTAAGATAATACAATGTGGTAAAAATGCTGTGATGTTTTTTTACGATCTTGCCACACAGTTAGTTGTAATGTTATTTTGCAATTCCAGCATTAGTGGATGTTATCAACATTTTCTTATAAAAAGTGAATACTGCCTGATTCTGGGACCTGTGATTTATTCTGGACTTGGACACATCATGTGTGGAGTGTGCATAATTCTTCCATTGTTTCACAGGGTACTCTGGCTCCCTTCTGTCTTCCAAAGACATTCATTGTCACTTTCTAAATGACATCTCATTTAGGGTTGTGGTGTCACCGGGGGAAAACAGGTGTAAAACAGATCTAACTCACACCACACTGGTCTTCTGGTTCTTCATTGGTACGTCTTTCCAAATCCGAGCCGCAATCCGTTGTCAGTATCCTTAAATGATCCTAAGTCCTAAATCGGTATGTCCACACTACTCTGTGCCGTATCCAAGCCGTAATCCGTAATCTTTGTCAAAACCGTATCCAATAGTTCGTTATTCTTTAATTCCTTTCAGTACACTCCTAAATCTCTCCTTCCTCCAAAACGCTTTCACCTTATCGGCTTCAGCACTGGCTCATCGCTTCTGGGGCATTTATATCCTGTTTCCTAATGTCGTTCAGCTGTGTCTCCCTGTTTCACTGCGTAGGCTTTTCCCCAATAGCGGGTCAGCTGGTTATCCTGGGTGGCCATCTTGCCCAGGTCTATATCGAGTATCTTCAGTGTTTCGTTCTGGAAATACCAGTTATAAATGACCCTTCCCCGGGTCCTCTTACAGGGTGTAAAAACTGCAATAGTTAAGACTATGGAGAGATATGACATTATAGAAGGACAGATTTGTAGACTTTTGGAAATGCTTTCAAAATATTGTAGAAATTACAGCTTTGATACTAAATGACAGGTGACAAGTCTCTGAATTTGAATACTGAAATGAAATATATTCTTTTACTTAAAATTTAAAGATACAATAGCTTAAATTACAACAACTGACACAGATTTTCCTCCAGAACTTGATTGAGATTTGGAATGTATTTCTTTAATAGAGAAATCAAACAATGAGAAATGCACTTCAAACGGATTGTTGCTTGGCCTGTTTTTGATCCTAGCACAGCCAGAAAAAAGTAAATAGTTACTGTCATGCATCTTCTTGAACTTACAGACTCCTGTAATTAATTTTTTTTTTAAATCTCCACTCACATTACAGGTCGAGCAAGTGAAGCTAACTTTTATAATTGAAAAACGAAACATGAGATTAAAATTTCTTCACATGTCAAAATATAGTTATTATGTCGTGCTGAAATATGACTGTGACACTTGATGTGTCATAATATATTAATTCAAAAGGAGTGTTTTAAGTAATAAATACAAAACTTATATCAATGGTGTCTAAAATATACTAACTAATCCTCTTCATCCCATGTGGGACATAATGACATAATTATTTCTTACACCTGTTTCTGCCCATGGCAACATATTGTACTTCATTCCAATAGAAATTGCCAGCTTGCCCAGCTATACTTGTACTGTCCTACACCAGGTGGCTTTAGAAATTTGAGGTTTTCTTGTGCCATGTGGTGTCCACCCTAGGGCCAGTTTTGGTATCTGGTCAGATTTTATTCTCAGTACATGGCCAAGCCAACAGAATTTGAAAAGATGGCTGAGATCATCAGCAAAGTAGAGATTCTTCAGGTACACTGTAGGTGAATAGAGACCACTAGAAAGTTCTAGATTTGTCTGAGATGGTTTGGGTCATGACCCAGTCAATGATGGTGAGGAAGAGGATGCGAGAGATGACATACTGTATCTCTGTCTCACTTCTGACTGTATGGGAAACCAGTCAGTGAGGGTATTACCCATAATTAAACTACATTGAAATTGGTTATAGAGTTATGATGGTAATGATCTTGGATGGTACTGTATGCCATAAGCTCACAGAATCTTCCAGACTGTCATAATATATACAGTACTGTTTTTTGAAAGTCTACAGATTTGATATACAAGGACGGGTGTTCCACTCCAGACATTGTTCTAGCATGTTACACAATGTAATCATCTGATTAATGCATCCTCATTCTTTTCTAAATCCTGCTTGTTCTTGCATAATATTGATATCATTGCCAGTTTCCATCCTCGTGAGGAGGAATCTGCTAAATACTTGTATGGAACTGGTAGTAGAACGATCCCTTAGCAGGTGTTTGTCTGTTGTTTTTTGGGAATCTTGACAATGAGGTCTTTTGTCCAGCCCTGTGGGATGATTTCTTTAATCTAAATGGTGTAGAAGAGATTAGTCAGAACATCGGTGAAAGTGGTGATGTTAGCCTTTAACATCTATGCATAGATAAAATTTATGAATGGTGATCTGCTGCTTCTCAGTGCTCTGATCGCTTGTCTTGACCTCATCCATATTGGGTGAACTGGTGTCAAGGCTGATGTCTTTTTCGGCTGTTGGAGGGTTGGTTGGCTCTTCAGGGCCAGTGCAGTCGAGTACCTTTTGAAAATGTTGGATCCTTCTAGCTGCTTGCTTATGCAGTGGTAATCACATTGCCATTTTTTCTTTGACAGGAGCAGTGTGGTTAGAACTGCTGTCACAGAGACAATAAAGTGATTTTATATACTATGTTCATGTTTCCCATAGCAGCAGCATGCTCTATTTTGTTTGCCAGACAATCAACATATCTCTTCTCTCACTCCTTTTCAATACCTTGTTCTAGACTGTAAAGGCTTTCTGGGCCTGATGCTAGAGCCTCAGTGACTTGGTGCTTAACAGCTTTTCGTTCAATTTCATACATTGTATTTTAGTTCAAGTAGGGAGCTGTCAGCATGTGTAGGCTACGAAGGAATGAAGGAACAAGTAAAGGTTTATTACATTATGAAAACAGAAGAAAAGAAACACAACATTTCTGCTGTGGAGCCTTCTTTGGGTGAAACCAGAAGAGGAATAAACCTTTACCTGTTCCTTAACATTATAGTTTGCCAATGCTGAGAAATGCTGTAAGGGTAAAAGAGCACTGGTTTGCTACACTATTGAGAACTCATGTTTTTATATTATGTAGCAATATAGAACAGTTAAGAACTACTTTTTCCTATCTAAGAAATGGAAACACTAAGGTTCAGAAGGCACTACAGAAGGCACTACAGAAGAAAGGTTATTATTAGCTTCTAATAACTTATTGATCTAAGGATCTTGTTTCTTGCTTGTCTGAATTATTTGTAGCTTTAAAATCACTGGATCTAAAAATCTTGTTTTAGATGCTATAACATTTTGTCTAAAACAACACTTCCTTTTCTCAATTTTAGTTGCTCTTCAACATAGTTATTTCCACTTGTGTTTTCTGTTTCATGTTTCATTATTGATTCTGAAAACATTCATGGATTCACATTCCTAGTGCTTTTGATGATTTTGATACTTAAATTAGATCCCTTAATAGTCTCTTATTCTAGACTGACAGGCTAAAACAGCTAAATTCTTTTTGAGTCAGACTTTATTTTGAACCTGGGAATAGATATCATTGTTTTTCAGGAGGGATTCCAATCAGGTTACCTTTTTTGCAATGTGGTGACATGTTGTATACAATAATTTAAATGTAGTCTTAATATTGCATTGTACATGTATAACATATTTTGCCTAGATTTATTTCATGTGTTATTTACTATATATTCCATATTTGCTTCCCCATGTTTCCTATTGTTACCATGAGGTGTACAATTTGCCAAACCCTTAAATCAAAAGTATCTTCACACAAACTACTGATAAATAACAAATTGTTCTTGTCTACATCAGCCATCTACAGACAGGTATTTTCCCAGTCCTGGATTCTGACTAAATATTTTACAAATTCCTTTGCAGCTTCAACAGTGTTTACTAATCTTTTTGTTTTAGTATCCTCTGCAAACGTCACTAGTTTGCCAACAATAACGAAATGTAGATCATTGCTAGAAATTAGGAAGTGGTACTCCTAATTACTGTACATCACCTCTTTTATAGTACTCACTCATTTTCTGTACTATGCCTGTCCTACTCATTTACTTAACAGTTTACAATCCAAACATACATTTTTTATTTCTTTTTTATATGAGGAACCCTAACAAAAACTTCCCAAAACCTATATATACACACCATATCATATACTCTGTCCCCATTTCTGGAAAGATATATCTTTTCCTAAAACTCTGCTGACTTCTCCTTGGGATCCCCATTTCCATATAGATAGTCCTCTCTTTGGCATTTTTTTCTCTTTGTTGCTTTCATACGCCTTCAGTTCCTCCGAGGATGGTGTCTACATTCGCACTAGAAGTAAGGGGAAGCTTTTCAACCTGGAGTGACTCCGGGCAAAGATGATGGTTCGCCAGGTTCAGAACAGGGAAATGCTCTTTGCTGATGTCACTGCCCTGGTTGCACACTCTGAGGAAAGTCTCCAGAGACTCATCAATAGCTTTGCACGTGCCTGCAGTGAGTTTGGCCTTACCATTAGCCTGAAGAAGACCAACATCATGGGTCAGGACTTTAATTATGGTCCAAGGATATTCATCGGGGGAAACACCCTCAAAGTCCTGAAGGAGTTTACCTACCTCGATACCATCATCACCAGCAGCCTGTCCTTAGATGCCGAGCTCAACAAACGCATCAGTAAAGCCACGTCTTTCCAGGAAGGTCTGGGAGAACCACATACTGACCATCAAAACTACGATAAAGGTGTATCGGGACTGCATGCTTAGCATGCTACTGTATGGCAGCGAGACCTGGACCTTGTACATCCGGCAGGAGAGTCACCTCAACTCCTTCCATTTTTGCTGTCTAAGGAGAATCTTGGGAATCACATGGAAAGACATTTTCACTCAAGTGCACATCCCCGAATGGAAGACGGCAGAATACCGAAGGACTTGCTGTATGGTGAGCTGGCCATTGGCACCAGACCTGCAGGCAGACCTACTTTGCAATACAAAGATGTTAATGTTAATATGGCAAGAGTTAAATATGACTCAAAATGGTCCATCTTGCAATTATAAATAGATAAGAGACATCATCATGTTGAATTATCCAATGATATACAGCATAGTGCAGATGGGTTCCATTGAGTCTGTAGTCTGTTTCTCCTTAAGACAATGGATCAAGGTCACTGCCCATCACCCAAAGCAAGATCCACAGGGTTGCAGGGTGGGTACCAGGACTATACTTGATAACATTATCACCAACTGTGATGTTGTACCTTAAAATCTAGCATACAACTCATTTTCATGGGTTACCTCACTACTAAAGAAGACATCTAGTGTTCACAAACTAACATTTTTTTTGGCTTGATCAACAAAATGCAGACAGTTGGGCTTTTTTTTATCAACATCATGAATATCTTAGTATATTCAGTAACAAGCTATAGCTGATTTACTGACTTCTCTCACCTGTCTTACTTGTGGCAAGGAAGACAACTGTGTACAGGCTTTTAAAGACAGAAGTTCAGTGATGCTAATTTTCTTGTAGAGCTGTCGTGTGCAATGCTAGACAAAACATTCTCTTTTCTCTTTGAATGGGGACACTCCCTGCACAGAGCAAATAGCTACCAAGCCAGTCCATGGAACAACCCAGCCAGCTTCATCTTCTCGATGGGAAGTTTTAACTCAACAGGAACATTTGGCCAGCAGGTCTTTCAATATAAAACTTCTTTATTGACATTCTAATTCTTGGGAATTTAGCTATTATTCCAAACACATTTGATAGTTCAGTACATGATAGTAAATGTATATGTGATTTAATTATATGAGATAAATAAATCTTATTAAGTAGACTATAACATGTTATAGTCAAAAACTAATCTTTGCAATCCTTGAGTATCATGGCAGATCGTTTCACAAATATTTTCTGTTATGTTTGTTGTTATGCATATTTCGGTGTTATGGCAATAAGTTGTGTTTTATATATGTAGAATCTGTGAAACTGTAAATTATTATGTGTGATTGTTTCCTCAGCGCTAGCAATTTTCTGTTTGTCAATTACATTTTCTGTTACAGTAAATTACAACTCTTACATCACTACAACATACAGTACAGATGCCAATGAAAAAAGAGCTTTACTTTTATTGTCTTAATATGTAAGAAGCTAGGTATTACTTCCAGATACATACGATATGCTTCAATATAGGTAGTTCTCGATTTACATGGAGGGTGCATTCCAGAGAATTATTGGAATCATTGGGATAATTCCCTATGCATAGGATGCGTGTGGGTGGCATGGAGATACAATGGTTAGCACTTCTGCATCAAAGCACTGATGGACATGAGGTGCTATCTGTGTGTAGTTTGTATGTGTCATAAACACGGACTGAAATCCGTGTCAGGTCTTGTAGTAGACCCTATGCGATGCGGTAAGAGCTGGAGAAAACAGGAGGCGTGGTAAAAGGAAACACACAGGGGTTTAAGTGCACAAAATAATAGTGACAATCCGTGAGACAGTGAACGGGGGAGACAAAGAACGGCATCCGAATCCAAACGGGTCCAAAGGCAGGTCAGGGCACTGTCCGAGAGTCCATCACTGAGTGATCCATCCTGGAACGCGACAAGGTTAAAATCCCCGGGAGGGAGGAACACATGGACAGACAAAACATGGAGGTCCAAGGGTGCGGGGTGAGATCCTCCAGACCCCGGGCTCAGGAAGCGGGAGGTGTCGGGGATGAGGCCTATGCCCTCAGGAGACAGACGTTGGGTTTCCTGGTGCCAGGTGGGCCTCGCAACATCCTTACCCTAATGATGAGCCCCGAGGACTGGAGGAGCTAGTCTTTAAATAATACACCTTAGAAGGTACACCTGGAGAACTCAATCACAAGGACAATAACGGGAGTAATGGAGCGCCCTCTAGGGAGGGATGTCAGGCATGACAGTATGCTCTCCCTTTGTTCATGTGGGTTTCCTCTGGGTGCTCCATTTTCCTCCCAGTCTAAAAATACAGTCCCAATACCGGTAGGTTAATTAGCTTCTGGGAAAATTGGTCCTGTTGTAAGTGTGTGTCTGTGTCTATATCTGTGTTTGTCCTCTGATAAACTGGAAACCTGTCCAGGCTATAACATACCTTATACCAATGCTTGCCAGAATAAACCCCAGCTCGCCCTTAATGGATGGATGAAAGAATATATGTAAATGGAGGGTGTGGGAGATGTGTTTTGGTGCTTACTCCCAACCAGTGGGTTTGAACTTGTAAATAAATTTAATTTATACACATGCAATCGTCAAAACTATTTTTATCTAGTCATACTAAAAGTAATTTCTCAGCTAAATGTTTGTAAATGTTTATCCATTTCTTGTAAAATTTTAAGAGAACACTAGATGGTGGGTGGTAAGTAATGTGGAAAATGCCTCTAGACCTTGACACATCTGGCCTATGTAATGACTTCAGGTCCTTTTACTGTCAATGAACTTTTTATATGCTTTTTATTTCAAGTTGTTGTAACATAACAATTATTTTTATGTAGGGCTTTAGCTGATTATTAATTGTTGCTTGTTTTAATTGTTTTAAGCACAAGCACCAACATTTCAAAATTATTGGGTGTGATTCTCTTAAAGCATCTCTATGCCCCTTTTGCATAGACCTTCCTCCCAGCACAATTTGAATGAAACCCAGGAAGCAAAAGTAATATGATCCAGGGAAAACTTTTTAGAGTCTGCAAAGGCTATACAACAAAAACCTCTTCTGTCACGACCGCTAGTCAACGGAGATCAACCCATAAGCGAACTAATCAGCACCAGCAGCGGGTTAATAATAACAGGCGTCGCCGCACGTGTTAACCCACCTGCACACGCTCTACCGTGCGGCACGCTGCGCTATTTATACCATCCTAACCCGCTTCCCGCTGCTCGGTATTGAGTCTACTCATTGAGAGCTCTACCTGGCGTTTTTCCGTACCTCGTATATTCTAGATTCTGGACTCCCCTTTTGCCTTTTGGACTTTGGATCTCACCTCTCGTCTCAGATTGTTTGCTTCCCGTGTTCTCCCCGGATTCTGACCTACCTTACTCCTTTTGACCACGACCTTGCCTCTTGCTTCGGATTGTTCGTTTCTATTGTACTTCCTGGATTCTGATACACCCTTTTCCTTTGGACCACGAGCTCGCCTATCGTATTAGATTGTTCGCCTGCCTTGTCAACTATCCACTCCTGCATCTGCACAAGGTCCTCATTTCTCTCCATCAGGGTTTCCTAACAATTACCACATAGTCAGGAGTGGTATGTAAGGCATATATGCTTTGCTTAGAAAAGTAAAGTAAAGGCAGCACAATACAACACTTACTATACAGCCATGGTCCTAAGCTTATTCCCGTTACCCAATCAGTCCTCTTAGTTCCACTCTGGTGGCATTTAAATAACTGAAGTCTTAACAGCCACAGATTTATTCACCATAACTGGTTGGCCTCATTAAAACATTCATCATCTTCTCTATCAAATGCCTTCAATAATGTTACTTATATTCTACACAAACCTTACTCCCTCTATGTCCTTCATTATCCAATCTTCTCTCTTCTACCTCATGAACCCTCTTTTTCCTTGAACTCAAGCTTCCATTGAGGGCCCATAGACCAAGGCATTACCAGCTGGTTTAACAAATTCACAGCAGCTTATCTTGTCACCAGGAGCTGTGGTACCAGGATTGTTTACAAATGTCAGGTGCATTCCTTGTCTTCAACCAAAGAAGAAACCAGCCATCAGAGAAAGCTGAGGCAGCTAGCCAGCCCTCACACTCCTTCAAGCTCTGTAGGACTGGAGGGGACTTTACGAGCACCATCATACCAAGTACTGAGGAAAGTATAAAATAATCCTAACCAAAATAAAGACTAAACCAAAGCCAGTGTCTTTAACGCATACAAGATAGTGGAAACAGTACCTAAAACTCAGTTACTTTTTCTCCATTTCAAAACCAGCCACTCAGCCAAAGACATTTCTTCTCACTCTATTAAAAAAAATCAATACTGGAATAATCACTGCTCTCTATCTCCCAAGCCAAAAAAACACATGCAGTTTTATTAATTGTCACACATATCCCTCTTACTCATTATATAATAATAATAATAATTAATAATTGCTTACACTTATATAGAGCTTTTCTGGACACTCCACTCAAAGCGCTTTACAGGTAATGGGGACTCCCCTCCACCACCACCAATGTGCAGCATCCACCTGGATGATGCGACGGCAGCCATAGTGCGCCAGAACGCTCACCACACATCAGCTATCAGTGGGGAGGAGAGCAGAGTAATGTAGCCAATTCATAGAGGGGGATTATTAGGAGGCCATGATTAGTAAGGGCCAATTGGAAATTTGGCCAGGACACCGGGGTTACACCCCTACTCTTTTCGAGAAGCGCCCTGGGATTTTTAATGACCACAGAGAGTCAGGACCTCGGTTTTACGTCTCATCTGAAGGACGGCGCCTGTTTACAGTATAGTTTCCCCGTCACTATACTGGGGCATTAGGACCCACATGGACCGCAGGGTGAGCGCCCCCCGCTGGCCCCACTAACACCTCTTCCAGCAGCAACCTTAGTTTTTCCCAGGAGGTCTCCCATCCAGGTACTGACCAGGCTCACACCTCTATATATCACATGTTATATATCTCTAACATGACTTCTCTTCAACTTTGCCCATAGCCTCAGTCTTTATAACAGTCAGACATATATTAGTAGTAATTCAGAAGAAGCAGATGAGTTGATTGAGCTCATCCATCAAGACCAGATGAAGATAATCAGCTTCATGATGTCAGAAAGGCTATCTAAACTATCCTAAATATTTGTTGTTCATGACCTTTATCTAAATTCAATAGCATGACATTTGCTATGATAAATGTTGTGAATGAAAGCATGTGCTTAAAGGATAAGGCTGGGATTTTATTGTTTCCTGGATTGACTGTTATGCCTCACAGAGTTGTAACAATAGGTTGAAGCATTTTAAAGCTGACTTGGTTGCAAATGGTTTTTGAGGCCTTACTTTGCTCTTTTCATCCAGAAGAAAAGCTTCTTACAACGTTTTAAAGTATTAAATGACTATTATTTTGATTGTGAAAAGGTTTTTTACTGACTGTAGCAAGATTTTTTTTGAAGATTTTGTCTTCTCCATTTTCATTGAAACATGCTTCCGTTATCATCATGACCATCGCCACCCTCCCAGTAAACAGACCAGGGACAGTGGCCAGCTCACTTCACCTCAAGTGCACAAGGGGGGCTGGCACAGGGCAGGGCGAACAGTCCACTTTAGTCCACTGACCAGAAACCTGGAGCAGGGAGCAACCAGGGTGTTGCTCTCTTCTGCTGAGGAGCGAATTCCTGCGGCCAGGCTCCCAGGAAAAGGCAGCCCCGTGGAGGAAGTGGACAGCACACTGGAGTTGCCCGGGATGCAGGCAGGTGGCTGGAGGGCTGTAGTGAGGAATGAGCCACCAAGGTCCAGAGTTGTGCTAGGTCTAGAGGGCTTCACAGAGCGGAAGGGTCTGACCTTCGAGACTGGGCAGACAAATCCAAACCAGGTCAGTCTGGCCAGAGGGCACCAGGAAATGGTCTGATTCTAGGCACGCACCCTTAAGGGGGGGTCTTCTCCAAAGACCAGGCCAGGCTGTCACTGAAGCCTCCTGAAATCCTTCAGGGAAGCACCTGGAATAGGATGGAACATATTTCCCAGGCATCATCTGGACTGAGCCAGTGGAGCCGTCTGTTAAGATTTGATCTCTGGTCCCCTCTCAGCCACAGGAATCCCCAGGCTGGAATCCACAGCCATGTTCAACAGCTCCCAGACGGAGGCCAAAGAAACTGGAAACCAGTAAGGGGAAGGGCTCTGCTGAGAAGCTGGAGTGATGGCTAAGAAGTGAAGATGTAAATGTCAATGCTGGATTGCTTAGGAGAGGCTGAATAGAATTTAAATATCCTCACAGCACCTGCTACATTGAAAACTCTCACTTAAGCCAGGTGCTCTGCATCACTGTCTCCAAGGAGATCAAAGCAGACCAAAGCCATAGCCACCGACCACTGAACTGCGACACGACCCCTATAGTTCCGAGAGGGCATGCATAGCCTAACAATTATATATATATATTTTTTTACTTTTGGCATTTCATTATTTAGATTTACATCAAGACGTGAATGGCTAAATTGTTATCTGGATTAATTCGAAATGTTGACCAAACTACATAACACAAATTCCAACCCATTATACGATGGTTTATTTATAGATTGATATGTCTGCATGGGTTACTCTCTGGTTAGTTGGTTTCTGAGTAAATTGGCTCTGGTGTGTGTCTGTGTTTGTGTCTGTGTACCCCCTGCAATGCACTGGCATCCCATCCAGGGTGTGTCCAGTCTTGAGACCGTTGCTTTCCAGGATAGGCTCTGGCTCCCACATGACTCTGTATTGGACAGAGCAGTAAAAAAAAAAGATGGATGGATGGATTTTTAGTTGCTTACTTAATAGATTTGCTAATGCACAATACATGTATGAAATTTACTTCTTCTCGTACGACACAGAAATGTACAGTAACAATAATTTGGAATTATTTCTCCTTTAGCTAGGAGAAAGAGACTAACAGACAAAAATGTTTAGTTTAATTGCTAGTCAAATTTTTTGTTTCAATGTTTTATGCTCATCATTACTTCGATTTTGCATCATGTATATAATTAATATACTTTGGGCATGACATTAGGCCAATGATTCAATAATTCATGTATTCAGCTGTTCATGCTGATGCTTTTTTGTCTGAACATGTCACATACTGTATATCCTGTATATTTTATTACAGAATGACAGAATTTTTATTACAGTCTTTCAATACATGAGAAAAAAAATTGTAACACTCCCTTTTCCAGTTTATTATTTTTTTAAAATAAAGAGATAACATATCTTTTGATTACTTTACAATGGGGTGGCAATATATAAATGTTTGGTTCCAGATTAGGGAGTTTTTTATTCATGCTTGCTGTTATTTTTTAATCACGCTGTACCAAGATTGAATAATTTTTTTAACTAATACAAAAACTGAGGTATTTTCCGAAGAATTTTTCATGCACTAATGGACCAGTTTTATCTTTGGTTGTATTAATTTGTCTGACACTTCCACACACATGAGTAAGTACAAATTAGGGAGCTCAAGCAAAAGTCTAATGTATATTATGCTTCATCCGATACTGTCAAGACTGTCACTATACTGCCTTTTAAATCTAGATATGGCTGTAATAACTTACCTAACATGCCTCAGGGACAGATTCTCTGAATCAAACTAAAAAAAAAGATACCACAAAGATGTACAGTATAAATCCATAAATGGGAGATTAGCACATACTGTAAATGTCAAATAACTTCTCAATATGAAAACTAATTTCAGTAATTACAATACAGACAATGCAATGCAATAAAATATGCAAATACTTTCTATTTAATTCTTTGATCCTGGAGTAAAGAATGTAAGACAGAACTACACCTTGGGTGGAAAGCCAGTCTGTAGCAGGACACACACAACGTGTCTTTAGGAGTTGGCTGGAAACCAGAGCACTTACTTTAGAAAAAAATCTATGCAAACACAAGGACAACTCCCTAATCTGGAACCAAACATTTAAATATTGCCACCCCATTGTAAAGTAATCAAAAGATATGATATCTCTTTTTTTAAATGAACCTGCAGTGCTGGGAGTAATCCCTGTGGTGGACTGTAGTTTGGATTAGAATTAGGGTTAGGATTAGGATTTATATGGACCTTTGTCAATATATTGCTACAGAAACCTGGTTTGGCTCTGGCCTCTATTGTTGAGATGTTGGTATATGATATATACTCCATATACATAATAAAAACTACATATTAATTGAAAATAATACTGCCTGTTACAGGATTAATTGTGGATTAACTGTGCAATAGGTCTGAAAATTATTACATTCAATAATGTAACTTTTTATATATATAGAAATACAAAAATGTTTCAATAGCATATCTTAAATACATGCTAAGTAGATTATTAGAAGTAAACTCATAAAGCAACAGTTTTTAATGCTTTCAGTGAGACAGTAAAACTGTTGAACTTGCCAAAGTGTTTTTTTTCTTAAGAATGTTTATATTTAAGATAGTCACTTCCTATTTACAGTACATGTTTCCTGAATTTTCCTAATCATCTCCATTGTTTGCTAAACAAACACCTTCTTTATTTAGACACTACAAGCTCCCCCACTTTTGTCTGCCCGTCTTTTAAAACAGCCATTTCCATTTCTTCCTGTTCTCATTCAAAGATTTAGCGTCTCCCTTACAACAGTCTGATAATGTCACCACTCCCAATATGTTACCCTGACTGGTTCCTTCAAACAATAAAACTATTACAAAAAATATAGTTGGGGTTTGAAAGTTTGTCAGTGTTGAAGTGAGAATTAATGAGAATACTGGTCAGAAATAAACCTGAATATGTGTAAATAAAGTGTCTTGCAGCTCTTTGCATTTCTGCTAAAATGCTTTAAGGTAGAGGCATAAGACTAAATTTAAATTTGGTACACAGTATATACACAGTATAGATGTGTATATGTACACTGCTCCAGGCACATATTAATGTGAATTAAATGGTTTTTAGGTTTTAAAATTTTTGGATTGATTAAGGTTCATAGTTACAATTTTCAAAATCATCAATAAATAAAGAATTAAAGTTAACATAAAGAATTCAACATTTTTCATATTAAACTGTGCAGTTTTAAGAAATTAAAAGACCATTAGGAGAAATACAAGAATAAAATAACTAGTGGGTTTTCTTGGGGGTTTCCTGTCATGCCCAGTATACCTAGAGGGTGCTCTACTTCTGTCCTGTTCCTTGTTCCCTGTGATTATTCATGTCTTTCTGGTGTGTCTTGTTGTGTAGCCTATTTACTGCCTGTTTCGGCTCTGCTCCTTGCTCAGCATTGACGTTCGGATGTCCTGAGATCCGCCCAGCACCAGGTCGCCCCACATCAGCTGCCTGGGGGCATTGGTTTCTATATGACTCCTGATCTGCTGAGCCCGGGCTAATCCCCCGTTCCACCGCAACGCATATGGGTCTTTTTCAGCTCTCCTGCCAATCCATGGTTTGTCCCTTCCTGGTGCAGGCTGGGTATTTTCAATGAGGCAGGTCAAACTATGAGTTTGAATATTGGTCATGTCGGGTACCTGTTGTGACTATGATTCTCCTGAATAATTACAGTTGCTGTGCACCACTTGGGGAAATCAGTCAGCTAGTGTACTGTACTCTGTTAATAAGTGAAACAACTTAATGGGTGGCTGAAGGTTTGCAGTCATGCAGACAAAAACTCAAAATAGAATGAATATAAGCCAACACAGGTCATTTTCAAAGATACTTTAACCAAAAGAAACCTTTTTCCTGATTGCATTTTACAGTTTATGGTATATTACTATAAACAAAACAATAGTAAAACACAATAATAAGAAATGTGCCGATCATAAAGATTTTACAAAATTATTAGAGATTAATCCAAAAAATTAAACATGGGAAGTCCTATTTAAGAGCACTGTAATGTATATAACTTTAGTTCAAAGAGATTGTAAAAATGCACTTATATTTCTTCTCCAAATATTATGCTATCATGGGTTTCTGTAAATGCTTTCTTGTTGCCCAGTGCCTTTCAGCCTTAGCAATCTATTATCATAATTTTTTAACACATTATGGTATGCTAGTTTTCACAGAGATTTTAATTTCTTTGAGCTGGTAGAAAGTTTGAGGTGTAAGTGCTGAGATGTCTTTTTTGGTTGTTTGGTCTAAAGGTTCTTTTCAATCCCAGGAGGGAGCTATTCCATAATAAATGCCTTTTTACAGTCAGACCACAAAGGGGGAAGGTTGTTACAATAACAAGGCAAGAGATCTGAGCTCTGAAAAGAAATGGAAACATTAGGTAGGTAGGCAGTAGGTCTGAGTTCATAGTAGACATTTACTTTTTAAAATCACATGATTTTCTAACCTCCTGAGCCACTCTGAAAAGTATAACTGATTTTTCATTTTAAAGAAAAAAAAAACAGTAATTCTGTGATTCTAAATAGGTAGAGATTGCCTATGGATGTGCTTAACTTACATTCATACTTCTTAACTACCGTTTGTGTGTGCTGTATGGATCTGAGGGCAAGTTCTGCAATGTCAGTCTTCTCAATCCTTGTATACACAGTAAAAAACATTTCTTAAAACTTAAGGCCACAAGTAATATAATGTCTGTTTGTCTTAACATCCTGTTCAATGCTTAATGTTATTTATTTAGCTATCTGCCAAGACAATATGATTGTTTAGATTACATACAGTAGGACAGTTAAGTGATACATGTAGTGGACTCTGGTGCTACCCTTTCCAAAGGTTGATACTTGTCTGACCAAGAAGATTAGTGTAATTATAGGTAAAAACAATTGTCACATATGTCTTTCTAAACAAATATATTTATTTACTGATTACAAGAGTTTAAGGAACTGTGCTACAGGAAGTGTTTTTATTTGGATAAGTCATTAACCAAGGTTCAGACTGCATGGGCTTTAAAAGCTCCATTGAACTGTTCATAAAAGTATGGGTGTTATACCTAACCTGTGTGTTGGCTTAATTCCAATTTGAGCTTGCACAAACAAGCAATACCTACATTTCCCCTTGTCAAACCGTCAGTCTATGCTAGGATGTAATGTTTTGTACAAAGGTACAGGGAGGTTTGCACAACAAAACATGTAATTTAATGTTTAGGTGGTGATCCTTGCTTATTTTAATATTCTTCTTCTATAAAAATATTCAAAACCTTCCTATGGTGTATTGTAAAATCATAAAATGTTTCATGCATTTTCTCTTTAAAGTTATTAAAAACCTGAATGATCAGCTGAAGACGTCTAATGCTAAGATAAGTTACAGTAAATGTCAGAAAAAAATAAATATGTAGATTGTAGATTGTCTACATAAGTATTCAAACCTATGAAATCAATATTTGGTAGAAGCACTGTCTGTAGCAAATACAACTACAAATCTTTTTTAGGTAATTCTACCATATTTGTGTAATATTTGCCCATACCTTTTGATAGGTTTCCTCAGGTTCTCTCAGGTTGTTTGAGGATCATTTATGGACAGCATCCTAGTAGTCTGTTAAAAGATTCTTAATAGGATTCAACAGTAAGTAAAGGTTAGTTCTATGCTGAAAAATAGAAAGGAGAAACACATTTTTGCTATGGAGCATTCATCAGGTGTGACTGCACCACTCAAGGCATTCACTTTCTTATCCTTAAGTCTCTCCATTGCTGCTTCCCAGTCCCTGCTGATGAGAGGCAGAATTGTAGCATAACATACTTGACAATAGGGGTGTTGTTAACTGAACAATGCTGGCTTTTTGTCAGACATAACGCTTAACTGTACATTCAAACCAAAAAGTTCCAATTCTGTCTTATCTGACTACAAACCCTTTTCACATATGTTTACAGTATCATTTAAATGCTTTGTTGCAAGCTCCATACAGTCAGCTTCATAGATTGTCTAGGATATTGTTGACTTGTACGCACTCTATTTCTCCCATCTAAGCCATTAAACTCTAGAACTCTTTCAAAGTTTTCTCTTTGCACAGCTGCTCAGTTAGGAGGAACAGTTAGATATATGCAGTGTCTGGGTGGTATGATACATATTCCACTTCTTAATGAGTGACTTCACACGGTTCGAAAGGATATGTGTTGTTTTTTTATATTTTTATAGCCTTGTGCCTTAATACAACTTTCTTTCAGGGTTGTTATAAAAGCTCATTGGTCTTCATGGTTGTATCATTGCTTGACTACCTGACTGAAGAAACATATAAAGAGAGTTGCATATATTATGAAATCATGGGAAGCACTATGATTACACACAGAGGCTACTCATTAAACCTAATTATGTGACTCATTACGATAATTTGTGCACGTAAATTAATTAAAGTCTGCAACAGCAATGGTTTTGAATAATTGTGAAATGGTAACTTCCCCATTTTTATTTCATATTTTCTGTTTTTTCTTTTGTTTTTTGCCTTGAATGGGTGGAGTATTTCATATACTGTATGTAACAAATATTTTTTTCAAAGTGTCATGACTGCATGGCTTAAAGCAACAAGATAATTTTGCCAAGTACTATAGAAAGATAAAGGCTTATATAATTAAAAGTTTTCAGGAGAACTCAGCAGAGGAGCTTGTAAGTCTCACTAACACACCCTTTTATACAGTACATGTGAGAGTGTATCCTTCTAATTCAGTTAACATTAAGCCAATATTAAGTGAACAGCTTACTTACTAATGGTGCGGCGTGCTGAATGGAACAGCCACGCTTGTTAACAAGCTGATAATCCAAGTGCTAGAGCCCAGTGGGACTTGTGTGAGATCTCCGAAATCTAAGAACTGGATTGTCAAAACTGCCAGCAGTTGTTAATCTACCAACATAACTGAATAAAATGCATTAAACCATACACCTGCAATTGCATGTCACGATCATAACACTGTTCCACAGCAACAAGAGAAAATAGCATAAAAAGCAGAAACTCAATGACCACCTCAATGACTAGATGTTCTTGAAATGTAATACATAACTGAAACAACATTAAACTAATGTTTCCAAGGAACAAACCATTGTCTATACAGACAAATATTGGCTATATATAGGATGCATATGTTTATTCCAAGGATTTGGTGGATATGCATGTGAATTTATGATTTTGGCATGTCAACAGCATGCATGAGACTTGATTTCCCTGGATCATAAACCATGTTGAGACATGTGGCCCATCATGCAACCTGTGTTGTCCACTTCACTCCACATTTTTGTAGATATAAAAAAAAGTGTTTGTCCAATTCACTCCATATTTTTGTAAGTATACTTCCGCTACCATCTGGGTTAATACATGTGAAAATCAGGTTCTTGCATAAACCAAGATGGCTATCTGACTGCCATTGCTTTTTCTTCATTGCCCCCCTCCCTTAAAATTAACTCCTGCTTTTTCAATGTTTATTCAATGTTGACATTGTCATTCCAGCATATACTAATGATAACCACATTACCACTATGTGATTTTCACAAATCTCTTCATTTTGAAAGCCACTGTACTGATTCATTTGAAACCTGCAAAATCCATGCTCAGCATAAGCTACTTCTGGTTTTGCACCTCTCAGGTTGCTGCAGTACTCTTCCAGCTAGCACCAGGTCAGCAACTCCTGAAATGTTTGTACTGTACAGTAAGTATTATTCTAGTGACAATACCGTTTAAATGATAAAATGAGGATCCTGCATAAACCACCATGGCAATTTGACCATTCTTTTTTTAAAAAACATTAACCTATTACTTTCTTGCAAACTGGTACACTGATTGACTTAAAAACTTGGCAGGTATTCATCAGAATCAGACCTGCTGGTAAACTGCACCTCTCAGGTTGCATAACAATTTATATGCCTACTATCACACCTACCTGTACTTTATCACCAGCTTGGCAGATTGTACCCCATAATGCAGCTTTTGTTTGAAAAACTATTTTACCCAGTAACTCCAAATTGTGTAGGTAAAGTACCATTCTAGGTTTCTGTGTTTTTCTTTGTTATTTAAATAAAATGTCTGCTAAATGACTTGTATTCATTTCTTTGTGTTTATTTAGGTCAATTCTTGAAAGAAGAATGTTTGTTATGTGCCCTAAAAGAAGAACAGAAATAAAAATTAGATATTATTTTGGAATGCAATTCACAGCACAGAGTAAATCCCTGTTGAGTCAATTCTGAGTCATACCACTCTCGATGACTAAAAGCAAATACTTTTTGTAGTTGAATAGGGCTTTCTTGTCTGTCTATTACTGTTAATTTCTATGTACATTAGCATACAATGGTTTAAACGGCTGTGAAAAACACAAAGTAAATTTGACTTCCAGTGATTTATTAGGTGTAGTGTGAGTCATACATTTTGTTAAACCCATTCTTAGATTTCAATTCATAGGAGAATGTTTCAAACTTAAAGCTTGCTAGTATTATTTCACTTAATTACACTTTCAAACAATAAAAGTAAGAAACATTTTAATTCTTTTAAATATTGTACCGTATTTACTGACAATAATTTACACCAATTTACTAAGAGTAAATATTAACCTGAAGAACTACAAAGAGTAAAAGTTAATCAAAAGATAACCTTTGCCACTAATAGCCTTTTGTTTCTTTTGCTAAAATGTCAGCTTTACTTGCATTCACTCCAAACATGATCAACTTTAAATACAAGTTGCAATATGTATTGACCATTAATAAAACTGTATATGATTTTTAGAGAAATAAACTACATGGATTTTAAATACTGACTAAATGTTTCTTGTATCAATTTGATTAACCGACCATGATGAAATCAAGTGGCTTTGACTGTTTCCATAGGCACTATGCATTGTAATTAGATTGATAGTGGACAGGTTATGTAACATGTTAAATTTCAAGGTTGGTAAATATCAAGAAAGAGAAACAGAAAGGAACAAATGTGCTCCACTTTTTCAGTAGATTAACATCTTGATATGTTGATAAGATAGAACATAGTCTGGAAGACCACTCTTCATGACAACTTGCGAAGGTTGATGGGAAATCCAAGTGTTATGGTCTGCGTGGGTGTATCTAGTCACTGCCAAATTTCACATTAAGTGGATGATTGGAACCTGACTACATTGAGCTACATTGCATCAAGTCCTGGGAACTCAATTGCTGCTAATCCTGTGGGATCATTCTGACATGGTAACACTCCAGCGGGAAAATGCTTGTCCTCTTTGTGTAACAATAGTTTTCTTCCAAACAGTTGCATATAACAGTCATACTGTATGATGGATGTCCTTCTTTAAATATAAATTAACTCAAGACACGCACAGAGACTGACGGGGGGTGGCACCCCCATGTCTGGATCGGGGTCCTAATTAAGATCTAAGGCTCACAGACTGGTGAACAGGCACATGGACTAGGCTTGTTGAACAGAATAGGACTGAATCTCACAGCACAGCATCTGTAAAGTATGTGTTTCAGATATAGAGCTTGTATTACCATCCTGTTGATCTGCTGAAGACAAATCTCTATCAGCATAAAATAATAATAATAATAATAATAATAATAATAATAATAATAATAATAATAATAATTAACTTTATATAATATAGCACCTTAAAAGGTGGCTTCTCAAAGTGCTTTACAGGATAACAACAACAATAAAAAAATACAACTTATGCACAATGAGAATACACTATGAGAGGAGACAGTGGTTGGGGATACTGAATACAGTAGGAGCACAGGGCTAAAGAATAGAACCAGTTAAGTTAAGGCTTTTCCAAAGAAGAAGGTTTTAAGTCTAGATTTAAAGGAGTTTAGAGACGATGACTCTCTGATATCCTTGGGGATAGAGTTCCAGAGCTGTGGGGCATAACAGGAGAAGGCCCGGTCACCCATAGAGTGTAGATAGGCTTAAGGGACAGATAGGAGTCTAGAACAGCAAAGGTTGCGAGCTGGGGAGTAGGACGATAGTAGCTCAGACAGGTACTGAGGTGCCAAGCCATGGAGAGCCTCGTAAGTGAGCATTAGAATTTTGAAGTTGACACGAAACCTGACACACAGTAAGTGATAACATAGAACATAGTATAGTGATATTTTTGAGGTGAAAGAAAGATGTTATGAAAATATGTTGCACATGTGGGTCAAATGTCAAGCCTTAATCAAATATCACCCCCTTAGTTTTTCAATTTAGACTTCAAGTATAGTACCATCCACAGATGTTACAGCATTGGCTTTACAAAGGTAATGGGGGGTGCCAATAAGCATGACTTCAGTCTTGTCATAGTTTAGATGAAGGAAATTTTGAGTCATCCATGTTTTTATGTCAGAGATGCAATTATATAGAATGGAGAACACCACATCAGTGTCAGGTTTGGTATGGATGTAGATCTGAGTATCATCAGCATAGAAATGATAGTTGAGGCCATTTGATCTTAAAAGCTGACCAAGCGGACACATGTACAGTAAATGCTAAAAAGTAGGGGTCCCAGTATAGAACCCTGAGGAACACCAGACTTAACGAGTCCAATTTCAGACCTAAATCCGCCAAGAGAGACAAAATTACAGCGATCAGTGAGGTAATCAGAATCAGATGCTATTAGAAAATCATAAGTGACTTTGATCAGGGCAGTTGACAAATTTACAGTGATCAGTGAGGTAAGACTTAAACCATTTAAGAACAGTTTCAAAAGGTCCAAACACAGTCGCAAGACGAGAAAGTAAGATATCATGGTTAACAGTGTTGAAAGCATAACTGTGATCAAAAAGAATGAGGATAGAAAGAGAATCAGAATCAGATGCTATTAGAAGATCGTAAGTTCTAAAGAATCAGAGGTGAAGAAACAAAATAAGGAGGATAGAACAGAATATTCAAACTTAAGCTCATCAACTGATCGCCAATTTTGAAAACTTGAGCATGATGGGGAAGTGTTAGAAACAGGTAATTTCAGATTAAAAAAAATAACTACAATAAGTGATCAGAGAGGCCTAGTTCAAGGGAAGAGAATTGATAAACAAAAGAGTCATTTGCAATGATTAAATCAAGGGTGTGTCCTTTGCTATGTGTTGAGCAAAGAAATAACTTGGGTTAGATCAAAGTATCCCAACGGAGCTAATGTAGAAAATCCTTAGCTAAACTGGAAGACCCTGAGTCGATATGTATATTAAAGTCCCCAAGAATAAGGATCTTCTTAAATCTGAGGTATAAAAATGAAAGTAAATTGGCAAACTCACCTAAATATTCTTCATTAGGTTTGGGTGGTCTATAAACTGTGGCAAGATGGTAGAGAGGGGAACAGAGACAGAAAAGAGTAGAGGTACAGTAGCAGGACTTACACCATATAGAAGATTAATAATAACAATAATGCCCCCACCTTTGCCTGAAAGATGAAGGTGTCACGATCGCTAACCCCTCCTCTTAAGGGAGCTCCAGCCCTTCCTCGTTCCTTCCCATTCTCTGCACCTGTTCCTTATTCCCGTTCCCCTTTAAAAGCCAGACGCTGACCTCACTCCTGGCTTCTCATTGATTTCCGTGTCGTGAGAGCCCGGGGTCCTGCCGCGTCTGGCTCCGTTATGGTTTTAGTTTCCTGGTCCTGATTCCTTGTCCCGCCGGTCCCGACCCGGTTCTGGTTTTTAACTACGGATGGATCCCCTGGTCTTGGACTTAACCTCTCGTCTTGGATTCCTCCTCTGGATTTACCCTTGGATTGTTCGCCCTGGATTCACTCCCCCCGGACACTAGCACTGCATGGACACGCCCCCCTGTCTCTTGACCGACTCCTGCATGATATTTTTCCCCTTGTGTCTTCACTATTCTGGATCGCGTCGTCCGCATAGGGCCCGGAAAGAACTGTTCGTGACAGAAGGAGGTCAAACAACCCATATGACTTAATCATAATAATTCATTTACATTTGTCGTTTGTTCATTTAGATATCAGTGCACGTGGTTCTTCATACCTATGTACATGTGGGATTTCACCTATTCACGCAAAATGTTTAGTGATCGCTTTTTCCTTCCAGAGCATTTTCTTCTTGCTTCACATGATCAACATCAGATTGTGTAGGAAAAGCCAGGCTTGGTTTCGCTCAAAAGAAGGATAACAAAAGAAATGAGAAAGAAAATAACTTTATAATCAGCAGGAGCAGGACAGAGAGGTGGTTGAGTGGGAAAGGAGTGAGTAAATGTAATTTACTTTCTTATTGCTGTGATGTAATTAACTTTATACAATAGTAAAAACAAAATGTAAAAAATAATGAAAATGTACTCTAAGAATGAAAAAAACGAACACATGGTAAGTTATAATACAGTGTCATAGTGATCTAGTTTATTTTTATGCACTTGAATCAATAACTTGACTACCAATAACTTGAATTATAGGTTAAAACAATGCTTTTGTAAGTCTCCTGTACTTCCCTTTCATTAAAAATATACCATTTATGGTAGAAATCATACCCTTTTTCGTCCATAAGTGAATAAATCCTGCACTTGCAAAATCACAATTTGAAGAGACTTCAAGATACCTTAATTACTGTATTTAATTTCCACAGAAATCTGATTTGTTGTGTTTATATGCTCTGTATAACAACAAGGTATACCTTTTCAGTTACAGATTTTATTTAAAAGTCTTTGAGTTTCACATATATTAATTCATCAAAAAGTGGGTGTGAATAATTTGCCTATCCCCTCTAGCAGTGCAAGATACTTGAAGATATCCCAGGACACAAGCCAAGATACACCTTGGATGAGATACTGTACCAATCCATCACAGGGCACAAACAGACATTAAACACACATTGCCATACCAAGGCCAATTTTCCCAGAACCTACCAGCATGTCTTTGGACTGTGGAGGTGAACTGGAGGACCTGGAGGAAACCTATGCACACATGGAGAGAACATACAAACTCTATACAGATAGCACCTCAGGAATGTGGCCCAGCACTGCAAGGAAGCAATGTTAACCACTTGGCCACATGTCAACCACCTAAAAACATTCAGTTATCTCCTAACTGTACTACAAAAAAATAATCAGGTTTAAACTGTAATAAAATAGCAACACACCACAAGGTTGATGCTGTGGATTCTTAATTGTTTTTTAGCATGATTCATATCTGCTTCAACTGCCAAGATATAAACATGGCATTGACAATTAATTTCTCACCTCACCTATTCAATTTTAAATTTTCGAAAATTCATGTTAAGTCATAAAATGTTTTGCACATACTATAGCTCACATATTAATAATCCTGTTGCAGTCAAAATCAGACTCTGATTTCCTGTTTCTCCTATGAATAATAATAATAATTCTGTATTTTTATAGTGCACCTTTGGACTCACTCCAGCACTACCAATGTGCAGCATTCACCTGTCACCATAGTACAGCATGCCAGTATGCTCCCCACACATCAGGTATTAGTGGGGAAGTGAATAGAGTAATGAAGCCAATTCATAGATGGAGATTATTAGAAGGCCATGATTGGTAAAGGCCAGTGGGAAGTTTTGCAATCTTAGTTTTTCCCAGGAGGTCTCTCATCCATGTACTGACCAGGCTCACTCCTGCTTAGTTTCAGTGGGTAGCCAGTTGTGAGTTGCAGGGTGATAAGGCTGCTGGTGTCAACTTTTCCAGAAATGAAAAGATCAAACAGTCAGAGAAAAGGATATTTGTGATAAAATATCACAACAAGCATTTAACTGGAACATACTGATCTGTCTGAAATAGTGACAGATTTCACTGCATATACTGTACAGTATATACAGTATAATAGTATATAAAATATATACTTTTATATACTATTATAAATATATACTGTATATAAATATACAGTATGATATCTATAATATTTTTAGGAATGTTTACAGTAAAATCTGTTCCTTTTTTCTTATATACATTTTGATTAATCTAAATGATTTAAATAATTTATCACAATAATTAATAGAACATTTTTAAGGAGCATTTTATCTAGTTATGGGAAAATATGTAACATTGATCCTCACATGTGTGCTACTGCTACTAGCCTAATAAAACAAAAGATGCAATTGCAATTCAGGAATATTAGTAACTGATTAGATGTACAGTATAACAACATGAAGCCAAAACTTATAAAGGGGGTAAACTTTCAGTTTGCAATCTTTGCTTTCAACAAATGTCAGTGGCGGAAATCTAGAGTGAGCCATTGCATACTGAGAAAAGGATGAAATTACTGGTGAAGCAGCAATGTCTCGCTTCTGAGTAATGTTATTTAAATGAGGTGGAAAACTATTGAGAGCCTCTTTGTGCCTCATCTGCACTCAGGACAGCCACTTGCATTTCAGGATCTACTGTATCTCAGTCACCTTGTTTTGTGTAATCACACAAATGGCAGAATCTCATGGCACAAAAGACTTGTTTCCACAGTTATGGCAGTTTAATGCAAAATGAAAAGCCATTGGGAGATAGTATTAAAGGGTTTTCACAGGAGTATTACAGAACAGGTAAAAGCTGTGATAAGCTTCCAATTACAGTCTCGCGGGATGTGCTCATTGAGCTCCGCTCGACAGCTGGGGGGAATATATTCACAGTTTGCTACAGGGAAGGTCTTTGTAAAGCAAGAGGTGGAACAGTAAACTATTGGATGGGACTGTTAGTAACATTAAACCACATGACCTGTGACTAATGTCCTGTGCAGGTTCTCTGTAACAGTTTAAATTAAGAAAAAAAACACCTTTGTCAGACATTCAAAGAACAGAGAACACCTTTTGTTAATGTATGTAACATCAATAGAAAGGCAGACATTCAAAATCAGACCTTTAGATTTCTACTTACCTCTGTCTCCTCCCTACACAGTTGACCTGGTAACACATTGTCCTTCAAAAGAAGGGATTGTACTACAGATATACTCACTTCAGTGCAATCAAACACCACTTGCCTAACTATAGGACATCATTCAGTTACAGAAACACCGCACACTTGGAGACAGCCTCTGAGTCTCTGATTTCAGCAGTAGTAAAATTGTAGTCAAATTGTGACTCTCTAAGTTAAGTTAGTATAGATGATGGTCAGTTGCTTATATAATACATCATTCGAATTTCATACAAAGGACAGAGTGGCAACATACTGTAGCATGGCAATGGTGAATCACACCTCTTGACTCCTGAATTTTCTTCTGGACTGTGACACGTTCTGTATGGTTTGTGTGTTCTTCCTTTTACTACATGTCTTTTGTCTTTTCTCTAGCTTCCTCTTACAGTCCAAAGACTTATGGACACATACTCAATTCCCCAAATGTGTATATAGTTGCCTAAATGTTTTGTTCTTTTTATACAGTAGTTAATCTCATCTTGTGAAAATAGAGACTTAAGGTATTTAAATTGCCTAGTCTTATTTTTAAACACGTTTTGCTTCACTGGTCAGTTTCTGAGATGCTTCAAAATTATAATACAGAATAGTGGATGTTTCAAGAGCTAGTTAAGTTATGTAGCTTCCAGTATTACCACAAATGCATTTACAGGCAAATAAAATGACTATTTATGGGATGTTAGTGCTTTTGATCTAAGCAGCAAAAAATGGCAGGTTTCCAGAAACATTCATGATGACACAGGATCATGACCAGCTCAAGAAGAACAGAAGAAAGCCGGCTGACATGAATGTCTTTAGGGCTAATTCCCATGGATAACTTGACAGATCATGTGTACTTCTGTCACACCAAAATAAAATACAGTGTTAATGCTTAATGATCACCGGCTCTTTTAAAATGTGACTTGTTCATGCACGTTCAAATGAAACATTACGAAAATAAGTGTAAAATGTATTGTTAATGGGTCTTTTTTATAACAGTTCTTTCCCTGTTAGGTAAAACATACTATAACTGTCCACGTCTCCCACAAGTACTCCATATCTGTAGTAAAAATACATTAACTGCCAAAAATATTTGGACCACCCCCACTGAGTCAAACGAAATATACTCCATTAGTGACAGGTTATACTTGGTTTGAGGAGCATGACACAAACTTCCATCACTTTGTCTGGCTAGAACAATCACAGTCCTATTCCAAACATATGGAATCAATCATTGAAATGTGCAGTTTAACTCTATAGGCCGTAGAGTACTCATCAAAGCCATAACTAAGTGTGATTCTATGAGAATAAGTACTGTTGAATTGCAAATATTTAAACTTATATGCATTTATAGCATAAATTATAAATTATATTCAAATCTTGCCTGGGCTGCTCTTACTTCTTGGCCCTGAACATTTCTCATGTGGAAGTTCTCAGCATGCTTCAATGTGAAAATGCCATTTTGTATGTGAAAATATGTTATGACTCTACAAATGTTTATATGAAATATATCCATCCAGGTGGATGCTGCACATTGGTGGTGGTGGAGGGGAGTCCCCATTACCTGTAAAGCGCTTTGAGTGGAGTGTCCAGAAAAGCGCTATACTGTATAAGTGTAAGCAATTATTATTATTATTATTATTATTATTATTATTATTATTATTATTATAATATGTTGCTTTATTAAATTATAACCAATCACTGCAGGTAATTGATCACATTCAATTACCTGCATTGAATGCAATTGAATGCAGGCAAACAAGAAGAGGTAACCACTGCATTTCACACTATGAATTGGCTATGTTACTTTCACATGTTTTAAGTCAACAAGACATCTAATAAAATCATACTAGAGAGCTGAACATTGAAGCTGAAGCTGTGTTGAAAGTTGAAAAGCTGAAAGGGTCAAGAATTGACACTGTACCAGTTGGAAACCAATAGAGGGGGATTGAGTGTCATCAACAGCAGAGGTAAATGGAAATAAATGCCATTAAGTAAATTAGGCATTTAAAACTACAGAGTGAAATTCTGTATTAATTTGTATTATATATTTATTGTTTTTATGAACTTAAAGTCAACATTGGGGTAATACAAAATAATTTTAAAAATATATATATTTCTCCCTACTTCTGTACAGTACATTTTTAGTTCATAGCCATTTCAGTTCAGTTACCTATTAATTTTAATGCAGTGTTAAAAATGTGTTTTCTTTTTTTTATCATACATTCTAGTGTTACACTGTAAATATTAGTAATGATGCTGCGCTGTTTGTACAGCATGTTCTTCCCATGTGTTTATGGGGTTCTTCCAGGTGTTCTGGTTTTCTCTCACAGTCCAAAGACATACTGGTAGGTAAATTGTCTCCTACTGTATAAAAACTGGCCCCGTAATGAGTTAATACATGTTTATAGCTGTTTGTGCCCTGAGATGGACTGGGGTCCTGTCCAGGATGTACGTATTCTGGTTTGTGCCTGTTGCATGCCGGGACAGGTTCTGGTTCCTCCGGTATCCTCTATTGAATAAAGCAGTTAGAAAATGGATGGATAGTACTGTATACAAGAATGATGTACTCCTAATTGAATTTTTCTCTGTATTACACTGATGAAAGAACAAATGTTCTTTTTTATTTATGAAACGTACAGTAACCTAATACATCACGTTGTACATTGGTTGTGTACAGTGATTAATATAGCAGAAAATATTATATAATGCTAGAAAATACATGGAAATATATGACTCATAAGGATAAACCTTGGTTATAAAGTAGTTTCCCATTGTACTTCCTGTAAAAATATTTTTAGAAAATGCCTCCTTCCCCCCTGATGAATATATCATATCTTTCCTTCATAAATAACAATGAGAAAGTGGAAGTTTCAATTCAATGTATTTTTACATAGCACCTTTCACAACAAGGTTGGCCCAAGGCGCTTAACAAAGCAAGTGACCAAACATGTTGTGAATACAGAACAGAAAAGACCAGAGGACAATGGAGGAGAGGAACCAAAAACGCCTTAGTAAGGAGACAAAAAACCTCTAGGTGTCCAAGGTCAACTGGCTGCCTAACCCGTTTGGGCATGCTAACATTATAAAAAATGAATAAAGGTATTAATTCATCCATCATGTCTTCTGTATGTCAGTACTCCATGCAGATCTCTGTAGACCAGCAAAATCCTTCTTAATGATAGCTACTGTATATTCAAGATATCCCTCTTGGATCCATGGCAATAATGCAGCATCCAACTCAGATGGTGCGCACTCTGGGTGCCATCCGGACATATGGGGAGGAGAATAGCATAGTTTGGTCAGAACAGATGTATATACCTGGTGGGCCAACACAGAAATACACAATGGCATGTACAGCAGCATCAGCAGCCGTGGTTGCAGCAGGCTATGATGTAAGGTGTGAGTAGGCTAGGCTGAGGTAATAGGTTTTCAGTCTGGATTTGAATACGAGATTGACTTGGCATCCCGTACATGGGGTGGGAGACTGTTCCATAAGCTAGTGGCTCTGTAACTAAAGGCTTCACTGCCAACCATTTTTTTTTTTTATTCTTGCTTGGAATATGAAGAAGACCTGCATTCTGTGATCTAAGCAGGTGACTTGGATTGTATACATTAATAAGTTCTATTAGATAGACAGGTGCCTGAGACAAGAAATGTTTACTGAAGGTGTCTGTCTGTATGTCCATATGTATGTTAAAGTCACCTAATATTACAACTTTGTCTAAATAATAACTAAATCAGAGAGCAGTTCACCAAATTCAGCAAGAAACAATGCATATGGTCCTGGGGGTCTGTACACTAAAAGAATGTATGTAGAAGATTCGGGTGCTATTTTAAGAAGCACTGCTTCAAATGTGTGAAAGTCATTTATATATTTTAATTCTATTCTCAGAGACTCACTGAAGATGGCTGCTAGGCCATCTCCATGCCCTGAGCAACGAGTTTCCTGTAAAAAAGTATAGCCATTAGGTGAGGGATCAACTAAAAGAATAGTGTCAGTTGGTCTAAGCCAGGTTTCTGTTAGTAGGCACAGGTCAGGGCTGGTGTCAATCACCATAGCATTAACCAGAACTGATATGTTGCCTACTAAGCAAACACTTAACAGTGGGCATTTTATGGTAGTTTCATGTGATTTAGGCTTACCAGTGGAATGAGGATTAAATTATCAACACAACAACCCCTAAAGGAACGTCTGAATTCTAGTCTAGGTCTAATGATGGTTCCAATACTCTGTCTATTCACACTCATATCTGGATCTGAATAGTAATGTGATTGATGGGATGCCGTGTGGTAGTCAGTACACCTGGGTACAACCTGGGTCAGTACAGGAGATGAACTAGAGGTAGGATTAGAGATTTAGGATCATATGGCTGAGGCCTGGGTGGCACTCTTAGAAGTCAAGCAAGCAATTTGTCTGCTTTATTTTGGAATAGAATTAATGATCCCCTCTGGTTAGGGCGGAGACCATCCCATTTATAAAAGCCAGGCCTTTCCCCAAAAAAATCCCTATTATCCTATTAAGCTTTATTAAGGAACAGCGTATTATATCTGTGAAAGTTGTTTATTAAATAGCATGTCTATTTTAGATGAATAATTAAACTCTTCTTCAGTCAATAATTCTTAAAAATAATATTAGAACAGTGACCACAATGAACATAGAATGACTGAGAAAAAAGAAAGTTTAGTAATTTTCAAATATATTTTTTTATATTTCCTAAAGCTTGTATTAAAAGTATTTGGATTCTTAGTATTCAGAGATGTCTCAAATCTGTAATTCAGATACTGAAATTTGGTGCTCACTGTTGCAGGTTTACAACCTTTATGGAAGGAAGCACAATTTGTCTGTTGAAGTGTCACAATAGCACAATTATTTATACCAATTGGTAATTAAAAAAATAATAATTTGATTAATCTCAATAAACATTTGTATATTCTTACCAGGGAAAAATCTGGAATGTGCAGTTACAACCTGGACAGACGAGTGTGGCATGGAACTTGCCTAACAGAAAATTCAATTCTAAGATTTGGAACTGTCAAAAGGAATTTTAAATGAGCACACCCTCACTATGTAAATCACAGATTTATGTTAAATAAACAGAGCAGTAACACTTCAAAGTAGTACACACAAGTTACATTAAATCTCCCTTATATTGTACTATTTAATATTCATATTCACAAATTTAGGAATAAATTAAAAACAAATTTTGTCCTGATATTTCCTTTCATTTATCATGTAATAACTATATATTTAGCTATGAAACAAGTTCAGTATGCTCTTTATCTTGTTGCTAGGGAAGGGCCAAAAGACCTGCACTAACATTTTTATTTACTTTCTCTTGGTGTGGTTCCTGGAATCTGTTAAATGCAAATGATGATGTGTGAAAACTCTTGAAATTTGCTCCCTCCTTCAGGATGCTGGATCTTGCAAAACATGCTTTGTAATTGTAAGGCCAGGGCTGCCAAAACCCCTCTCTTTTGACAAGGAATGAACCAAGGATGCTGTTGCAAGGGTGAAGATTGACTGGGAGGGACACTATAAAAGATGTGTTCAAAGAGTCTCAGCAGGTGAATATTCATACATAAGAGAACAGAGGTATGACAATTCAACTGGACCTTCTTCTGAACATCTGATTCAACAGCTCTACTTCAGTAGATCAGTCAAATTATAATTAACACGATGAGATTATAAATGTACAGGGGAGCATACTAAATAGTCTAGTGTTTGGCATTAAACTCACTTGGCTGAGGAAATGGCATGGCATGGAGTGAATGAGAATTGCGTATGAGGCAGGTGATGGAACGCAATTCAGCAGTTTTCTGTATTGAGCTGCACAGGAAGACACTGTGCCGAAAAGAAATAATAGCCTGAGGTGATCTGCACTGACACAGAAGTACAATAGGAACTGGTAATGGGTTACCACTTGCTGATGTTTGCTGTGACCTAATGGCTCAGGACAGATTCCAACAAGAACCCCTAAAAGAATAAACGATTACAGCTTAAGGGTTGTTATAAAAATGATGATCCTGAAGAAAAATAGCTCTAAACAGGTGAGCTTGGTGCACATTAGAGCTTGGGAATGGAAGCGTTTTGGAAGCGGGGGAGGGAAGGTTGGATGCCAGTGGATGCGGGTAAGAGGGTTGGGAATCTGCAGCCATTTAAGCTGGGGTTGTAACTGGCACTGGCATCAGGACCAAGGAGTTTTGAGAACGATAACTATCAATGCAGACTGACGCCACGTGCTCACACCCTAGGACTTCTACAGGAACCGGAAAAAGGAAGATTGGGGAAGGAAAGAGAGAAGGAGATATAAAACAACAAAGACAGGCGTTAGCTTAAGGAGCAGTGAGTTGGGTACTCAACCAGAAAGAAGAGAGAAAATGGGGGAGAGAGAGGGAGAGTGTAACGCAAGTGGGAATTGCAGAAAAGAGAGGAATGGGGAGGGAGAGAAGGGGAATGGGAGATGCAGAAGTTGCAGTTGTTCCAGAGATTCAGGGGGGCTGACAATATCAAGAAAACTGGAAAAAAGGAGCAGATATATCAGAAGGTGCAAACAGACAGATGTTTTCTGTGGATAAGTTGAGATTGAAAAGGACTCATTGGAATAAATGGAAATTATATTTTGTTTTACTTTAGACTTCAAAAATGTAAAAAAAAAATGGATACAAGGAGGATACAACCTCTTTTATGATTCATTTTTCTTACCAGACTAAATATTTAAGAACAAACTCTTAGTTGAAATTATGACCTGGGGACGGATGGATATGACAGGAGATTCACTGGAGAATTTTGAATGATGTTAGTAGCTCAAGGATACAACAGAAACACCCCACCAAGGATTCTCTGGAATCCAAAGCCCTAATCACTACTTCAATCTAATGCCTATTGGAAATAACTAAACGGGATCCCTAGATCTATAAGCCACAAACAAGACTAAATTTCCTGCTTCCATTGATCCCCTTCTGTATTTTCTTATGCTTGAAAATTTCTGTGTGTCTAATGTAGCAATGCAATCCTTATTTCAAATATTTGATACAAATCTTTGTCTTAATGCAGGCTACCTGCAAAGATTTTTTATAAGACAGCATCAACAGATTTTGTCAATCATTAGTTGCATGAACACTAGCATGAACTACTGTAAAGCTTTTTACAAAAATAGGCTAGGAAGGTACAGAATGTAATAACTTTAAGGCACAGATGGTAGTGGAAAGGGACTGAATGGTGTAGAATTGTTTCTGCCTCTTGTGCAACCAGAATGTTCACAAAATTCAAACAAAGACAAAAGTAGATAAACTTTTATTTTATATATATATTTATATTATTACAAAAATACAGAATGAGCTGCTACCCAGACATCCACTGGGCTACAGTTTACTTTACTGTTTTGGCACCCAAACTAACCTCCTAACTGGTAGCCTTTTGTTTTAGATAGTTTGTATGTATTAAAATGTCAAGTTAAAACCATTGAAAATCTTTTTCTCTGTACGGAATGATGTTTCTGCCTGCTTGAGTTCCAATAAACAACTGTATTACATAAACAACATTGATTTCTTCTGTGGAGCAAAACCTTAAATTCTAGGGGATGCCACCAATAACAATTGCTTAGACAGCTTAAAACTGCTTGAACTCAGAACTTTCATACAATATGTAAAACCTTCAAACTTCTAAAGTTTACTATAAAACATTCTTTCTTTTTTCTTAAACAGTTGCCGCATCTGGCAACATCAAACTATAACCTGACTGGGTGCTGGAATAAAGTAGACACAGCCCTATCAACTGCATCATTATCAGTTGAGCTGGGATTCACAAGTTTCAAAACATTTTTGTAGCCTATTTGTTATGCACTACTGAATTATATGATAGAAAAACAAAGGAGTTACAGTGAAAAACAAAATAAATGTGTGCTGAAGCACAAAAAAATAAAAAAATGAATGCTTATAATTGTAACACATAGAAATTTACCACACCAAAAAGTTTTCATCCTTAACATTACATTCACTCAGACTTATAGGTCCACCAATATGGTATTTAAGAACAAAATTCATTTGAATGATAAATACAATGTCAATTATATCCAAACCACACATGTTTTCAAAACATACTTTTTTGACCCAAATACCCTTAATGTCACAGTTGTATTGCCTACAAAATGGTGTAATTATTACGAAATTGTATCTTTTTTACTGCTAAATCAGGTTTATTACACAATAGAGAAACAGTTAAAGTATGTTTAAAATAGTTATGCCCAAAAGAAATGGTCAAAATATCACATTGCCAGGAAATGTAATAAATAATATGAAGGAAAAAGCAAGGGAAATAAGGAATGACAACATCGGATCAAAATGAACTTGTGTTTTGGCAGACGTTTAAGTACAGGCAATTAACATAAACTAAAGTTACACTGGATAAGAGGTTTTGTAGAAAAATCATTGAAATAAAAACATTAAAGCTGTAAATTAATACAATGAATATATTTATTTCCTACTTTGAAAAAGCTGACCTTGTGATAAACTGCTTGACAGATAGACACAAATTATTTTACTGTTATGGATGCATTATCATAAAAGTAGACTGCCTGGAAGAGAAGTTTCCATGCACAAATTCCAGTGTCTGTTTTGAAAAAAATACATAACATTCTTTTATTTATATATGATGCAATCAACAGGGACATATCCACATGGGATTCGTAAGACAATATTAATTTCACCACAATGCCATTCTTCTTATTTAAAGCCCAGATTAATCCCTTCAGTACAATCAACAATCCCAATTTTTGGCAGCTGCCTATTGAGTGAACAGAAATGTAAATTAAGTGAGGAATTTTGTTGGGATATTTATCCTCAATTAGGATAACATTTTGACTAACATCAAGGAGAAATGCGTCTATATTCATTTCAGTGTTTATTCCTTTACTTCTGATGTAAAAAGTGAATTATTTTATTCTTTATTTTAGTATGTTATAATTTATTTTTCTCCCATACCCAGGGAGTAAAGAAAGAAGAGAGGTCGTCTTCCATCCATTTGTTTTTTTAACTGCTTCTTCCAATTCAGCGTCATGGGGGAACTGGAGCCTATGCCAGCAACAGGTGCAAGGCAGGTAACCATTGTAGGGCAAACAGACACAAACACAGACATGCACACACACCAGGGCAATTTTCCCAGAAGCCAATTAACCTACCAGTACAGTATGTTTTTGGATTGTGGTAAAAAAAACAGAGCACCCAAATGAAACATATGCAACAGGGAAAAGACACACGAGCTACTTACAAGAGAGGTTGAAATCAGCAAAAATACCAGGTTCACCTTTTAGTTACATACAGTATCTATATCAAATGAATGTGATCTTATTTATTTGAAATGTGATATTTCTTTTAAAAAAGTTCCCAAATGCAACAACATTTCATATTCAGCAAACATTGAACTGATCCACTTATAAAAAGGTGTGAATTCAAAAAGTTATTTAAAAAAAAGTTTACTTTTGCCTACAGCATCTAAACTTTATAGACAAGTAATATATGTCTAAAATCCTTAAAATTAATCAAGCAAACTTCAAGTTAAATGTGTAACAGAGATGTTTTCAGCTAACAAACGTGGGAATTTTTTCATTTTTATGTACTGAAGAAATACAATTTGGACTATAAAGAATACAAATCATTTTTTGCAGGTAATTAAACTATGAACTGCAAGATAAGCAGTTTAAATTTCCTCCAGACAAATAAAAATTCACCTGGGTTCACATACAAAGTTGTTTTGTGGAAAATAAAACAAAGAACATGAAGAATCAAAAGAATATGAATATGAGTCAAGCAATTCACTAAAATATTTCTTCAGTAGTTATTTCCAGTAGGTTTATAATATCCCCCTTAAAATTCTATACTTAATAGTTTACAAAATTCCTTTTTAAGGCTTTTTATATAAGGTTGAAGCTAAGGACTTACAATGACAGTTGTATATCTGGACATCTGAACATCTGAGTTCAGTCATAAATAGATCATAATTCATATGAGTATGTATTCCTCCCTAGGAGGGCAAAAATAGTGCCTTTTACATCCTCAGAACATGTGAATACTCCACAAGTCAGAAAAGGCTCACTGGAATAGTCTGACACTGGAATATGTCAATAAAATTTAGACCATTTTGACAAGCTTATATAATTTCCTATTTAAGTGATTCACCAATTTAGTTTAATTTTTTAAAACAAGGACTTTGCCATCCATCTGAAATTTGTTGATTATCCACTGTTTTTACATATTGTCCTGCTCTTATTTGGAATATTATGGAATGAAATTAATCTTAAATGTAAACCTTAACTCAACATGAGCCTGAATGTACAGTATAGATGTGACTCCACCATTGCATGGGATTAATTATTACGGTCAATCTAATGTCTATTTTGTTTTTGTAGACAACAATAAAAAGAATAGATTTGCATTTCTATTATGACATTCAATTTAAAACAGTAGCATGGAAAAAATGGACCCTGAATAATAAATCTATAGTATTTTGTTAAAAGATGACATGACTTATCCTTCCTGTGACTAAAGAATTATGCAAAAAAAAGTATTGAGCATTAAAAGCTGTTGTGTTTTTAATGATTCTCAGTATATATTACTAATGATTAATATTTTGATTTAATAACCTTATTACCTTCTTACAGAGGCTGTCACTTACAAGTATTTTTTAGTTTAGCTCTTGGTCAGAAATTCAGTGTTTCTAACTTATCTGAATCTTAATTATTGCCTATTTTCAAGTAAATTACAAAAATTACTTTAAAACGTACAGGGGGTTCAGTTTAGTTAGAGCAATATGCCTTGAAAAATACTTTTGTTGTAATCCACAAATACATTTTTATATGACACTTCAAATTTACATCTTTGTAGTTTGTACTGTCACTGGCTACTACATTTTTTAAATAAATGATGGCAGGAGTTCTGAAAATATCACAGTTTAGTAAGTCTACAGCAATTTTGTGCAAACACAAATGCTTTTTGGGTGGTACATTTGTTAGGAAACATTGCAATCAGCTGAGCCTATACTAATTTGTTAAAAAATGCAATATAAAAATTTACATAAACAGGTAAGAGATAAGAGATAACTTTATTAGCCATATACAATTGCTTGCATTAGGAATTTGTCTTTTCACATACCCCAACTTGCTCTCCATTAGACACACAGACAGAGAGAAGCTTGGGGTCAGAGCGCAGGGTCAGCCATTGTACAGCGCCCCTGGAGCAGTTGGGGTTAAGGGCCTTGCTCAGGGGCCCGACGGAGTAGAATTCCTCTGCCGGCTGCGGGATTTTAACCAGCAACCTTCCAGCCACAGGCGCAGATCCTTAGCCACAGAGCCACCGCTCTGCTCCTTTATTACTATAATAAGTAATAAAGGTACTTATTATAGGGAACATATTAAAATAAATAACAAGGGTAAGCTTGATGACAGTAGGATATTATTCATATTTAAGAAATTTAGGCTTGGAAAGCAGTATTACTTCTATTTGCTTCACTTACTGTATATGTATAAAGGAACTGTAATTTACAGATGAAGCTTTCATAGCAGCCCTAACGTAATTCCTAACTTTGCCTTGGTGGTTCTTGCAAGGACTACAATGAATTTGGCTAGGCAATCAATTTTTATACAAGCTTCACAATATGAATAGAGACAAAAATCAGAATATTTAAAGAAGGTAGTGTTAAATACTATCATTTACCTACTGCATACTTTGTTTCGTTCCTTTATGCTATGGTTACTTCATCCATGTTTTCCCACTTATTTTCAAAAAGGAAGTGAAAAAGTTCTACATTTTCATATTCGCATCTAATGGGAAAAAACCAGGTTTGTCTGGGTATTGTTAACTGAATTTTCTCATATAAACAATGTATACAATGATTGCTACGGTCTCAAAAACACAGATAGCTATATTTCTCCATAAATATTTTACTGTAGTACATGTATTCTGATCACCACTGTTGCAACAGTATTTGTGCTGTGCTATGTTACTATGACTTCAAAATTACATGATGATAAAAAAACAACTATCGCAATGTGAGTATGAACCTCATAATATCTTAGGAGTGATTATCTCTGTTCATCAGTTTGCCATTAACACGAGTTTTGTCAAAATCAGAAAAAAAAGATCCATCAATGGAGGTAGTGATCATTTGTGGGTGAGTTTATCCAAATGGAGGGGGGATAAATGGGGGGGTGAGAAAATAGTCCCAACACCATGTAAACCCTTAAAAGTGCAAATTATATTGATCTTGGCAATTTTTGCTGGTTAACATTTCTCACAAACTCTGCCAAGCATTCATCCAATAAAAATACAAAAATACACATATTCTCTTTGATAAAACTTCCTTTAAACCATATTGAATCAGAAGATTACATCCTTTTCACGTTTCAGTGTTTTTCTGAATAATGCAGTCCTGTTTGAAAATCCTCACCTGCTCATTAATCGGTATGTTTAAGGCAGAGCAGATGCATAGATGAGTACAGCTGGTGTCACGCTCTGGGTTTGCAGATAACGTACCAGGGAAGGCAGGTAAATCCTTTCATCTGTCACTTTCAGGTTAATGTTTCTGTTCATGAAAAAAACAGACTTTGGTCTCTGTTTTGGCAGTGCTCCTGGGAAAGAACAGTCATCTCAAGCGTAGCTTCACCATCTTGAGGGTTCATGTTAATCTTGGAGAACACAAGAAGCCAACATTTGTCCTTCACTTCAAGAAGATTTAGAAATGTGTCCAAATGAACAGCTTTGCAAGAACAGCTGCATAAAACCTGCAATCTAAAGAGAGCAGGGAAAACAGATTTATCTCTCAGCATGTACCTTCTGAGATGTGGGCACACTGTCATAAGCAGTGCTAAATTGTGCATTTTGCCTAGATTAATTTACAAGAGTAATTGTAGATATTGTTTTCACAATATTGTAATTACAAATGAAAGCAATTCCCATTTTTTAAACATGAATTAGTTAATGTAACACATCAATGAAATGCTGTTCTTGAAGAGTATATGTACATATACTTTATAACTATACTGAATAAACACTTTCCAAAGTTTAAATAACAGATGGAAAATAATTCAAAACAGTTGTACTGTATGTCATTTGACTCCTTCTTTACTTTTTTGTCATTTGTGGAATGCAGTACCACAACTATGAGTCTACTGTAAGACAATGTTTGCAAAAATACATTTAAAACATTGCCTTTATGACATTTTAGTGTGTTAAATTTTTGCACTTTTACAGTGGTTTTCCTATACAATAACCTGCAATGCATTTCTTGTGATTTCTTGTAGTTTCATTATCTATGGTGTTCCATTGTAAACATTCCTTAAACACATTTATGATGGAATTCCTAACTTCACCGTACAGTAGTAAAGTATAATGAACCCATGAGAAACCAGAGACAATCTGCACTCAAGTCACAGAAAAATGATAGTGAACTGTGGAAATCTTATCAGAACATTACTACAGTGAACTCCCATTAGGGCAGATCACCTGAAATATCACAGGGGGAATGTTTCTAAATGTATTAGGGGAATGCCCTAACAAATATTCAGAAACTTTGTTGACTGAAACAAGCTAACCTTGGTCAATATCTGCACTACAAAAAACACATATTTTAAACTTTAATTGTATTTATCATGAATCAAATTTTTAAGATCACTTTTTAAAGTTAATTTAATAAGTATTACTCTTCCTTGATGATAAAGCTTACTGATGCTCTAAATTGTCTTTTGCTATTAGTGGTTTGGAATTTCCTTAATTTGTCAACAAAATAGGAATGTAAAACATTTACTCACCACAGCTGAACAAGATTATAAGAATTACACCTGAATGGTCTTCAGTTTTTCTCTATAAATATAAAAAAGCATGAGAAATAAGATATTAGTACAATTTGAGGGGTCTGGACTATTTGGTAATGCTTGAAAGCACTCAAGTAATCCCTTTGGTATGGTGAGAACAAACATGTACTGTACTATATCATGGGTAACAGTTTGAATGCATTCGTCCATAAAACAAAATGTGTGTTTCTTGAGTGTGGCTGTAAAAAAAAATCTTAAAAGAATTGTGGACAAAAAGGTCCACAAAAAGTCCTTTTTGGAGAGCAGGCTAAGCTCTTTAGTGCACGTCATTCAGGCTTCACTATGGACTACATTTCAGGCATACAGTACCTAAAGCTTTGTTTTCCCATGCTTGCATGGACTTTCACCAGAACCTCTGATTTCCTTCTTACCTGGGGGCTAAGGTTGATTGACCGCTCTAATTTTCCATTTAAGGGAGGAGTTCAAGAGGATTCCATACTTGGGGGACTTTGTGCACAGTACAGGCTATGGGCTATAGAAAACTGAACCTAATATGCCTGGTAGGCAAAAAGGCTTCCTCTAATTTGTAACATTTTTCAAATTCTGATCTTTCAGCACTTCGAAGCACAGAAATCCATGTCATAACATGTCGTGTTCTCAAATTTTAAGGATTTAATCTTCTACTGGACACTGATGGACACCTAAAGACATTTTTTAATGTCAGAGTCTTAAAAATCTTCCATGCCCACTATGGATAATATATCCTGAAAAGCTACTGGATTCCCCTTGTGTGTGTTACAACTTGCAATGCTTTTAAGATGGTCAAACTACAGTATACAGCCAATCCTTCGAACAACAAGACTGTACAGAGGTTGAAAGATCACAAAATGAGTCATGAGGTTATAAGTCACGTTAAGTGAGTCTGGACATGAGTGGGACATAGTATGGTGTAAATAATGCTGCATTCTATGCCACTATAAATGCATGTTCTTCATTTATAAAAACCTTAAATTAACAGTTAATCTGGCTGGCAATTAAAAGCAAACTTGGTAGTAGTTGGCAGTATATTTAAGTACCAAGAGCTACATTTTGCTTATATTTGAAAATTGAAAATAATTATGTATCTCAATTATGTATTACATTTCTTCAGATGTGCTGTCCACCTCCTCTTCCCTTTGTAGTCTACCATTTGATATATTTCCTGGAAAACTCCTTCTTCTTCTGCTTCTTACCTGTCAGGACAGAAAACAACATATTGGATTGAAACATGCTGTAGTAATAATGCATTGGGTTTATAAACTATATGTTGTATATATTTGTGTATATATACCTTTTGTGGTATAAACATTAACCTCTTATAATTAAATATTTGAAAAACATGTGTGGTTTGAACAATTTTTGATATACTCATAAAAACTCCACCTTACCTTCCACATGGCCAGAAGTACAAGACCACATAATGGAATAGTAATAAGTAAGTAAAGGAACTGCATCTTGTCTTTGACTCCTGATTCATCGGATGTTTGTTTATCTAAATTTGTGAGAAGGAAAAAATAAAAAATCATGGTATTAAAAACCAAGATTAATTTTTTTAATACTGTATACAATGTGCATTAAAATAATATTTGGTTTTCACAGTTTTCACAGTAGATTTAAAGCCTGTAATCATGGCACTTTAAAGTAGCAATTAATATTCATTATATACACAATCTCACACTAGCAAAAATCAAAAGAAAAAAGTAAATACATAATTAATATGAAAGAAAACTGAAAAAGCCATGGTTGTACTAGTATTTAAACTTAAAATTAATTTTGGTAAAAGTACCATACAGTAATAAGCCATACATGATTCTACAATATATGTAAATGTGTCCGTAAGGACCTCCGTTCAAGGAAGGATTCAACATGATGGTTTCAAAACAACTAAGGGATTCAATTCAGAAAAGCAGGAGAAAGGTATTTTTCAAAAGCAAACAACAAAAACAATGAATATCCCTTTTTGAATACCCGGTTGCAAAGAAGTGGAATGTATATCATTCCACCAGTTCATTAATGCAGGACTGCCTATAACTTGCTAACCCTCAGACTGAGCAGCTGGTCAAAGAGAAAATGGTGAAGCCAAAGTTAATTAAGTTAATTGAAAAAGCTAAAGTGTCCAACAGCACAGAAGGGAGAAAATGTGTTTGAGCCAACAATGTAAAAATTGGCCTGTATGCAAGAATGGAAAACCCCATCTGAAAGTCCTGTACTCTGTAACAGAGTATTTACAGTAAGTCTGTGATGGTGCCAGCCTCCTCCTGCTGGAATTACTGTATATTGGACACACCTTACTTAATGGGCTGATTAGTATGCTGTGGAATGAAATTGCGGAGGTGAAAAAGGAGTTAATGTGACTGGCTTTTAGATAATGGAACATTTCACAGGATCAGTAATTAGGGTATAAAAGCAGTCAGCTATAGCAGACAAGAGGCTATGTCTAAGTTCCTAAAGTTAGGGAGAGAGTTAGGATAGCACAGAAATTTAGGTTTTTGCTGCTGTGCTTTAACATCAGCTGCTAGCCTGCCTTCCTATTTTCTAGATATAGTTTGAAGGATTGAAGAGTTGATGGAAGAAGCTTGCAAGTCTTTTATTGGTTAGGGAGTGGATTTAGTTCATGAATGATGGATCCAGAGTGAATTTAGCAGTTTGTGTCTACTGTGTTTTCTTGGAATTAATATGAATATCTCAGTAGGGTTGTTGAGTAGTGCTGATTATAGTTGGAAACTGGGTGCTGAGGGTTAGGTCATGTAAGGTGCACAAGTAGGTCTCAGAGGAGACAAGGGGCATATGCTTTCCTCTTAAAGGATTAAAGGGGAAGCCTGTCCATTTATTGAAGGGATGAGCCTGGTCCAGTGTGTGCACTCCTAGTCTGGTGATACTGTATGTTGTCTCTGGGTTACATATTGTGGCCCAGAATTTTGCATTCACTACAATCATACAGCAAGCAAGTGCCAAATGTTTATTTTTTGTTCAGATAAAAAAAAATATATATTTTTTAAATTAAAAGTGTTTTATCTGCCGCAAAATCAATATAGCACATCACTCAATCAACGCCACCCCTAGTGTCAAGCAAGGGTTTAGTAACATTATGTTATAGTTTTGCTTCCAAGTTCTCTAGGATGAATCAAAGGAAGCTTGTTGAGACAGGACTGATCAGAGATGAAGCAAAGTACTTGAAAATCTTGGATGAAAACCTTTCTTGAGTTTGGAACAAATTTGACCTTTTAGCATGACAATCCGAGCACTAGGCCAAAACTACACTGGAGAAATTTAAAGATAGAAAACAAATGCCCTAGAATGGCAAAATCAAAGTCTTATATTTTTATAAGCCAAAAAATCTGGGTGTAGTTGTCAGTTTCTTGTGGAATACTTGTGATCAGCATATTGTTTTCTGACATTTATTTTCTTATCCTTAGATGTTTTTAAGTTTAGCATTCTGATTTTGAATAACAAGTTTAAAAAAGAAACAACTATAACATTTTCTTCAAGACAATTAAAAATTAAAACCGTTCACTCTTAGTTAGAGTTTCATTTAATATTCTTTACTGCAAGCTGTGATGTTCTATGGACCAACTCTACACTATTACAATTTGACTACAAAAATATAAGATTTATTGTGTTATGAAATCCTAAAATATAAGTCCATTCTTTGTTCCCAATATGTCTTACCAAAGGTTTTTTTTCCCCATGTGCATTTTTTGGTTTGTCTATAACTAAAATATTTCTGAACTTCTTCAGAAGTACTTTCAAATTCACACCACACAATTAGAGGACATCTATTATACCTGAAATCCTATACCAGAAATTGAAACTGAAGTAAATCAGTTACCCCAGTAAGTAAGATATTCCAGTCATCTAATTCTGTAGGCATCTTATTTCTTGGAAATAGGCAGAGCAAAGACTTTAACTGGAAAATGTTACTCAAAATGAAAAAGGATACCCGATCAACAACACTAAATCAAAAATAAAACCAAAGTTTCTAGATTTTTGTCAAGGGATTAATTTCAGCATTATCAACAACAACACTAAAGTCCTAAACTTTGCACTGCTGCCTGTGAGAGGGCAGTAGGTTCCCACAGAAAGCTGTACATCAATTGGTTAGGTAAGAGTTTAAAAATTAGGAAACTGGGGCGTACAGGGTTGGTCAGATTTGGACCAACTAACCGACTGGTGGAACTGAGAAATTTGAGTTTTGGACACATGAGTTTTGGAAGACTCTCAGGGACTTAAAGTTTGGAGCCAGTAAGTAGCTTACCTACCCAGCTGAGCTTATCAAGAAGGCTCATGAATTCTAGTTAGAAGCTCAAAGAAAAGATTTTTGAGCTTTTGTTTGTTTTGTCATTTATTTTGCCTCACAAAGTACATAAAAAGCACTCTTTAACCTATGCCTATTTTGTGGGTCTGTTTTATCTGGATCTGCCCATGAAAATTCTGGTTTATGACACTCTACAAAAGGGTGTGTTACAGAGCCATTAAGCATGACCTTAGTTTTAATACTGTTTACTTTCAGAATGTTATGCTGCCTCCATATCTTAACATCAGATTGGATGCTGTAAAGGGCAGAAACCAGAGCAATAATAGTACCTGATTTAACCTGCAAGTAAAACCAAATTGTCAGCATAAGAGTGAAGCTCAAATGCATGATAATCAGCTGAGCAAGATGCAATAAATATGTGCAAAAAAGTACAAGATACAGCACAGAATCCTACAGAACATTACTTAACTGAGGCATCACCAGATTAAAACATAGAAGATTTGGATTAGTCAAATAGGAACCAAACCGATGAAGGCAAGTAACATAAATCTCTACATAGATTTCCATGGAATTAACTAAAATGCTATATTTTAAGACAATAACCACAGCTGCATATAAGTCCATAAGGAGAAGAATTAGTAACATATGCAAATCATAAAATGTAACAAGTGTCATTCAGTACTGTGTCTTTTGTCTAAAATCTAAGACTGTAAAGGTTAAAACTGCTCATTTGTTCCAAGATATCCAACTGATATTAAACTACTACTACTGCTTGCTCTAGAATTTTTTCAAGACAGCTAATTGGAAATAAGACAGCATTAATGAAATACTTTACTCTCTGGAAAGGTTCATCTCATATAGGTATGATGGCAATACATTTTAAGCTTGCAGATACAAGACCAGATTTCAAAGATTTATAAATGAGGTGAGTAACAAATGGGCAAAGAGCACAGGCCTCTCACTATTTGACAATGTTGTGAAATGAGTAGTATACACAGCTGTAAAATGTGCAATAATTCAAACCAGTGAAAGCTGAAGTATGTGTAGTAGACATGGACACAAAAGACGAACACAGAAGGTGATTATTAATAATATGAACAGTATCTTATTGTGTCAAAATTACACGGTTGGGTCATAATATTCTGTAAAGTGTGGCTAAACAAACCTACCATTTTGTCTGAGCCTTTTATTGATAGTGAAAATAGGATTGTTCTCAAGTCAACATTCTGCTGCAGGAACCTCTGTGGAACCTTGCTTGTTTGACTATAAATAATTGTATCACAATTTGTCTCAAGTCAAAATTAACTCAAGTGATGTTTTTGTGATTTCTTCTACCAGAATAGTCGCATAAACCAAATTCCATTAACTATTAATAATGGGGAAGCCGAGTCTTATGGTCAGAAATTCTTCATTTAAATGCTTTTAGATTGGAAATGTTTGAAGTATGGGTGTGACCATGAGTTGGGAAGTTGACATGCTGAATACACCCAAAGGAATCCAAAGTAGCAAAGAAATCTGAAGTAGAAGAGCACTCAGGAGACTCTACATGTGTATTGAAGAGCATGGTAATGGAAATGATGATAGCTCAGAAAACACAGGCAGGAACCACGTCCCAGATTTGGAGAGCTGATAAGAACTGCCAGCAGAGGCTGAAATACCTTTATATTAAATTCAATGCATTCAACCATGTAACATTCTGGACAGGAAACACAATAAGTCAATCTACACATGAATGGAAGTTAAACCACTTCCCTGACCAGTTCCAAGGTTTTTCAACATATTTAGGGGGAACGTCCATTTGACAGCAGTGTTTTATTTTTTAGGTGGTACAATCCCCTGGGGAAAGGAGCATAAAGCCTTTTCTTTTATGATTGTTTTGGGAGGACTGGAGTCATTTAACAGCAGTAGTCCAGGTGTTGTGATCGCCTGGGAAGATTAGCCTAAAGCCATTTGCTTTCATGCCCATTCTTTGAAGGACTTTTAGAGCAACACAACAGCAAGGAATTTCAGTACTACTACAGGTACCTCTCCCAAGGTCAGATCTGTTTGAGATAACCCTGGATTCTTGTCTATTTATCTGGAGGGACAAGAACCACTGTAATTAAAGACAGCTTTGCTGTTGCAGGTTATGAAACTGTAGCTGATGCTATAATCTTACGACAGACTTGAATTTAATCCACAGATAAACATTTTGTACATTTTTTCAAACAATTCCTAAATTCTTTTCATCCACTGAATAGTATGTTAAAGCCTTTTGTTTTACAGAAAAAATTGTACTAATCCAACTCTCAATAATAATCATGTCATGGTTATAATTCAGTCATTATTAAATTTAAGCATCTGAATTAAAAAAAAAATCAATTTAAATCAAAGTACAAAACAAAAAATTTCAAGAAAAAAGATCTACGTAAATAGGTTACCCTCCAAGGTTTTAATGGAAAGTGTGTTCATGTTTAAAATATTTGTTTCTGTACACCCACATGCAATAAGTTAAGTAATCCTAACAGTTGAACCTTCTAACTCAAACCAGTATGGGTTTTCATCTTTAGAAAATGCCACAAAGAAATTAATTTTAACAAAGTCCTACTTTGGAAAATGTATTTTATATGCTAAATTCACATACTTGTATAGTAACATGTTTAGTAATGCCAGGCTGTATAACATTATGATACAGATAAAGGATTATCATAATAATTATAAATATTATAATATGATTATATTCCAAATGCACACTTACAATTAAAGCTACTAATAACTACTACTTACAAAGGCATTAAAGCTACTTAATTTTTAATGCTTTAAGGGATTGTCAGTTCACGTGTTAGGGTAAGTATGAAGATTTAGATATCTGTTTAAATGCCATTTGAATGTATTCCCTTCCAGATATACATCCTCCCAGAAGTATATACATATTGTATAAAGGAGGACCTCTGAGCAATATGAAATGCATATTTTTACTCTATTTTTACAATACTGAGAAAGAAGAAAGATAATTTTGTAAAACATGGTAAAAAATATAAAAGGTTCAGTTTTATTCAAGATCAAGTTTTATGTTTACAGATCTGTTTAAAGTGTTTCACACAAAACTAGATTTCTTTTAACAAAATCTTTGCAACATGAAAAGTTGTTTATAACCTTCAAAATAGATCATAATTATTACAACTACTAGCACCATGTATGGTTTTAACCATACATTTGAAATTTACAGTACATGCCCTTGTACAATACATTTATTACATTTACACAAAAAAACGGAAAACAAAATGCAATTGCTGTGATAGACAAAATGAAAAAGCATACTGTACAGACTGTGTGGACACTGTCTCCATGTGTATCAATGAAGATAGCCTGCTTTCATGCATTGTGTCTTCTCTGAACAGGAGATTACATATACTGTCTAAACAGGGAAGTCTTGAGCTGGTACCAAAAGTCTGATTATTTTCCACAACTGAGCAGCAAGGGTGCAGAGAATGAATTAACTGTGTACCTCTTCTCCATTCTCCCTCTTCCAGACCAGGAGGTGAAGGAGCAGTAATAGTCTAGTTTGGACAGCACCAGGGCTTGGACTAGCAGCTACAGTATGTGGATCAGTTGGTAAGGAAGAGGTGAATTCTATTAATGTTGCTCAAAAAGAAACAGCAAAGGTGTGCCACAGAAAAATGTGTTGTGAATAGGAGAGCTAAGGGTCAACAGCATGATTGAGTAAAGAGAAACAGAAATGGTGAGATCCACATTTCACAATTAAGTAACTGTTTTATTTTTAAGTCACTTAAAAGGATTTTTTTCGGCTAACTGTACAACTAACTTTGAAGTATCTAAGTACCTGTGCTACTGCATTTGTGTCTTTCCATTCAAAAGTGAATGGTTTAAAAATGACATATTTAGGATGACAAAGCCTTCTGTAATGATGATGGAAAAAACACAAAGTCCTTTATGGAAAATTTTAAACTCCAAAGTCATCTGATGCATGTTCAGAAACAGGGATGTCCCTGCCCTTAAGGTGCTGATAAATCCTCAAGACATTTTGACTTAAATTGCAATTTAAATAGCAATTACCAACATAGAGCTTAGCCTCTGGCTTTCTTTAACCTGAAAATCATTCATCACCTCTTTATACCTGGTGCACATTATAGACTATTCATGTTGGACCTGTTGGATGAGTAATTATCATAATTAACTAATTGTTCCCTTTTACTGCTAATGAGCCCTTAACCACAGCTAAAGGGTCCTTTCTTCCAACATTAATGAAAACACTATAACTGAATGAAAATGTTAAAAAGATAAAATGAACTTTAGTTATAAGGCAATAATGTCAGAAGTGGTTCTTGGATAACAGACTATCACCTCCCTTTTCCTGAGTACCTTTTTGTAACTTGAAACAATGTCTGAAGCTGAAATCTCAGTGAAATTGTATAAAATGAATTTATGTTACTGAATATAGCAACCTAAAAGGGAATATATAAACTGTCACTCACTAAATTCTACAATAACTTCTTCAGCATTAATTCCATTTATACATATATGTGGGGAGTACACCTTGACTACATCTATCTTCAGTGTTGAATGACACAGGAGAACGTAATCTTTTTGTCCATGTTTCAGTCTGTTCTTTTTATGAAACCATGCACTTACCTGGAGTGCAATTAGCTGCAGCTGTGCAGGCTGTTGTTCTTATTGTTCCAGTTATTATTGTAGATCCTGCACAAAAAGGGTGGAGTATTAGTGTACTGTGATGAAAAACGTTTATTGAGAAATATTAAACGTTCGTCATAAGCTCCTTTTCTTTTCATTTATACAATAGGATAGCTCTGAAGTCTTTAAAAGAGTTCCTGCACTGTATAAGATCTGAAGAGTGCTCTATGATCTACACATTAACAATGAAGGTTTAGTTCTTTCTTCCATTCAGGAATCAAAAGAGGAATTTAGCAGCTGCTTTGTTACTCTGGAGAAAAGTCAGTAGAACTCAGTTCAATATATGAACACCTGTATTTAATTTAATTTTCCAAAACATGTGTTTAAAAACAAACAATAGCTCTTTAATCAGTAGCAGAGAGAAAATTAACCGTACAACCTAAGAGGTGGTATTTACAATAGATGAAAGGAAACACAAACTGTGATGTGCAAAGAAATATTTATATTAGTGGTCACTGCTCTGTAGGATAATATCACATAAGTAGTATTTTCTACTCAACATATTTTGTATAAGAATTTTAATGTATTAAAAATAGTCTGAATGTTAACATATGTCAGCGCGAAAGAAGCAAAGGAATTAACTTGAATTAACTATTTTTAATCTGTTTGATAAAAAAAGCTACAAATGACAAATATGAGATTGCACATACAATATATAGTAGGGAGACCACTATTCAAGCTGTGGTTGAGGAAGAAATGATAAAATGCAAATAAGATTCATTTTAATGGAATTTTGTTTTGTAAAATGACTTATGAGAGTGTATTGAAAAGCCTGAAGAAAGGTGTCCCTGCTGCACCAACAATATATAATAAGTAAGAAAGACACTATATGGAATAGTACTATTGCTTGATAAAACCTCAACAAAACAAGAGATTATGTTACTGACAGTTATTTATTTTCTTAATTTCAATTAAAATTATTTTTATGAAGGTTATGTCATTTACATTTTCACATGAGTTTCCTAGATTCAGTAGATTATCAATTTTAAAGATAACATTTATTCTTATTTTTCCCCAAAACAAAGACAGCTGAAAGTGCAACAGTAAATCTGTAGGTAAAAATAACTATTCACTTGCTGTATTGTTTTAAACTTCAAAGTCACACTTATCGGTCTCTCACATATTGACTCTCCAAAGTCTTGGAGCCTACTGTCTGTGTGACACCAGTCACAGTTGCTTGAGAAATACACTTTCAGCACATCAAGGTATGAAATTGACATCTTTAAAACCTCAACTTATGCACTAAAATAGATAATGAAGAGGTTTGATCCTGGTTTCCTTAAACTTGCAAATTTGTGAGGCCAGCTGTCAAGATAAAGTTTTGAATCAGGGGACCTGCATCCTAATTTGGACTATTACAGGACAATATTTATATTTACATAGAAAAGGTCATAAATAGTCTGATTACCTGTTGTTACTGTAGTTGGTTCTCTTGTGGTTGTAGGGCAGGGAGGACTATCACAGGTGTCAGACAAATGTTCATTTTCATGTTGTCTATATGTATCAAAAATGTCTGTTACATAGTCAAAATAGTTTTCTGTCAACAATTTGTCCTCTTTGTAATGACAATCAAATTCTCTCATTTTAAATTCCTTCAAAGGAAAATGAGAAAAACTTAGATTAGGACCTCACTGGTATAGTTTCAAAGAAATATAAGACAATTAATTCGATTTAAAGAAAAAAATGGATTGCAGGACGAAAAGTAAAACTTTAAAAAGAATAACATAACGTCAACAAAATGTACTAAATAAAATAACATAATGGTCTTCTTAATGAAAGTAATTACAATGTCAAATTATTTGTACATTTGTAAGTGTTAATACTTGTCTGCACTTAGAAATGAAGCACAAATTAAAATGCATTTCTCATTCACAGCTGTTCTGTACTTTAATCTTTAGTCATTATGTATGGTTATGCTCAGTTCAGGAAAAAGAGTGGAAGACAGAGAATGGGGAGCAGAGGCTAAAGATGGAGGTGAAGATCTTGTGGCTGTCAGTAATGTTGGAAAAGATGGAGCTGAGATGGGATAAGAAAATAGAGAAAGAGGTCCCACAGGTTTTTAGTACAAAACTGAAAGATTAATAAAAGGAGAGTATGGCCAAGGTGACAGCTGAAGAAAAGCATGAGATAACAGAGTGACAAAAGTCTAATGAAGAAGGCAGTTTACATTTCCTCTAGTTTCTGTGCAGTTTCCCAGAAGCAAGTTTTGAGATTCAAGTAAGCTAAGCTGTTCTAATACAATATGTTGTTCTAATACTGATGAAGACAGAAAACAACTAACATTATTTAAAATGCAGAGAAATAAAACAGTTGGCATAAAATAGGAATAAAGCAGAGATTTTGACATAAAATAACATACCAGAAATACTTTGTCGGTATATTCCAAACGCATATTCTGCATCATGTGAGTAAGAAGTGAGATATTTTCTTTGTTGGAAGATATGTTGCCAAACTGCTTAGTGAGATTGCTTAAACTTTTCTCCAGATAATAAATATTAAGTTGCACCCAACACATGTCATTCTGCAAGAAAAAGAAAATGAAATACATAAGTTGTTTTTGCAACCATTAAAGTCTCAAATCCTTTCAGAAATAAATAGCTCTCCTTCATACATTTTAAAATACATAGATGTACAGTAGCTAAAAGATTAGCATTATCTTTTCCATAATATTGTCAAGTTGACTACTGTACTTTGAAGAGTCAACATTTAGAGTCTGGTTTCGTAAAGATAACTGTAGTTGAAGTATAACTTACCACTGCTTCAGGACGAGGGATATAGCGTACATGAATCTTGTAATCCTTTGGTATATTCTGTTTCTGAAAAAAGGTGACACACCAGATAACATTAAAAATTAATCTCAGATGTTTAACATTAAACAGGGTATTCATCATCTAAAATATTACTTTCTCTTGGTACTGTACTTATGGATAAATGGTAAAATACAGTAAAAATTGTTTAATTTCCAAAATCCTTATTATGTTTACCCACAATTAAACAATTAAACTACTTTGGCTTTGACGTTAGAGTGCAGTTAAAAGTGCCCTAATATCCTAAACATAAAATTAAAATTCTTACCAATAAGGGAATTACGTTAACATCATCGGTTATAGGACTTCCCAATCCACATGCACGTTCCACAAAGGTGATACACAAAAATAAATAGCATATAAAAGCAGTTATCCAAATCTGTGAAAAGAAGGAAAATTTATCATAAAGTGTGAAAAGATTAAAAGGTAAAATTAATCATCTGTAATGTTCAAAGAGTTTTTTCTTAGGAAGAACGTTTAGAAATAATTATTTTGGAAGGGATAGTGGCACGATAGTTACAGTAGCACTTCTGCCTCAGAGCTCTAGGATCCTGCATCTGGCAGCAACAGTGGGTATGTGTCAATATACAATTTGAACAATCTCACTGTGTTAGTGTGGGTTTTCGGTGTTCCAGTTTCCTCCGACCTCCCAATGACATGCCAGCTAGGTCTGACTGGCTATTGTAAATTGTCTTTTTCCATGGCACTACAATTTACTCTGACCCAAGGGGAGACCAGTCATATGCTCACAGTCCTGCCTTTTCCCCTGTATTTGTGAGATAGTCTTTGGCTTGCTGCAATGTTACCGATAATGAGAATCACCAAATGTGAATTGGCTTGGATCAATTCTTACAACCACACACCAACCCCAAGAGGGAAAACATTTGGTCTTCCTCCACAATGTATTCAGTCATATCAGTCAAGCTACAGTATTCACACTGTAACCCTACAGCACATGTGGATAGGTTAGCACTGAATGGAAGAGTAATGGGGCTCTCTTTGACCATACCGAAATCTCACAAGTCTAGGCTAGCCAGAAGAATCACTAATACACTATAAGCCAAAAAGTGTCCCAGCTTTCCATTGAGTGAGTTGAAGGATTCATTGTAGCTTAAGGGATAGGCTTACTGATACAGCCAAGATATGAACCTTCAATGCCTTAGCATCAGGACTCAACACACATTCCAAGTTAAGAAACATCTTTATTCAATGAGCTACTTAGAATCCCAGCATTAGTCAACTCTGCCTTTCATTTTATACAGTGTTGGAAAAGGGTTTTCAAAAAGACACAGGAGAGCCTGGTCCTGCCCTGGCAAGCAATGGGCACAAGGTAGGATTTACCCTGAACGGGATGCCAGTGCCTCACATCAAGACCAGTTTAACCAGAAGCCACTTATCCTACCAGTACATCTTTAAGGAAGGAAACTGGAGCATCTGGAGGAATTCCACACAAACATGAGGAGAGCATAAAGTACAAACTCCATGCAGATAGTACCCCAGGAATTTGGCTCAGGGCCCCAGTGTTGTGAGGCAGCAATGCTAGCCACTGCACTACTGTGCCACCCTATAATCATGCTTTAATTTTATGTGCCTAGTCTATGAAAGTGAAACTCTATTCTCAACCACAATCAAAGTGAGGTACTAAAAGGAAACTGTTAGGTTAATTTTCATAGATCTAAATTAACAAAAGTAACTGTTATAAAAAATGTATTTGATGAACAGTGTGCAGTGAAATGAACTGTCTTCCAGGACATGCATTTATTAGCTTGAAAACTTTTATGTGAGCAACTTTTATTTGCTCACATTTAAAACTAATTCGATTTTTAAAAGCTGAAATGATAAACTTTTAAATACATACAGTATGATCTACATATTGTCAATAAAGAAGGTATTGACAGATTTACTACACGTTGTGTTGACTATGTGTTCTCCTAAATGCACTGTCAAGAATCGGAGGTAGTATTCTGGTATTATGGTTTGTGATGTTTCAAATCAGACAGTATGCAACTTTTTTGCTTGTTGTTCTCTCTCATTCTTGAGACAATACGTTTTTCTAGGTGAAATTAGTTGTATGTTCTAGTTTATATCAACAGAAAAAAACAGCAAAAAATCAGCTGCAAGTTTGGCAACTGACCCTATTCAAAGTTGGTCCTACAGGCACCAAACTACTGTATCAAGTCTGGGTTTAAGGCACGCATTTAAGAGATAAGTAAAATAATCACTCAGACATTTACAGTTTTTTTGTTCGAGGAACTCTCTTCCACAGACGTAAAACTAGGACAAGAGACCAAGTCAAGTAGGGCAATAACAAATAAACCATCAGATAGAGGTTTCCATAAGAAACAATCAGCTGACTTTTAAAATAACACCACTTGTAGTCCTAATAGTTTTCTAAAAACATAAATGGTAAACACAGGGAACCTTCAAGAAACATTGAGTCAGTGGAGACAGTATCTCTTTTTTTTCCAATTTAATTTGATGTCACATTTCTTTTACGTTATTACTGAACTTTAATACAACACTAGACTCTTCTGTTTGACAAATCTGCTGCAGCATGGCTAATGCCTTTTGAAATAGAGGCTCATGAATCCTTTCTTTTTAGGAGGCCAAAACTCAGACATCTCCCATTATACTTTCCCAGATCATTGCAAGTGGAATTTGGTGCGACAGTTATTTTAAGTAATCTTCTACTATAAAAATGATCAAAGCATTCCATTGGTATACCAATTGCTCCACTTGATATGGAGTCCAAAACGCAATAAAACATACAGAAATAATTAAGAAAATGTTACTGCATAATGTTTTTAATACTAATATGATATCCTTGAAAGGTGGTTTGCAGGGCTGTTTTGGCACTGAGTTGGCACAGAAGGCAGGAGCATGAAAGTCAGAATGTTTTTTTTCTTTCTATTCATGTGCATTCACATTTAACAGTTCACTATCTGAGAGACAAAACCTTCTTTTGAAAAATGGTCCTCTGAGTGTATAGTAACATGTAAAAGCACTTAATCCTTTCCATCTCATTTCAGAAGGCATACAGCAGATATGATTTACAGATACTGCTATTTACTATTGGTTTTGTTGCCATAAGTTATAAATCAGGCAAATAATGTTAATTCCTTCACAAGAATCTTCAGTATATTGTTACTTTGTTTGAAATGAAATTTAGATATTACAATATACTGGAACAGCAAACAAATATAATTCAAGATTTATATTACATAATACTTCTTGCCATGTTTAGCTTTCTTGAAAAGCTGTTCTGTTGTTAATACATGTATGGTTCAATTGAGCGCCAATTATAGACAACAAGGGTAAATGAGATTATTAAAATTTTGCCACTTTAAAGTATTTTTACTAAGGGCAATAACATCCAAGAACTGAATGCTTAGTGAATGCTTTGAATACAGGTACTTGGTGAGATAGGTTTGGCTTAACTTGAAATAGGATGAGGAGGCTTGAACCCCATTCACGGAGGAGTAAATCAAGGGATAGCTGCAAGTATAGATGGGGTGGAGGAGGGATGCTTGAAGTGAAGGGAGTCATTTATGTTTGATATATATTTAATTTCTGTAATGATGGTGATTAAATAGAACTCTGTGTGATTGACTTGTCCCGAACTTCAATTAATGACTTCGATTTCATGAATATTGTAAATATGGAAGGTTTATAAAACCATTTCCAATACGATTTATACAATACATTCAAGAAATACATTTCTAATTTTCTATACTGACTTCCTGAAATAACGTACTGACAATGTGTTTGCAGTTTCAGAGAAAGGAATGATACAGGTAGGAAACCAAAAATTGATCTGTAACAGAAAACCTAACAATATGATTCCATAATTCTGACAATGGAAGGGAATCTCAACCTCACATAGAGTGTTATACAGCTTGTGTAGTTTAACTTACACACTATTCATTTTTCCATCTTGTATAATCCAGGGCTAGACTCCAGTAAAATCATAATCATACCAGTGACGAAGAACCAAAAATAAGATTATCTTTCCATATGAAACTACCAACACAACTGCACTTTGTGAATTGACAGGAAAGGCAACATTGAAAGGTTTCTCATGGGGAATAAATTAGGGGCGTAGTGCCTACTCAACAATCCACTTCAACTGATTTAACTCCCTGCTTTCTTTCCTGTAGCATGGTGCCTGAAACGCCATGAGGCTGAATCTTTATGTATTACTTAATATATAATTTTACCATGACTTCACTCAATTTAAATTCTATATCTTTATATAAATCCAAGCATTTACTTGAGGCCTGTGAAGCACAAGGTGGTGCAGTGGTTGGTATTGGTGTCTTGCAGTGCCAAGGCCCTGAGTTCAATTCTAGATCTGCTCTCTGCATGGAGTTTGTATGTTTTCTCCTTCCTTGCATGGGATTCTTCGAGGTGTTGTGGTTTCCTTCCAGAGTCCAAAGACATACTGGTAGGTTAAATGTCTTCTGGCAAGATCTACATGTGAGTGTGTGGGTATGTGTGTATTCCCTGCGATGGACAGGCATGCTGTCCGGGGTGTATCCTGCCTTGCGTCCATTGCTTGCAAAGAAGCGGTTAAAATAATAGAGGAATGGATTGAGGGCTTTTTTGAGTGCTTGTCTACACTGGATAATTGACGAAAGTGATGAGTTTGCATAAAATTCTAGATCTCACCGATACTGTGTTTCTAATAGTTCAATAGCTCTCCTTTTATATTTGAAATATAGTTTACATGTTTTTCTTTTGTTGTCTAAACTTGTAAACATGATACTGTCAAACTGGACTCAAAATCTGGACTCTACACCAAACTAAAAAAGCTAACAAATACTGATATTAGGCAAAAACAGATTTTTAAGGAATGTAAGAATCTGAAAAGATTCTCAATTGCATGAGAATTCTGTCACTTTTCTATGGCAAACCTACAGTAAATCAGTTCAGGTGTAAAAGAATAGATTGAAATGTCTCATAATAAGTGTCATGTATGTAATCAAAGTGGTTTAACTTGACGTCAGACTAAACATGTCTACCTCTATATGTTCTTTTAGAGTTGTATTAAATTTCAAGCCACAACTCATATAGTTAGACAAATCAATGAAGAACATCTAAGAACTTTCAAAACTAATCAGGGATAGAATGGTAGAGGTACAGGTAAAGAGAAGATCACCTTTTTGAGCACAGTGAAGTCCACCATTAAGAAATGAAATGTCCATCATAGATCTATACACTGCTTGCATTAGGCCGCCCTTTCAAACTGAGCAACCAGGCAAGCAACAAACGGGTTATAGGTGCTACTGTAAAGCCAAGAATGACACTGAAAGATATCCAAAGCTTTTGTTCATATACACACTATTCATACAGTGTAAAGATGAGATGAAAGGTGAATAATTATTCAATCACTTAATCTCAGTTTGTATTTGCTTAATAGGTTTTTCTGACATTAAACTTCCTTCATGTATAACAGTGTTGAGTTTGATGATCAAATCTGAATACAAAAATTTGGAAAACAAAATACATACAGTACATGCCTTGCAATTCATCAAAATGTAAGATTATTTGCAGGAGGTGAATACTTTTACTGTATTTGGTGTTGTAAAATATCTACAAAGTGTCAACATTTATTTTTGACTGCTTCAAGGAAATGGTTTTGTTACAGTAGGTGGTTGACAAAACAGCTTCATTACTTTGTATTGAGAGAGGAGTTTTACTTAAAAAACTAAATGTGTGTGTAATTTTGTTTTTGGTACAGTGAATTATTTTGGTTGGACACACATACCACAAAATGCTTAGTTTTGTCTAGTTTTGTTTTGGCAACTAGTGAGAGATGAAATTGCATTTAAAATGTTTTCTGTGAATTATACCCTTCCCACTTTGTTTTAATCATTACAAACTTACTACTAATTACTTCTGAAGTACTGTACATAACCCATAGTTTCCCCTTAAGGCATTTCATTGTCTTGTACCTACAAACTCAAAAACATAACTACTGCTGTGTAGTTATGTTGCCACAATATCAAACATTCCTATTTTGTAGGAAAAGACAGACTGCACACATGTGGATTCTTAGTTTAATGATAAAAGACAGCAATTAATCATGATGGTCTCATAGGCAGAAGCAACAGTTTCTGATAATGTGCAAAAGAAAAGGTGTGCATTTCCAGTGTTACAAAGCAAATTGTACCCACTTTATTAAAAAACCCTGGTTTGTTTGTCCTTTTGATTATGTTTAATTGGTTTAATGCATTTTATTTTTATTGGTTTAATAATCTGTTCAACGCTCCATATATAATTAAATTATTATAATTGGTGGTACTATACTGTAAAAGCAAAAAAGTTGCAAACAGGAGAATTAAGTCAATTGAGAGAGAAATGCAGTATTTAACTCTTAATAATAACCGACAAACCTAAAGGCATTCAGCTAGCTTCAGTACATAGGCTGCTTTTGCATGGCAAGCCAATGAAGTCTTAGAAAACTCTGGACCCCAGATGTGCTAAGCTTGTTGCAGTCTGGTTCTTGAGTAATTGTAGTTAAAGTCAAATAATAGCATAGCCCTGATGCAGTTTGGACTATAGGCACAACTTTCAATTTGAACACTATGAACCCCATACTCTGAACCCTGAGCCATGTAAAAGCATTTTTTTTATTCCACACAGCATTAGTGTTCATAATTTCTTTTACCAGTTCAAGTATACTATTCTGGCAAATGCACATCATCTCACAAATTGGCAATTACTGCATTTCTGTACTTCTGCTAGTAGTGGTATTATTGTCTTTATGTGATATCACACATTGAGAGTCGCATTAATCAAATGTTTGTAAGAGATATGTCTGTGGATAAGATGCAGTGGATGACATAGAAACCTTTTATTCTGTGAATGAAATCCTAAATACAAACTTCAGTTTATCACATCGTCAGTGTAAAATCCTTCCTTTCACCTTGGAATGCAACAACTGTCCTAGATGTAAAACAGTTATTTATAAATTTAAATCAGATTTTCTATGCTTTAAGAGCTTGTCAGATATTATTTCAAGTGCTATTTCTTTTTTGTATTTTAAAAGACATTAAGAATTCCATAAATGTATATACTGTATAAACTGTATATACACTGAAAAATTGATAACAGCATTTGCTGCTGTTTTAATTACTTTTAATTACTTCATTCTAAATGCAAACTACATTATTAATAAATGTGGACAGGAAGATTTGTAAGCTCTTATTCAGCCACATACGGCAACTAATTTTATACAATGATCAAGCACTGTTTATAATCAGGATTCTGCTGACAGAGACAGAAAAAAAACAGTCATGACAAAAAAATGCTTTGACCACCTGATGAGTAATGAAAACAGTATTTCCCTAGAACAGTGGTTCTCAAACTTTTTGGACCAAGTACCACCCCTAATCTAACCAAAGCATCCAAGTACCACCTACAAGTCATCATCTCATAGGAACCCCAGAAATTCTCAATGACCAACATGAGCGCACGTGCACACACACTCACACATACATATAATAAATATTATAATAATAAACGTTATTTGATATAGCGCCTTTAAAGGTGGCTTCTCAAAGGGTTTTACAGAACAAAACAGTAACAACAACAAATAAAAATAAAAAAGCACCATTTCAGTGAGAGGGGTGAGCCTGTTTAGTCGAGCAAAGCAGATGTGAATTAATGTTTCGAGCCTTGATACAATTCACAACAGAGTCTAACAGATTTTAAATCATCAGGCATTTTCTTGATGGCAAAAGTCTCACGGTGGATGTTGCAATGCATCCATTCATTTCTGGAGCAACCTCTAATTCGTGCAACTACACTGCTGTGTTGGCTTGTCATCGCTCTAGCACCGTCTGTACAAACTCCGACTCGTTTTATCCAGTCGATGCCATTCTCTTCGATAAATTCATTCAGAAGCTGAAATATGTGCTCTCCTGTAGTTCCTGTTGGTTGCGGCTTACAGAACAGGAAGTCCTCATGGGACATACCATCAAACCTGTGTCTAACGTAAACGAGCAAATTGGCCAAATCGACTACAGACTCATCTAATTGCAGTGAAAAACATCTGCTCATCTTAACATGCTCTACCAGCGTACTTTTGATATAATCCTTCATTTCAATAATTCTGTGAGTGACTGTGTCTTTCAGAGGGGAAGCAGGTCGAGCTGTTTAGCAGCTTTTTCTCCACACATAATACGTGTCAGCTCTTTTGCCAACGGTGAATAAAGTTCTTCAAAAATAGTGTGGGGATTACCTGCTTTAGCAATCCGCAAGCTTGTTTTTTTCTGCGTTTCCGTTTTTATTTCCGTATTTAAGTTTTTATTTCATGCGCATGGGAGCGAAACACAGAGACGCACGGTGTATTTTTCTCAAATTAACTTAGAACAGTTCTTAAATATTTTTCTGTTATCTATCACACTTTCCTGTGCTCACCAGATTACCAGCATTCGTAGCACATATTTCGATGCAGTCCTGTGTTTACAACATTGGCATTGTTCCAAAATCACGCACATTCTCCTTCCTCCCTATTTGCTGGAGATACAGTAGCTTTATTTTAAATACAATTGGTCACTTGCGTGAATAGCACACATTCCAATAGAGTGGTATAGAATTACAGAGTATCTCTTGTGGCCACTGAAGTATTAACACGCACTGTATCGTAGTACGTAGGGTGCGTATTCGGCACGTATTAAAATACAAAATATGAAAACCCGTCCCGATTTTTCAGCACACACAACATAGTTCCAGGGTCATTTGGCGTACCACCTGGCGGCACTCTGCGTACCACTGCAGGTACGCGTACACACAGTTTGAGAACCACTGCCCTAGAAAGTATTAATTCAATGAACATTCTAAATTGATCTGCCTAGTACCTTTATCAAAAACAACTTACTGTACATCTATACCTCTTTAAATAGAGTGGTATAGTATGTTACTGAGGTAAAAAATGAAAGACTTTGCTCAAAGGTACAACAGTAGAGTTCCCACACAGGATTTGGGCTTATAACGTTCTAGACTGTAGACAAGTCCACAGAGCCAAACCCATACACCACACAGTTATCTCAATCCTAAGAATAAAGTTACAGAGTTTTGAAAGGACATTTGTTTCTTCTTTCTACAAAATATTTTACAAGCTTTCCTGTAATTTAACTTAATGTGAGTTTACCACATGAACATCAAACATAGTCATAATGTGTTGAGACACTGTGTGCTAAAAGTAGTGAAAGTAAGATTTATTTCCTTGCTTTTAAAATGTTAATAACTTAAATAAATACAACACAAATTAACTCAATTTCAATTCACAGTGAAAGAGGAACACAAAGTTGGGTTTATCTCAATATTATACAGCCTAGATAGTTTACAATGCTGTTGTTCTATGTAATATCATTGTTAAACTGCTAACAGTGACACAATGAGACATGGATAATTTGAATTATGAAGGTGTTTCTATTGCTTCCTTTCACAAAATTGAGTGTAACATAATGCAATAATTTATTAATGTATTAATCCTTGTAGCCTGTAAAAAAAGCAGCATTTTTTAATAAACTTTTTAAACTTTAAATGCATGATGTAACAGAATAAAAGCTGATCTGATAAGAACTCAAATAATGAGTCAAGACTCCAAGGTTAAATGGGTAATTAATTTTATTCTAGTTTACCTTGTTACAGTATATACACTCATTTATCACATCATTATATGATGCTTAAACTGAGTTTACATTAATTTGGTCATTTTATTTGGCAATAAATCAGAAATGTGATGGGAAAAAATATCAGAAAAATTAGAAGAATACAAAACCTCAAATGAAATTACAAGTGTCATAAATATCTTCAATAGGTTTAGATTTTTTCATTTCAGTAAATGTGATCTGCGGAATCAGAAACTACATTTTTTTCCTTTTCTCACAGAAATGTAAAATTTTAGAAGAATTATAATTGTTTAAACCAAATTAAACCAACATTTTACACCACTGAAGTACAGTACCCATCTGGAATGATTTTATATCGTTTCTGTTTTGTGAAGGTTGAAGCCATTCAAAAAAGCCATATTTTCAAATTGATTGAAAATAATTTCCTATACTTTTTAAGAGACTTTCTTTCTCTGACCAATTATTTTTCAACAGTATGCAGGCATCAGTAAACAACATAATATTTAAAATTAGGTTAAAAATATCCAATGAAATAGAAAATCAAAACCAACTACAGAGTGACAGAAACAAATGAAAAAGATTATTGAAACGCGTATTCTCGATACTACCCAGTAATCATGGTACTTTGTAATTCTGGGACTGACTTTTTTTTAATATTAGGATGCACAGTACATATTAGGATTTCATTACTCCCAGGATCCCACGAAATGTTAGATACAAAATTCCATCCATACCACTCAAAGGATTAATGACCAGATTGTTAAACTAAGGTCCTGATTTCATGTCCAAAGGATAGCACCACCAACAAAACTATGTTCCATGTCACCATACTGGGTGGTATACTGGTTTTGTCACCTACTCAAACATCAACACCACTTACAGAAAAACCTAACCTGTATGATAATATATTGCGACTGATAGGGGTGCTGTGTAATGTGCATAGCTACTCAAAGATACATGCAATACATACTAGACCCTTTGCATACCAGTTTGATTCCTAGCACTTATTTCCAAATTCACCTGTTATAGGGAATTTTTTAGTGCTTAATCAAACCCTTATAATAAGAATCAATTGCAATTATTTGTTGCTGGATATTTGATGAAAGCTTGTTTATTTGCTTATAGCCATCATCTCCTTGTGACAAATAATTCAGTTAATCATTGAAATATCTGTTGCAGCACTTCACAAACTGAAAACAGGATCTGTGATTAAATAAAAGTGCTTTGAAAGCAACTTCATCATTAACTTTTTGTCTTCTTAAATAAAATGGATTGTTACACTTTTCACTTAAATTTTAAAAGCTAGACAAAATCAAAACATTGGTACACTAATAAAAAATAATTTACCAAAGCAAATTCCAAATATTAAGTTCCATTTTCCAGAGGCATCTTGTACTGTATTTATGGATAATTGTATTATCTGTAATTGTATTATAGCTCTACCTATAAACGATTTATTTATATAGTTTATGATGAAATCTGAGCAAAAGGTCACAACATAGGCTGGCATCCAGGGTGGCTGATCTAAGTGTGGCTTGGTAGACATAAGTCAAAAGCTTAGTGGCTAATTTCTAGTGTCCACCTGCACTACCCCACCTGATTACAGATTACACTTAGGATCAGATTGGCACACAAAAGGTCTGTATGTACTCTGTCTTTCTGCAATTACCTCCCTAGGACTTTGTACTTACTTATCCTTTTGTATACTATCAGTGGTGTACTTTGGGTTAGAAATAAGGTGTCTGCTGTTTGGGTTAATTTACAGTGTATTTCCTTAACTCCTTGTTATTCTCCTCTTAGACTTGAAGGTCTTATTCCAGCATGGCTGCCAACAGCTGTAACCACCTTGTTCAGCAAAGAACTCCCACTTCCAATCTTGATGGAGCAAAGTTTCTCCTGGGACAGTGAACTGAAGGGTGGCAACAGTTCAGTTCAATTAGTTCAATGTTTTCAATGAGAAAGAGAAAACATATGCTCTTTATCACTAGAGAGTAACCCTGTATGCTGTATTTCTCATTGAATTATTTTCAGTAGAATTCTTTTAACCTTAGACTAAAATAGAATTCTGCTGATCTAGACATCTGTTCAAGTTCTGTAAAGCTCTAAGAAAAGATCTGGTTATTTACAGTATGACCCATGGCTGTGAACTTTTGTACTAGAGAGACAAATCCATCAAACATACGGTACTGTACAATGCAGAAAAGCTAGTCATATCAAGCATACATAGCACCACAACAACTAAAAAATAGAGAGACTTGCACACTATGGAAAAATAATCCTCCAGTTTGAAAACTGAGGTCCTTTGGGGATGAAGAAAAATTTTGATGGACACCATATGTGAAAGGCACTTCATACAGTAGTATTTCAATAGTGCGTTTTGCCAATAATTCCTTAAATATTATAGTGAATCTAAGAATACAAAAGAGTTTCTGTATAGGAAGAAAATTAAAAAATAATAAATAGAATAGGGACCTACAAGACTAGTGTTCAAGAACAAGTGGTGGTTAGAGAATTAACTTGTTTTGATATGAGGAAAGATATAGAGTAAGTTCCCTTCCATGAACTAAGTGATAAAAAACACTAAATGCATTTGCAGACAACCAATTTCTCATAACTAGAACCAGTTATACTGAAAATGTCAGGCCAATATCCAAGATTTCAATTGGAACATAGGAGAGCAAGAGGTTACCTTGTTTGCTTGTTTCAAGCAGTGATCCAAGGATCTTGTCCAACTGCTTTCTGAAAGAAGCTCCCACAATCTTTTGATATCTTTTGGCACATTTTTACACAAAACAGAAATGGAAATATAAAATTCCACATGGTGTTTTTTCAGTTTTGTAAAACAAAAGGTGAGAAAAAATCAATTAAGCAGCGTTACACCAACATATGACTGTGGAGTATGACTTTCACTCCCACGAGAAAAAAATCAAGAGGTGAACAAGCTGAACTGACCCATACATCTTATCTGCAATTGAAATGGAAACCAACTTTACGCACAAAACTGGTGATAACTGATACAAAAATAAGTGATATGTATTTGAAAAGCCTAATGCCTGAGATTTCTGAAAGGTAATCAAAGGAATTATTCTCAAGTTACAATTATAAACAATATTGTGAAATTGATCAGTAATACGAAGAGGCAAATTTAGCTACAGCAACTGCAAGTCAAGAGACTAATCATTAGATAGACAGCAGTGGCAAAACTGAATGGAAAAATAAGAAATGTAACCTTATATTAACATTGACAACAGGCTTATCCCAGAATATTATTTCACACTTCTTCTTCTTCTTCTTTTTCACAGCCTTAGTCCCAGACTGTCCTGGGGTCAGCTGCTTTGGTTGCTCTTCTCCATTTGTCTCTGTCGAGCACATCTTCCTCACTCACTTCACATACCTCCATATCTTTTCTCACACAATCTATCCATCTCTTTCTAGGCCTCCCTCTTCCTCTGTTACCTTCCACCTCAAATTCCATTACCCTCTTTGTTACTTCCTCAACGTCCCTCCTCATGATATGTCCATACCACCGTAACCTCGCCTCTCGCATCTTCTCAACCACATCCACCACCCTACATCGTCTACGGATTTCTTCATTTCTGATCTTATCCTTCATTGAAATCTGCAGAATCCATCTCAACATCCTCATTTCAGTTCTTCTCATCAAGTTCTCTTCCCTCTTTCCAACTGCCAAGCATTCAGCTCCATATAGTAGTACAGGTCTAATCACAGTCTTGTACATTTTGCACTTTAATTTTCTGGGAATTTTCCTGTCACAGATTATTCCAGTTATTTCTCTCCACTTGTTCCATCCAGCTTTCACTCTTTGTTTTACTGCCTCCAGTGTTTCTCCTCCCTTTACCAGTTTTGATAGAAGGTATTTAAAGTCATCAACTTGTTTCAGTTTTCCTCCATTTGTCTCCTCAACATTGGTCATACTATCTCCTCTTCTCTCCATTACCATTATTTCAGATTTTTCTGCATTCATTTTCAGTCCACCCTTTTCCAGACTCCTCTGCCATTTGAACACTTTCTCCTGTAGTTCTACTTCTGAGTCTGCCATCAGTGCCACATCATCAGCAAAGATGAGTTCCCAAGGCACTTCTGTTCTTACCTCCTCTGTCAGTGTGTCAATAATGTTTATGAAAAGGAAAGGACTTAGTGCTGATCCTTGGTGTACTCCAACTGTGATTTCAAACTCTTTTGTCTCTCCCTGTTGTGTTATCATCTTCGTAGTTGCATCTCTATAGGTTGCTTGAACTAACTTCACCATGCTTTCTGGTACTCCTTTCTTCCTCAAGCACCAATACACCACCTCTCTGGGCACACGGTCATATGCCTTCTCCAAGTCCAGAAAGGCCACATACAGCTTTTTCCCTTTCTCTAGTGTCTTCTCCTGTAACTGTCTCATCACAAAAATGGCATCTGTTGTGCTTTTCCCCGCTGAGAATCCAAATTGTGAGTTGTGGATCCTGATTATCTTCCTGAGTCTCTTGTCCAGAATTTTTTCCAGGATTTTCAATCCATGTTCCAGAAGTTTTATTCCTCTATAGTTTTTACACTCCATTGGGTCTCCTTTCTCCTTGTAGATGGTAACCATACTGCTTTTTGTCCATTCTTCTGGAATTCTCTCTTCCTTTGCAATATTGTTTAGCAATCTCGTCAGCCACTGAATCCCCTCTTCATCGAGGTTCTTAAAGTGTTCTGCTGCTATTCCTGATGGTCCAGTTGCTTTGCCCACTTTCATCTCTTTGATAGCTTCTGTCACTTCCTTTACTGAAATTTCTTGGATTGGTCCACACACTACGTCTGCCTCCACTAGGTTCTCCCTACAATTCTGTAATTATTCAATAGCAGGAAAGATTGCAGGAACTATACAATTTCACAAGGATTTGTTATTTGTTTTTCTGTTTGATTCCAGATGTTTTCTTCTTCTGTTATTTCTGAATCCTGTATGATGGTCAGAAATAGATATGTAGCATGTATTTGTAAATATTTTAATGTATGAGATAGAGTTGAAAAAATGTATAAATCCGATCTCCTTTCTCTTGACAACAGCTTTAACTAACTCACTCTAGTTTATATGCAACTATGTTACCATCAAAAGTGGATTTTTTTCCTGGTTCACTCTGCAGTGCTTCTTTGACACAACACAACTGATAAAAATATCATGTCAATAACATACATAGCCATCATGTCAAAATGGAATAAAGTGATATGACACATTGATACACCTGTTAATGAGATCAGTTAAGTACACAGTATATCCACAGCCGTAAAAGCAGTTTGTCCTCATTATTTTGAATGAGTCACTTTCAGTGTATGGAAATAAAAGAACAGGGGAGTTTGACACTATTGCCTTCCACCTCTCTGATGTAACTAGCACTCGGGCACTCAGTAAAGCTTATTTATGAACTGGTAAAAGGCAAAGACAGTTAATAGCCTTTACCACCTTGGTAAAACAGATGGTAGGCATAATAAATAACCCTCCGTCCCCCAATATCTTACCACAGCTACAACTCTTATGATGAAAAGATAATAATGACTAGATAATTTATACCTTAAATCTTAAATCTCAATTGGAATGAATTATATACACATATTTTTTGTTTGTTTTCAATGACAATTATCTTCATATGTGATGAAGTAACAGAAAACAAAGAACTGTAATAAGACCACCAGCAACCTGAGGTTATAAAGGTTGCAAAGTGTGGTCTCTAACCCTGAGATAAATGTTTACTACATTTCTCACTCTACTTTACTGGAATAAAATTTCAGTAATTAAATTGCTTTTAAAAGCCAAAATCCTGACACAAGATCAGATTTATTAGGCATCAGTGCTGGTGATGTTGATTTGCACAAAAGTTGTTTGCATAAATATTTTGTGCATTCCACAGCAATATTTATCTATTCTGAACTTATTAAGTGCACTACATAACACAATTTAATGTATTTAGGGTTTTCTGAGTGCTGACAAAGAAGATCCAGAAGTGTATACCGCATAATTATTACAAGTCACAGACAAAATGATTTCCTAACATTTGCACACAAAAACCAAAACTGGCACAATTCAGAAATGGATGGTATCATAGATAAACACAAAAACAAATTACAAAAAAGTGCTTCTTTATTATTATCACAAACTAAAATATTGGTTTTTGAACAGCCATTTTGGCCAGGACACCAGGGAAACATCCCAACTCTTTTCTTTACTCTTTTCAAGAAACACCCTAGTATTTTTAATGTCCACAGAGAGTCAGGACCACGGTTTTACGTCTCATCCGAAGGACGGCGCCATTTTTCACAGTAGAGTGTCCCCGTCACTATACTGGGGCATTAGGACCCACACAGGACCCACACATGTTGAGCACCCCTACTGTGCCCACTAAAATCCTTTCCAGCAGCAAACTTAGGTTTCCCAGGAGGTCTCCCATTCAGGTACTGGCCAGGGTCACAACTGCTTAGCTTCAGTGGGTAGTGAGTTGCAGGATGATATAACTGTTGGCTGTATAGTACATGGGCACCGGTTTTGAATTTTTGCAATGTCATTTATTTCTGCTAAAATTACTATCTCAGATTTCATAAAAACTTTCAATATTGTGGTACAAAGACAACTGTGATCATGTTTTAGTGTATCTAGACATCTTAATGTTGCTAATCCATGCATTATCACTATACTGTTTATTCTGGTGAGGATCATAGCAAGGCAGAGCCTATCCCCTAATGTTAGGGTGCAAAAATGAGAGTAGAAAAGAACATCTGAGAAAGTCAAAAACCCACATGAATACAGGAGAACTGACAAACTTCATACATCCAGATACTGTGGCTGGAATTGTACTCAAAGACCTAAAGTTGTAAGGCAGAAGGGCCAACCATGACACCCCTGTGTTGCCCCTAACACAGCCAAAACAAAATCCTGCACTAAGTTTTAACATTACACAAATTTGTAAAAAAGCCCCCAAAAAACCATATGCATGTCTGGGGTTGCCCTTTTAAGACAATTGTATATCTTTGCCAGGAATAAACCGGTTTTGTGAGAATTATGAAGTCCAGGATTAGGAAGTTAGAGAGCTGAAAAGCAAGGGGTAAACAAATCTTAGTGTCACAGACATACAGTATAGAGTCTCAATTTTATAACACTACTATAGACAATGGGTGATATTTAATTAATCTGAAGTGAGTACGACTACACAGTACAGACCTTTTTCATTGAACAAAAACTTTTTGCATGAATCTTCTAAACCAGTAGTTATTAACCTTTTAAAGCAGCCTGCACCCCTCCAGATATGTTTTCATAACCATTTTCAAAAATATTTGAAGTAAGATATAGAATTATTGAATGAAAGAGATATTTTATATATTGAGAATTGAGAATCACAACTCTAGACCAATCACCTATCCCACATACTGCATGCAGGCTGGTATGTCTAAGATTACAAACACTGAAATGATGCTAAATTAAATTTTAACTGCAAGACCAACTCTACACTCCCAAATATTTTAATTGCAGTATGAAGTTAATTAGGAAAAACACCCTTTTTAGAAACGTGAAATTGTACTGTGCAATTTGAAATTGAATGGAATATAATATGGTTAGTTTGGTATTTATTTTGTGAAATTGGATTTCTGACTGTAATTTACTTAGCATATATTTAACTGATAACCAGGTTGAAATTAGACCCTATTTTTGTACTCTTTTTAAGGCATCATAGATAGAAAGGGAAAGAAATGACTCATCCAAAGAAAGGCACTGACAGCACCTGATCTTTGTTATGTCTTGTGACAGAGAAAGAGAAGCCAAATGCACAACAGAACTTCACTTGGCCAGTACTAAATGTTTGGCACAAAGCATTCACAACACAAACTGTGCCAAACCAAGATGAGCAGATGTATTCCAAATAATAGGTGGAGAAACTGCAAAAGTACCAGCTACTGTGAAAATTGCACATAAAGCAACAGGTCTCACCTGTTCTAGAAAGTGATGTTTAATGATTAAAAAAACAAACAAATGAAAGGATGCACCACAAAAGACATGGAGTTTAAAAACTGTAGTTGTGTGGTATCTGCCAGTGCAGGATGGCTATATGGCACCTGATGAACAAATCACGCACATTTCTAAAATAATCTCTTATGAAAGGCTGCAAGGAAACACAACACATACAGCAAACTATCCAAGTATCCTAATCGATTGAAATCAGTGTAGTTAGGATTATGAGGGAGACATAAACACAAACACATTATAGTCTGCTCTCCTTTAAAGCCTCCGATGCCTACTGTATTTGTTTATCTTATTTTCTTTCAGTGGCAACTTACCAGTTGGCAGTGGCAACTTACAGTAATACCAGTTATTACTGTAAATCGCCGAGCACTACTTACTTCAGCCCATCTATACTTACATCATGCGAATGCTGCCAAATATAGCTAGTTCTGTATATGAGGCTGAATCACCCAAATGAGTAATCCTTCTTTTGTTTCCTGCTTTTGGTAGAATATTTTAGGATTTTATAATAGTTATTATCAAAAAACGAAACCTCAAAATTATTTTCTAACAACAGGTAGGCTCTCAATTACCAATTAACCTGTGGTATCAGATTTAAATTTCTTCATTGCTTGGCTCCTTACTCTCTATCTTCATCTATCTTAATCAGAAATCCTATTTGTTACCATCTGCCATTCCTACCACTGCCAGCCCTTGGAAAATGGTTATTTTTTTTTATGAGTACAAACAGACATGGTACTTGTATCTCCTTTTCACGTAAACTTCCTAACTTTAATAAATGTTTTCACCCTTACCATTTCACCTTGCACCATAAATTCACCACGAAACTTGTAATTCCATGTCCATGGCAAATGTTACCAATATGGCTCTGACAGTAATATTATAACAAAAAGTTAATGTACACAAACCACACAAATACTAGACACCCTCCTTATTGTAACATACAGTACTTTTCAACTCAAAAAGATGAGTCATCTAAAGTTTGGAGTAAAAAACTAGGAATCTAAGATGGAAAAAATTAGGTGAATGGATAGCATATAGAACAGACTGAACATTTACTTGTGAAAGGAATAGGCCTCAACAAAACCTCCAAGAAATGATTCAGGCGTGATTAGATCTAGATTGCTACTCCTGGACATAACTCTTCCAAAGAAAAGCAATAATGGGCAGCTGTCCTTCAATGTTTAATTTACTGCTGTTAACATTTGACAGGAAGTATTTCGATACATAGAGTACACAGAAGCTCCAAAACCATCATGCCATCATGCCTGCTGTAATGAACAGTAATGCTGTTCATTAATTGTGAGCCGAATAATAATATAGTTCATTTCATTAAAAAAACTAAATTTGTGCAATTCCACGTTTATTTTTTCTGCATAAAAACTTAATGCTGATGAGAAACTTACAGTATAATAAGGTTTTTAAGCCTACTGATTTAAAAATATCCTAAAACATTTAAAATCATAGCTGAAGTACAATATGTTCAAACCATTTACAATTCCTCAGCTATTAACATTAACATCAAAGATCAGTAAGAATAAATTTAGATCAATCAATTGTTAAAAAGGAAGTTTTTAAACATGAAAATGTGTGCAAAGTTTTCAGTACTGATGTTTATAATAATAAATGATGAACTGGATTAACATAACTTCTAAGCAGAAACACAAGGATACAAATAAACAGCAAGAAAAGTTTCAAGAGAAAAGTGCATTAAACAATCCCCGCCTTTGATGCTGTATAAAAACAAAAACTTGTGACAGACGACTTTTACCATAATAAGGCCTGTTCAACTCAAAAATGCAACAGCAGAATATCCCTCTTTTTATCTTTGCACAGAACAGTAGCATCAAACTCAATAATGAAGCTTTTCAAGACCAGTAACTGTACCCAAGAATATAAATCGGATTTGTGTCAGCAAATTACTTGACTCTTGTTCAATACAAAAACCCTGTTTTTCCTTGAACTGCATATAAAGAGCATAACAAATTCAATTTAATGATCTAAGAAACTAAGAGTATGGACAGTTTTGGGATTTGTTTTTCCTTTGACTTTTGACATTTTACTCAATAATCCATGGTCTCTGGTTGCTTAAAGTGAAAGAATAAATGTAATCTTACAATTCTTATGGGTAAAATGGGTAGTAGTATGACTACTGCTAAGTTATGGCCACGATTAAAACTGTGAATCTGGACAATTATAATAAAATCCATAAGAAGAGTGGCCATATCTTACCAAAAAGAATGAAAACAGATGTGCATTGTATAACTGTTACAGTATGTATAAAAGCTATACTTGAAATAAAGATCTTGCTAATTATAATTTAAACAATATTTTTACAAGTTGCATCTATATGCAACACTTAATGAATTTAAAATACATGTTACAGTTTATCCTATAAGAATTAAATATTGTATGGATTTAAATACCTCTGGCATTCAGGTTTTAGATCAACATACACCACGAAAGGCAACAGTGGTCACAGACATTAAAGAACAGAAACACATGTTCTCTACAAGACTAGAGAAAACTGTTAACATACCGGTTAGTAGTAGTATTCTTGATTTACTGTCATAAGAATACAGAACTGGTGATTGAAAATATGTATGGTGACATTTTGAGTACATTAAGAAATGAGAAATAATGTCACAAAAGTCTCCCTTAGAACTATCCTAGTGAAATCTGTATTTTAAAATCTAAAATAAATTAAGTCATTGCTTTGCTAAGTTCATCTTTATGATTGTGTGGCTTTGTTTATCCCCCCTTACAGTGTTTCAAGTTAATGTGCCAGAATCTCAGCCATTGGGTTCAGTACTGTTCGGACTAACTCTGTATTTTGGGAGTTCAGTACTTGTCAGTACTAACCTTAAATATTGGGATAAAAACTAAAATAATTTTAGTATCACCATGTGCTGATACTGATCTTCATAATGCATAACAGTGAATTAATCCAAGTCCTGTAGTTGGAAAAGTCCTGAAGCAACAGGCCAAAACCTAATTTAAAATGACTTAAACTGAATTGGAAGTACTACAAGCAATATTCATTAAAGTTGACTTGCACCTTTAACGAAAGGTATTGTAATACAATGTGACAAATACAGTACATGTGACTAAGGAAATGAGCACTAATGTTCTAAAATGTATTTTCAAACTCATTTCAGTTTAGTCACAGAGTAAGAATATTTCTTTTCTTAACCACATCGTAAACAGACACAGCATCAACCAAGTTTTGTAAATAAAAAAAATATAACCATACTTCACAGAATACTTCACATTCTTAAAATAGAGCAATTTCAACACAAGACTCAACAATAATTCATTGTGAAAAAAGCTTTTTACCTTCTCTGGTACAGTTTAAGCTTTACTTAGTTTTTCTGTTACATAAATCTACAGTACATGAACTGAATAATTAAATACCATATGACCTTTACCACAACTTACCTGAATCTTCATTTCCAAAACAAAATAAAAACATATTGATTAATCCCTTCATAAGTGTCAATTACAATCACCTCTACCACACCTATCACTTCAAGGTTTCATGCATCTGCACTCCCAGCATTTAATGTTACTTTATATCAGATCACATCACAAATGGAAAACTCGTTACACCACCATCACTACTTTTACTGTCACTGACCTAAGGTAAAATCTATGTACAGTACTGTATAAATGGAGAATGATGTCACTCTTTAAAACACTCATTTGGAAAACCTGAACACTTTCTTAACCCAACACTGTAGTCTATTCCTGTTTATTCTTCCTAGGAGGAAAGATGAAAAGTTAAATTGCTTCTTTAAGGCCAACTGAAAAAAAATGACACTGAGGAGCTTCCGTGTTATTTGAAAGAGCATTCAGCTTCCTTTAACCTAAGGCATACAACCCTGTTTTTCCAGTGTCGGGTTAAATGATTCCCCCTAGTCAATTCACTCTACCCCACCTAAAGAGATGGCAGGCAACCCATTTATTTTTGTCCCTGGGGCACACAGGTGTCCCAGCCCGGATTTGAACCTGTGTTCCACAGAGCTCATCCTACAGACCAGAGTACAGCAGGTCTTTCTTGAGTTAAAAGAGCCACTCCATGGTTTTAAAAGCAAATCATAATCCCATAGTAAGCTCTTGTTAAATACTGTTTATAAAACACAGATTTTTTCCCATACTTGTTCTTTATACTGTACAGTAGCTACTGTAGCTGTTTCAAGGTGATATCTTTTAAAGTGTAGTAACCATAAACATGAATGCATGGTTTGTCTTTATTAATCCAGTGGTATTTCTTCATAAACAGGTAAAATATTGTCATTACATCTCCTCATCAGTTAAAACAACATTTAATGTCAATAGTGCCAACTGTAACATATCTTCATAATCAGAAAACTGGCACTCAGAGAACCTTTAACACACTACTAAAGAATGCAGAGCATTCTAAAATTAGCATCAATAAATTCATTAATATAAAAAAGAATAAAAGGATAATTAAAATATGACTTCTCTGTACTAACTAAAACAACTTCAGTTCATTACATATGTGCTTACAAGTTGTATGTCAAAATGTATGGTTGGGTTTTTTAAAACAATTTTTGTGTCTTTTAATAAAATGTTGCTGAACAATTCTGTTGAAATTTCTGTGCTAAATGCATATCACAGTTTGGACTTTCTTGCTGTTTTCCAAGTGAATGAATGCTTAAGGTGTGATCATGTTCTCCATTTTTTTCTAGTTTTTAACTTTTAAGAACATCTTGTTTTCATTGTGAATGCAACTTATACAGGAGTGCATAATGTATTTCATAATGGTCTTTAAAAGATATGATTATTCACATGTTGAGTCTGAAATTTCTTAAGAACAATGTCAGCTTTTAAAACCTAACGTTAAAATCCATAATATACTAAATATACAGTTAAAAATCCCAGACCTGACCTGCAAAAACACAGGTTAGAGACCTTTATGGTTTTAAAATAGGGTTCTACTGCAGATTCAGAACGAAACAAAGTATAGCCCTTAAAAATGGAGAACAAACATTCAGACCAAATTTAAAAATTATGCTACATTTTCACCAGTTTTAATGGTACAGTATATGAAACGCAAATTTCAGAATTAACTGAACAGGACAGTCCCTCCTCGGTGATCAAGTACAGTAACTCTTGCTTTAACCCTCAGTATCTTTAAAAGTTTTAGCGTGTTCAGTTGAAGGCTGCTCCTTTCTATGCATTACTGCGCATACTACATTTGTATACGTAAAGCTTTCTTACTATAATATTTTTTTATGCTTAAAAACAGCGTACATTTCCAGATTACAGATGAATTGTGCGGACCCTTAAAAGCAGAACCGTTTTTTGTAACCTCGTGGGTTCCTAAATAAGAAGAGTGTATTGCATTTTGAACTACAAGTGGAGTTTACGACAATTTATTATGATTTCTTACAACAATATACTGTATTATAATTGCAGTTCTTGTGTAGCTTATTTGCTTTTATGAAATAAAATATCTTGCTGTCAGTGTAGACTTCAGCCATGCTGTTCCTCAAGAATCGCGAACATAAATCCAACAGGTTAAACAAAAATGATATAAGGTAACACTTTACAGACTCAGGCAGTTCTTTGAATTGTTTTTTTCCCAAGTCATGTCATTGTGTCTCTTATTTTATCCTGAATTAAACATCCAACTGTTTTTTAGAATCAAAATGTAGGACTCACCTACAGTAGCTTTAGACTTCATGCTTGCTAGACTGGTGCTTAAGTGCTAAGTACCTTCAAGGTAATGTGCTTCTGTTAAATTGTGTGGAATGATCGCTATCTAGCTATTAAAAGACGAAATACAATTGCGGTTTTAATCACCATCATCATAACTTTTTCTTGTAATTGTAATAGAAACGTGAAATGTCATGTTCACTACTGACATCCATGCATATTAAAAATGAATAGTGTATATTTCATGTGTCTATTCTCTTTCTTTATTGTCCAGCTCAGTTTAAAAAGTTGTTACATTATCATCTTGACAAACGCCGCGGGCAACGATTCAGACGATTAGCCACGTTAAGTAAAGATAAATACCTACAGTAAACGTGCAAATTGTTCTTCGAAGATCATTGTAATTTACTTCAACAGAAGCCTTTGAGAAAGTACAGTAAGAAACGCTTTATAGTGTCTAATACACTGGAAACGAATATTCACGGACAACCAATGCTACAATTTGAACATCCCCTCTAGGCAAGATCATTGTTTTCAAATGTGCGAGGACAGATGTTCTCCGCAGCTTATCTGTATTTCAACATTATGTAAAAGTGAAGGGGATAGTCTTGAATTACATGTTTAAGTTACCTGTTAAATTCCTGACAAGGAAAAGCAAGAAAGCGTGTTAGCATATTGCTTCCAATTCTCATGTCATTATGACTACTACAGTATTATTTCAACAAGGAGTGATGGTAAAAGCCAAGCTTATGTGTTAATATGAAGCTCTCAGCAGCTCCATACGCGAACTACATTTACCCAGTTCAAATCTTGGAATCTGAAGAATACTTATTTGGGCTTATACGACCCACTACAGTTGTGAGAAAACTGTCGTATATTTTCTAAAGGTTGTTGAGAAATAAACCAAGAAGGGGCTTAAACTAAACTGCAAGCAAATTTCATATAAAAGCACTGTGAAAAGTAATTACTCTACATCAATGTTCCCTGAAGCCGCTATTTTGCACAATATACTGTACTGTGTAGTCATGATTTTGTCAGACCTTAAAACACATTACACAAGTGCGCCGAAAGGTGTAATGTAAGGTGCAAAACGCAGAATTTGCATATAGACTTACTTTTGCCTTCTTCATAAGGAAAGAGAAGAGTTCATCCAAAGAAAATAAAACCCTATTTGTTTCTGCCTTCAGATTGGAGGGAAGGGATTCTCGTAATTCCGTTTAAGCATATCCAAGGCTTTTCGGCAAATCGTCCAGATTGAAAAATGTTTAACAACGAAACAGAACTGCAATGTGCAAATGTCCAAAGTTCATAGGAGCACATAAGTAAGCTTCATTCCTAGCTGTAGGAATATAAATATCCTTACTTTAGAGCCGCAACGCCTTTTATTCCAAACCCACTTTTAAGAGCCGCCCACTTTAAAGACTGTCCCTGCAGCTCTAAGCAGTGTCATTCATTCCGTAGTTGTGACAGGGTAGTTAACATAGCTGCTATTAAACTGACGCACTGTAGGTTTCACTGCTTACCAACTTGTGGAGCACACATTTATTATTGTATCATTTTTTTGTGGTTCTCTTGGCTCTTTACTGTTACTAACAGTTATTAAAAACACACACCCCGTGCGATAGATATCAAGTACTATATTTCTGATTTGTTTTTGCGTTTTAAACCAAGGCACTGAAAATGTAAATCTTGAAGATTTGTTAAAAGAAAAAAAGCAAGTTAGCGTGCCTTGTTTCATTGAGGAGTTTAGCATCCCACTTGTGAAACTGATAAACCTTCTAAACCGTTACACCAACAGTCATGATGGTACAATGTACAGTAGGTAACTGACTTTTTCGAATTTTATTTTATTTTTTTCACAAGAGAGGGGGAGTCATGGATAAAATAAGCCCAGTTGTCACATTACTTAAATTCCTTATGCTTAACTGTCTGCTGTTATGTAAAACATCACATTCAAAGACAATAAACCCTGCTCCAACCCAAATTCACCCCTACTTTATTATGCCATGCTAGTTGTTTATCCTGTCTGGACTTGAAATGCTAGTGTTTACAACCCATTTTTGCACTTTATCTCTTAAGAACAAAATTAAAAAATATGTGCCATCAAGGGTACAAAGGCAATGTTTACAGATATAAAGGGCAGATAGGATAAGTGGTTTTAATCACTCTGCAACTACAGTATTACAGTATGTTGTTAATTGAAAAGAGGAGGCCCACGCTATAGGAAGTTTCCCTTCAAGGCCTATCCATCACCATCACTAGCAGTTAATGGCAGAAAGAGCCTGTGAGCTGACTATACTTTGTTAACAACAAAACACCTGTGAGAACCCAGCTTCAGAATCATCACATCTGGGTGTCCAAATTCTACTGCAAATGAGCATTATGGACAGCTACAGTGTTATATTGATCATTAACGTCATAGAAGAAAACTTTGTTATGCACAGTAAGTCATAATCTGAGACATGTGCTCCAGCTATTGTTAAATAAAGAGTGTGGAGGAGGTATTGCCTTTCTTTTTTCCATTAGTATATATTCTAATGTATTATTACTAGAAAAGACTAACAGTACAATTATAACTTAAATTAAATGATTAAACTCACCCAGTTTCTTCTTGTAGTTCTTCATGTATTGTTTTATATACTGTATAATATCCAATAAAAACTATTTTACAGCAGAAATGAGCAGTGTGTCTAAATCCTAAGTCCTGAACCTTAAGTAATCTTTCATTCAGTTGGTTTCTCTTTGAATCATATCCAACAAAACTGAAATATCTTGCAGCACTGAGCCACAGATATTTCAAAAATAAAAACTTGATATTAGAGGCCAAACAGTTGGAACAGCTTGGAAATGAAAAATAAATGTCTCAAATTCTTATATAACTCAGAATAGACATACAGTACAGTAAAAGGATGCACAGAATATATGGGATATGTGGACCATATAAGGAAGAAAACTTTCTTGCTTTTTAATCTTTGGAAATACAATAAGTACAATAGCAACAGACTTTGAACCTGATAATGGAAAGGAAAGTGTCAAACAGGGAAAATGTTAAGTTGTGAAATGGGTGTGCTAGCATGGGATGCCCTAGTGATGAATGAGAGCCTTGATGACACAGGAATTACAAATATCACACATTCTTGTTAACATGCTGCTAATGTGTTCTGAATTAACCTATTACTAAAATTAATTTATCAGTCAGTATGAAGAAAAAACATTTTCAGATAGAGTCAGAATGAAGGTGCCCATATGGTATAAAGTGAAAGAATGAACAAAATATAAAACACTTTAACATCTCCGAAGCCAGAGATTTTTTTTTGTAAATAATAACATACAGTACCACCGAATGAAATAATAATGAATGAATACAGTACTATTGTTGTCCTTTATTTATTATGCTTCTCATTTGATGTTCAAGCTAATCACAACTGTATCACACACTTTAGGCACAGGTTTTACAAGGGTTCTTATATCTTAAGCCTAGTATAGCACTAGTTGAATTTTTATGAAATACACATAGCGTACTTACAATGGGTGCAGAGCTGGCTTAGATCTGACAGGTGAGAGAATACTCATTAATAATTTTATTGTATATGCAATGTGAAAGAGTTTTGCAGAGCACACTTCTGTTAATAAAAGTCAATCGGTTAAACAAGTTGCTAAAATATTTATACTACATATTAAATACACAATTTCAGTCTTGCCATAGGATTTTTATTTTATTGTTACTGCAAGACCTAAAATGCAACAACTCTTTATGATACGTATTTGTGGAAATTATTACAGGATTATTCTTTTAATGGGCATTAGCACTACCCAGTAATTATTGTCTTCCACTGGATTAGAATTTCTATGCCTAACAATGTTAGTAACATGTTAACAGTACACCTCCAATGGCAGAAAAAAGGAAAAGCAGTCTGTAGAAAGTAAACACTATAAATTACTACAGTATATGCAGTACTTTTTACATTCCTTTTTATTTCAGAAAGAATAAAACATTTAATTAGTCTCTCATCATATTGGTCATTTGAATGCTATAACTTATAAATTATTGTAATCTCTTTTCTGTGCAGAAATTACACACAAGAGCACGATTATGGAAAAATTCATATGTATGATATGTCTAACATGCTATTTCTGAGCAAATTTGAAGTATTTGTTTTTTATATTGACATACAGTAAGATGCTTTTAATTGCTGAAGCTTTCTAAAGTAAATAAAAAGGCTGTAAAGGCTGTAATGGATTTACATACAGTAGTACATAAATACATTTTTTCTCACCTAGCTTACAATTGCATGGCCTTGCATACTAAAAATGATGCACTTGAGCTCTGTAGTGTTCAGAAGTTCCCAGCAATGTGTACTTATCACACCTTATCTCTTGCTTACGCCTTGGACATGGTATAGTGCTCATCCTGTGAAGAGCTGTGTGAATTCACTGGCACAATTTATTTATTCTAACAGTAAATTTTGTGAGCTTTTCTTTGCTATTTGGAATCAAAATAACAAGCAGTCTTCAAAATACATGGAATCCATTTATTCATACATATAATGTGAACATAAAACATTCAAAGCAAATGTACGCATTGTAGCGCTCTCATCAGGTGGTGATGGGGCACTGAGCGAGTGCATGACGGGATAGAGAGGAACCTGTCTGAGATAGTGGGGAGATATCAGGAACAATAACTCCTGGGACTTCGGGGGAAGACAGGGGCTTATGTACATGTTGTGCGCGTGTGACTAGTCCATGTTTCCCCATCCCGATTTATGATCTCAGGTTCCCACCCTGAACTCCCTGGCCTGTATTAGTCAGGAACCTGGACCTTCACTAGCTATTATGATGGCTTATACTCTTGTTGGCAGGTGAAAGCAGTCCTTTAAAGGATAACAATTCTATGCCTTTCTGAATAGAAAAAGAGTACTTCCAATTATCACTTGTCTGTGTGACTATCGGCATGGTATGGCAAGGGTATCTAGCTCCTGACCAGAAAGATGGAGCTTGCTCTAATTCCTTCCAGACTGCTCTCAGATCCACTCAGCCTGCTTTCCAAATGAGTACTGGGGGGTTAATTCTTCTGGGGGTAATAGGCTGGCCGGAGCGTGATGCTGACCACATCACCTCCACCTCCAGTGTCTGATGGTCAAGAAAAATGGTAGCCCTTGCCCCCATTTCCCCATGGGGACCTAACCTACCTACCTAACTGTGTTATTATTGCCCAAGTTACAGTCTCAATCTGCCTAGGCACAACATTAACTAAAGGGTTACCAAAATATAACAGATATTAACATTATTGAGATATACAAACAAAAAGAATATGCATTCAATATACTATCAGTTATATTAACTCGTCAAATCTCATTAAACATGGTCAATATTCAGATACTCATAAGTACATACTGTTACTTAGATCAATTAAATTGATATCAAACATAGGTTATTGATACTACTGTATATGGTCAACAATAACAACTAGCGGCATCTGTGTCTATGTCCAGTCTATGCACTCCTGATCCAGAGTGCAATCTACAGCATCAGAATGTTAAACCAGAAGAGAAAGTTCTGTTGTAGCAATGTGTATCTTTTGGATAATTGGCCACAACTGTGACTTAGTGACTAGACATCCAGATGCCAGGAGTGGGCATCCATCATGGGAAACACTGTCCTGGATTGTATCACTGTCTTGAGAGATGCTTCTTATCAGGCCATCTTATCTTCCCTTTTATTCTAACACACAAGCTTCACTATGCTCAAACCACAGTGAGGGTTCTTGCTAAAAATCTATAGCAACACTTAAATTTGTGGTTTATTAATAAGCATTGCTGTTTTACAGCTATTACTAATATAGATTTGCTTTGCCTGATTGCTGTGTAACAAAATTGTATAAAAGCAGTACAGTATGTACTCTGTCTTTTAATGGGTCTTTCCCTATGAGACTCTTTCCTTCTTTTGGGACATTCCACTCACATGCTAGTGCTGTAAAAAAAAGTGTTGATTTTAACTCTGACATCTACAGGTTTAAGAGTGAATTGTCCTCATCAGACTTCATATTAGCTGAAAATATGGTGTATTTCGGAAGGGCTCCCCCTCTTGGATTTAGTTCAGTCATATACTGTACTTTCCCTATATACAAGCTAGATAGAATCACTGAAGACATACAGTACCACCTGAGGGTAGATCTAGACAGGAGAAAGCAGATGTTCAAAAAGCTTTACATAAAAGTGAATGGTCATACCACAAATGTCATTTTGCAATGAGGCATATTTCTTGTTCTGACTCAGTTCTTAAAACTAATTTTCAAGGTCAAACAGCGATACTCCCTTGTATCATGATTTTATCAATTCTCAGAAGCTAGGCAAGGCTAGGTCATTACTAAAATGAGAAACCTGCAAGGGAAAACCAGAGTTACCAGAAGTTATTGTGAGCCAGAAGGTGGCAATCTCTCTAGGCCAGAACTTCTCCCCCCTCCCCCCAAAAAATGCACCTATATAAAGACTAAAGGGACTGTGCTATAGGAAGAACCTTTCTTTGGTTGAGTCTTTAAACAAAACATTACAACATCCCATGCTTTTTTAGTGAGTAGAGGTGTTAAAACTAGTGTTCTGTCTCAATTTACATTTGGTCTTATACAATCTGGCCTTCATAAGGTTCCCCCTTAAGTAAATCAGTGTGGCAGTCTCTTGCTTTTATACATGGTCTACTATGTAGTGGTGGTTATTGGTACATTGTGGCTACTGTGTCCCACAGAGGTGAGTGCTGCACTTCAGAGTTGCATAAAGTGGGTCCTTTCTTAAAGGCAAACATAAAGTGCTTTGGGATTCTCTGGGATGAACTCGAATTAAACGTATTGATATTACCTCCACCTGTGCAAAATATTTTTTATTATTCATACGCTTTTGTGTGGTATGTGTTAGTTGTCCTTTCCTCATTCCTTCATTCTACCCTTTTGTTGCCGTCCTTGTTTTTCTTGCAGGTTCAGATGCTTTCACTTTCACTCCCTTCAACCCCTTCTCTTCCCCTTACTATGAAAGCTCTGTTTTTTGTTTTGTTTCTAGAGAGATTGTTCCTCTTTTTATTGTTGATTACTTCTATTATACCTGTACTTCTTTCAGGTTTAAAAGCAAAAAAGCTGAGAACAAGTAAGGCTTTTATTTGTCTTGATTGCATTGATGTGTGTTAATTGAAATCTGGGCTTGTAGTTCAACTTCCATGCACCTGTGTACCTCCATGCATCTTGGTGTCCCCAATGCAAACCTTCTGAGCATTTCTTACCTTAATTTGTCCTTCATTTTCATGCACTGTGTTTCTTTGAAGCTATTTATATTGCATACACACTATGCCTACATACTCCTATATTTTGGTGTATTTTGGTGTCTTTCTCCACCCCTCCTTTAATTTGGGCTTCCATGCCCCAGGGCTTCTCCTCCAATTATTAATTGCCATTTCCAGTGATATGAAGTTTTCATACAGACATATTGTTATTTTTTGCTTTTTGTCTTAACAGACCACACAGTTGGTTCCCAACGTATTCCAGTTGGCTTCTTTATTACCTGGAGTACTTCCAAAAAAAAAAAAAAAAAGGAAAAGGAGCCAAAGACTGCCAGGAAGTCATATCTTTTGGTTCCTGCTCTTAACACTCTTTAAATTGACTTTTATTATGTGAAGCAACCACTTCAAAAAATAAAGATGAAAAATGACATATTCCTATCCTCCTGAGGTGAACTCTATGCTTGTCTCAGAGCTCTCGGCCTACTGCTCAAGCTGAGGCATTTAATACAAGCATTTGCTATTGCTGTACTGGTATCATAGGCTCATGTTCTCCCTCAATTGGATGAGTTTGAATATTCAGATGTATGAAAGATGAATACTCTCTTTGTCAGACATCTTTCACAATGCTCTGTGCTTTAATGCTTCTATCCTGGATGTGGCTTTCATAACAGTTTTTGATCAGTGCTCCAATTTTATCTCCACATATCATTGATTGGATCATGATAAACATGGGATCAGAGTGGCCTTCAGATCTGAAGTGATGGAGCTGTTTGCTTGGCCATATCTCTTCCAATGGATCTGGGAAGCAAATACAGTATAAGTACTACCTGAATTCTTTGACTTTGGAGGATCTATTCTCCTCTGGAGTGTGCTCTATTTCAGTGCCTTCTCTAATTCAGAGTTTCTGGATTATTAGTTCCCCGCAAGGCAGAGACAGGGGGTAAACCATGAAGTATGTCTCACCTCCTTTGCCCACCCACTAAAAATGTTTGCTGTAATGACAGTTTTGCTTCAGTGTTAAAAGAAAACATTTAAATTTTATATTTTTTTTCTTTTGAATATTGTATATTTTTTCTTTAAAAAAACCTGCCACAAAAATGATATCTGTTTGGTATTGTCTTTATGTCAACTATAGGGCTGTTTCCTATTTACATATCTGGTGAACTTGATTTTTTTGGTTATGAAACTTCACTTAACTGATTTTACTTTAAACATTAAAATAGGTATGCAGAAAATTACTTACAATAAAAATCAATTTAAAAGAAAAATATAAAACTTAATGAGTCTTTTTTTTCCATTTGTCCAGCTAAAAAAAAAAATCAGATAACAAACCATCTTCAAGTGCAAAGGTTGGGAAACTTTTAGAAGGGGCTTGCCAAAAGATTCACTAATACATATTAAATATTAAAATATAATAATATCTAAAACTAATAAATTAATATGCATGACTTACTATTTAGTCTGATCCTTGTCTTTGCTTTCCCTTGTTGAGTTCTCCAATCTCAGGCTCATAGCTTGTCACTTTTAGCAGCACGCAAGCCTCTGAGTGTTCAGTTAACCGGCTAAAGGGGGGATAAAGAACTGACTTTATGTGTGAAAATACCTGTTCACAGAGGTATGTTGATTCAAGTACTGAGAGCAGTGAAAATACCACTTTCTTCAAACAGTTACATTTCATTGACGGGGGCTTACAGCAAGTCATTATGGAAATGCTGTGATTACGCTCTGTACTGTAGCTTCAGGTGTGTTTCCCAGATCTCAGAGCTTCATGAGTCCATGCACTGTAATTTAAATAGCTGCAAAGCAAGATTCTCAGCACGCATCAGCTGAAATACTGATAATCCACATCTCTGGTATCAAAGCTGTCTGGTTTATTTAGAAAAGAAAACATTGGGCTAGAGCATTGGAAAGCTTAATATCCGACAGAAAATTCTGATGCCAGTTCTCCCATGTACAGATGCAGATGGGGATTGGGTTCAATCATACAATATGTGTGAAGATAATGGCTAGACACATTACTTTTGCAACCCATTTTTCATCATGCAGTTCCAGGTAGTTTTGAGCTTTTATGAAAAAAATGATCTTGAATACACAGAGACAGTCCATACAGCATGCCAAAAAGTCTCCCATGGTTTAGCCAATGAACATTGCTGTGAAGTGGAATGCTGGGGTACACACTATCCTTCTCCTGAAGCAAAGCTTGAAACTGCATGTGCATCAAAGCACATCAAGCATGAAAATTCACTATTTTCACCACTGCAGTCATCACATTTTGTAGCTCATAATTCAAAATCTTGGTACAAATATTTTCCTGATGAATAATACAAGGAGGTCAATGTAATCCACAATGATCTTTATGAATCCCTTTGGTTTTCCTTCTGCCTGTTTCGACATTTTGTCCAAAATGTCTGGCTTTACCTTTAAGTGTGAAAAATGTTACCAGAAGCACGGACTCTGAGCTTTTCTTTGAAAACAGTTTGGTTGACTGTGTGCAGCTAGTAAAATTTGTGAGAGGTGTTAAAAAAAAACTTCCTGGCTTGTCAACATGTGCTAGAACTATAGTCAGTGAAATTTGTCTTTGCCTCACACAAGCGATAGAACATTACTGTTTATTATGGCATTTTTTAGCAGGTTTAAGAACTAATGGAACCCCAGCAATAACTGGTGAAAAAAAACTGATTGGTAGCACTAGAACAAAGGAAGATTAATATATTGGCAACAATGCTGAATAACCAAGAATATTACACTGCATGCTCTTCTTCATAGACGTGTTTTAGCTAAGCAAGGAAAATGCTTTAAAGAGATTTATTGAATTTAAAACAAAGATGAAAAGATTCACTGAAGAGATTAATATGTATTACCATATGATCAAAAATGAATCACAGACCTTTATAACATTACACAATATCCTAGACCTGAAGTTGCAATTCCCATGCCAGCTGATGGCAGAAGTGTATGGTTATATCAGAGAATTTATAACTAAAATTTTTTTAAAAAGCAGATTTCTTGGGGGAATCTCACACATTTCCCAAATGCAAGTAATTGTGCAAGAGGTTAGCTCCAACAAACAGTTCAGTGATTCTAAATATACTACTTGTCACAGTCACCATCCTCTCCTTCAGAGGGTTCTCCAACCTCCTCACGTTAGTTCTTTTGATTACCTGCATTATTTCCTGGTGTGCTTTGTTTTACTTTCCCTATTTAAGTTTACTCGTTCCTACCTTTGGGGTTCAGCATTGGTACATGGTAGCTTGATGACCCGCCTAGTACCAGGTTGCCCCACGTCCGTGGCCTGAGGGCACAGGCCTGTTAATGCTCCCCAACTCACTGAGCCCGGGGCTTGGAAGAGAGCCCCGTACTTCCTGGATTCTTGTCATCTTGTCTGTGTTCCTGTTCATCTGCATCTCCTGATGGATCTCTCAGCAAAGGACTAATGGATTGCTTCCTGATTTCCCTTTGGACTTCCTTGGATATGTTTGCCTACGGATTTTCCCAACACGTCTGCACTGACCTCCCTACTTCACTGTGAGCACCAATAAACCCTGTGTATCTTTCCTGAACCCTGTCTATCGTCCTTTTTCCAGAATCGCTGCCTCGCATAGGGTCTAAACTCCAGCTTCCACGTTAGACCTACCCGGCTTCTGTGACACTACTTACATTTGTAGCTTTTCCAAGATTTTGATCAGCAGTTTGGAGGTTTTAGAATACACATTAAAAGCTCCAGAATGTTTGCTGATTTATTTTCTCATGATATGGAAACAGAACCATGTAATTTACAAATAGAATTTACTGATATGCAGAGCAACACTTCTCTAAGGCTACATTTAGAGAAAATGAGGATGCAACACAGTTCTTCAAACAACAGTTTCCAACATCTTTCCCAAAACCTTTGCAGAACCTTAAAAAATCATGTCTTTGGCAGTTCATACAGGACATTTGGGAGAAAATCTTCTTCTGCAATGTATATAAACAAATCAAAATACCAAAACCAAATTCCAATCTCATGCTCATCTCGTTGTAATCCTGAAGGATTAATCTGCTCAGTCACTGAGGCCACACATCCACAAAATAACCTAACAGAACAGAAGCATTATCAGGTTTCTGGCAAACACTAAAAACTCAAACAGGTGAGCTACAACTATAAAGTTGTATGACACATGCAAAAGGGTAATTTTTTCAGCTCCTTAAAATGAGATAGCAAGCCAACACAGAAGTAAAAGCCAGAATTTCAGACTGGTATTTTGTCAGTGAAGTCTGTTGGTAAAATGCCAAACAAGGCTGTAAGCGGTGTGGGTGGGACCTTAACACTGAATATTATAGAAAAAGTATCAAGTACAGAAGTCCAGAAAAAAGATAGTTTGGGACAAGACCAAAATCTAAAGATCAAAACAGAGACAGTATTTTTCTAACACTATATTCGATTATTGACATTGTCCTTAAATCAAATTAAACTTGAGACCTTTGCTTTGGAAGAATTCCAGTGTAAAGCAACATTTGGATCAGCGTGACTTCACCTTTAACCATACTGGCACAAAAGATAGCAGAAATATGACATTTTACTTACAGTGCCACCCGATTTATTTATACCCCCCAATGAAATATGAACACAAAACTTCTTATATCAAAGATTTACAAATGTTTTAGGAGTGGTGTCAATTTGGGATTTGCTTGAATACTAAGCTTCCTAATATTAGTGATTGCCAAATTATTTCTGAGTGTTGTCAATAAGAAAAACAGTTCACAAAGCCAAAAGGATTTATTCCATGGGTTACTTATTCTTCATTCCACAGGATAGCCATAACTTGTTTAAATAACCTATATATTTGAAATGTAGATAAAAGAAGGTTTCTTATGATAAGATAAGATCACTTTATTGTACCATATACAATTTCCTGCATTAGGAATTTGTCTTTTCGCATACCCCAGCTTGCTCTCCATGAGACACACAGAGAGAAGCTTGAAAATGCAGGGTCAGCCATTGTACAGCGTCTCTGGAGCAGTTGGGGTCAAGGGCCTTTCTCAGTAGCCCAACAGAGTAGGATTCATCTGCCTGCCCCAGGATTTGTACTGGCAACCTTCCAGCCACAGGTGCAGATCCTTAGCCACAGAGCCACTGCTCCGCCCCATGGTGCTCTAGAATTGACAAATGTGCACACCGATGAACAACATATAAGAGGTCTCAGAACTGAATGGTAATATGAATCCTTCCTTTGGCACAACCCTGATTGTGTCCCTTACAGCAGTGAGCCTCCACTGGTTTCCTCAGTCAAACAGGTCTGCTAGTTTTCGAGTGTTGTCTCTATCCTCAATGGAAAGATCTCATGGGAGTGGTAGGCATACAGTAGATCTCTTTGTATGGAGTGCCGTGTACTGAAGGCTTAGTGCTCACCTGTCAACTTAGTGTTTACCAAATAATATAAGGTTTTGCTGTGATGATATTTCTCAGTGGTTAGGGGATGTATTAGAGTTAACATTGAAGTAAACACTGAAGATTCAGTATTTGTCTGTTGATTTAGAGTTTTTGAAATTGGGTTAAATTGAAGAGAACATTGTGACACATGCGAGGGGAGAAGTACATTGCGTTTAATTAGAAAAGGGAGTGGGAGCTCTAAATGAGGTGGACAGATTAACTGCCAGTTCAGTTTGAAGAAACCCCATTGGATTTTGACTAAAGGGGAAATCGGGTAGCTTAAGTAGGTTTCAAACCAGATTAGGATGGGATGGTGATTTTATAACACCAAGATTGGTCCAGCCTCAGCATAAACCCAAGTGTCTCCATATGGTTATATTCCAAAAGAGCCAGCTATGAATGTTTAATATTTAAGCTCCTATAGTGCTATAGGTCCTATAGATGTTCCACACCAGGGTGCTTTTTGTCAGTCATCTGAACCGTTTGCATACACACCTTTCTGAGGTTCTAGCACCTGGGTACGCTTCAGAATTGGCTGTTGTCTGTGTCTGAGAGAATGTGGCATCCTGGCCATGATTTTTTGGCATTGGTGTTCCGGATGCACTTACTCCAGCACTTTCCACCTGGCCAGCACTGGTACACTACCCCATTAGTTAGTGCCTACTCTTTGATATAAAAAGGAAAGTTAGGTTACTTCTGTAACCCTGGTTTCCTGAAAGAGAGAAGCAGCCATTATATTCCGTGGGTCCCTTGGCTGCCCCTACACGGAGTTTGTCAACAAAAAGGGAAATAAAGAAGACATGCTAAGGAAAAGGAGTGGATATACATTGTTACAGTCCTGACCGGACTATATGAAGTATTGCTGTAAATGCTCAGTCTTCTGTCTTAAGGGTGGCTATGATAATTGGCTGATGGCTAATCTACATTTTCAGGGAAACAGGGTTACAGGAGTTGCCTAATGCTTAAACTGCAAACAAATGTGTTTTTACCTGGACAGACAGACACACAGAAGGTGTGTGTCAGTATTTTGGTAGTTTGGAATGGGTACGTTATGATAATGCAGATAATGCAGCTCCTTACGTGATATCAGGATATTTACTTGAACTACTTGTGAACGGAATTTACTTTTTGAAACACCCTTATACGAGTCGCATTTTTCAATAAAACATCAAAGCATGACATCCATTCAATATCAGAAATCTGCCTGTTACTAGTGAGGCCCACAGAAACTCAGGGCCTATCCTGAACAAGAAATTATATAATGAAGTGAATTTACATTTAGTAAATGTACAATTTACTAAATCAGTGGCCCCCTTTCACTTTCCCTGATATTACAGTTATTTTCGATCATGTTGCACTTTGTGAGTTTTCTCTCTTTTGGTAATATTCTTTAAAAAAGTATTATTGCAGTTTTTCACTTTTATTTCCAATCTGTTTCTTCATGGTAAACTTTTAGAATTTTCATTAGCTAGGTAAAAAATACTATGCAGTAAAAAACAAGTTAAGACTTACTGTAGTTAGGTCTTATATGACTAAGATAATAAATTCATCTGCACATTCTTGAGTGCATAAGCACAAATGTATAACTATTCTAATAATAGGTTAGGTGGTATGTTTTTTACTTATTATTTATTCACCTGTCATGTAGAGGGATTTCTTCTTCAGCTCCACTCTCTGTGATAGTCAAGGAACATTTGTACCTATTTTGTGACTTTGTTTAAACTGCACAGTTAAACTGCACCAGAACAGTTAACTCTTTGATGTAAAATATTTTTTTTATTTTAACAGAATGAAAAAAAAACTCCATTCCCATATCTATGTCATATGTATTGCAATATCAAATCTGACTAAAATAATTTTGACCCGAAGAAATCGCCTGAGGAGAATCGAAATACCTGCATATAAAGAACAGTTACAACATGCATGATTTGTGTAAGCTAAATGGAGTCCAGAATCTTTTCTGTCAGTTGTGTTGCTGAGAAAGGACAAATATGCAGATTCTTACTTAACCATCACAATGTTTTGAATTTTTGTTTCTATAACAATGTGGAATTGAAAGGGAAAATGGTAGAGCCTTTTGTTTTTTTTGTTTTGTTTTACAATGTGTTTTACAATCTGAGACATTTTACATTACAGAGACATTCTACAATCTGCAATTAAATCCAACATATATATTAGCTTAACCAGAAAAACCAAGCAGGCTGCAAAGGAATAAACCTATTACTTGTTCATAATTTTCATATGAATTCTTGTTTTTGCTTGTTTACATGTATTTGGAAATTATTCAGGGTCTGGAAGTTATTCTTCAGCATAATTGTCAGCATTTAAAGTATTATCACCACCCCTAAGATTTTTTAAGATTCTTTTGTTATACATACAATTATGTTTTATTCTCTGGTGTCCCTAAGCATAATATACTCTGGAATCAATTCCCGACTAACTTGACAGAGGTTTTTTATATCAGCTGTGTTGTTCGTCATCATCCCCTAGTGGCAAATCACTCTTTAGCTGGGAAACCAAATTTCTGGCTAATTACAACCATATTCTCTTTTGTTTAAAAATAGAATCCAGGCACCATTTCTCTGTCTGACATGTCAGCCAAACCCTTATAATCTGTTTTCAGTTTCGAAGATCATATTTAACTGTGTTCAATTGGTCAATTTACATTAATGACAAAATCTTACAGATGTACATGAGAAAAAGATTCTTAAGCAAACTTCAGTGTTCTAAGTGTAGTTGCACATTGTGTTTGGACAACCTAACAAAACCAACATGAAGACTTGAGAACAGTCTATAAAAGATGTAAGGGTTTTGTGCATTTACTGTGTAGTGATTCATAGCCGTTTCAGGGACGCCAAATATGTAATGTTAGTGGCTCTCTGAAGGCACCAGTTCTGTAGGGTTTGGGCATTTACTGAGACAATTATTAATTGTAGCAGTAAATCACAAAGTTGATTCTTTTGATGGCTTCAGAGTCCAACCATGCGACATAACTCAAACAACGCACACACACAGGTACTAATACACGAGGATACATTTATTAATACATAGAATATGCCTTAAACTAACAGATCTTATCGAGAGGGTTATCAGAATACAAAAGATATATATTCAATCAGTTACGAAGTGTTACATATATCAAGAGGACATACGTTCAGTATATCATTTATTAAGACCGTTTCATGAATGAACTTGGTTATAACTTCTACATTAGATACTCGAAACAAGTACATAACTCTTAGGAATTAAATTGATATCAACTGGTTGGGATAACAATTGAATTCTTGAGCTGTAATGCATTGAAGTTGAATACTCATCCAATCTTTGGGGATTCAGATCTCCTGCGGGCACAAAGAAACAGTTGCAGGCTGTTGCTGTCCAATCCGCGCTCTCTGGCTCGGTGCCAGGCTGTGCTGTGCGGCTCGCGACGGTGCGTTGCTGATGCTCACTGACCGGCTAGTTAGTGTTGGCTTTAACTAGCAAAGTTTGTGCACAGGAGAAAAGATGACTGTGGGTCCCAGCAAGTCAGGAAGAGGACCGGTTCGTTCCTAATGAAGAGCTAGTTCTGAATAGTGATTCAGCTGTCCACAGTTCCGACCTGTTCACGAGGCCTGCTGCTGGTTACTCTCTGGCAACCTCCACTCTAGACTCTTAGAACAAAGGAAAGTTCTGGCACTCGGACACACTGGCCGTTCCGTGGTTGTCCGGGCTGAGTCTCAGGATGGTCAGGAGGCGCGCTGCGAGGATGTCCTGCCCTTGGGAGCCTTCTGCTCCTGGGCCGTCCTGCCCTGGAATTCTCCTTTGAATTCCCTTTTGAACAGTCCACAGAATCCTCTCCAGAATCCCTTCTGAATCTTGTTTTCTGAATCTGAATCTGAATCTCACAGGCTCTCTGTGTTGCCTGTTTTTACCTGGAGGAACTTCAGCTCATTGATTGGCTGAAAGTTCCATGGGCATCAGAGTCCCACGTGGGTTACTCGGCCCTACCAGTCCCTGATTGGTTGATCAAGGTGAGATATGAGTCACTTAGTCCTGACACTTAGGAATGCAATCCAGATGTCCAACTCGCACTCCCTAGACAGATAGGCACCAATGGATGACCATTGATCATGATAGCCAGGCTTAGCTAAGTGCATCCCCCTTTGGGAGCTGTCCTTGGACCTTAAATCACCTTGCATGAATGGTTTCTCTGTGGCTGCACCACAGAGATGAACAGAGAAATGAGGCCTAATTTGGGAAAGCTCAGAAACACTTAATTCTGCCTTATTATTAAGCCTCGCCGCTACATATCCCCCCTTTTTGAAGGTCACGAGGTCCTGAGGCGTTGTTGCCTTCAAAACAAAACAGAGTTAAGTGATGTCCCTTGTCATTAGAACATTAATCTTAAATGTCTACATTACTCCTCGAGAATTCATACCAGAACCAGCATTGGGAACAAACAGGATGAATAACATCTGGAGTATGTATAAACACGGTAGGAGACATTATCTCAGTCTAGGAATTACACATGAGGAAGTTCACTGTCAATATCTGATACCTCTGTAGTAGATATTTGGGGAGAAGTCACTTCCTTTCTTTTGACATGCTACCTTTGACTCATTCATGCTACCCAGAGTACATCTTGATGTGAGACTACATCATTCAGAGTACACTGTCAGTCATGATCCAGCTACCTGGCAGTAGTGTTACAATAACAACAGTTCCTGTTCCCAGCCCCCGATAAACCACAACACCTGTGTTGGGTATCTGCTAGGGTGGTTTGGAGGTTTGTTCCATTAAAGCAAACTAACTACCTGTACCTCTTCAGGGCTTACTGTTTCTTGGATTTCTATCCAATTGAATAGTGTGGCACCTGAAGGCATCTTAGACCTCAAGTTTGGTCTTATATTGTCTGGTTCCAGACCGTTCAGTGTTAAGTTACCATGCTGTACTATGGCCTCCTCGGGAAAACTATTGGTTAGGTAGCTGCATTGTGGTAGCTGTATCATACCTGTCACAAGTCACAGTGTCTGTTAAATGTGGTGTGCTGACCAGCCATTTACTTCCCACCTGCTCTTCATGGGGTTCATTAACCTCCCTCTGCTCGTTAGTAGCTTTACACCCTTCATTGGTGAATCGTTTAGACACAGCCAATGGATAGCTTTGGTAGCCATACCCATCTCAAGATTTGGAACCGAATTCAATCTTGGATTGCCTTCTGGGTGAGCTATGAGCGATGGGGATAATGTCACACACTCCTCTACTGAGAAGAGTGGAATCAAGTGGGTTGGGAATTGTGCCGTGGTTAGACTGGCTACAGTGGCACTAAACTCCCTTAACAGGTCTTGTGTCAACATTCTGGCCTGTTGCACACAAGCATAAACCCACTGTATAACACCAACAATCATGTCCACTGTTTGGGGAATAAGGTTTAACCCTGTTGCATAGGAAGTTGCCTTTAGGGTTTTCCCTAAGCTTTCCAACTTTTGCTGCTGTTGATACAGTCTGTCACTACCCTCTGGCATCTCTGACACCTGCCTTCTTGGGGCAGTCAGGGTGAGAGTGCCAGTAGCACACAAACCTACCAGAAATAGCAAATGCACAACAGTGGTGGCAGCAATCAGTCCTCCCAAAAGTCTTTTCGGGTGGCTGATCCCAGTCATCTCCTTCTGAGTGACTGTTGCCTTTCTAAGCTGGCGCAGCATGTACATGGTGTCTTTCTCAGTATGCCCTGTGGCATCTTGGGCACCAACATCCTGGAAATCTGGGGAGATCTGACGCAGCGGCTGAGGCTGCTCCTCCGTTTCCAGGGCATCTGCTTTTTCGATTTGTTCATGCCTGTGCTCTAGGAACCCTGCAGGGGGCGGTGCAGCGGTGGAGCATGCCTGACCCTCGGCTGAGTGGTCATCTGGAGTACCTGAGTGATCTGGGATTGTTATCCCATTCTCACTGTTCAGGTCCACTCTGCACACTTCCTGATTGAGGAATCCCTCTATCGGCATATTTACAATCGTTCGCTGGGCGTGGGTGTAGGATACCTGCTCGCTCCCCCCTTCCCTCGCTAGGGGTTCAGGGAGCTGCCCCAGCACTGGGATAGCTAGTTCACTGTCTTTGAACTCACTATCACTCACCAGGCCCATGTCAGTGCAGGCGGGGATTCTGACACCTCTCTTTGCGATGTCCTGCACTGGCAGGCGGGTGACTTTACCATCCAGCTCCAGTCTGGCTGAACCACTGTTGGTCAGACTCAGACTGACAGACTGAGCTGGTGGCTGTAAGAAAACCGGCTCGGCTTTCATTCCCTGTCCCTTCTGGGGGACTGGGTGTGTAGGCAACCCTGCCGTTGAGGCAGGAACAATCAGGTCAGTATCACTTACTACCTGGTAGTTGTGAGAAATAATGTTACCTGACTGCAGGTTCCCTGGGTCACAGCAGAGGGAATTGGCATCTGGGATCAGGTGTGTCCACAGCGCAGTAGTCTCAGCGTCCAGCTGGACCTCCTGTCTAACCTGTGAATGTTGCACCAGGGGCACCTGGCGGTGGCCCTGCGACAGCTGCTCAAGCAGATCCTCACTAATAGAGGACCTCTCAGGGCTAAAGGGTGAGGGCTACATCACCAACCTGCTCTCCTTCCATCTGGATCCCTTCCACCACTGCGGGGTGGTGGTCCTGACCCCTCTTGGGTGCCAGGGTGTACAGGGAAAGCTCCTTTTCATCGCCAGGTTGGGAGATCTGCTCCTCTTTAGGGATGTAAAAGGTGTGTGCTTTACCTGGTGGATCAGGCGGCTGCTTGGAGCACCGCTCCTGTGGCAGGGAGGCTGTTGGGACCTCAGCCGGGACACGACTTCCCTGTATATCTGGGGAACAAGGAAATATTTTTATTTCTTGTCCAGAGGGAACAGAAGGAATCTCCGCATAGGCTTCTGTGTTCGGTGGGCACTGTGTGAGCACAGTCTGCCTCTTGGCCCCCCTTTCCTTCTGTACAGAAGGCTTAGGAGCCTTGACCTGTTTCCACACCTTGCCTTTCTGGTGATTCACCAAAGGTTCCTCTCTGAGTCGCATGCCCTTTTCTTTTTCTACCCGTTTGAGCTTGCCGTGTGACATCAAACACCTTTCAACCTCAGTGTCAATCAGTGTCTCACTGGGTAAGACATCTCCCATGGCAGCCTTGAGGTAAAAGCTCCTTGCTTTTCCTCTCTGTTTTACTGCCTGCTCTGTGACTTCAGGGGTGGAGTCAGCACTCGCTTGGGAGTGGCTGACCTTATCCAGGCAGGAACTCTTCCGCTCAATCAGATAGACTGAGGGAGGGAGAGGGGGCGGGTCTCCGCCTCCTCCAGTGGAGAGTATCAGCTCATTCACGCTTCCGGCAGCCTTGGGGAGCGGTTGTGCCTGTCCTAATATAGCTTGTTCAAGCCTGGCCAGGCGGGCGGCTACTGAATCCTTTTTTTCAGCTTTATCTAGCCCTTTCCCTCCCCCGGTGTTCTCATGGCACTTAGAACGCTGGGTGCGGTCCTGTGTGAGTGCTTTGGAACGGGGCTTAGCCAGCTCAGGAACCTGTGCTCCTTCGAGCAGGAGGGAGTTAACCCTGCTGGCTCTGACGGCGAACACAGTCGCTTTAACAGCTTTTTTCTCAGAGCGACTTTGGACATCATACTCCCAGGCTTTCTGCACGAATCTCTTAATATCAGTCATTTTCATGGTGTGTGCATCTGTATGCATTAAGATCATATTTCTGACTGATGGGTGGAGATTCGCAATGAATAAACCCTTGAAATGTGTGTTCTCTTCGCAACCCTCATCATTTCGCCCTGCAAAATAAGTTCGTCTAAGTCTCTCGTAATATTCGCGAGGGGACTCTGCTCTCTCGTGCTTAATGTTAAGTGCGGCGGCTATCGCGGCAGTCGGGTCAATAAACGCACTGTATTCTTCGATAAGTGCTTGACATAGCTGCTCAAAGTCATTACAGACTTCTTTCATCTGCCTAGCCATCCACTCATGTACAGCTCTGCTGGTAGTTTTCCTGACCAGAAACCCTTTCTCCTGTTCTGTGGCATTTGGCAGGTACTGCAGGGTATACCTGAGGTCTTGAATATAACTCTTGATATTATTCTCTGACACTGCGGGGTCAAATCTCTCTATGTCCTTCGCTAGCTCTCTCAGAGAATGGAGATTTATTCTAGCTTCTCCGCTGACGGAGATATGGAAGAGATCGTGGTCAGACCTGTCGCTGCTAGAGAGAGTGCTTAATAGCGACTCGAATTCAGACCTTTTAGCAACCATCGTTAAACTTAAAGAGTATTACTTTTAAGTACGAAATTACAGTTTTACCACAGAAAACCACAAGATCAAGTATGCAATCAACCCGGTAGATCGCAAAAGATCACAAAACAATCAAGCACTGCTTAAAGAGCAAGGGGAACTTTTTTTCCTTTCGGCTTTCAGCACACTGTATTGTCGTGTATGAAACCCGCGGCGTTTTATATGAATTATTCGCTTGGTTGACTCATTTCAGTCTTGCCACGCCCACCCAGGGACGCCAAATAAATGTAGTGATTCATAGCCGTTTCAGGGACGCCAAATATGTAAGGTTAGTGGCTCTCTGAAGGCACCAGTTCTGTAGGGTTTGGGCATTTACTGAGACAATTATTAATTGTAGCAGTAAATCACAAAGTTTATTCTTTTGATGGCTTTAAAGTCCAACCATGCGACATAACTCAAACAACGCACACACACAGGTACTAATACACGAGGATACATTTATTAATACATAGAATATGCCTTAAACTAACAGATCTTATCGAGAGGGTTATCAGAATACAAAAGATATATATTCAATCAGTTACGAAGTGTTACATATATCAAGAGGACATATGTTCAGTATATAATTTATTAAGACCGTTTCATAAATGAACTTGGTTATAACTTCTACATTAGATACTCGAAACCAGTACATAACTCTTAGGAATTAAATTGATATCAACTGGTTGGGATAACAATTGAATTCTTGAGCTGTAATGCATTGAAGTTGAATACTCATCCAATCTTTGGGGATTCAGATCTCCTGCGGGCACAAAGAAACAGTTGCAGGCTGTTGCTGTCCAATCCGCGCTCTCTGGCTCGGTGCCAGGCTGTGCTGTGCGGCTCGCGACGGTGCGTTGCTGATGCTCACTGACCGGCTAGTTAGTGTTGGCTTTAACTAGCAAAGTTTGTGCACAGGAGAAAAGATGACCGTGGGTCCCAGCAAGTCAGGAAGAGGACCGGTTCGTTCCTAATGAAGAGCTAGTTCTGAATAGTGATTCAGCTGTCCACAGTTCTGACCTGTTCACGAGGCCTGCTGCTGGTTACTCTCTGGCAACCTCCACTCTAGACTCTTAGAACAAAGGAAAGTTCTGGCACTCGGACACACTGGCCGTTCCGTGGTTGTCCGGGCTGAGTCTCAGGATGGTCAGGAGGCGCGCTGCGAGGATGTCCTGCCCTTGGGAGCCTTCTGCTCCTGGGCCGTCCTGCCCTGGAATTCTCCTTTGAATTCCCTTTTGAACAGTCCACAGAATCCTCTCCAGAATCCCTTCTGAATCTTGTTTTCTGAATCTGAATCTGAATCTCACAGGCTCTCTGTGTTGCCTGTTTTTACCTGGAGGAACTTCAGCTCATTGATTGGCTGAAAGTTCCATGGGCATCAGAGTCCCACGTGGGTTACTCGGCCCTACCAGTCCCTGATTGGTTGATCAAGGTGAGATATGAGTCACTTAGTCCTGACACTTAGGAATGCAATCCAGATGTCCAACTCGCACTCCCTAGACAGATAGGCACCAATGGATGACCATTGATCATGATAGCCAGGCTTAGCTAAGTGCATCCCCCTTTGGGAGCTGTCCTTGGACCTTAAATCACCTTGCATGAATGGTTTCTCTGTGGCTGCACCACAGAGATGAACAGAGAAATGAGGCCTAATTTGGGAAAGCTCAGAAACACTTAATTCTGCCTTATTATTAAGCCTCGCCGCTACAACTGTGACAATTATTAATTGTAGCAGCAAGTCACAAAATGATTATTTGATGGCTATTAGAAAACCGACCTTGCGGGATAACTCACCACCGCACACACACAGATACTAATACACGACAATACATTTATTAATACATAAAATGTGCATATAAACATAACAGATATTAAGAGTGAGGGTTACCAGAACACAAAAGGTATATATTCAATCACGAAGAGTTACAAACCAAGAGGGACATACATTCAGTATACCATTCATTTATACCATTTTGTAAATGAACTTTGATTACAACGTCTATACTAGATACTCAAAGGCAAGTACATCACTCATAGGAATTAAATTGATATCAACTGGGGTTGAGGTAACAATTGAATTCTCGAGCTGTAATGCAGAATGTTGAATACTCATCTAAACTGTATGGATTCAGATCTCCCGCGAACACAAAGGAACAGCGGCAGGCTGTTGCTGTGTCCAGTCGGCGTCCTCTGGCCCGGTGCCAGGCATTCCTGGTTCAGCGTGAGGTGGGGGAGAAGGAGGGAGAGATTCCTGCTGCGACGTGCTGATAGTGACCCTCTGAAGACCAGCTAATTAGTCCTGGGTTAACTAGCGAGAGTTTATGCACATGAAAAGTGACTGTGGGTCCAAGGCCATAGTTCCGACTGTAGTTCACTCATTGATCAGGCGAGCGTTCGTGGTAGGGTACTGGCAGTTCAAGAGGCTTGCTGCTGGACTAGTCTCGGGCAGATCCTTTGGTAACGCACGGGCAACCTCCGTTCTCAACTCTTAGAAAAAAGTAGTCCTGGCACTCGGACACACGGGCCGTCACGTGATTGTCCGAGATGAGTCTGAGAATGTCTTGGAGGAGCGCATTCTGGGCCCTGTGCTGCCTCTTTTGGAGGAACTATGGTCATTCATTGGTTGAATGTTCCGTGGGCATTCGAGACCCACGTTGGGTTACCCTGCCTGACCAGTTCCTGATTGGCTGATTGAGGTGGAGGATGAGTAACAATGCTCTCTGACATTAGGGTTGTAAACAACCTGGGATGAGATTCTCCCTTGGAATCTCCCAGACAGTAAGGCGCCAGAGATGACCATTTATCAGGGTGGCTAGAGAACCTCAGATCTAGGAGTTGTTCCTTATCAGGAAACTCTATCAGATAGAAAAACACCTTAAATCTGAACCAAATGGAATGGCCTCACTGTGTCAAGCACCACTAAGATGAGGGAGAGAGAGACTGGCAAGGGAGCAGAAAATTAATTCCTGTATTATTAATAAGTCTTGCCGCTACATAGAAAAGCAAGCAATTTGGAGGCTGAAAAAATAAGAAGAATTCAGTCAGAACCATAGCACAGAAACTGTAAAAAGTTTCTTTTTTTTCAATATATTATTGAAAAAAATAATATATAATTATATTAAATTCTTGATTTTGCTATGCCCGATTGGCAAAGACCAGGTCAGTTGAGGAAAACAATTGTGGTTGATAACAGAAGAACTATCAGAGCTGTGAAGACAAACTCTAAAACTGTTTCTGAAATCACCAACAACTTCCACAGTGCAGCGGTAAAGGTATCACAATCTACTGCTTGCTGGAATTATAAAGGCTACACCACAAGATGCAAACCTCTCATCAGCACCAAAAATAGAAAGGCCAGATTACAATTTGCTAAAAAGTACAGAGATGAGCCAGTAGAGTTCTGGAACAAAGTGTTATGAACAGATGAGACAAAGATCAACCTCTGCCAAAGTGATGGCAAAGTGAAAGTGTAGAGAAAGGAACAAACTGCAGATGATCCAGAGCACCACTGCATCTGTATAACATGGTGGGGGTAGTTTTATGGGCTGGGCATGCATGCCTTCCTCTCGAACTGGCTCACTCATCTTTGTTGATGATGTATCTAATGTCTGTAGGAGCACAAAAAGTGTCCAGAAACATCATGTCTGCCTGCATACAAGAAAATGTCTGCAGACTCATCAGCTGGCACTTCCTCATGTTGCAATACAGTGACCCAAAACACATTGCCAAGCAGTTCATCAGAGGAAAAAAGTGTAAGGTCTTAGACTGGCCAAGGCAATCTCCTGATTTAAATCCAATAGAGCACACATTTCCATTGCTGAAAAGGAGACTGAAGTCAGAACCCCCCCCCCCCCCCCGAAAAACAACTGAAAATAGCTACAGCAAAGCATCTCAAAAGTACAAGAAGTCTGGTGATGTCAATGTGTCTCAGGCTTGATACAATTATTGGATGGAAAGTTTTGGCAACCAAATATTATGTTTTATACTACTTTAATTTACTTTAAGTTAATTTGTCCAAATACTTATGCTCATGTAAAATGGAGGGTTTGAACATACAATGTGGTTTTTTTTTAAAACATGAAAGCATATACACACAGGAAAACTCAAAAATAGAAGGTGACATTCTTTGCATTTGCCTTATGTCACAATGGCCTAAAGAAGGCCAAAGCAGGTCCATTTTATAAAAGAATGGCTCTGCCACAAAGCACTCACGTGAAATAAGCACAGTTTATTTACAGTGCTCCCAGTCCCCCACACAGGAACCACCCCCCACCAAGGAATAAACATAGTCCTTCAAATAAAGACAAATCCTCCTTCTCCTCTGATTTTAGTCACAACTACCTGACTCAACAACTAACTGATTATTTGGCCAAGGAGCCGGCTTATATAGTATGTAGGTTCCTCCCCACCTTGGAACAAACCATTTCTCCTTTACATAATCAAAAGTTCACAAATTATACATCCATAATTCATTCAATTTCTTACAAAAGAACATCATCAAATATATCTTAATAACACACAGTTCACATTTTCCTTCAATAAACATCAACATAAACAATAAAATGTCCCCCTCTTCACAAGCATGTGGTTTTAACCATCTCCATAAATACACCTTTAGAAGAGGGGATAGGTTTGGCCTCCTGAGGCCACCATAGGCTGACCCATCCTGGAAGTCATGAATACCAAACAAACATTGAGCATCATTCACTTCAAGGGTGCTCTCCTTTCATGTCACAATACTTACTCATACCCATATGTAAGTATGTTTTATGTATGTGAATGTATCTGAAATGAAGAATTAGCAGTTACAGTCAAGCCCAGAGTGTACACCCTCAGGATCTTATTTAGCAACTGCTCAACAGAGGGTGTATGAATAGTGGATTTCTTGTGCTACCTGTACCTCATGATGGGCTCTTCTGTCACACCTTATATTAATCTTTTCATCTCAGTTCTTAATTGCTTGACCATAGTGCAGAAGTACCAAATTTGACTTCACTGTCCCAATACTTATGGAGGACACTGTATCAAAATATATTCCTGTTCATAATCTGTAATTATGTTAGTCCATAATTTATTGTAGTTCAGCATTCTCCCCCACCTCCACCCCCCCAATTTCGATACTATTTTCTTTACTGTTTCCCCCTTTCCACACATACTCACATTATTACCCCTTCTAGTAAAAAGGGTAAGGTACACATTTTAATTTACCACATGAGATGTTAGAAGCTATTTCTCCCTCTCAGTGACTAGCACACACCTATTAATGATTAAATGTACTTATCCCAGTGAGTATGCAGTCTGGATGATTGGTTTTACTTTGAGCAGAAATTATTTTTTCCAGGAAACTGAAAATGGATTGGGTACTGCAGAAGCCAGTTTAATAACTATTATTCAAAATAAGGTCATACAGTGTGGCTTATTATACAGACTGACAATTGCTTAAGTCAGAACTTTACTGTGAAAAGAGGGTTTGTTTATTTGTTAAACAGATTGTATCATATGTTTCTGAGGTAATCCCAGTGTTGAAAATTAATAGAATCTGAAAACAAAGTTCCCCTTGATATTTTCTCTCATCTAATATATACTGAAGAATAAATTGAAACACAAGAGAATTAATGCCTGGAAACTGAAAATATGCTTATCCTATTATTCAATAAGGGCATTAAAGGGAACCCACTTTTCTAATTGGTGCCCAAGAAAACAGGTGAAGAATGATAATTTGTATTCCAGTTAATGAAGATTTCCACTTCAGGTCTTTCCCTAATTTCCCTATGTTAAACTATGTACTATTGCAAAAATAACAGAACTGTTCTTGGACTTTCAGATTAACATAACCTACTTTTGTAATGTCTATAAATTGTAATTGACAAAAGTTTCAAACAAAATGATTGTCATGTTGGGCACCAGTTGTAAATATTCACAGTGACCAATTTACTATCAATAGTGAGAGCTAGAATGAAAAACCAAGTTTCCACGTTACAAAACACCTGCCTTCCCTGTAATCACTTAAATACAGTATCTCCGATGTTTTTTTCATTTTTGGTATTAAATGGGTTTTTTTTTCAGGGGAATTGTCTGCTAAATTCCCCAGTAAGTGATTTACTTACACTAGAGGAAATTCCCTTAGTTCCTTTTGTACCAATGCCAAAATCTGACAAGAGGCATGACCCATTTCACTAGGTGCTTGTAACATTCTATCTGGCAGGTGTGACCTATTTCAATAGGTGCTTCTAACTTTTTATTGTCATAAAAAGTTATTACAGTTGTTGTAACAGAAAGAATAAGGTTCTGAATCCCGAGATGAAGTAAAACAGATGAGTTTATTGCATGCAAGGAACAATAAAGCCGAAGTCTTGTTTCCCGCAAGAAACAACAAAACCGAAGTATTGTTTGATGTGCCGGTACAAACTTTTAGGTTATATACTGTAGTCCTTCCTTGCTGCTTCGGACGTCATTCGGTGTTATGGTAAGGGGGGGGGGGGTCATGGTATTTGGCCAGTTAAGAGGCCCTGGCCAAATGGTCAGTTTAAGATTATGCCCCCAGGGGGTTCCTTGCTCGCATCTTGAATCCTTATCAGTTAACCCCCTTTCCTGCCATAAACCCCTGTTGCTTAGAACTCTAATTTTCAGGCAGAACTGACTTAAGTTATTAACCCTTTTTACATCTTGTCTCTTACTTCACAGTTATGTATGAAAATAAGTACAATTTAGTTAATCCCTAAAAAAGCAGAATAAATTCCTAATTGAGATGTCTAACCACAGTAAAAAAATATTGGTTAACCAAGCATTTACTGTTATGACTGTTGTCCTGCGGTGTTCCTCATTGCATTCTCACGAGGGCTTGTGCTTTTCCAGGGCTTGCTTGCTTTGACAGTATCTCCTTCTGGTGTTCCATCTTAAGTAGTAATTAATGGGATGCCAGACCCATGAGTCCTTCTGTTCCTGGGGGCTTGGTAGTGGGAATCTTCTCCCCATGGTCAAGTGAGTGACACCCCAAGAGCTGAAGCTTCCCAATCCCAGATGATGGGCTGTGCATCCTGGGTTCTGTTCTTCCAGGCTGTATACAATCTACCCTCCTCCTCCATTGAATCAGCCTGCGCTTCTAAAGCCCATTCCTTACTATGCCTGTGCTTCACTTTCAGCTTCAAGTCTTTGCTTCACCCTGTGCAGCAGCTTCAGTTTCAAATCCTTGCTTGCCCTGTGCCACAGCATCAGGTTCAACTCTTCACTCTACCCTGTGCCATAGCTTCAGCTTCTACTGTTTATTCGCCCTGTGCCACAGTTTCAGCCTCAAGTCTTCAGTTCCCGTTCCAGTCTGCACTTTGCCTTGTCCTGCACTGCAGTTTGAGTTCCAGAGTGCACCCTGCTATACATTCCAGTCTGCATGGTGGGTCCTGGCCTCCGCCCTGGAACCCTGAACTCTTTTCCACCGGCATCCTCTTCCCCTGCGTTTCCAACTTGCTTCTGGAGGCAGATTTCGCTGTCCAGGACCCAAGCAGCAATCCTGCACTTTAGTCTTTTCTCTGACTGCCCTTATTCCTTCTGCCTTCCTGGCTTCTCTTTGAGTTTTCTCCAGACCTTTAGGACTCTTTTTAGCCTGAGCTCCCTGAGGATTCATGTGTTCCTGGGTTCTGACTAGGACTGTTCCATGCTGCTGTGCTTAACCAGTGCTCCTGAAATTGAGTGTTCTAAAGACAGATTTCTTTGTCACCTGTGTCTTGCAAAGGGCGTCTGGCTCAAATTGCCTTGATGTGAGAATCCAGGGAGACTGAGCAGTGCACAATAGTGCATGCCTGGCCTGGTCTCAGAGGTGACCCCCCATTAGGGAGTGCACCTTAAATCACGAGGCCTGGGCCCACTGACTGGACCACCAACTGGGGGTTTCCTGCTTCACCACTATTTGGTGAAACCTCTCCTCTCAGATGAGGCCTTTGGGGAGAAGTACAGTCGTGATCTCTGGAGTCTCTTTTTCTGTTCAGTGCTTCAGACTTCAAGTTTGCTGACCTTTATCCCTGGTTTATCAAGAGGGCTGCCCTCCAAGACCCATACGGTACCCTTTTTTGGGAAACTCGCCAGTCAGTTCCATTCCGAAGTTGAGACTCCTACTAAAGGTCACCTGGTACCCAATACTGTTAACACCTGGTGTTTCTGTCGGAGTAAGAATCTTAGTATACCAAGCTGACAGCGCACACCGGGCCTGGTCCCAGAGGAGTCCTCCCCACCATGCACCTTGAACCACTGGTCTGGGCCTTCTGACTGGATCACTGCTTTCTTGTCACACCTCTACATAATAAGACCTCTCCTCTTGGAGAAGTTCTTGGGGAGAAGCACAGCTGTGATCACTAGTGTCTCTTCCTTTGTCCATTGCATTGGCCTTTGAGCTTACCGACCTGCATCCATGGCTACTCACACTGTGCCAGGCCAGCCTTTCCCTGCTTTTGACATGTCCCATCCTGTTTTCTTTCCTTGTTGACTGGACTGGCTGTTCCTCTGGCCAGTTTTTGTATTTTGTTGTTCTCCTTTTTCCTGTTTTCTTGTTTTGTTTTTTCCTGTTTTTTAATTTTCTCTTTTCCATTACTGACTGGCCTGGGTAGATTAAGCCCTGCCACCCAGTAATCAAACAATCTGTTATCACATCCCTTCACTTCACTTATTCTAAAAATGCATCTCAAAACTAGTGGTTGATGGTTCCAAAGTACAGAAATAAAATAAGACATCAAGGTGTCTATAATAATGTTAAGATTACTTAGCCAGAATCTTGTTTTCATTACTGATCAGATCAAGATTCTCTTACATGGATGAAGCTTTGAGGAAGAGGTTGATGGATAATGTCCTTCTTATCTTTCTCCTTCTTTGTGTCTTCAGTTTTCTGAGCTCTCTATTATTGAAGTATATTCTTCTATATTCTATATGAAGTTTAGTGGTCCTAATGATTCAGAATGAAGTCAATTAACCTGAAAACATTATCACAAAGATTTTTGAATATCTGATCCCTTGTTTCCTAAGCGACATTCTGCTAGGCAAACAACTTCAAACAATGTATTTTTTAAACTTTCTGAATATTTTGGGTCTTCTTTGGAAAACAAATATAGCTCAACTTTGCTACCACCCTGGTTATAACAATTATATTCAAAGGAAAAGATCTACACAATAACTAAAAGTAGTTTGATAGTTTCTGAATCCCTCTTAAAAGTACTCATTCCATTCCTCTGTAGTGTATGACGGTATGAAGGGTGCTCATTAAGTGAAGCACTATATTGGGTTTGCATCAGATGTAACAATTTACACTTAGATTTAAACGTTTCATTTTTTTCTTGTCAGACCACAAATCCTTTTGCCACCTTTGCAGTGTCATTAAGCTGCTTTGTTGCAAACACCAATGAGTGATTTGAATTTTTTTTCAATTCCATAGAAGCCTGCTTTGTGGAGCGATCAGGATAATATTGACTATGGACATTTTATCCCACTTCGTCCCCTCAATACCATATACAGTAACTCGTTCAAAGTTGCCTTTAGTCTCATGATAGCATCCTTACCCAGTTTCCTCCCTAATCGACTGCTTTAGAGTGGCAGTCTGATCCATGTACTGCCTGGATGCCTTCTATTTCTTAATCAACTTTACCATGAACAAAAAGATATTAAGAGTCTTTAAAATATATTTTTTACTCTTCACTTAAACTGTGATTTTATGCAACTTTATCCAGGAAAGGTCAGTGTTCTTCATGGTTAAATCTTTTTTGAAACACATTACTTGCCTGACGGACATTACAGAAAGAAGTGTACTTATTCTGAAGTCAGATAGACTACTGTTATTGCACAGCAACAAAGGCCACTAAAGCATTTATATTGTGGCTCCTAATGGTAAACCCTTGAACCCCAAATTTTTGAATTTTCACATCAAAAGGGATTATGCAGTCAGCACTTTTCCTTTTTTCATATTATCTATTTCTTTTTGTTACTTTTTGTTTTGAACATGTGGAGTAGGTTGTGTGCAGTATATTAATTATTAGGTGTCATGACTATGAGATATAAAATGTGTAGAAACTGAAAGGATCTGATTTCGTTTGTAAGACACTGTATATGATATACAATTTGTTTAGTTTTTTTCTCCTAACATTTAGTGAGTTGTTTGTATGTGTTTTTTTTTCATTATTCAAGAGGATTTGCATGAAGAAGCTCAGAATGAAAACAGACATTCCAGGCCTCCCATAGGAACCTAATCCAACTGAGAAGAAAGGCAAAAAGAAAAGAATATCTCAGATTATGCCTAAATACAGTACATCTGTATTGGGGTAAAGTGCATTTTGTGTGGTCATCTAGCAATTTTCTTAAGTAATTTTCCATTCGACAAGTATCGTAATACCAGTAGCATGGAAGTGGGAACTTTATTACACCGATTATAAATATTTACATGCATATAACATTTAATGTTGCATTGTTTGCGAAACAAGGTATCTTTGAAACCTTAAGATCCAGAAAACCCAGACTGCTAAACCCGTAATCTGAAATTCTATGTAATGCCTAAACAGGCCAATAAAGTTAGTCCAGTATTCTGTTATGATCACTGCCACCCCCTGGGGCAACACTGCAGATGTTACAGACCCAAGAGCACAGGCACAACAGTCCAGGAGGAATGGGTCACTCACAGTACTTTGGTCATAGAAGGGGGGCTGGGACAGCATTGCTCCAGCCTGAGTGTGAGCTGACCAGGAACGGGGAGCAGGGGCCACCAGGGTGTCACTCTTCTATCTTCTATCCAGGAGTGAATTCCTCCAGCCAGTATCCCAGAAAAAAGTGGCTGCTCGGAGGAGGAGGACAGGATGCTGGAGTTGCCCAGGGTGCAGGCAGGTGGACAAGATGACTGTAGAGCGGGGAATACTGGGGCGGGAGGCAATGAGCCCCCTAGGGTCCAGAACTGTGCTGAGTCTAAAACTCCACAGAGCAGAAGAAGGAAGAATCTGATCTTCCAAGGCAGGGCAGGAAACTCCAAACCAGGGTAGTCAAGTCGGAGCGCTCCAGGTGACAAGCTGATACATGGTGCACACCCTTAAGGTGGGGTCTCCTCCAAAGACCAGGTCACAAGTATGCTGTCAGCAAGGTCTCCCAGCACACAGTACTCCAAGGAAGTGCATAGAAGTAGATGGGACCTATATCACAAGTGCCATCTGGACAGGGCCAGCAGAGTCTTTTGCTTAGTTTCTGTGTTCCTGAATATAATCTGACCTCCGGTCCCCTCTCAGCCACTGGAATCTCTGGGCAGTACAGCCAAGGATAAAAGCTGCCAGACGGAGTCCAAGGAAACTGGAAACCAGGAACAGGAAGGGCTCCCCTGTGAAGCTGGCATAGTGACTCAATGTGAAGAGTAACATCAATGCTGGATTGCGAAGAGAGACTGCAAAGGGTTTAAATACCCTCGGAGCACCTGCTGCAATGAAAGCCCTCACCAAAGTCAGGTGCTCTGCATTACCGTCTCCACGGTGATCAAGGCAGAATAAAGGCGTAGCCACCAGCCACTGAGCTGCGACACATCCCAATGGAGAATGGCAAGGGTGTGTATAGGCACACCCTGCTGTAGGTAGGTAAAGTCCTTTTGGTGTTATTAGATAATTGTATATGCTGAAGCAGGCGTATAGGGTCACTGTACGTACTGTTGTTTTTAAACTGACTCATTCAACTCAGTCAACAACAAAAAAATAAAGTAAATGTAAATGTGGTTGGTAGAACAAAGACACAAGCAAAACTTTAAAGAGACGATGAGCTATATACATCATTTGAAACTCACAATATAAAATCATAAAACATAAAAATAAATATCTAGAAAAAAACAATATGGCATTTCATGTTTAACTGCCCCTCAGCAAATTACATTGAAATGTACAATATCATATTATTTGGAAGTTGGTTCTGTATTTCAAGTTTAACTGATATGGATTGCAGTGGAATAGCAGAGGAAATAGAATTTGGCAAACATTGTTATTTACTTAACTTTACTGTGTTGATCCCAGAGTGGTAGCAGAATCAGTACATTGCAGGAAGGAAGCTCTACCCTTAGTGGTATTGGTGCTAAAACAGATAATCTAAGAATCTGAAAGAAACAATTATAACAGTGTCCTGAGGCATGCAGCCAGGATGGATATGTCTTACACAAACAAGCTCACAATATAGAGACTAATCTAAAGGATACAGAGAGACAACCTAAATCACACCTTTCATTAAAGAACACAATAGCCCTGAAAACCTACAGTCTGAATTGCTAACTATTGAGCATCAATAGAAACTTTTCACGATATGTATGCATTCTTAAAAAAATAACCAAAATATAATCATTTTTGATGTATTTGTGTCACTTTATTTATTCTTTCAATACTGGCCATGATAGTTTGACTGTTGCATAACCCCTAAATCGCTCATTAGTGAGAAAGATGATCAGGCAGAGGTGATGTACAGTAACATGTGGAATGTCATGCTTTATGAAAAATAAGAAAAAAACACAGAAAAGAACCAATATGCCATGTCTATGAAGAGAAGAAAAATGTCATGCTATTAGCATCCTGGAGAATTAACTAAAACATCTATGGTGGACAAACCAGCAGTGAAGTCAAATCATTTTTAGCAATGAATCAAGATTAATTTTACGGACTGTGAGTGTGAAACAAGTTTGAGCCCTGAAAAGAGAACAATGCACCACGTCTTCTGGACATCATCCCAATTGATGGGGAGAGTCAAGTCTGACAGTCTGGCCAGGAGTGTATAGTTGCCAGAGATCACCATTTCTAGTTATTGGTAGGAACCTGAGTGGGACTACATTCATCAAGTTTCACTAACAACCTTTACTTATTTACATAACAGCCTACTAATTCATTCTGATATTAACACAATCCAGCATGGCAACAAACATTCTCAAGCTGTTCATGTAACAACGGCTTTATTGAGAGATGAAAACATGACAGTTATATTTGTGCATTTTGTGCCTTTTTCTCCAGAGTTGATCCCCACTGAACCTTTTGGGAATGAACCAGTGTCACATGTGGCAACTTAGGACAGAGAACGGTATTTTTCCAGGCTCTACAACAGCAATATACTGGAATTCAACAAGACAGAAGCTGTAATCTGGCACAGAGCATGTCTCTCAGATGCACAGAATTGTTTCTATTAGTGGTCACTCACTATGACTTTTACAGCAGAACCGTGTTGATTAACCGTGTTGATGATAAATGATGATTGTTACCACTTTGTTTACTTAGCAAGTGATTTATAGGAGGGTTTTTTTTCTCATGAAGTAAAGTGAAGGTTGTGAAGGTTTGTTAGGTGAATCCAAACAGAGTTCAAATATATCATGATGTAGTCATGAGTGACCTTCTTTTTTTTCCATTTGGACAGCACTTCATTAACTTTGTGGAACAAGGACAGGCAGGGTAGTATGGGTCCTGTGCAGGACTCAGGAGAGAGAGAGAAAATACCAATCCAAATCGCTAGGCAAAATGTAATCTGGGAAACAAGCAGGTCAGATAACGAAAGAAGCTCCTGGAGGGCAACAATTTAAAAAGCAAGGCTGTATTGTAATCGAGGGGACAGCTAGAAGGTCAGATACTGAATATAAACTAGAAGTAAATAATGTGCACTTGGGAGCTCGAAGAGAATCCGCAATAGGGAGCGGGGAAGTGAGGAAAGAGGGGAACTGAAATAGTGACAGGAGTGAACGGTGATAGGTACATTACTTGCGGTGTATTTGTTAAACACAGTGCACGGGGAATGTGAGACGGGTCAGAGACACGTGTGGAATACGTAACACTTTGGATGTGTGTGTACAGTATCGTGCAATTTTGTAACAGAACAGAGTTGATGGTATCTGTTATGTAAGAAGGTCAGAAACTGTTCTCACTAGTGGCATCACTATGTGGTACAGGAATACTACCAGGCATGACAGAGAGGCACTACAAAGGGTTGTGGCAATGGCACAGAAGACTATAGGTTGTGATTTACCATCAATTGGTGAGATCCCAACCAGCCTGGTCACAAACTGTTCTCCCCTCCTTCCCTCTGGCAACCGGTACCGCACAGTTAAAGCAAGGACCACTAGACTCAAGAACAGCTTCTATTCCACTGCAGTATGCATCCAACAGCTAACTGGAGTGCCTTAATACACATCAGCACTACGCACTTTTTACATAGTCTACCATTTTTTTCCTTTCGACTCACTACTATATATTAATTTTTCCACAAGATATTTATTGTTTTTGTTGTCTGTATTGTGTGGTGTTGCCTTTTGTACTGTGTACTGCATGTCCCGAGAAATCAGTGTGATTAAGAATTCCAATATATATGTGTGCATATGGCAATGAACTACTCTATTACTCTCTCTACTCTACTAACTGATGCACGCAGTTCTTTGTACAAGTCTAACATTTTAAAAATAGATTAAAAATATTAGATGTGAATATAATTAGTGATCAAAGAATCATGTTTTCAATATGAAATATGAAATGTGATACACTGTCAAAATGATTGACATGTGTTGACAAATTAGCATGATGTGCATCCATAAAGACAGCTGTTCTGCCATTCTTCTTGAACAGCTGCTGTCAGAAAAAGCTGGAAGTAGCAAAACCTCAATCTTATTTTACTTAATTCATGCTATTATAGGCAGCAGTGTGAAGCAGTAGTTAGGGGTGTGGACTCGTAATAGGAAGTTCACTCCGAACACGCTGAGCTGTTTTACCCTTTAACAAGATACTTTATTCAGGATTTTTTTATAAAAGAGTACTTATTTAAGTAGCTTGAAATAAAAGTATCAGATAAATAAATTATTATATATTCTAACATAAAGCTAGTACAAATGAAGTGAAAAAGAAAGCACTAATGGAAACTTGCTTGCAAACTGGTTGAGTCCTAACAGATTTAATAGGCCTAGCTTGCAGGTTGTGATGATAGAGATTACTTTAGCACTGTGTAGTTTAACAAGAAATAAATCAATCATGGACTCCAGAACTATGTCAATGTATAACCGAGCAGTGAAGTTGCTCAAGCAGCAACAAATAGGATTTTTTAAAGGTGATTCCTCTTCACTTTATCACTGTACTGACCCACCTCAACTTTGGTAAAACATTCACCAAGTTGTCTTCTGTCAACAAAATAAAAATAGCAAAATGACACTCATTGGTGAATAAAACTCTATACCACTGTAACAAAGAGGCCCCACAGCACTTGGTGAGTCTGTTATGGGCCCATCTGTACAGAATTTTCTATTCACCCTGTCAGCACACAGTCACCTCTACCAACGTCCTTCTCTGGTTTTGCCTTGAAGATACATCAGATGCCATGTGTTGCCAGCAAACCAGGCTCCAGTGAGGCAGCCCCTGCCACTATCCTTATACATGGTGGGGGTCCTTCCATTTGCACTTTGCGGCCTCTAGTTTTTAAGAACAGCACACTGGCAAAGCCAGAAGCTAAATAATCATGCCCCCCACCATTCCTACAGTAGATCAAGACTAGAGGAGTATAGCCATGTTTCTTGCTGTCTTGTTACACGTCTATGGGCGGCCCTTCTCGCTTATTAACCTCCATTCAGGCATCCATTAACTCACTCTTATTTCTCACACTCTTTTTTCATTCTTCACTCATTCTTCGGTATGACCAGGCAGGACCCACAACAGTCCGACTGACCACTAAGGAACGCACTCTACACTTGACCTACAGTCGACTGGACCCCATTATAGTATCCCATTACCGTGGTCTTGCCAGTAGCAGGTTTCTCTCAGAATGACTCCTAACTCTCACATATTACGTGGTCTTCTCCACCTGCTGTCTTCCTGGACACTACTCACTTTTACAAAAACATATCTAGAGCATGCCTCTTCTCTGGTCACACCCAGGCCTCTGCAGCCCACAGCAAGTCTGCTGTTTAGCATCACTGGCAGCCTCCTAGCCTCTGATGCTCGTGAGGCTGCTTTTTCACCTCTAAAAGCCTCATCAGATGGCATGGAATTCATTCCAGCCACATTGCACACTCCTCCGTGGCCTTTCCAGCTGACATCCACATTGCCTCCACTGCAGAACTGAATTCTCCACAGAGAATTCCACTGCTTTAAGAACAGCAGTTTTTTTCTCTCTCTCTGTGGTTAGGTAGGCAATATAAATCAGACTGCTCGCTGCTAGCACTCTTTTTTGCCACCTACAATGTTCTCTGGCCCACATAACACAGCAACTTCATCCATTAATTGTTAGCATAACCTCTGAGTGCCTCCGAGCATTTTCATGCAGCCAGTGAGCTTGTCATTCTGCTGATACACAGCATCTTATTAGCATTTATTGTATTATAGCCACTGCACTTTGAATATAGTATCATGAAAGACTCAATGGCTTCCAGCATATGGCCTGCCTCACAGATTTCCATGCTTTCTCTGGGCTAGTCTGCTGTTTATTAAAGTACAGCATCTCATTTTCTTTTTGTATTTCATTTTCTGGGCAACGACTCCCACAGACAAACTGCTTTCTATCACATGTCTATATAACTATTTAATTAAATAATTTGGCAATTTTAATACTCAAATACCAAACACTGAGCACCTGGGATTTTTTTAAATCAAATTACATGAATTCAGCCTTGTGTTTCATTATTCCAAAGAACTGTATCAAACAATTAACAATCTTCTGTTCACTCTTTAAAATGTAATAAACATTAGGTAATGAAATATTAAACTGTAGAGTTTTTAGTAAATAAATGTTTAGTCATATCAACAGGGATTCTTACAGATGCAAAATCTATTTGAACTGTGAAGACTGAAGCAAGTTCTTGCTCACAAAGTCCATCATATACAATGATTTTTGCTAATCAAATTACATTCAAGAAATATCCGTGCTCTGGTTTGGCTATGATCCCAGGTTCATAAATCTCTGTGATTAAAAAATGAAACATTGTATTTTACAATGTTAATGAAACAAATGAAACATTGTATTTCACCTTGAGCATTCATTACTTTGTTATCAAATTAATTATGTATTTTTGAAATTTCTAGTACTGTATATAAAAATCCAAATTGTCATATTTCGTAACACAGTAGAATTTAACTTGAAAATTTTGATTCTGATATTTCAAGTCATCTGCCATCTGTGTGCTGGAGGAACATTTTATACTGCTTAGGTACGAATGATTTCTTTAGTGTGGATTTTTTTTCAAGCAATCTACAAAAGCAAACCAGCCTGTGGAAGAAAACACCATACATTTCTTCACAATACACCCATGAAATAAACTGAAAAAAGATCATTTGGTTTCAAGGCAAAGGTTCTTGTTATTGTTTTTACTTAACTTTTAAATCCAAATTGAGCTCGTATTGTGAATGGATTTTTAACGTTTTACTAAATGTAAACCAACAATCATGTGATCAGCTTTCTGTTGTTCAGCTGTGCTCAAATTACATTTATGTTGCATGTGATACTGTCTCGTCTACATCCTCTGCACACAGGGTTCACTATGTGTGTTGTTCAGAATGTTTTGCATTTTTTCATTGTTATGTTTCTTGGTCTTTACATTTCTTCTTAAATACGTTTCAATGGAAAATATTTTTGTTTATTATTTGTTAATACACCATGCCTAAAGTTGCATAAGTTGATAAGATAAAGTGTTCTTGAAGTTAAAACTAATGCTGAAGTACTTCAGTACCACTATACTGCATCTCTTTTAATGAACTTCAGTTTTTTGGCAGTTCATTTTTCATATACAAAACGTTTTACATTTGTTGCAGATAATGATATTTAGAGTTATAGTGTAGATTTTGTCATAGAATTTTTTACACCTGAATCTGTCTGTTGAGATTTTTCACTTCACTTTTTAATCTAAACATTTTCCAAAAACACAATGAAGGGTAGAGAACAAAACACCCAAAAGAGGCTGACAGATTACAGACTCTAATAGAGTATAACCCCACATTCCTTCCTTAGTTTTTTTGAAGATGTAAGCTACAGTATGTCCACTCCTTGTGACACATTATATTGCCAAAGAAAGTTCAGTATAATTGCTTGAGGGAACTGTTTTCAGAACCTTTAACTTTAGTGTCAGAACTGACACTTTGAAATGTGATTTTGCATTTCAGATACTCATTACCTTTTCATAATAGTTTTAAAATTATGAGGTATGTTTCTAAACCTATTATTTGCTCTTATTGGAACACTTACACTCCTTGAGTGAAAATGTTTTCATTCTCTTTCAAAGAAGTGCTACTCTAACTGGTTCTCGATAAGCATTCGGCTCAAATCCCTCTGAAAGGTAGCTTTCCTGGAAACTGAAAGTTCATTTTTGGTGGAAAAGTAATATACTTGGAAAACTGATCCATTTACTAAGAAATAATTTAAGGATCTACTAAGATTGATTTTCATTGTGTTAGACACCCTGTTGGCAAAATAAGATATAATCATCAATCTGATTTCTAATATTAATGGTCACAATATGAAAAATGGCCAAATCAAAACTTTTAAGAAAATAAATTTGTTACACTTTATTTCTATATGTACTTTAAGTGGATTTTAAAGATTTGTTACATTTTGGATAATTTGTACTTTGATTTAAAATCACCATTCCCTACAAAATTAAGCTATCAATAGTCATTCCACATTAGCAGAATTCTAACCCCATGTCTAAATTTTGCTTATGTTAATAGCACTGCACCAACAATTAAATACAGTAGTTTTAATAAGTGTAGTTTAATGTTAATTAAACAAACAAACATGACCCTTTATTGTCAGAACATTGAAAAAGCAGCTATGGAAAATATTTATTTTAATTTCTTTTATGTGGCTCCTTAATGAAAAACTAGAAAATGAGAAATGAGTTATAGTAGTGTCCAGAAAATGTATATTCATGTATTAAATGTATGATAAGGTATATTTAAACCTCAGATATATGAATGCAAATTCATTATTTCTGTACTAAAAAAAAGTTTATATTTATATTTTTAAATAGAATAATTTAAATTACTGACTGAAATTAAACAAATGTATACTCCAATAACATCCAAGTACACAGTAAAGGAAAGCACAGCAATTTCCTATTTATCTTCTATTTATTTATCTATAAATGTTATTCTGTGTTTCCTGTATAGTATTGGCAACAAAACTTAAAACTCACCAGGTCTTGCTATGGAGAAGAGATCTAACATAAGTAACTTCAGAAGAGCCATGTTGGTATATTGTAACTGTCTCTGGTGTATCACTGATGGAAAAACAATGAATGTTGAATATGACACTTTACACAGTCTCAAAGGTTTCCAGACATACAATGTTATTAAAACAAACACAATCCGCACGTACAATCCACCCACAAGAACTTGGCATTTTATTTTGAACGTCTCTTTCTGAAATTAATAGACATTATACCTTCAAATCAGTAAACTGTCATCAAGCATTGGATTTGAGATTTTTATGCAATGTATGGGCTATGTTTTTGTTCTTGAATCATTTGATACCATGTAATGTTTTAATTTTTGCTAATGTTCAGCTTTATTGAAAAATGTAATCTTCATTATATTTATATTTGATAGTTTGGTTTATCCTAATTAAGGATAAATTAAGTTTCAGATAACTATTATTATTATTAGTATAATCTGTGGCATTTTATCATTGCAATGTAATGCGAAATGCTCATGCTGTAGAGTAAACCACAAAATCTTTAATCCTCTCACTCAAGGGTATTCATGCTACAACAAGTTGCAAGCTCATTCCTTTGTTATCGTTTTTATTTTTTACAAGCTTCATACAAATATGACAAAATTTGCAATGAAATTAAACACCGACCATGTCCATAGAATAATAGATTCACATTAATAGTACACAATGCCCCTAAATGTTAATTTGTAAGACAAAAAAACAGGAGATTTACTAAATATTTAACTAATTTGTATTTTAAAGATTAAAAAAAAACATTTTAATCTCTTTACAGTTTAAGTTTACATTCTCAGCAACATGACTGGTCACCTACAGAACATAAATATTTTTTTCATACAATCAACGATTCTGTTTATGAGTTTTTTTAAAAACTTTAAAAAACTACCATTTAAAGATTTCACCACAAATAACCATGAAAAATGACACTGTAAAGGTCATGATCGGTCACACATAAAAGCCTATATCATGAGGATTTATTGCACAGTCTCATGAGACAAATACCAGTTTTGCAGGTTTTTTTTCTTGAAAAGCAGTGAACCCACTATAAATGTATTCCACATCTATGTCGAATTACTCAATAATCTTTATCTTTTATTCACTAAGCAAAAAGAACACTAACACTCACCCCAGGAAAAGGAGATAAGAATCTCATAGATGTAAAACTTCACCTGAAGGTTTGTCAAAGAATCAAAGAAACTATGATGTAATTATGACAGCACTCAGTGGCTTTTTTCTGAATGTAAACTTATTTCTTTCGCAAAATTTGGTTATTCTTCTGGTGTGGACATAAATTTAACACAGCAGCTTATCAGGTTGCAAAAATGAAGCAACATTGATTAGAAAAGAGATGAAAATGAAATAAAAAAAATCTATTTAATTTCAGTTCCATCAGTTTCAAATGATATTTCAAATCTGATTAACCATAAACCTGATTAAATTATAACCATAATATTTAAGTAAACACCAGAAAAATAAAACCTTGTCTGTTTAACATTATTTTGCCACAACTATCTTCCAACCTCAATTTTTGTTTCATTTTACAGAGTTCCTTTAACCTAATCTTCATTACATAATCAGGGTTAATGCATGAATCCAGGTTCATCAGGACAGTTGAAGTCTAGTTTCCTTAACCTACATTCCAAAGCTTACAGGAAATGATTGTCTGTCTCATCTATTTAAGCAAGACAGGATTACATGTACCAGAATAAAGCTCCTTGTGAATGTCTGGCAGTGAAAGGAGATTCACCCTTGTTACAGTATATGTTTTTTATCACTTTTTATCTCAGTGATAGAATTCCATGTCTTGACCGTTGGTGAAGATTCTCACTTTTCTGCACTCAACTTAGAGATATTATTACCAGATAATAATATCTAACCAGAACTCTTAGCAACTAAAAGATATATATATATATTTTTTCTCAATTTATATTATGACAGAAATAGGAAAGCACACTGTAGTATGACTGAAGACCTATTTTTTTCCATTGACAGTAGAGTAAATGGAAAATATCTGGCTTTGAAAAATCTTATTGCACCTGTGAAACCACAAAAACCAACAATGTATTTATGAAATTAGATTCCACCCCTTTATCAAACAAAAAATCCTTCTAGTCTCTATACACTATATACCACCCTATACTTGACATTTCAAAGTTTCTTTGACTTCATCCCTTCTACTTCAGCAGGTCTCATCATGCCAAAAAGCTTCAAATAAGACTTGCCTTCCCCACTTGCTTTATTATTCAGTGCTTTGTTATCCTAGCACTGTTTAAAGCTGCTGACAGAGAAACATTATGCTAGCCAAACCCTCCTTCACCTGTCCATGCATTTCTGCCTTTCCTGGTGTCAAGGTGCCAGGTGATTTCAAGCATTCCACCTTGATACTGTGGTAGTGCTAACAAAATAGTACACCATTATTTGGGTCTGACAGAACAAATGCCTCTTAATTATTAACGATTATTACAATTTTGTTCGAGACAGAAAAAAGTTCCATCCATCCATTTTCTAACCATTTCATCCAATACAAAGTCACAGGGGGGCCAGGGCCTATCCCAGCAGAAACGGGTGCAAAGCAGGATACACCCTGGACAGGATTCTAGTCCATTGCATGGCATACACTTACACAAACATGTACACACTCACACCAGGACTTATTTTCCCAGAAGCCAATTAAACTAATTAAACTACCAGTGTCTTTGGACTATGGGAGGAAACCAGAGCACCTAGTGGAAACCCAAACACAGGGAGAACATATTAACTCTGAGTACATCATACAGTCAGTTATTTGTTTAAATGCATTCATATAAAATATTATCAATATATATAACAAAGATGACATGTCCTTTTATTTTCAGATTTTCTGTGGTGGACTAAATTCTCTGAGATCTTTTTGATGGATAAATAATTTGTCCTGTTTCTTCAGAAAACAGGTAAGCAAAACTATAGAAATAAATTGATGTACTGTATGCATGGCAGAAAGTAAGCAAGCTTCAATTGAGCATATTTCTCATTACCATGAGAACTGATACTGGCAAAAAACCCAGTATCCCATTATTTGAAACCAGTCAATTACAAACAGGAAGCAGTTAACTAGGCTTTAGATTTCCTATGACTACTTCAGTTTTGGCGAGCATTTATATATACTGTATGTTTCTTTACTCTGTCCTTCTTTGTCCTATTTAGACTTGATACTCTATGACAGCAAGATTTGGTGGACTTGGACAGTATTTGTAGACATCAGAGCCTGATATCTGAAAAATTGTGTCACATTTAGCCCTCTCTTTGCATAAATACTTTGTACTTTCATGTTTAAGATATGTCCCCTCGTCACTCTTCACATTTTTCTCTGTCAATTGGTTTTTAGACATACTTGACATCTTCCTTTCACCTCTTATTGCCTTTACTATACCATCAGTCTTTTATCTGATTTTTGTTATGCCACAGTCACCTGCAGTGCACTGCTGCGGTAGGTTTGACAGGCTGAAATCCAAGCGCAATGCTTCAGGCTTCTCTGCGGAATTCCAAGGAGAGCCGTGAGACAGGGTATGCAGGTGAACCCTGATGCAGGGCTACAGGCAGATGACCTCCTGGAGCAGTGCTGCCCAGAAAGCAATCAGACAGACTGACATGAATGGGACTGCATTGGATGCAGACAGACAGATCACAGGAATGTGGCTGCCCAGGAAGCAGGCAGACAAGCTGGCAGGAACAGGGCTGCCCGGGCTGCAGGCAGACAGGATGAGCCATCTGAGGCAGACTTTACATCACAGGTTATACATACTGTATAAATGGGGGACAATATAGAGACACCAGTAAAGCTTGAGAAAATGTCTCTGGACAATTAGAGAGAACCTGAGTGCTCAGAAAATAAACATGCAGACCAGAAAAAATAAATTTCTGGGAGTCCAAGGCCAAACACCTGCTTATTTTTAATCAGACAGAAAAATTGGGTTGTAAGGTGAGAGCTGTACTTGTTTTATGTGACATGGAAAAACCTCTGCTCACAAGCAGCACTGCTTAATGCCATCATAAGGGAAAACAGGAGTAATAGTGGTTGGAATAAGCTTTGGAATATGTGTTTTCATTGAGTGTGGTATGTTACAGTATTTGTTCTCTTTTGTGTCTGCTTCCCTCTACACTTAAGGTCTTCCTGTCGCCATAGCACAAACAATAAAGTGGTTTTTGTGGAAGTGTGTTGAGTTTGACTACATGCTTGTCAAATATTACACAGTCAGAGGAGACATGTTAGGTGGGTGGAGGTGTTGAGACAGTGGGTACAGGGTCTGAAACAGAGGGATTGAGAAGAAGTAAAGGAGGGTGGTCCACAAGTAGTCCCCAGGTCGTTTACATCTGTATTCCCCTGTGATCACAGGCTAGAAAGGGTATGTAAAAACCCCACCCAGTGGATTGTGGCTTTTGTGCTCAGTGTTTGTGCTCACCCCTATCCTGTTTCTTGTTGCAGACAGCAAGGGTAAGGAAGGTCTACTACTGTATTATTTGGGACTGTCGGGATGGAGGAGGATGCTAGTGAGACAACCAAAGTTCTCCACAGAGTTTATTTTTCTTTCTTTGCTGAGACAGATGGAAATGTGCCTGGATAGCTGCACTGAACTGATTTAATGCTTGTGGAGGATTTTTTTGTTTTTGTTTTGCAATGGGTAGATGCTGCATGTAGGACTAATCCTTTGGAGATTTTTTTTCTTCTCCTTTTTCCTCTGATTTCCTGGGGCAAGGTTGTTAATTGTTTATTTCTGAATGCGTACAGTGATAGTCTGTTCTGGTTGCAAGTACCAATTAGACTAGAAACTGGAATTTTGTACCTCACTTGTGCTGGACTGTCTGTGCACTAGTGGTTCTGGAGGATCTGACAGGTTATGCAGAAGCTGTTAAACTGCTAGATGGTGTAGTTGTCTACAGTAGTTACGGCAAATTATCACTACTGTGATAATTTCGTCTTAAACTATTATGTAGAAAACCAGGATTCACAAACGTGTTGGGTATATCTTAAGATACAAAATCTTACCAACAAGTGAAGTAAAAAAAACATCTTTAAAGTTATGCATTTGTGTATTTTTGGAACCTTCGGAGTATGCGTTAAAACTGCATACCTGTAATGTGAATCTTTACACTGTATTGTTTTCTCTATGTATACATCCTGTGGTGTAACATTGTGAATGCCACCTGTGATTGCTCGCATGCTACATGCTGTGCTGCTCACCATAGAGCTAAACTAGGGGCCCCAGATGTTAAAAGTCATTCCAGTTAATCAAAATTGTGCATCCAATTTTTGAGACTTCTAGTCTTGCCAAGTTTTGTGCTCTAGCCATTTTTTAAATTTCCATAAAATTAAAAGCGATTTCTTAACTCAAAAACTACCAAACAGATTTTCAAGAAGCTTTGAGAAAAAAATACTCATTTACAAGTAGACAAAGAATTCAGAATACTATCCAGGTCCATTCTGAAAAAGCTAAGATTTTAAGTAGATCATTTATCCCATCTACAAGGCATCCATCATTGCCCAATTAAAACTTTCACATACCCCTTTAGTTTAATCACCCACTGAAAATCTGGTTTAGCTCTTAATTACTACTGTACCACCTGATTTATTAAACTCTTGCAGTTGTCTTTTTTAAACCAATTTGCCACATTACACATGGACATAAAAGACACACTTAGTGCAGAAACAGAAGGCTGGGGAGGGAAGTAACAGCAATAAAATACATGTTTTTGTTTTAGGTTTTGTTGCATGAAAGAACTCTTCCGTTGATGTAACACAAAGAGGAATAAAAAAAATATTTAAATAAATCCTTTACTTTAATTATTACAAATGTATAATCATAAATGTAAAAAACATGGCAAATAAATCAAAGCACCTCTATATTACAGTATGCTAGTATTTTTTTTCTCAAATTAAAATGTTTTACAATAAACATCTTCAAAACAGAGAATAAGTATTTTATAAGGGTGTCATGGTGGTACATTGATGAGCATCTCTGCCTCGCAGTACTGGGGTCCTGGGTTCAATTCTGGACCTGGGGTGCTACCTATGTAGAGTTTTTATGTTCTCTCCATGTTCGTGAGGGTTTCCTCCAGGTGCTCCGATTTCCTCCAACAGTCCAAAGATATACTGGTATGTTGATAGGCTTCTGGGAAAATTGACTCTGGTGTGTGCTTGTTTGTGTCTATGTCTGTGCGGCTGTTCTGTGATGGACTGGCATCCTGTCCAGGGGGGATTCTGCCTTCCACCTGCTGCTTGCCAGGATACCTCCCACACGAACCATAATTAGATAAAACAGAAAAGGGATGGATGGATTTCTTTAGGAAACAACTGGGAGAACAAAGAAAATATAGCAGATATTAAGTTGATCGATTGTATGCAATGTTTTGAGTTTCAAAATACATTCAGAAATATAAGGGTTTATCTGAGAGCCTGTAGCAATGTGGTGAAATGTGTGATCCTGGATACAGAGTTACAGCAATGTTACTCCACCCACTCTACCTACTGTACAGTACAGTACTGTACCTTGATTCCAAAAACATTGCTATTTTCAACCTTTTAATTATTGTTTCTATCTCATACTAAGGTGTCAGTAGATCATTATTATCTAAACAATCACAACACCACAGCCATCAGCATTCAAAATAAAGGGCATAACAAACAATAAGGAATCTGATACACACTAAACAGTGACTTGTTCACTTGTACATTGTGTGAAATAGTTCTAGATAAAACAAAATTCTACTAGTTTTTGTTAAGATGTTTGTAACTTTGCTTTGAAAACATAACGTAACTCATGTTATGTCACAATTTTGCACCAACTGCTAATATGTCTACTTTTATTTTTGCATTTGTAAAGACTTTAAGAGTTCTCGTAATACCAAATATTCTTACTTTATTTCCTCTGGTTATCACAGAAAAGACAAAAGGAATCAAACAGTCACCAGTGCTCAGTGAGAAAATGTCATCATTGCTCATAGTTAAATAATGCATGACAAAACAAATTCTCCTAAACCCAAATCAACATCCATTTTCATTTTTCTAAAGACAGTTGGATTAGTATATTTTGTTCTGTTGCACATGTCTGTCTATCAAACCTAAAACTAAAAGACTTGACTTGAGCCTTGATTTTTATTTTTACTGTACAATTACAAATGCCAGCTTAAGATTTGCCAGAGGTCAAATTAAACAACAGTTTTCTGCAGTGAATTTGAACTATCATGTGCAAAACAAGCTTTATCAGTACATAGATAAATAAGAAAAATGTTTAATAATTAGGATACCAAGGAACTTTACAATATTTGAAAAACTGGGTGAATGCTTGTTCAATGTGGAGGAGACTTCTTAGGTGGGAACAATTTTCATTCTAGCATTTCCTCACCAGCATCCTCAGAACAAAAGCTTGAAAGAAGATGACAATCTGGTGTGAGGGGGCTCAGGAAGTCAAACTTAGATGTATTGTGTATATTCTCCAAAAGGAACAATATATTGTGACTTTTTTTAGATTCTGTTTGTTAACATCCTGTATTACCCTGTATGTCTTTCAAGAACTACTGATGATTATACAGTATGTTGATTTTCTGTGAGTTTGACAAAATATTAACGTTAATATATATCTGCCCCATGAACTAATGAAGTAGTTTGCTACTGAATCACTTATTCTGTGTACTATAAGAGAACAAGTGTTATGAAGACAAAAATTAATGGTTTACTGGAAAGCTATGATTGCATGGTCCGTTTTCAAATTACCCTTTACACTTGACAAAAATATACTGTCAATCCACTCATAGGTTTACTTGTTAACCTGAATCTTATCCTAGAACTAACTTGCCACTGTTCAAATATGTATTTTAAAGTAAATACCAAGAGAGCACCCTTAATAGCATGTGAAATAAAATATATATATATACTGCAGGAAAAAAAGTACATTGAATTAAAAGGGTGACTAAAAAAAGAAACTAGAAAGGCTAAGAGGTAGAAAAGAGTAAAAGGGGTACAAAGATCATGCAAAATATTTATTTTTCTAGTTTTATATTAGCAAAAAATACATCTTAAAGAGACTAAGATTACACACAATAAAAAATGCCATATGTTTGAGTTCACTAAATAAAATTCACTATATAAAAATAAAAATATACTGAACAACAGAAGTTTATTAAAGTTGTAGGAGGAGTAAGATTGCTAGTGGCCCCAATATTAATTAAATCATACACAGGAGAATCAGTCAGATGTTTCTCTCATTTTAAATGCATCCATTCCGTCCCAGCAGAATCTCTTTCAACCGACAAAGTGACTTCATATTTCTGAAATAAGTCAGTGAGAATCGGCTTGCCAAAAATGTGGATGTGTTTGTTTCCTCTGGCAATGTTGAAGGATCACAAATCAGAAAAAGACTATGAATCCAGAGACTCAAATCTGAATACTTAAGTATCACCTTTAGTGCTGTAGTGCTGTCAGCATGTTCATGAATCTACTGATCCTCTGCTCTGTATCTGATATCTTTGCCGCTTGTCACATTTAAGCAAAGCTGTAAACAATTCAACCACTCCCAGAAGCTCCTCTTTATGTTCTCAAATATTGCATTTTTGATTCTGTAGTATTAGAGATCTGTGCTGTACAAAGTTACAAAACTTGTCCGTTTTGGTTGCTAATAGCTAATCAATCTAAGGATCTCATACAGACATCAGTGTCTACAATATGGTAGGGTACCCTCAAACCCTTGTCACTGACACCAAAAAATAAAGGGTGCTTTTCAAAATAACCAGATTTTTCAAACAACAGGGTAATTTTCTGTACTAATCACTGGTAATGTAAAAAAAACATATTCTGGCTATCTTAAAAAGAGATAGAAATCTGCATTTTTAAAGTTGATATTTTCTCATCAGAGCTATAGTTTTTTAGATTAAGAATTATATTTTGTGTGATACAAAATTGTATTTTTCTTTCAGCAGCAAAATAACATTTATACCTTTTACAATGAATGGCAGTGACAAACAAATTACTGAATTAATTATTAGAAATTTGCTATGAACTACCAAACAAGCTAGATTCTCCAAATGGCTGCCTCTCACTTGTAACCTGTAAGATAAAGTTAAAGTCAAGGAGTGGTATTTGCAAGTAAACAGGATTTTAAAGTATATTACAGATAGAATGCATAAAGTGGTACCTGGTGAATGTAAATTGTTTCAAGGAAGAAATATGCGGAATGCTCTTTAAAGTAGGTGCGTTTCACCACTGATAAGTAATGTCTTGTGATGCTTCCTTATCCCCTCTGGCTAGATGTGTCAACACTGTAAGATATACTTTCACTCTGTGTGGAACTCACCCTTTGGGAATAATAGAGAAGATACAGATTTTTGGAACAAAATATATATTGTTGAGCTGTATACACTACATTTCTCTAGGTTGCAGTTTATTTTGTTTGTATTGTGAATGGCTTTGATATTTTTTTTTTCCTGACAAGGTATTAATGTAGCACCCAAGTGACTCACCAAGTAAAGGCACTAGCTCCGAGCACAGGTTGGGCTCTATGATTCAGACACTGCAAGTTTGAGCCTGGGTCATGTCACTAGTAGTTGACTCCCACCAGGATTTCCCCAGGCGACAACACATAACTGCCCGAGAGGTAGGGTTGGGATTAGCTAGCCAGGGTTTTCTCAGCTTCTGTCAAAGCAGTGACCCCAGATTTCCCAGGTGTCAGGAAACCAATTGGTAGAATAGGAGAATCCTTATGCGGAACCATGAATCCCACAGAATGCACAATAGAACAGGCACAATCCAAAAGACGTAATCCAGGGGCTTGGTCAATTAGGGAGGCAATGAGTCTGGTAATCAGGGAAATCCAAAAGACAATCCAAAGACAAAATCTAAAAGGCATGGTCAAAAGGCAGGAGCAAAGATTTGGTACCAGGAGATCAATCAAAAGGCTTAGAGAAACACACACAAAAAAAACAATTCTACAGGAGGCTTCTCAATAGTGAGCATGGGTTGTTGTGTGAGGGAACTTTAAATACTGAAGGAAAAGGGATGTGGTTAGATAATTGGTCTGGGAGTGAGAATTTGAGGAATCTGGTGCATGTGGGAATGTGATGGGTTCAATTAGGAATGAGATTATGAAACAGTGGGAGCACAAGGGCCTTTGTGAGGGAGAGTGTGGGGGCATGACACCAAGCACTTGTAGGCTTGCAGCTACCCTAGTGAATGATACACCATTCTTTCATTCAGAGCTGAACCTCTTGTAAGTCATTGCTTGCATGCCACTGTATATCACTGTAAATCATGATAACACAATTATTATTGAATGAAATAGATTAGTATTTAATCCAAGATAACATGAGAGAGATATGGATGATGTAACTGACTGTCACTGTTCTCTGAAAATATTGTGACAACAAATTCAAAGGTGTTATTATTGCTTTACTGTCATGCAATTTATATCTGGGATCAAGAGATTAATATGAATGAGCACAGTATAATGTTCATTTTATTCTAGGGTAATTCCATGCATTTGATCATATTAAAATAAAAACATGCTTTGTGTTCAACCCAAGTGGCCATAAGAAGTGGGACATATTCACTAAGTAAATTGTAGAATGTAAAATTCAGTATTTGGCATTTTGGTTGACATATAGTAGGAGTTTTTGTCATATACCTATCCATTACGGGGCAAGATAGCATAGTGTGTAAATCTCTGGACTCATGACAGATAGATTGTTGGTTCAGATACCTGTTGCAGACATTGCTCCAGTCCATCCAGCTATATAAAATGGGACCTCTGTTTGCTGGGGGTACAGTAGGTTCTGTGATGAACAGGCACCCCATCCAGTTTGGGAGTGTTGTGTTTTCTGTTCTCTTGCCCCCTTCTCTCTCCAAACCGGCATTCTGTCTCTTCACAGTGATCTGTTCCAAGACCAGGCTTTCTAACCACCTCCTATTCCTTTAATCCTGGAGAATAAACATGCACCTTGCAATTAAAGTCTTAATAAACTCATAATTAGAAAATTACCACTTATAAACATGTTTAAGGAAAGAAATTGTATCAATCAGCTGCAGGTTAACCTCAGCACATTGAAGCAGGATGACCAAGTGTATGAGCTATGGCTTTGTTTTAGGCTTGAACAGCATTGCTTTGATGGACAACAACCTGTTTATATGGACAAGGTTCAGTAATCATGATTCTGAGAAATGGTGTTTGAGTTGTTTTGTAATATATGGAAACCATATAAGACCATTTTAGAGCTACACAAGACAACTTAGTGACCCATATAACAGCAATACTGACTTTGATAATAAGGTGTATTCTATTTCCAATAAAAACACTGAGATAAGATGCAAAAATGTTTACGCACAACCAAAATAATGCAGACAAGGCATTAGACAAGGAGGCACATACAGTATGACTCAGTCTGCTAGCCACTATACGCTGCACTCTATCAATAAGAGTATAAAGATGCTGTCTAAAAGACTAACACACAGTGAAATTTCTTGTGAAATTGTCACGGCCACACATAATCAAACAAGCCTCCTTTAATTCCCGAAGGTTAGGAGCTCCAGTGGGATACCCAATACTGAGCACCGAGGTGATGGGAAAGTGCCCTTAAGTACTCTGGTGTGGTGGTGATTAACTAATGAGTCTGCATTTGCGGGAATTAGAGGAGGCTTGGGTCTGATTATGCATGGCTGTGATAGAAATAGAGATTTAACATCATTATGACATAAAGCAAAGGTAAACCATATACTGTATGAATTAGGCATAAAGCCAAATATTGGACCACACTGCCAGAATTAAGAAAGACAAATGTCCATAGAGTCCTTATGTGTTTGAGTTTATGCATGAATTTAAGCCAAAACAATGTTAGCACAACATAAAAAGAAACCTTACATTATCATGAAAAATCAGAGTATTTATAACATTTGCTGAACCACCATAATACAAAACTTCATTACTTCATCCCTGCAATATTGTAAAGTATGTTTAGTTAATCCTCAAGTGTAAATATTTAATAAAGTGATTACATTTTATAAAACGATAAGCAACACTTTCTTAACTTATTAATTAGTTATTAGTAATTCTTTGAAACGATAAACAAAACCCTCAGAGCTAATCTGAATTTCTGTTTTTTTCTGGCTTTTCTAAAAGCTACTTCTATTGTTCCTAAGACAATCACATGGAAAAATAAATTTTCCTGCACCACCAAAATCTCCAACAGATGTCCAGAATCAGGACATAAGAAAGATTACAAACTATAAGAGGCCAATTAATCTATCTTGCTTATCTGGTTGCTAGTAGTTAATTGTGATCTCACCAAGCCATTTTATATAAAAACACGAGTCATGCCATGGTAAGACTGTAAGACTTTGTCAATAATTTTTCAAGATTTATTTTTTGTTCAAGTTTACAAAGATTTAATTATTTAAACAATGTTTTTGTGGTACATTTCTTTGAACCCAGTAATTGCACAGTTATAGATGGATTCTAAAATAGCAATACTTTTTGTATTGAGGTGGCCATAATCGAACTCAATATTATAAATTAGGTGTTACTAGTGTAGTGTATAACTTTAATGTAACAGATTTAATTAATGTAAATTCTGAGCTATATATTTCAGTATTCCATTTGCCCTTTACTGATATTTTATTAAATTGTTTTCATAGAAATTGTAATTTCAGTGTTTTCCCACTTTAATTTTTCATATTCTCTAACCATATCTATCCATTTCCTTATTACTGTGTGAAAGTGGTGTGTGGCTGATAAGACCCTGGCTCTGTAGAGGAAGAGTGGCAGAGGGTCTCTAGCTGATGGCTGTCTCATATTGTGTGAAGATTTGAGAATAGGAGTAGAGTAGCGGCTAGAGGGACCTGGCTCCATTTGTGAAGTCCAGAGTGGTAGAGAGACTATCTAGCTGCTGGACTCGGTTAGTGATCTACTGTAAGTGTGATGTGTGTGAGATAATCTGTTTGTGTTCTGATGCTCTACTTTTGTGAGTAAAGGGCTAGGGATGTGTCAGGGGCAAGACAAATGGAGGAGGGGTGCAACAGACCTCAGTCATGACTTCAGTGTCAAGGGTGACGTTAAGAGTACTGTACCTGGTTGGACCCTATGTGGTGCTGAGACTGTAGGCAGCTACTGTTTGGTGTCCAATCCCAAGGGCGAAAGGCATAGTCAAGGTAGGAAAGCTAGGTTGGGTATCACAAGAGTCAGGTCGAGAGTATCCAAATCCAAAACGCGAGACGAGACAAAATCGAAGCCGGAGAAAAAACAAGGTTGGGTAGCCAGAAATCAGCTTGATAATAGTAAAAGCGCACAAGAGAAAGCCAAAGGTTATTCTCAATAGTGAGCTGGAACTGAGTGGAGTGAGAGGGTATAAATAGGGAAGAGTGTGAGAAATGACAATTGATTAATTAGTGCATGCAGGAATGCGGTTCGTGACATTCAGAGGATGTCATAGACATTAGGAAGAAAACATGTGGAAGGAATACACAATGAGTTACAGTATATCCTGCTGTCCTGCTGCTGAGAGCTGTGTAACTTGGTGTACAGGTCTCTGAACCTGAGACACCATGAACAAAATACTCAGGGAACCTCAGTAAGGTTATTGGTCAGATGGAGCAAAAGAGAAGGTAATACGGAGGCTTCCCTAGTAGTATACCGGTCGCCTTTAATCCTATAGTTGTCCAGATGAGGGGGAGATGGAACGACACCATTACTCTCGGAGGAGAGTACATAGTACCGAAAGTAAGTGCAGAAACTTAAACTGTCAGGCTGTGGTGGCTCTGTGGCTAAGGATCTGTGCCTCTGGCTGGAAGGTTGCTGGTTCCCACTGCCAACTCTTATCCTACTCTGCTGGGCCCCTGAGAAAGGCCCTTAACTCCAACTGCTCCAGGGGCACCATATAAATGGCTGAGCCTGTGCTATGACCCCAAGCTTCTCTCCCTGTCTGTGTGTTTTAAATGGAGAGAAAGTTGGGGTATGTGAAAAAAGACAAATTCCTAATACAAGAAATTGGATATGGCCAATAAAGTGATCTGATCTTTATAAAAAAAAGCATGTCTGTTGACATAGGCCTGCTTGGATATGTGCCCCTACTGTGTATCACCTTGTGTAGAATCACAATCTGAAAATGACATTTAGTTATACTGAACACAATTAATTACTATATCACATTGCTTAAAGAAGAAGAAATACACTTGGTTTTCATTATGTTTACAGATTCATTTTCCTGAAATCCATCATGGAGACCCTTATTTGTACAGGTACTGTTCTTTAAAGACATACTGTACCTACAAAAAAACTCTAGTAGTCTACTATGTGATTAATTAAATAGGAATGAGGAAAAAGCAGACTTCTGAAAACATCTACTGTAAGTGAAATGTAATCCCCCTTTTTGTTACTTTCAAAAGAAATCCTGAGAAACTTCCTGGTATTTGATGAAATCTGAATACAGATATTTACATTTACATTTTTGAACCTATGTCATCAAAGAATATGTTTGGTCATGAGACATGTGTAACAGGAAACTAATTTGAATGATTACACGTCTAATGATTTATGTAGTTTAATTTTATTTGCATAATAAGTGCAGAAAAGGCCAGAGAAAAAAACAACTATTTTTTAACATCTTAAAATGTTCTCTCCCAGTTAGTGCAAGCATTTTCAGAGTAGGAAGAGAGTCTTTTTCATTTCAGTACTTCCAGATTTAAAGAAAGTGAGATTAACTCTAGAATATTACGTAATATTCTGGAGTAGTATTTAGAAAGCAGGTTTATCTCTTGTTGGCTTATGTAGCCATTATGTAGGACTTTGAATCCTTGGAAGCAGGCTGTGTTTTTTTCTGGTTGGTCAAGGTGTAACTTGTATGTTTTATGTTGTATGTCGTGTTGTTTAGTTTGGGTTATTTTGATAAAAAAAGTGTTGTTTCACTATTTAGTGAATTTGTTTACTGATTCAATACTTCTGAATAAAATATTTTGTAGCCTAGATTATATTGTGTTTTTTTGAGTAAATGTCTATTTTCAAAGCTGGCTACCCTTGCCCATTATGTAAAGTTTTCCTGAACTCCTAAAATATGGGTTAATAATCAATTATAACTGAATTGATATGAAATGTGAAATAACCCCTCTTATTAATGTTAATTGTTTTAAAACAGTTATGTCCGTTATTAATGAATTTTTTTCCAATGTGCTCTCTAGGACTGATATCCTAATGATATCCCATTAGTGCTTTCCTGAGCTAATTATACTGTATGCATATTGTACTAACAAGAATGTCTTTAAAAACAATGATAATATTGTGGAGACATGATGTTGTCACCACATGACAATTCCAAATGAGATACTTTATGTCACAATACTGTATAACAATAATATAATTATTTTTAATAATATACTGTACAGTATACAGAATTATTAGCAATTATGGATAAAAGGTAATTGGAAAACAACTAATTTTGTTTTCGATTTTGATGATAACATATTATACATCGTGATTTAAAAAATTAAAAAAAAAACAAAAAGAGAACAGATTAATAAAGTTTTGAGTAGTGATTTGAATGACTTTGTTGCATACTGTAAGCTGTATTGGAGCTGATACAAATCTGCACTATATAAGATCAATATATTTAAATTGTTAATATTGCAATTTGCCCTTGAGGTACAGTAAACACCACTAAAAACCTATTAATATAATTTTAATGATCATTTGCAAAACAGTGATGTAAGTAATGAAATCTAGATGAAGGTGGTCTCCAAAAAATGGAGTAATCAGTAATCAGTAATCAGTACTATATTGTAGTTGATGTGCTGTACAGTACTGAATGGATATCTGTGATTCTTTAACATACTGTATGTGGCTGTCAGGAAATGTAGTTTTTTATCCATGTATTTGTCAGGATACATTTGCAAAGCGGCTGGTTAGGACCCTATACGAGGCTGTGGTAGATTAATCCCGGAAAAGTTCCATAAAGTTCCAAAAGTAACCAAATCTTAAAAAAAGTAAAGCAATGCTGTAGTTAAGGGATTGAGCAAGGGTTTCGAGAGCCAAAATATGATTAGGTTTAAAGTGTTCTTTCCCTAAAAGGTAAAGCAAGGGTTGAGCTCGGAAGAGGCAACCTCAATAGTCAGCGGAGACTGAGTGCAGTGAGAGGGTATAAATAAGGAAGAGCATGTGGAATGATAATTGTTTAATTCAGTAGTTCTCAAACTTTTTGGACCAAGTACCACCCCTAATCCAACCAAAGCATCCAAGTACCACATACAAGTCATCATCTTATAGGAACCCCAGAAATTCTCAATGACCAACATGAGCGCGCATGCACACAGACTCACAAATGCATATAATAAATATTATAATAATAAACTTTGTTTGATATATTTAAATGTGGCTTCTCAAAGTGTTTTACAGAAAAAAAAACAACAACAAATAAAAATAAAAAAGCACCATTTCGGTGAGAGGGGTGAGCCTTGATACAATTCACAACAGAGTCTTAACAGATTTTAAATCGTCAGGCAATTTCTTGATGGCAAAGGTCTCGCAGTGGATGTTGCAATGAAACCATTAATTTCTGGAGCAACCTCTCTAACTCGTGCAATTACACCGCTGTGTCGGCTTGTCATTGCTCTAGCACCGTTTGTACAAACTCCGACACATTTTATCCAGTCGATGCCATTTTCTTCGATAAATTCATTCAGAAGCTGAAATACGTGTTCTCCTGTAGTTCCTGTTGGTAGCAGCTTACAGAACAGAAAGTCCTCACGGGACGTACCCTCAAACTCATATCTAACGTAAACGAGCAAATTGGCCAAATCGACTACAGACTCATCTAATTGCAGTGAAAAACATCTGCTCATCTTAACGCGCTCTGTCAGCGTACTTTTGATATAATCCTTCAACAATTCTATGAATGACTGTGTCTTTCAGGGGGGGCAGCAGGTCGAGCTGTTCAGCAGCTTTTTCTCCACACATAATAGTGTGGGGCTTACCTGCTTTAGCAATCCGCAAGCTTGCATTTTTCCATGTTTCCGTTTTTATTTCAGTGTTTAAGTATTTATTTCATGTGCATGGGAGAGAAACACAGAGACACTCGGTATATTTTTCTCAAATTAACTTAGAACAGTTCTTAAATATTTTTCTGTTATTTTTCAGGCTTTCCTGTACTCACAAGATTACCAGCGTTCGTAGCACGCATTTCTAAGCATTCCTGTGTTTACAACATTGGCATTGTTCCCAAATCACACACATTCTCCTTTCTCCCTATTTGCCGGAGATACAGTAGCTTTTTTAAATACAATTGGTCACTTGCGTCCGTAGCACGCATTCCTATAGAGTGGTATAGAATTACAGAGTATCTCTTGTGTCCACTGAAGTATTCGCGCGCACTGTATCATAGTACGTAGGCTGCATATTCAACACGTATAAAAATACAAAATATTGTAACGCCCTCGCCTGGTGGTGAGGAGGAAGCGCCCCTAGGCGCTCGTAGTACCGCTGGGCATGCTGGGAGTGGTAGCCGGGAAGAGTCTGAGGGTCAGCACGATGACCAGCGGCTGACCCTACCTGTGTAAATAATGTCCTAGTAATTCTAGTGCCCTGTGTAGTCCTGTAAAAGTAGAGTGTGTTGTTAGGTAATTACCACCCTAAATGTGTGTACGTGTTCGTCAGTCTCCTCATGTGTGTGTAGATCCTGTGTTTGGTTTTGGTGTGGTTGTAAAATAAAGCCAGTGCTTGGTTAATCGCGTCTCCACTGTTCTTTAGTTCTGAAAAAGAACCTGCCAAACGCTACATTGGTGTCAGAAGCGGGCAGAATGAACAACTCGTGGCAGACACTACCCGATTCCGTAAAGCGCCGGCTGACGCTGGAAGACGCAGAACCCATCGGCGGCGCACATAGGGAGCCTGAGCAACTCCTGGGTGCGACAGGTGGCCACAGCCCTTACCAGGGCTACCCAGTAGTGGTCCCGCCAGTAGAATTGGGGCGGCCGCCCCGGAGAGAGGATGCCCTCCCTGCCGGAGCCGATCAGCGATTCCCACACCCATCGGCGCGGGTGCGACCAGGTCGCTACGATGGTGAGGCGCCTTGGGAGACCTATGAGGTGCAGTTCCAGCTCGCGGCCCGGACGAATGGCTGGAGCCGGGCAGAGATGGCCGGCCACCTGGCGGCGGCGCTGGAAGGAGCGGCCTGCCAGGTGCTCCTGGATGTCCCGGAGGAGGACAGAGGCGACTACACGGCGCTGGCAGCAGCCCTCCAGCTGCGCTTCGGTGTAGAGGAGGCGCCGGACTTGATGCGGGAGAGGCTGGCCCTGCGGCGGCGCCGACCAGGAGAGCGACTGGGCCCGGTCGCCGCGGATGTCATGTTCCTCGCCCGCAGAGGATACCCAACTTTCCCCCGGGAGGCGCAGCGGGAGATGGCTCTCCAGGCCTTTCTCAAGGCCCTCTCACCCGAGGAGCTGCGGCGCCACGTGCAGCTGGCCGCGCCAACATCGCTGGAGCAGGCCTTGGCCCTTGCTACACGGGCTGAGGTAGTGTTCGGGGTGACTGGCAGCGCCAGCAGATGCAGTGCGCCCTGCCGGCTGACCGAGGCGGCGACGGAGGAATCCAGCGAGGGGGAAGAGGAGCCAGCCCGTGCAGCGACCGCCGCGGAACAGCCCCGCACGCTGATTTGCGAACGCTGCGGGAAAAGAGGACACCGAGCCCGGTTCTGCCGGGCACCCGAACCTCGCTCGATCGGCGTCGGGAAACGGGAACGGGGCGGCTCAGCGCGGGGAAGGCCGCCCTTGAACACCTCAACCCCCGCTCCGGAGAGCGCTGTAAAAACCGGCGCCCCTCACGCCACCGTGGGGCGAGTCGGCTGTAGCCGGGGCCTGTACCTCCACTGCCGGATTGAGGACCAACCCTGCCTGGCCCTACTCGACACCGGTTCATCAGTGACCCTACTTCGGCCGGGCGTTCTCCCCGACACCGAGGGCACCAACCCCCCAGGATGGGAGGCCTCCAGCCTGCGGCTGAGGACCGTGACGGGACAGCTCGCTGCAGTCCGGGGGAAACGGGTGCTTGCCTTCCGTCTGGGTGCAGCGACGGTGCGCCACCCCTGCTACCTTGCACCCATCCAGGAGGACTGCATTCTGGGGCTGGACCTACTGCAGCGAGTGGGGGCCAGGTTGGACTTGGACCGGCAGGAGTTGGTGTGGCAGGGGGAGCGACTGCACCTGGTGGAGGGCAGGTCCGGCGAAGGCCGAGGGACGCGGGCTTGCCAGAGCCGGGGGAACAAGAGGCAGCGGCGGCGGCGGCGTCAGTCGCCGGGGCGGACCAGGCCTGCGAGCCGGGGAGCGAGCGTGCCGGATCCTGCCCCTGAGTCGGCCGGGGGGCCAGACAAGGCGGCGGCGGGGGCCGAGCGTTGCGTGGAAGCGAAGCGTGCCGTTGAGGACCTCTTCCAGCGGAGCTGCGAGGGCCTCGATCAGGACCAGCGGCAGCGGCTCCGGGAGCTACTCGCCCAGAACGAAGACCTCTTTGCGGCGAGGGATGAGGACTGCACCCGCACTGCCCTGGTCCAACACGAGATCAACACCGGCGACGCTCGGCCCATCCGCATCCCACCAGGACGCATGGTCCACGCCAAGCGGACCGCCGCCGAGGAAAAGATCCGGGAGATGGCCGCAGCGGGGGTGATTGAGCCCTCCGCAAGCCCGTGGTCGGCGCCAGCCGTACTGGTTAAAAAAAAAGACGGCTCGTGGAGGTTCTGCGTCAACTACCGCAAGCTGAACGAGGTCACCCGGAAAGATTCCTACCCCCTGCCGAGGATAGATGACGCCCTGGACTACATCACCGGGTCGACCTGGTTCAGCTCCCTGGACCTCCGCTGCGGCTACTGGCAGGTACCGCTTGCTCCCGATGCTCGCCCGAAGACGGCCTTTTCCATCGGCCAGGGCCTCTGGCAGTTTACTGTCATGCCTTTTGGCCTGTGCAATGCCCCGGCGACGTTCGAGAGGCTGATGGAGAGGGTGCTGGCATCGGTCCCGCGGAACCAGTGCGTGTTATATCTGGACGATCTGCTGGTTCATGCACGGAGTTTCGACCAGGCCTTGACGAACCTCCAGGCGGTGCTGGCCTGCATCCGCCGTGCTGGCCTGAGGCTCAACCCCCGCAAGTGCGAGCTCCTGCGGCGGGAGGTGACCTTCCTGGGACATGTTGTTGGACCGCGAGGGGTGGCTACGGACCCAGGTAAGGTCGCTGCAGTGAGGGGCTGGCCGACTCCACGCACCGTCGCGGAGCTCCGCAGCTTTCTGGGGTTGGCCTCGTACTATCGGAGGTTCGTCCGGGACTTTGCCAGCATCGCCGCCCCGCTGCACCGCCTCACCGACAAGGGCCGCCGTTTTGACTGGGACTCGGGCTGTGAGACTGCCTTTGGCCGGTTGCGCGAAGCTCTGGTGGGGGCCCCCGTGCTGGCCTACCCCGACCCGCGGTTGCCGTATATTCTCGACACCGACGAGAGTGACTCGGGGGTGGGGGCGGTGTTGGCGCAGGAGGGGCCGGATGGGGAGCGCGTAGTGGCTTACTACAGTCGGGCTCTGACTAGGCCTGAGCGGAACTACTGCGTGACCCGTCGCGAGCTGCTGGCGGTGATGGCGGCGGTCCACCATTTCAGGCCGTACCTGTTCGGGACCCGGTTCCGGTTGAGGACCGACCATGCGTCCCTCACCTGGCTGCTCCACTTTAAGGAGCCAGAGGGACAGATGGCGCGATGGATAGAGATCCTGCAGGAGTACGACTTCACTGTCGTGCACCGTGCGGGGTCTCGCCATCTCAATGCCGACGCTCTCTCGCGACGCCCCTGCGAGGCTGCGGACTGCCATCACTGCGCCCGGCGGGAGCAGCGTGAGGAGGCTGTCCGCACCGTGGCGGGGGTGAGCGCCGCGGCCACGGCCCGGGAGGGGCCGCTGGGGGTGGGCCTGCCAGACCTGGCGCAGCGTCAGGCAGCTGATCCTGACGTGGGCCCGGTGCTCCGCTGGAGGGCAGCAGGAGTGCGGCCTACACGAGAGGAGCTCGCCCCGCACCCGAAGTCCGTCAAGGCCCTCTGCGCCCTGTGGGAGGCCTTGGAGGTAAAGGACGGGGTGCTGCGCCGGGGGTGGCGGGTACCCTCCAGTGGCGAGGTACGGTGGCAGCTAGTGGTGCCTCGGTCGCTCCGCGGGGCGGTGCTCCGAGCGGTGCACGGCCAACCGGGTGTGGGGCACTTCGGCGGTAAAAAAACCCTGCAGCGTCTCCGAGGCCATTTTTATTGGGGTCTTTGCCACCGGGACGTGGATCGGTACTGCCGAACGTGTGCGGTGTGCGTGGCGCAGAAGGGTCCCCCCGAGCGCTCTCGGGCCCCCCTCCAACAACACCAGGTGGGGGCTCCTATGGAGCGGGTGGGAGTGGACGTTTTGGGCCCGTTTCCGCGCACCGAGGCCGGGAACCGCTACGTCTTGGTGGCTATGGATTACTTTACGAAGTGGCCGGAGGCCTACGCCCTCCCAGACCAGAGTGCCCCCACGGTGGCCGATGCACTGCTGGAGGGGATGTTTGCCAGGCTGGGGGTGCCGGAGGAGTTACACAGTGACCAGGGGCGTAACTTCGAGTCCCAGGTCTTCGCCAGGGTGTGCCAGCGCCTGGGGATTACTAAGACGCGGACCACCCCGCTGCATCCCCAGAGCGACGGGTTGGTAGAGCGGTTTAATCGGACGCTCGCCACCCAGCTGGCCACCCTGGTGTCCCGGCACCAACGGGACTGGGACCGCCACCTCCCCCTTGCGCTCTGGGCGTACAGGACCGCGGTCCAGGAATCCACCGGGTGCACCCCGGCCTCGCTCATGCTGGGCCGGGAAATGCGAACACCGGTGGACCTGGTCTTCGGCCCGCCGCCCGGAGACGGGTCGGCACCGCCGGCTGGACCGGACTACGAGTGGGACCTGCGGCAGCGGATGCAGCGGGTGCACAGCTTTGCACGGACCCACCTGACACAGGCGGGGGTCCGGCAGAAGCGGTACTACGACCTGCGCTGCAGGGGGCCTGCCTTCCAGCCCGGGGACTCGGTTTGGGTGTACAACCCGCGGCGCCGCAAAGGCCTCAGTCCTAAGCTGGCGCCGTCGTGGGAGGGGCCCGCTGAGGTACTCGGGGTGGTGGGCGAGGTCTGCTACCGTGTCCGGTTGCGAACACGGGGGAGAGTGGTGGTCCTGCACCGAGACCGCCTGGCCCCCTACCGGGCCCGGGAGGAGGAGCCGTGTGGGGAGGCTCCAGAGGAGCAGCCGGGGCCGGAGCCGGCCGATAGTGGGGCGTCCGTGGATCGCCAGCCGTCACCGCGGCGCAGCGGCCGCTCGCGCAGGGTTCCGCAGCAGTTGGCCGAATACGAGTACAGCCTGAGGGGGGTGTTCGACGTCGGCGAGACGCCAGACGCTTCAGGTGGGGGCAGTGTAACGCCCTCGCCTGGTGGTGAGGAGGAAGCGCCCCTAGGCGCTCGTAGTACCGCTGGGCATGCTGGGAGTGGTAGCCGGGAAGAGTCTGAGGGTCAGCACGATGACCAGCGGCTGACCCTACCTGTGTAAATAATGTCCTAGTAATTCTAGTGCCCTGTGTAGTCCTGTAAAAGTAGAGTGTGTTGTTAGGTAATTACCACCCTAAATGTGTGTACGTGTTCGTCAGTCTCCTCATGTGTGTGTAGATCCTGTGTTTGGTTTTGGTGTGGTTGTAAAATAAAGCCAGTGCTTGGTTAATCGCGTCTCCACTGTTCTTTAGTTCTGAAAAAGAACCTGCCAAACGCTACAATATGAAAACCCGTCCCGATTATTTCAGCGCACACAACACAGTTCCAGGGTCATTTGGCGTACTACCTGGCGGCACGCCATGTACCACTGCAGGTACGCATACCACAGTTTGAGAACCACTGGTTTAATTAGTTTGTGGATGTTTATGGTGAGAGGTGCTCGTGGGTATGCGGTGACGTTTAAGTGCTTGTGTGCAGTTCGTGACAGTATTTGGCTCATGTTGTAGAACTAAAAACTATACTGTATGCTGTGAAGGAGACACTTCCTGTTCTGTTTTCAATAAACTTATACCATGTCAAATAATTAATGACATTCTATTCCCAACACTTATTTCCAAGGAGGAATAAATATGGGTGTGGGTAAGTGTTTATTTAGACTGTAAGTACATCCTTGCAAAAATGTTTGTTTGCCATGTTACATTTTTATAACAAAAGCTTGGCTATGTATTTTATGTTATACTTTCAAGAAATATGATTATTGAACTGAGAAACAGATGGAATGAAACTACAGAAGCATCTTACACAACCTAATTGCTACCTATAGGACTTCTTTGAGCAGTGAAGGGTTGGATTCAGCATGCTGAACAGAACCGTAGTATACTGCAGTGTACTTTCTTTCGGCATGAAGTCTGATGCACATTCTAGATGGCTGCATCTACTGTATAATTACTGGTTCTTAAGATACTACTATTTAATAAACATTTAATACTGTGCCAATTTGTCTGACAACCACAAGCAACTGCGGTAATTTAAGGATTCACTGCACCGTCTAGCAGTTTTACAGAGTAGTGCATTCGATTATTTAAAAAAAAATAACACCAAGATGCGCTGCTATCTGGGATACCACGGTGCCTACAGCACATTCTAGATGGCTGCATCTGAAAATTTAGATTCAAGGCAATCAAGCTATAATCCATTATTTAATCATACTGAAATAGTTTGATCTGTGGCCATGAATTTGTATTCAAACAAAATGTCCTTCGTTCCAGGAAAGATTGTAATTGTCAAAGTTCATCATATAGGAGTAACAACAAGCACATTATTTATGTTCTTTATCCATTTCCAATAAGATCAGTATTTGAGTATGTGAAGATTTATTCAAACCTCTTGGCAATTCATGTTAAACTGTTTCTTGAAACTGTTCCAAGCCCCATCAAGGATGCGATTTTAGCAGCAAAGAAAATGTAAATGAAAACATGACACGAAGATAGACAACCATGAAAAACACCAGTGACAGATTTAAGGAAATGGGTGAAAAGGAGTGTCTACTTTGTTCTGGTTCATTTCAGTTCAGAGAATTCCAGAAAACATTTTGATTTGGGTGGATAAGACATCTACAAAGCTTTGTGTCCCGGTCCTTATGATGTGGAGATACTTTTTGCAGGTATTTTAATGAGCCTTATTATTCTTGAGGTATCTCAGTTATTATAAAGGTGTGTTGTTTCTTTATACTGTATGTGACTTTGGTGTGATTAACTTCTTTTACAATCACATATTAGGTCTTGCATGCAGGCATCTTAGCTGCTAATCAGTTAATCAGAATTAAGTTACATTGCTCCACATAGCAATGTTAAGCTTTAGAGCAGCAGTTTGTAGCTTAAATATTGCCTTAATTAGTTAAAAGGTACAATAAATCTCCCCAGGTACATTCCTCCAATATCCGTATTCGAACTCTCTTAGTTTAATTTTTTTCCCAGGCAGAAAACGTTTGTGTAACAAGCAGTGGGTAATTTTTATAGCCTGCACATATTGAGAGTAGAAGTAACCATTTTTTTTTTCAGACAAAAAGATTTTCTGTAACAAACTGAGTAATGGTTACATCCTACTTAAAGTGAGAATAAAAGGTTTAATTAATGAATATAGAGGTAGACTACAATAGAGGCGCATATTATTATATGGTGATAATACGCATATCACATTATCACCAGAAAAGTTAGATTTAATATAATATTAAAAATTAAAAAATGAAGTAAATTATAAAAGAGAAAAAAAGTAAAGTATAATAATAATAATAATAATAATAATAATAATAATAATGATAGGAAATTTAGCCAGGATCCCGGGGTAACACCCTTGTTCTTTTCTTTGTATTATTATTATTATTATTATTAGTAGTAGTAGTAGTAGTAGAATCATCAAAGTTCTTCATAATTTCCTCTTTATATTCCAGGAGTACCTTAAACTTTTCAAAGCTCACATTTCACTGTTTTTTGTCATAGAACCTTTGGCTGTCTTAATTTCTGTGGAAGCTAAACAAACTATTCTAGATTACAGACCAAAAAAACCGGATAGCAAGTAAAGTTCTGCACCAAAAAAATGATTGTTTGACTAGGGAAGGTGCTGACTAACATATTTGAAAGTAATCCCCCATTCTTATTCACCTATAAAAAACTATTGAGTAACTCACACAACAAACATAAATCATATAATCCCTAACAGATTGTCATCACATATCGCATACAGTACGTATTGCTCAAATCAAACATCACCTTTTGTTTCTGATGGAAAACAGTTTTGAAGGTAAATTATGAATCTGGAAATCAGGGAAATGTTTTGTTCTTGTGACATACAATGTTTTTTAAAGAGAGTATAAGCAAACCTTGTTCATATTTTACTTTTGAGCAAGAAAAATAAATCATGTTTTCTAAGTGTAATCTTAAAACAAACAATCATAGAATTTACTCCCTTTCAATATTGCTTTCTTTAATATTACCTTTCTTCAAGGTAATATCATTACCTTAGGAACCTTAGTGACAATAACAGTGAATATAATCCAGTGATATATTATGAACTATGAGAACCAAACACACCTCATTTGTGACCGCCAATTCACTATTGCCATCCCACAAACAAACACCAGGCTGACAGATTTTTGTTTTTTTTTTAGTATTGATGGCATTGTTTTATAGTGAACTGTATATAAATATATCACATATTTTATGTTTTAAAATGAATGGAATATTCATGGTTCATGGAATTCATGGAATATTCATGGTGAAAAACATGGTTTTGTAATGTTAAGGTACCACATTAGAAAATATCCAAAATACTTAAAAAATGATGTGAAACTTGAGAAATAATGTGAAATTTAGTCCCCAGTTCTTGGAGACTTAATTTGTAACATAAATATACCACAATACATTTGGTGCCAAGTATGCAGCAGTTTTACAGAGAGGTAAAAATTGACTACAAAAGTTCAAAAATGTTATCTAGAAAAAAGTGTACACATACACACTTTCATGACAACTGTGTTGAGTAAGCAAAGATTTTAGATAAAAGACATTGGTTTACATACAAATTATTTTTGTAGGACCCAACTTTCTAATTTAATATGAGACTGTCTTATTCCAAATTATGTTTTATAAAAGTTTGCTTTTTGTTTTTATACTACAACATAAAAGTAATCACTGAACCACATGTTATACAAAAACCACTAGCAATTCATTAAAGGTTAATCCAATTGTTAACCTTAGTAAGATTTGGTCAACTTTGATGATTTTGCGATACGCTCCTCGATTCAGAAAATTAGCAAAGCTGTATTATCAACAAAGATAATTTATAATCTACAAACTATTTAAAAAACAGTGCATGTGTGTTCTGTAACACCATGTTTCATCTTCTTGCACTCACAAAATATATATATAAATATGTATATAAATATAAATATGTATATATATCTATGCTGTTCCCTGATAATCACTCTTGTTCCTCTCTGCCTTACATTTAACTATACAGTATTCAACTGCTGTACACAGTAAAATACAGTATGTACTGTACATGGAACAGGTTTAAGCTAAATGTGTTCAAAGACTATTTGTATTAATAGAATATGAATACCAAGATATATAAAAACACGCTTTTATATACAGTACAGTGTATTGCTTTAGTATTCACTTTCTTCCCATGATATCTCATTTTGTTGAATTATAATTTGTACATTTTTTTATTTGTACTAAACAAATTAAATACATTCATACATTCATATTCATTCGTATAAGAACGTTCAGTATGCTAATTTTTGCTAATCCGAACATGATGAATTTGTACCTTGTAATTCGTTATAATAAGGAGATTTCACTTATCCGAACTTTGAATTTCGAAAGTGACTGACAGGCGCAATGCATTGTGGTTAAGGAAGCTATGAGGCAGCAGTCTTTCGTTTAGGATCACAGCGAAAGCTTGTGTTCTCATTTTCAAAGTGCTTTTTTGGGGGTTTGTTTGGTGGTTGCTGTTTATTATGGGATCTTAAGGAAGGGAAAAAGATTCTTTAGCGTAATAGTCAACAATAATATGCACTTCGTTCTAGCTGATTACTTTCAGCCGATGATACCATTGTTTTACAGCTATGGTTGGCTATTAGAGTAGAACTAAGTTGTTCACTATACTTGCTATAATGGTCTGTATGGTATTATATGTTCAGGGTGATATTTGAGTTAACTTGTCTTTGGTTCGGAACAGGGTGGAATTTTCCCCATAAGAAATAATGGAATTTTTATTTCCGATTTAAGATCTCTGGCCTTGCGAACAGATTTTCAGGAATGAATTAGGTTCAAATACCAGAGTATGAGTGTATTCTTGTATAAATTGAAATTTGAATGCTTAATAACAGAGATGGCAATGGTGATCTCTGTAAGGTCAATGGCAACATTGAATGATCTACAGCATTCAATGTATGTGATAGAAGAAAAGTAATTTTGTGAAACTACGAATTTAGATTTGCCATAGCAAATTGTTAAATATTTATGCAAAAGACATATTTTATATTTTATTGTCATTTGACTTCTTTCTTCCATACAAGTGTTCAGTTTGAGGATTCAAGATTTGATTTAAAACATACATTTTAAAAACGATTATTTGATTCTTCATGCATTCTGTTTGTTATGCACGTCACAGGAGATGGTGGCATCCTGTGACAAAAAGGTACATGACTAAAACAAAGCTGACATTTAATGGAGTTTAAAAACAAAACTTCAACAGAAGGCCAATCCCAAATCTCACCCATGTCTGCTATATATAAGTATAAGAGTTCTAATCAAGGTTTTCTATAGATCAAGGGTTTCTGTACAGTCTTTCTAATTTTTGCACATTGCACATTCATTTGCAATCCATTTACTCATCAATAATTACTACCCTTCTTTGTCCCATGTTACTCCTCATCTTTTATTGCATTCAGTTCGGCTACTTCCCCCCTACTCATCCGCCAATTTGTCTAACATTCAGTCTCATTTGTGTTTCTGAAACCAGCCATGAATGTACAACCAGATTCAAAAGACAGTTCAAAGTGTTAAATCTTTCTTCAATTCCCCAGCCAGTCAGCTCAGCCAAGACATCACCCCAGCATACTGTAGATCCACTGTCATGATTCCCCAGCCTTCTTCTAGCTCTTCTCAGACCAACCGCATGAGTGAATGAATATGGCTCATATTGTAAGTGTTCTCCCCTTATTTGTCATGTCACATTTTCTCCTCTCATAGCTGCTGACATTGCCACTATATAGCAGCCATCACTCTTGTTTGGCTACCTTCTACTTGATCCTGATGATCTGCTCACAGGTTCACTAGTTGCCTGCCCCATCTCTTGGCTAGCAGCACACCCTACAGCCAGACATACAATACCAGTTCACTCACAAATCCAACAAGCAGCCACCCAAGCATAGAGACCATGTCTCTGCTATTAGCCACCTGTGTCATAGATGTGCCAACTCTCAAGCTCAGCCACCAGGGTCACATTTCACAAAACATTCTTCTACTACATCCCACCAGATGCAATGTCTTTAGTGTTTTTGTCCCTTTCCCTACCATACATTATTAATTAAACTCTAAATACATAATTATTTCTACATCAGATTAAAATAATTTAAACAAAATTCTGCTTTGGCATTCTGTGGTCTTTTCTGCTTCTTGGTCCTGATACCATTGTCCTTATAATCAACCCAAGAAGGTAATCCAATAAACCAATCTATATGTTCTCAAACCTAAGTCTTATAACAGAAGTGGTTCAATAATTCATTGCTAACCTTTCAAGTCCTTTACGACATTTATTATATCTATTCTATCACATTTAACATAATTTAAATATAAAACACTACATTTTACAGGTGCGCTAATGAGAGTGTGCTCACGTGTGGGGTTACAGTGTGGTTTGGCAGCAGCTCGTTGTCTGACTGAAAGGCATTAGAGGGGTTAATCAGGTTGGCCCAGTCCATTATTGGAATACAGCTTCCCTCTATTGTGGACTTGTTATCTCAGGAAGGCTGGAGGTATTGCTAAGGATAACAATCATTCTGATTTTTCACTTTTCTCCCCCCTTCTCTATGGTAAGCATTATAGGAGCAAACATAAGGGCACAAACCTGCAGATTCAGAGACCACACTAATTATTCCCACAAGCTGTCATATTACTGAATTGTTGCTGCTGCTGTTCTTTGTCTATGTTTTAGTGTTTCATTAATGTCTTTGTATTGGAATATACATGCAAATAAGCACTGCATTGCACTTGTGCATATGACAAATAAACTGAACTGAACTGATAATTCACATTATTTAAAAAATGTCAGTAATAACCTATTTTGCATTGTATGTGAAACAAAAAACTAATCCATCCAACTGCAGATAACATACTTAAAAGGAAGTAATCCAGCCTGCACAGTTTTGCAGCTTGGATGTTTTTTCTTATGTAATTAAATTTAATCTTTTTGCTCACAGAATATTTCTAAACTAAATTAATAATTGTGTCATCTGTCTTTTTATGTTGTGTAGTGTGCTGTTTGAAATGTAGTTATGTATGTTTTTAATTTGGAATAAAATAACAACGTTTGTCCCCATTTCAGAGGCAGAAACATAGAAATGCTCATTTGATAGACCTAACAGTAGGGGGATTTGATATTTGACTTGGTTCCATCTCCACAGTGCCTGAATCAACAGTGTCTTGCTGATAGTCTGACAAACCTGCGCTCAGCAAGCTGGATAATTATGGATTACTGGACAACTAAATCCACCCCCCCACCCCCCATCAGTGCTCAGTAATGTCCTTTTAACATATTACTGCTGTCCGCTGATAAAGAAAGTTCAGTTAGCTCAGTGTAAAGCTGCCGTAAAATTGATTCTTGCCAAGAAGCTTAAGTGGTTTCAATTGCTCTACTTTTGAATAGTTTGTTTAATCAACAGACACTAGCCCAATGTCAGTCTTTGACATCCAACTCAAATGCATTTTAAGGTTTGATGAACTGAAAGAACTCCTTCTGTTCACTACCTCAAAAAATCAAATCAAATCTGTTTATTTATCAAATGCACAACAATGCAGCATGCAGCAGTAGTTGCTGGCAATGAAATGTCTTTTCTGTGAGCTCACAAAAATCACAAGAATCACAAAAATCACAAAAATCACAAAAATCACAAAATTGAGGTTATGAAAATAAGGTTACATAATAATAGATGTAATAGAAACGGAATAAAACTCAATATGAGTAGAGCTGCTATGTTTCCATGGTGTATGCAATATATACACGTAGTGCGGTTATGCTGAATACAGTGAAAACTGTGTGTCCATGTAGCCATTACAGGTGATTTGCTAAAGGAGCTGCAGTTTGGCTATTTAGCAATCTTATTGCCTGGAGGTAGAACCTGTTCCATAGTCTGTTGGACTTGGACCGAATCCTTTGATACTGTTTACGGGACGGTAGGAGGGAAAACAGTTTGTGACTGGGATGACTGGGGTCCTTGAGAATGGACCTGGCCTTCTTCAGACATCTACTGTAGCTGAGTAGATCTCCTGGATGTTTGGTAGCTCATAGCTGGTAATAAGCTGCGCTGACTTCACCACCCTCTGCAGTACTTTGCGATCCCGGGCGGAGCAGTTCCCATACCAGGCAGTGATGCAACCAGTCAGGATGCTCTCAATAGTGCACCTTTAGAAGTTGGCCTGGATATGTGATGGCATACCAAACCTCTTTAGCCTACAGAGAAAGAATAGGCGCTGCTGTGCTGTTTTGACCACGGTGTTGGTGTGGTGGGTCCAGGTTAAGTCCTCTGAGATGATAACTCCCAGGAACTTAAAACTGCTGTCCCTCTCCACTGCAGTCCCACTGATGTAGATAGGTGTGTGATCTCCTCCCTGGTGTTTTCTATAGTTTTCTATTTTACCTGCATTTCAATCAGTTCTTTATACATTAATTTGTTTATTCAGTTAGTTCTAGAAGCTGCATACAGTACATGCAAACGTGTTCTGTCCCATCAAAGAGCAAAATATTGAAAGTTTTTGGTCACTCATAGTACATTTCTTGTTAATATTTAATATTTAATGTTATTGACGCAATTAAAAAATCTAAATTTATGCATCAGATCCTAGAATGGCCATAACTGCCCTACAGTGTAAGTGTTATTTAAAGAATTGTTGGTTAGTTAATCTTTAGATCATTTTCACTGAGGCATGTTCTGGAGCTTTTTGGCTAAAACCCATTTTAACTGATCTTTGATCTTTTCCAAGTCCATAATTGTAACTCTATCAGTTTGCTTTGAAATGACATCTTGTTCCATTTATGTCCAGTGTCTAAAGCTCAAGCTAATTAGATATTAAATTCAAAAACTCTACAAATGTGACATACCTAAGTATTTTATGTAATCCAGAGTTAAGACTGAAGGTTAGAAATCAAATTACTATTGTTTGGGTCCTACTTTTAATGATGTTGTCAGGCTAAAAATACTTTAAAACAACTTAGTGACTTAACCTTAGTTCCAGTGATATATTTAACTAAGGTTTCAATAAGATTAATGTATTAGAATCTGTTAAGTCCTGTCTTAATAGTCTTCCTCTGAATCTACTTTATACTTCACCTATGGCTTTAAATAACTACTCACTAAGGTTACAAAAAGTAGACTAAACTATAAGAGAAGGTCTTAATGTAAACCATTCTGTTATATATTTTATTTCATTTTAAGATATATTTTGAGACTCAATTCTGAGTCTTATTCTGCCTTCATAGACAAAATCATATGACATAATTGTTGTTAATGTTGGCTAAACTGCAGCTTTGTATGTAGATATTTTTATTTAATATGATATTAATATGGGAATATTAATATATATAGTTAAAAGTAATGCGTACTGTGTATACATTAGCAGTACACTTTAGTATACTCAAGTCACAACTAGATAATTTAATATGTAATATAGACTAACAAAAATAAGAAGCCAAAAAAGTAAAATATTGTTTTTTTCTCTTTCTTCCTTGTTGAAGAAACAGAATGTACTGTACAGACCTACAGCCAATAAGGGTGTAAAACCAACAAGGGGATATCATATATTCAGAATTATCTGAACAAGAGAATGCGTTAAAGAAAAATGAAGTCTGTGATTGTTTAGTACGTTAATTCAGAAGCACCCAGAGTATACATAGTACCTACCTAAATACACTGTGTGAGTGTCCTGTGACACAGCACCTCTGATTGTGACAAATGTGCTTCTTCTCAACGATGACTCCCACGTTCTTATCAGTCTTTGATAATGAATGATAATGCATGACTAACTGTAGCTAAGAAAATCTTTTCTTCAGGATGGATGCACAGAAATAGTTCTAGAGTGTGATAATTTCATTAATTTGCAGAAATTGTTCTATAAACAAGTTACATTTTTTAGTGCAAAATGAATGTATGAAAATACATTTCTTGTATTTTGTGGGTTTTTTTTTTCAAAATTTCAAAAAGCCTCTGGAGGCCAGCTTAAGGATAATTTAAAAAGAAAATAAATGCAGGTTGGTGTCATGGAGACACTGGAATTCTGATGAGGGGCTGAAAGAAACAGACAGACCACATAAATTCTAAAAAACCTATGTCAGTATGCTTACAGTGTTGGATTTAGAATAGTGTGTGTCAGTGGATGTCACATAATTTCTGTTTACTTAACTAATTAGACATAAAAGCATTAGCAACAACGATGAGTCACTATACAAAGATGAGGTGGAGCAACTAGTGGACTGGTGTACAAATAACAACTTGTCTCTTAACGTAGATAAAACAAAAGAGATTAATGTTGACATCAGGAGGGCCCGGGCTGATCACTCCCCATTGTACTGTACATCAATGGCTCCCCTGTGGAGACAGTTAGAAGCACCAAGTTTTTTGGTGTACATATTACAAATGACTTCACTTGGTCCCTCAATACCACCTCCCTAGTCAAGAAAGCACAGCAGCATCTCCATTTTCTTCGGCAACTGAGGAGGGCAAACATTCTCTCCCCCATTCTTACCACTTTCTACAGAGGTATCATTGAGAGTATTTTGACCAGCTGTATCACTGTTTGGTTTGGGAATTGCAACACCTTAGACCGCAAGACCCTGCAATGAATTGTGAAAACAGCTGAAAACATTATTGGAGCATCCCCTCCTTCAATTCATGTCATCTATCACAAAGCTGTATGCACAAGGCCTCCGGCATAGTAGATGACCCATTCCATAAATTCTTTGCCCTCCTACCATCTGGAACTGGAAAAGATATCGCAGTGTACGGGCCAGCTCCACCACAATCTGTTACAGCTTTTTCCTACAGGCTGGCTTCTCAACACCCTGGCACCTATTTGCACGCACTCTAATTCCAGAAACAGGGTTTAAATTCCCCCAGTGTTAGTGTATATCGTATGATGTATTTTTTCTACTATTCTGTAAATTTGTATCCTACAATGTCTATGTCAGTGTCTTGACTGTAATTCCACCGTGGACCAGGAGGAACGATATTTCGTTCCAATGTATACTTATATATGGCTGGAATGACAAATAAACTTGAACTTGAACTTGAAAGAAATGCTGCATGAGAGAATTGGTGTCACAAAGAAATGCCAAAGGGTAAATAGAAGGGTACTGATTCATAGCACTCCCAACTGTCACCACGAGATTTAGGAATAAAGACAGAGCATATTTGTTGTGACTATGAAGATAATTTATTCTGCTTTTTAAAGAAACAAGATATTGTAAGTTGGGGGAAATTAAAAATCTGTTTCTCTTTAAAATACAAAGGATTTTGTAATCTTATCTGCATTTAGCACTCTATACTGTACATTGCTACAATTTACAAACAAGGTTTTCCAAGTATTGTACCAACAGGAAGGGTGGTATCATGATAACGAAAGGCCAAAATCAACAAGTGTTCAATAATTAATATGACAGTATTCACAGTAACTTGGAAGTCATCTGTAATCAGAAATGGGTCATGTGTTGTCCATACCATAAATACATTTCAGGGAAGAGTAGGGGCACAACAGTTGGTTGAGACCCACCATGGTGCAACCCAGGGGTGGTACATCAAGAGGGGCTGGCAGTACCTCAGGACAATTTGGCTACAGCTTGGTCCAGCTGGGTATGGTATGAGTAGTGAGTTGATCTCATTAATCACTGGAATAAATGTGCTATTAGGGTGGTAGCTGCACAAAGTTTGGAAATGACTGGCACTCTTGACCCAACTGTTCAAACCCCATAAATCTCACCTTTCTGCACCAGGAAGGAATGATTGTGAGTCCAAAGTGCACCACAGCCCCCTCATCAGGAGAGGATATAGAATTGCCAAAAGTACCCAGGCCAGGGAAGAGGAGAAAGAAGGGTCATAAAAACAATGCAGGGAAGTGACAGTCTCCACATGGCCCAAACGTGGTGCTGAAAGACCCCAGAAATAGGGAATGATAACATACAGTATGTCTTGTGAATCCTTGGTAGTGGTCTTCCCTTGTCACAGGGGCCGAAGGCAAAAGATGTAGTACTCTGGCCTGAACCTCCAGAGATGGAGGAAGACAGCCTACTGTTGCCACCCTGTCCAAAACCCCAGGAGTGGAGACAGATAAAAGGTTTCAGGATCAGACCTCACATCCCCAGACATAATAGGGAGGGTTTGCGAAATCTTTGGTGTCTGTTCTAACATCCTCAGCACAAACGGTTGGAGAGGAAGGCTATTAGTTGTGCAAATCAACAAGTGAGGTCAAGCAGATTTTATATACAAAGACAAATTCTAGGTCCCTTTGCAAATAAGGAAACATAATATTTTAGCCTGTATTTTATGAGGCTTTTTAAGATGTAATGTATAATAATACATTAGACAAATTTATTTGGAAATATATTTCTTATATGGAAAAGAAGCATAATGAAATGTTAGGTGCCTATAAACCTGAAAATAGTTTCCCCAACTGAAAAACTTAGGAGTATGGCTTAAAATGCTTTTACCTCAAGCCTTTCATCAAATAACTCACCTTTGCCTGAGGATGTTTTTTTAAGATAGTTTTTTTTGCAAGAATTCTGTTCACTAAGAAACTGCTGCCTCTCTTTTTATAAGCAGGTTCTGCTAGTTTTGCAAAGTAGTTTATTTAAGAGTCTAGAAACTATCACTGCACACAATGTGGATAATTTTGAAGGTACACATTTTTGGTAATCTTTCTTCTACACTTATTATTATTCCCTTATTATGTTTAATTTTTTTTTATTTACCATACTTACATAATTTTATTGGATATTTACTGTATTTTTAAATGTTTACCTTTTCCTGAAAGGAAAGGGCAGATTTAAATTGCTGTGATACAATGATAAAAAATGTCGTTGTAGTTAGTCTAAATAAAACATGACATTTTATTTTAAAGTGTAAATATTTTTTCTTATCTATACAACTGCAGAAAATGTTTTCATAAGAAATGCATTTAGCCACAAAACACTTTAAAATTCTTGAAGCTAAAAAATGTACTGATATGCAGTAAATAGTAAGACATAAAATGTTTTAAATAGTTTTAAAAGGTATTCATATGGTAGTAGAAGGGTGCATTGAGAGAAAGCCACCTGTTAATGGAGAAGAAAGGTAGAATGAGATACACTCAGAGTAATTAGCACTCAGAGGGTGTAATTCATGTGAGCTCTCAGGATAAGCTCTATGTAGCTACTCCACTGGGATAATTAAGGGGCTAATAAGAACAGCCACAGAGTTCTCTTTAGTAATGGCTTGGCTTAACTTCTAGACCTGTAGGACTCAGTGAAATGCTTAAGAAAATGCAGTCACAAGTGCTAGACAGATAAGATGCATTGTTACTAGAAAGGGGATTGTTGTTAACTACCTAAAACATGAATAAAGGTGAGGGAAGTAGGCTGTCCTGCCTATTGTCCAAGGGTTGGTGGTTCAGTTGCTATCCTGAAATTACAACCACATAATTCTGTTACTATTAGTTCTATGCCAGTTATATTTCTCAGGTACACTACTACATTTACACAAACCACAAAATCACACTTAATACAAATTAGTCAAATTACATTTTTTTTAGTTTCTGCATATGTAGTGTCATATAAAATGACAGAGTCCTGATGTTGGTGAAAGAATAGTCGTTAATTACGCTTGCAAGCAGGAGAGTAGCTTACCAAAGCCAGTCTCCCCGAACGGTTATAAAGTTAGTCTTTTTATACAGTGTAACAAACAAAGTATTAGCACATACATCACATGACTTGCTAACTGTCGACTCAGTCCTTTCCGTTCTTATGCTGGTCTAACAGAAAATACCTCCTTATATGGCAATTTGCCAGAACCCAGCATTCACAAAACAGGATGTTATAAGTTCCACATAGACGTTATGTGAAGTCAAGAACGGATTGCAGCTGGAAAGCGTTTCCTGCTGACAGGCAAAGAATATGTAGCTTGACCTTTTGGAGATAAATTGTAAAAAGGATTTATTCTAGATTCTTCACTCCCTCCTTAGAACATATTGTATCGACACCAATAATGTTCTAAACAATGAGATTCTTGTTCTCGTCATGATTATATTGATAATATAACAATAATAACAGATAATAATAATAACAGAGTTAGTTACTTTGGTAAACACAGCTTTAAGACAGTGAATACATGAAATAAAAATGATTAATAGTATTAGGGCATGAAGATATATTGTACCAGTGATCCTTCCCAGGCTCTGAATACAGACTGCTGTGGAAGCCCAACAGACACAGAAACTGTAACAACATAATTATTTCTGTTCACTCAGTCTCTGGTGTAGTGGCTCGGTGACAATGCGACGCGTAGATCCAGCTATCTTATCCTGTCACTCGGATGGCAGAGTTGATATGGTCCCTCCTCAGCGGGGTTGCAACATCTTCTGGGAAGGGTGGGCAGGGTATCTTCTTTACCCACACCCACTCGCCAGATACCAGGTCGGTCGTGTCTTCCCTCTGCTGGAGGTCCCCAAGTGTCTAGCACCTATTCACCAGCCCCAATTAACAACCTACAATACTACAATAGAGAATTAGATAGCAAATTCAACTGTCCATAAGCCAAATTTGGCCCTCCAGGAAGTTTCGTTGGTTGGCCCTTGATGATATTAAACAGGCTCAGTTACACAGTTCTGTTTGATCCAGGCTACAGAGGACCGCAGGCAGAGCATCAACCCACGGTTTTCCTACAGTCTGATGTTTGGTTGATCATTCAGAGTTCTGTTCCTTCGTTCCACTGTTCCTGTAGACTGAGGGTAATGGGGCAATGAAGGTCCCATCTCACCCCGAACAACACAGTCACAGCCCGACGCACCTTCCCTGTGAAATGTGTCCCTTTTTCATAATACAAGCGGTAGGGCAGTCCCCACTGTACCCCCCACACAAGTGTTTGGCAATCACATAGGTAGTGGCCTGAACCCACTGGAAAAAAAGATCCACCATCATTATAAGAGCCCAGGTTTCCCTTTACATAACAGCAAGCTACAATAGCCAATTTGCCAGTACACGCAAGGTCCCTCAGGAGCAGGCCTTTTGAGCTGTAGCACCTGTACCTTTGACAAGCATCACATCGAGATACCACATTGGTGGCTACTGTTCAAACCAGGTCCCCACCCCCACCGTTTTGGGAAAACCAGCACACCATTTGACACACCTGGGACTCCGACAGAATGCATTTGTCGGGCTACAAAGGGCATTAGGCTGTGAGGGCATGCAGGGCATCTGGTGTGCTGGCAGCACCACACCCCATCATCATGCAGCAGCTCCAGTTTCTTTTCTAACCAAGTCCATTTCTGTTTTAGAGGTCTCAGCCTGAATGCCCTGTAGCTGCCCCCTTTTCAACAGCAGAGGTTTCACAGGGGTCTCAGACTCCTGTTCTCCCAGGGCTGCTCTCCTGGCAGTTGCATTTGCAAAGTTGTTCCCCCGAGTTCCTGGAAACATTTCTTTATTATGTCACTTACACTTTACCACAGCTACTTCAGTCGGCAGCTGCAAAGCTTCTAACAATTCAGAGATACAATACAGATGATCCGTCTGTGGGAATCCAGCCCAGGGCCAGTGCCTGCAAGAAAAGCTTGGTTCAAATAATTAAAAATGGTTTCTGCTTTAGGGGTCAAGGCAATTTTGTCTTTAGACTGTACTACCCTTCTTAAGCCAGTTCATCACCAGGTGAACTTGTTCTGAGAAGGAATTCACCCTGGCTTTATTATATAGTTGGTTATATACCTTTTTTCCATCAGAAGATCTAATATTTGGAGTAGCCCAGCCTTATGGATTCACTCACCAGGTAAAACAATCACAATACCCCAGAGCTTTATTGAAGGAGTTCACATAAATGCTATCTCATACAGTAATTCCTTATAAATGCTGCAGGCCATCCCAGCCCAATAGGTCTGGTGTGTCCCCCACCCACATCTGTAATTTACACTGTACATCTTTTCCCAAGCTTATCGTGACAGCTTGTATCTCCATTAAACACAACCCTTGCCCCCCTACTCCTGTAGTCTCCAGCCACCTCTTAAAAAACTTTATATCATATTTTGCTGTTTTAGTCAATAAACATGACAACTGTGCTCCTGTGTTCCCCAATAGGGGAACCTGGACACCATTTACTGTACACTGTAAGATTATTTATTTTTTATTTAAATCCTGAGATACATTTAGGGAGCCAACAAAGGGGTTTCTTATCTTTTAAATCTATTATTTCACACAAGGCTCTTGTTTCAGCTTCTGACATGTTCTTTAACTGTGAAATCAATTCTATTTCTTACAGTTTTCCCCAAAATGCCCTATTTATTTTACAGTAACTGCACACCACCTTATTAGTAGTTTTATCTTGGGGTTTTGTCCCCTTTTTCCCAAAGAGCTAGTTAACACACCCCCCATCTGGATATACCCAATCAGGATATTGATCCCAGTCCTCATTATTTCTTTGAAGGGGTCTTATATCTGGGTATAATTTTGATGTCGCACTATAATTGCGACAAACTGTCGGCTCCTTTTTCTCCTCCTTGAGAGTCTTTTTACCTCCCATTTGCAGCACTCGCACTTTTGCATACATGCTTCACAAGTTATTAAATAAAATTATCTCCACTCTCCGTATTACCAGGAAAGCACAGTTGTACATTCTTGGCAACATCAGGTTTTAACCCACTCTGGTAAATTTGTTTTATTACTGTGGAAGTGTCTTCATTCACTTCCTTTTCATTGGCTAACCCCGAGTATACTATCCATAAAGTTATAACCCTTTCTGTAAAATCTGAAACATCCTCAGTTTCCTTCTGCTGACATGCTGTTACTTTTCTCCAATCTGTTTTTGGTAGGTAATGCTCTTTCACAAATCTTTGCTTTTTGCTTTTTCTGCATATATAACTTTGTTTCATTTCAGTTAATTATTTGTTAAACTTCTGCCTTTGCACCTGATTCTATTTGACTGTTTCATCCTGGTTCTGTCCATGTTCCATTAGACAGACCATATTTCATTTTCAACTTTTCTTCGACATCTTTTAACTTCCTCTTCTCTGATACCCAGTCTGAAACCTCCGTTAGCTTGTCTCTACACCAACTCATCTTAGACCTTTATTAAGATGACTATCGCATAACAAAGCCACTCTGGCTCTAAGTTTACCACACGAAACGGGCAGAACGCTATCCCAGACAATTCCTCAACCCCGAGTCGCAAACAACAACGCAAACCACTGAAGTCCTGGCTTTACTGTGCAGCCCCACACTGTACGGGCGGAACGCTATCCCAGCAATTCCTCTATCTCAACCCGATAGGCAAAACTCACTGGAACCACTGAAGTCCTGGATTTACCGCGTGTCCCTAGTGCACTCTACTAAACGACTCTTTTCTCACAACCCCAGACCTTTTGTTCTTTACTGTCCATCCCAAATGTCTTCCCTGCTGCTTTAGAGACCTCACACCATATACAAATATCTATTTCTGTAATACAACATGGTGTTTGTACTCCATGATTATGTGGTGAATTATAGCTGACATCATATACTTTGCATGCAAAAGCCAAATTGCACCGCATGTCTCAGTGCTTTAGCATGTCTGGGCAAGTGTAGTTATCCCTAAACTGATACTTGGCATTATCATGGACAGATGGCATACTTGAGGGGGTTCATGATAAATCAGAACAGTGTGATTTGTTTTGCATTTGAATAGTCTTGTTATCTTTTTTTTATTAAAACACCCTTTTTTACTAAGAGACCCTTGTTGGCATATATGTTTTTAGTGAACAAGCATTCACATGTGTAGACATTTAACAGTTTATTTTGGTCAAGGGTTAGTTTGAATCAAGATTAAAAAAAAAAACATAAAATGGGCTCATTGGTTTAAAAAGAATGGTATTATCTGAGAATTTAGCTTGTATAATGGAAAATCATTCTAGGCAAAAATAATATTTTTACATCTCTTGAAATGACTGTTTCTGGATTTTCTTATTGTTTCTTTGCATTTCTTGGATGTAAGCAGTGTTAAAACTTAATAAATAAATTATATTTATATATTTTGAAGTCTTTTGGACTAGCCTTCGAATGGAATGTTTAAGTGGGTAAGTAATTAGAGCAAGACTTGGCTTTAATCTGCTTGTCTGTAGAAACAGCCTTGCCATGATGGTGAAGCTTTTGCAAATCCCCATTAGGTGGGCACAGTGGAGAGAGGAGGAAAGGTTGTTGTAAGGTGTTCACTGCATATTTTTATACTTTGTCAGTCATAGTCAAGGTTTAGTTATTGCTCTTGAATTTTAATATATAAACTCCATTTAAAACAAATGTTTACAAAAAAGAATTTAGCAAAACTAGTAGGAAAAGGCACAAATTACCATTGTAAGATTTTTGTAAATATTTATTAGAATAGACAAATTTACAATTTAAGAAAAACAGATTATTGTGTGGTACATATAATGTGGCACTAAATTGTTGTACTGTCCAATTATACACCCGTGATTATTTCCCAATTATAATTGTGTATTTTACTGTGGGCTACAGTATTATTTCACACTGTTTTATTAGTATTTACTATTGTTTTATAATTGTATGCACAGCTGTACCTAGGATCTTTATAAGCTTTGCATTAGGATATTGATGCATCTCCTTTAAGGTTCTGACTTCGGCCAAGTGCAATCTTACTGGAAGCTGCACATTATTGCTTAGTATTTGTGCCAACTACTGTAGTTAATCTCATGTTATTTCTTATGTCTTATCTTGCCACTTTCTTCGGCTGGCACATAATGCTATTTTCATTTAATATTACAGTAAACAGTCTAAAGCAATCAGTTATCTTGTTTTCATCACTATTTTAATTAAAATTGTTAAACTATAACCAGGCGGATGCACTCTTCCAGTTACAGAAGTAACATAGTCACCCTCTGAAATCTAGGCAGTACAAAACTCTGCCACAGCACATCTTGTGTTGCAGTGGAATTCTCTGCTGAATGTGCGTGGCACCGTGTGGCTTTGGGATAGCTACAGTAGCTACCATGATTGAATACTGGCAGGGATAGAATAAAACTGCTGTATATAACTGCTGTCATGTAGAATTATTCTGTGGTGGAGAAACTGGTCTTTTGGCATGGCGGTTTTCTACTGTTTAGGAAGGGGTGCCGTGCATTTTAGAATTCAATCCTGGCAGGGGCAGGAAGAGCTGCACATATTACATGACTGTATTTTGATATTGACCTCCTTACCTTAACTGCCTACAGGTATTTAAGAAAGAAGTACAGAACTTGCTTTCCTTACACTTTCTCTTACTATTACTCTCATTTTACTATTACTCACCATCTTACTATTACTGTCTTAGCCATACAGTATGTCTAAGTGTCATGAGGCTATGTCTGTTTTTAATCCACACACATGGACCCCTTTCTGAAGATCTAGATACACTGTCAAAAGCTATACTTGTGACAAAACAAAATTCTTCAGAAATAAATCAATTTATATTTTCATGCTTCCCAGTCTCCTTATTTCTTTTTTATATATACTTATATGATCAAGTTTCCAAACTGAAAAACATTCTGCTAATGGCTTATAATGTTACATTATGATGCTACAATTCAAGGACCTACAATTAACTTAATTTTAAAGTATTTTCACAGGATACATGTGTCAGACTGGGAGATTCAGAATAGAGCAGAGAGGCTGCAACAGGAGAAAAAATACAGTGCTCACAAGATAGTAAAGAAATGAAAATATGTGATGTTGCTAGTAAGGTTACCAGCACAAATAGAAAAGGAAATTAATGTTTTATTTCAGGATGGGATATGTTGCAATCTCCTGGGAATTCTGGGACTATTCTATGATCCTGAGAACAGCTTTGGCAAAAACAAAGAGGTGCTGTTGGGTTTGAGCTGATATAAGGGTAAAAACATAAAGTATATCAGGTGCCAAACATGTACTGTACATGGTTAGACACCAGTACAATTAAATAGAAGTATACACATAGGATGTACAGTACAGTGGCCAGAACCTGTTTACCACAATCATAGGTTTTTCAAATGATTGGGATATGGAAAAGAAGGTCAAATTTAAGTGGCTTGTTCAGGAGAATTTATTATTCTCTGGCCTAACAACAAATAATTCTTTAGAAGTATTTTTTGTCAGGTCAATGCGTTGCTTTCTTCATAATTTGCTGCAAACGTTTTGCACCATGGGAAATCAGGATAACTACAAATCCCCCCCCCCCCCCCACACACTCTTCCTTTTTTACTAAATTGTATAGCAGCAAATGATACTTAAACTTTAAGATAAAACACACAAGGCAGATCCAATTAATATAATGAAGTAGGTAGCTGCATCTGCATGTGTAAGCTGCAAAGTAACAAGTAAAGGTTTATTCCATGCTGAAAAGAGAAGAAAAGAAAAAGAAAACTTTTTGGCTGTGGAGCCTTCTACGGGTGTGACTTCTTCGAACTTCATCCACAGCCAAACCATTGTATTCCTTTTCTTCTGTTATCAGCATAGAATAAACCTTTACTTGTTCCAATTAATATAATGTTTTCAATGAATTACAATTTCAGTTGTCATTTTTTCCTTAAATTTAAAAGGAAAGTATGCTCAACAGAAAATACATTGCACTTGAACTAGGGAATAACTATTAATGTGCTTAATATTCTTAAACATTTTTGTATTTTAATTAATATTAATATTTTCTATATTAATCAATATTATCAGATTAATATTTTTAAAGTGTCGATTCAGTGTGCAAACATTTAAGTTATAGGAACTTTAAATTACATCTGTGGGTATCACAGTCATGAGTAATGTTTTTATGTAAGGGTATAGAAGCTTGTTTACCATGAAATTAAAATTAAATAATTTTCCATTCAGAGGCAAGTACTGTATAAGAGAGTGAAGCTTATTAAATTTACAGCTGCTATGCAAAGTGTTTGTTTTCAGAAAAAAAAAATTGAGTTTGAGTCTCTCCTGAGGGTAGACAGCTGCAGACAGAGAGGTTTATACAGCAAGCAGTATTGAGAGGACTGCCAGAAGAGAGGACATATACAGTACCTGTGTCTATATTTAACAGATGTTTTATAGAATCAGAAACGTAATATTGTGCTTTAAACTCAAAGGATATGGATATGGGGCAGCATGTCACATTCCTGAGAATCTTTTGGAAAGTATATGGTCTTTCAAATGTGTTTTTACCAAATTTCACTACATAATGTTACACCAGGGCAGGCGGCGGCTTGCAGCCCTTGTTTGCACTGGGAGACAACATCATTCTCACAAGGGATCACCAGCTCTCCCGTGGAGCTGAGGACTTGAGCTGGGTGCCTCTCGGTCTGGCCCTCCCCCAACCAAGCAGGTACTGTACCCAATTGCCCAATCATCAATCTACTATTCATTCCCAAGAAGCCACTTTTGAAGTGCTCCGAAATTGAATCCTCTTAGAAGATCAGCTCCCTGCGCATCAGTCTGACCACAGACAGTGTTCCTGACACTTCACCTACGAGTGCCTGCTTCTCCTCCAGTACCTGATGAGGGCGCCTGTACCTTGAAGCACTACCAGATATTCCAAGTGGCTTTTTATAGCCTGCCTTTTAAGAAGCTGTCTTCCTTTTGCAGGACTCAGCCTTTGCTCCCCTTTGCCCTTTTGTATTTTAGTTGATTATGTGCACCTGCCCTCTGTTTGTCCCTCATTATTAAAGCCTGGCGCTCTCGATATTCCTGGCTCAGCATTGGAAGATGGATGCTTGGAAGCCAGCCTACGAGCAGGTCAAGGAGAGGCCCAATACCATAGGCTTTATCACGGCGTCCTGACTATCTGAGTCTGGGGCTCGGAGCATCTGGCCTTGTTATCCTGTTTTTATCTTCCTGGTTCCTTGTTCCCGTTCTGGATCCCGTTCTGGATTTTAACCTTGTCTGTCTTGGATGGATCACATGGTTCCTGGATTTTGGACTGCACCCCAGATTTCCCGTTTTGAACTTCCCTGGACTTGTTGCTTTCGCCACGCCCCCCGAGCACCGGATCACCTTAGTCACGCCTCCCTATCTGTCAACCCGTCGTATCCTGTTGATCCTTTCCCTGATGCTCTTCTCCACTTACTTCTGGATTATATCATATGCATAGGGTCCTGAACTACACTTTGCGGGAGCCTGGACTGGCTCCTGTTACAAGCCTTCCCTTTAATTCACCAAAAACACCTGAAGACCCATGAGGTTAAGCACTTTGGGTATAGCCACTAACCCCCCACATCTGCCTGCATCTGCCATGAGACTTGCCATGTTGTAACACAACAGGTGTATAAATAGCAAATGGGAAACGCAGGTATAATTGCTTTTCCAATCATGAGAACACTATTTTCCCACTAATAATATCATTATGCATGCGAGAAGTGTTTGAGTGTTTGATTATATTTTTCACCACTATATAAGAAAATATAAGAAGGCTAAGAACAAAAATATGAATCCTGATTATGGGGAGGAGAATATGGTTTAATCTTGTGAGTATTAATGGATGAAGACATTCATAGAGGTACAGACCAATGTTAGTGTTAGATCCCAGTGTGTGTTCTGTGTGTGTTTTTTTCTGTTATGTCCACACTGCTGACCCTTGATTGTTCTCCCTTCCCCATTGGCTCACCATTACACCACACTTTCAGTATGACGTCATCATCAATTAGCTCTCAGCCAATTATATCTTATTCAGCATATAACATGGAGGTTTTCATTAAGGAGAGGCCTTTCGTTTGACTTCGGTCCCATTTGGTTTTGATTATCGCATCGCATCGCATCGCATCGCATCGCATCGCATCGCATCGCATCGCATCGCATCGCATCGCATCGCATCGCATCGCATCGCATCGCATCGCATCGCATCGCTTCTGGTTATTGCTTCGTTGGTTTGTTTTGTTTTGCTTTGTGTGTGTGTATATTTTTGTATAGCTTCGGCTTTGTTGTTTTGTTGGTTTTCTGTTAGTTTCTTTGTACTTTCGTTTGTTTGTGTGTTTATCCTGGTTTTGCCATAACCATGCCCTAACATGTAATATGTTCAACCTTTGTGTTCTTTTTTACCCAGTTCCTGTTGATTACTCTTGTTCTCCCTTATTTGTATTCCTGGTTCACTTGTGTTTTTGTGTGAACTTCTGTGTATAAGGTTAGTTTAGGTTGTTGGGTACACTTTACACACTTAGTTGATTTTGTATTAGTACACTAGTTTAGTATGGGTGAGTGCCATTTGTCTAAGGTGTTGAAGATGCCAAAGACTGTGTGTTTCTGGTTTTCTTTTGTAGTCAGGTTAGCTTTACTTCACCTTCCTAGCCAGCTCCATTTTGTTTATTTTCTTTTCTTTGGCACCACTCTAGTTCCTTACCCTTATCACGCTTCCTAGTCCCTCACCAAAACCCACCTGCTTCCAAAAGAATTATCTTAAATGTTACACCCCTTTACCCCTAGACACTTGGGGTCGTAACAGTTAGTGATTATTTAGGATATATGAAATCTAGAACTGCACTGAAAGCCCTTAAGATTGAATACACATTTTTGTGTTAGGGTACTCACCCACTAGGTAATAATACAAACTGTACTATTATGAGAAGAAAGCTTCAGTTTATGTAGTTTCTGATACAGGAATGCTGAATGTTCAGTTAAAATGTGACGGATTCAAAATCTATACAAAGCTGGTGCAATGTTGAGGGTGATACTTTTCATACTATTTTTATAATACACTTATAATTATAGTTAATTATAGTAATTTTATGTTCAATTAGTCCTGTAAGCACAAGCGAGGCTTTACTTTGCTAATGCTGAATATTTATAACTGTTTCAAGGGACAAATATAGTATGATATGGAAAACTAAGTGATTACTCATGATCAGTTCATTATATAATAGTGCTGACTACTGACTTATTTTGTGTAGAATGCAGGTAGACTAGTGCCCCCACATGTACTGGATACTGGAAAGTTTGTTTCTAGATGACTGGGAATACCCTGATCTTTGGATTGAGATTGAATGTAAACACTGTAGATGAAAGTATGTGCAGCATCCATTTCTTTCAATACTGTATTCTGAGGCTTTGCTGTTGTGGGTTTGTGACTGTGTTCCTCAGTCTAGCTGCCCTTTTGTGCTGTGTGTTTGGTATCCCTGGAAGGAACCCTCTTCTGAAAGCATGTGGGGCTGTGTGGATGCATGTGGCATTTGTCTCTGAATGGTGCCAGTTCATGGTTTGAGAATGCTGAAGCCTTTGCCCCTTCAATAAAGGGAAATTGAATCTATTATGTTGGTCAGCTATTTGATCGATCCCACAATTCCTTGAAAGGATTAAAACTGAAACACAACACTAAAATTGATATATACTGTATATTCTAATATATAGTCTGAAATAGACAAATGCTGCATATCATCTGCTGAAACAGTAGCAGTGACAAGCCAGATCATTCAAAAAGACTTTTGTGGTTGTATTAAATGTACTGTAAAACCCACTTTTGTGCTCTTTCCCTTAATACTACAGCTTCTCACCAAAACTGTCATTCCAAACAGCCTAGATATACAGTAACAGCATTCCAAAAAGCTTGCATCTAAAATGTTTGCTGCCCCACATCACATACGTAAAAATTGCATTATATTTAAATCTATATTTATTCCGCAGCTGTTTTTCTGTAACTCAGTATTGCATTTAGGAAACTATAATTATGAACATTTGTTTCAGTTTATAGAAAAACAAATATAGTAAAAAAATATTTTAGCCAGGAATCATAATCTTTACCAGCATAATTACATTTTTAAGGGAGATGCAAACATCATGAACTTTTTTGATGTTCTGTCTACGCTAAACACTAAGTACTAAGTAGATCAATTTAGTCTGTAAGTTAATTAAATAAATTTGTTAAGAAAGGATGTGTTCATGGTAGGAGTCTCATTGACGTAAACTTTAAAATCTGCGCAAATCTATTACAAAATGCGATTGTCAACTGAAATTACAAACACGTAAAAAAACCTTGATGTGGCCAGATGTGATGCAATTTGAGTTTTTAACTGTCTGGAATTTAAAAAAATCACTAATTTCAGTAACAAGTATTTTGGTAATTAATTCGAATTTGGTAATTAATTTCTTCTGTAATTCATTCCCAATTCCCAAAATGTGATTACATAACTGCCTATAACATCTGTGGAAAAGTCTTTTTATTTATTTTATCTGGTTAGCACAACCATAACAAATACACCACAAGGAAGAAAAAATTCAAAAGAAAGGTACACAAAAAAACAAGGGAAATTGATTAGGTTCACAAGAAATCAAGTGTTGATCAAGCTTCAAATAGCAGTTAAAGTTATTGTCACATTTTCTTTGCCCTAAAAACACAAAAAAAGTGTTCAATTGCAAGATTAAATGGAGGTTAAAAAATTACCAGTTCAGTTACATATTCCGTTTTTACTCATGTGTAATTAACACATTATGAGCTCCAGGGTCATGTTTTATGTGTCACATGTGGCCTTTGGCATAACTGATGGCAGTGTCAGATAAACTGTTTCAGATGTTCTTCTTTCCCACAACAGTAGTCTTGAAACTCTTCAAAAGGATTTCTAAAATACCAATAGCTGCATATTAAGACACTCAGACACTCTTTTTAGATGCTATCATATACATTAATGAAGGTTCTATTATAATGTATATCCAGAAAAATGTACTTGAAAGTAATTTGTGCAATCTTTAAAAAATACTGAGCTTTTTATTTGCCCCCTTACTTGTCCAATTTTTTAATTGGTTGTGTGTCTGCATGCCTAAAATAATTGGAATAAATTGAAAAGTGCCTTAAAAAGGATATACTTAACAATAATTAGTACACTTAAGAACTACATAAACTGTATGTCTGGAAAGCATACTGAAATATTTAAATTAATATTTGTTTGGCTTAAATACACGTTTGTAAATTGGAAGGAAAATGTAACCGCGTATATTTACAAGCTAATTTAATTTATAAAGCTAACTGATTCTTAATTTAAGTATTATTTAATTAATTGATTGATGTAACTTAAAAAGTCATATTTTTTCAAGATCTAAACAATATAGATAGGTTTTCAAGGTGTTAACTGAAATTAATACAGTACAGTTGATAAACGAATGAAGTTCAGACAGACAAAATACACATTTGAACCAAAACCCTTAAGCAACTGGTTTCTTATAGCTCAATACTACCAGCATTGGAATAAAGACTGTTTTAAAAGGAAAAGACCTAGCAAACAATTACAACATGATAAAAGAGTCCAAAACTTGATATACAAAGAATGAAGGGGATGATTTTATTCTAATTTCTTGTCCTTTGTTCAGCAGTCCTATATGTTTGAAGGAAGGGAATATGCTGGGCACACTTCAGCTTGTGGAGGTATTCATTGCAGAATGGAATGTCATAGCAAGATAGGTCTTTTCTGCCTCCTCCACTGTTCTGGTATATTTGTTCACGCCAAGCTTTAATCCCTCTTTCCTTTTCTGTGCCTGAAACACATTTTAAATGAAAAACAGATGATGAGGCATTATGCATTTTACAGATGAAGCTTCAATACCATGTTTAAATACATAATGGTTTCATTAAATGTAATTATATCACCTAAGAGCTTTATTTTTGTTCACAAGTATTAATATCAAAGGTAGCTTCCAGTGCGGATTCAGTATTTCATGTGCTTCAAAATTCAATCCAAATAACATGTAGCATCTCTCTCCTTCAGGAAGTGGAATGAAGGTTCCAAAGGTCTTTTCCCCTATTCTGTGTAATACTTTTAACCAGGGCCTGAAAATCCATCTTTAAGTGCACAATCACAGGTTTAGAAATGCAGATGAACATCTGTCTGTGAGGGACAGTTCTTTTTTACTCATTGGATCCTGAAGTTGATGAAGCTCTTGAAGTTAAAAAACATTATTGGACAGTTTTATTATGTACAGATTTGTGTATCCTAGTAACAGTTACTTTGACATAATTCCAGAGAGACGGGAAAAGTGGAGCTGTAGAACTACAGTATATATATTTAAAAAAAATATTCGGTTTAAGGAAAAAATATCTTTATTTATACAGGTCAGTTTTATTAAGAATTGTTTTAAAGGTATGTTTGGAGTATGCTGTAGATTACCAATTGCATCTATTGATTGTATTTCAACTATGAATAAGAATTAATGTGTGAAAGGAGCAAAAGTTGATATGGGACATTTCAACTTTCCCAAAAAAGACACGAAAGACCTACAGTAATATCAGAAGCAGAAAGTAAAATGGCAAACATTGTTAATGATAGCTTTCTTGGCTAGATTATCAGAGCACCTAAAATAGGAAATTGTCTTGTCTTTTCAATCAAGAAAGAGTAAAACAAACAGTAATGAGAAGATAAACAGGGAGCTATGTTCATAATATGGTGTGCATTGAATTATGTTGTAAAACTTTACAGATTTAGTGCAAATCAAATGATTACAATTTTCAGAAAAAAGACTTTGAAGAAATGAGACATAGTTTAAAAGAACTAAAATGAGAAGCATAGACATGAAATCTGTAGAAAATGGATGGCAGCAATTTAACAAATTCTGTGTATAGAACAAAATGTAGAACAGAGAGTTAATTAATGCTAAAAACAGTCAAAAAGGAAAAACATAAGTTAAAATGAAAAAACTTTCTAAGATATTTAAAAAAACATCAGGTTTCAGTTTAAGAAAAAGAGTATAAGGAACTGCAAGCACAGGTAGAAAGAATAAAACTTGAACTTAGGAATATTACACTGGGAGCTAAAATAAATTACTTATTGCAGTCCAACAACAGTCATCCCATGAAGAATGAAGTACGTTATTCAAGACAAAAATGCGAAAGAAAAAAGAAATGCCTTATGTACAAAATTGATATTTCACTCAGGTGTTCTCTAAGGAAAGAGTCAATAATATGCAAACAGGCAAAAGAAGAAATTGTTGTACACTTGTTTTTTTCCCAAAGGGAGTTGAAGTGTCATCATTTGGTCATTGAGGCCCTTTGGAAGATTAGCGAGTTTTGGAACAATGTGGGAATGCAAAAGTATTAGTCTAGAAAAGGCAGAAGTTGTTAAGATACAAGAAGAACTAAAGATAAATAAATTCCTAGATTTGGTCATTACAAATTACACTCAAGGAAATAAAAGATTCTGAAGCCACTGACAAAACATTGTCATCAGTGTCTTAAATCATCAGTGATACTTAGGAACTGGAGACTTTTTAAAGTAATATATACATAAAAAGTGTGAGAAAACTTACTCAAGTACTAAAAGAACAATATGTCTGACTTCTATTGGTCATAAATTTATGGACAAAAAATTAACTAAACTTGAGGTTCTATATATGGAAATAATATCCTAGGAAATATTCAACATGGATTCAGGAAAAGTAGGCCTTACCTGACTTACTTGTTAGAGTTCTTTGAACAAGCAACAACAGTAATGGACACACAAGAAACATATGATGTAATATTTATAGATTTTTTGTACAAATTGTACATGGTAAGCATTCATGGAAATGTTTTTGAGAATTGTTTTTTTAAACAGAAAACAATGCATACAGGTAATTGAGGAGTACTTAAATTGGGGTACAGATTGGAGAACCACAAAAATCTGTACTATAGTAGGACTGCTAATGTATTTAATTTATATCAGTGATCTACTGTATATTCTGGTATAGGGTAGTTAAAATTAGTAAAGTTTTTGGATGATACCATATTAGAGAGATTATAAAACATTGCAGAAGTGTAGACAGAAAATGAACTTCAAAAGATTTTGAAACAATTCAAGATTGAACAAACACCTGGGAGGTGACATTTAACGCAGACAGGGTTTAATGAGGGCTTAGTTTTGCATGTTTTTGCATGGTTTTGCATGTAGGCAGCAAAAACAAACAATAAATACAAAATGGGGAACACTGAGATCTTAAAGAAAATATCTTGTATATATATTCTAAAGATTATAAAGGGACATTATAGAATATTCAAAATCCTCCAAGGCACTGAAATAGTCAACCCAGCAGACTTTTCATAGAATGAAACAGGGGACAACAAAACTGAAACTATCCAGAAGATTATTTAAATCCAATTAAAAGAAGGACTTCTTTAGCCAAATGTGTTTGGGAGTATGGAACAATCTACACAGCCATGTCAGTATCCTGGCCTCTGTAAAAAAAAAAACAGATGATGAACAGATGGACAATATTATCATATTATATTATATATTGTACTGCTACCAACCAAAGGGGCCAAGGAACCAACAGCTTTCTCTCATTTGTGGCCTTTCTTGTCTTCTTATACATATGTTATCTTCCATTTTCTGTTTTTTTACAAATGGTTCTGGTGACTTTGCTTAATCTTCTCCCTTTTCCTTCGTGATGGAATGCCAAAATAAATCTGATTATAAAGCATTTTTAAAACTGGCACACACAACAAGTCAAGTTCATGGGTGACAGTAGCGTTTCCCTTTATTTTACTTCCTTCCTTTATTCATAGAACTGAGACAAAAGGCAATTCCCAGCAGCTACGTTTCTTGGAACTCTTTTACCAATCACTAATCACTAATGTTTATAGGCTTGCAAAATGGAAAAGAGGCACTGTCTCTTAATAAAACAAATCATGACGAAACACCATTTTATTGCTAGTTCATGTGGTCAGTATGTTATTCAAGTCTAAATCCTTATTATAATATAATTAATATAAAGAGCATTTTTTAAAATATAATAATTAGGAATAATTGAATTTATAAAATCTTTTTATCACAAAAAGCTTTACATATACGAGAGGGCTCACTTCAACCACTGAAGTGCAGTGAATAAAAAGGGTGATGTGTAGCACCCATTATGTGCCAGCAGACACACTGCAGAGAATATCAGACAAGAAGGGAATTGCTTCACCAGTTGTTCTACTGGAGATACACAATAAGACCAAATTGTATTTATTGCTAAACTCCTATGTTATAGTATCACTGGTCATCATACTTGGGTGTTAATTTGGAAATTCTGGACCTGGGAACAGTGTCACCTACTGGTCCACCAATATCATTTACAGCAGCAAACGTGACAAGATCAAGCTAGAAGGTGGTGTCTGTAGTATGTGTTGAATATCACTTGCAGTCATTAAGAAAAAATATAAGACAGTGCAAAAAGACCTGGGGTCTTATTTTGTCATTTTTGTGTTTCCCTTACTGTATATAAAAGAGCAGCATTTATCTTAGACCATGCTTCAAAAGATCTTGACTATAACAGTAAGAAGACATTCTATCCTTAGCTTCCCTAAACACATTTTGCCAGAACTCACTGAAACTACTAGGTATATTACAATAAATTAAAAAACCCTTCAGTTCATAGCCTGAATTAAAAATAATTTAATTTATATTTTCATTTATTAAATTAGATATTTTAATATACTGTAGGCTGTGAAAGGGGTATAATTTTTAAATTGAATAGACTGTGGGTTTTGGTATTATTGCAAAAAAAAATGTTTTTCTTTTTGCTATATATATCTTTGCTAATATCTATTTTTTACATTACTTCTGCTGATCTCTGTGCATGTGCTCTTTGAGTTGTACCTTGCTTACTTCTCTCTGTTTGTCTTGGCAAAACCCAGAGACACATAAAATACAGGTGATTGTAGGGTTATTACACAACCATAAATTACTGTAATGAACCCAAGTGATGAAGTAGAAGGATTCTATGCAGACAAGAGAGAGAATAGAGGAAGAAACAACACAGGTGTCCAAACCGAATCAACAGGCGGGTTCGTGGTCAAGAGCAAAGGTAAGTTCCAAAAGCCGAATGTGGTCGTACAAAAGAGGTTCTCAAAAAGGAGCAAGGTAGCAGCTCTCTAGGAGAGAAATCAATACAGAGCAGCGAGTAGAGAGTTTCAAGGGTTTAAATAGAGCTGAGTGCAGAATGGTACAGCAGGTGGTGATAGTTTAACATGTACAGTGGCGCTTGTTGTCATTATTCCATTGCTGGAACTGGTTAGCTTGTTTGTGGGTCGATCTCTGATGACTGGCGGTCGTGACGTTTACTGTGATTCACACAACAAACAAACTTTTGTAAAACATTATTTTACATCTTACTTTACATTAAATTTGATTCATTATTTACATAAAACTAACTAATATATATGACAACTACAGTATATGGTATAATGAACACAATGTATACACATACATGTCATTTGTTGTTATTGGTTAAATATGAAAAATGTATTGTTAAATATTTTAATTACAAAGGTTTACCTCAGGCCACTTCTAAATTATTCAAGCCCAGACTTTTAAATGAAAAAATATTGAACTTTACCTGGTATGGTATTATCCAAAATAAATCCAAAGAATCCACCAATAAACATATGTGTTGTGAAGAGAACCATTATAACTTGGTCAAGTTCTTCAATTCCTGAAAAAGAAAGTAGAAACAACTTCATATTGTTCACAGTTTTATAAAGAGGAGTCCTGGGTTTCAGTCAAAACTATTTATGAGTGATCTTCAAATTCAAAGAAAAAAGTAAAAAGAAGTGAATAGATAATGTGAAAGAATGGAACAGTTGCAATTGCTTAATCATTTAAACCCTTTGCTGTAGCAAATGTTAACACAACATAGGTGCACAAAATTACCTTAATGGCCCACACCTTCAGATGAGTGTGCATGAATAGTAGTTTTTAGGGTTTATATGATAGAGATTCAACAATGAAGCCCTAGGAGCTTTCAAAACATCTCTTGCTGAAAAGCACAGATCAAGAAAAGAGAATAACACATTTCAAAGAATCAAAATAACTTTTTGAATGTGGTGAAGTTGATCATTAAGAAGTGAAAGACACCCACACAGTCACTAAATCCTCCAAAATGAGCAGCCAAGCAAGGAGGAAACTGGAAAAAGATGCCCCCGTGTGGCCAGTGGCAACTTTGAAACAGTTACAGAGTTCAGTGGCAGAGGCAGGAAAAAATGTCCATGGGTCAACAATATCTCAAAAAAGGGATGGAACAGAAAAATAAACATCTCAAATCCTGCATGGGGTTTGAACAAAAGGCTTTGTGGTCTGACAAAACAAAATAGTTTTTTTTGTCTAAATGCCATCTTAGTGTTACATCTGATGCAAACCCAACATAGTACATTATTCAGTCGACACCATTTCTACTCAGTAAAAATTCCTGAGGTGAAGCCTAATGAGAATACTTGAACATTACTGTCCATGAGCAAACACCAAGCAAACTAAGAGCCTGAAAAAATTGTGTCAATAAGAATGAGCATACAATGCACCAAGCCTGCCAGAGGTGTTTTAATCAAATATTGAGTTCTCAGGTGTCAATATTTATGCAATCAACATATTACATTTTTTCTCTTTAGTTTAAATATAACTTATTTTACCAATAAAAGACTTCAGTTTAGGTTTTTCATTAAATATTATTAAATTATTATTGTATATACTGTATACATGTATATACATGTTTGAAGACAATATTTTTTAAAAACTGCATAACCTACCATGATTAAAATACATTTAAACATTTACATTTATAGTATCTTCATTTGAAAGCATTCATAAATAGAAAAATATGCTTAATGAAATCAGTGAAACCAACTGTAATTAATTTAATTTAAAAAAATCAAATGTCAAGTTTTTTGTAAATTGTAAACAGAACCATTTGAAAATCAAGAAATGGGTTTAATTTCTGAAGGAGCTATGACATTCTGTTTATTTTACGTTATTTAAACAAGTGAATGATTAAATTTGAGACAAAGGGTAATATGTGTGAACTCAACAAACAAAAAAGCAAGAGATGCACAAGAAAACATTTTATATATGTTAACAGGAGATTACTACTACCACACGATTAGAAAGGAGATTATGGTTTAAGTAATCTCAACCTCAGGAAACCAGACAATTCCCATCAATGGCAGATAAGCTTTACAGGGCAGAAGCAAGATGACCTCAGACTTACTAAGGATAAGCTGTTTTCAATGCATAATCCCAATGCATTTCTTTTAATTAGTTTTTCCAAATTGGAAGATATGAACAACTGTTTACACTGTGTTTACATCACAGTAAAAAATATATATATATACTGTGTATTTTTTATACCGGTACATTCTGTATAGCAATGTGTGACCTTGCACAGATTTATGACTAACTATCCATTTGTAAATCTTGAAATATGATTTTATTGTGTACTGATGGCATTACATGTGGCTAATATTTTCCACCACTTTTGTTTAAGACATTAAAATAACATTCATTACAACCTAAAAATGATTATAAACAAGAAGCCGTTTGGCCTGTTTAGCTCATTTAATAGTCTGTAGCTTATTGATCCAAGGATCTTGTGAATCATTTTTTCTTTTATAAACCCAATATGCATCAACATCTGGCCATACTCCCATAACCCTTTGTGTTGAGAAAATTCCTGTTCTTATATTAAAGTACAATTTCTAGTAGTTTCCTATTGTGTCCATTGCTATATTTTCCATTCTTTATTCTGAAGAAATTCACTGTCCTAAAACATATATTATTATTATCATATAAATAATAATATGACAACATTTTCTTTGCAAAACTATTTTAAATCCTTGGAAACAAGCCGTAGAACAAACCATATTTGGTGATATTTATTAGGGAACTGGCTGCACAAAGCAACTAAGCAACTGCAAAAAATAAATAGAGCAAAAATGCATTGCTGAAGACATGGTGTGTCACAGAAGGCTTCAGCTTTCTCAGACACTTTTAGCACCCTTTTAACAGCAATGGCTTTCTGTACTGGAGCAATGGATTAAACCTGAATGAGAAGGGTAAAAATCAGCTTAGGGGTAGAATCAAGAGAATTTTGATGAAATTGGTAATCTGGACTGGAAAGGTATGAGAATCTGAAGAGAAAAACACAAGGAAGGTAAATATGGAGTAGGTGCCAAGTGTATGTGCAATACTTATATAATAATAAACTATAGTAGACTCGCATTTCACGCCAAATATTGTTATGCAAATGTGTGTATTTGGAGATAAAAAAAAAGAAAAATCAAACAAAGCAGAAATGGCCATTTCAATCTGGCACAGCACACACCTGAGCTACACTTTGGGAACTAGTCCTATAGCACACTGGTGCTTTCTTTATTAGTTCTTTCTTTTTGGGGTAGTTTCACCCTAGTAAAACAAAAACTAGTTTGGAGGGAAAAGAAACAAGTATGAAGTTGACAACTCTCAAACCATCTGGTTAGATAGAATAGAGATGAGCTTATCATCATTGTCTTTATTATACTAATCTGCACACTCCTTTCATATTCATCATCACTAGGAGATTATAATGAGTGTTCCCTACATTTTATTATTATTCGTTCTTAAGCTATTTTATATACTGTACAGAACTGTATTTCATAATACTTCTAACTACACACATAGATATATTACACTAACGATTGAGTTTACTTGTTTAAGGGAGGGGAATAGGAGGGTCTAAAGGGGCGTTCTTTCAATTGTATATGTGATTTTGAGAACATATGTCCTACAGTATGTCAGGAATCCAACCACTGAGTAAAACACAAGTCTACTATACATAATGTTTTAAAACACCTTTAAAAGCAACCATCCTAGAGAGTTTTAGAACATCTTATATGCATGTATGACTGTACAAAAATTAAAAATGACAAATGTGAAAACCCCAAAATCTAGAAGTTTAAACAATCACAAAAACAAAAGATTTAGTCTTTTCTAGCATAAACAGCATCAACTAAAGGCCCTGCCACTCAGTGTAGAGAGAAAGTAGGAAAACATAGTCAAACAAAATTAACTAAGTGAGGTTCACATGGAGGGGAATAAATACATAGCATAACAGCTTTATATTAAACATCAGTGCCATGTAAGATCATTAATAATAAGCAGAGATACAAATCCATATTTTGCACTTTGGGATGAAACTCAAAACACTGTGCTGCCATCTGACAAGATTACAGCATTAGTTTTTCATAACTTATGAGAGGAGTCAAATAACATGACTCCAGTCTTAAGACACAAAAATAAATAGTTTCAACTTAAAAGGGTAAAAAAATTGAATCAGTTGCAACTCAGAGCTTACATAATGAAAAAAGACAGAGGATCATCAGGGATTTTATGTTGAAATACATTACTCTGGTTAATCACAATAAAGAATGTACATACAACACACAGAAATAAAGCATAAGACGAGATAGTAGACCGAAAGAGAAACCAGAAAGGTGGGACACAGAAAACAGACAGGGAAAGAGGGAACAGAATTATTCTAGCTGAGAGGACCTTTATCTGATCAGTCTTGGAGACCAGTTTCTGATTAAGTTAATGTTTTTAGCACAAAGGGTTAGATACCCTTTTACTTTTATAGAACAATTGTAGGAAGAGAGATTTAGCACATATTCTGTTAAATTAGGATGCATGGTATTTCTCTTGCTGGTCTGTTTGGGCATTAAAAGGGATGTCAAGTTACAAGGTTAGCATTTTGAACTTTCTGGTCTTAAGAACATACAGATGCAACCAATCAAAATGCTCATCAAAACCTGTTGCTTTAGTAAGATAGGTGCACTATGGCGTGTTATGATTCAGAATGCCGAATCATATTGCCCAATGAATATTTGCTGCTCTAAGAAGATTGATAGGTGGCACCTGTGGTGTGTTAGATAGAAATGGTTTAAATATAAGATATTAATTGTAAGATTATGGTAGTTACTCAGAATATTATTGCTCTGAATACTGGCAAGCGAAAGGGGCATGTAAAAAAATTAAGCTGATTCACTGCAAACTACACACCTTTGCCAACATTTCATTTGTATTAACATTTTCTCACATTTTAGTTAAGAAGTTTATCATACTTGTGTAAAAAATCATTACTCTCTATTGAATCTGTAATATTTGAACACCATAACTAGAGTGAATGAAAAACAGAAGACATAATTAACCAGTAATATTATAAAACAAAAAATACTTAATCACAAAAAAAAATTAAATTAAATAAAACAAAGCAGACGAGAGTACATTTCTTGGCAACTTTGTAATAATATGGATATAGTAATAATATTACTTAATAATATTTGTTAAGTAATAATATGGATAAAAATCCTAAAAAAATCTTTCCTCTTATAACACAAACATTAACAAAATAGGTGTTCAAGTGAAGTAAAAATCTAAAATATGAGCAGTGAGATTTCTATACTTCTGTTGTTAGGATAATGGAACAGGTGAATGGAGTTTGTACACATTAGAGTTTTGTTAGTAGTACAGATTAAAATGAATGAAATTTTATTTGTGTAGCAAATATGTCTACTTTTATCACGGTTGGCTGCTAAGACTACTTCAGAATTATGGCCCTTTCCCCTTTTGTTTATTCTTTTTTTTTGTTATAAAAGAAAAGAGAAAAACATAATGCTAGTAAGTGTTCTGACTTGTTCTGGCCGCACCAGTACCATGAGAAACCACCTCAAGGAAAGTGGCGGTTTAAAATGTGTATTCTGTAAAACAATGAAGTTGAGGTTTGTACATGACTTGTTTACAACCTATAAAAGTTAATTTAATGTCATTGCTCCTTGTGTCTTTTGTATTTGATCAATATGATCCTGATCTTTTTATGCTCATTTTATTAATGATTCAGACATAAAAATAAAATTAAGCAACTTTTCACATGTAACAAAATACAAAAAGATTAAATATTGACATTGCAAACTCCTTATACAGTGCATATGTTATATACTGTATAAAGAACTCCTGTATTTGTATTTCTTTTCCATTTTAAACACCTTTTCTCAACAATGTCTAGTTAATATTCAAAGTCTAGGTACTGTAATTGTCTCTGTGAGGTACATTTCGGATTTTGAGACCTTTCATATTTGAACACTTGGGCTTAATGGCTTTTGCCTGTTTGCAGTTTGTTCCAGCACTGCAATTGTGACAGAAATAAATAAACACATTTGTTTTTGATGATAGTTCCAGTGTGTTTACCCCAAAACCAAAGTCTTCATAAAACAAATGGCTGTGGGAGCCTAGACCCAATATATGCAATCAAATTGTGAAAACTGAATCTAGTCTAGTCTGGCAACTTTTTTCCACTATTACATTTTTCCCTGTAAAGTTGTATTAAGTCCATTTAATTTGAATGTTTGTGAAGTGAGATTGTTTGTTATAGAACCACATCCATAAAACAAACAGATAATATATCTCTTTGATAAGTGCCAAACTCAACTCAAATGTCAACTTTGCCCCAATCACTCAAGATAACTCCCTTTTCTTTTCCTTTTTGTGATTTCACCAGATATTTTGTTTCTCTTACTCTATCTATTTCTTCAACTTCTTATATGTTTTCCCTTTATATCTGGTTTAGCCCCCTCCCATAATGTTAGAGGTATGTTGGAACAGCTGAATCTCAAGAGTGTCCTCTAGAGCCACTAGAGGGCATCTTAGGGATGCTCAAGAGCAGGGGTTTCAACATGCAGCCATCTGTTCAGCCCACAAGGCAATTGCAGTCAGAGCCGTGAGGAAGGATTCAATTTATGTTTTGTCTGAGCCTGCATAACTCGCACACGATGCGGGTGCCCTTGGCAATGTTACTGTAACAGTTTTGCATACACAGCACTCCCTGTGGTTCACAATGTCTATCGCAGTGCCCTTATAATGTCAAGCATGTATTTAAACAGTCTATGCATGATATGTCTCTGCATGATAACAGTGGAAAAAAATGACAAGTTGAGACCTGTGTACTTTCTCTGAAACTTTACTTTTTTTTTTTACTTTACTTTAGATTTTTAACCATAATAATAATGGCCTATAATTATGTGATTCAATCAAAGAAAAGTAATATGTGGTTAAGGAGAAGTTTCTTTGTAGAAATGAATTGAAAGTAATTGTGCTTGGCTTGTACAAGTAAGACTAACGAGCAATAGCAATAATTGTAGAATTGCAACAATTTTGCTATTGTTATATTGCTGATATCTAGGAAATGAAAAGTACCTCACGTTTTCAATGTTTCTTTATGTCATGTAATGTCCCTTGAACTTTGCCTTTTGCCAATCCTGTTTTGCACATAAAAACACAAGCTCTGCTATTTATGAAATAAGGCATGCTTCTTCACACTTACAGTATCAGCACATGCAATGTTGGCCTTATCAGTCTCTTAAACAGAGTTTACAGGTAATAACTAACAGTAATCACTCATATCAGAGCCTGTACAACTTGCTTTTCAGACCTTCAGCAACTGATATACAGTTTATCAGCACATTCCCCCAGTTGACAAAGGTAATGGGTTTCTAAATTAGCTGTCAAAGGTGTTAAAATGTAATATAACGGAAAATGAAATCCCATTACTTCATAAATATAAGCTCAAACCCCTTTTGCAAAGTATAGAAAATTGCTCAGTATTACTTATTGTCACCTTAACAGTAATGATCTTTCAAAATAAGAACACTATTGCATGTTTATGATAAAGAACCCATTATATTTCGTACAGTGGTCTACAAGACAAAATATATAAAATTTGTGTTTAGTATGTTTAGCACACCAAGGTTGAAGGTAAATTAAATGTCTTTCAACCACTCACTTTTTGAAGTTCTATATATTTCTATGTTTTTACTATCATGGGACATGCTTCCTTACTTTCTTTGCTTTTAACACACCTGGAAAGTACTGGAAGTACTTCCCAATAGGTGCTGAATACAGTAAGCACATTAATCTCATGCTCTTTCACACTTTTCATTTTTCACTGTTAAAACCCATAAGTATTTTAATTTTTTTATTTTCATAATTATTGATATTATAGTATTAAAGGCTATGTCAAAACCTAAAAGTCACCCCAACTGTGTTGCCTCCATTTACTTAGGAAAATCCAGGATTGTCCTCTGTCTCCCCTCCTTTTTGCATTTGCATTTGAGCATTTGGCACTATTGTTACACAATATGCAATTGATTAATGTTATGGATCATGGGGACATGGAGTAGAAGGTATCTTTATATACAGATGACCTCTTGTTGTAGGTATCAAGACCATCTGTTTTCATCCCTAATATTTTATTTTCAAATAGTTTGTTTCAGGGTATAAACTGAATCTGCACAAAACTGAGCTACAACCTATTAATAATAATAATAATAATAATAATAATAATAATAATAATAATAATAATAATAATAATAATAATAATAATTGCTTACACTTATATAGCACTCTTCTGGACACTCCACTCAAAGGGCTTTACAGGTAATAGGGACTCACCTCCCCCACCACCAATGTGCAGCCCCACCTAGATGATGCGATGGCAGCCATAGTTCACTAGAACGCTCACTACACACCAGGTATTAGTGGGGAGGAGAGCAGAGTAATGAAGCTAATTCATAGATTAATTAGATTAATTAATTAATGCAGCTGCTGATGAGTTACATCGCTCAATGTTCCCATTCAAGGCTGCAAGAGTGGGGAATACTTGCCTAGGTATAGGTAGGTGTGTATATATACAGTACAATTATTCAAGAATCTTTTCTTCATAAAACTTTTTTTACTAGATCAGATAAAAAAAGCCACCTAGTCAAATCTTCTCCTTTCAGGTTAATATAAAGATTAATATACAGTACCTCCCAGATTTTTTGTTTTTCTGGGAATCCCGTCTTCCTAAACGTGTTTTGACAACTGTTGATTCACATACTGTATATCCTCGTTCATATGGAATAACAAGACTGTAAATGCAAATCTTTTCTAGAGAGACTTAAACTGATAGGGGCGTGGTATTGTCCAATTTTCAGTTCTTTTATTGAGCTGCATAACCGCTGTATTAAGTACTGGTTAATACCATTTACAACATTCAAGGTAAACGTGGTACAATATTGAGGCAAGCGCATGTACAGTAATCATCCTTTACTGCTGACACTGATCTGCACACCCCTTCCTCTCGCAGTCACTCAGTACATCTTTAACCCTGTAGGTTGCTGCTACTACTACTAGAACTTGGACCCAGTTTAGAAGAATTTTGGTTTCTGATCATTTTCCATCACTTCCCCAATTTCAATGAATCACACTTTTCTACCATCCTTGTTAGATTTTGCCTTCCACACTTGGCATACTGTATCAGGGGTCTGAGATGCCTGAGGGACCTGTTTGTTGACACATGTTTTCGTTCATTGAATCAGCTCTCTTTCAAATTCAATTTCCTTTACGGGTACAGAGCCACCCGCATTGCTTACAGTCTTGTTTGGCATCTTCATGGCAAAACATCATTCTGAAATGCTGGCTAGCACTTCTCTGTTGGCTCAATGTCTCATTTTAAGGAGCTGGAAAAGGACTACTCCCCTCTTGCATGCACACTGGATCAGAGACATACTGTAATACACTTTATTAAGCTGGAAAAAAGTAGACTTGCATTGAAGGGTTCCACCAAGAGGTTTTACCCTGTTTGGAGATAGTTTCTTATTTACAGTACATTAATGAGCTAGCTCTTTCAGATTCTGAAGATGTATCCTAAGTATCACAACTGTAAGCAGCTGAGTGTTTTGTTTCTTTCATATTTGTGATTATGATTTTCTTATGCTTATTTAATTTTTAGTGTGTTTTTTCTTTGATTATTTATATTAATTACTGCTTCATATTTGTTTTTGGTTTTAATTTTTTAGGTTGATTGCCCACATATTTACAACTGTGCCTTTCTGCATATTTTCACAGGGTGTAGAGGGGAGGGAGTTCTAGAGTAAGTAATTTAGGGGAATGATAACTTAGACATTTTGTTAAGCTGATTGTATTATTACTCTTACAAAACTTAGTAAAAACACGTTTTATAGTAGTATAAAGACTAGGTATATAATTTATTATATATTTATTATTATATTACATTTATTTAGTTTATTTACTGTATTTTATTTTATAAAGTTGTGTACTGCAATCACAACTTTTACATTTTGATATAATCCAGGCTAATACTAAAAAAAAACATACTCAAAAAGTAATAATTACATTTTATTAAAATATCAAAAACACAAATCAGTACAGATAAATAATACTATATAATGACTGTGCCTATTTATTGTATTATTGTATTGCATTGTGTTATGGCCTCCTTGAAGTACATTAATATCAAATCTGGCATTTCATGGCAAATGTTTAAGATACCCCTGCTCTAGAGAGAGGATAACTGTAAACATTCCTACAAGGTTTTAAGAGAGTAAAGTGAAGAAGCTGGTTCACATTACATTTTTCAATATGCATTATACAGTAAGTACAGAAAGTTTAGTCTTTTGATGAGATCAGACCAGTCTTATCTCATGGTGAGACCAGTCTTGCAGACTTGCATTAATACACTTTCCCCAATTTTGAGTTGACATCTTATTTGCTATAATTACACTGTTTAAGGGTGGTTCCTTAGTTCCTATAAACCAGGGGTGGGGAACGTCCTGAAATCATTTGGTCTGGCCCTGCCAAGGCAACCGCAGGCTCAGAGCCTGGCGATAATTCGATAACGATAATTATCGCAATATAATTTTCCTCGATATAATTTTAACGTTTGATAAATGTTCATGCTTTACGCATGATAAGCGTAAATTGTGAATAAAACTTTCCATTGCTCTTTATCTGTTGTTGACTCTGAGGAATTCTTGTATGATTTTCATTTCCCACTATTAATGTATTTCTGTAGCTGTGGTCCGCTGCTTTGCTCTATCATAAATGTTTCAGCATACTAGCTGCACGCAGTGTAGATATACAGTACCTAGGCAATGAAATACAACTTCTAGCATTGCATTGTTTGACACAAAAGGTGATGTGAGTGCAGATGTGATGTAGATGTGATTGGAGTTCTTAAAATAAGGACTTAAAAGGTGATTACATTTATGAATTAAATTCTCAATCAACGTGTTAGTGTTGGTAAGATACTGAACTTACAGTGCATTCGACTCAACTAACGCTCAATTACTATTTGCAAGATCAAAATTCCTTTCTTTTAAAACAAATATAAACTCCATTTGAACTAGATTTGCTCATTTACCATCCAGGATAATTAACAGAAGTAATATAATGGCAGCAATATATTGGTGTCATTAGGGGTGGTCTGATGGCAAGTAATGAAAACTAACATTTAAAGTAAGGGAAAACTCCATAGGACTTTCTCTCCCTCTTGCCTATTCAAGATTATTTTCTGTTAAATTCTGCTTACTTTAAATTATAGTTTTGATTGCATTTTCCTTTCTAGCATATTTGCATTCTTAACTTAGGCCATGTGGAGAAGATGCAGTATCTTGAGTGGGTGGGAGTGGTCAAATTTTCTAACTGCTTTATCAAATATAGGGTCATGGAGGAACTGGAACCTATCCCAGCAAGCAAAAGGCACAAGACAGGATCTGCCTTGGACAGGATGCATGTCCACCACAGGGCCCATACACAGACACAAACATGCACACATTCAAGATGAGGCACAATTTTTTCAACCTATCCATATGGCTTTAGAGTGTGGGAGGAAACCGGTGCAACTAGAGGAAACCCATGTGAACATGGAGTAAACATCCAAAATTCCAGTAAGATAACATCCTAGGAATTGAACCCAGGGACCCAGCACTGCAAGCCTGCAGTATTAACCTATGTGCCTTTGTGCTGCCCTCATTATAATATCTTTTTTTAAATGTTTAGCCATTTGTTTATGCTGTAATATCTTCTTTCCAAATACACAAATAATTCATATTGAAAGAGAAGTACCTGTGTCAATGATTTCTGGATTTGAATTAAACCATGTCGGAAGAACTAGACCACTAAAGGTTGAAAATCCCAGGATCAGAAGATTTCTTGAAGAATTCAAGTCCACGTACTAAAAAGAACATAGAAAAAATAAAGTTAAATGTGTAATTAAACAGATAGCTTTCTATACACTACAGTACACTCCCTGCTCTCCTAGAGCTGAAAATATCAGTGCATATTATTTATGAATATCCCATTGCTGATATTTTAAACAAGAAGGAAATTATAAATAATTAAACAGTAACAAATTAGGAATATTAATAAAATTAATTCCAATTACTTACAATATTTTGTTTGGCGAATCATAGCTAAAAACACTTTGGCGGCAGCATACATTTAAACATTTTTGAAAATGTGTTATTGCAAATTTGTAGACTGCAGAGGCCATTGTCAAAACATTCTTTGTCATTTTATCACAGCTATTGTCGTTACCAGGCCCAGGGTTTCTCTGGGAAACTGGGAGCATTCTCACAGGGTCTCATGGTTTTCCATGCGCTCTACACCGTGGCCAGATCCCCTTTCAGGCCTGTCCTCTGTTAATCAGAGACCTAAATATTCCATTAAGACTTTCCCTATTTAATCCAGGAGTGCCTGTGAAGCAGAACTCCATGATTGTGTTATTTAGCAGCACTTTCAGAGCGGTCTCATCTCTCTTGGAACCCCAGCTCCTCTTCTGAACGGCCTCACTCAACCTTGAGCAGGTTCATTTGTCCAAAATCTCAACACTCACCTCAGACTGCCTCTGCGTAGCTGCTGAATCGGCCTGTTCTGAGAGCAGTCTGACCCTGCCTGGAACCCCAGCATTCTCTCCAAGCAGTCTCACTCTCACCACTGTTTGGCTTCTGTTCAGAGCAGCTTCACCTGCCTGAGCCCAGCCAACGCTATTTGGCTTTCACCCAGAGCATCATGTCTGTCTGGAATCCCAAGGCTCAACTTTGACTGTCTGAACTCAGCCGCTGTTATTTGGCTTCAATCCAGAGCAGGGTGTCCTTCTGGATTCCCAGCACTCACTTCGGAATACCTGAACAGCCACATCCGCCTGGAATTCCAACATTAATCTCTGACATCCTCAGCCCAACCAACTGTTGGCCTGCACTCCAAAAAGTCAAATCCTGATTGGAACACCAGCGCTCTCTCGGATCTGCCTCATACTTGCAGCTATTAGGACAACATTATTTGCCCAGAATCCGCATTATTATTCCAGGGCAGCATTGTTTGCCCAGAATCCCAGCGCTCACCTCAGACTGGCCACTATTCAACCTCTACTTTCATCCACTTTATTCCTCAGCCACCTCATAGCTTTATTGTTCCTGGGTTCCAGTTCTCTTGGGCTACACCTGGAAGCTCTGCCCGTGGCTATGCTGGCTAGGGCTTCTCCAAGCTGCTGAGTGTGAACCAGAGGTCAGGACCCCTTTTCGCTCCCAGACTCCAGTAGATGACTCCCTCAGTCTGACAGTGCACACTGACCTGGTCTCTGGAGTAGACCTACCAATGAGTGTGTGCCTCCATCAGCCCAGCAAAAGATGCACCTTGAGGATGATCACCCCAACTGGGAGTATGTCACCCAACTTCAGAACCAGACCCCTCAGCCATGTTTAGCTCATTGGAATGATGCGCATCTTCAGACCTGGATGGCTCACCCCTTTTACAGCTGCCTTTCCCTCGGAGCACTGCATCTGTGGACTCATCCCTCAGCCTGGTCTCAAGTGCGTGTGCAGTAAATCTGCTCAGTCCGGTTCAAGGCACACTTTTGAAATATCGTCCCAATGTTGAGCACCTGGTCCTTCAGTTCCAAAACAGGCTTCCAATCTTTGTACTGCCCCAATGTGGTTTCCAAAGTGCCGATGTACAGATACTCATTTCCTCAATTATTCACTTACTCAATCACTCACTAATCACTTTCCCTAAGATGTTCTGGAATACTCGATTCCCTCTCTGTCGGGCCTTTTAAGGAACTCTCTGATCCTTTACACTTTTCGGACTAAGCACTGCCCCGGCTGCACACTTGGCATAACACAATGTATAATATAAACATAATACTATTGCAGGCTTTACTTGTCAACCTTAGATGTTATAACATTATGAAATCTTTAATAGTTTGTATAAACCATCTAGCCTTCAAAAACCATGTATATTTGTCTTATGTTTTTGAAATGTAGCCACAATAACAATGAATGACTTGAAGTCTGAATCTCTGATATACAATAATCAAACTGCTCTCTTCCAATAAAAAATGTGTTTTTTTAACGTAATGCAACCATAACCATTCAATAAACTTTACAAGTGTTTCACTGTGTTAGCCAGCAGTGATACAGATAAATGTCATATATGTCATATTTGTAAGGGTTTTGTAATCCCATACTAAAATCAAAATAAATTGTAATCACTATTCTTTAGCTATTACACTACTTAACTGGCTTCATGCTTGTTATTGCTTAAGAATGTAAAACAGACATTATTTTTGTTTTGCTCATTGTATGTTCTACACTTCTATTTGTAAGGTCAATTAATAATTGCAAGGATGAGAGTAACACCATTTAACAGTCTGGTAACAGTTGTGTTTTAGCCTCTAAGCAGGGAAACATTAAAGTAAAAACAATTAAAGTAATGAAATGAAAAGGTCATATGGGGAATCTTCTCTGCCTTTTGGATAGAGGAACCTTTTCAGTGTCAAAAAACCTTTTCTGTGTGTTATACTGCTACTATTTGTTAGTCAGTCTTATGATCTAGTGCATATCACAAGAGAACGTAGGTAGCCTGCAGTGATGTTTCTAAAGAGAGTAGTATGACAATGTCTTTCCTGATGAATGAAACCAAATGCAACCAAATATGAAATACAATAAAATGTGACATCTGGTGACACTATCAAATGACTCATTGTGACTCATGTTGTCCAAACCACAACTATACAATTTAGCAGTGTCAGTTATAACATTCATCATCTCAACCACCCAGGCACAAAAAAACATAATTGTCTAGGCTGTATCCTAACAAAATACCATTTTAAGAATGACACAGTAGTCAGGAATTGGCATAAAACGTAGAGTCATTCAAACCAAATATGTGCTTTGGGCATTTGTGCCCAAATATGTGTTTTTTTCTTTCATTTCTGACCATAGCAGTCATTGCTTTTTAGGGGTACTTGCCAGAATTTGCCATGGGAAAGTATTTTGTCTGCTACTTTCTACATTATTGCAGTTACTTGTGTCCTTTGGATGGATGCAGCAGTCCCAGCTTTTCTTCTACTCTGTCTTTTGCATTATATAATAATAATAATAATAATAATAATAATTGCTTACACTTATATAGCGCTTTTTCTGGACACTCCACTCAAAGCGCTTTACAGGTAATGGGGACTCCCCTCCACCACCACCAATGTGCAGCATCCACCTAACCCTAATAATAATGTATAAAACAAATGTATATGGTAGAGTGTAGAAGAATGCATATCAGAGCTGATTCAGTTTTTACCCCTAGTTATGTTTAAGTACAAGAAGTGCAGGCTTAATGTAATAAAATTAAATAATACCTCCTTTTAATATTTGACTATTTGACTCTCAAAAGAAATTAGTAATTAGTAATTACAATTAGTAATTGTCAATCACCCCCCATCTTGCTGCTAAGCTCCTTGTATCAATCAGAACTCCAGGGATACAAATTTTGCAGACTTTCCCCCTAAAAAGAGATTTGGCAAGTCATTCACTGTTTCTCAAACTGTGGACCTCACACAGTCCATAGACAAGTTAATACTGAATAGAGGTCAGGCTCAGCTCTTAGGGCTATCAAACCACCAGCTCACAGGTAGAGAAGCATTCACTTACTAACTCCAATTACCCAATTCCGTCAGTGTCTTGTATTGATAAAGTCAAGGTACAGATCAGGTGGGTTGTCTGCATTCTTGTACTTAACCTGTGCTTCAAGAAAGCACCTTTATTGTTTGAGCTCACATCTATTCAAATGAAATGTAAAGCTATTTATTTAAGTTTCTTATCATTCATATTTATAAATACAGTATACTGTATATACGTACACAATTATATTAATATTATAATAATTATATGTATAAGTACACAAATGTAAGAACAAACATTGAACAGTTTATGAAAGAGCCTATTCCACAAAAAGTAGTACAGTATGTAATATTTCATAATTGTCATATTTCCCATGACTCCCTGTTTTCTTGTAATGTAAGAGCTGGTGGAATAGGTTACATGCATATTAAAACTATGCATTCTAGTTAGGATAACATAAAATTAGCAGTAATCATGGAATTTATTACAGTTTGAACATATTGTTTTCTGTTCTCAAAATACCGTCTCTCACGTATCTAATTTTTATTATTTTTTAATTGCTCATTATCAGTGTTCCTCATTTTTGGTGTTTATTGCAATGCCAAGCTCCATTAAAAAGCCAATTAGCTAAGATAATCTTCATATCTTCACTTCGTATCTTCACTAGATACTTATTTAACAAAACAGATTTATTACCCTCTGCAATGGGAAGCTTTTTCGGTTATTAACTAGAATTATTTTTTAACATTCATGTTGTCTTTATACTCCACATACATCTCTATTTTGCTGATTAAAATCTAGCCATCCATTTTCTAACTGCTTTATCCAATACAGAGTCATTGGGGAGCTGGAGCCTATCCAAGCAAGCAAGGTAGGATACGTCCAGGGTGGGACACTAGCATTGCAGGGCACATATAGCCGCAAACATGCACACACTCACACTAAGACAATTTTGTTTCTTGTAGACAATTTACCTACAGAACCAGTATGTTTTTGGACTGTGGGAGAAAACCCACTTGACCACAGGAAGAACATACTGTACCAGCCCCACACAGATAGCACCCCAGTAATCAATCCCAGGATCCCAGATACATCGTAATACATCTTTCACACACTGGAGGGAAAATAATGAATTGCTTCATTGCCCCTTACCTGAAGGTTAGAGATCCCCACCGCTGCAATCATTCCAAACATAACCAGAAACATTCCTCCTATGACTGGATTTGGAATGGTAATAAATATAGCACCAAACTTTCCAAAGAGTCCCAGCAGAATCATTAAAACACCTGCTGACTGAAGGACCATTCTACTGCCAACCTGACAGAAAAGTAGAGGAGGAAGAGATTTGATTTCTGAAAATTAATAATTTTCTTAATACCATGTCTTGCAAAAATTCTCATATCATCAATATTATCACATATAGTAAATCTTTATGTTTGTTAAATATAGTTTATAACACTCATTCACAAAACCAATATGACAACATTAAATAGCATTATATATAGATATATTTATATAGAGTAATTTTATTCATAGCCTTGTAACCTTGTTCAATTGGAATTTGGAATTTGGACAATTCCAAACATTAAGGTTATGGAGTGGCCTGGTGTATGAAAATGTTTTCCTTGTATTTTGTGAAGTTCCACGAACTGGGATCTGTTTTGTATGAGTCCGAGTCATTCATTTTATCAGCATAATTAAATATTCATTGATATCTTTATAATATATTATAAATTTCAGACAATTTTAAATGTACACTCTATGAAAATACACATATGCACAAGAGTCAAAAGTGCGTAAAGCTTAAGTAAGTAATGTACTCGACAAAAAAAATAAAGTTTATTTCCTTTGACACTCGTTTACAAATTGATGGCAAAACTATGATCTAGTAAGTTGAATAGTCAAACTAATGTTGTTGTACATACTGTATTCAAGATTTCTTGAATTGATAAGATATGGCTGCAGGTGCCGCAGAAATTAATGCAGTTAACTTGTTACCACATGTGTACTTGGCCTTTCACAAGGAAATTAGACATTAAATGATGCAAATGATTGAAAAAATTTGAAAGTGTCTTCTACGAACACGCAATTGAACCATTTCTCTCTCTGTCACTATAAAGCCATTGAATTAAAACACCTACACCTAGCTGCACAAATGTCCTACACAAAGGTCATTTTTAACTTCAGGAAACTCTCCAGGAAACTGTTTCTCTTGCATCTCTGTTATTCATAAAGTTCATGGGAGAACAGGAGTGGCATATCTGGGAGTTCGTAGTTAGGATAAATTCCAATTCAAAGTGTATAATTATGCATCTGACATGTCTAAACTCTCCTTCAAAGTGATAAATTTCCTACTGCAATGTGACTGCCACATTCCACCCAGAGGTGCTTGTATTTAGAAGCACAATTCCTGGCTCAGCAGGTACTGTACAGTACACTTCATTGTTAGGACAGGTGAAACATAAGTGATTATTGTGTTTTAGTTAGAACAAGAGCCAGTATTTTTCATCAGCATTTTTGTCATAAAGCAACTTATCTAGCTGTAGACAACATTTTATATAGTAACGAATATTAGTCTCTGTACAAATTATTCCATATGCATCAAATATTACTCTGTCTGCATTTAATCATCATCAAGATCTTCATCAGCAGCAACATCATCATTATTATATTAAACTCAATTTATTACACCATTTAAAGGGGAACTGCAGTTTCAATTTTTCAGACAGGTTATAAAATCTTGGTAATAAAATAAATGAATTGAAAGAATCACAAATGTTACACATACCAAACTAAGCACAATACCTTGAACTTTGTGAAAGTACTGTACGGACACCATGTTGTCGGAAACTGCTGGTCTTGCCATGGGCGAGAGCAAAAGTTGGTGAGAATTGTGATGTTCCCTGCTCAGTGTAGTGCCTAATGTAATGTGATATACTGTATGAATGAATTGTGTTTTGAAATGCACTCATCAATGCCGATTCTTTCTCCTCCTGTAATATAAAAATTGAGTTGCACTTCCCCTTTAAGGTACTTTACAATAAAGCTAATGTTACAGTTTAATGAGGGTCATCTAGCTACTGTCAACATTTGCAGTTCTGGGTTTTAAAGGAAGTAGAAACAATGAATGGAGGCGGAGGTGTTTGCTGAGCTGTAGGGGGTCTGAGATACATTTATTGAATGGATTCATCAAGTTAACCTTAGTTAATTAATTTTTTGGTAAATCACAGGAGAAACACACGATAAAAGACAGCTAGGCGGAAACTGTCAAAGGAACACACACACAGAGAAGATAGGAACAGGGAGAGGAACAGAAGTTTTGTATTTCGTTGGACAGGAAGTAGGCCTCTGAGATTATTGTACTGTAAGTAGCATTATGTTGTGTGCATGTAATATTGTGTGTCGTCTAGTTATTGTTATTGTTAATAAATATTCATTTATTCCAGTTTGCCTTATTTATTACTTTTTAGAGTAAGAATTGACAGAGAATTGTAAAGACATTTAATTAACCTATTACATTTATTATAATTATTTATTTTAATTATTGATAATTATTGATTATCCCAATCAATATTCTTTATTATCGTGTATTATGCTACACGAAGATAATACTATAGAGACAGTTGTACATAAATCGTTATAGTAGATTAAAAGATAGTATGTAAAAGAGAATAGTAATATAAGATTTTAAAAGTGCTGACTGAATGGCAAGATCTAATATGTGCTGGGAAAATTATACATCCTAGGAGGAACAGAACAGAAAACCCAGTGTCCCAAGATTCAGAGCCTCATTTGGAGAGTTAAAAGACTGTCAGCATTCAGAGTGCAAATGGCATAGAGATTTACAGAGTTAAGAGTTCCCTAAAATAGTCAGAACACAAACAATTCAAGCCCTTCAAGTCAGTAGAAGGATTTTGAATATTATTTGAAGATATATTCTCATAAATTTTAATTTTCGTTAAGATCTGAGCTGTTGAGTTTTGAACATGCTGCAACTTGTTAAAAATATGTCTCAATACACAAGAAAACACTACACTTCAACACTCAAATATGCTGACTGATTCTGAAAAAGAGAATCTGGAAAAGAGAAACACATGCATTAGTTTTATGCAATGCTGCAGATGAGAAAAGACACCCTCTAGCATGGCTAACGTGAGCTTTAAATGCAATGCTCTCATCACAAATTGTATCAAAATGCCTGAATTGAACTGATTTCAAGACCATCAATTATACAGCACAAATAATGCAGTATAGCCAAAAGTCTATATGCATGGTTGGTATCTTTGTAAATTTGGTAAATTTGTTACATCCGCTTTTTTAACTACTGTATCTAAGCAGTGTGACAAGGAAAATAGTCCTTGATCAATAATGGACATCATGCAAACATAAAATGTGTTACATTAGCATAGAAATCAAAGCGTATAACAAACTTATGAATCTTACTCAAGAACGTTTTTCCTCCCTGCCATAGTTAAGAATACATGTAAGAGGACAGTTTCTAAATCAAAGTTACTGACAGCTACATGAGAGAAAGTCTGTCAGCTGTAATATCAACATAATTGAACTCAGCTGTTTTTTGTCTGAATTGAATGGTTGAAAGATATTAATGCTTTCTCTTATATCCTTCATAAAACAGAGGCTATTATAATCATAAGTATTGAAATTCATGCTAAGAAAGACGCCTCTTACGTCCACCACTGATGCACCCTTGGCTACATTCTCATCTACTGCTGGAATGGATGACTGACTTGGGACACTAACCATCTGTTACAGGACCAAGTCCCTGTCCTTGCAACTTACAAGTTTTGAACTGCAGTGAGTTCCTGACCTGTGTACCTCTCAACTGCACCTAGAATGGCCTCTGATTTAAACATTACACACATGACACACTCTGCCTGTTTGCTCCTTTTCTTTGTCCTGAGCTGGGACTTTGGAGACTCAAAGAGCAACAAGTTATTTTATAACTCTTAAATCCTGGCATGTGCGCATTTGTGTGTGCCCTGCGATTGAGTGGTGCCCTGTCCAGTGTATTCTGCCTTGTGCCCATTGCTTGTCGACATAGATCCAACAAAAACTTGTAAGAATTTGTTTTGTCACTGCCATTGAAATGTTAGAATAAAAAGTTTAAGAAAAACGTTTCTTAAAGGCAGGTGCTTGATATAAGGCCGATGTTCCAGAGCCCCTTATACAGTATGTACTGTATACCCCCCAAGCCAGACAACTGACAGGAAGTGGGGATTGTCCTCTTCTTGAAAATTCATTATGAACTAAATTTCAGAGGCTACACACCGACCCAAGAAACTCAACTATAAAAATATACTTTATCGAGTTTTTTTTTTGTTTAAACCTAATTTGTTTGAGGAATGGCCCTTATCCATTGGCATATGAATGAAGAAGTCAGGAAAGAAAACACAGGCCAAGCATATACCCATGTAGAAGAAATATTATAGTTGCAATGCAAATGTCAATTGAAATGGGATAGAATGGTCAATAGTTCTGGTGGTTTGTATATGATATACAAACAAAATATAAATATGATAAGACATATGTGGCCAAGAGGACAAAAATCAAGAGTAGGCTAATGTATACCTTCAAAATTAAATCATTTTATAGCAGCTAGCTGTAAAATATATAACATTTGCCATAAGCCATATGGTTTGAGGCATGATGCCTGGTGGTATGTAAAAGGAAGTTGAAACCCCCCATATCTTTCCAAACTGATACTCCATATCAGCAAATGCATAAATAAAGATAACAATCACATTAAAAATTGAATTTGGCATTAGAACCTGAAAGTTAAAATAAATAGCCTTTAGCTGCTGAATAAGGCAAGTATTTACATTAACCCAAACACAGTGGGGGCAAAATAACAACACACTGTAATTAACTACTGTTCATAATCATAACTTTTTTTATAACCTGCTTATTTAATCATCCAATCCTGGCTATATTGATGACATTGTGCGAACCACAGTGAGTGAAATATGTGTGTCCTTGCACATGTAATAAACTACTAAGGTTAAAATAAGCAACTTTAAGATCTTTAAAACCTGTTTCCATGTGACAATGATGGCCCTCTGAAGTCCGTGTGGCCCTGGAATTTCCTCTAGGGCCACTGGACATTTTTCATTTTGAGGAGTTTCCAATGAGCCTTCAAAGTGGCAGCACTTAGAAGCAAGGAGTAATTAGAAAATTCCTCTGCCAAGAAGCCAGATTTCAACAGTACCTGAGGTGGTCCTCAGGTACTGTAAAAGGTTAAATTCAACTATGTTGTATATATCTATGACTGATCAGAGAAAGAATGTTGGAGGTATGTGAGACCCAGATAGACAGCAGCTCAAGCATTCCTGGCTGTCAATAATTGGCCAGAGAAGGTCTAAGGGGTCAGGCCAGTGAAGCTGGAAGTTTACAGTGAAAGTTAAGGCAGAGATCACACCCTAATCTAGCTCCACTTCCACCTGAGTATAAATATAACCCTTGCTATAGTAATTCTCTTAAGAGCATTATGTCCAGTACTCTCCACTTCACTGGTTGGCTTGGAAATATCACTAATGCTTCGACTGAACCTTTTAAATTCCCTTTTTTTCATCTGAATAAATAATAGAATCATAGATACGAGCAATCAATTTAGTCAGAGAAATGTATTATCATTATGTGACATAAAGTTGTTACTGTGCAACAGTAAGGAATTCATTGGGTAAAACATAAAAAGGAATAATGTTATGTGCCAAGGATTTATGAGCCTGAGGTTCAAAACATTCTATCTTCTTTTTTACCATTAGTGATAAGACAATTTTCACTTCAAAATGTACAAATTGGAGTTATTACAATAATGGTTCAAACAAAGTGTTCTGTAATGTTTTTTTTAGTGGTTTGGTGATTAACATTTAGTTATCTATAAAAGAAGATTAACTTTTTTTAAATGCACATTTGTTTTCAGCCAGCATCAATAACTAATCTTAAGTAAACTTATGTTCTCAGAGAACAAGCAGGGCTGCTCAGAGGAAGTCCTCACATAAATATTTGGATAGTGAACATTTTTTAAAATGTCACAGATTATTATGACCTAGTTATAATTTATTTTATTTCTTCATTGGTCGTATTGTATGATCAGTATGTAGTGTATGCATTGAGGACCCAGCAGATATGGAATTAAATATAAATGACCCTGACCCTACCTGTGTAAATAATGTCCTAGTAGTTCTAGTGCCCTGTGTAGTCTTGTAAAAGTATAGCGTGTTGTAAAGTAATTACCACCCTAAAGATGTGTACGTGTTCCGTCAGTCTCCTCATGTGCGTGTATATCCTGTGTTTGGTTTTGTGTGGTTGTTAACGAATAAAGCTAGCGCTTGGTTTGTGAATCGCGTCTCCACTGTTCTTTTGTTCTGAAAAGAACCTGTAAACACTACAGTATGATTACCTATCAATATATCAGTTTATTTCAATAGAATAAAAGTACAAAATACAATTTTATTTATGAGCACTATTCAAGACATGCAAATCTTTGTTCAGTTGCTCATGGGTAATATGTATAACAGATGTTCAAAGAAAGAGAAAAAGGCATACACATACTGTAGCTAACTGGCTTATATACAGTATGTCTGTAAGAGAGATTTCCCAGTTTCACAGTCTATTAGGGGTTTAGCAGTGAGTTCTACAGATGTGCTGCACAAAACAAGACTCTATTACCCAACATGTGGATCGTGTTCTTGACAGAGTAAAAGACCTGAATCAGCAGATATCAGATATGCTGTATTAAAAATCAGACAGTACTCATACAATAGGTACTTAAGATGAGCTGCAGCTAGACCATTCAGTGATGCAATCAGGAGGACCTCAGATTTTACTATAAATATTACAGGAGCCAGGTACAGTGGTCATGTACTGATGTAGAGAACTGTTATTACCGTACATAAGCCAAAGAGTTCTGAACACACTGAAGCCTATTTTGTTACCTATAAGGTTCCCGAGATTAAGGCATTACAGTAGCCACATCTTAGAAGAGGCTGCTACCAGGGTTTGTGGAAAGACAAGAGGAGGCAGACCGAGGGAAAATGAAGAGTGGTGGTGGGATATGGAAGTTCAGGAAACACTGAAGGAAAAGAAAAAAGCATACAAGGCACTGAAAGATGTCACTGGAGAATTACAAGAATATAAGAGACTAAAGAAGGTAGCAAAAAGAAGTATAGCAAGACCAAAGGAAAGAGTCTGGAAAGAATGGTATGAGAAACTTGAAACAAAGGAAGGAGAGGACCAAATCTACAAGATTGCTAAACATAGAGCGAGACAGAAAAAAATATTTTATCTGGGTGGCAGTACTCAAGGATGGAGAAGGCAGAGTCTTGATTAAAGAAGAACAGATCAAGCAAAGATGGCTGGAGTACTTCAAAAATCTGTTAAATGTAGAAAATGAGAGGGAGAACCTAGTGGAGGCAGACGTAGTGTGTGGACCAATCCAAGAAATTTCAGTAAAGGAAGTGACAGAATCAATCAAAGAGATGAAAGTGGGCAAAGCAACTGGACCATCAGGAATAGCAGCAGAACACTTTAAGAACCTCGATGAAGAGGGGATTCAGTGGCTGACGAGATTGCTAAACAATATTGCAAAGGAAGAGAGAATTCCAGAAGAATGGACAAAAAGCAGTATGGTTACCATCTACAAGGAGAAAGGAGACCCAATGAAGTGTAAAAACTATAGAGGAATAAAACTTCTGGAACATGGATTGAAAATCCTGGAAAAAATTCTGGACAAGAGACTCAGGAAGATAGTCAGGATCCACAACTCACAATTTGGATTATCAGCGGGGAAAAGCACAACAGATGTCATTTTTGTGATGAGACAGTTACAGGAGAAGACACTAGAGAAAGGGAAAAAGCTGTATGTGGCCTTTCTGGACTTGGAGAAGGCATATGACCGTGTGCCCAGAGAGGTGGTGTATTGGTGCTTGAGGAAGAAAGGAGTACCAGAAAGCATGGTGAAGTTAGTTCAAGCAACCTATACAGATGCAACTACGAAGGTGGGCACACAACGGGGAGAGACAAAAGAGTTTGAAATCACAGTTGGAGTACACCAAGGATCAGCACTAAGTCTTTTCCTTTTTATAAACATTATTGACACACTGACAGAGAACAGAAGTGCCTTGGGAACTCATCTTTGCTGATGATGTGGCACTGATGGCAGACTCAGAAGTAGAACTACAGGAGAAAGTGTTCAAATGGCAGAGGAGTCTGGAAAAGGGTGGACTGAAAATGAACGCAGAAAAATCTGAAATAATGGTAATGGAGAGAAGAGGAGATACTATGACCAATGTTGAGGAGACAAATGGAGGAAAACTGAAACAGGTTGATGGCTTTAAATACCTTGGATCAAAACTGGTAAAAGGAGGAGAAACAGTGGAGGCAGTAAAACAAAGAGTGAAAGCTTGATGGAACAAGTGGAGAGAAATAACTGGAATAATCTGTGACAGGAAAATTCCTAGAAAGTTAAAGTGGAAAATGTACAAGACTGTGATTAGACCTGTACTACTATATGGAGCTGAATGCTTGGCAGTTGGAAAGAGGGAAGAGAACTTGATGAGAAGAACTGAAATGAGGATGTTGAGATGGATTCTGCAGATTTCAATGAAGGATAAGATCAGAAATGAAGAAATCCGTAGACGATGTAGGGTGGTGGATGTAGTTGAGAAGAGGCGAGAGGCGAGGTTACGGTGGTATGGACATATCATGAGGAGGGATGTTGAGGAAGTAACAAAGAGGGTAATGGAATTTGAGGTGGAAGGTAACAGGGGAAGAGGCAGGCCTAGAAAGACATGGATAGGTTGTGTGAGAAAAGATATGGAGGTATGTGAAGTGAGTGAGGAAGATGTGCTCGACAGAGACAAGTGGAGAAGAGTAACCAAAGCAGCTGACCCCAGGACAGTCTGGGACTAACGCTGTGAAAAAGAAGAAGTAGCCTATTTTCTTATTTTCTTTTATTTTAACAGTGAAATAAATTTTCGTTATTATTCTTTTCAATTTATTTCTTGAAATAATGCACATACGAACCATGGAATGTTAACCACATGGAAGAAAGTTACCCTTGTGATGTTCTTAATATTTGTTTCAGTAAGGTCAAAAGTAACACTAAGGATTCTAACTTCCATTACAAGAACACTGAAGTCACCAATATTGAAATATAAGAAATATATAAGAATATAAGAAATAGTGGGAGCTTATGAACATAACTTCATTCTTGTCATAGTTTAGCATAAGAAAACTCTGTTGGATCCATAACTTTTAGGACAACATCACATTTATCAGTGATCTCTTGATGGCTTTCCATGTGCTCCAGTGTGATACCTATTGACAGTGTAAAAAGCTGCATTTAAATCAATAAGGAGAAGAATATTGATTGACTGTAACAAGGTACAGGTAGGGAGTATGGATCCTGTGCAGGACTCAGGAGAGAGAGAGAGAATACCAATCCAAATCGCTAGGCAAAACGTAATCCAGGAAACAAGCAAGTAGGTCAGATAACGGTAGAGACTACTAGAGAGCCACAATATGAAACGCAAGGCTAAATCGTAAACGGGGCAAGCTCGAAGGTCAGATACCAAATAGAAAGTAGAAGCAAATAACACGCACTTGGGAGCTCAAGGAGAATACATAATAGTGAGCGGAGAAGTGAGGAAAGAGAGGAACTGAAATAGTGACAGCAGTGAATGGTGATAGGTACATTACTTGCGGCGTGAGCATTTGTTAAACACAGTGTGCATGGAAATGCGAGAAGGGTCAGAGACATGTGGAATGGGTAACATTGACTTAGAGTCAGAAATAGCAGATCATTCATTGCCCTGTAAGTCTTGTTTCAATACTGTGTCTCTATCAAATTCTCTGAATTAAGGTTAAATCTGAGTTTTCCTCATCTCTGGCTCCATGTCTGTCAATGGCAATTTGAGTGATTTGCACAGAGGTTGGTGAATGAGATCAGTTTTGTGGAGTGAAGGTGCGAGGGTTCACAGTGCTAGTTCAATATCTTGTTGAAGTTCTTCTTGACGTTTCAACAAGAAGAAAAACTTCATGTTGAAAAAAATGTAACTATTCAGTGCTCTGAGGATAACATCTGAGCAACCAGTGCAAGGTACTACATATAATGAAGCTAATGGCTATTTATATTATATAATGGAGTCTCTATGTCCAATGATAAACAATTAAAAAGAACTTAGCAGAATTCTTAAAACTAGTTCACTTTTGTTAAATCCTTTTTCAATAGGTTCTCTTGTGATTCTAAACATTATTACAGGATGTGACATAAAAGTATAGGTAACCGTTTATTAATAAAATCCAGAAATCAATCTGACAACGTACCTTTGTTATTCCAAGGGCAGCAATGTTTTGGCTATATGACGTGGTTGCATTTCCAGTTCCCCAGATGGCCGCTAAAATACATCCTATCCCTTCAATTGCTATTCCCCGGTTGATAGCGTGAGTGGGTGGCGGGGGAGCCCCTGACAGACGTGCACATGCATAATAATCCCCAATGGACTCTATGGAGGAAGCGAGAACTCCAGCCATCATTCCAAGCACAGAAGCCAGGGTCACAGTGGGAACACCCCATTGACCTGGAGAGAAAAAGTATAGTACTTTTAAAAAGACATTTCATCAATCAATTGAAAATGTTATTGCCAGCTCAGAATCTCTGTCACTATTTTAAGATCCCACAGCTATAATTGAGGATGGGGTAGCAGAAGCCTATCCCTGCATGAAACAGGCACAATGCAATATACCGTACACCCTGGATGGTGAACCAGTCCTTCACAGGGCACACACTCACACCAGGGCCAATTAAGCTACCAATATGTCTTTGGACTATGGGAGGAAACCGGAACACCCAGAGAATATACAAACTCCACACAGGTAGCATAAGAAATCTATAATTGAAACAGGGGCCTCAGAGCTTCCCGGCAGTAATGTTTACCACTGTGCCTCTGTGTTGTCAAGACAAAACATAGTACATTCTACAGATCAGCTTTTTGTATTAACCAGGATTATCAACAAGGGGTGTACACTGAAAGACAGAGGTTAATAGCATGTGTGGCGATTAAGGTATATTTCTTTTGATAGTATATAAAATTTAAACAAAAAAGAAGAGAAATCTTACTACTATTAACTAGAGTTCCCTGATCCCCAGTTTGTTTACAACCATTACCCAGCAAGTAAAAGAAAGAAAACAGTTATAAGGGAAAATGTGAAAAATAGCTATCTATAATTGTATGGACAGTTTAGGAATTGTCTGCAATTCATGCTTATTAACCGAGCTATGTGGGTAGAGAACTGCTCTGAAACTTGCCAGCAACCAACTGCAAAAATACACTTTTCCACTCTGCTGTCACATTCTTCAGTATGCATAGTACCTGAGCCATATGTACTAAAACACCACTACTTAAAAACAGAAGAGAGAGAATGTCATGCTTTGTGGAGCAGTTAAAGAATTTAGAAACATGGATATTTCCCAGTTTTGAGAAGTACTGTATGGTGCCAGGATTTTCAGATATGGCGGAAGTTGCCACAGGATTCTTAAAGTAGCAGTCAAGAGCATGGAGTTATTTTGTTATATAGTTTTTTAATATGCTTACTTTTTTAAAGAGCATGGTATTTTAATATACAGTATTAACACATTTCCATATTCGCTGCAGATGCTTAGATGATTGCATTAGCTCTGTGACCACTTCAAGGTTTTTAAATATTTACACCTTAATTATTTATTTTATGTTAGAACCATCAAATTTGGACAAGTTTTAATTGTGTGTTTTTCATTCCTCAGCTCTCAGCTACCATCCACAGGGACGAATGAGGAAATGTAAGACGACTCTTCTATCAATCCCAGATTCAATGCGTTCCAATTATTTAAAGTTTGACATTTATGTCAAGATCATTATGCTCTACTGCAAATAGGAGAACATATCTTCATCTTTTTTAAAGATTAAACTATAAAAATTATATTCATTTCTTAGTATACACTGATAAATTCACTGAGCCCCCCCCCCCAGATATCTTCAGATTCTTTCCGTTATCTACTGAAAAATGTTAACAAATTTTTAAGTAATTCATTAATTTAGTATCTAAATATTAAATAGGAATGACAAACAAATAAATCACCAAGCCTAGGAAATTATATTAAGCAAATTAACTTTATTAAAATACCAATAATGCAGTGAATAAAAATGACTCAAATCAGTGGTTGTAGGGAGGGTAAGTGTGGTGAACTCACACCATGTGTTTAATTTTATATCAGTTAAAGCTGTCTGCATCTTCAGCCTTTGCTGGATCTATACGAAGAGAGAGGGGTTAGATGAGACTATTGACATTTGGAATGAAAGGGGAATTCCCAGCATGATTTCATCTGGGCAAATACCATTAACAAGGAAAAACAATTCACCTTATTGCAACTTGTCAGGGAAACTATTTAATAGGTTTGAGACTCCTTGCAACAGATGTGTGAAACCAGAAAAAAAGCATATTACAAAAGTGATGAATTAGTTATTTGTCTCATCTAGCTTTATATGTTGCCAGCAGCTGAATTATCCAATAATCTCATCCAGTCGTCTATTAACTGGAAGCAGACAAGTACTGTTTTATCAAATACTTTCCACAGTTCAGGAATTTTAAAATATTATTTAACTGTTAAGACAGATATAATAACTTTACTTACAAAGAAGAAATATATATCCTATGTAAATAAAATAAATATTTACCTCATGTCGAGTTCTGAGAATCCCTGATTTATTTATTAAATTGTTTTTATTATTCAACTGAGCTGTTTCCTTATGGATTATAAAAAGCCTTATAATTTCAGCATGTGACATAAAGATCTATATCATATATTAGATATCTGAAAAGAAGTTTCTTTCTATTCTGGATTTACGGTTACTGTTCACTGTGTTATGCATATGAGTTTATGAAAACTCTGAATCAGCTTCCATATCCTGTCAAAACAGGCTTGATGTGATGATAGTGTTCAGTGGAACTATGATGAAACTTACCTGGATAAGGAACATGAAACCATGGAGCACTTCTAACAGCATTGAGATTGATATCAGTCCGTGCAGTGTAGCCATAGTCACCAGGCTTTGAGGGCAGTGCATCAAAGTATGTCAGTAGAAAACAAATAACCCATGACCCACACATTCCAAACAAAACCTGTATTACAGAAATACAGAAGTACCATCAGAACAAATTAAACAACTTGAAATGTCTAAAAAGCAAATGCATCTTATTACATTTTTAGTGTACTGCTATCAGTTTGCTAGATATATCTAACATCAGACACATTTTGTAGGAACACCAAATGCAACACTTTCCCAAAAGCTTGGAGACTGTGACCCAGTGTAGCAGGATAATATTAAAACATTCTGATAAATTAGAAGGCACTGTTGTATTTAAAGGACAGTATAGTTGCCCAGGGGTTAGCACTGCTGTATTGCTGCACTGGTGCCTTAGGTTCAATTTGTGTAGAGCGTGTATGTTCTCCCTGTGTTTGTGTGAGTTTCTGGCAGGTGCTCTGGTTTCCTCCCACAGTCCAAAGACATGCTAGTGGCTTCTGGTAAAATTGTTTCTGGTGTGACAGCATGTGTCTGCCCTATGAAGGACACAGTTTCCATCCAGGGTGTACAGTATTTTCTCTTCATTTCTGAGAAAATGTGGTGTTTAGTGTTTGAGCATTCAACATTAGAAAGCAAAATCTATCCCATATCATATTCAATTACTGAAAATGAATATGGTGTCCAAAAGTGGGTACTAAGGCATTTAGCCTCTTTGTAGGCTGCATGGAAAACTCTGGCTATGGTGGATATTTGTCTAAGTTGATTATTGACATGGTCTGCATTGAAGTGTCTCTTTTAGATTTCTACTTGATATAGCTAAAGGTGCATGGGTTTGATCATTTTTCCAAAGTGCCCCTAACTGTTTTTTTAACATCTAAAACAGAGGAGGTCACAGTATATGTTATCCATTCTTAAGCCAATTTCCAGCCACTGGGAGACTAAAATTGACAGGTGGTATTCCTAAACTCTATAGAGCATAACCACAAAGCACAGTGTCCATGTCTTTTCTCATTGACAACTAGAGCTAATCTACTGTATATAACTGAAGGAGTGCAACCCTACATGACCTCAAGTGAATATCATTGGCCTATAGGGAGCTAACTCTTGCAATAAAGCTGGGTCCGTTAAAAAACATGACATTTGAGATGCAAAATTAACTGAGCTTTCCACATGATATGTCAGTTTTTTAAAAAGCCACTAAATTCAACTGGCAGATAAAGTGGTAGAAACACTCACTGAAAAAAGCTTGAAAAGAGGGTATCGGATAATTTTCCATTTCCTCTCTGTGTAGGCAAATATGGGGACGTTCACATTACTTAGATACTGAGAAAAAAGGAGAATGAGGCTCACAGTCCTGTTTAGATGACAAAATAGTTTTTAGTATACAGATCAAAGATAAATGGCTTTATGATGGTTCTTAGTTTGATTTATTTTTAATTAAACAATTTAAATTACAACAAGGAAAAATTGATTAATGAGGATTCCTGTGAAATCATCAGAATGAAACTGAGAACAGTGTTGTAATTTGATTTATTGTGCTGTTTATGTAGAATTATGGTAAATATGTTTTCAAGTAACTTTAAAACCTTAAGAAAACTTTTAAGTCATTGTATATTTCTAAACAGTTAATTTAAACAAACTACACTTGTACTATAGCACATTCTAGTTAGAGTAAGGGTTTAAATAGTTTATCATTATTACCATAATATTAATTAAAAGGATATGTACATTATCTTAACACTGATAAGGCTTATACAGTATGCCTGAAAGTTATATTTTTAAAAAATATATTGAGCAAAAATGTTAAAAACAAAATATTGGGAAACAGCCTTTTTTACAAAAGGTATGAGTTGTTTTTATCATGTACAGAGTACTTAGAAAACGTTTTGAAAATGGTTATGTTTTGTCTTTGTAGGAGGTCCACACAGAAATGTAGCTCAGGGGATTAAAACCAAACATTATGGTAAAAAAAAAATAAAGAACAAAATCTTTAAAAATGGTCATTATGTATAATTGTGAACTGGAAATTGCTTATAGCCACTGCAAGTTCGACTACTTTTGGGCTCAAAGGTGATGAGTTTGGCCTCCAGAGATTTTTGATTCTCTTAAAAAGCTACAAAGTGTTTTACCCGGAATACAGATGTAATAGTTTGAAAGTAAAAGGCTTGCAAGAAAAACTGTATATGCTGCATATGACAAATATCAATTTACTTGAACGCAAGCCATTGTCACCTCATTTTTAGAGGAGTAAAATCTCTGTATTATCAAGGTTATGAATTAGAAAAGAGCATATTTAATATAATTCCCAGTTGTAGATTCAATTTCACAGATGTCAGGAGATTGCCAAGGATAGGAAAACATATAGTTTATACTTAAAAGTAAAAAAACAAATAAAAAAAAGTGAAATAACAGATTAATACTTACAAGGCAGCAATTCCCCAATGGCCCCCAGATTTCTTCCCAGCCTCAATGAAAAGTGATAGTCCAATGAGGTTTATGGTTGGTGCAATAGCTAGAGGACCAATAAATCTAACAAGAAACCCAATGAGGCCTGACACTCCCAGCAAGACCTGGAGCAAGGAAACTATAAGAATAGCTCCTTGAATCTGTAAAAGGCAAAATTTTCCCTTAAAGATTTACTGGCATCTGGTGAAAAGCAAGTGTAAGCAAGGACAAACATATCTCATTTCAAGCAGCACATCCATCTGCATTATTTTTATAAAACAAGTGATTTTCATTTTTATCATGAATGAAATAATTTATCATCATTATTGGATGACTAATGAATCCAGCTAATATAAATGCAATAGCCAAATGTATCAAAACCGTTGATGAGCTGTAATTAAAAGTTATTTCAGCATGAAATGAACACTCACTTTCTGTTTTTTGAGAAACAAATTAACTAAAGACTTGTATGACTTTCAATATACAGTATATAAAAAGAACATCTGCAACAAACAGTTTATATCTAAATGTATGGTGTTGAAATGCATTCGCACCCCAACAATAAGTATTTTGTGAAGCTTGCATTGGCTTTATTTGAGAAGGTGCTGTCAGTAGCCTCTTATATGTTCTTAAAATGCTAATGAGGATATTTGACCACCACTGAATGCAGAATGTTTGCAGACTGAAATACCTACACAAAGTACATGCTTTTTCACCTCATTCTATAAATATTCTATGAGAAACTACGCCCATCAAGAGAGCACTGACTTTATGCTCTGTTGATGACCACCTGGTGGTCATTGTGACACCCTATTTTGAGCTTCATAACAAGGCTTAAGTTTTTTTAATAAAACATTCAGGTGAACTTTATAATTCCTCCGTTGTCACAAGGACTCTAGGACCCAAAGATGTAAGCCACCCTTAAAACATTATAAATCCATTCTTTATTCTTTCAGAATTTGTTCTTTGTCAACATTACCTTCACTTTTCTTTTCTTATCATGCTCCTGTTGAGACTGTCCAAAACCTCAATTTGTGTTTTATTTAATAATACTCTATACCATTTAATTTGGGAGTACATTAGTTGCTTTTAGATGAATTTATGTCGCTTACTACTATATTCCCTTGGAACCTTGCCACATACCACATAATTATTAACTCAGCTTCAAAAGTCAGTAAGATCTGTTGCCTGATCACCTCCATCAGGGACAGAGGACTGAGCATTTTGTACATTACCAGTACTGCTCACTAGCCAGGTCAGATCATGATTTCAGTGAAGTGGATCATTCTCCAGATTTGAAAATTACAGTGTTTTCATGGTGAAATTTGCTAAAGAAGGGTTGTAGAGAAATTTCCTATGAAAAGTCTCAATTAAGTTGTGTGTCAGATGGGATCTTGTCTCTTATGAAATGATCGGCCATTAGAAAAAAACAAAAAGTACAACATTTTCTTCATGAATCTGCTTCTGGATCTAATACCTGATTGAGGCAAAGGCCCTAAGGAACATAAAATGAAATTTTGCTCCCACAGAAAAAAAATATAAATAATGTAAGGCTTTGTGTTTTCTGTCCTCCCAAGCACATCAGTTTCATACCATCATAAGTAGGACCCGGAGATCCAGAAACCAGTCAGCAGGGAGCAGTTCTTTTTGGCGCAAGTAGGGTCCTTCAATAATACCAATAACATGGAGGGTAACACTAAGGCTGCAACCACTGGGTCTATGGACAGGAAGCCAGTGAGATTTGCTGCTTCTACTCCTCGCTTAACTGTTTGACACAAGAGCACCAATTCAGCCTTTCAGCTATGAAAGGCACCCAGTAGGAGTGCGCTCAATAAGACTGCTGCTCCATCCTGAAGATGGGAAATTGGTTACAGTTTTCTTCATGGCTGGCCAGCCCCACTCTGAAGGGCACCATCATGCAAGGAGCACCAAGGCTCAGTATCCTCCAGTCTTTCACCTCCCAACCTTCCCTATGTCATCTAGCATAGAAGCATCATCCAGGACAGAGGGCACAGAACCAGTCATGAATATCATGTCCAGGGCAGAGACTCATATGGCTCCTGAGAGGGAACTTGCCTCTCAGTTGCCGCAGAAGCCTGCCCACCTGTGAAATAAGACTCCTCCAGTATCCAGACAGTGGATCCATAATGTTGTGAAAGTATCAGATGCCTAAAAACATTAGAGGATTAAACTTTATCTGGATATGTTAAATTCCCATATGATTTAATATGATTTAATTCCCAAAAGTAAAAAAATCTTGATGTACAGGACACATGAAAATATTTTTGCTAAATTAACATTGAGTTACAGTTGTAGCGGCAATGCTTATTAAGAAAGAATTAAGTGTTGCTGTGCTTTCCCAAATGAGGCCCCATCTCTCTCTTCATCTCTGTGGTGCAGCCACAGAGAAACTATTCATGCAGGCTGATTTAAAGATGTTTTCTTTTGATAAGGGACAGCTCCCAAATGGGGATGCACTTAGCTAAGCCTGGCTATCATGATCAATGGTCATCCATTGGCGCCTATCTGTCTAGGGAGTGCCAGATGGACATCTGGACTGCATTCCTAAGTGTCAGGAGTAAGTGACTCATATCTCACCTTGATCAACCAATCAGGTACTGGTAGAGCCGAGTAACCCACGTGGGACTCTGATGCCCATGGAACTTTCAGCCAATGAACGAGCTGAAGTTCCTCCAGGTAAAAACAGGCAACACAGAGAGCCTGTAGTGGACTTATTTGAAAGGGAGAATTTCAAAGGAGAATTACAGGGCAGGACGGCCCAGGAGCAGAAGGCTCCCAAGGGCAGGACATTCTCGCAGCGTGCCTCCTGACCATCCTGAGACTCAGCCCGGACAACCACGGAACGGCCAGTGTGTCCGAGTACCAGAACTTTCCTTTGTTCTAAGAGTCGAGAGCGGAGGTTGCCAGAGAGTAACCAGAGGATCCACATGAGATTAGCATCAGCTGCAGGCCTCGTGAACAGGTCGGAACTGTGGACAGCTGAATCACTATTCAGAACTAGCACTTCATCAGGAACGAACCGGTCCTCTTCCTGACTCGCTGGGACCCATAGTCATCTTTTCTCCTGTGCACAAACTGTGCTAGTTTAAGCCAACAATAACTAGCCGGTCTTCATTGAGCATCAGCAGTGCACTGTGGCAAGCCACACAGCACAGCCTGGCACCTAGCCAGACAGCGCGGATTGGACAGCAACAAGCCTGCAACTGCTTCTTTGAGCCCGCAGGAGATCTGAATCCCCAGAGATTGGATAAGTATTCAACTTCAACACATTACAACTCGAGAATTCAATTGTTATCCCAACCAGTTGATATCAATTTAATTCCTAAGAGTTATGTACTTGTTTTGAGTATCCAATGTAGAAGTTATAACCAAGTTCATTTATGAAACGGTCTAAATGAATGATATACCGAACGTATGTCCTCTTGATATATGTAACTCTTCGTAACTGATTGATTATATACCTTTTGTATTCTGATAACCCTCACGATAAGATCTGTTAGGTTTACATGCATATTCTTTGTATTAATAAATGTATCCTCGTGTATTAGTACCTGTGTGTGTGCGTTGTTTGAGTTATATCGCATGGTTGGATTCTAAAGCCATCAAAATAATCAATTTTGTGATTTACTGCTATAATTAATAATTGTCCCAGTAAATGCCCAAACCCTACAGAACTGGTGCCTTCAGAGAGCACACTACACAGTTTATGAAACCTTAGATTATTTTAATGCAGGCTTTATTTAAAACCCTGAGCAGTGGATGCAATTTGGAATACATATTTTTCCTGAGGTAATATTTGGGAAGTTTAAAATCTTCTTAATCACAAATACTAATCTTCAAGAACCCCTCTTACACCTTGTTTTCCTGTTTAAACATGTTTGGGGAGTGTCCAGATATGGTTATGTTTTGGAAACATTTTATCTTTGACCAATATACTAAATAGGAATATTTCCAGTCCTTTCTCTTGCTAGATGATCACATAAATATGGGCCTCTCACAGAAGAAGAAATAGATTGTCTTCCAAACAGTTGTTGGAACTGCATTGCCAGGCTCTGTATTTCCTGTTAGAATCAATTGACATTGACCTGTCTTGACATCATTCGCATGGAATTATCATCTACTTAGTCTGTGGGAGGGAAGATACACAGTGGAGGCTTAAAGTGCTGCTGTTGCCTTATTAAATAGTGCTTATATTACACCTGCAAAATGTTACTTTAAGATTAGTTTCAGATTTAGTCCATTAACTTTTGTCCATTAACTATGAGAGAAGTACCACCAATGTCTGAAGGAAAGGAGAGTAGAAGGAAAGTTGAGTTGTTGCTTTTTTAAAATAATTTCTTCTGCTTTGAGAAGTAAGAACTATAATTAGAAGTATAATTAGGAATAATTGTGGAAGCTACTCTATATTGAAACAACAGAAAACCAAAGATACTTCCAGGTAATACTGACAAACATTGCAGCTCTATAGTAAAAATAAGAAAACCACATGTAACTATTTAAATATAAAATGTCAATATAATCAGTAATAAGTAATTGTAGCAAGCATCTTTTCCAAAACTCTGATATGATGTACAGATGCAGCCATTCAAAGACACGTACTGGAGGTAATTGGCTACGGCGTCGCGCATTTTGACGCAAGTTGACGCGGGGTACCGCGGTACGTGATTGGTTGACCAACAGGGGCACTCGTGGTCCGTTGGTCTGTCGTAGAAAGATTTACAGTAAACGTCTTTACTGTGCCCGTTGTAGTATTGAATATTCATATGGAATTTTACCACTGAAGGGAAATCTTAACAAACTTAATCTTAATAAACGATATTAATTTTGGAACATAAACATACAGTATATGGCTGGTCATGGTACTTTAAAGAAAACATACACGAAACATGGTTTCATTATGACCAGAATCGGTCTTGAGATATTTTTAACTTGATTTACAGTATTTGAGAGGTATGTCTTGACACAGATACTACATAAATACTGCTCACGTATATGTTTCTAGGTTTATATTATGCATTTCATACGGTCAAATTACTTTTGAGCAACTGATGAGAAGAGCGAAACGGTATGCCCAGGGCATTTTAGTTTCGTTTTGTGCTGGGACTCTGCTTTAACTATGTCGCCGTGGATTGATAAGAGATATCAAGTACATACAAGTCATTTTTTAAATGTTGTAGTTCGTCTTGTAAAAATGTTACGAGTACATCATCTGTCAACAATTACACAGGTTCTGCTTCCATATTGCGGATTTTGGTTACGTAATATTATTTTCTAATTTCACGTTGTGAATATATGATTTGGGCAAACAGAGCCGCAAAGAAGTACATTATGGGTTGTTGTTTTTTTTTGCAGTTTTATCTAGAACAAGCGATGCTTAAACCTTTGTCTGATTCTTGTGAAACTATCCACACGACAGTTACCTAGGAGTTGACTTCAGTGATGTCACTGATGGGATGTTTCTAAAAATCCATCCACTGTAAAACGTCTTCTCCAGTTGTCCTGGATATGTATTCGCTAATGAAGCTGTGTGTTCTGAGCCTGGTTCTCCACATTTCTGTATGAACCAGCTTAGAGGGCTAAAGACAGCTTGTGTTTAAATTGAGTGTAAGGTAATTTATGCTTCTAAAGTCATGGTCAGCATTTATTATTGTACTGTGCTGTAAACTTGTTCTGTGCCTAGTCACATTATTTTATAGCATTTTCAAATCTGGTGGCGCTGTGTGTTAGTTTCCTGACTCCCATGTCACATGGTCTGTGATTGAATCCCATGGAACTATGACTATTTTTTAACAAACATTTCTTTGAAAAAATGAAACGTTTCCCTTGGTCAGAGATTAAATAAAACCTCACTCGCACCAAACAAATTTATATTTCTAAATATCACAACATGATCGAATTTAAGTCTTTTTAATAACAATGAATAGTCACCTATGCATTACAAAATAAACATTTATATTGATTTGAATCACGTTTTGATTTAAATCGTAAACGCGTGTTTAAATATATGTGTTTAAAGGCGATATACTGTATAAAAGCGCTGATTCTTATGGAATGTGTTCTGCCGGGGATTCAAATTTTTTTTTTTTTATCACGTATCTAAGGAAAATTGCAGTATAACTTTGTTCATGCACAAACAGTGGCATGTTACATTGTTAATTTGGGTGTCTCCTCTTGCCAGAAAGCTCTAAATTGCATTTTGAGTGCGGTTTTTGACTTTTTCTAAATTACAACCCATAAATAAAGCTGATACAGTTTAGACTTACTGTATTCTAAACTGTATTACAGCAGCACATTGGACAATGCAACGTAAATTGCAAAAATGCACTTGGAATCTGTCCAAGCCCTACTACGAAAATTATTTAAACTGCGACACTTATCATTCATCTCTAAATAAACTTTATTTTATATAGCGTTTTAAGCGAATAGGTAATTAGATTGCTCATAAACCTAATCGCTTTTTCTACAAAAAAAAAGCGTGATTGCTCTCTGAAAATGCTTTTTCTTTATATTTAGGCTCAGATTTCAACTATAGATTTTATTATTATAAACTTTCTTGGAAAAATGTATTTTATGTAAACCATGTTTGCAAATAATTCATTTAGGGCTAGAATACGTTAATTGTCTTCCAATCGAGTCGAGTTGACATTGGAAGCTTGCCATGCCCGGACTGTTACACCAACGCATTAGCATGTTAAAGCGATTTCATTGATTTATTTAGTAAAAATTTTATATATCACCTTTAAAAGTGGAATCTCAAAGCAAAGTAAATACCCAACACTGATTGTACCCATCTGTCATGCTAATAAAACACCTTGAATTGAATTGAATTGAGGGAGAGAGGGGGGGAGGGCGAGCAAGATAACCAGGACGTAAGGCAAATAAGATACACTCCACAGACATTCACAACAGCGACATATGAAACGTTTGCACATATAGTTAAGTTATTACTTGGTTTTCAAAGTGCAATGAAATACAATATTGTTGTTGTTGCTGTTCTTGTTGTTTTTATCCTGTAAAGCGTTTTGAGAAGCCACCTTTAAAGGCGATATATACTGTAAAAGCGCTGATTCTTAAGGAATGTGTTCCGCCGGGGATTCAAATTTTTTTTTTTTAATCACGTATCTAAGGAAATCTCAGTATAACTTTGTTCATGCACAAACAGTGGCATGTTACATTATTAATACTGCTATTCCCTTTGATACCCGATTAAAAAAAAATAAAAAATGTTTTGAATCCCCGGTGGAACCGGGCATCCATATGAATCAAGTAACAGGTTTATTCCATGCTGAAAAAAAGAAGAAAGAAAACACATTCCATAAGAATTGACTGAGCTCCGCTCTGTACCACGCAATGATCCCCCCAGAGTCTCTGCCCCGGGTTATTTGGGTTTTTAGACAGAGGGTAAAAAACTCTCTCTCTCGCTTGACCTCCCCCTCCCTGTGTATTGTCTGTTTTTTTGTTAACAAGGCTCGCCAGCTAATGTGAATCGAAACCTGTCTTTCTAGCTTTTAAAGTCGTGCGATGTGTAAGCCACAATTCAAATAGAGAAAAAAGAGCTGACTGACAAGATTTAAGATGTGGCTGTCACTGTTGGATTAAAAAAAAAACACATTGCCCGACGTTTGTTGCATTGCTTGAAAAATAACTTTATTTCGAGAGACTGGATAAGTAATTCAAGTGTTTTTTTTTTACTTCCTGAAAAACAACTAATAATTTAACTATATGTGCAAACGTTTTATGATATGTCGCTGTTGTGAATGTCTGTGGACATGTGCTGGCTGGACAGGAGGCTCTACTGTGCACAGAGAGGGGCGGGAGGAGGGGACAACCGATACATACTCTTAGAGTTTGATTAATAGGGAATATAATACAAAAATATAGTACTAAAAATAAGATACACTCTACAGACATTCACAACAGCGACTGTCAGAAGATAGGACACAGCGGCTCAGGCACCTGCTGAATGGAAAAGGGGCACTTTAATGTTCTGTATGGCTAATACTAAAGCCAATACTTCAATACTTTAATATTCTTTTCTGTATGTTTAACAATAGTGGGTACTGGCCTAATTCGTCCCTGCTCCCGTTGTTAGGTGTTAATGTGTTGTTAAGTGTGAATTTGTACCTGTTTCCCCGAGGTCTGGCTTTTTTTCTGGAAAACCATAACTCTGGTCTTGTCCAGATTGACTGTCGGCGCCCAGGTCTGACAGTGCTGCTCCAGCAGTGCCAGGTTCTGGGGCAGCCTCTGTTCTGTGGGCGACAGCGGGACCATGTCGTCTGCAAAGAGCAGGAACTCGATTTCCATAATTAATGCAGATCAGTAAATCAAGGGACAAAACAACTATTGCACCCGGGTCCTCAATGGGCGTTGACGTGCTAATGCGTTGGTTTAACAGTCCGGGTGTGGCAAGCCTCTAATGTCTCCCAACTTCGGCAAAAGGCACCCGCCTTTCATTGGAAGACAATGAACATTCTAGCCGTACATGTGAATATAGCATAAATCCAGAGGGTCCAGAGGCAAAAGTGCCTTGCCTTGCAATCTCCGGGAAACCATTAGTAGCATGGTGAATCGGAGATTCTCAACCCTTACTTCGTGGGACTGGAAAAGAATTTGTGATCGGATCAACGAAATGCTTCGTAGAAGGAGGCGCTCTTTTCCTCTAGTCTAACAGTCTGTCCACAAACAAAACATTCCTGTTAGACAAGAGGAATTGAAAAAAAACAATTACTTTTGTCAATGGAAACCGGTGTGTGTGTCTCTCTCTGCTGGATGTCCCTCTCACTCTCTGCTGAATGAATAAAAGCATTTTATTAAAAACGCGTTTGCGTTTGTCTGGTATTTACTTTGGTCCCTTTTAACTGTTTTTCCATCTACTGTATTGCTTTGAGATGCCACTTTTAAAGGTGATATGTAAAATAAAGTTTTTTATTATTGTTATAGAGAAACATGATCAGATTTTCCCTGGTTCAGAAAAAAAGATCTAAAGTGCTACACCTAACTTTCTTAATTCGATGTATTTAAAGCAGTGAACTACTGTAGGTGTAACATAACAATCAGAAATACAATCGAGAATAGTTTTGTGGTGTTTGTTTAGATGAAACGTTCCTAAAACGTATAACGTAACAAAATTAAAGACGATTAAAATCTGTAATCTTTCCACTTGTACTGTATGTCATCGGAAAGTTTCTGCTTTGTGTAAGGATGGTATCATAAAGTAATCTTAAGTGGTGAGAAAGCTGTGCTCAATGTATTTAAGGGACTTAAAAGTAAAAGGAGATGCTTCATATTGCTTGACTAATTTTAAAAACTAAGTTATAAATGCAGACGCTCCCTCGGTGCCGCGCCGGGTGTAAATATCAAAATATACATTCGTCCCGGGCAGAGGCCGAAGAGCGCCCGGCTGGGGTGCGCGGGGAAGAGCAGGACAGGAGTGAAAGTGGTCAGGGCGGGGTTTAGGAAGGCGTACAGTCTGGGCAGGTATAGATTATACTTTTCTAAAACGTATTTGAAAAATAAAAACGATTACAATCTAATCCTTCCACGTTTGATCCCAAAATCCCAAGAAAAATAAATCTAAATGGGTAGAAAGCTATGCTGAAAGTTTATTAAGATACTTAGAAGACAAAGATACTGTATCAATTTATGTTGCATTAGTCTGATTATGATTAAAAAAACACATAATTAAACACGCGTTTGCAATTTAAATCAAAACACGATTTAAATCAATATAAATGTTTATATTGTAACGCATACTGTCCAGCCTCCATTTCTCTATAAAAATTTACTCTATTACACACACACACAATAGAAGCAGGAAGCAGAAGCAGGGACCGTTGTCAGAAGGGAAGAAGGTGACTATTCATTGTTATCAAAAATGACTTAGAATCGATCATGTTGTGATATTTTGAAATATAAAAGTCAATTGATTGTCCATAATATTGCTATTCTATTTTTTCGAAGATTGTGTTTGTTAAAAGAAAAGTCCAGCACCAGCTGGATTTGAACACACAACCCATGAGTTGGTAATCGGGCACGTAGACCAGTGGGCTACAAGGGAAGTCGCATGAAGAAAGAGGCGAAACAGCCCTACACAGCCCTGTTGCAGTCCACGAATATAATCATATCGTTATTAATTTCTTGAGATACGCGATTCCATATTATATTCCCTTTTAATCAAATTCTAAAAGTATGCTTGTTGACATACTATTATTTTGCTTGCGGTATTATAGGAGAATTTACGGTAACTAGCGGTATTTACCGGTAACTCGTGGTATTTACCGGTAACTCACGGTAGACTGCGTACAGCGTACCGGAAAATAATGCGGTATCGCCCGCGCATTTTGAATGGCTGCATCTGTATTAACAGAAAATGTAACTCATTAAGGATAATCACCGAATATTAATCCAAGAAATGCAATTTATATAACACACAACCAAATGAGGAAAGAAATTCACCTCACACAGGCGGGATTTCCATATTTCATCTCCGTGTATCTGTGAAGCATTTGTTTTGTTCACGAACCCTTCATTCATATCAGGACATCTCCATTTGGGCAAAGCAAGAATTGCCAAGGTAGGAGTAACAAAACTAAATGTTCCTCCTTGAAGAATAGGCAATCTATATAATACAAATTTGCAAAATACAGATATACAAATCAGCTTTAATCTTGTACTGTGAATCTAAGGTCAGTCAGGCTGCACCAAAAGTGAACACAATGACTGTAATCGGTATAAACTTACTTGCCAAACTGATGGCATACCTGATTGTTATCAGCAGTGACTCTTTTATCTTATTTTTATTTTGATTGTGGACTGTTTTTAATAATACAAGATAGTTTTGGGAAATCAAATTCCCTATATTTTTTAAAATATCAACACTTCTGAAACTCCAAGTGCATTTAGATATTTTTAAAGCCGTTATAAAAAAAACTTAAGCCAGTAAAATGTTTTTTCTTTTATGGTAGTATCTATTATTAATTTAAGTACAACATGCAGAAGAAGAATAGTACAACAAAATAAACATGTAATACCTGGTTCCAAAGGTCGTCTGAAGCAGCGTGCTCAAACCAGAAACAAAAAATATGGTACTGATGAGTTGGCTTTTAGCTGCATTATTATCTCCAATGCACATAGGTTCAGCCAGAATGAGTGGAATAGCAATTATGCCACCAAATGCTAGGATATAATGCTGTGAAAAAAATAGAACATAACTTGTTAAATTTCTTTGAACAAGCAACACCAATAATAGATGCATAAAGGCAATGTGATATGGTGTTTTTAGATTTTTAGAATGCCTTTGATAAAGTTCCTCATAAAAGATGAATTCTCAAATTGCAGACAGTAGGTATTCGAGGAAAATGAGTGTGTTTAGATTGAGAATTGTTTTTAAATAGAAAACAGAAAGTATACAGTAGATAAGGGGTGAATACTCAAACTTACATACTTCTTCAGCCAAAAGGGAGATGGGAGTATAAAACAAATTTCCAAGTGTGCTTTTGAAACTGATACCCTGGTTTCATTCAAGAAGCAGCTGGATGAGATCTATGGATCAATTAGCTACTACAGCGTCTACCAACCAGTCTAAATGGACTGAATGGCCTTCTCTATTTTGTAACCCTTCTACCATTCTTCCATCACCTTGACAAAGTCATGACAAAAAACACTAAAAGCACCACCACTGCTCATCAGATCAGGGATTGTCTGTGACAGTAGATGGCAGAGCCAATGTAACAACTATCTTTAAGAATCTTTTATCTGGAAAGGAACACATTAAAAGAAATTGTGGGACCAGTAGCCATGGGCATCAGTCGTTTGGTTTATTAGATATATGGTTGATTAGATATATGTCCAAAGATATACTGGTAGGTAAATTGGCTTATGGGAAAACTGGCCATGGTGTGAGTGTTTTATATCACTGTGTTTGTGTCTGTGTGTGCCTTGCGGCATCCTGTCCAGGGTGTATCTTACCACAACTAATTTTTGGAGTAACAAACAAAACAGTCTTGTTTCTAATATATGAAGTCACGAAATATATTATATAACCTACAGTATATAATAACACTCAACAATATATAAACATGAATTCAATATAATGTATATGAAATAAAATGATATAGTACCTGGAAACCAAGCAAAGCACAAAGGTACCATGGTGGCCTATCATTTATGGTGTATATAAGATCCACAGTTGGTTGGTTTTCAAATGTTTCTTCATTTTCTGTGCTGGTTTCACTAATCACAATCATCTCTGGCTGGAAATTTTGGTCTGCACTCTGTAAAAGCAAAACATTAGAATGAGTTCTGCAGCATTGTAGCATATATCTATAATATTTCTTAGAATATGTACTGTAATACTCACGCAGCACATCTTCCATGTGACATGTGTACCCTCTGTGTACAAAGTTAAGGATAAGGATGTATCTTTCCATGATCTCTTCATAGCATATAGGTCTAAAGATTGTGATTGCTTCATTTCTTGGAGTGTTTTATGATTTATATGTTTTGTTTGGTCATCTTAACTTAGAATTTGTTCAAATGGCTTAGATCCTGACCTGTTTTGATCAAGTTTGGATCCACTTCCTTGTACAGTATCTTCTTTCTTTAGATGTCTCAAACATGTTAACTTGAAAATATGAAAGAAACAATGTTTATCATCTGAACCTTTTTATGTTTTGTTTTTTTTTTTCAGTTTTTCTTATTACAAATCCAGTTGGAACTGATGTATGAAAGGGAATGTATATGGACTGTGATTCCAGTACATTCACAACTCTTTTATGTTTTAACAATTAATGCAATATGGAACAACAGGGTAATTATACAGTATATATACTCGAGAATTTATACTTAAAATATACTCGAAAGTATGGCACCTCAATCGCCAGCCACGGTGTGCTGCTCTTACGTGTTTTGATTGTTTTTGTGTGTTCAAGTTGTTTGTGGAGAATCAAACAGAATAATCGTAACAAGAAAAGAACTTATCAGCATCAGTGATTCCATTCCGCATAATGTAAGTTTTAATTTGTTCCCTTCATTCGACATTTTTGATATTTTAATCAAGGGGTCCAAATTCTGTCCCAAGTTCCATGACTCAGGAGGCGGGGCAAGCGAGGGGGTATGCTTTTGTTGGAGAGGTAAGCGAATGCCTCTCCTCGGGATCATCCTCAGAAAACCACTTCTCTCTGAAAAACAAGCTGGACAAATTTAGGCTCCTGATCAAGACAAAAAAGGATTTCCTCCTTTCATTTGTTTTCTGTTTTTTCAGAGACATGGCTCAATGAGCTGATCCCGGACAGTGCATAGCAGGTGTCAGGTTTCCAATTCTATAGAGCGGACTGGGAATCAGAGTTACTAGGGAAATCTAGAGAAGGGGGAATTTTCTTCTATATAAATGAAGGCTAGTGTAAGGATGTAACAGTGTTACTAATATCATGCTCTTGCGATCTGGAATCACTTATTATTAATAATAATACTTAATCACTTATTATTTTATTCCCCTCGTGAATTTGTCTCTTTTATTCTGATAGGCATATACAGTATATTCCTCCACAAGTTTGTGTGCGTGAGGAGCAGCAAAAACTGGCAGATCAGACAATCAGGATGGAATGAATACATCAGGATTCTCTTCTTATAATATTGGGTGACCTTAACAAAGCAAACCTGACTCAGGAACTCCTTAAATATAGACAGCACATATAGACAGGAATGAGAGTACAGTTAGATCATAGCTACACAACAATAAAAGACTCATACTGCTCCATTCCACGTGCAACTCTGGGACATTCCAATCATGTGGTGGTTGTTTTTATACTGTTATATAAACAAAAACTAAAATTTGCTAAACCTTCTGCTATTAAGGTTAAGAAATGGACCAGTGGAGCCATAGTAGAGCTACAGAGTTGTTTAGAATGTATAGACTGGGACATTTTTAAAAATGCAGCATACCGTACATCAGTTTTTGTGAGAACAGTTGTATCCCCACTGTAGAAACCAAAAGTTTTGAGCCAGAAGCGTTTGTTCGTCAAGCCAAGCTTTATTGTATGCATACAAGGAACCACAATAAGGACCATAGTAGTTATAGTAGTAATAGTAGCTCAAAGGGGATAGGGCTCTACACAGCTTATATATACTTTTCTCTACACCCTCCCCCTCCTGTCTTTGAGGCAGCTTTCTCAAGAAACTCCAGGACTCAGAAAGCACTTAAAACATTCCTTTCTTATCAGGTGTTTAGTATAAACATTCCTCATCAGGGATTTTAGTACAGAAGATGGGAGTTCAATACAGGGAGGGAGAAGCATCTGTGCTAAGGCAAGCATGAAGGTTAGATGTTTAGCATGTGAATTCAGTAGGAGTTCACAGCTCCTACAACTATATGGGTACTGAGTAAAATACAGATTCTGCTAGCAGGCTCCATGACCACAAAGACTCGATTTAGATATAATAATGACAAGCCCTGGTCTACATCGGAACTTAGGCAGCTTTGGTGGGAAAAAGAGGAAGCTTATAGAAGTGGGGATAAAAATCTATACAAAGTAGCTTAATACAAACCTGAAAAGGGAATCAGAGCTGCCAAACAGAGGTTCTCTGAAAGGCTGGAAAACCAGTTTTCAGCCAATGACCCATCTAAAGTATGGAAAAGCCTGCTAGACATTACCAACTACAAGAGCAGGAAACCCCCCCACACACACAGTCTGCAGATGACCCCCAATTACCAAACAGGCTCAACGAGTTCTATTGTAGATTTGAAAGGCAGAATAGCTGTCTGAGTATTTCAACCTTTACATACAGTACAACCTCCAAAAATTAGCCTCATATATTTACCCAGTATCCCACTCCAAGAGCCCCCCCACCCGCACTGGAACAAGGAACAAGACGTAATTTAACTTTAAAAAAAAACAACAGAAAACCAGGAAGGCTCCTGGCCCATTAGGCTCCACTATTGTACCTATTCTGAAGAAGTACCAGATTAAGAATCTACTGTATATGATTACAGATTGGTTGCACTGACATCTGTATTCATGAAAACCTTTGAAAGGCTCCTGCTAGCCCACATTAAAAGCACAGATCGCCTGCTGGACCCCTTGCAGTTTGCTTATAGAGCCAAAAGATCTGTGGATGATGCAGTTAATATGGGCTTGCACTACTTACTTCAACATCTGGACCACCCAAAGAGCTATGCCAGGATTTAATTGGTGGATTTCAGCTCTGCCTTTAACACTATTATTCCAGAGTTCCTACAGGCTAAACTGTCCCGGCTGACCATGCCAGAACCCATCTGTCAGTGAATTACAAACTTCCTGACAGACAGAAGACAGCTTTTGAGGCTGGGTTAGTACATGTCAAACACAAAAACCCTCAGTATAGGAGCATCACAGGGTTGTATACTCTATCCTCTGCTTTTTTCCCTATATACCAGTGACTGCACCTCAAATGCCTCCTCTGTGAAGCTCCTCAAGTTTGCAGATTATATGCACTTCTCTTCACCTCTCTCAACTTCACACCATCTGGGTTTTGTTCTCCCATGCAGCTGGCAATTCTTCTCTCTCTCACACCTGAAGAAAGCTTCACAGCTGAAATGTTGTGTTTATTTTCTTCTGTTTTCAGCATGGAATAAATCTTTACTTGTTTCTTTGCAGTTTACACATGCTGACGCAGTTACCTACTGTACTTGAACTATTTCAAAATATTAGTCTGCTTCTGGAGCATTGACAATTCTCAGAGGTAGTTTATTGTTGAAGTACACCTGTTTTGTAACACTTTATGTTCTTTCTTCATAGAGATTGGACAAAAGGTTGTGTTTGCTTGAGACAGCCTATGAAAAATTCCTGAAAAGGGAACTGGAATCCCAATTTCACAGTCCAGTCATTAATCTTGGTAACAAAATAAATTAATTGATATTATCGCAACATTTTACAAATTTCAAATTAAGTGCAAAACCATGAACTTTTTGACTGTATAGTACTGTATAGTTGCCATGTTGTCACAGACAGATGAGAAGATGCTTGTCTTGCCACAGGTGAGAGCAAGAATTTGTGTGAATTGTGATGTGTGGCCTTTCCTGCTCACTTGTCGCTGTAAGCAAATAATAAACATGGTCTCTTAATACACTATCCTAATACAATAATAAACATAAGTATTTTTTTTAAACTCAGATGTGTGTCTTAAACAATTCCTCAATTTATTTTGCTGTTCTGAACATAATGAGTGCACACATAACATAAAATCAGCAAAAATATGGTATGATATGGCCAGCAGCCATATCACTCTGCAACTCACAACAGGCAACCCACTGAAGCTAAGCAGGTGTGCACCTGGTCAGTACCTGGATGAGAGACCTCCTGGGAATAACTAAGAATGCTGCTGGAAGAGGTGTTAGAGGGGCCAGCAGGGGGCACTCACCCTGTGGTCCATGTGGGTCCTAATGCCCCAGTATAGTGACGGGGACACTATACTGTAAACAGGTGCCATCTTTCAGATGAGACATAAAACCAAGGTCCTGACTCTCTGTGGTCATTAAAAATCCCAGGGCGTTTCTCGGAAAGAGTAGGGGGTGTAACCCCAGTGTCCTGGCCAAATTTCCCATTGGCCCTTACCAATCATGGCCTCCTAATAATCCCTATCTATCGATTTGCTTCATTATTCTGCTCTCCTCCCCACTGATAGCTGATGTGTGGTGAGCGTTCTGGCACACTATGGCTGCTGTCGCATCATCCAGGTGGATGCTGCACATTGGTGGTGGTGGAGGGGAGTCCCTGTTACCTGTAAAGCGATTTGAGTGGACTGTCCAGAAAAGCGCTATATAAGTGTAAGCTATTATTATTATTATTATTATTAAAAATCAAACTGTTTCCTTTTCCAAAGGATAGCTAAGAGATGGGTAATAAACATGGGCACTGATGTTGACTGTATTGACAAGTTTCAGTGTGATGTACGATTAAATAAGTACAGGTTATGCAGCAGATATTTCACCCCAGAAATGTTTGAACATAATCTGCATGCTGAGGTACAGTAACATGTAAGTATTTGTCAGCAAATCCTTTTTGAAATGTAATTTAGTATAGTGTTATAAATTTAGTATAACACAACCACCACTGTAAATGACAGAGCACTTTTGCAAAGCTGAAAGTAAATGTGTATTTTAATTGGTTGGCAGGTTGCTCTTTTTTTGCAATACTAAGATAAAGTATCTAAAACCACATCACCTCCTATGTGTCAGTTCCATGATAATATATAAAATAAATTTAGTAGCGAAATTCAGTTGGTCCAAAGCATTTTTTACAATGTAATAAGGATGCTTTTGCATCACCAGATGTTTTGTTGCCTTGTTCAATGACAATGACAATGACGGCAATATGGCACTATGCATAATGAGGTTTTACACATTAACATGTACTTGGTAGTTTTATTATGGTTTGAAATGCACTTATCATTACCAATTCAATATAATGCCGAAATGTAGAAATAGCATTTCAGTTCCCCTTTAAGTATTCTGGGTTCTGGTGACATTTGACATTGCTGAATGTCTGTCACTGTGTACAATACCTGTAAACAAACTGTCCTGTAACCTCCATTTTGCAAGAAATAAATGGAGACTAAGTATTTTATTTGCTGGGTTGTATGTGTCTTACTTGAACTTTTAGTACAATGAAGGTAAAGTGCCAAAGGCCTTGCACACCACCTAGACACTATACAGACAGATACCAACTAAAAATACAAATGGGTTGCATTTTTCAAATGTAAACTGAAAGAATTGAAAAAAACAAACAACTAATGCAGTTCAACACAGGTATTGAATCTTACAATTATGCTTTACAGGCATATTACCTTGTTAGTTTTAGAGTGGCTAAAAAACTAATGTCACACACAGTTGCAGAAAAGTTATGTTTATCAGTTGTGAAAGACAAAATAAGTTGCATGATTGGAGAAAAGTAAGCTAAAAAGTTGGATATGATCCCCCTTTTTGAGACTACTGCATTATAGCACATCACAGTAGGATGCTTAAAAACACTCTTTCCTAATTAGCTAATTGCATCAAAAAAGTTAGTTTTACACACTGAAAATAGAAGAATGTTGCAAATTGTTTGGTTTACACTTGTTACGTACTTGCAGTTACAGTGTGCAAAGATTTTGTTTTTGTTTTGTTGGCCCTTTTCCAACCCTTAAACAAGGGGAACATATTTTTAATTGAATTCCCATTTTCACAAAAGTCAATGGAATTGGCCAGAAATTATATGTGGCAATTTGTACTGACAGGGCTGTCAGGGTGACGCCATCACAGTGTTCAGCATGCAAAACAAAAGTTGAAACTATGACCAACAAAATTGTGAAACTGTGTCCAACAAAATTTCCTCCAGTGCTTTTCAACACTGGCAGAATTCACTGCAACAAAAAAAGGAATCTTAAATAGGCACATGAAATGCCTAATGGAATATCTCAGTTACCTCAGACAGCAGCTGCTAGCCTTTTGCTAACCTTGATTCCAAAACGCAGGCCCACACATTGCAGTAGTAGGTAAGATATTATTTTTATTATTATTAATTGAGGTGATAGTATAAGTAGTAGTTATGGGTGATACCTGTTCCTACAAAATAGGTTGTACAGTAGTTTTAATTGCTGCCAAATGTGCTTCCAGCAAGGACTAATTCAGGAAGGTGTGTTATGAGTTATGAAATTTCAGTTTTGCATTTTTAATGTATAGTGTTTTTCCTAATAAAAATATTTAAATGTGAAGTATGACATACAAGAGGGAAAAAATCGTAATAAGAATGCACGGAACTCTGAAGCAGGGAATCAACAAAATGCAAAAAACGTCCAGAGGGGATGGTGGTTAAATTAATTATGTAGATAAACATTTCACAGGGAGTCTTCTAGGAATCCATAAAGCGGTTATTACATGAGTAGCATGACAAAACGTTGTTATGATAAAATGTGGTCACATCAGGATGAACTCAAAAGAATGGCAGCAAGTAAGATCAAAAGACTTGATCAAACCAGTAATGTTGAGTCAGGCAGTCATCAATTACTACTGTACAGGTGAAGTTCTGTGACAGCTAGACACACTTGTTCAGACCAGCACAGACCTCCCAATCAACACAACAATTAGCATATCATTCTATACCATCAATTTCCCTTTGAGATCAATAAAGTCTTATCTATCTATAGATTAACACCACACCATCAGGTTGGAACACAAAACCTGCTCCATCCCTAGAGTTGAATTTGGCTTCACTGCTAAGTCTACCTCTGGTGTCTCCAAACTCATCATTTAGTACTTACACAATACCCAAAGTCACTCAAGTGTATTATGATTAATCATACATTATCAATTAATTACGATGACAGAAATAGACACCGCAAATTATACCGATTTTTGACAGTATTACAGTATTTTTGACAGTGTTATTGTTCAGTATATATTCCTTTTGTAACAATTCAGCTGTTTTTTTCAGATACATTGTTAGCAGTATACAATACCAAAAAAATAAAGAAAATGTCAAAAACTGAAACAAGTTATACTGTTTATCCTGGTCACTATCTAAACAAAAACTCTCTGAAATTTAAAATTTAGAAATGCAAAAGTGTTCAATATTAAAGTGAAAAATACAGAAGAACTAGGTAATTGGAGGTAATGTACTGTACAACAGTTTAGCAGGTAAGTCTTTGGACGGTTTGCAGGTTCAGATACCTGCTACAGACACTGGTCTTGTACCCATGGGTGAGATGCTTTACCCCAGTTGTCTCAGCCCACTCAGGTTTTAATTTCAGCATGTTATGGATTTTGTCATAACTGTGTCAGCCTTTCATGATGGTTCCATTAGTGGCAAAATGAATGATTCTATCATTTATAAATGTGCCTTTTTATACTAAATTAAGAACCAGTGTATAATCCGTGTTGGACTGTCCTGAGTGTAGCACTGCCTTAAACCACCTTATGTACAGTACCTGTGAGGTTCTCATCTTATGTAGCAGGTGGTTACTGAAAATGGATGAATGAATGTGAACATATTATCGGAATATTTTGACTATTGCTACCATAACATAATCTAAATTCCTAACTGAACCAGCAGTTTGTGTTTGGTCACATGTAAAATAATTCTCACTGCAATTAAATGTTTTAAAACAGTTACGCATCAGCTCCTGTGTTTTTAAAGGTGCCCAATCAGACATGCAAGTGATGCTGTTTTGCAGAATATTAATGGCTCATAGTCTAGAGGCAAAACCTAAATTTCACATGAATAAATTAAAATGGAATTCAGCTGGGAAGTGTAACAAGTATTTTTTTCATTTTGATTCTTTTGGATTCGAATTCATTTGAAAGATCTGTTGATCTGTTGAAACTGTAGCACTGTTTTGTGAATCAATGCTGCCATCTACTGTCTTGTTCTACATGATTAGATAGAATGAACCTGATATTTCCAGAACAAAATGCAAATGTACCTGATTTGATTTCAAAGATTGATTCTTAAGTCTGTTTCTGAACACAATTTATGCTGTGTTGTAAGTTTGAGAAAAAAAATCTCAGTTTTGTAACTATCTTTTATCATTTTCATACGTAAGGATTTTGAAATAGAATTAAATAACACTGTATGTTCAAACCCACCAAAGCTTGAAAGTATGCAAGAAAGATTTTTTCTGATTAATGTATTATGCAGAAACTGTTTATATGATTAAGATTTGTATGACACACTGTGGTTTTAATGCCAGGACCTACTGATGGTGAATCACTTTTTATTTTATTATTTTTGTTTTGTACTTGGTGTGGAAGATTGCATAAACTGCTTTACAATTGTAGGTTTCATCTTTATTTTTTTCCACTGAATAACTATTACATTGTGATGAACTTTGTAAACAACAGCTACAAGACTGTGCCTAACACAACATACATGAAGGCCTGCTGGATAAAGAACCTTAATTATGTGTATTTTAAGCAACTCAATAGTTACTTTTTTGTGATTATTGGTGTCATTCTTTATTTGTTCTTTACAAATATCTACTTTTACATATAAAATATGTATCTTATATATAATATAATATCTTTTTTTCACACTAAACCTCCTGTTTCCGTTAAATGTGGCCAACTCCAGTCCTTGAGAGCTGGTGGATTCTTTCACTTGTTTACCAAATGATTTAACAAAATACCTGTTTAAATAATTACAATTAAATTGTTTTCTTTAGTTTCTTTTCAATATATATTTCAAAAAGTGAATATATTGGTTTGTTTGAATAGTGTTTCAACAAAACACCAGGCTCAAGTCATGTGATTTAAGAAAAATACCAGGTATTAAATAAATGTCAGTGTCTTGTATTTCAATTAAGTTTAAATTTCCCAAATGAACCCATTAAGAGTATAAATAGCCACTCAAAAAGACGTTTGTAATTAAGACAAAAACAGTGAAAGATACAATAATGGCCCACTTGAGTAATGATGATTGCTTAGTTGCTATCGGCTACATTTAAGGTGGCCTGTCTTTGAGAGCTAATAAGAGAACAAGGTATTCCGTTGCAACAGTCTGCAGACTAGGAAACTGGCTCTGTTAGGATCAGTTCACACCTGTTAGGCAGAGGATCACCACAGGATATGGTACTGTCAAATTGTTTGGGTTATCACTTTCATACTTCAGTGGCTACACCATGAGACATTCCTGGAAGAAATGACTCACGTAACAACAGTCTTTCTGCAGCTCGTTGACATGGGTGACATGACATTATTAAGGTTGAATGCCCCAGTGCTTGGTGAAGACATTGAATAGTTGATGAGAAGATCAAGAAAGTGTGATGAGCGTGTGCAGTGCTTTGTGACTTACTGATACAAAGAATAGTGAGAAGGTTTGGTGACTTGTGGAAGTACAAACAATTGAAGTGAAATGTAGAAGGAAAAGGACCCTGCAGGCTTCCAAAAGAAAGGAAACAATGAGAAACAGCTAGTTTCCTGGAGGAAATCTGAAACATATGGTAGGATCAGAGCACTTAAGGCATGAAAAACTATAGTGACCTGCTGGCAGTGTTGGCATAAAAGTGGAGTGTGTGTCAGCAGTTGCCACACTTAGTTTCTGAGATCCGACGAAATTGGGCTAAATAACACTTTGGTCTGATTTTAGTAAGAATCTCTTTTAGTACGAGTAGGCTTGTTAACCCTGGTATCCTTGTTTAATTCTGCAGGGTTTTTATAATATGGCCTACTGTACCTCATTTCTCCTGTATTTCAACTTCTGAGAAATGTCTAACTCTGCTCAACAAATGCAAGAAATTATTGATATTTCTTGCATTATTGACATTTTGTAACTGTACTGAACATCTACAGTATATACACTAAAACCTTTCATGATGTTTTGATCTGTAGTTTTGCTCACATTCTCTAATTTTATTTTTGATGTCTAAATTATCTGATTAAGTTCATTAAGTCTTTAAGTTTATACGACAGAATGATAGTGATAGTGTGATAAGAATGAATTGCTAACTCCTTACCATTCTCAAGTGGAATCTTTCTCATTCTGCACAGTTAACACAATTAACATTAGATACGGACTTTAAGATTTATATATAACTACTGTTAGTATACATAATAACTGTTAAGAATGTATAACATTTTTAATTTCCTCTTCAAATATAAGCATATAAATAACTGACACAAGAGAGAAATGTTCATTGGAGTTTTTAAAATATGTTGGTTAAAATATTACCACATTGCATGTTTTTTATTAGAATGATCACATTCCATAGTCATTTTCAAAATTTTCAAAATCCTAAAGGCTTTAACAGTCCATTCCATTCATTTACTTGGTGGATGTTAGTCTTAAATAACAAATGGGTCACACAAAAATAATGGATATCGTACAAAGTTCTTATTGGACCATACGAATCTTGTGACACTTCCTTTTAAAACTGATTGCATGGTGTCAAAATTAGTTCACTGTGCCTTTTAATTTCATAGATGTTATGCAGTTTCTAAACATTTACAAATTTAACATACATAAATAGCACATCTTTCTAATTTATTAAACATAAACACTACTTTGTTTTCATGAACTTATGAAATTTCTGAATAGCTAAAACTTAGCTTATCTTTAGTTAGGAATTCATTTGACATTTTTTTAATATCTCTACAATATCAAAACAAATGTAACTGGAATCACCGCCAGTTTGACATGCAGAGTTAGTGTGTCAAAAAAAAGTAAAAAGTCCACCTTTAGTAGTGTGTTGTGCAAAAATAAAGATTGATTGCACCCAAGAAATATTGCAAAATCAACCATCCACTCAAATATAGTGTAAATGCAATCTAAAAAATAACACAGATTATATAAAAATATTAAACTTACCTCAAATGCTGTGTTAATCATGCCAATATTTCTCATTACAATTTCCTCTCCTTGGATTTGTGGTGAATGCATTCTTTAAATATATAAGAAACAGTATTTAATTTCGAGATCTACAGTACATACAGTACTAGCCTAGTAATCACTTTTAACGTTCTAGCTCACAACCACAACAGGGTCCAGTAGGTTTCAACATGAACTTTGGAATAAACTGAAGGCACTTCTTGTCATCAAGAGTTACTTATTACTGCTGGCAGCTGTTTCTGGAGTAATTGTGTGTGCCTTTTGTTTTGTTGTTTTCTTTGGTTTAGCATCATGTGTCTCAATAGTCTTTTTCTCCCTGGAGCAGACGTCAAGTGATCACCATTCAGCAAATAATAACAAAGACTGATGTGAGGTGTTTAATTTTGTGCTTAAGAATTATCCAGGCATTATAGCTGTAGACTCACATGGTAAATATTAAAGCTGAATAAATAAGAATGCACAGAAAGTCACTCATTCATTCATGTATTCATTTTAATAGTATCTTAATCCTGTTATGAACTTACAAAATTCCTGAATTTTAATTAGGAATTACATGCAGTACAGTATTTTGTTTCTCATTCACTTGAATAACAGAACCAAGACAACAACAGAACAAAATTTTCTTCTCTTAAATATTTCTGCCTTCTACTATAATTTAATATTTTGACAAGTATTCAAAACACTCTTAAGCAGGACGTGAATGAGCTGCTTTTCATATTACATGATTTTGCCAGGGAAGATTAAAACATATAGTACTGAGGAACATATAAATTCATTATTGGAGGCATAATTGGATTGTTCAATCCAACAGAAGCTGTGAGTAATAACTCAATTTAACTTAGATACACAGTTACAGTTTACAGTAGTTTACTATTACAAATGGGGGCTAAGAAAATGGTGAAAATCAGAATTTGACTGAGAAGTTTAGTCAATTAGTAAAACAAATGTTCGTAACTTCCAACTTGAAAGTGCTTTTTCCAGAATATGCCCGAGTGGTAGGTATAATTAGAGGCATGTTAATTCTTTGTTCTCTGGCACAGCTTTGTTGAGAGAAGCAATAATCCAGGCACGCTTGGTTAAACAAATATTTATTATAATGACATGACACCAACTACTAAACAAACAACAAAACATAAAACACACACATTACTCTATGTACATTATTTATAAACTAGGCGTTTCAGAGGCCTAACATTCTGGTCACCCAGAAAACTCCAGACTGTTACTAAGCATTAAACTTTTAATTCCTACAGCGGACACTATAAGATAACCTGCCTTCTAACTAAATACAGTGCAACCTGCAGTTAAATGTCCCTCACAGCACCACAGATGCCACAAAATAAATAGGAGTCTATATCCTTATCCATAAAAATGCAGCCTAAGCAGGAAATGTTACATTCCACATCCCTCCTCTAGAGAGCGCTCCTACCCTTTTCTGTCATGATTAGGTTCCATCATTTCCCAGTGTGTCTCCTTTGTGTTCTGGTTTAAAAGCCTAGTGTCTTCGCTGCTCGCTGTTCCGGACTCTCCATCTGGAAGACGGACACCCGGAAGCCCGCCTACCAGGGGGTTCAGGAGTGACCCAACGGCATAGGCTTCAGAATGACGTTCTGACCATCTGGGTCTGGGGCTCGGAGCTCCTGGCCTCATTATTCTTTTAACCTCCATGTTCCTGATCGTGCTCCCCCTTCCCGGAGATTTTAATTGTCTGCGTTTTGGATGGACCTCCCGGTTTTGGATTATCAACTGCACCCTGGTTTCCCTCTTTGGACTGTGTTGGATGTGTTTGCCTGTGCCACGCCCCCCTGTCTGTCATCCTGTCCTATTCCCCTGATGTCCTACTCCAGTCACTTTCAGATTATACCGTCTGCATAGGGTCCTAAACAACACATTTGGGAGTCAAAACCAGCTCCTTAACAGGAAAGACATTTCTAACTGAGGTATTTTTTACCCAAGAAACCCAAATTTCCCAAAAACACAGAATACCATGCTCTCTCTATCAAGGTTCAAACACTTAGCTCCAGTCAGGTTTGGTTTGGAAGATCGTGAAGTTGGGGTTCTACCTGGCACAAACGTCAAGTCCCAACTATTCCGGACTTGTCTCTCCTCTCTCTTCTCTACTTCTTTTTTCTTCTCCTTTGTGATCCTTGTGCAATCTAATATTGTGTGCTTCTGTACTGCTCTTTGACAATTATTAACCCACAAAGTACCTAGGTGTACTAAGGTAAACTTTAAAATTGTTTCTGCTCAAGGGAGCCCCCAGATATCGACAAAATTCCTCTCTGCTTTGAAGCTAAGAAGTGTTAACTTTTCCAAGTGTCACAACCATTATCTAAAATCTAAGAGACATTTCGTAGTCACCTACAGTAAAGCTGTAACAATACTAATGAATATTAATGAATGTATATGTGTAACAAACCATCTTTATAGGAGAAACCTTCATTGTGTTGCAATAGGATGTGTAATAATTACTGTAATGCACATATTTGGGGTATTTTATTCAGGTGTAGAAAATCCATTAACAAAATTAGCTCAAACAAATCATTTAGACCCAATAAGCAAATTAGGACTGTTGGGTACACAGTAAATGAAAGTGTTCTTGGGACAAAGCATTATAGAAAAATATCCTCTTTGCAAAATAATCTCTACACCAGCTGTTTAATCTATCTATATTTTTTTGGATATTTAACATACTAAATACAAATATTTATTAGCTGCTCAAATTTTAGTGTATTTAATTTTCAGAAGGTAACAATACATTCTAGGAAAATGGGGAAATACAGTACAGAAGGCAACATGGACAACATACAACTTAAAAAAGACTGGTGTGATGTCACCCATACTATTTGAACAAAATGTTACATACACTATGTCTTAGCAGTTAATAGCTGTCTAATGTTATGCCCAATCCACTAGATGGCGTTGCCTCTTAGAGAGCGGTGTCTCTTAGTTCCTGTCAGTTAATTACAGCATTCTGAGCATGTGCAGTAGGGACTAGGAAGCAGTGTGTTACGTTTGGAAAAAACTGCAAGTGCTGCAGAGAGAGTTGTATTACTTTGTTGTTTTCATATTTACACCCTAAATGAGGTCTCAAACCAAAAGTATTAATGAGTATAAAGGAGTATCGGAGGGGATTAAGACAAGATGAGTAAGATAAATATTGGATTTTTGCAGATTTTAACCGAGTGGACTGAGGCAGTAGCCAGTTTCTAGACTTCTACTCGCGTAAGAAAATCTGTTCACTGTTTCCAAACCAACAAAACAGATCAGATACCATACTAACCTGGAAATAAAGAATATATGTGTGTCCTGTGCTGGTTAATATTTGCCAGGTTACCAGAAGTAGGGTTTCCTATAGTCTGGTGGTTTTGATAGTAATCTGACTCTTAGAGTAAGGCAGCGAAGTGCATACAATACGGTAGTGGGTGAAGACAGATGTCCAAGGAGTCTGATAATGGACAGAGAAGGCTGGTTCCAGAGGCTCAGTGACCAATGTACCGGGACCCAGACTACACCAACAACCAGAGTGGAAGATGTCTCCTTACCTCTTCAGACTCATCCGCTGAACTGTGGTATTCAAAAGCTATGTAAAGTTTGGATGTTTGCACAGAGACTGTGCTTGTGAACAGTTCCCAAAATGTCAGGTGTCGAGAGGGATGATAGTGCAGCAGTTGATGGTCTTGTAGTTACGAGGAATGATGATGGTGACAACCTTCATTAATTGAGGTCTCAAGTAGAAGAACTAGCTAGAAAACATGACCAAGCCATGGCCACTATTGCTCCACTAGGTCCTGAACCAAAAACGTTCACATGTGTATTTACCCAGAGAACGTAATGTACAGCCTTTTAGTGGTGATATAACTATAAATGGTCACTCTTGATGAGTTGACTGAAGAAGATGAATAAGTAATCAGAGCCAGAGAACAGACCCCTGCCGATCAGTATGAACTTTTGTTATAATTGTTGAAGGGTTCAGCCTTAGAGGAAGTATGTTTACGTACGGGTGGCAAATCTAGACAGACCAATGATATATTCAGTTAGCTCAGACATGCTTTCATAGAGAAGTGCAGTGTTTCCCAACTATTACAAGCCTTCTATGGCTGTAAGAAAAGGGAGGGGGAAGATCTTCATGATTACTCTCGCATGCTCAGTGCTGTGTTAAAGGTATCACCTAATGCAGTGTTGGATGAGAAGTGAGCTACTGTATCTGAGATCAGTTCAACCAACAAAACAGATCAGATACCATATTTACCTGGAAATAAAGCACCCCAAATATGTATTTGTGTCCTGTGCTGGTTATTCTTTTCCAGGCTACACATACTGTATGAATTGAGTGGAGGAAAGCATTAAAATCATTGTTCTGTCCCTAACAAGCACTACCAGTACTGAAGCCTTGACCATCCACCATTAGCTCTATTGAGTTGGTCATACTTTATAATCCAGATGTGAGACTCCAGGCTCCCAAAGAAACGTAGGCAAGGGAATCACAAAACAGTAGGTTAGAAGGTTAAAAACTACAGGTATCTCTATCTACACCCCTGAAGAACAAAAAAAACACACTTTGGAAAAAAATCTCACCATACAGACACTGGTGTATTTTTTTCTGAAATCATGGATATCACTATTCTTGTACAATGACAAGGACTATTCAACTAATTGTGTGGTTTAAGATTAATTTAAGCACCTAAATTAAGAGTTGCCACAGCAATGGATTTGAATACATATTCATTCATGAAATTTCAATTTTTCTTTCATATTAAATATTGTTTAATTCCTTGTTTTTGTTGTAAATGTGTGTAATAGGATGCTTACAGTAAATAACAACTTTTGATTGCTACTTCAAAGTGTCACAAAATGTGAAAACTGCAAGAATCTGAACACTTTTGCAAGAAAGTGGATATGTATTTAATATTTGTCAATTTATAAGATTATGAAAATGGCATTTCTGAATATAAGAAAAGTTACAAATGAGATATGTTTTTTAACCTTTTTGGCCCATTGAGAAATTCGTAGCTTATTGATCTAATCACATCCAGCTATTTGTTTTGCATAAATATTTCATGTGGTGAATATTGTTTATCTTTTTGCTTTTTTCAAATACAAAGGTTTGAATTTATATAAAACTAAATGCAAAAACTAATGCAACAGATTCATGCACTCAAACTCAAAACACCAAAGAGCAAGAGATGTATTTGAAGTCAGTACCTGAGAGTTCAATATAGACAAAGAGACTTTTAGAGCATGAGCTAGGCTGGTTAATGGAACTGCCACTATAGTGATTTCTTCAATGTACTGTATGCACGTTATGCTGGTAAATGGTTATTTTTCTTTTCAGCTGACAGAAAATGTACATATTAAATTAATAAACTTATACCTGAATACTTTTATTCCTAACAAACTGAAGGAATGCTGGGGACACTTGAGAAACCAAAATGATAGTTTTAATATCAATACAATCAAAAATTGTAAAGCTCCCAGGTGAAAATCTACCTGTATATATTTTAAATTTTATAATTAAAAAATATAAAAATAGACATAGTGGCTTTACAATTAGTATTTAAAAACAAATATTGTAAATATTGTATATGTAAAAAAACTCAATTGTGATTTTACTTTAATGGCATCTTTAAATTCCCTTCCTTTTCTGAACATCCTGGAGATTGGTCTGGTTGGTCTGGAGATTCATTCATGATATTACTTTATTAATATTATTGTAATATTTAACATATGGTAATATATCAAATTAAATGAAATGTGAATATAGATTACATATTAATTTATTATTAGATAAAGTCATAAAGTATACATATAATTTACTATTTTATTTATAGAGAAGGAGTCCTTATTTGTTCAAAATAAAACTTATGCCCTGACCAGGAATCAAACCTTGGAGCTTCCTTGTGATAGGCGAGCCCGTTACTACTGTAACAAAACGTCACTCTGATTGGCAAGCAACATTAAAATGAGCCTTTAATTTTCTATTACCACAATAAAGGCAGCTGCGAGGCTTATTAATAAGAAAGAATTAAGTGTTCTGAGCTTTCCCAAATGGTCCCATCTCTGTTCATCTCTGTGGTGCAGCCACAGAGAAACTATTCATGCAGGCTGATTTAAGGTTTCCTTTGATAAGGTTTCCTAGAACAGCTCCCATAGGGGGGTGCACTTAGCTAAGCCTGGCTATCATGATCAATGGTCATCCATTGGCGCCTATCTGTCTAGGGAGTGCCAGATGGACATCTGGACTGCATTCCTAAGTGTCAGGAGTAAGTGACTCATATCTCACCTTGATCAACCAATCAGGGACTGGTAGGGCCGAGTAACCCACGTGGGACTCTGATGCCCATGGAACTTTCAGCCAATCAACGAGCTGAAGTTCCTCCAGGTAAAAACAGGCAACACAGAGATTCAGTAAGATTCAGTAAGATTCAGGAGAATTCTGTGGACTTTTCTAAAAGGGAATTCAAAGGAGAATTCCAGGGCAGGACGGCCCAGGAGCAGAAGGCTCCCAAGGGCAGGACATTCTCGCAGCGCGCCTCCTGACCATCCTGAGACTCAGCCCGGACAACCACGGAACGGCCAGTGTGTCCGAGTGCCAGAACTTTCCTTTGTTCTAAGAGTCTAGAGTGGAGGTTGCCAGAGAGTAACCAGCAGCAGGCCTCGTGAACAGGTCGGAACTGTGGACAGCTGAATCACTATTCAGAACTAGCTCTTCATCAGGAACGAACCGGTCCTCTTCCTGACTTGCTGGGACCCACAGTCATCTTTTCTCCTGTGCACAAACTTTGCTAGTTAAAGCCAACACTAACTAGCCGGTCAGTGAGCATCAGCAGCGCACCGTCGCAAGCCGCACAGCACAGCCTGGCACACAGCCAGAGAGCGCGGATTGGACAGCAACAGCCTGCAAGTGTTTCTTTGTGCCCGCAGGAGATCTGAATCCCCAGAGATTGGATGAGTATTCAACTTCAATGCATTACAGCTCGAGAATTCAATTGTTATCCCAACCAGTTGATATCAATTTAATTCCTAAGAGTTATGTACTTGTTTTGAGTATCTAATGTAGAAGTTATAACCAAGTTCATTTATGAAACGGTCTTAATGAATGATATACTGAACGTATGTCCTCTTGATATATGTAACTCTTTGTAACTGACTGAATATATACCTTTTGTATTCTGATAACCCTCTCGATAAGATCTGTTAGGTTTACATGCATATTCTATGTATTAATAAATGTATCCTCGTGTATTAGTACCTGTGTGTGTGCGTTGTTTGAGTTATGTCGCATGGTTGGATTCTAAAGCCATCAAAAGAATCAACTTTGTGATTTACTGCTACAATTAATAATTGTTCCAGTAAATGCCCAAACCCTACAGAACTGGTGCCTTCAGAGAGCCACTACGTTACATATTTGGCGTCCCTGGAATGGCTATGACTACATTTATGGCGTCCGTGGACGGGCGTGGCAAGACTGAAATGAGTCAACCAAGCGGAATAATTCATATAAAACGCCGTGGGTTTCATACGCGATAATACAGTGTGCTGAAAGCCGAAAGAAAAAAAGTTCCCCTTGCTCTTTAAGCAGTGCTTGATTGTTTTGTGATCTTTTGCGATCTACCGGGTTGATTGCATACTTGATCTTGTGGTTTTCTGTGGTAAAACTGTGATTTCGTACTTAAAAGTAATACTCTTTAAGTTTAACGATGGTTGCTAAAAGGTCTGAATTCGAGTCGCTATTAAGCACTCTCTCTAGCAGCGACAAGTCTGACCACGATCTCTTCCATATCTCCGTCAGCGGAGAAGCTAGGAGAATAGATCTCCATTCTCTGAGAGAGCTAGCGAAGGACATAGAGAGATTTGACCCCGCAGTGTCAGAGAATAATATCGAGAGTTATATTCAAGACCTCAGGTATACCCTGCAGTACCTGCCAAACGCCACAGAACAGGAGAAAGTGTTTCTGGTCAGGAAAACTACCAGCAGAGCATGAGTGGATGGCTAGGCAGATGAAAGAAGTCTGTAATGACTTTGAACAGCTTTGTCATGCACTTATCGAGGAATACAGTGCGTTTATTGACCCGACTGCCGGGATAGCCGACGCTCTTAACATTAAGCACGAGAGAGCAGAGTCCCCTCGCGAATATTACGAGAGACTAAGACGAACTTATTTTGCAGGGCGAAATGATGAGGGTTGCGAAGAGAACACACATTTCAAGGTTTATTCATTGCGAATCTCCACCCGTCAGTCAGAAAGATGATCTTAATGCACACAGATGCACAGACCATGAAAATGACTGATATTAAGAGATTCGTGCAGAAAGCCTGGGAGTATGATGTCCAAAGTCGCTCTGAGCAAAAAGCTGCTAAAGCGACTGTGTTCGTCGTCAGAGCCAGCAGGGTTAATTCCCTCCTGCTCGAAGGAGCACAGGCTCCTGAGCTGGCTAAGCCCTGTTCCAAAGCAGGCACACAGGACCGCACCCAGCGTCCTAAGTGCCATGAGAACACCAGGGGAGGGAAAGGGCTAGAAAAGGCTGAACAAAAGGATTCAGTAGCCGCCCGCCTGGCCAGGCTTGAACAAGCTTTATTAGGACAGGGACAACCGCTCCCCAAGGCTGCCGGAAGCGTGAATGAGCTGATACTCTCCACTGGAGGAGGCGGAGACCCGCCCCCTCTCCCTCCCTCAGTCTATCTGATTGAGCGGAAGGGTTCCTGCCTGGAAGAATTCAGCCACTCCCAAGTGAGTGCTGACTCCACCCCTGAAGTCACAGAGCAGGCAGTAAAACACAGAGGAAAAGCAGGAAGCTTTTACCTCAAGGCTGCCATGGGAGATGTCTTACACAGTGAGACACTGATTGACACTGAGGTTGAAAGGTGTTTGATGTCACACGGCAAGCTCAAACGGGTTGAAAAAGAAAAGGGCATGCGACTCAGAGAGGAACCTTTGGTTGGTCGCCAGAAAGGCAAAGCGTGGAAACAGATCAAGGCTCCTAAGCCTTCTGTACAGAAGGAAAGGGGGGCCAAGAGGCAGACTGTGCTCACACAGTGCCCACCGAACACAGAAGCCTATGTGGAGATTCCTTCTGTTCCCTCTGGACAAGAAATAAAAATATTTCCTTGTTCCCCGGATATACAGGGAAGTCGTGTCCCAGCCAAGGTCCCAACAGCCTCCATGCCACAGGAGCGGTGCTCCAAGCAGCCGCCTGATCCACCAGGTAAAGCACACCCCTTTTACATCCCTAAAGAGGAGCAGATCTCCCCACCTGGCGATGAAAAGGAGCTTTCCCTGTGCACCCTGGCACCCAAGAGGGGTCAGGAACACCACTCTGCAGTGGTGGAAGGGATCCAGATGGCAGGAGAGCAGGTTGGTGATGTAGCCCTCACCCTTAGCCCTGAGAGGTCCTCTATCAGTGAGGATCTGCTTGAGCAGCTGTCACGGGGCCACCACCAGGTGCCACTGGTGCAACATTCACAGGTTAGACAGGAGGTCCAGCTGGACGCTGAGACTACTGCGCTGTGGACACACCTGATCCCAGATGCCGATTCCCTCTGCTGTGACCCAGGGAACCTGCAGTCAGGTAACATTATTTCTCACGACTACCAGGTAGTGAGTGAGACTGACCTGATTGTTCCTGCCTCAACGGCAGGGTTGCCAACACACCCAGTACCCAGGAATGGACAGGGAATGAAAGCCGAGCCGGTTTTCTCACAGCCACCAGCTCAGTCTGTCAGTCTGAGTCTGACCAACAGTGGTTCATCCAGACTGGAGCTGGATGGTCAAGACACCCGCCTGCCAGTGCAGGACATCGCAAAGAGGGGTGTCAGAACCCCAGCCTGCACTGACATGGGCCTGGTGAGTGATAGTAAGTTCAAAGACAGTGAACTAGCTATTCCAGTGCTGGGGCAGCTCCCTGAACCCCTAGCGAGGGAAGGGGGGAGCGAGCAGGTGTCCTACACCCACGCCCAGCGAACGACTGTAAACATGCCGATAGAGGGATTCCTCAATCAGGAGGTGTGCAGGGTGGACCTGAACAGTGAGAATGGGGTAACAATCCCAGATCACTCAGGTGCTCCAGATGACCACTCAGCCGAGGGTCAGGGATGCTCCACCACTGCACCGCCCCCTGCAGGGTTCCTAGAGCACAGGCATGAACAAATCGAAAAAGCAGATGCCCTGGAAAAGGAGGAGCAGCATCAGCAGCTGCGTCAGATCTCCACAGATTTCCAGGATGTTGGTGCCCAAGATGCCACAGGGCATACTGAGAAAGACACCATGTACAGATGCAGCCATTCAAAATGGGTGAGGTATTTCGCGGCATACCCCGGTGGGCGTGTCGCGGTATCACGCAGTTCACGTGTGTCACGTGGCTAACTATCCGGCGTCGCCTTGTAAAACCGCCAGGGGGAGCTTAACCTCTCATGTACAGCATTTGAGCCTTTAATTTTGAACTGTGTATTACAGCATGTTAATCATCAGTCATTAAAATGTTGGTATATTTTATGAAAGCAAGATTGCTCAGTTGGACAAAAGTACACAACCTACCTTTATCAGAAATATTTATGCATCAAAGCCTTTACTGAAGATATTACTAATAGTATTAATAATGGATGACTTTGGACAAGCTGTATACTCAAAGTATAATTTCTTTAGCACATTTGTACAAGCACTTGGAATCTGTCCAAGCCATACTTTGTCAGGCATTTTGTTTTACTTCAACGGGCATAAAAACTTCCTTGCTTTTAACAGGGCGTTTCATAATTTCTAACTACGAAAATGATTTAAAATGCGACACTTATCATTCAACTAGAGCTTAAAATATCACAAGGATCCTCAAGAGCACAGCAAAGAGTGTATTAAAAGACACTTGTATTTATCAACGCTTTCTTTTCCGTATACCAGATTTTATGGAACCACTTCAGAGGGGTGTCAGCCAGTCAGATTCCAGGAATCGGCACTTTAAAAGAAAAATACACACCGGTATTCCATTTCTCCCTAACGATTTTAAGCATCGAAGTATTTAACTAGCATGTGAAATAGCGTGTGAAAAAGTGGTAGTTTTAAGCTTTTCTGCTAATATAATATGGAATCTAAAGAATTTAATAACGGTATTCGTGTGCTGCGACAGGGCTGTGTAGGGCTGTTTCGCCTGCCTGTTCATGCGAGCTGTCTTGTAGCCTACTGGTCTAGGTGCGTGACTACCAACTGGCAGGTTGTGTGTTCGAATCCAGCTGGTGCTGGACTTTTCTTTTAACAAACATTTCTTCGAAAAAATAGAATAGCGATATTATGGACAATCAATTGACTTTTAGATTTCAAAATATCGCAACATGATCGCAACATTCCCTTCTGACAGCGGTTCCTGCTTCTATTGTGTGTGTGTGTGCAACAGAGTAAATATTTATAGAGAAATGGAGGCTGGACAGTATGCGTTACAATATAAACATTTATATTGATTTAAATCGTGTTCTGATTTAATTCGCAAACGTGTGTTTAATTATATGTGTTTTTTAATCATAATCAGGCTAATGCAACATAAATTGATACAGTATCTTTGTCTTCTAAGTATCTTAATAAACTTTCAGCATAGCTTTCTACCCGTCAAGATTTATATTTCTTGGGATTTTGGGATCAAACGTGGAAGGATTAGATTATAATCGTTTTTATTTGTCAAATACGTGATTGTATTTCTGAATGTTATGTGACACCTACAGTAGTTCACTGCTTTAAATACATCGAATTAAGAAAGTTATGTGTAGCACTTTAGATCTTTTTTCTGAACCAGGGAAAATCTGATCATGTTTCTCTATAACAATAATAAAAAACTTTATTTTACATATTGCCTTTAAAAGTGGCATCTCAAAGCAATACAGTAGATCGAAAAACAGTTAAAAGGGACCAAATTAAATACCAGACAATCGCAAACGCGTTTTCAATAAAATTATTTTATTCATTCAGCAGTTTGTGAGAGGGACATCCAGCAGAGAGAGACACACACACCGGTTTTCATTGACAAAATTGTTTTTTTTCAATTCCTCTTGTCTAACAGGAATGTTTTGTTTGTGGACAGACTGTTAGACAAGAGGAAAAGACCGCCTCCTCCTACGAAGCATTAAACGCGTATCTAAGGAAAATTGCAGTATACCTTTGTTCATGCACATCATTATACAGTATCTCAATTTGTATTTAGATAAAAAAAATCGTTTGTCCAGCCACTACTGTTGTTATTGTTTTTATCCTGTAAAGCGTTTCCTTTTTCTGATCACTCGCTTTCTGGATACACATCTCACCTGTCCTGTTCTTTGTTTTCCTGGTTTGCTGATTATGCCTGCTGCGGTCCACTCCTACCCTCACACCTAAAGAATACTATTTTAAATTTCTTGGCGCAGTTCATTAACCCTTGTATGTGCTGTCCGCGCCCAAAATGCAATTAAAAAAAAGTCAAAAACCGCGCTCAAAATGCAATTTAGAGCTTAATAAGATACACTCCACAGGCAAAATTAAAGACAAAATTAAAGACGATTAAAATCTGTAATCTTTCCACTTGTACTGTGAGTCATCGGACAGTTTCTGCTTTGTGTAATGATGGTGAGAAAGCTGTGCTCAATGTATTTAAGGGACTTAAAAGTAAAAGGAGATGCTTCATATTGCTTGACTAATTTTAAAAACCAAGTTATAAATGCAGACGCTCCCTCGGTGCCGCGCCGGGTGTAAATATCAAAGTATGCATTCCCAACAAGAATTGTACCCATCTGTCATGCAAATAAAACACCTTGAATTGAATTGAATTGAGGGAGAGAGGGGGGTAGTGGGACAGATATACTGTAGACAGACTCAAGGCAAATAAGATACTTATGGGTACGCAGGCATTCACGACAGCAACATACGAAACATTTGCACGTACTGTAAAGTTAAGTTATTACTTGGTTTTCAAAGTGCAACGAAATACAATATTGTTGTTGCTGCTGTTCTGGTTGTTTTTATCCCGTAAAGCGTTTTGAGAAGCCACCTTTAAAGGCGATATATACTGTAAAACCGCTGATTCTTATGGAATGTGTTCCGCAGGAGATTCAAATTTTTATTTATTTATTTTTTAATCGCGTATCTTAGGAAATCTCAGTATAACTTTGTTCATGAACAGTGGCATGTTACATTATCATTCGTTTTTTTAACAAGGCTCGCCAGCTAATGTGAATCGAAACCTGTCTTGCTAGCTTTTAAAGTCGTGCATGTGTAAACTGTACTAGAGGGCATGCAAGTTACTCTGCCCCTTTCAGCTGCAGGGAGTCCCTCTGCTGCAACACACAGCAGACAGAACGGGAGACTATTTCCTTTCATATCTGACACCAGTGAAGTAAAAGGGGTGTCTAAAGGGGTGATTTCAGACCACATTTTAGTTACTTTATTTTGTTTACTTTTAACATTTCTGTAATTTACAGTAGACTTAAATTCGATCATGACATGATATTTAGAAATATAAATTTGTTTGGTGCGAGTGAGGTTTTATTTAATCTCTGACCAAGGGAAACGTTTCATTTTTTCAAAGAAATGTTTGTTAAAAAATAAAGTCATAGTTCCATGGGATTTAATCACAGACCATGTGACATGGGAATCAGGAAACTAACACACAGCGCCACCGGATTTAATAACGCAATAAAAACGCTATAAAATAATGTGACTGGGCACAGAAAAAGTTTACAGCACAGTACAATAATAAATGCTGACCATGACTTTAGAAGCATAAATTACCTCACACTCAATTTAAAAACAAGCTGTCTTTCTGTATGAACCTCTAAGCTGGTTCATACAGAAAATGTAGAAATGCATTAGCCTGATTATGATTAAAAAACACATAATTAAACACGCGTTTGCGATTTAAATCAGAACACGATTTAAATCAATATAAATGTTTATATTGTAACGCATACTGTCCAGCCTCCATTTCTCTATAAAAATTTACTCTGTTGCACACACACACACACAATAGAAGCAGGAACCGCTGCCAGAAGGGAAGAAGGTGACTATTCATTGTTATCAAAAATGACTTAGAATCGATCATGTTGCGATATTTTGAAATATAAAAGTCAATTGATTGTCCATAATATCGCTATTCTATTTTTTCGAAGAAATGTTTGTTAAAAGAAAAGTCCAGCACCAGCTGTATTCGAACACACAACCTGTGCGTTGTTAGTCACACACCTAGACCAGTAGGCTACAAGACAGCTCGCATGAACAGGCAGGCGAAACAGCCCTACACAGCCCTGTCGCAGCACACGAATATAATCATACCGTTATTAAATTCTTTAGATACGCGATTCCATATTATATTCCCTTTTAATCAAATTCTAAAAGTATGCTTGTTGACTCCGGTATCACGTTAGTTAAAGACTTCGAAGCTTAAAATGTTTAGGGAGAAATGGAATACTGGTGTGTATTTTTTTCTTTAAAGTACCAAGACCAGCTATATACTGTATGTTTATGTTCCAAAATTAATATCGTTTATGGCCTTCACACGCGTTACAGTATGCTCCTATTCTTTTTATGCTCAGCTACTAAGATTTCCCTTCAGTTGTAAAATTCAATATCTACAACGGGCACAGTAAAGACGTTTACAGTAAGTCTTTCTACGACAGACCAACGGACCACGAGTGCCCCTGTCGGTCAACCAATCACGCACTGCGTCATAATGCGTCATGATATGCGATACCGCAGCCAATTACCTGCGGTACGTGTCTGTACCGCTCACTTTGAATGGCTGCGCCAGCTTAGAAAGGCAACAGTCACTCAGAAGGAGATGACTGGGATCAGCCACCCGAAAAGACTTTTGGGAGGACTAATTGCTGCCGCCATTGTTGCACGTTTGCTTTTTCTGGTACGTTTGTGTGCTACTGGCACTCTCACCCTGACTGCCCCAAGAAGGCAGGTGTCAGAGATGCCAGAGGGTAGTGACAGACTGTATCAACAGCAGCAAAAGTTGGAAAGCTTAGGGAAAACCCTACAGGCAACTTTCTATGCAACAGGGTTAAACCTTATTCCCCAACCAGTGGACATGATTGTTGGTGTTATACAGTGGGTTTATGCTGTGTGCAACAGGCCAGAATGTTGACACAAGACCTGTTAAGGGAGTTTAGTGCCACTGTAGCCAGTCTAACCACGGCACAAATCCCAACCCACTTGATTCCACTCTTCTCAGTAGAGGAGTATGTGACATTAACCCCATCGCTCATAGCTCACCCAGAAGGCAATCCAAGATTGAATTCGGTTCCAAATCTTGAGATGGGTATGGCTACCAAAGCTATCCATTGGCTGTGTCTAAACGATTCACCAATGAAGGGTGTAAAGCTACTAACGAGCAGAGGGAGGTTAATGAACCCCATGAAGAGCAGGTTGGAAGTAAATGGCTGGTCAGCACACCACATTTAACTGTCACCATGACTTGTGACAGGCATGATACAGCTACCACAATGCAGCTACCTAACCAAATAGTTCCTTTAAGTTCCCGAGGAGGCCATAGTACAGCATGGTAACTTAACACTGTACGGTCTGGAACCAGACAACATAAGACCAAACTTGAGGTCGTGGATGCCTTCAGGTGCCACACTAAGGAATTGGATAGAAATCCAAGAAACAGTAAGCCCTGAAGAGGTACAGGTAGTTAGTTTGCTTTAATGGAACAAACCTCCAAACCACCCTAGCAGATACCCAACACAAATGTTGTGGTTTATCGGGGGGCTGGGAACAGGAACTGTTGTTATTGTAACACTACTGCCGGGAAGCTGGATCATGACTGACTGGATGTACTCTGAATGCTGTACTCTCACATCAAGATGTACTCCGGGTAGCACGACTGAGTCAAAGGTAGCATGTCAAAAGAAAGGAAGTGACTTCTCCCCAAATATCTACTACAGAGGTATCAGATATTGACAGTGAACTTCCTGATGTGTAATTCCTAGACTTAGATAATGTCTCCTACCGTGTTTATACATACTCCAGATGTTTTTCATCCTGTTTGTATCCAATGCTGGTTCCGGTATGAATTCTCGAGGAGTAATGTGGACATTTAAGATTAATGTTCTAATGGCAAGGGACATCACTTAACTCTGTTTTGTTTTGAAGGCAACAAAGCCTCAGGACCTCGTGACCTTCAAAAAGGGGGGATATGTAGCGGTGAGGCTTATTAATAAGGCAGAATTAAGTGTTTCTGAGCTTTCCCAAATTAGGCCTCATCTCTCTGTTCATCTCTGTGGTGCAGCCACAGAGAAACTGTTCATGCAGGCTGATTTAAGGTACCTTTGATAAGGACAGCTCCCAAAGGGGGATGCACTTAGCTAAGCCTGGCTATCATGATCAATGGTCATCCATTGGCGCCTATCTGTCTAGGGAGTGCCAGATGGACATCTGGACTGCATTCCTAAGTGTCAGGAGTAAGTGACTCATATCTCACCTTGATCAACCAATCAGGGACTGGTAGGGCCGAGTAACCCACGTGGGACTCTGATGCCCATGGAACTTTCAGCCAATCAACGAGCTGAAGTTCCTCCAGGTAAAAACAGGCAACACAGAGATTCAGTAAGATTCAGTAAGATTCAGGAGAATTCTGTGGACTTTTCTAAAAGGGAATTCAAAGGAGAATTCCAGGGCAGGACAGCCCAGGAGCAGAAGGCTCCCAAGGGCAGGACATTCTCGCAGCGCGCCTCCTGACCATCCTGAGACTCAGCCCGGACAACCACGGAACGGCCAGTGTGTCCGAGTGCCAGAACTTTCCTTTGTTCTAAGAGTCTAGAGTGGAGGTTGCCAGAGAGTAACCAGCAGCAGGCCTCGTGAACAGGTCGGACATGTGGACAGCTGAATCACTATTCAGAACTAGCTCTTCATCAGGAACGAACCGGTCCTCTTCCTGACTTGCTGGGACCCACAGTCATCTTTTCTCCTGTGCACAAACTTTGCTAGTTAAAGCCAACACTAACTAGCCGGTCAGTGAGCATCAGCAGCGCACCGTCGCAAGCCGCACAGCACAGCCTGGCACACAGCCAGAGAGCGCGGATTGGACAGCAACAGCCTGCAAGTGTTTCTTTGTGCCCGCAGGAGATCTGAATCCCCAGAGATTGGATGAGTATTCAACTTCAATGCATTACAGCTCGAGAATTCAATTGTTATCCCAACCAGTTGATATCAATTTAATTCCTAAGAGTTATGTACTTGTTTTGAGTATCTAATGTAGAAGTTATAACCAAGTTCATTTATGAAACGGTCTTAATGAATGATATACTGAACGTATGTCCTCTTGATATATGTAACTCTTTGTAACTGACTGAATATATACCTTTTTTATTCTGATAACCCTCTCGATAAGATCTGTTAGGTTTACATGCATATTCTATGTATTAATAAATGTATCCTCGTGTATTAGTACCTGTGTGTGTGCGTTGTTTGAGTTATGTCGCATGGTTGGATTCTAAAGCCATCAAAAGAATCAACTTTGTGATTTACTGCTACAATTAATAATTGTTCCAGTAAATGCCCAAACCCTACAGAACTGGTGCCTTCAGAGAGCCACTACATTACATATTTGGCGTCCCTGGAACGGCTATGACTACACAGCTATATCGCACAACAGTCTGCCTCTCTTCCTGATGAGCTAAATTCATTCTATGCTTGGTTTGAGGTCAGCAACGCAGATCCAGTCAGGAAGATTCCAGAAATCCAAGACGGAAACCCACTGATCATATCCAGAGCGGATGTGTGTAAAGTTTTTAAAAAGACCAATCCACGCAAGGCTCCTCGCCCTGATGCCATCCTTGGCCGCGTTCAGAAGGCATGTGCAGACCAGCTGGCAGATGTCTTCTTGGACATATTCAATCTCTCCCTAGCTCAGTCTATAGTTCCTTCCTGCTTTAAGAAAACCACCATTGTCCCTGTTCCTAAAAAATCCAGAGTTAGCTGTCTAAAAGACTACCGCCCTGTTGCACTCACATCAGTTATCATGAAGTGCTTCAAGCGGTTGGTCAAAGCATACATCACCTCCTCACTGCCTGACACCCTAGACCCACTATAATTTGCATACTGCCAGAACAGGTCAACAGAAGATGCTATTGACACTGCCCTCCATACTACCCTCTCACACCTGTATAAGAAAGGAACATATGTGAGAATGCTGTTTGTTGATTACAGCTCAGCATTCAATACCATAGTGCCCTCAAAGCTCATCATCAAGCTCCAGGACCTGGGACTGAACACCTCCCTCTGTAATTGGATCCTGGACTGCTTGACGGAACGTCTGCAGGTGGTGAAGTTGGCCACAAAAGCTACAAACGAATGAGGGTAAAGAATTTCTTAACAGGACCTTCCAAAATTTTCTCAAACGTGAGAATATTGAACATTTCGTTACAGCCAGCGATGTGAATGCTAGCGTGGTCGAGAGGTTTAACAGAACTATTAAAACAAAAATGTGGAGGTACCTGACACACAAAAACACCTTTCAATATATCGATGTCCTTTCAGATCTTATTTACGCTTATAACCATAGTTACCACACGACTATTAAACGAACCCCGGCTTCTGTTACGTCCGACAACTCCGTTGAGGTGTGGAGAACGGTCTATGATGAACACTTTAAGAGAAAACCGTCAAAGTTTTCATTTAATGTGGGTGATCGCGTGCGGGTGTACAAAATAAAGGGAGTGTTTGAGAAGGGATATGAACAGACAATCACAGATTAAATTTTCATTGTCAAAGAGCGGACCCCGACTCTGAGACCCTATTACAAACTGCAGTACTACGCAAGCAACGACATTAAGGGTCCTTCTATGCAGAAGAGCTACAGAAGATAAACCCCGCTGTTGAGAACGTCTACCGCATCCAAAAGATTTTAGCAGCCAGGGGTCATGGCAAAAACAAACAGCTTTTGGTAAAGTGGCGCGGCTGGAGCGATAAATTCAATAGTTGGGTAAAGGCTTCCGAGGTCCGAGACATATAGAGGTGGTGAAAAACGATGAAACCCCAATGGTTTCTATGTGACGCTGGCCAGTAATTCATCCTCAAAGATGTTTCCAAAGAACACCAATGCGTGCTTCACAGAGCATCTGGCAAAGGCGATTGACCTGGACGGGGCTGGGAAGTGGGCCTGGTCAAGCTGCACTATCCGCATACGCTAAACACTTTTGATGAAGACGAAGTTTTTCTGTTCGTCAGCGATGAGCTCAAGACTATATGGACATGTACCTTACCAAGAGGGTACTACAGCAACATCGAGCAGCTCTTGCATGAAATGAAACGGGCTGCTGAAAAATCCACGTTAACGGCTGTAAGTCTTAAATACAACCCCATTAGCCGGTCGGAAAGGATTGTTAGTGATAAACGGTTTCTTATATAGGTGCATAACCGCCTAGCGAGGATGTTGGGTTTCAAATCGGGTGTCGGAAGTGTAAAATCACCGCACCCCGTCGATATGACTGGCGGATTTAATTCATGTATATATACACCGATATCATAGAACACCAGTTAATAGGCGACGTCTACACACCGCTTTTGTGTTGTGTGCCCTTCAGAGGCGTGGATGGTGAATTCGTCACAGTATTGTACGACAAACCCCATTACGTGCCGGTGAGCATCGATCATTTTAACAACATCACTATTGAAATAAAGACGGATCAAAACGAACATGTGTCATTTGCATTTGGAAAGGTCATCATCATGCTGCATTTCAGACCTGTGAAAGCGACAAACATCTAAAAGGATGACGGTCATCAAGAGCTACGGGGATCCTTCTTTGTATACGCACCACTACAAACAACAGGCTGGTTATGGATTACCAGGATTTTCAGGGCTACTGGTTCAGTACAGCGCGGGTATCGGGGGTATTTTCAGAGCGCTATTTAGAAAAGCCGTGCCTTTTCTGAAACGCGGGTTTGAAATAGCTAAGCCGCATATGGCATCGGCGGCTAAAAACATCGCCAAAGACGTGGTCGGCAATGTTACAAGCGCTGTCATGTCTAAGGTGGCTGCACATCAGCAGGAAGGTTCGGGTCTAGCATACATCCGCAGGGGTGTCAAGAGAAAAAGACAGACGTCATCATCTCACCGTCGGGGGCCTCCGAAACCTGATAAAAGAACGCCTAAGCGCAGACAGTCAACTCATAAAAGCTTCAGGTTGACCAAGAAGGGCGTGACACACCGCAATCAACGAGACACGAAATGAGACATATTTTAAATATGGCTTTTGTTCACGGCGGGTCGGCAGAATGCGCCAAGTCGGAGCTGGACATATTTCAATTAGCGCCTACCCAAACAAGCATCGAGAAAAGCTTTTACATAGAAGTTCCACCCCTCACGGCCCTAACGGAAAACGCACCTCTGGAGTTCTACGTCGCAGGCAACGGAGAAGATTATTTAGATTTAAACAACACGCTGCTCTATTTGACCTGAAAAATAACGGAAGCAGACGGTCGGGACATTGATGCGGCAGCCCGTGTGAGTCTGGTGAATTACCCCATCGCAGCCATCTTCAGCCAGGTTGACATCACTGTAGGAGATTGATCAGCCAGAGCAACAACTGCTATCCTTACAGAGCCTTTATAGAGTCTGTCCTGAACTACAGTGAAGAGACGCTGAAGACGCAGTATTCAACAGGGCTCTTTTACAAAGACACAGCCGGGCAACACGAGTCCACAATTTTGGATGGCCCCAATCAGGGGTTCCGAAAAAGAGCATCATACACGACGCAAAGCCGAAAATTGGAGCTCCTGGGTCACATTCACGCAGACCTGTTTTTTCAGGACAAACTACTACTGAATGGCGTAGACCTGAAAATAAAACTCACGCGCAACAGAGATGCTTTCTGCTTAATGAACAACGTCGGAGAACACAAACTGAGCGTACTCTTTGCATCTTTGTTTGTGAAAAAAGTCACGAGTGTCACCCGGGGTCAGACTGGGACACTCTGAAGCACTCCTGACGGCCAACTCTAAATACCCCATAGACCGCATACAGATGAAAGTCTTCAGTGTGCCTGCAGGGAGCCGTGTGTGTAACCAAGAAAACCTCTTTCTCGGGCAGTTACCCAAAGTGGTAATTTTGGGGTTTGTGGACAACGTGGCATTCAGCGGCAGTTTTACACAAAACCCCTACAACGTTAACTTTCTGGCTCTCTACGCGGACGGTGAACAAATCCCAACTAAACTGCTTCAACCAGACTTCCAGAATGGACATTGCATCCGTGAATATTTTAATCTGGTGGAAACATCTGGGAAGCATCTGAAAGACAATCCACTTCTGATGGACCGGGAGGAGTACGTGCGCAATTACACATTGTTCGCTTTCAACCTCAGCCCCGACGACGAGTGCACAGGGCATTATTCACTTATCAAAACAGGTAATCTGAGAGCTGAAATACGCTTCGCGCTACTGCTACCCACTACAGTTAACATGGTTGTGTACGCGCTGTTCGACAACGTGATAGAGCTTGATATGAGATGTCAAGTCATTTACGACTTCAGCTAAAAAGCACGGGAGGCCACACAACCTGCACATAAAGATGAACACCAAACAGCTGGAAGACATTTTAACCCGAGACCGCTACACCCGAGACAGTTTTCTAGGCGTGTTCCCCAGTGATGCCCTACCGCGCAAGAGACTGGCGCGGCGCCCGCTGAGTTTAATAATTAATACTCACCCACACGACCGCCCCAGAGAACACTGGCTTGCTATTTACTTACCCGATGACGAGGGCGCAGAATTTTTCGACTCCTACGGATTTTCATTCGAAGCCTTTTTCTTTCCCAAGAACATTATTGATTTCTTAAACAGAAATGCTAATTCCATATTTTACAACAACAGACAATTGCAAGATTCTTTTGCAGTGACCTGCGATCTACATTGCGTCTTTTTTCTATACCATAGATGTAAAGGTTTATCTTTTAGAAACATTTTAGAACTTTATTCTACGAATGCAATCCAGAATGACCGCATGGTGGAAATGTTTCTGAAAAACTGACGTCGTGTGAGACGGAGACCCCTGTACCCTTTTAAGCCATTTGAAAATACGAATGTTCAATTATGCGGGTGTTTGCGACAATTTAAAACATGTCATAAATGTTAATCGACAATCTAAAATAAAAATGAAATCGAACCATTTCGTCTTCTGTGTGGTTATTATTTAAAAAAGAACACAAAACATGAATTAAAATCAATATAATATTTTTATTATACATTCACTGTTATAGCGCTCAAGCTTTTTTTAATACGTTACATCCAAGCCATTTTATTACAAACATTTTTAACTGTATCGCTCACGCTTTTTAATAAACATTTCAAGTCATTTATCACAAACACACATACCCAGAGAAAAAATGTTACAAAGACAACCATGTGGGTCTAGGTATTAATGATCATCTCCTTTCAGTGGTTATCTTAGAGACCGGGTCGACCGTCGACAACTCTACAGGTTGTTTTAAAGTTTTGACCAACGGTGCACACCCCAGCAGGGCAGCCTTGAGTTTTTCAAGTAGCTCTCGGTTACCAGCGTTGGCTAGCAAGGTGCCCGGCACGTTGATTTCTGCCATAGCCTCCATGTACACAACCCAACCTTTTGGCTTCTTACCGACCACAACTGCTTGCTGCTGCGTGAGAGCCCTAACAAGATCAATCATGTGAGAGCCCTCAACGGGTGCCCCCTTGTACACAAATTCCCCTTTTTCATTCCAGGCTATTAATTCATTGCGGGCCATGGTCTTTAACAATATCTCGGCATTTCTCCGGAACCGCTGAGACACGCTGTCCAAAATATACCCAAAGTCAGCGTCGCTCGATGACGGCGGTTGTGCTAACATGCGTGATAGCTCGGCGGGTGCATTTTCCGGTAGTACAACAGTTAAAGTCCCCTTTTCGGAAGTCTCCTGACTTACTCATGTCAAATACCATTGTAACACCTGACTGTACAATTTCACTTTTTCACATTCGGCCAGATGCGAGTTCTGAAGAATGTCTCTCATTTCATCATCCAAACGACGGGTTGTTATTTTTCTTACATCGCTTTCGAACCCAGACCGCTCTCGGAGTCGATCGAGCTGTTTCTGAGGTACCAGGTACATTTTTTCAGCGTGCTCCATTATTGACGTTGTAGAAGCCCCGTAATCAATGGTACTGCAATACTCAACAGGGTCCCGATAAAACCGCTGGACTGGTTCACCAAGAGTCTCTTTCTTTTAAGAGAAAGACCCTTTCGACTCAAAGTCTTTATAAGCTTACGCTTTCTTTTCAGGGTCCCAAACTGCTTAGCAGATAACGGTATGTTCCCTTTCAAGGTATTCAAGGCGATTTCAGCTATGGCCTGTACAAGATCATTTGTAGCCCTGCAGAGAATAGCTTTCCGCTGATTGGGGGTGTCTTTTACCAGAAAATGTAAGAGTCAGGTTTCTCCGAACGCGTGAAGACATGACGACGCCCCGAACGTGTTTTTTCGACTGAGTCTGTGGTTGCAAGATCACCGACTTTTAGATTTTTTAAATACATAAGACGTGGGTAAATCTGGGGGGAAAAGACCTGTTCGCAAGCGATAGTCATCTGGGGTGTCGGCATTTAAATCCACCAACAAGTAACCGAAAGGTTTTTTAGTAGCGTCATCGAACGCTTCCCAAAAAATTTGGCTTTACCGGGGTACATCTGCCGGGACAGGGTTGTAATCTGTTTTTAGGGGTTTTTAAACAGCACCATGTACTTTGTATTTGACACTATGGTTCTACTTTTCCGGCCTTGACAAAACACATTTTGGACGATATACATGATGCTGAGGTTTCGGTGTTGTACGTATTTGGTAAAAGCTTTTTCTATCTCATTATTTTCACACGCAGACTCCATCAAATCATCAACTAAAATCAAATTTACTCTAAATAGCAGCAGTAGCTGGTCGTCGGAAAAGGACGTCGGTAGTCCTACTATAAACTGAATGTATGGAAATTTCACAAGCAACTCAGCGTATTTAGGTTGCCAGCGGCTGTAACTCCAGACTATGTTTTCGGGTTTATGAGTCATAACAGTATCACCGTTCTCCAAGAGTTGTTTTATAAAATAACTTTTACCGCAATTCGAGGGTCCAGACAAAATGCATGAAAAAGGGTGTTTTAACCTGACATCCATCGTGTTAATATCCGTAGGGCAACAATGTCAAATTTTCTTGCAGCACCCGCTTGTAATACACCACCTTCTAGGTTTTCTTTAAGGTTCGGGTCTCAATGCGCCAATCCTTTTTAACACGCACGATCATCGGCTGTTGAATAGAAATGTGTTTAAATTCCCGGCACTCTGCATAAGGGTTAACGCCACATTCAAAAACCAAGTCCCGCAGACTTTCAAAGTTAACTTTTTCACAATTGTTCACATTGAGTGTAATGCCTTTCACCTTTAAACAGGCTTTCCCGCCAGACAGCTTGTACCCGTATGACTTGGGTCCTGTTGACACAAACTCGGTGATGTGTTGTCCAGCATTGATTTCGCTGGTCAGCTCACCCAAATAGTCACCCAGCCCCGGATTCCAGTCACCCTCCCGGCTCACAAAGATAACAGAATCTGTGTCGTGGTACAGACAGTAGCCTTGCAAAGCATTTAGCAGATTGTATAACTCCAAGCAGGCATAGGCGGTTGTAAAGCTAGCGATGAAAATGTTAGTGTTTGAATGGCCTGTATAGTGGTGTTTAGTGTGTTTCCACGTAACACAGGCTGTGTTTTCATCGATAAACTCGCAGGCTGACACCTCATGATATGGCATAAGTACCTGAACAATTTATTGGGGATTTCTCACAATGGTGGTCTGTGGTAAATTGTCTCTTTGCCCATACTTGCCCCACAAACTGTTCAAGGCAATTTTTGAAAGCTGTCTTTTGGCCGGATTCTTTTTAATGTTGCCGGGGTCCAGCCGGACACCCTCTTTTTCATAATATTCGCTGATATATCTTTGTTGTTTCGTGACATCTATACACCACTCTGGAAACCCTGAAGCTTCTTGTTTCCCTTTCCGATGCAGTTTGATGTAGTCGGTAAAAAGATCGTGTGAGGTCTTTTCGAAATGCCAAATTTCGTAAATTTTATTCACTCTATTGTTACGGATTCAGCCAGTGAAACCGAAACCAAGTAGTGAACCCACTTGCGGGAGCCGACAGAGACAAATCGTGATCCAAATACCGTAGCCGAAGGAGAGAGCCGAGAGTCCAGGGGAAGCCAGTGATCCAAACTAGGAGAAAGCAACCGAAGCTGAGCCGAAATCCAAAAGACGTAGTAGAAGGGGATAAACCAAAGTCGGAACCAGAACAGTACGAGGAGGTAGAAGGCGTAGCGCAACTAAGTAGCTCGAAAGGGAAACCAATACTGAGCGAGGGGGTAGGGAAAGACTAATGCTTAAATACCAGATGAGACGGAGGTGTGGTGGTGAAAGCGTACACTGAGCGGTGGACTGATGAACTAAGGCTACGCCTTCTTCTGCCTCTTTCGTTGCCGAGAGGCAGGGATCATAACATTACCCCCCTCTCTATGGGCAGCTCCCGACGCCCTAGCTGGATGATTAGGGAAACTCAGATGGAAATCCCGGATCAGGTTTGAATCCAGTATATCTCTTTCCGCTACCCACGACCGCTCCTCTGGACCGTAGCCTTCCCAATCCACTAGGTATTGCAGGGATCCACGAGACCATCGGGAATCTAAGATCTTATTTACGGTGTAGGCAGGAAGTCCATCAATTACTCGAGGTGGTGGGGGTTTTTGTTGCGGTTTAGACAGAGTGGATCTGCGAAAGGGCTTAAGGAGGGAAACATGGAATGTAGGGTGAATCCTGAGGGTAGGAGACAAGGCCAGCCAATAAGTTACAGGGGTAACCTGGGTGAGGACACGAAAAGGACCGATGAACCTGGGAGCAACCACCGAGCTGAAGTTTCGAATAAACTTTCTATAGAAGTTGGCAAAGCCAAGAAACCGTTGTATGTGTTTAAGGTTCTTGGGTGTAGGCCAATCAGTAATTGCGGAGACTTTACTTGAGTCCATTTCTACCCCTTCTGGAGAGATGATGTAACCTAAAAAGTGAATCCTAGAAGCATTAAAAGTGCACTTCTCCAGTTTGACATAAAGTTCATTCTTTATGAGTCGGGAGAGTACTTCTCTGACATGGAGAACATGATCCTGGAAGGTATTGGAGAAAATTAGAATGTCATCAAGGTATACCAAGACAAACCTTTGTAGCAGATCACGAAAAATATCGTTAATAAAGGTTTGAAACACTGCCGGGGCATTTACCAAACCAAAAGGCATGACCAAATACTCATAATGTCCATGGGTTGTCATAAATGCCGTCTTCCACTCGTCCCCTTCCCGAATACGGATTAAATTATAGGCCCCCCGTAGATCCAGTTTGGTGAAGATCTTGGCCCCATGCACGGACTCAAGTGCTGCCGGAATTAGGGGCAAAGGGTACCGGTTTTTAATAGTGATCTCATTAAGGCCACGATAATCAATACAGGGACGGAGCCCACCATCCTTCTTTTCCACAAAAAAGAAACTGGCACAAGCAGGTGAAGTAGATGGGCGTATAATTCCAGCCTTTAGAGAATCTTGTATATATACTTTCAGGGCCTCGGATTCCGTATTGGAGAGCGGAAATATACGACCCTTAGGAGGAATAGATCCTGGCAAAAGGTCGATGGCACAGTCATAAGGTCGGTGGGGTGGGAGAGCCAAGGCCTCTTGCTCATTAAAGGCTTCCTGTAGATCAGAATATTGGGGGGGTATCGTAGGAACGCCAGAAGGGGACGTTTCCATGAGTGCAACTCTTACAGGCAGACGACAGCAACTACCAATACATTGGGGTCCCCAAGTTAAAATTTCTCTAAGGGACCATGAAATGGTAGGGTCATGCTGTTGGAGCCAGGGAAAGCCTAGTACAAGGGGATGTGATGGGGTCTTGAGGAGATAAAACCAGATATCTTCAACATGTGTGGCGCCAATTTGCAATCTTATTAAGTCAGTTTGCCATCTTATAAGTCCTGGAGACACTGGGGAACCATCAATAGATTGTACACGAAGAGGAGGAGTCACCTGGGTCAGGGGCAGATTCCAAGCTTGAGCTAAGGAGGCGTCGATGAAGTTCCCCGCTGCCCCCGAGTCAATAAAAGCAAGAAGTGGGGTCTGTTTATTACCCCAAAACAATGTAGACATAATAGAAAATCCTGAGGAAAACTTAGAGGATTGAGTTAACTCACTCACCACAGGATCTTGAGCAGTTGGGAGGCGCCTCAAAGACGAACATAAGGCAGGGCAGTCAGCTTTAAAGTGTCCTAATTTTCCACAGTACATACAGCGGCCCTCTCGTCTGCGTCTCTCTCTTTCTTCTGGAGTTAACCGGGCGTGGGCAATTTCCATAGGTTGTTCCGAGTCTAGTGTGTTGGTAGGTGGTGGCCGAAGAACCTCTTGTATCTGTGTCTGAGATCTTTCTCTATTCCTCTGACGAAGTCTAAAGTCTAACTTCAACACCTGGGAAATTACTTCCTCCAAAGTTCTGCCCGACTGTAGCATAGTTACCAGGTGATCCATTATTTCTTCACATAATCCTTGCAGGAAAAGAAAAATTAGGACCTCATTATCCCAGTGAGTCTCTGCTGCTGCTACTTGAAAGTCTATGGCATAATCCTGTGCAGACCTGCAGCCCTGGCGGATAGCTGAGAGGCGGTAGGCGGAGTCTTGTCCAGCTGAGAAATGGCAAAAAAAACCCTTTAATTTCTCTAAAAAGAGATCATAGTCCTGTACCTCAGGAGCCCCGCGATCTAGTAAGGCAGTAGCCCATTCCAGAGCACGGCAAGTTAACAGAGAAACTACGAAGGCAATCTTGTCTTGAGGAGAAAAAAAAGTTACCGGATTGAGCCTGAAAACCAGCGCACACTGTGCCAAGAAGCCTCGACATTTCGTAGGGTTGCCGTCAAACCTGTCAGGGGGTGTAAGTGGAAGAGGTCGAGGAGCAGGTGTAGAAGCTGGCGGGGGCGGAGCCGAAGTGGCAGCTCCAGCGTTACTTTCACTATTACTGGTAGGCGGCATTGCCGACAGGTGCGCTGAAAACTGTTGTACTGAAGCCTGTAACTGGAGTAAAGCTTGCCAGTGCTGATCCAAAACTGAGCGAAATTCCTCTTGCTCCGCTGGGTCCATGTTAAATGGCTCAGTATTCTGTTACGGATTCGGCCAGTGAAACCGAAACCAAGTAGTGAACCCACTTGCGGGAGCCGACAGAGACAAATCGTGATCCAAATACCGTGCCCACCTTTGATACTAACTGTGCAATATACCGCACTCCCGAGTCTCCACATCACCAAGCACCAAGTCTCTAATTGTGTTATTATTTTGCTCCAAAGGCTTGACACATTTGGTTTTTGGCAGAGTATTAACAGCCATCTTCGATGCAGTCAGCACCTTAGGGTCCGACGTTTCCGCCACATTTGTTTCGCCGTTTGTCGATACAGGTGCTGTGTAAATAAATAAAAGACTTTTTAATACCACACCCATGCTCCATATCTCAAAATCAGAAAACTACACTGTGATAAGAATAAAAGACTTTTCAACACAACAATCAATGAAATTTAAACAGTAAAAATCAGAAAACTATGATAACTATGATCAAAATGCCACACATGTGGCGCATCCTTACACAAAGGGCTGCGGGTGAATGGAACAAGTTACCCGGACATGTTGTTACACCGGTTTCCTTTAAGACTGTGATGACGCTACTGGGTCAAGCGGCATGGTTAACGGCATATAGACCCCTGGCACAGACCAGTCGCTTTTAACTTTAAAAGCTAAGCAGTTTTAAAATAAGGCTTTTTAACACTCCCGAACAGAAAACTACACGAACTAGGATCTTTCAGCGAATTAACATTCTAACAAAAGAAGTAACATTTGCCATAAGTGGATCATAACACATCTTGACCACGCTTAAATTATATTAACCTTTGATTGTTGATTTCAGATGTTTTAAGCTCGTTGACCCCGTTAACATGTTGGCTCGGCATCGCAGTTTATTTTTTGAAGGTTTGGGTTCTGCACAGAGAGGGAAAATACCATTAGTGAAAGAACTCAACACCGCAAATTACCAAAAAATACAAAAACGGTGGGGATTTTTATTATAGACACGTTTAAATGGGCATGCTAAAAGAATGTTTTATATAATACCGACCTCTTCTCCCAGGCGATCTGATAATATGCTCCACACCCTCTGGTATGACTTGAACATCTGCATGTGTCTCCACAAGGTTTTGCGGTGGTATTGTAAACCCCAAACAAGGTTTTTTAAACATGTAGCGACTTGTCCCTTCGCCTGCGTCTGTGGAATAGACACATGCGTGTATTGGTGTGGAGAAAGTACCCCTGTGTCTTTAAGACTCACATGGTCGTAAAGCTATTCAAAACATTGTCGTAATTACTCACCAGTGTTGGGTTGCGCCGTAACTGGTCTTTTTACAGCTGTGGTTTTTGGGGCTAATGGAAATGAATGGATACACACAGTCACGACCACATTACAGAACAACTCCCTGGTAATTCCATTATAAATTATTCAATATTGCCTAGTATACAAATATTATACAAGGTTTTGCAACTATAGCTAACATGAGACATGCACCATGACGTCGTAATTTTCTCACAATAAGACAAATATACATACTGCTGAAATTCGTCTATCAAATCGAACAGTGTTCAGTCTGTAAATAGACTATCTTCAGACTGTTGTAATTGATCGGCGTGATCCATTCTGACGAGTTAGGCAATAACGCGAGACTGTAAGAATTGGAATCCAGCCAAAACTTCGCCTGTTACACCGCTGGTACTTATATCCCAAACCGATAAACATTCTCTTCTAAGAAACACACATGGCCCCCCATAAAACCATTAATCTTAGGTATCATTGGGCGTGCACGTACTGGTCTGTAGAATTTATTTTAAGAAACATTTTAGAAAACGATTTAGACCGTTATAATGTTAAAATCTATATTATTTTAAGACATACAACGGTGTCTAAATTTCATAGCGGTTAAAACGTACCTCGGTGTCTGTGATTGATTCACCAACAGACCGCTAAGAATATTATTAAGCAAAATGTTTTTTATTAACGGTATCGCTATAAGAAAATGTATCTATTCTTTATAGCGACGTGTTCACAAACCAAGATTGACATTTTGAGGTTTTATTTTTTTGCGATGCGATGTTAAGAACATTTTTGTGTGAAATACATGTGGTGATTATAAATTAGAAAACTTTACATGAATATAAAATGTTTATAAACTTTCCCTGAGATCAATTTTAGCCCCCCTCCCCCCTACTCTGCATTCCAGAGCCTTTAACTAACCCCCCACCGTCTCCAAAATATCTCTAATACGTGATTTTAAAACTTTAAGACAAATCCGTTAAAGTATAAAGAACAACACCCCATCATTTGTTGCCTGTTAATACCTTAAAGACTTTTACTCTTGCGGTGTGTGGAAATTTATCTCAAACTTTTGAAAAAAGCTGTCGCGAATGTGTTATTAAAAATAAACTGTGTCTTATTACATTATTTTAAAAACTTTAAGACTAACCCCGTGTGTTTAAAATTTATTTTCTGGGCAAACACATCATTTGTGTTTGTGTTGTGTGTTAATACTTTTAAACTTTAAAACTTATAAACTGATAAGTGAATACTTTTCGCTCTCGATAAAACGATGGGGGGGGGGGGGTCGTTCTAAAGCAACACAGCCAATTGAAAAATGTCTTGTGTTATGTAGGTGTGGTTACCATTGCCGCGTATTCTTAAACGCTCCGGCTTGACAGGGTCGCAGCGCGTCCCTGGAGCTGTCAGACACCGCCCGTTGTTGCGAGCTGCGAAGATGGCTTCTTTGTGTGGAGAAACATCGGGGTCCACTGCTCTACAAAGTGAAGAGGTAGGCGACTAAAATATTTTTTCTGATCGTGTAGTTGTATCGGCGCTTAGCGTATGTCATTTTAATACTTGGTCTTCTTTTTAGCAAAACCCGACCGTGCCCTTTGCGCCGTGTGACAGCGGCGAGCGTGTGAGTTCAGATGGGGTACCAGATATTGAAGAACTGCCGGGTGCTAGCAATGATACCTCGCTACAAATGGTAAATATTAACGAAATACCTTATCTCAAAAGTGCGTTAAATGCTCGATATTTTAGGTACAAAGCGTGTCTATTTTGTTAAGCCTTCCTTTTCTTTTTCCTTTATTAGAATAAAGAGGAGGTCGACGGGTCAATCTTCAGACTACCAGCACAACTGAATGTTTCGTGTCTATGCTTGTGTGTTCGGCCAAATGTTAATAAAGCTGATGCCCAACCAGGTTTAGCTAACGATGTCCCTAATGAGCCCAATGTTATGGCCCAGATTGTGAAAGCAGTAGTTTATTGCATCTTCAAACACTGTTTAAAGGGCGTCCTGGTTGATGACTGCCCGACCTGTTTGATTGACCATCCCGGTCAGCGGGGTCACACATGCCTGTCTGTCGCTATAATGTTGCCTGTCAGTCTCTCAGTTTAGCCCGAATTTTATCGGCTGTTCTGTACACTGCCAGGTGTCTGGGTTCGTACACCATTACAAATGACACTGAGCGGGGCATAAAACAGTTGCTGGTAAACATAATTGACGACCGCTCCCCATACGAGCATGTACACACCATACTTGAACAGCTGGATGAAAAATTAGTAGACGTGACTTTTGATGCGTTGCAAAAGAAACACTATTCTTATTTTTACAGATGCAAAAAAAAAAGATCTACAGTATGTAAAATGTGAATACAGCTTTCACTCTGTTTTACAGACCCGGGTGGTCCATCGTCCGAAGAATGAAGAATTTCGAATGTATACGCCTGAATTCTTGCTAAGAGTGCTTTACACACTTCTCTCTACAAAGCTTGATATGCAAAACAAAGAGTCGAATGCTAATGTCCTTAAATTTGTTAAAGAGATAGATGTGTATGTCAAGAACTTGAGTGAAATTATTGCAGATCTGATGTTTTCAGATCAGAAACGGAAGCCTGGGGGGTTCTACAGTGTGTATTCCAAAATACAGCTTGTTTTGCACAGAACCTGTGGTAACACAATCCCGCTGATTACGCAGGCAACTTTTTTTGCTCTGCTACTGGGATCGCCCAGTGTGGTTCGCATGGCTTTAGACATGGGGAGCGGAAGGGGGTTATGAATGCTTTTTCAGATGCCTCAAATCAATGTTGGGGTGGTGGTTACGCGTGCTGAACTAATTTTCCGCACCAACATTTAATTGTTGAATGCAAACAGGAGCCGGTAACGCATGTGTACTGCAATGTTTCTGTGTTTGAAACCCCCACTGTTAAAAATAAAGTGGTTCACATTTCACATACTCGCAAACTGGAGTCTGTAACTTGTGTAAAAAGTGATGCTGCGCTGTTTCTGTGTTTGAAAACCCACTGTTGAAATAAAGCAGTTCACATTTCACATACTTGCAAACAGGAGTCTGTAGCTTGTGTAAAAAGTGTGCTGCGCTGTTTCTGTGTTTGAAAACCCACTGTTGAAATAAAGCGGTTCACATTTCACATGGTGTTTGTCCTGCGAGTTCTTTCCGTGAGACTTTAAGCAGTCAGTGTGTGTGTGCTTACAACCCTGATGCTTTTGAGACACGGCTTGTGTAGCGTATAAGCAGCCTGGCCGGACAACCACTCGGCCACCCGGCCGCGGCTGGCGCCGCTCACACCCCGGGATCTCGCAGCCCTCACCAGACTCCCCACACCGCCGTAACTACCCGATTCCCTAGGGTTATAATAGAGCGCACTCAACCCCGCTGCAGCCATGGTCCCCTTCCAAACCAATACACACTTTCACACACCTAAAGCGAGGGATGCGCCGCCTTGGGGCTTTGGGACCCTGAGGCTCTGGACTGACCTGCCGGGAGGGAAGGCGGGAGTTCCAACCCTTAACGACACACCATTGGCTCCTGAGGGGGCGGGACATGGACACATAACAACATGCCATTGGCTGGCAAGGGGGCGGGACATCCACCCACCGCTGACTCCCATTGGCTGGAAAAAGGGGGGCGTGGTACCTGTCAAAAGTTTGACGAATGGTGTCGCTTTATACTACTATTACTATCTCACAGCTCTGGGGCCCTTTGTTCAGTTCCGGTCCTGGGTAATATCTGTGTGGTTTGTATGTTCTCCCAGTGTTTACTTTGATTTCTTCTGGGTGCTTCAGTTTCCTCCCACTGTCCAAAGATGTACTGGCTGTGTAATTGTCTTCTAGGAAAATCGGCCCTGGTGTGAGTGTGTGCATGTTTGTGTGAGATAGACTTGCATCCTGGGAGTATCACTCCTTGTCCTTGTTGCTTGCTTAGATAGACTCCGGCTCCCCCACGACCTTTTACTGGCTAAAGCAGCTAAAAAATGGATGAATGGACAGCACCTTTTTGTCTCCATCACTATACTGTGGCATTAGGACCCACATAGACAGCAGGGTGAGCACCCCCTGCTGGCCCCACTAACACCTCTTCCAGTAGCAAGCTTAGTTTTTCCCAGGAGGTCTCCCATTCAGGTACTGACCAGGCTCCCACCTGCTTAACTTCAGGGGGTTGCTAGTTGTGAGTTGCAGGGTGATTTGGTTGCTGGCGTACACCATACCATATACTCTACCATTGTGTTACATTCTATCCTGAAAACCTCTCATGAAGTTAACACGTTATTTCTGTTAATATTTTCCATGATTTTATCTATTTTTTTTTTTTTTTTAAACCTTAGACATTTATTTGATACATTAGTGCATTTCAGGATCAGATTTACAGGTTTTGTCCATTAGATGGCAGCATTAACTAATCAGGTAAGTTTTATCAAGAGTCTAGCTCCTGACCTGTACAGCAGACAGTAGTTATTGAACGAGTACATAAATCACTTCATGTTAATTACTACCAGCTTTAATTTACCCAGTGAAGAAAATTACCTTTTATTGAAAGTATAGTAGCTAACAGCTATCAGACAATGCAATGCTGATATTTTAGTAATGTCAGATCATTTGCTTAGTAGCTGAACACCAGTTCTTTTTTCAGAAATAAGAATATTTTTCAAAGGCAGCCAACATGCAACATTGCTAAAGCATGCCTTTGAAGCTAAAATAGACATTTGCAATGTCAAAATGTGACATCAGGGTTTATTTTATTAGACTTTCATATCTTTAGATTGATAAAGATAAATTATTTTTATATGTTCAGGTGGGTAGCTGCGTCAGCATGCATTGGCTGCAAAGGAACAAGTAATAGGTTTATTCCATGCTGAAAAAAAAGAAGAAAGAAAACAACGATTTGGCCATGGAGCCTGGAGTTGTGAATTATTTTTATATTATTTATATTATTACAAGGATATTCTTATTTATGTTACTTTCATTGAAAGTAATTAAAGTAATTACTTTTAGCTATATGATTACAAAAATAAGTACTATAGAAATGTTAAAACTCTTCTACAGGACAAACAAGTGTATGCCTAACCTGATGAAAATGATCTACTAGACATTTAGATATTCTGTAGGATATACAGTATTCACCCCCCTTGGACTTTTTCACATTTTATTGTGTTACAGCATGGAACCATGATGTATTTAACTGAGAATATCTGCCACTCATCAACATGAAATACTATATAATGTCAAAGTGAAAAAAAAATCCAGACATTTTACTAAATTAAAAATAAAAAACAGAAAATAATTGAATGCATAAGTATTCACCCCCTTGCTTTGACACACCGAATTACCTCTGAAGTAACCAACTCTCTTCTCCAAGCCACATAACTTGACTGGAGTCCACCTGTGTGCAGTTGAGGTGTTTCATATGATTTCAGAATAAATACACCTGTGTCTGGGAGCTTCCCCACTTAGTTAGTGCATTTCCAAGGAAACACTACACCATGAAGACCAAGAAAACATTTCAAGCATATCTGAGACAAGGTTCTTAAAAAAATACCAGTCAGGGCAAGGATATAATAAAATTTTCAAGGCACTGAATAAACCTCAAAACACAGTGGTCCATCATTAAAAAGGTGAGAAAATATGGAACAACTGTGAATCAGCCCAAAACTGACCGTCCTTCAAAACTGAGTGTCCAGGCAAGAAGAGCCTTAGTAAGGGAGGCCACCAAGTGGCCTCCATGAAGAGATGGAAGAAACTCTGCATGTCAAAACAACAATAGCACACACACTTCATAAATCTCGCTTGTACAGAAGTGTGGTAAGAAGAAAGCCATTTTGAAAAAAACTCATATCACATCTCGGCTGGAGTTTGCCCAAAGGCATGTGAGAGACTCAACAATTTGGAGGAAGATTCGATGGTCTGGTGAGACCAAAATTGAACCTCATGTTTGGCGCATACCTAACAGCACATCACCGTGATAACACCATCCCTACAGTGAAGCATGGTGGTGGCAGACGATCCCCATCCAACTTGATGGAGCTTGAACACTTTTGCCGAGAAGAATGGGCAAAAATCCCAGTGTCAATGCTGATAGAGACTTACCCAAAGAGACTCACAGCTGTAATTGCTGCCAAAGGTAATTTAATACCAAGTATTAAATCTGGGGGTGAATACATAAGCATTCAATTATTTTCTGTTTTTAATTTTTAATTTAATTTAGTAAAATGTCTGGATTTTTTTCACTTTGACATTATAGAGTACTTTGTGTTGATGAGTGGCAAAAATTCTCAGGTAAATACATCATGGTTCCATGCTGTAACACAATAAAATGTGAAAAAGTCCAAGGGGGGTGAATACTTTTGCAAGGCACTGTAGACCCTATAGTTAATCTGTTAAATTATTCTGTAATCTTTTTATATTTATATATTTATATATTTTATATATTATATTTTAATATAAGAGTGGGTTAAATAATTGCACCTGAAATAAAGAATATCAACATATAAAATGGTAATTAAAGCTTTGATAAAAAAACTATATTGCTGTTTAATGTCTACTAGAGAACACAGAAAGTGCTTCCAATAAGATTAAAAAATGTTAACTCTATAATATTGAGTCATCTGTTTATGTTAATCTCCTGATATTTAATATATCAACCAATATATATTGATTTTCAGTTCATTATGCCTGCAACCTGCAGCTAATTGACTAATCAGTAATTTTTCCATCACAAGTAAATATTTACTGCAACATTTTACCACATCTTCAGGTTTCAGAAATCATTAGAGGAGTGTGGCAGGTCCTCCTTAGCCAATAACATGGCATTGAGGCAACTACACACAAAATCCCCCCTTTAAATACAGTGAAATACAGAACCAGGGCTGAGGTTGGACCATCTCTGACATTAACACTAACTTGATCTTGATGTTGGCATTCCCATTTCCCCTTAAGCATGAAACTTGTAATCTATTCAACCAGTTCATTATGTTGACATTGGGCACTTCCCAAACAAGTATGATTAACACCCTTGTCACAGCAGCATTTAGTTTACATTTATTATTTCGCCTTACAAGACTAATAAGCCCCTTCCACCATAGGCACTGTGTTACCACAAGGATTCAGCGGTCTATGTCAACAGCAGAACAGACAACCCTTGCTGAATGCTTTTATAGTGGAGTTTTGTATTCAACTGGAGTTGATTCCTTTCATAACCTTGTGCTGATTTGGAAATGTAGCTCTATGTCACTGCAGTAACCCTAGCATGCCCTCTACTGGCCTAAACCACAAAAAAAACCTCCAAATCTACAAGTTCCCTCAGAAGGAAAGTTAGATCTGCTGTCAGTTTTGATTGACATGTTCTAATCATTTATAAACCAGTTTCTCAAGAAAGTGTGAAATTTGTGTATATGATTCACATGGAACATTCAAATCAGATACTTCTACATAAGCAGAATGTATGTCTCCATTAATAGACCAGAGACATGAAATTTGTATGCATAGACTGATGAATAAAACATTGTATGCAGACCACAAGGAGTTTCGACCAATCAAAATGCAAATGCCACACAATTATGCAACTAATATAATTGCACAGCTGTTCAGAAAAACACTTATGTACAGTATTTCTGATGTATTCTCATTATATAAAATTACTAACAACAATAGTCTACCTATCTGTACATAAAACTAAGTGGTCTATACTAAGTATATTTTTATAATGTGTCTGTTAACACTTTCATGGCACATGATGCCTGATTGTGTAGTCGTTGGAATATGGTGAATTCCTCAGATGATCTTGATTCATTAGTGTCTTCACATTGCAACGTTCTTGGCACCAACATTTCTATAGTCCATTCCCTCTCTACAGTAACTCTCATTGTGGCTCAGTGTCATTGCAAATGGTTTAAATCCATCAGAGCTACAGTACGTGTTTTCGATGCATGCACACATCATTGCTGTATTCTGCAAAAAAAATCATGAACGCACATTTCCTAAAATGCTAATGTAGTGACACTTTATTCATTTTATTCTCAGGAAATAAAAGAAAAGTTCACAAGCAGACAAGAACTCCAATACTTTCTCTGGGCATAACAAAACATTTCATAATATATTCATAAGAAATGAATGGATGAGATCCTACTAAGTAGCAAACAAACCATGGCCTTGTGTCTATCAGTTCTTATGTTCTTTAGGAAACCTTATGATTAAGTCATACGTCTGATATTTTCTCAATGGTATCTGGAGAATTCTTGCATTTGCAGAAATGTCTGAAAACAGCAGTTTATTATTACAGAAATGCCACCTTCTAATAATAACAGAAGTGAGAAGGGAAACTAGAACAGATGGGAAGTGAAAATGATTACATATAACACATGCTTGCTAGTGAGCAGTTACCAATATGAACCTGCAAATGATATGCTTGTGTCAGTGCAGTGATTTTCCCATACACACCACACGAATGCTTAATTACACATGCATGTATCTATAAATGGATCTGTGAATGTGAGTCAGGAGGCATTATGCATATTTTACAGCCCTGCTAGCAGACTTTAGTCTCCATTGATGCTAATGTGTGAATGTATTTTTAGATTGCTTCACGATTACCTGAGTGGGTGAGATGACACATAGCCACCACCAGACAGGTTGATAATTGAAAAAGAACACACCAAGTTTTCTGGCGACTGAGATGTCTCGTCACCAATAGTCTGGTGTCTATTTTTTCATTTTATATAATCAATCTGAACACTCTCAGAGGAGACACTTTTGGTACAATACAGAAAAAAACTGTCATCTTACTGTGCCAGAATGGTGTGGCATTCCCTCAGATCTGTAATGGGAATTCCGTGTTTTTTGCATTTCTATTCCTTCTTAATAAACTTGGAAAATCACACATGGCTTACTAGATGTGCATTTATTTTGTATCTGTCATTAATCCATCCATCAATTTTTTAGCTCTTTTATACATTATAGGGTTGCAGGGGAACCAGAGCCAATCCCAGCAAGCAATGGGCACAAGGTGGGACACACCCTGCATGGGGTTCCAGTCCATCACAGCACATCACAAATTACATTTCTACATTTTTAAAGATACTTGAAACTTAACATTCTTAATGGATAACACAGCTCTACAGTGATTAATTCATTATTTGAAACCATTTTATTACTTCCTCTTACTCTACCCAATAAAAATACTGCTAATTAACTAAGCTTTTTAATTAGACTGCCCTATAAAAAAAAACGTCTCTTTAAAACTGTTTTGTTCACAGGAAATTGAATTCTGTACTCTGAAAAGCTAATGGCTAATTAGCAGCTTTCAGCAAAGGATCTAGTGGTGTTTCATTAAAAGCTCTCCAATGTCCATTTTCAGTGGTTGCACGAGGAGTCAAATAAAAGCAGGTGCTATATCTTTCCACTTCTGCAGGATGGCACATCTGAAACTAATTAAATTATATTTTCACATGACGTGGGTCTCCCATTCTTAAACATTACTGTAAGAAGATAAACAGGCTTGCCCCTATGATGCACATAACATTGATAAACAAGATTAATTAATTAATTGCTTATACTTATCTAGCGCTTTTCTAGATACTCCACTCAAAGCGCTTTAGAGGTAATGGGGACTCCCCTCCACCACCACCAATGTGCAGCATCCACCTGGATGATGCGACGGCAGCCATAGTGCACCAGAACGCTTACCACACATCAGCTATCAGTGGGGAGGAGAGCAGAGTAATGAAGCCAATTCATAGATGGGGATTATTAGTAGGTCATGATTGGTAAGGGCCAATGGGAAATTTGGCCAGGACGCCTGGGTTATACCCCTACTCTTTTCGAGAAACGCCCTGGGATTTTTAATGACCATAGAGAGTCAGGACCTCGGTTTTACGTCTCATCCGAAGGACAGTGCCTGTTTACAGTATAGTTTCCCCGTCACTATACTGGGGCATTAGGACCCACATGGACCACAGGGTGAGCACCCCCTGCTGGCCCCACTAACACCTCTTCCAGCAGCAACCTTAGTTTTTCCCCATGAGGTCTCCCATCCAGGTACTGACCAGACTCACACCTTCTTAGCTTCAGTGGGTTGCCAGTTGTGAGTTGCAGGGTGATATGGCTGCTAGCCATAGATAAGATATAAGTAGTAAAATCAGCCCGAAGATCTCTAGTAGATTGTTTTGGATTACTGAGCACTTGAGTCTAGCGATATGGCAGGTCAAAGACTGACATCTACCTTTCTTAAGCATGCATATAAGACTTCCAACATTTGGAATTGCTGCCTGTATGTGTTGCAAAGCTTATTTTCATTAAACAAATTCATTAAAAATATTCAGAATTTCATAGTCCTCTACTGTATGTTCTGTTTTATATTGATGACAGAGTTCCTAATTGTGTGGGTCAGAAACAAAGTCCAGCCTGTCTTTTCAATGTTTCCTGGTGAGAATCAGATCATTATCAGATCGCATAGCTCTGGTACTGTCTTTGTGATGTCAGTTACATGCTGCTTGAATGTGAAACACACACCAGTGGCTTTCTGGAAGGCAGCATGTGGATTATGGAGATTGAGCATGATGAGGTATAATAATAAGTGAAAGAAATGGTTTATTTTGGCCTTCAAGTGCATTGCGTTCAAAAGCCAAATCAACAATTTTGTTTTCTTTTGAAAAGTCAAGCATTATTTAAAAATATGTAATAAATACCTTTTGCAGAAAATAAATATTTGGAAATGTTTAAGTTTGATTTCAATGATAATCTAAACAAATAATATACAATGTTACCAATATGTTATGGCAAAATAGTATGCTATAAAATGTTTATTGATGTTAGAAAACAAATCTATATATAATGCCAGTTTTTATTAACATTGATACTCATGTATATCAAACTATTCATGAAAAAAAACAACTTCATAGAAAGCAATTGCAGAATAAAAGTTATGAAATAGATTACATGTCTAGTCTAATTAAGATTTTTCTTCTTGAATCCCAGTCACAGCTGGCAAATGGCTCAACCTAGACTCTGAGTAAGTACCTATAATTTTCTGTGCTTGGCTAGTTTACAGATTTGTCCTGAAGCTTTTTAATTAAAATATTCAGAACATGTATTTTCATCTTTATTTTTTAGGTGTATGTAACAATGTAACTCTGATACAAAGAATTAATCATATTTGTCCTGGGAACCAGCAGAAATTGATAAGCCTGCATGAAACTATTTTCATAATTTAAATTTTGATGTACAGATACGATGCTTAATATATGACATAGACTAACACAGTGAGGTAGGAAAGTCCTCAAACACATAAAACATTTGTACACTTTTAAGCAATATGTGTATATGCAATGTCTTACAATATGCCCTCTTCCCATGATGTCATGTTTTGTTGAAATACAAATTATATATTCACATTTGATTTAGTTTTGTTTTTAAATGTGAGTATTTTAATCATAACTTGAAAACATAAACTAAAATATGCTAATTGCAAGCAGCGCGGAAAATTAGGGAAACACATTAGTTTAAGAACACTAAATTGAGAACATCTTTAACAGAAGGATTAACTAAATTTGGAACAAGTTACACAGCCATATCATTAAAGCCAATAACCTGACTTCTTTTATAAACCATCTCGATGGCACTGTAGCATAAATGAAATACTAGCAATTACTACATACTAACAATGTAAATATACAAATTACTACAAATAACTATACACTATCTTCTGACTTAGATGGGGTGGATGGCTTCTTCTTTTTTTAACCCTAAGCCTTGTCATAGTATATCTGGACTATGACTAATGGCTGAGTTGCAAGATATTTGTACAGTTGCGTTTTTGTTCACGACTGTTTAAACAGCTATTTATATAATATTTTACTTTACCTTTGTAACTGAAATCAATGCAAATTCCTTTCTGATTTCTAATGCCTTTTTTCCCCACTTAGTTTTGTGCAATGACTCGGTTTTCTATTGCTATTTTGTGGTTTTTCCACATCATTTTTCTCCCAATGGCTTTATGAATTTTCAATAAGGAATTTGACATCTTTAATAAGGTGGCATAGTTGAAAAGATTGTAAAAGTTGACAAGAATTGGGTAATAGAAAATAGGTTATGTACTGTTCGATGGCAGAGAAACAAAATACAAGATCAACGAACATGCAAACTAAAGACATTCGAAATATTACAAAGAGGTCATGGGTGGTAAACTAAAATAATCTAGTCCTTCTCAGATTCATTAGAATCATTAATTAATTCAAACTTTTAAATTTAGGAATTCCTTTCTTTCATCATTCTTAATTTTCTTACTTGTCTGATATACAAAACAAGATCTGAACAGTTCATTCTGTTTTTTGTTTAAATCTGAACATAAAGACAATTATAACTATTCAAATGTATTGTGATACTATAAATATTGTTCTAGTAAATGGGCAGCCGAGTATCAGATAATTATCAGCTTCTTTGCAGTTTCCATCTTGACTGCCTTATTTTGAAATTTAAGAACAACGTATGTAGTTTTTCTGTAGTTAAGAAACTATCAACTGGGTCTTGAGAATATAAAGAGGGCAATAGGTACGTATGATCAAAAGGAGTCCTAGTATTTTGCCCAGGTTAATTAACTTCAGTGTTAAATCATTAATACAGCCATATGCATGAACACTTTGGAGTATTATGTAAATATGCAGAAATACTCCCAAAGTGATGTGGCTATTCCTTGTGAGATTACTAAGGCGGCCTACATACTGTAGGAATGGACCACAGCAGAAATAAAGGAACAGACATTCAGAAAGAGCAATAAACAACAGAAAGGATGACAGATATCATAATAAGGAACAAGTTATAGGTTTATTCCATGCTGAAAAAAGAAGAAAGAGAACACAACGTTTCGCCTTCACACACCTGAAGAAGGCTCCACGGCCGAAACGTTGTGTTCCCTTTCTTCTTTTTTTCAGCATGGAATAAACCTATTACTTGTTCCTTTGCAGCCTACGCATGCTGACGCTACCCACCTGAACTACAGATATCATAATGATCATCAGAAGCCTGCTGTAAGCCAGCCCCTATTTGCAATCAGACCTGAAACCAGATTCTATTCAGGTAATCTGAACACTAAATAAGTACCTTGACTGGTTATGTATTATTACATAAGAAAGCTTCGTTTTCTTATTTATGTTGGGAAATTCTGATATATCTAAGACTATAATTTCAAGCTTAAAAATATCTCTCCTCTTTCAGTTATGTGATATCATAGGAAAACTGGTTCCTATTCATTTTTGAGCATCTGTTTTAGACAGGGAGACTTAGTCCTGGGTAGGATCAATATAGTTTGCTAGATTGTAAATTCGCTCTTCAATCTGTTAAGGTGTTTTGCTGACGTTAGAATATTAAGGTAGCATTATGGTATTTTCTAGGTCTTCTGGACTCTAAAACTCGCTGACCTATAAATATCTGTGTACAGTGTAGCTGTTGTGTGTTGTGTAATTTTATGTTTAACTTATTGTTAATGCTGTGCCAGACAAAAGTGAACATGTGACATGTAACACTTGAATATCCCTCACTTTAGGTGGTGAAATTATGAATCTTTGTCATTTTCTTGCATAGCAAGAATTTGATTGGATAACGTCTTTCTTTTATCAAATCAACACCCCCAGGTTTGTAACAATATCAGCTTGGTAATAAAACTAATATAAAGATGAATACTCTCCTATATAGCAGATAATCTTATTTTACTGTTTGACGTCTTCATTCAGATATTTAAGATGAATATGATATGAATCATAGCAGAAAAATATTTTATTAATTACAATATAAGATACGACAAAAAACAATGTTTCAAATGTGAGGACTGGAAACACACTGTCAGGACAGCGCCTAGGATGTATCAGACCACAGATAGTAGTGAGGAGAATCTTTCTTTTTGCACAATGTGCACAGCAGGAGTCCCGTAATCCACAGGAATCTCAAGGAATAAGAGCAAGGTTCTGACATTAAATACACTTTCAGGTAGGTGTGGCTGGCTAACTATTGCCCACCTCTACTGTAACTTCCTATGTATACACTAATTAGTTATGTATGTAATTATTATGTAGTTATCATTTAGCCATCTGATGTAATCCTCCTACCCTCCTATATTACATTACATCAGACATCATCCCATAATACTACCACTCTCGTCTTCCTTATCTTCATCACATGAATGGCCAAATAAGGAAGTTAGTATGACAACCCCAGGACCAAGGATGCTGACCTGTATGAGTGATATAGTAATACCCCCTCCTAGAGGTTTTAATGAGCCCACTTTCTACCAGCTCTTATCTATATGTTGTGATACAGCCATCCACTATGTTCCTTCAATCAAGGTCAACTTAAATCTTCTAAACCTTCTCACAGGAATGGGTGAAAAATACAGTGAGAGTATTTCACCTTTCATGTAACTTTCATATTATTTGAAGTTTATTTAGAAGCAATACAGAAGAAGGAAAGGCATGGTGCTGGATATAACAGTGAAACAATGACAACCAGAAATCAATACTAGTTTCAATGTAACGGTTAGATTACATGTGCAGTTATTAGAAAGCATACTACCACAACTTTCAGTCCCTTCACAAATGAAAATAGGGAATTCATCCATCTTATTCATTTTAAGCCTATTTCAAACTGAGACTGTGAGTGTCTAAATGAATGTATTCAGGAGTGGAATTCTATTTTACGATCTATAAATAGTACTGTATGCCCCCTAGAATCTTAAATACTTGAAGAAAATACCTCTTAAATCACCTTTGTTCTATACTGAAAAGATGTTGATCCCTTTCCTTTTCTGTATGACAGTCCCCTGAGACAAGAATCATTCTTGTTGCTTTTGTTTGAAATCTTTCTAAGACTATAAATCCATTTTTGTATTTTTGTGTCCAAAACTGAACAGAATATTCTTAAGGAGATCTGACTATTTTTTTTTATTTGTTATTTTAAAACATAACTTGCCTTTAAATTTTAATTCCACACCCTTTACTAAATACCTAAGTATTCTATATGCTGTTTTATTGCTTTCCCACATGTGTTGATAAGGACATTCAAAAACTGCCTTAAAACACATAGCCCTTTCATGACAAGAGAAATTTGCCAGCAATTCGTGTATCTTCTCAAACTTTGTGTAAGCCTTTTTGTAATTCCTCGTCACTCTTTCTATTTGGCACTCCTGCAATTTTGTATTTACTGTAGTTTTTAAAATGGAATTAGTTTGCCAACTACAGTATATTGTAATGTAAAGATAACAACAAAGGAGAATAGTTCAGTTGGGTAGCTGCTTCAGCATGTGTAGGCTGCAAAGGAACAAGTAATTGTTCCTCCTGGGAAAAACTAAGGTTACTGCTGGAAGAGGTGTTAGTGGGGCCAGCAGGGGGCGCTCACCCTGCGGTCCATGTGGGTCGTAATGCCCCAGTATAGTGACGGGGACACTATACTGTAAACAGGCGCCGTCCTTCAGATGAGATGTAAAAAAAACGAGGTCCTGACTCTCTGTGGTCATTAAAATTCCCAAGGCGTTTCTCGAAAAGAGTAGGGATGTAACCCTGGCGTCCTGGCCAAATTCCCATTGGCCCTTACCAAACATGGCCTCCTAATCATCAACACCTATGAATTGGCTTCATTACTCTGCTCTCCTCCCCACTGATAGGTGATGTGTGGTGAGCGTTCTGGCGCACTACTGTATGGCTGCTGTCGCATCATCCAGGTGGATGCTGCACATTGTTGGTGAACTTGAACTTGAACTTTATTGCCATGTGTAACCGGTACTGGTACAATGGAATTCTTACTTACAGAAAGTCTCTCGATTGTAAAACAAGTGTAAAAAACAAGACAAAGTGCAAACAGTGCATCAAGACAATGTACAAACAAACAATAGACAATGTGCAAGTAAACATGTAGACAGTTTGAATGTAAACAATACAGACGTGTTAACAGTGACTGGAGATGTGCAATAGATAAGAAATCATAAAGAGGTAGATGGTGATGATGTAGGTGTGGTCCGAGGGGGATGGCTAAATGTGTTCGCCAGTCTCACTGCTTGTGGATAGAAGCTATTGAAGAATCTAGTGGTAAGTGTCCGTATGCTCTTATATCTCTTGCCTGAGGGCAGTGGGGTGAAGAGCTCATGCCCGGGGTGGTGACTGTCCTCTGTGATGGCCAGAATTCTACCACGGCAGCGGTCCTCATAGAGCTGTTTGATCTCAGTGAGACCGCAGCCGATGATCTTCTGGGCCATATTGACCATTCTCTGCAGTGCCTTTCTTTCTCGCGAAGAGGTGTTGCCATACCACACGGTGATCCCGTTGGTGAGGACGCTCTCGATGGTGCAGCGGTAGAAGTTCACCAACACATTATTGGCATCCCCCATCGCTTGAGGCACCGCAAGAAATAAAGGCGCTGCTGAGCCTTCTTCATGATAGAGTCAGTGTTCACAGTCCAGGTTAGATCTTTAGAGATGTGAATTCCCAAAAACCTAAAGCTGGTGACTGTTTCCACTTCCGTTCCATCAATACTGAGTGGGCTGTGAGTGTGTGGCCTGTGTCTCCGAAAGTCCACTATTAGCTCTTTCGTTTTCTTTATGTTCAAGTCCAGGTTATTGCTATGACACCACCTAAGCAGCTGTAAAACTTCATCCCTGTAAGTGGACTCGTCATCATCACTGATCAGTCCTATTATAGTGGTGTCATCGGCAAACTTAATGATGCGGTTGTTGCTGTGTCTTGCTGTGCAGTCGTGAGTAAATAGGGAGTACAACCTTTTACTCAGACAGCAGCCTTGTGGGGTTCCAGTGCTCAGGGTGAGTGGTGTTGATGTTTTATTGCCTATCCGCACCACCTGTGGTCTCTCGATAAGAAAGTCCAGCAGCCAGTTGCAGACAGAGTTGCACAGACCTAATCCCCTGAGCTTTGTCACCAGTTGACTGGGTATGATGGAATTGAATGCTGAACTGTAGTCCACAAACAGCATTCTCACATACGAGTTCTTAGTGTCCAGGTGTTCCAAGGCTGTATGCAGAGCCAGGGAGACAGCATCATCCACTGATCTGTTGTTCTGGTAGGCGAACTGCAAGGGGTCCAGGGACTCTGTGATGGAGGAGTTGATGTGTGACAACACCAGCTTCTCCAGGCATTTCATCACCACAGATGTTAATGCTACTAGGCGGTAATCATTCAGGCATGTCACTTTTGTCTTTTTGGGGGTTGGAACAATAGTGTTTTTTTTAAAGCAGGTGGGGACCATGGACTGTGACAGGGAGGAGTTAAAGATGTCCGTAAACACTGTGGTCAGCTGGGCTGCACATGTCCTCAGGACGCGAGGTGGTATCCCATCAGGCCCTGCAGCCTAACGGATTTTCACCCTGCTCAGAGTCTTCTGCACGTCCTGCTCTGAGAGTTTCAGAACAAACCCGCCCTGCACACTTGGGGTCTTCTCAGCATTGCCAGTGTTCAGAGCATCAAAGCGGGCATAGAAGTGGTTCAGCTCATCAGGCAGGGATGCGTTGTTCGTGTCAATCTCCTGGCTGCAGACCTTGTAGCCTGTGATTGACTGTAATCCCTGCCACAGCCTCCGGGTGTCAGCGCACTGCGTTTCAAGCCGCACTCTGTAGCTCCGTTTGGTGCGTTTTATGGCTTCGTCTAATGCAGTGGTTCTCAAACTGTGGTACGCGTACCGACAGTGGTACGTAGCGTGCCGCCAGGTAGTACGCCAAATAACCCTGGAACTGTGTTGTGTGCGCTGAAAAAATCGGGACGGGTTTTCATATTTTGTATTTTTATACGTGTCGAATACGCAGCCTACGTACTATGATACAGTGCGCACTAATACTTCAGTGGACACAAGAGATACTCTGTAATTCTATACCACTCTATAGGAATGCGTGCTACGGACGCAAGTGACCAATTGTATTTAAAAAAAGCTTCTGTATCTCCAGCAAATAGGGAGAAAGGAGAATGTGCGTGATTGTGGAACAATGCCAACGTTGTAGACACAGGAATGCATAGAAATGTGTCCTACGAACGCTGGTAATCTTTGAGATTAGAGTAGAGTAATTTGAGAAAAATACACCGAGCGTCTTTGTGTTTCTCTCCCATGCGCATGAAATAAATACTTTTAAAAAATACTGAAATAAAAACGGAAACGTGGAAAAATGCAAGCTTGCGGATTGCTAAAGCAGGTAAGCCCCACACTATTATGTGTGGAGAAAAAGCTGCTGAACAGCTCGACCTGCTGCCCCCCCCGAAAGACACAGTCATTCATAGAATTATGGAAATGAAGGATTATATCAAAAGTACGCTGACAGAGCGCGTTAAGATGAGCAGATGTTTTTCACTGCAATTAGATGAGTCTATAGTTGATTTGGCCAATTTGCTCGTTTACGTTAGATACGAGTTTGAGGGTACGTCTCGTGAGGACTTTCTGTTCTGTAAGCCGCTACCAACAGGAACTACAGGAGAGCACGTATTTCAGCTTCTGAATGAATTTATCGAAGAGAATGGCATCGACTGGATAAAATGTGTCGGAGTTTGTACAGACGGTGCTAGAGCAATGACAAGCCAACACAGCGGTGTAGTTGCACGAATTAGAGAGGTTGCTCCAGAAATTAATGGTTTCATTGCAACATCCACCGCGAGACCTTTGCCGTCAAGAAAATGCCTGATGATTTAAAATCTGTTAGACTGTTGTGAATTGTATCAAGGCTCGAAAAATTAATTTACATCTGCTTTGCTCGACTAAACAGGCTCACCCCTCTCACTGAAATGGTGCTTTTTTATTTTTGTGTTGTTTTTTTTCTGTAAAACACTTTGAGAAGCCACATTTTAATATATCAAAAAATGTATTATTATAATATTTATTATATGTATGTGTGAGTGTGTGTGCACATGCGCTAATGTTGGTCATTGATAATTTCTGGGGTTCCTATGAGATGATGACTTGTAGGTGGTACTTGGATGCTTTGGTTGGATTAGGGGTGGTACTTGGTCCAAAAAGTTTGAGAACCACTGCTCTAATGCATACCGTGATTCCTTGTACAGCTCTTTGTCCCCCGATTTGAACGCGGTGGATCTATCTTTTATTTTGTTGCGAATGTCGTTGTTGAACCACGGTTTCTGATTGGGAAATGACCTAATTTTTATTTCTGGTACACAAATGTCAGTGCAGTATTTAATATAGCTGGTGACCGTGTCCGTATACTCATTTAAATCTGTGTCGGGAGCTCTGAATGCGTCCCAGGGGTGGGGGAGGGGTGTCCCCTTTACCTGTAAAGCGCTTTGAGTGGAGTGTCCAGAAAAGTGCTATATAAGTGTAAGCAATTATTATTATTATTTACGATTTACATTTTTTAATAATACAATATCATTTTTGAGGAAAATCTATTTATAGAAAACATTCCTGTGGGGAGCCCAATATATGTTTTGTGTATTGCATTTTTGCTGTAATGTGGTATTGAGTAGGTAAAAATGTGGCTAGGTAGAAAATGCATGGCTTTTAATTTGATTGTGGGAATTAACACAGGTGGAGCCTCCACATTGAATGGCAGGAGTTGATCTCTGCTGGAGTTGTTTCTTGTGGCGATGAGTTCCCTACATTGCTTCAATGTTTTTTCTGTATGCTCTATGAACGTCCTGATACCTGCCATGGAAACAGTGGCCAATATGACTTGTGCTGACTTAATAGGGAATTTATCAAGTCTTTGTTTCAATTATGAACAGTGACTCTCCATAACAATGTGTAGTTTAGGAATTGTGTTCAACTTCCTTCGACTTGTAAAAAAAGTGGCAGTGACTCCTTTTCCTCCACAGTAAATGCTTGCCATACTATGTCATTAGAGTTGTCTTCTCCATGTTCTAAAAAAATATGCATGTAGAACTGGCCAGCTTCAGAGAACTTGTTCAATTGCTGACTATAATGATAACTACAGTACCTTGTACTGTAGATACAAAGCACATTTTGATATTCCATCTCAACAAATCTGAAAACATTAAGCAAGAGGATCAGTGTTCTTGGTAGAGAAGGGAAATTCATATTACATTTTCAAGATAGTATGTTCTTACATAAAAGATTTACACATTCATTCCAGTTATCACACAATTCTGAATTATATGACATTTGCATTCCAGTTGAATCAATTGGTCATAAACTTGTTTAAATCTGTGGCACACTTATACTGTATATGTTTCCCATAATTACCCAAGACATTGTCAGCTACACAAAAACTATCAATTCTTAGACCATCATTTATAAATTTTTTGGTAATCTTTGTTGTAAGCACTTCACTTGTCTTATCTTTGTCTTTGTAAAAATCCAGTAAGCCATGCTTAATCGTTTTTGTTGAGGAAAATTAATGCAGTCATAGCGAGAAAAAATATTGTTCCCTTGGTTAGAGGCATCTGTTCCAATTGAAAAAAACATAGGCAGTGTCTAATTCCCTCAATCCCTCAACGTTCTTGAGATTTGGGAGCCAGAATATCCTCTGTTATGCTATTTTCTGGCAATATCTGAATCAGTTATTCTTGGAAGCATTTTATTATCACTGTCCTAGCTAGCATAACTTACATATGTGAGATATTGTGATATGTGCACTGCTTTGGCCCCTGTCAGCAGGTTTTCTTGACATGAGTCTCTTTTTGCAAAAAAAAGTTATTTGAAGCATTCTTTTGTTGCTATTTCTCCAGTTTTGTTTTTGTTTTGGACTCTAGTTTTGCCTAGTAAGAGCACAATTTCTGTCATATTTAACCAAAAATACTTCATAACACAAGAGAACAGTTGTAGTGATGTGAGGGTTAATAAAAAAGTACAAAAAAAGTTAGAAATTGGAACAGTAAATTACAAGAGTGCTTGATGTCTGTTCAATCAGTCAAGTACAATAGTTTACAGTCTCACACACAGATTATAAATACACTATTTATTGATAACACCAAAAGATGCATAGTAAACCAACACAAGTAATAGAATATAATTATGAACAATGTAAATGGTCGATCATTCAGTCATGGATTACAAAGACAACAATTAATACCATCAGTCTTAAAATATATTGACAATATAATTTGTTAATTACTACCTCATATCAGTTGAGGTTATATTAGTGCCAGAGACAATTATTTACTATTGTGAAACAAACTTTATCAAATGTGTTTGCAATAATAGTTTAATTCTTGTGAATGTAGACGTTTTATACTCAAAGATTGGTTGGGGAAACATTTCTTGATGAGTTTTGAACTTCTTATTGAAGACTGAACCAGACTAGATTGTCCATAGTCCAATTTCTTTACACTGGCTCCATGCCAGGAGTGTTTCAGTGCCAGAGAGAGAGGGGGAGGTTTTGCTTAGTGTTCTAAAGCAGCTCTCTAAAGAAACTAGCAGTCTTCTGAACTTCAGTTTTTAAAAGTCTGTGCACAATTGTCTGCCTGGGTCCAACTGCAATAAGACTGTAAGATTGCCAGGTTAGATGGAAAGAGCTGAGCAGGATGAAACTAGATACGAAACTATTAAATTAGTTGTGTACTACATTTTAAACAAAGAAATCACTTTTGGTGATTGGTTAGAATATCACCAGGTATAATGCAGGTTCCTCATTGGTTAGTCATATTTTGGATGATGGACACTGACCTCCTACACATTGCATTGGGTACCACACTGAGAAGAGCCATGCTGCATAATCTCATTAGGTAGTTTAAGACTGAATACAGATTTGTAATGTCTTTGCTTGTGTTACAGACTGGCTATGCACCTTACATGAGTGACACCTTTTGGCCACTTACCTTGTGTTTTACAGAGTCCCAAGCTGCCACTTTAATGCCTAACACTGATAACAATTCACTGCCAGTTTTAATGTTGTGTCATTAAAAAAATGTACCTGGTCTGAATTGTTGTTCTTGTCAGGTATTTTCATGTTTTAAGATGGCTGACATGTGGTACCTACAGTAGCTAGCGATTTTTCTAAAGCATGGCGGTTGCGGTGAGATAATGTATTCTCTATACAACTGCAGTCAGGACAATATAATGGCTCTGATATATCACTATCATTTGTTAGTCTTAGCTTTGAACATCATCGTTTTGGATTAGAGAAGTTTATTAGTCTCAGAATTAAAGAAGAAATCTCTGTGATCATTTTCACTAGTCACCTGGAATTAAGAAGCCAATCCCATTTGACACTTGGGCAAACCATCAGGGATGTCAACCCTAGGTTTGTCTCACTTAAAACGTTATTGTAATGTCACACTTTGATATTTAAGTTAATTATGTCAACAGGGCTACTCTTTCATTTTAAACCTAAATTATTTCATCAAAAACTATTTTCTTTAAAAAAGGGTAGCAAGTTGAACAATAATGAAGAACTTGTTGTATAAAATGTTGTTTTTTTATAATGAATAGTTCTTACAAGTGCAAGTGAAACAGAATTGATTTACTGCAGAGATCAAATTGTGATGTCACAATAATCTTTTAACTGGTTAGTCACTTAATCTAGAGCTAAGGAGTTCTGGTAACCTTAGTTTGTTTAAAATAATTAAGAGAATCCAGTTTTAAAATTTAAATTTAGAATGGCCATGTTACATACATAAAAGGTCAAGAGACATTAATCAGACCTAAGGGGCTTGTTGTGCTAAAAAATATATTTCACTTTCTATTAATAGAATCCACATAGACCTTTTCTAATTATTGTAGTGACCTCAATCAATTTAGGAATGGCAGAAAATGTTTTAATAACTATCTACAGATCCTCTCTCTATTCCTATTATTTTATATAATGTGACAGATTTAAAACTTTAAATGTAAATGTGAAATGTACAATATTTATGCACAATGTTAAAAGATCAAACCATGAAATTATTAAACATACAATTAACATAGAAATTGTATTTAAAAGTCATACTTTATAAGTGAATTAATAGAGACTTTAAATTACATGTCCAAAATAAAAAGGAAGTAATGCTAATCAAGCAAGCAAAGAAAGCATCATTTACCTTTACTTTTCTCCATCTTTTTTGTAATTTTATTAGTCATAACATGGTCTGAGAAGCCTTTAATATTTAAGAAATATTGTTATCTTATTAACTTTTATTTTATTAAAGCAATTTGAAAAAATAATGTAAAATAGAAAAAGGCTATCAATCAAGATCACCATCATTTACTGTCCAACAAAGCTAAGTAGAAAAAAGTTTTGAACTATTTTTAATGCCCTGCATAACTTAGGTAGCATATGTTTAAAAATATCTCTGCTATTTATATTTGCTATAAATAGATCATCCTATTTGGCAGGTAAATGTCATGAGTATATATTTAACTAACATTGTTTTAATTATATAATTAGCCACATCTTGTTCCTAAATGGAACAAGTGCTTCAGCATTCAATTGCCTGCTTCTATTCTAAGTCTGAAATAATGGATTCTTATGCACAAAGGCAGTACAGAGTTTTAACATTCTTAAAATAACACCTTAACCTTCGCAGAGGAGAAAAGGAAAAATCTGAGATCTGTTTTAGAATCTGATGGTTTGTTCAGCTTTCATTATCTGAGTCATCAAGTCGGCTATGCCTGAGTAATAAATGCATGCAGCATCTGCTTGCACGGAATTTGTGGCTTAGCTTTTAATGGGACATGGCTCTAGGGGAGAGGGGTCACAGGAACGGTCCCAGCTGCTCACCCAGCCTCTTTTTCTTTGTCCTTGGAACTGTAAAGGAAAGCAATGTTATGGATACTGTGAGGTATAAAGAGAAACATTTAAATTTCAGCACACTAATGAACACTAGGACAAGCCTGTCTTCCTATAAATACTGTATACAGTATGTGGGCAGTCCAAAACATGGTGAACCTAAAATAGAGAATTCTCAGAAAATATTGTTGTCCACTAGATGTACATGTTGGCTCCTAATATTCTTGCACAAACATTTCCTAAAGCATTCTAGATTATGTTTTTTTTTTCTAGTTTGCACTTTCGCATATTGAAAATAAATTAAATGTATTGACATACAATTATCGATTCAAGATAGCACTATCAATATTTTTAATAAATTGTAAGTCTATCTGTACAGTAAGTGTGTACCTTTTTAGTTGTTTGTCTGGTAACTGTAGTTTAGCTTATTCAACATAACAGATTTTCTTACATTTTCATTCACATGTACAGGTGTGGACACAGGGATTCTGTATTTCCTTTATTGGACGTATGTTTACTAATTTACTGTTCAATTTCTCATCTCCCCTGTTTCAGATTCCCTGCCAAAGACAACCTGCATTTCATGACCCAAATGCCTTTTTCCTGAATTTCACTGGCTGTTTTGTCTTCATTTAGTGAAGGATGACTGTATCCTTTTGACCAAGAGGAGATTGTTCAGTTCATGAGAATGGATAATATTATTTATTATGTAAGGGGTATGTGGTTAAAATAGTGACTAATTGTGGTCCAACCTTAATTGACAATGGATTGTACAGCAAGATATGCATTATGTGTTTTTTCAGTAGTAAAAGGTTTGGAACCTGATGCTGTCAATTCCAGAGAGTGTGACATGTTGAATGTGAAATGGCTACTTTATGTCTTACAAAGAAAGCTGTATATATTCAGCTGTATGGACCTGGAAGATTGTGGGAAGTTTCAAAGTGGAAAACAGACCAAAAAAAATATGATAGGGTGAGCAAATAGAACAGTAAAATCTGATGAACACAAAACAGATGTCTGACCTGTAAGCCATCACCCAGGAGATTTATCAAAATCATTCCAAATGTTTCCACTGCATGTCAAATTAGAAGAACAAGAGGGAAGCCACCCACAAGTTAAGAGACCTAAGGGTTTGGGGAGTTTATTGTGCTTGAATTGGGAAATAATGTAATTGTTCCCACACCCTGTGTGTGTTCCAATGTCTGTCAGCAGTAAGTGTGGTACAATTGTTTCCTGGTCTCTCCTTCTGTCATCACATAACCTTTTTAAATGCACTGCAAAGACTTGGAGGGGGAAGTTCATCCTCTAAAGTTTTACTGAACTGGTGGTTTTGCATCTTCATTCTTTTATTATACATCTGTCCATTTTCTAACTGCTTCACCTAGTTTGGGGTCATAGTAGAGCTAGAACTTATCCCGGGAATCATCAGCCCAAAGGCAGTATACGCCCTGGATGACATGCTAGTCCATCACTGGGTAGACACAGACACCCACACTCACACCAGGACCAATTTTCCCAGAAGCCATTTAACTTACTAGTACGTATTTGAACTGTGGGAAGAAACCCAAGCATCCAGAGAAAAGGTAAGCAGTGTCCATGCAGATAGCACCTCAGTACCAAAATAGAACCCAGGGTTCCAGAGCTGTGACGCTTCATTGCTTACCACTGTGACATTGTGCCGTCCTTAAGTTCTGATTAGTTACTTAATTCAAAAATATTTATAAACAATAACAATTATACAATAGACACAATAGTAACAACAAAGACAGTTACAGTATCTGTCATCAGTGGCTTTGAGAGTCCTAACTCTTGTAGATCTGTTCAAACCCAAATTCTGCTCTTGTATTCCAAATACACAGCAACAACACTTTAAACAGGCCAAACAGAGAAAAGATGCATCTCAATAAAAGAGACTCTACCCAGGACTAAATTTCTCTTCCTAAAACATGGATGTGGGTGAATGTTTTGCACGTGAATAGGAATAAATTTCCCAGGTTGTAAAAATGCATCACTAACTTAGGAGAGAAGTTGTAGCCTGAGGATACCACAATGTGGGAAATTTAGAATTTCCTAAAATAACTAATATGGCAAGCTCTCTTATAATACTCCTGAAATTACTTGTTCAAAGCCAAGCAAGCCAAGCCAAGACTCATTCAAACAAAGGAACACAACCAAGGAAATCTCCCATGGTTCAACTTTGGAGAACAGTCAAGTTTTTATTGTTTTTTTTTTCTTCGTAGCTTATTAGACTTTTATTGCACATTCTGCTTTCGTTGCACATACCTGTACCGTCAAAAGTCCTTTTGCATGCCAATAATGCCATGTGTGCCATAGGTTACCAATCTCTGGGTTAGGCTATACCGAGGGGCACCACAAGTGTTGGATAGGCAGTCTGCGTGATAGTTCTTTGCAAGGCTCTAGAGGTTGATGTTCATTGCTGAGGAACAGGATTCCTCAACTGAAACAGAGCTGATGGGAGGCATTAATAACTGGATGAATAGCAGCAGCACCTGGCAGGGTAGTTGTGTAGCTTCTCTCCACTGATAAGATGGAAGGAGTCTAGAAAACATACTGTAGTTGGAGTTATGAGTACCCCTGTGCTATTGCCACCAGCAGACAAATGTACAGTTGAACAGGGGGTCTGTGAGAATTAGTGTGAAGGATCAACAAACCAGCAGCTGCTGCATCAGAGGGGCAAGTGGATTGATGAAGGAAGTCAAAAACTTGTTTTGAGTCTGCCCAAACAGGATCAGTTTGTAGAGTTAGTTAAAAAGTGAATGGTAGGTTTGAGAAAAGCACAGATTTATGAAAAAGAAAATAATTTGTGAAGATACTGAGAGATTGGGTGACAGGAAGTGACTTGGATGTCAATTATATGCCAAGTAACCAATTAGACCATGTGTCTGTCTATTACTGGATGGCTTATCCCCAAAGCCACCTCTTACTACCTAACACAGACATTCCCTCTTGCTGTGTTCTCCTGCAGACAGTTGACATATTATGAAGAAACAGGGGGTCACCTGAATCAATCCAATCAATGGCTTGATATGTTTTCACTTGTGGATAAGCTAATATAAACACTGGTGAGGATGTGTTGTAGTGTCAACAACAAAAGGAGTTTGATGATTTTCCCATGTTTAAGCCATTATTGCATAACTATGATAATAATGTTTGAAATATTTTATTTCTTTTAAGCATAGATTCCTCTATCAAATATTTAAGATTAATTTCTGACTAAATATGGTATGACTCTTATCAGAGAGAATGGCGATTGTTCAATTTACAATACCTTTTGAAAGGTAAAAAATCTGTTATTCTCCCATGGTCATGGAAAGCAGCGCTTCAATAAGGCAATTTGTCTGAACTGAGTTACCTATAATTGAATGTGCACACTGACTGTCTCACAAACTAATTACATAACTCAGATTAAAACATTAGTTTTAGTGTATATACAGATGCAGCCATTCAAAGTGCGCGGTACACACACGTACCGGAGGTAATTGGCTACGGCGTTGCGCATTGTGACGCACGATGACGCGCGGTACCGCGGTACGTGATTGGTTGACCAACAGGGGCACTCGTGGTCCGTTGGTCTGTCGTAGAAAGATTTACAGTAAACGTCTTTACTGTGCCCGTTGTAGTATTGAATATTTATATGGAATTTTACCACTGAAGGGAAATCTTAGTACCTGAGCATAAAAAGAATAGGAGCATACTGCAACGCGTGTGAAGGCCACCAGAGCTCGAAATATCACAAGGATCCTCTAGAGCACAGCAAAGACTGTATTAAAAGAATCACGTATCTAAAGAAATTAATAAGATATAATTATATTCGTGTACTGCGACAGGGCTGTGTAGGGCTGTTTCACCTCTCTCTTAATGTGACTCTATTCAAAAGCCATTTAGCAAAGAGGGGATGAGAAGAGTGACAAACTAGTATACAGTACAGTACTTTAGATCTTTTTTTCTGAACCGGGGAAATTCTGATCATGTTTCTCTATAACAATAATAAAAAACATTGCCACACCCGGACTGTTAAACCAACGCATTAGCACGTCAAAGCCCATTGAGGAGCCGGGCGCAATAACTGTTTTGTCCCTTGATTTACTGATCTGCATTAATTACAGAAATCGAGTTCCTGCTCTTTGCAGACGACCTGGTCCTGCTGTCGCCCAAAGAACAGAGGCTGCGGCAGAACCTGGCACTGCTGGAGCAGCACTGTCAGACCTGAGCCCTGACAGTCAATCTGGACAAGACCAGAGTTATGGTTTTCCAGAAAAAAAGCCAGACCTCCATTAGTCTTCCTGAAATCGTCGGATTATGAACGAATAAAAGCATCTTATTAAAAACACGTTTGCGTTTGTTTGGGAGCTATATTATGTATTTTTCATATGTAAGATATAATGATGTGTTCCCGCTTACACATCGCACAACTTTAAAAGCTAGAAAAACAGGTTTCGATTCACATTATCTGGTGAGCCTTGTTTTGTCAAAGGACAGCACAAAAAAAAACAGACATTGTGTGGTACAGAACGGAGCTCAGTCAATTCAAACAAGTTCAGTTTAAAAAAAACTGCAACGGACATAAAAACTCCCTTGCTTTAAACAGAGCGTTTCATAATTGCCAACTACGAAATTTATTTAAACTGAGACACTTATCATTCAACCAGAGCTCAAAATATCACAAGGATCCTCTAGAGCACAGCAAAGACTGTATTAAAAGTATACTAGTGACGAACTAGTATACTTTAGATATTTTTTTCTGAACTGGGGAAAATCTGATCATGTTTCTCTATAACAATAATAAAAACATTATTTTACATATCACCTTTATGTGATATCACCTTAAGGACAGCACATACAAGGGTTAATTGCACAATGGACCGCGCGAAGAAATTTAAAATAGTCTTCTTTAGGTGTGAGGGTAGGAGTGGATCGCAGCAGGCATAATCGGCAAATTAGGAAAACAAAGAACAGGACAGGCGAGATGTTTATCCAGAGAGCAAGTGATCAGAAAAAGGAACAGCTGTTACACCCAGGTTTTACGCTCTCTCTCTGCTGAATGAATAAAAGCATTTTATTAAAAACGCGTTTGCGTTGGAACGCTCTGTTAAAAGCAAGGGAGTTTTTATGTCCATTGCAGTTTTTTTGCAACATGAATATAATTATATCGTTATTAATTTCTTTAGATACGCGATTCCATATTATATTCCCTTTTAATCAAATTCTAAAAGTATGCTTGTTGACTCCGGTATCACGTTAGTTAAAGACTACGATGCTTAAAATGTTTAGGGAGAAATGGAATACCGGTGTGTATGTTTTCTTTAAAGTACCGAGACCATCCATATACTGTATGTTTAAGTTCCAAAATTGATATCGTTTATGGCCTTCACACGCGTTGCAGTATGCTCCTATTCTTTTTATGCTCAGGTACTAAGATTTCCCTTCAGTGGTAAAATTCCATATAAATATTCAATACTACAACGGGCACAGTAAAGACGTTTACTGTAAATCTTTCTACGACAGACCAACGGACCACGAGTGCCCCTGTTGGTCAACCAATCACGTACCGCGGTACCGCGCGTCATCGTGCGTCACAATGCGCAACGCCGTAGCCAATTACCTCCGGTACGTGTGTGTACCGCGCACTTTGAATGGCTGCATCTGTATATACACTAAAACTAATGTTTTAATCTGAGTTATGTAATTAGTTTGTGAGACAGTCAGTGTGCACATTCAATTATAGGTAACTCAGTTCAGACAAATTGCCTTATTGAAGCGCTGCTTTCCATGACCATGGGAGAATAACAGATTTTTTACCTTTCAAAAGGTATTGTAAATTGAACAATCGCCATTCTCTCTGATAAGAGTCATACCATATTTAGTCAGAAATTAATCTTAAATATTTGATAGAGGAATCTATGCTTAAAAGAAATAAAATATTTCAAACATTATTATCATAGTTATGCAATAATGGCTTAAACATGGGAAAATCATCAAACTCCTTTTGTTGTTGACACTACAACACATCCTCACCAGTGTTTATATTAGCTTATCCACAAGTGAAAACATATCAAGCCATTGATTGGATTGATTCAGGTGACCCCCTGTTTCTTCATAATATGTCAACTGTCTGCAGGAGAACACAGCAAGAGGGAATGTCTGTGTTAGGTAGTAAGAGGTGGCTTTGGGGATAAGCCATCCAGTAATAGACAGACACATGGTCTAATTGGTTACTTGGCATATAATTGACATCCAAGTCACTTCCTGTCACCCAATCTCTCAGTATCTTCACAAATTATTTTCTTTTTCATAAATCTGTGCTTTTCTCAAACCTACCATTCACTTTTTAACTAACTCTACAAACTGATCCTGTTTGGGCAGACTCAAAACAAGTTTTTGACTTCCTTCATCAATCCACTTGCCCCTCTGATGCAGCAGCTGCTGGTTTGTTGATCCTTCACACTAATTCTCACAGACCCCCTGTTCAACTGTACATTTGTCTGCTGGTGGCAATAGCACAGGGGTACTCATAACTCCAACTACAGTATGTTTTCTAGACTCCTTCCATCTTATCAGTGGAGAGAAGCTACACAACTACCCTGCCAGGTGCTGCTGCTATTCATCCAGTTATTAATGCCTCCCATCAGCTCTGTTTCAGTTGAGGAATCCTGTTCCTCAGCAATGAACATCAACCTCTAGAGCCTTGCAAAGAACTATCACGCAGACTGCCTATCCAACACTTGTGGTGCCCCTCGGTATAGCCTAACCCAGAGATTGGTAACCTATGGCACACATGGCATTATTGGCATGCAAAAGGACTTTTGACGGTACAGGTATGTGCAACGAAAGCAGAATGTGCAATAAAAGTCTAATAAGCTACGAAGAAAAAAAAAACAATAAAAACTTGACTGTTCTCCAAAGTTGAACCATGGGAGATTTCCTTGGTTGTGTTCCTTTGTTTGAATGAGTCTTGGCTTGGCTTGCTTGGCTTTGAACAAGTAATTTCAGGAGTATTATAAGAGAGCTTGCCATATTAGTTATTTTAGGAAATTCTAAATTTCCCACATTGTGGTATCCTCAGGCTACAACTTCTCTCCTAAGTTAGTGATGCATTTTTACAACCTGGGAAATTTATTCCTATTCACGTGCAAAACATTCACCCACATCCATGTTTTAGGAAGAGAAATTTAGTCCTGGGTAGAGTCTCTTTTATTGAGATGCATCTTTTCTCTGTTTGGCCTGTTTAAAGTGTTGTTGCTGTGTATTTGGAATACAAGAGCAGAATTTGGGTTTGAACAGATCTACAAGAGTTAGGACTCTCAAAGCCACTGATGACAGATACTGTAACTGTCTTTGTTGTTACTATTGTGTCTATTGTATAATTGTTATTGTTTATAAATATTTTTGAATTAAGTAACTAATCAGAACTTAAGGACGGCACAATGTCACAGTGGTTAGCAATGAAGCGTCACAGCTCTGGAACCCTGGGTTCTATTTTGGTACTGAGGTGCTATCTGCATGGACACTGCTTACATTTTCTCTGGATGCTTGGGTTTCTTCCCACAGTTCAAATACGTACTAGTAAGTTAGTAAGTACCGAGACCAGCCATATACTGTATGTTTAAGTTCCAAAATTAATATTGTTTATGGCCTTCACACGCGTTGCAGTATGCTCCTATTCTTTTTATGCTCAAGCACTAAGATTTCCATTCAATGGTAAAATTCCATATAAATATTCAATACTTAAACGGGCACAGTTAAGACATTAAATATACGGTAATATGTTTATGTTCCTAAATCAATCTCTTTTATGAGCACGTGAAAGGCATGGTGAATCGATTCTCAAAAATTACTGTACTTTGCATGATTGGAAACAAATGCGTGATTGCGAAATGCTGTGGTGTTACTTTTACAAAGACGGTCAATGAAAAAAAATAATGTGGACCAGGGCAATACTTTGAGTTTACAGCTTGTCCAAGGTCATTCATTATTAATACTATTAGTAATATCTTCATTAAAGACTTTGATGGCGACAGCTCAAACATGAGAGGTTGAGCTTTATTAGCTCCACCTTGCGGAAATTCCGGATACTATTATTTTGCATGCGGTATTATAGGAGAATTTACGGTAACTAGCGGTATTTACCGGTAACTCGCGGTAGACTGCAATTTCTTTTGAATCTTAACCATCACCTGGTTAAACAAATAACCATAAACAAAAATAGCAGCTTTCTCTTTGTATATAAGCACCAGGAGTATCGTAAACACTCCCAGGGAGTGGAAAGGGCTTTCTTTTCCCCAGGCAATCAAATACCACCAGTGCATCCATGCAACCTGTATTATGAACCACAGGGTTTCCAAAAATCCTTGTAGATGCCTCTAATATACAGTATATACTGTAGTGGATTTATGGAACTCTAGTTCTGTCTCCCTGCCAAGGTGCCTTGAAACTCAGGTAACACAAACCCCCTCTGGGATTTGTAACCAAATAACTAACTACAATCCCCTTTCAGGGAAGACAAGTCTCCCTGTTTCGTCTCCAGGTTAATCTTATTACTCTTAAAAACCTTAATCTTTACATCAATATTGATACATAACCAGTAGCAAAGCCCGTAACCCTTAAACAATAAGGGTTCCAGGTTTTGCTACTGTTTTTGTATCAGTATGGGTATAAAATTGATTCTGTTTAGTCTGTAACACTTTACCATAATGCAGAAGCATGTCGGTTCACAACTAATAATTTCTTAGTCTTCTCATATTGCAAAAACGATGCCTTTCTGCCAATGCTAAAAGCCTCCAAAATACGTTACTCTATTTTATTTTTTATACACCATTTATTTTACTGCATGATGTATCAGTCATTCTTTCATTACCCTTTAAACATGAGCAAACGGATTGCAAAATTTCCAGTTTCTGATAAAGGTCTGACTTCATAAACAGGATTGCATTTCCTATAATTCTTGCAGAAGCCAATTAGTAATAATGTAAAGACTGTTAACAAAGGACTGTGAAAAATGTGTTTATGAAAACTTTAATCAGTACTATAGGGAGAAAAATATCCCCATGCTGCATTTTGATGGTCACATCCACTGTAAACCAACACAATAGAGTTTTACCTCTTTTCTTGGGTAGGACATTTTAATTACATATAAAGAAATAGTTCTCAACACTGAGGTATTTTTTTCTAATTTAAGTGACAGCAGAAGAGAAAAAAAAAACAATAATACATGCATTCTACTGCACTGTATAGGGATACTAGTTGCTTTGCTCTAAACCCTATACATAGAGGAAGTGTATACCTAGCAAATCAGAAATCAATTTCAATTTGTCAAAAAGTATTTTAGAATACATACTGTATGTTTTACATCTCTAAAGATTCAACAGGAAGAGCTGCACTGTCATGTACAGTAAAGTTTTAGATTGTGTGGTCACATTCTAATAATGATAAAAGAGCTGATGAATGAAGGTTTAGCATACTTAATATTTAAAAATTATAATTTTAACTCACCTGTCTGAGGAAACGACAGCACTAGGCATAGATCAGTACTGTCATCATCCCCCTCATGAATGAACAGAATGAACCAGTGCTGTTAAAACTGCTGCAAAGGGTACTGTTAGAGTGGAGGAGTGTTTGAGAACAGGGAAGAGTGCACCTAAAAGTCCTCGCATGGAGGAGGTGAACAGGATAAATGCAAGGTCTTAGCTTCAGACATGTCAAATGCTGGAAAATATGCCCGCAGAGCATTTCCTTCTGTATTTTGTTGAGAACGTTTTGAACCAACCTTCGCAGCACTGTTATTAGATTAGAATTTTAAAAGAATTTGGAATGTGTTATCCACTTGTTACATCAAAACATGCTGTAAAGCAATTAAAATATTATGATTTTAAAAAACAGTGCAAATCCAGTGCCTCACTTGGAAACAGTGCTATAATAATTCAGACACAACTGACTTGTGACAACATGTTTAAAATAAAAGACTTAATTATGAAAACAGTTCAAATTGGACATTTTATTTTTTCTTTGTCATTAATGGGTAATGCCTTCTGTTTTTGCAAAATTTATGCAAATAGCTTAGTGCTGATATAGTACATGAAGGTGTAATTCCTACTAGAATGCAACAGAAAATACTGTACTGTATATCAGTGCTTTTATTATTTTTCCTATGTAGGCTTGTGTGTATATTTATAAAGCACATTTAAACCCTCTTCATAATAATTTCCCACCTTCCCATGCAGCTAGTAGTTTTTGCAGCGCAGCCTTCTAAATAGTTAATGACCTAGTTCTTTTTCAAGTCTGACTTAGAAAGTTTAATAATTTGGTCATTGTTGCCTCCCACACTAGGAAGCCATTTCTGAATTCCCAGTTATCCCAGATGCAGCTGCCTCCTTCAGTCCAGTTCTCTGAAATAGCTTTTACCCTGATCTCATGCTTCATTTCTGCAAGAATCCAGCAGACTAAACAGATGGCAGCATTCTCCCACAGACTACCCCCCTGAGGGGTTCCTGGGCTGCATGCCTCCATTCTTAACAGTATCTCTCATTTTTCTGAATGAAAGCAGTTATTAGGCAGAGGTGCCTGCCTAGTCTTATGACTACAGCTGCTCTGACTATGTATGTGTTGAAGCAGGGGAGTGTGGAGCCTTCTCATTGGTTGGAATACTCCTCCTCCAGTTATTAATGGACACCGTTGCTATGACATGAGCCAGCCAGAAACATACCAGTCTCCCATGGGACAGAATGCACCTCCTCACCATTCACAGTGAGCTGCAGCTCACAGCCTGAGGATTACAGCCCATAATCTGCTCAGCCACAGCAGAGCACTACACCCACACAGAGAGGAAGAGAGAGAAAGCGACTGAGAGCAGGGGGGAAGAGAGAGACACTGAACAGAGTGAGAATGACAGCTGATTCATTCATGCTTTATTGTTCATACAAATGCCCTCTCACCCTCACATCAATCTCCCAGTCATATTGAGAAAATACTTTGCTATCATAGCTGATCATATCACATCTGTCCATCCTGTTGTCTACCAATTAAGACTGGATTCACACTCAATATATAACATACATTATTCAAGCTACTAATTTCTAGTAAAGGTGGCAGCAATCTGGGGCCCATCCTGGATGAAGAGGGTGCAAGATGAGAATACTCTGTGGAAGGGGAGTCCAGTTCAACCCAGGGTATTTTAAACAAACATCAAATTGCAACAATATCTGAGCAAAAATATGGATCAATGATAATTTTTCAGTGTGAAATGTGACACACTACTGCATAATACTGTAGGTACTGTGCAGCAAAATGGGAAGCATTGCTGCCTGACAGCACTGGGACCCTGGATTCGATCCCTAGGGTCCTCTCTGCATGAAGTTTGTATGTTCTACCATGTGGGTTTCCTCTGGGTATTCCTCCCATAGTCCAAAGACATGGTGGTAGGTTAATTGGTTTCTGGGAAAATTGCTCTAATATGAGTTTGTGTCTATGTGTGCCCTGAAATGAACTAGCGTCCCAGCCTCCCCCAACCTCGTATTTGATAAAGGGGTTAGAAAATGGATGAATAGTTGGTATCATGTATGAGTTTCTCAGACTATAGATAAATTGTTATGCAGTTTATTGTCCACTACTTTGAGCACTCTGCTTTGAGCATCTTGGAGTACACACACACGCATACAGGGGACAATTTAAAAACACCAATCAATCTAGCCACTGGAGCAACTGACAAAAGTAATGTCAGGTAGTAATTTTAACCTCCATACTAGTGTGCTAATGGAACATACTGTAGCGTCTCTTTTTTTCTCATTTTTGCTTTGTTGTGTGAAGAGTAGACTAATCATAGGTTTAAAACCTTGGACGGCCTCAGTACATTGTTAGGATTAGAAAGATAATTTTGAGGAAACCTGACTAAATTATTTGGCTACATTTTATCATTACTTTTAACTATTTTCTCTTTCTTGGTTTTGTCTTTGTAATGGCATGTTATTTACATTGAGAGGAAAAGGTGTATTGTACATAGACAAGATTGTTTCGTGTTCAGGCTGCTATATTTCATGTCATAGAAGAATATACATTATACAAATACATTTGTTGCTGACAATTACTGTGCGCAGTATTTTAATAACTTTGTATATGAAAAAGATCTAACAGAAACTGACATATCAGAAACTAAACTAACATAACAGAAACTGGAAGAGACATTTTATAGACAAATATCTTTTCTTACTGTAAGAATAAAAGAGGGAGGAAACTATAATAAATCCTAAACAGTTTGAGTATGCAATTATCGCAGAGTCTGAAATAGTGGCAGGTAATGTCATTTAAAGACTAGCATATTTCTGTTTTTTGGTATTCAGGTAAAACTGCAACTTTGCCAACTCAATCATGCTCATCAATTTCTAAATATTTTGAAGTTTTCAAATGGGAAATTATATAAATATAAGAACCTTACATTAGCAATACACACAACCTTACTTTTGCCAGACAAGTTTTGTATAAAATTGAGTTACAATGTCTTGCAAAAGTATTCGCCTCCTTCCAATAATGTCCCAAAATGTTGTATTTCAAATGATGTTTATACATTATTAAAGTGATGCTGTAGAAATTACAGACTTACCTAATACGCTGCTGTAAGTGTTGCCAAAGTAAGTCCAACAAGTATTGACTGAGATGGTTGAATACTTATGTAATATTACATATTAATATTAAAAGTATTTTGATACCAAGTTGGGGGCCTCACAGCAGGCGCACAGGTTCTGAGCCAGTCCCTGACCGAGGACAAAAAAATACATGTTTATATTTACATTTATAAAGTATTGGCAGAAAACAAAAAATACTAATAATAAAAGGGGTCTTCTATATATTATACTGTATAGAGGTAGATGCAGGGGCAATAGAGGGGCATCACTGCCTCACAGCTGTTGATCTTGGCTTTGATTCTGGAAAGTGGTGCCTTCTGCATATAGTTTTCCTGTTCTCCTTGTGTGTTTTAGTTGAGTTTTATTCTGGGAGGTCTGGTATCTTCCTTTGTTCCAAAGACAGGTTGCTCAATTAATTTGTATTTCTAATGAGTCTGATTCTAAGCTCTGCTATGGGCTGGTAAACTATCCTGGTAATAGTCCTGCCCTGCACCCTATACTTTTGTGATAAGTTCTGGGTTGTTGTGACAGGTTCTGGGTTGGTGTGACCCTTGCCAAGAATAGGCAGGTTTCTGATAGTGAGTGGATGCAGTTAAGTTAAAATAATATCTTTAAGTGGAGGTATATGTATTTTTGTCATTAAAGTAAAGAAGAGTCCAATAGGGTTATCTCATCAATGAAAAAGAGTGATGTAGCAATTCTTTCAGCATATACATCTATCAAACTAATACATTTTTGTTAGCTATTAGAACCATTCAAGCCTTATTAGTGCTGAATTTGATTACCGTACAATGGGTAATGAGGAAGAGGGACAAAGCAGCTTTTTGTATGAGTAAGGAACCTCATGTTCTCTTTCCAGGAAAATAATTTCAATGTAAAATCCAAAAAAACAGCAGACTGTCCATTGTAACATCAGTTTCATCTGTTAAGTAAAATCTATTTCAATGCATTGCTCAAGAAATGTTTCTTTCAATTAGGATTTTGTTTTACTTGTAAATGACTTTCTGCTATTTGTGACTACAGACTCAAGGATACTTTTATTTTGAGTCTACTTATCATTTCATACTAAAGAAGATAATAGAAATCACTTGAAGAACATGAAAATTTTGAACCTTCTATATCCCATTGAATACATAAGACACTTGTGGCATCAGGTTCCTATAATATCTTAGGTGATAGCCAAATCATCTTTTTGTCTACATGGTGGTCTATTAACCCAGACTACTTTGCACTTTCTAAAAAACTGGGTCAACATCACATTTTCTTTTTCTGCTGTCAAAGTAAGAAACTTCAGAATGTCTTAGCTGAAAAATATGATTCATTCTATGGTGAGTAATGTCTTACATAACTGCTGAAAGTATCTTCTAGCTCTCATCAATAAGCGTAGGAAAAGAGGTGTTTCATAACCATCCCACTGAGCTTCCCAACGATCAAGTCCGTGCACATTTCAAATGTTGTTCATTTAAAATCTAAAAGTAAACAAGATTTTCTTTGCTGTGCTTTCTATCCATTGAATGCATACTGATCTCCAATCTCTTGCTATTTTGCCTAAAGATGCTGGCCACAAAAAAATGTATGTGTAGCCTGTAAGATTACAATAGCAATCTGTATTGCCAAAAAAATGTCTGTTTCATTTAACCAAAACCAAAGATGTGAGGAAAATACTCCATAACGCCAATATTAATCAGTATATGCTGTGAAGCAAATTGTAATAAGATTAGAAAGATTCCCTTGTAATCTCCTTGAACCTGAATCATTAACACTACTTCTACACACTTCTGAGAGAACTGTCTGTTGTAATGTATTGATTAATTACTATATGTATTAGCACAAATTCAGCACTGTTAGTATTGCATACAAAATCTGAATGAAGCATGCTAAACCCAGCGCACCCACACAGATTATATTAGCAGATTTGCAGTCTCTCCAAAGGGTTGATTCTTAGGTTCAAGGAAAAAACAGACTCTGAGGTTATATTGTTTCCCAACAAGCAGGAACTGCTGCACGCATACTCCTACATGAGGAATAGCACATGACGAAGGCACAGCCCAGGCTTCTGCTTTTCTGCCTGAATCACTTTTCATGTTGATGTGTATAATGTCATGAAGCATTTTTGTTAAAAAAAGTGGGATGGTGAATCAGCAATAAACGAGTTCCCTGGGGATGTAATTGTATGTTTTAAGCTGATGATGTCCCATTTAAAGCGAATGTCCTTCTTGCTTACAGCTTTTATTACATTATCCTTTCATCTTGTGGAAACCTATGTCTGCCATTAAATGTGTGTGACTTGGTTTTGCCTATTGGTTGGATGAATCAGACTCATTGTTTACTCCCCACGTTTGCATTCAAAGCATTGTATTTTCTATCATGTTTCCCCCCTTTAAGTTTCAGCCTACACATTTATCAAATCTATTCATACAATTATTAAGTTTTACTTTTTCAATTTTTTTGTAGTATTTCATCTTCCAAAATTAACACTTGAAGGCTTATGCAATTTGAATTTAGAGTTACACAATATTTGAACTCACTGTTACTTATCATTATTTATATTGGAATAGTGGTATATGGCTTCTGGAGTTTTAATGGCTTTTCTGATGCAGCAGTGGGTTGAGAAAGAATTCAATGCATTTTGTTAGGTAATTATTCTATTGAACAATGCAAATGTGCACAGCTCCAATACTGGAAGGCCACAGTGTTTGAAAGCTTTCACTCTATATGAGCTCTTAACTACTAAATTGATCCAATTATTATTTGGACCAATCAAACACCATGTCCTAGTTTGTACAATAATGGCGATACTAAGATGACTACAACGCATTGCAGTTTCCCAGGACCAGAACTGTGTGTTCTTGAGTCAACCTTTGTGTCACATCAGAGACAGAACAAAATGCATATACTGTATAAGTGACTATGATATGCACTGACTGCATAGAAAATTGCATAGAAAATTGTTTTGAAGGACTACAAAGTGACCATTCATTAAAATGTAATCAAATCTATACAAATATTGAATTCTTTACAAGCCAGTTAATGTTGTAATGTATAAAACATACTTTTAAAAAAAAATAAAAAATAAGACTTTATTACTTTTGCCTTTTTATAAGAAATCATGAAGAAACAGTGACTCATGAGACGTTTCAGTCACTTTTTATCTTTATTTTATTTATAGGTGAAGTGGTGAGTCAGATCAATCCAACCCTCAGTTTCTATATATTTATCCACCTAAAAAAATGATTAAGACACAGCTCTCTCCATTCAAGACATAATGGGAGTTACGGGAATGATGATGAAATGGAGAAAATCTTATTTAAAATTTACTGTTAAGTATAAATGAAAAGGTTACATGCTGTTTTGCCCACAATGTTTGTGTCAAACATTTGTTCCACACAAAAGCATACAATACTGCCACATGAATTTGCTACAGCAGCACATTATGTGTAAAGTGCAAAGTCTTCTTGGTAGTAATTTAGTATACAGTAGAGTCTTGACATTTGCAAAGCCTTGGTGAACAGAAAAGCCAAAATTCACATATACCCTATACAGTTGCATAGTATAACATAACATCACTTTATTAAACCTATACAATTTCTTGCATTAGGAATTTATCTTTTCACATACCCCAGCTTGCTCTCATGAGAGACAAAGACACACAGATAGGGAGAGAGCCTGGGGTCATAGAGCAGGGTCAGCCATTGTACAGCACCCCTGGAGCAGTTGGGGTTAAGGGCCTTGCTCAGGAGCCCAATGGAGTAGGATTCCTCTGCCTGCTGCGGGATTTGTACCGGCAACCTTCCAGTCACAGGCGCAGATCCTTAGCCACCGCTCCGCCCCAATGCTGTAGTATACTGCAGTATGTAGTATATATAGTTAAAAGGCATAAGTAACCCTCCTTTTATGATAAAGTACAAAGGCATGGTTTTCAAACTAATTAAAATAACAATCAACTAAATCAACAGTAATCACAAACATTGCACAATCCATGTGTTATGCCTGGTCAAGCTAGAACTTAACACACTCCTTCTCTTTAGAAAATAGGCACATTTTCATGATGACCATAGCATCCAGCTCTTTTCCAGCTTCGTGATTAGCATGGGTGATTGCAATTGAACTGTCACTGAGCCTGTAAAGTCTTCTCCAGCCTGTTGTTGCCCGTGCCGCAGACAGAACCAGAATGATACCAGAACAAACTGCAATGAGTTGTGGTTGCTGGGTAATGGGTATGTAGGATGGAAAAGCAGTTGCAGACTGGACTGATATGAGGAAGATGGCAGACACAGCTTAAGGGCTGATCCAGACGGATTATGACAGGATTATGGGCTGAAATGGCAGATTTGTACCATTGGTCTGGTGCTCCTGAAAGCAACAGGCTAAAGAAAGCCAGGACAGATGGGGAGTCTTTTGGGTAGGATTCAGGCTTAATATTGTAGCACCATGCGGGGCGCTTTAGCCATACGCACGCTAGGCTGGCTGATAACAGTGCCTGGGGGCGGGACTATGGGACTGTATATAGTGGGGCAGAGGCTGGGAGACAGCCTCTTCCCTTCGTGTGTGTGTTGGTGAAGGTGCAGCGCTGTAACCCCTGTCCCTGTGTGTGTACCTTTCCCTGGTTCGAGTTAATAAATGTGTTGTTCAACCCCATTTCCTGAGTCCCATGCCTGCTCCATTCCGTACCGAAACCCGCGGTCGTTACAATATTTTTCCCGAGACGCAGGTTAGTAATGCTGAGAGCACTAGCCAGTATGGGAGGTATTTCAGTGACAGAGCACCAGATCAATAGCAGTTGATGGTTTAAATTGTATTTAAATACAATAAAATTGTGATTGAAACAATCAGCCGATAAGTTCTAGCTTGTACTTTATGATAATAAACTAATATGAAAGTTATGCTTAACGACCTTTGGTTTGATTTCATCCAGCTCTGCTTTTTTCCCATCCAAATGATGATTGTGGATGATTGTCTTCATAAACTTGAAGGTGACTGATAGGATTAATGCCAGGTCTACATTGTTATCTTCTGTAGCATTCTGATCATGTTGTGCAATCCAAAGTCCAGTCATGATAAAAAACAGCCCTCTTTGGAAACCTGTAATCTGATGTCTGGACAGCCTTTACCAACCCTGCAGAGGTGATGATGGATGAATATAGCTTCAGTCCTTTAGGGAGAGAATGTTTTGGGGAGAGAACACAGGTACTGGAGAATGTATAGAATATATATCATTTGCATGATATAACAGCAGTTTAGTTTCACTTTTAATGTGTCAGTCTTTAAATACTTTCTCAGACAACAAAAAAACATTCACAGATTTCATACAATGCTGAATTACATTGTCAATGTTAGCCTTCTGTGAAACATAACTTCCAAGGTAAAGGAAGTGCTATACTTTCTCATATAAGACCATAAGAAAGAAGGCCATTCAGCCCGTAGTCTATTAGGTAGCTACTAGTTATTAGATCCAAGGACCTCATCTACAGTAGCCATTTCTTGAAAGAAAACAGGGTATTGACTTCGAGATCATGACTGGTAACTTGTTCCATACTCTCACAACTCTTTGATTAAAGAAGTACCGCCTGTTATCAGTTTTAAATGCACTTCCACGTAGCTTCCATTTGTGTCATCTGTTTCTGTTTCATTACTCATTCAGAATAAATTTGCTGGGTTGATTTTGTAATTGCCTTTGAGGATTCTGAATAAGGTCCCCTTGTAGTCTTCTCTGGTACAAATCACTGTGATACTCCACAAATGACATCACCCCAGTTTCAGCATTCACCCCTTATCTGTGCTGCCTGTTTCCTATTTAATAACCAATTCTCAATCTAGACATTTACATTTCCCTTGATGCCTACAGCCTGAAATTGGAGAATGTAATCTCTTATATGGAACTTTATGAAAAGCCTTCTAAAAATCTAAATAAACTAAATCATATGCCCCATGTGTATCTGCTACTGTTGTTGCAACTTGCTCCAAGCACATTTTTAGGCGAGACCTTCATTGTCTAAATCCATTTATTCATACGTCCATATGCCTCAGTAAATGTGTTGAGAATTGTATGGATATCTGTTTCTGCTGAGGCATGTACTGCAGCATTAGCAGCACACTGGAGGTCAATAACTGAAGTCAGGATGGTTTTAGTTTAAATATTGTTGAAGATTACACAATCATCCAGAAGGAAGCTTGTCTGGGATCAAATGGAACATAGCACTATTGAAAACAGAGTTAGGAAGATGACACACCCTTGTTTGACTCATGTCCAGAGTTTAAAGACCTATGTACTGAAGATAACTGCATTCATATCATGATCAAGCAGTTAAAGATTACAGATTCTGGAGGACACCCATACTTCATTTGTCTTGCAATACACAGAGTCAAACATCATTGTCATGTCAAACAATACAGTTTCCTGGTATAAAACTTAAGTGTCTCTTTGCTGTACTGGTGATTTGTCTTGAGGTGATCCCAAGTAGTAACTGCACATTTCTTTTGTTCCTCCAGCTTTAATGTCTGCTTGGACTCAACATTTATCTTGTATTGGAATTGAAGAACAACATCTAACAACGTTCCCCCATTTTACACCAGAGGTTGAATTGTCATTGTTGAGGATGGGGGTTAGGATCAAATGCATTAGATCCTCAGCATTAGACTCAAATCTCAAAATGGTTCCCACCTTTTTTTTAAATACATACACAGTAATGTAAAATGTATGTAAATGCTTGAACTGTACTGCAGAAATATATAGGCATATAAACTATAATAAATGACCCTTACTAAAACAGAAATGAAATGTAATATTTACTTTGCTATTTTTACCCCCATTAATCTCCCCCCGAAGCACAATTCACCTTGTGCAAGCTGATCCAACACATCTGTTTACTTTTCTAAAGTCAGCACAGATTGTGAACACTTAGCAACACTACTGATAATATTTTAAAAAACACAAGGGTGATAACAAAATTAATCCTTGAAAATGTATGAGGCATGATTTTTAGTGTACATGGTACCAAAAGACAAACAAAGAATGCATTGCTGGTTGCCCAGGAAGGAGGTGGCAGAGATGGACAAGTGTATACCTGAGACTGCCCGTGCTTGATAAAATAGTGGTATGGATAAATTGTTAATACAAACACAAAACTACATAAGTCAAAACAGTGTAAGGTGGTGGAGATCTGTACTCTGTACTACTGTATATCCCCTTTTAGGATATAAATACAGTACATTGGTTACCTCTGTGAAAATTGGGTTTTGGCCCTGATGAGTCAGCACTCATGGACAGCCTTGGTGTGGCTTAAAAACAATTAAGTGAAACCCTTAAACACAACCAAACAATTACAATTTAAAAGGATTTTTTTTTAAATGTGTTTAAACAAGCCTTAAAAATTGTTAGCAGTCATATTATAGACCAATAATTAAAATTGTCAGCGTACTGTACGAATCAGCAATGTGTCTCATGACATCAAATGCCTGTCCTTGTCATTCTTCCAGTGATTGTAGTCTTTTTCAGTTTTGTGGCGTCATCTGCTTATTGAATGAACTTTAGCCCCAATGAGCTTGTCAAACTGTTTGACCTCCAGCTCTTGATTCAATTCATTAATTGTAACAATGTTCACACTGTGTGCTAATTGCTTGTAAAGTGAGGAAGATATCAATAAGAAATTCAGGCTTAGCCAACACTTCACTGCTCAGCAACCTACCTGTAGTTACCATGTCAGTAAATGTTCACATCGCCCCCAGTTTCTTTTTCTACAGAGTCACAGATTTGAACATATGTATTCATTTGCTGACTCATCGATTTGCTTCAGAGCTGCTTGGAACTTGCTTGTGAGGCTTGTGACTTAATTTGCCCCAATATCATAATCCTGCGTAGTTGAATCTAGTGCTTCATTGTCAAAAGCAGACCACAGTTTCAGGAAATCAAGCTTTACCTACAGCTTTCATTGTTCACTCAGAAGAAATTTGCTGGGTTAACTGTGTCATTGCCTTTGTGGACTTTGAATAAGGTCCCCTTGTAGTCTTCCCTAGTATAAATCAATAAATCAACAAATCAATGATCACAAATATAAAAAAACAGAGAAAACAAAAAAAACTTTTAACTGCACTGTCACTCATTTCTAGCTGCGATTTCATTCAGTTGCTTCAGGGACTTTCTTCTCAATTGCATTAAGACTGCTGATAATGACACCTGATAAGTGGGTAGTTCTCTATTTACAGTAATGAGGGGTAAGCAGAGATGTACAGATTTTTTGCAAGTTTGCCACTTGCTGCACCATTATAATTATCATGGAGACAGAGTACAATTATTTTTATAAGATCTGGCAAATGTCCTTTCTCCTTCGTTTTTTTTTATGTCTCTCTAATTCTGGTCCAGAATCCCCATGACCTGTTCTGGCTGATGGTAAAGTAAAGACGCTACTCTCAAAATAGCTTAGAATGTTTTGTACATGGGACTGTCAGGGTAACTATAGATACGTAGTCACGCACATACTGTATGCACCCATCTTAAAGGAGAACATCAATGCACTCATTGATCCCAACAGGACACTCATGAAGTTGGTTCATGATTTCATTCCTGATGACAAATCCAACTCCATAGTTTTTAAGCTCATCATGTTTCACTAAAGGCACTGATGTCCTTCATTCTTTCCAGATGTTACAGGTCCCTTTTCAGAAAGATGATGCATCTGTATGCAGTTATTCAGTTATGAGTGATGGGGAAGATTATGTTTAGGGCACCCTATTCTTGCCCTTTCTTCAAAAATGGTGAGAATCAAAGCTGCTCATTTGCAGTTGCCAAAAAGCATTTCTGCTCCAATCAAAGTGCCTCCAGCACCTTCCAGACATCACTGTTCTTCCTACATTAGCTGAACATCAAAGGCTTTAAAGAATATTCGGTGGTAGAACATGCGTGCTCATAACATTCTCTTTATAAAATAATAATGAAAATTGGCTTTCAAACTTATGTTGACAGAATAAGACCAAAATAGTTTTTTTTCTGATGCGGTTTGCATTGTTTTTAGCTTTTTAGAAAAAAGCACAATGCTTCAAAATGTATTCTAAATATTTAAGATAAAATGCAGTATGTAAATACTGTAACTGAACACCTCAAACCTCTCCATATAACTATGTCACTGCAATACTCCTCTGCACTGAATGCAGGAGAGTTGCACTGTGCAACAGAATAATATTGAAGCTGGGGTCCTGGTTAAAAAATTCAGTTCTGCACAAGAATAATAAAAAAAATAGAAGATGTGTGCCAGGATGACATTCAGTTGAGAATGGAAGTTTGTGACCAAAAGTAAAATTAATATCACTCCTTTGAAGACATTTTTTTATTAACAGTGATACAGTAAATGTTGTTTTTTTTTGAGAATCTCTTACTCATAAAAATGCATTACATATTATAAGTTCATGGGAGATAATGTCATAATATAAATAATATAAACCAAATTGTGATGAATAAAGCAAAACTATAAATGTTTTGTGATAAGGTGACCTAGTTCTTTAATATTAACAGGGACTGTTGCATTTCTGCAGTTATTAGAAGAGAAGACATGACATACATTTACTCCAAATAAAACCAAAGCTGTACTCTTTGCGGAAGAATAACATCTAAACTGACAACTAAGAAAGTAAGAAATTAAGTTTATAATTTGATATTTACAGCCTTTGTAGCTATTCCTGTCTCATGCAAGACCTCAGGCTGTCAAGGAAAAAATACCAGATGTCTGTAACACTCTGTACCTCACACTTAGATCTTGCCAGGTTCGTATTCCCATTAAACAGTGCAAAAATAACTTAGGTGGTACAAAATCGCTTATCAATGTCAGCTATCTCTTTCTCAAGGAAAATGTCAGTTTTGCTTCTTACTGGTCCAAGTCAAGCTCTAATATAACTTTAGCAGTTTAGCCTGTCCTCTTTTAAATATTAGATTACATTAAATAATCCTGACACTGAATATTCCTACGTCTTCCAATGTGCCACCAGACTTCCATTAAGAAAGCTAAAAAATAAATGCAATGTATTAATAATATAATTACATCCTAATTTTACATACTTCTGCTCTCCTAATAATAATATAGATTATATTACTTTATTGGCCATATACAATTTCTTGTATTAGGAATTTGTCTTAATACATGAAATTGTATGTGGCCAATAAAGTGATACAATAATGATAATAAATAATATACAGAACATATGTTCAAACTATCTGAAAACCTAGAAAATGCGTTGGATAAGTGTACAAACCCCCTTCCCCCCGCAGTAAAAGCAATTGTAAATTTGCTCTAGTGTAACCAATTGCCTTCCAAATCACATAACAAGCTAATTAACATCCACGTGTTCAATTCTAATGATTCTGATGAATAAATCAGAATAAAATCAGCTTTTCCTGTAGGTCCCTGCTGGGTAATGCATCTTAAAATGGATGACAGAGGAGGAGAGTGATCAATTCTGGCCTGTATTGGGGAGTGGCAAGAAGAAAGCAACTACACAAAAAAGCTCACATTGGGTCTCATTCGAGGTATGCAAAACAATGTGGACATTCTGAGACCATGCTGAAAATGTTTTGTGACCTGATGAAACAAGTATAGAACTCTATGGAAAACATTACATTCAGCAGAAATGCAATGTAGCATATCAACCACAGAACACCATTCCTAATGTAAAGCAAGGTGGAGGGGTTATGGTGTTGTTTCTATGCAGCAGAGACAGCAATAGGAGGGGAAATAGTAAGGATTAAAGGGAAACTGGATAGAGCAAAATATACACAGATTCTTGAAGAAAGTGTTGCCCTCAGGAAGGAAACTGAAATTAACCAAGACCCTAAGCATGTAGCCAAAGCAAAAGTGGAGTTACTAAAGAACAAAAAGGCAAAAGTCCTGAATTCAATGTAATTGAAATACCGTGGATTGATTTGAAGCTTGCAGGCCATCAACAGTCCCATTAGAATTTGACTGAGCGTGAATTGTTCTGTAAGGAAGAAAATGCAAACATTGCCAAATCGCTACATTGGTACAGACCTCTATCCAAACAAAATTATGGCTGGAATTCAAGCACAAAATGCTACCGCCAAGTATGTGTTAACATATTGTTTCCAACCCATTTTTCTAGGTTTTCATTTGTAATTACTTTTCTGAATGACTGAACATTTGTTTTTCCGATTAAAGGTTATATGTCACAATGTGTAAATATAGGTCAAATGAAATTAATATGACTTGATTTCAGGCAGTTAGTCCAAAATCTGTTACTTTTGAGAAAGCTGTAGACTTTCTACAGGCACTGTCAACTGTAAATACATTCTTGATTTTCCTTTGCAAATTTCTCACCCCCCACCACCACCACCTCCGCCACCCAATCTACACCCTTATAGCAGCTCTGTTGCTCATTCCTCTCAAAAGTGATGGGATTTCCTCAGCCTCATCCTTATGGTCAAGCAGCCCTTCTCAAAGCAAGGTGTGCTATGCAAATTACCTCTAATACATTTGTCTTTCTGTTGCATTCATTAAGACCTAACCAAAATACTAAAAAATAATATTAGCATTTGTCAGCTATTACTTAATTGTGTAGGGTGCTTGATTCAAACACAAACTAATTACTGAATAATATGTAAACATTTATGTGGTGGAGAAAATAGTACTGCTCCTTTACTGGACTTGATTTGTACAGGGTAATAGATTATAAGGTGTAGATGGAGAAAATGATCTGAATGATCTGTCACCTGCAATCTCCAGGCCTGTTGGAGAAAGATGAGAAAGATGGCAATTTAAAAATCAGGTATTATAGAGATGAACACATCTACCACCTGCTATCTGTAAACAGAGGATTGAGCCATCTGAAAAACATTAAATCAGCATGAGAAGGAACCCAAATTCGAGCCCAAATAAGCAAAGGAAGTTAGGGCTGTAAATAGAAATTGTTTTATTTCACAGTAGTAAGCAGCATAGCATCCCAGTGTTCTCTGTATTGTGGTATCTCAGACGACAAGGATGTCTAGCTCCTGCCTGGAAGGTCCCAGGTTCAATCCCAGGTAGGGGCAAGCAATGTACTGTAGCTCGCTCCAATTCCTTCCAGACGGCTCCCATGTTCACTCAGCCAGCTTTCCAAATGAGTACTGGGGGTTAATCCTTCCAGGGGTAATAGGCCAGCTGAAGTGTGATGCTGAACACATCACCTCCACCTCCAGTGTTGGATGGTCAAGAAAAATGGTGGCCTCTAGAATGAGTTAGGATTCCATAGCAATTCCAATGGTTTATATTTTCGTGACAATTTAAAGTGCCTATATCACCATCTCTGTATTTCTGTTAACCAAGATGTGCCAATTTAAAGAGACTGCTGCCACGATTTCCCAGAGAGTGCAGTGTTACAAAAAAAAACACTGGTCTCTTCCAGCCACTTCCTGAAGGATCCCAGGGTATCAGATTCAACAACACAGGTAGTTTGCTCCAGATTGTTAAAAGTGCCTACTGTTCTCAGTTGTTAATGCACTTCCCCCTTGTTTACACTTTTGCCTTCTGGTTCATGTTTCACTATTGATCCTTGAAGTCCATTGAGTAGATTGTCAATACCTTTGAAGATCTTGCAGACTTGAATTAGATCTCCTTGAAATCTCATTACGTTTCTTTTCAAGGTTGAAGAGATTTCTTTTAAAATTCAAACCTGTCAGTGCAGGACATATCTTTAACTGAGGAAAGTGCAAGTTCACTGTTCTTTGAAATGATGCCTGATCAGTGATACCTTTTCTTCCCAAAATTTGATTTGTCAACCTACATAATGTTGTAAATGAGGTCTTACTGATGAATTGTTTAATTTTGTCACCCCTTGATCTTTAATATTTCTGATTATATGTTCATACATTGTTAGCTTTTTTAATATGATAAATAATTCCAAAAATATAAAGTAGATTAATAAGGGCCAAGCACAGCAAAATATTCCCATTGATTTTTCACAAATAAGGATACTGCATGAAGATTTCTGAAAAGAAAATGTACTGTTTCACACTTTTACTGGATTTCTGAAAGGCAAAGCTGCTTTCAATTAAGCTGAAGGAATCTTCTGCAAAAGTTTTGAACAGCATGAAAGTGTGGTGAGCTCTGCAAAGGGTTCTTTGGCATTAAGTATTACAGAAGGTGACATTAACTCTTGGAACCTCATTGGTGCTGAATGTTCCCACAGTTAGAAACAACCGTGAAGATTCTGAAGTCCACTTAAATACCTAATATCTTCTGTTTATCTTTTTCTTCATTTGATATATTCTTAGGATTCCATAATTCCCGGTGGAGATCTCAGCATTTTGATTTGTATTTTAAAAGTTCCTGAACATGTATTTAATTGAAAAAATAAAACTGTGCTGACCTTTTAAGGATTACCAAGGTCCTCAGTGAATGGGATCAAACCTAGAAGTACATTTCTGTGCTCCTCAAGATAAGCATGAAATATGTAGTTGGTGACAAAAGCACCCTGTAAAATGTATCCTTAAGATACTGTTCTGTGACTATACCTTGGCAAAAGAAATAAAAGCAGCTTGCACACAACACTGAACAACACTGAAGCAGCTGAATGTAGAAGTTTTGTTCATTATTTCAGTAGCGTCACAGAAGTTACCGATGACAGTCATTCCCAGCAATAGACTGGTGCTATTCCTGTAGCGTCATTTAAAAAAAAAGAAATTAAGATGCCAAAAAACTATAGCATTAGATATTTAATTAAACAAAACATCATACAAATTATTGTAGTGCTGGAATTATTGTAGTGGCTACCTTTATTGAATTAATTACACTAGCACAGTTTCCTTTTTCAAATAAGAGAATAGTTTTATTGCTTTGCTACTGTTGATTTTTGTTAGAGTAAATTAAGCAAACTAGTGTTGCATGATAAAGTCAAACAGAAATGACAGTTTTATATACAACTTATGCAGAAAAGAAAATGCACAATTTTATGCAGAACATAAAATCAAAATAAGCTCAAACCTGCATATTAAAATTATCATTAAGAAAAACATCAACCAAAATGTTTTGGTGCTCTCATGAAATCAAAGTCTAGCCCCAATCATTAAAGACGCAGTGTCAACATTACTTTAAAAGTTCTCCTTAGAAGCCTTAACCTCATTAAGGCAAGAATCAGGAACCCCACTAAGATGTAGACATTATATAAATATAGTTATTTAGGTCTCCCCCCTTTAAACAAAATGGAAAAATAATACTATCCTTAGACCTTCATTATTTAAGTACTTTCATGAGCATAAGACTTGATTTTCTAGTATAACAGACTTCTCTGCTGTCTAGGGAGTGATGCTAAAGTACAGTATCTTGCACTGATGCTAAAGTTGCTCATGAATGGTCATATTCATATTTCGTTAGATGCAGCATTTCTCTTTTCTCAGTGGTGCCATGTCTCATGCAATTTTGAGGAACAAATTATGACTTTAAGTGACTCATTTTGTCTGAGGAAGTGCTGTATGGTTCAGGGCTGGGAGGTGTCTAAGAGATGATGATCAAATGTTTGCAAAAGAGAATCAGCACGTCCTGCAGCTCATTCTCATTGCATGGAACCCTCAGTAGACTCCCTGGGAAAAGCCTTCATTTACTTTTTGTTTTTTTACACCAGAAAGTAATTTTACCTACAATTAAATATCATGTTTCTAATTTACCCACGTGCTTTTTTCATTTTTCATCCATGCCTCAACCCCATCTTCTGGCTTGCAGCAACTCCCTGGCTTATTCCTCATATGAATGGAATGGTCCAGCAACGTTGTCCTCATGTAAAAGTTATTGTTCTCCAATAAAGCATACAATGACAAATAATGTCTCTTCTTCATCTCAATGAGGGTTTTACTGATTAAATTAATTATAATGAACACCAGTCTTATATGCATCGATAACAGATGCACTGAATACTTAACGTACCCATTGCAATTCCAATCAGTCTTCTGATTAAAGCATTTCATTCAGAGAAATACATACCCTGTGCATTTTTTAACCATTGTTTGTGGAAGAACAACAGTCGCATAAAAACACCAAAAGAGTGTGCCCATGATCACAGTTTAATTTGGAAAACAACAAAATAAAGCCACTTCTGGGCAAGTACTGTCAATACTGTCAATATACCATAAACATTGAGAACAGGAAGCACTTTTTTGTACAAAGCTGTTTTTTTTGGCCTTGAAAGTCCTAACACTTTTCTTAAAGTACGTTTCTTACCTCTTTCATTGAGCTGATAAACCTTGTGTGCCTTTCATGAATGCGTGAATTTTACACATCTAAAGAAACGTTTGGCAAAATAATATACTATAGCAAGTTAGTGTACAATAATAATTGTGTATATAGTATATCGCATTTCTATGTGTACACAAATATAGATATTTTTAACAAAATTAAAATCTTTAATGTCTTCTTAACTTACTAGAATTTTTCAAACAAGCCATAAGGAAAGTTGATAATACTTAATCACAGGACCCGGTACATTTAGTTGTTTAGAATGACCCTTCCCTTAGCCATGCACAGATGCCAGGCAACCTTTTGCTGCAACAGGAGCTGTTGTGTCACCTGCACCTTTATACTTAGTTGTACTAAGCTACCTCAGCTCATTTCAAACGTAATCCACAGAACATCATATATTTCCAGCAATCTCATCTATTGTATCTCTGCAAAAATTGCCCCACTGTTTACCTTAGAAAAACAGGAAGACGGCTGGCCTACCACTTCAGAGACGAGAGCAGAGCAGTGAGGAGCAAAGATAATTAATTCCCATTTTACTACTCCTGGCTATGATAAGACTGATATTTCTGTATGCATCTTTTACAGTATTTCCAAGACTTATTCCAGCAAGACCACAAAAGCCAAGATTATCCTTAAACTGGGATCACACCTTTCCAAATCTCTCAGTGATAGACAAATTGCTTTTTAGAACCTCTCTACTCATTTACAGATTTCAGCTTTTCACACCTCTCCCACAGATTTCCAAGCATTTTTGGACACTATTTCTCACCTGTTGTGCCCATTCTCACATACTCTTTGCTTTGTTCTCCTTTGCTTTACATCCCTGCACTTTTCTCTCTCTCTCTCTCCCTCACACATGTAGAAGGCTCAATGTCTAATTTTTTATGTTTTTGAGCCCACATATTGATGCAGCTCCCCAGCAAGATTCTTTGTCGAGGAATTTCATTATGACATCTCTAGATTCTAAAACAAAAGAGGTTGAAGGGAGTGAACACTTTGGCAAGACTCAGCAACACAACAAAGAAAGAACTGAAAACTAAAATATTATTCATTTATGGAGGGAGAATAGGAAATGCTTTTTTACACAAAGTGTTGAGGGTTTCGATAGCTGGCTTCCTAGTTTGATAATTAAGACCCACAATCTTGGCTAAAGTAAATGGCTTAATCCAATTTTATCTTCACTTAACTGCTAAACTGCCAATCAAGCGAGTTGGGAGGACTGGCAACCTTTATCATGTTCCTGCTGTATGTTTTTCACACTTTATCTGAATTTCTATTTTGCATTCACAATCTGTTTCTTCAAGCTCTTTGATATGGATGATCCTGGTAAATGCTGGGTAACTGAAGGAAAAATGTCTTGTGACTTGTCAAATAGAAAAATTCCAGTATTACACCCATCATGCTCGTCCCTCTGCTGGGCTGTAGTGCAAGCTAGCTGAGGGTGTAGCAGCCATCATCAACCTGCTCCCCTTTTTCCTGATGCCACAGAACAGGTGTGGTCGCAAACCAACTCCAGTTGCTCCAAGTTTCCAAGGGATTCGTTTTCTACTGTGGCTGGAGAAAGGAGACCGGTTGATGACACCATGGGCTGCCATGCCCCAGCTAGCTTACCCCACAAACTTGCCAACACCATTTACTGTATGTTAGAAACATTTCACCACAACAAGGAGATTCATAACTTTGCATTTCTTTTCCAAAAAGTCTCTAATGGGCACATCTAAAAACATCACCGCTGCTAATAGAAGACATCATTAGACCCAGAGTGTCTCATCACAAGTTGGTGAAGGCAATTACTATATATTCTGATTTTATCCTCAGGCAGCAAATGAACTTCAGGCTCCCTGTACCAGAGATTTGAAAACTACTGAGCTGCAAATACTGAAATAAAACTGGTATGAAAGGATTAGCAATACCACTTTGTGTTAAACCCATGAGATTAAATAAAAGAAAAGTATTTTGACATTTAGACCTACCATTGAGAGCACCAGTATTGTGATACTTCTTTCCCAATGGAGATTAATGTACTGACCTCTCTGATGCTATCAAACCACATTTAACAAAGAGAGCAGCTGCTTGTTGTTTCTGAACAGTTGAGCATGTTCATGCACATATGTGACCTAGGCTGTGAGGTGCCAGATTTTGCAAACTGCTTATAAAATCACTGGCATTTAACTGTAATAGCTGTAAATGTCCTTCATCACTGAGTACTCAAATAAATTATTTATTTAATTACTTCATGCAAGTTTAGCAAGTAAAAATATGACTCAACATACAACATGGTTAAACTGTTTTGATGATTAAATCATTTGAATTTCTTTGGGCAGTAACTTCCAGAAATTTCACTGCCAAGTATTGCATGGAGGTGCTAGAAAAAAAAGTCTTCCTGTTTAAGCCAGATAGTATTTAATGATGTCAATAAGTGAATTGTATTTGATATGGATTTCTGCTTCTTCTTGGAATGGAACTTTGGCACATTTTGAACACCCCTGTGCTGAGTACATTTATTTGCATAGTGCTGTATAGGTTGAACTCCTATTTTTTTTTCACCAGGTATATGTTGCTTTTTTGTTTTATGTATTGTTTACAGCGTACACACATTCATAGACTACTCTTGTTGCATAGATTAATAGCCACTTTATGTTTAACATATGTCCTGAGCTTATGTTTTGCCAGGCGGCTTACATTTTCACAGTTCTTGTTAGTAAATATGTGATGAATAGAATCAGTTGTGTCTCTCCCTTTTTGAAAGGCATATTTCAAAGGAAATCAGTTAGAGTTTAAGCAAATTACATATCCAGAGCTAGTTCCTTACATTTTCAACGTATTACTCTTGTTTACAGTCAGAAAGGCACTTAAACATAACAAGGTTCAATAATGTAGCAATTTATTGTATAATGTCATTTTCTGGTCACATTTACTGTCAGTGAGATCAATGTACCATAGCTATTCTGCAAGGTGGTGAATGATTTTTCAAAAAAATAATTTGCAATAATTCATACATCACTCAAGCATGTGATTGAAGGCTTATAAACAAACACATTATAGGCAGGTTTGTAACATCTGTATGTCTGATGAAGACATTCTCAGTAGCTGGGAATAAGAAGTCAAACCATTGCCTTTTCTTTTTCAACTACCCTTTAAACAGAGCTGACATGGCATTGTGTGTACAGACAGAATTATCAGATGGCAGTATATCTGCATGGAAATTGTAGTGGTCACAAACTGAAGCACACTTGTCTGTGAACAATAGTGTAGTTTAAGAGAAGAGAATGCCAATTTCAATTTTATGATCAGCCTTTACAAGTTATGAGGAAGCAGAAGGTCTTTGCTAATTTCATTGACAGCAGCTTAGTTCACCAAGAATACCATTACGATTCAAAAAGACCTCATGGAGTATTTTGTCAATGTGTGTGGGAAGCTGGTGCAGATTCCCATAGCTCCCCCTATAAAGAAGCATTCTGAACTAAATTGTCATCTTTGTATTGTTGTCGATCTTGAATGTCCCTTGTGTTGTCTTGGTCAGTAATTTTCGGGATTATACATATGTGAATGATGTACCCACCCATGTAATTTTCACTGTCCCATGCCATAAAGATTAAAGTAATGAATCAGCATAAACTCACAGATCTTTCTCACAGATTCCTTCTTCAATACTTACAATTCAATCAGCATTATGTCTTAAAAAATTAAATTAAAAAATTATTGTACAGTATGTGGATTTAGGATTGCACAGTGGAGCAGTGGTCAGCACTGCTTTCTCGCAATGCTGGGGCCCTGGGTTTAATTTGTGAGGTGTTATCTGCATAGAGTTTGTGTTTTCCCTATATTTGTGTTGATTGCAATAGACTGGCATCCCGTCCAGGGTGTATTCTCTTTTTGCACCTGATGCCTCTAGGGATAGGATAGAGGACTATGACACTGAACTTTCTTCTGTTTAATTATATTCAGCCTTTTTATTCTGGGATATTTAAAAAAAATACAATTTGGGGCTTACAGTTTTCAATATCTCTTACAGTTTTTCTGAAATTTTATGTTCCAGTGTGTGACTAGATCCTGCAAAACAATCTAGGAGTCACACATGAATGCAAAATGATGAAATACAAATGTATATAATGAGGAAAATAAAGCAAAATACTTCATTGTTACCATAGTGAAAACAGAAAGTATTATATGAGAAATTACAGGCAAATACTTGAATTGATTTAATACAACTATAAAGATGGAACATATTTATGTTTCCATATTTCATTTGAACAATTAGGTATTGCAGAAAATATTATGGTGGTGTTTTTTTTTGGTGCTTAGAGTGTTTGTCTTTGACCAGATATATATTCAGCATACGCTCAACTTTCCAGTGAATGTAGGGTATATTTATCATGCAGTGAATTGGAGCCAGTTCTGCATAAATATGTATTGAAATACACATTCTCATAATTTCAGAACTCTCTTAGCGGATGGCAATCTGCTTCATGCTGGCTATCAATATAACTGTTGGGAAGGAAGATACTGCTACATTCCAGGAAGCATCTGAATGTTGTTTGCATCCTGCTATGTCTTTGACATTCTCTACCCTGCACAACAATTTCTGAACTCTCACAGTATTGGATTTTGCATTTTTGAGGTAATTATATGTTTTATTTATGGTTTGAAAAGGTTATAGATTGCTATGATTAACTAGTTCTGAAAAGTGTATGAGGACAAAACACTTAAAATACAGCAATTACTGCATTCTCTTTTCTAGAATGAGCTGCATATGAATCATAACAAACAAAAAATATAAATACACGTTTTGCCCTTTGTATATTGTCCAAATCTTTTTCTAAAATCGACTTTTTAGTAGTTCATATTATGGGCAGCAGAAAAGCAATTGTTTAGTCTTTGCTTAAAGAATCAGGCTATTAAAACTTTGAATAACAGAAACAAATAGCTGATGTGTGGTGAGTGTTCTGGCACACCATGGCTGTCGTCGCATCATCCAGGTGGATGCTGCACATCGGTGGAGGTGGAGGGGACTCCCCATTACCTGTAAAGCGGTTTGAGTGGAGTGTCCAGGAAAGCGCTATATAAGTGTAATCAATTATTTGTCACGGACGTCCAAAGGGACTAACCGTGGGGAGCAGGAGAGCGGAAAAAGACCCATATGCGTAGCGGCGAGACGGGAAAAAGGCCCGGGCTCATTAGTGCAAAGAGTTCAGGAATGCCGTATAGAAACCTATGCCCTCAGGGAGCGGACGTGGGGCGCCCTGGTGCTAGGCAGGTCTCAGGACATCCGAACGTCAATGCTGAGCGAGGACAGAGTGCAAGACCCGGAAATATATAGCCCAAGGGAAAGAGAGGGACAGGAAGGACAGCAGACCGGAAACTAGGGACAGGACAGAGAAGGAGCGCCCTCTGGCTGCAGAGGGCGTGACATTATTATTATTATTATTATTATTATTATTATTATTATTATTATTATTATTATTAAGCAAATTAAGCAGTCTACCCATACTGCTCTACCATACTTATGTTGAAGCAAATTTGAGCTGCTCACCAAAATAAGTGTTATAGGCAACTGTTATGACCCCAAGTGTCTAGGGGTAAAGGGTAGTAACATTTAGGATATTTCTTTTGGAAACAGGTGGGTTTTGGTGAGGGACTAGGAAGCGTGATAACAAGGGTAAGGAACTAGAGTGGTGCCAAAGGAAAGAAAATAAACAAAATGGAGCTGGCTAGGACAGTGAGGGAAAGCTAATCTGACTACAAAAGAAAACCCGAAACACACGGTCTTCGGCGTCACCCTAGCTAACCTGCACTGACTACCCAAAACCATACAAGACAAATGGCACTCACCTGTACTAAACTAGTGTACCAATACAAAATCAACTAAGTGTGTAAAGTGTACCCCAACAACCTAAACTAACCTTATATACAAAAGTTCACACAAAAACACATGTGAACCAGGAATAAAAATAAGGGAAAACAAGAGTAATCAACAGGAGCAGGGCACAAAACAACACAAAAGTTGAACATGTAACATTGGGGCAAGGTAATGGCAAAACAAGGATGAACACACAAACAAACGAAAGTACAAAGAAACTAACAAAAAAAACAACAAAACAACAAAGCCGAAGCTATACGAAAATACACACAGACCCAAAGCAAAACAAAACCAAACGGGACTGAAGTCAAACGAAAGGCCTCTCCTTGCTGAAAAACTCCATGTTATATGCTGAATAAGTTGTGTTCTGATTGGCAGAGAGCTAATTGATGATGACATCAACTGAAAGTGTGGTGTAATGGTGGGCCAATGGGGAAAGGAGAACAATAAAGGGTCAGCAGTGTGAACATAACAAAAAAAACACACACAGAACACACACTGGGACGTAAAAGCAACACAATTGGAAAAGGTAAGAAAGATGCTGGGCTCCACTGGATTCATGCCCATGACACAAAAAAAAATGTTTATTGAATCCAAAAAAGCATGGAAAAAAATCCCATATCATTGTCTTCCACTCTGAAGCCCACTGGATACAAGATAGAGAGAACAGGTCATTTTTCATTTTAACTTCTATTTCAAAGAATTATTGTAAGTATTGTTGTCATTTATAGTATGTATTGTAGAGTGTACTTTAGATTGAACTTTATTGGATTTATTGGAGTGTGTAGCATTTTCTGAACTATCTAGATTATTTAAACCACCCATTCCTATTTTATTTCAGAAGACTTATGTACAATTGAGGCATTGTAGAGACTTATTCATACTGGATCCATACGTTGATTTGTTGATATGATGATTTACAGGTCATTCTTAACTGAAGTCCAAGAGTGATATAGACAGACATAGCCAATTTCATCACTGACTTTCACTATACAAGGATATACGATTTGCACACACCTCATTCTGTTCATTCTATTCATGCAAAATATGCCAAACAAAGTAAAATTTCACAGACTTCCAGGTTTTACATACTGTACTTGTATGTTCCTTCTCGCTCTGTTTCTGCATTGGTGGATTTGGGGTTCACCTGCTTCTTTTGGGGTTCTAAGCCTGCTCAGCACATGGTCAGGAGGCAATCCCTTAATCAAGCAGGGTGAGCCAAAACTATACTTAAATAAGGGTACAAATTGTACATAAAACAATGCACAGTTTATTCACAAAACAAATTGTCTATAAATCAAACTTTGGTTCAAAGTGACAGAAGATAAAAAAATGCAATCCTGTGAGAAGATAAGTTAAGTTATTTTTAGTTACATTTTTGCTGACATTTTTTCTAATTTAAAATTCCCATAAAAATTAAATGCAAATAGCAGCATTGTTTGCAGACAAAGGAAACATTTACTGCTCGAGACAGTTGTTTTAAGGTTAATGTCGGTTAATATTTTACATGTAAAATAATGGTGCCTGACGGAATTATTCACTAAATCTGTAAATATTTATTTGTAGAGGCAGTTAGATTGTTTTCAAGACTAAAAAAAAATCAGGCTTACCCTGTTTTCTATGGCATGAAGAGTTACTCACTGCAGCAGTGTCTGAAACCACAAGCCATCAGTTATAAGTTCATAGGCTTATATACAATGCTCGTCTGCCCCCATTTCTTTGTAGAAAGACTGACTCATATTTGTATCACAGTTTCACTATATTACTATAATTCCCTATAAAAGTTAAAGGTAAATTGCAATACACATTTCAGACATTTCATTTGCAGTTTATGGCTTAGCTGCCAGCCATTTTACTGTTAACTGTGATGTTTTTTTTCAAATGTGGATTTGTGGCTCAACTATTTACCTCAAGATCCATAAGTGATCTGCGCTTGAGATCACCCTCAAACTGAGGTACAGCCAAAGACTGAACCTGGGTGAAATTTCACTTTTTTTTATTCATCTTGATAACATCACAGCTTGGATTGTTTTCTCTAGCAAATCAAAAACGTTTTCAAAAATGTATAGTTCTACTATGTGCAGAAATCAAACACCAAAAGCCACACTGGAGAGTGAAGTAAGCATTAGGTTTACAAGCCTTTTCAGATATATTGCCAGGAAATGACTTTAAAATTTATGGGGGCTAAGAATAACATTTCCCACCTCTATGCAAATCTCACACATTCAGAGATCTGAATGCATGTGCCATCACACGGCAGGGTGTATGAAAATGAAAATAATTTCCCACTGCTAAAATACCACCCTACTGACAGTACAAGCAAACTTTAGTGTCTTCCTGGAGCTCATTTTTCCCCAAAGAGAACTTTAACCTTCCTGGAGACTTGCTCTTTCCAACAAAGTGCAAGATATTATACTAAAACATCAAAATAAATTCTAAATGGTATTTAGAAAAGGAATTATTACAAATAAAATATTATTTTATTGTTTCTTAATCACAAATTTAGGTTTATCTAAATATTGAATGATGCATGCATTACAGTTTTACATATGACTAAATGAACATTGTATATTATTTAGAAATCAAGCTCATATCTGGCATCACAAAATAAGAATTTATGCCAGTGCAAAACAGAAGCTAATTGAACCTGTTTTGGAAAATAAGTGAAAAGGGGGTTATACCTATTCTCTGGCAGAAATTAGATTGTTTCATTTCTTTATTAACAACTATACTTCATGTCAACATTTTGAATATGTCTAACATGTCTATCAAGCCAGTGTTGAAATATCATTTGGAGTTAATATTCATTAAAACGTGCATGAATATTTTATTTTCCATAGTGAATAGTGAAGCTTCTTCCTCACTGTAGAATCTTTCTAATAATCGGCTGAACAAGACAGTGAAGATACTATAATGAGTAAACACGTTGACTAGTGATGTTTATGTTTATGTTTTGTTAAGAAACTTTTATGAACCCCCCAGTTGTGAACATTCACATTCACTACCTTTGTAACATTTCATTTTCTCCATGAAAAAGTTGGAGAAATACACTTTTACGTAAAATGACATGAATTTTGGCCATAATATCAGATTCTTCTACCATTTATGTTACTGTTCTTTCGTGTTTAGAAATGAAATTAAAGCATTGTGAATTTCTGCATTTGTCGTCTAGATCCATTATTTTTTTAATCTGTAGTATGCTTTTGTTTATTAATAATCAATATTTTTCTTCTTATAATAAAATTATTATTATTATTAGTAGTAGTAGTAGTAGTAGTAGTTTTCCCAGTCCTACAGGGTAACAGGAAAAGGCTGATAGGGATCAGCCACTTCCACAGCAGGTGTGACATTGTTGTCTATGGTACTAACTTGGTAATGAAATGCCACATAACACAGAATTGTGATTCATTAGTGAAGATCAGTAAATACATTTCTTGGGTATTATTTGGATTATGACATGACTGATCCCTGAGTGGGAGGGATATAATAACTATAACATCAGCCATACAAAGTTTAGTTATCAAACATCTTAAATATCATTAAAAAAAATTCAACCTGATTTGTATGATCTAGAAGAACACTGGTAAACACGTTAATATGCCGTTAATATGTTAATATACTTAATAAGACTAAATTTTTACTAACAGGAAATCTTTTATGGACTTATTGTGCACAGAGGAATCCACATTGGGAAATCACACAGATGTCTTTGCTTTTTTGTTTGAGTGTCAGTACAAGTACTTTGTAACCTTTCCTTTTTGTGAAGTTCTTTGATTTTTTTACAAGACAAGTGTTTGGGCAAAACTGTTTAACTGCAGATGGAAAAGCACAACACAGCTGCTTCATGAAAAAGAAATAATAAAATAGAAAGATTGACATCTTGAGGTTTACCAGCAGATCTGACCTTGTGTGAAGAGTTATTTTTATAGTTCGTGGACATTCTCTTTATGAATGATTTTTATTAATCATTCTTTAATGCTATTATTAAATGTTACTATTATTAACAATAATATATACTATTGTTATTAAGAATGACATTCAGTTGTGACAGTTAAATATTTAAGTTAAGTTTGATAAAGAATCATGCAGACATTTAGTCATGAATTCCTGTTGCTTGTTGTTGACAGAAATCATAGTCCACATTCACCAGTTTTAGTTCTTCGTCTCCACTTGACTAATTTTTGTACAATTACTACAATAGTTCTCCCGAATGACCATGAGCTAAGAATTGTCTAAAAACTACAACATTACAATTCATAGTCTCTCTGGTTTCCAATTGCATCACCGTAGTACAGGCATGATGTTAAAATCTACTGAAGGGTCACCAGAGGAAAATAATTCTGAAATATTGATGTATAGCAGTAAGTCTCAATATAAATATTAATAGGTAAACTGTTTCCTTTTGCTGTGGCAGCAGTAGTGATCATTCATTATTCATAGTTTTCTTTTTGTTACATTCTCAAAGCTAACGTCATCCTTCACAAAAGACATTACAAATTCTTTTGTCATTTCTGCCACCATGTCCCTGTAAGAAAAAACATAATTGTGTTTCTCAGAGGTGAAGAAGGTTTTAACAACATTCCACATTTCCTTTGTTCCATTTAAATATGCCTCTGTTTTTCTACACCTCTTTTTGCAAAGGTACCTACTTGGTGGTGTTTAGAAAAATAATTCTACAAAGTGAAAACCAAACTTTAAAATTTAGGGGAAACAATCTAAATAATGGGAAATGTAACAAATTGTGAATAAATCAAACTGACAGAATATAAAAATTACAATCCTGTGAGAAGGTACAAGGCTAAGATGCTTGTAAACGAATTGTACAGTATATACAGTATGCAGTGTGTAAAGTCCATACCAGAACCACAATAACACATCAGAAGCCCATGATGCCATGCCTGGGTAGCACACCAGTCCATCTCAGGAACACTGGTCCTCATTTATATAACTGGATGGCCAGGAGGAACTAGGTTGAGCACCTCACTCAAGGATCGAGCAACAAGAGCAGAGAATGTGTGCACCCACAAGCTATAAGTCAAGGGCTCACCAACAATGTTATCCACCCCATATATACTGTACCTTATATATACACTATGTGTTGTTAGAAATTATGTACTGTGATACATTTTAATATTGTGCCTATAAAGTTACTCTTTGGGTTGTGGACATGGGCACGATGGCACAGTGGTTAGCATTCCTGCCTCGCAGTGCTGGGTCTGGATTCAATTCCAGACCTGGGGTACTGACTGTGTGGAGTTTCTATGTTCACTGTATGTTCATGTGTTTGTCTTCGGGGTGCTCTGGTTTCCTCCCACAGTTCAAAAACATTCTGGTAGGTTAATTAGCTTCTGGGAAAATTGAGTCTGGGTGTTTGTGTCTGCATGCCCTGGTATTACTCTTGTAGCTTAGTGGTCACTTTGTGAGTCCACAGACCATCCCCCAGCTACAACTCCCAGCCTGCTATGCGGTGTGCCTGGCGAGGGCACTACATCAATTTCTATTGGGTAGGCCACGATTGCATTTATATTTGTAGCACTTTTTTCCTTTGCGCAAGGTAGTCGTGATTAGTCTAGCAATGGAACGTTTTTTAATAGGTGACACTGGAAGAAATAATAATGTGGAGAAACGCACAGCAGAAAACTCCGAAAATAGATCAAAAAGAAAATGAGAAAATACAACAAAGTACCAAAAGTATGGATTTACACAATTTTATACAGACATTTATAATGCAAAGGCTACGTATACAAACAAGATAAATTACATCTTGTGATGAGGTGAAAAGGCTTCCATAGAGAAATGCAAAAACATGTATACTAGAATGGAATGATGATAATACATAGAAAATGCAAGGAAATAAAGCCCAAAAGAGAATCCAAACCATAAGGTAGATTGGGAAATTAAGCATAGTTTTTTCTATATGAGATTTAAACCTACAAACAGACTAGGAAAAAACAATAGGACTGACAGGAAAAACTGAAATTGTAAACATGGCTTGACTGATCACATATTTAATTTTTTTTACAGCACCTTTGAGAAAGAGTACAGAATGAGTGAACAAGAACCAATAGGGAACTGTGATCATAATATGATCAGCTTTGAAGTATGTTGCACCTGTGCAGATAGAGTCCCAACTAAAGTTTAAAATTTCAGGAAAGCAGACTATAAAAGAATGAGAGTGTATATAGTACTGGATAGTACCTACAGAGTGAATGTTTATGCATTTACTAATAACTGTAATACTGTAACTTCTGTACTATACCATAAATGAGCAGACGTGTTAATGACTTTAAGCATTTTACTTGAATAATGAACCAGAAATGTTATATATTACATACAGTACTTAGATACTGTTCTGTGCTGTATTAATGTGAGTTTTAGAACCAATTGGAGATTACAACATGGGATGTAATAGCAATTTAAATCTTATGAGCAGTTTTCGAGGACCAAATTAAGCTTGTATAAAGAGAGATTACTGTGTTTGATATCATTTAATCCACCCACCAATCCATTTTCTAACAACTTTATCCATCCCATCCTAGCAAGCAACAGGCACAAGGCAGGATAAACCATAGATGGACGGGACTCAAACACGCACACATTCACACCAAGGTTGATTTTCCCTCTAACGGTATGTCTTTGTACTGTGGGAGGAAACCAAGTGCATCTGGTGGAAAAGCACACAAACATAAGGTAAACTCCATCTACAAACTCCACGCAGACAGCACCCCAGGAACTGAACCCAGGGCCCCAACTCTGCAATGTAGCAATGCTAACTGCTGTGCCACCATGTCACATACAATATTTAAGATGTTTATTTTAGTAAGAATATTACTCTGCATAATATGTTTGTCTTTATTTTGTCACCAAAGGACTAAAATGCTTCTTCTGTGCATTTTTGTATGTAAAACTACTCAAAGGGCAGAGGCAATTGAAATGGATTTTATATTAAACAGTGTGTTAAACAGTATTATGGCAAGTATGAAGTTAGAGCTATCTAAAATGATGACTAAAAGAATGTTTACATCTATAGCCTGGTCTGTCCAAAATAAAATAGCAATATAATTTTTTCTGGATTTCAAGGCATTTAAAATGCCTCTTTCACTACTGTGAAGAAAAGTTCAAGGTTCTTAGTTGCTCTGTTTGCAAGTTACTTTCAAATTAGTAAGTGGAACAGAGCAGTAATTATTAATGTCATAGTATGTCATTACTTTTCAGATTTTTCCTGTGTGGCAGCTTGTACAATGACACATGATGCACCACCGTAACTGTGAACTCATCCCCAAGTCTTACGACTGATTTATGAAGTAGACATAACAATAATGTGTCTGTTCCAGTCACTGAGCTGCAATTTCCCAAATTGGGATCTGGGTTCCAAGAGATGAGTAATCCAGCTCTTTTTAAGACATGCACTGAAGCCTGCACCTAAACTAATTCCTTATGTTTCCCAGGTGACAGGAGATGAAAAATTAATTTATTTAAACATGGTGGTTGCAAAATAAATGACTGTTTGAATCTCAGAGGTGCACTGTGAAGTAAATATTCTATTCGTATTGCAACTCATAGTGAAACCACATTATCTGAAATACCAAAGAGCAGAGATATGTAGATTAAAGTTTCAAATCCTTAACCAAAGGTCCCTGGATTTTCACATTGCTTGCCAATCATCAAACAATACCAGCCCTCAGGCAAGAGTATCATCATGCAGTTAACAAAAGGGGATTTATTACTCATTAGACTGTCTCTTCTGCCTTACTTTACTTAATTTAAACTGTAATCAAACTAATTTTCTGAATTAAATGGTTTTAATTTCTTTCAGTTCTTAAAAGCTGAAGATGAAATTAACATCTATTATCAAGAAACTGCTTTAACCTGGTTAGGATCACAGCAAAATAGAGCCTAACCCAGAAACAGACCCCAAGATGGCACTGAAAGAACATGACTGCTCTCACCGTGGATGAGATACCAGTTCACTGCCGGGCCATCAGAAATCAACAGTTCAGAGAAACTAATCAAATCTAATCAGTCTGTCTCTGAGTAGTGGAATGAATAAAGTAAAAACTCACCCATAACTGAAAAGCAAATGTACTGTACTTAAAGACATTTGTCAAATTATTCAGCAATTAAAAGAAATAGTTTAATTTAATACTTCACTGAAAAATTCTGTGATTGGGGGTTTTGTTATTTCATTTAATAGGTGCCTATTCCTGAGAATTTGTACATATTAAGCCTCTTACATTCCTTTGCTTTTTGTTATTTTAATGTTTATATTATCTTATTTTGTTTGTGGAGAAATGTGAGTGGTAAGCATAAAGATTAACAAGCAATTCAATGTCCCTCCCACAAATAACTTTCCCAATGTTAACTTTACCAAATAACTGGTCCTTCCTCTAAAGAATGTATTTGTCTGACAGACAAAATAAAATTAGAAAAAAACAAAACTATTGTCTATGTAGTCAAAGGTCATCTCTGTGAGGCTGTTAAATAATCTAGGTTTATCACAACATTTTGAAGTATCTTATGCAATTAAACCCCAAATTGCAGCTGCAATTCCAGGTACATCTTTAGGTACCAAATCATGCAATCCCCAAAAAACAGTCTGACCTGCTGCATTAAAACACTGGATCCCAGATGTGGGGCGTTCACATGTTTTTGAAATCAATTGAATATTTTAGTTTAAATGTTTCAGGAGAGTAATGTTACCAAAACACGCTACACAATATGAAACCTCTAAGTTTCTTCCCCTCCATATTCTTCAGCAGCCTTAGGTTTAAATCTAAATCAGACCCCCAGACTGGAGCTGCCATTTCAAGCGCCCATCAGTGCCACATATTCAAATGACAGTATTCTTAGGTAATGCATTACTTTATAAAACACGATGTGCTTCTTTGGTTTAAAGATTAAGAATGCTCTGAATGCAGCACATTTTGTAAATGTATAAGCAATATCTTAAAAAATCATACACAGTATCGTTTAGTTGTTTATTGTTATATTTTTAATATAAAGTTCTAAATTTTAATTTGTTGCAGAAGAAAAGTTGATGAAACAAAGCTTATTCCTTTCTTCCTTATAATTCAACGATACGAGCTTAAAAAAGCTTTGCTGTCAGAACCTTTCTATTAAATAGCTACATGATGCCAAATCCCAAGTTTTCAGGATGATTTTCAATGATTTCTTATTATCAAAATTTCCCCAAACTATATTAACGTGAAATAATATATAATCTCTTTTGACTACTTACATTTTCTCTTTATATGTAGTTGGGCAGCTTTATTGTTTTAAAGTACATTTACATTAATTTAAAACTTCTTTTCAACATACTTCCAATTTGTATGTTACAGAGAGACAAAGAGAGGCAAATGTAGCTCTCTTTGGGTAGTATAGGATACTAAATAGAAACCTGTACTTATTGTAAAGTGGATAAAGAAGCAGCTTTTTTGTACTGATACATTTCCAGCAATTGACTCCTTGAGCTCTGCAGACAAACTGACTGGGAATTGATTTCTTATACATTTCCAGGACACTGCCAAAGGTTGTCAAGAGTTCTGTTCCTCACTTTTCATCCCTTGTTAGATTGTGACCTTTTTTTAATCCTGGATACCAAAGCCAAATCCATCCTAGTGAGGAGAAAGCTACATATCCCGGTTATATTAAAATCTATTGATTTTATTAGATAATTTGATTAGAAATTTTCACCCCTTTTGAAACTGTTCTGTGGAATGTCTACAAGGAACTTGCTCCATGTAAAAGCTTAGGATGTGAAAGCAGCAGGGTCTAATTGTGAGAAAAGAAAATTTGCATTTCATTTTTCGTCTGCATAAAGTTTGCCATCTTTTATCTGGAGGTAAAGTCCAATTTTAAAATAAAATTATATATTTCCCTGACTACATGAGCATTTTCCCTGACTACGGTTTTGTCCTTTAAAATTTTGCAAAGACTTTCAGTAAAGTGACATCAAAAGAAAACTTTGAGAATGATCTGGTGAGTGTCCTTTGCGGTCTGTGTGTCTAAAGAATTTCAAGGTCTCTTAGGTAAAGACAACGTCTTTATATGCCAGTTTTCACCTTTAATGGTACACTTCCTTGGAATTAGAAGGACACTATTGTAAAATTTTTACTATGGAGAGAACATCTACTAATGTGAGAAATGTTTTGGTTATTTGGTTTTAATATTGCAAACCAGCCTTTGGAATTAACTACTTTTAATGAGAACTATCGAAGGTGAGCTCATCGTGAGATGAGAAGAAATCCATCCACAGATTAATGCCCTCACTATATGATAGAAATACAAGATTTATTTAAATAAAAAATATTTATCTTAACATACTATACCAAAGGTCGGTTTCCTATGACACTATATAGCACCCAATGAGGTTTTGCATGGTACACATAGATCAATCAAAAAATTTGGGATTTTTTGTTGGGGCTAATCTGCTGCGTACTTGATAGTGAACCGTAAATTCCAGAAGAACGGAAGTGTTGATGTGTCTATAGCGTAATAACGAACTAAGACGAAAATCGTGTCACGGCTATTTGGTGAACTGTGTGTCCTTATGTAAACCGGATGGACACTAGACTGGTAGTTTCCTGTCCTGTTTAATCTAGTGTCCTTTCCATGACATCAACTGGTATTTCTGAGCGATATTCTGCAAATACACTAAAAAGTTGTGCGAGTGTGACATATGGATCTAAAATACTTTCAGTTCAATGGTTGGTATTGTCGCAAGTTAACCCTTACTAAAAATTTTTAGTAAAGCTGTTCAAAATGAATGGAAATAAAAATATCATTTTGTGCCACAAGGAAAAAGGATTACCTGCACAATATGTCAAGAAACTAATGTAGCACACACAATCTAGTGTTTTGAGGCATTTTAACACAAAACATGGATCATTATCACATATAGATGCTGTTAACAGAGCCAAACATATTTAAAAAATGTTGAGTCATATTGCAAAAACAAAATGGCACTGTATTGAAATATATGAAAAGACATGAAAATTCAAGTAAGGCGAGTTATAAAATAACATTTTGTATTGCACGCAAAGGCATGCCATTTACAGGTGGCGATTTTCTGGAGAAGAGCTTTTACAATGTACAAGATTTGTTTGAGGGCTTTGCCAACAAAAGTAAGATTTTGGCGAAATTACGAACATATCTCTCTCAGCTAGTAGTGTTAAGTGGCATATATGAGACATTGTTGGTGACATACTGTAGATATGCAGCTAGAAGATTAAAACTTGTTAATTAAGGGTATTTATAATCTACTTGGCGATTCAATACATTTTTATAATACATTCATAATATATTTTTGAAAAATGATTAACCATTGAAACCAGCTAATACTATGTGGTATGCAGAAAAACTAGCATGCAATACATAACAGGTTGCTAACCACTGTACTATAGTCTTCACTCATCCACAGCATTGCTCTACATTATGTAACATTACAATGTCTTGCAATGTTTCAAAATGTTGTTGCTTTAAAGCCTGTATTCATTGCACATCATCAAACCATCCATCCATTTTCAAATCCACTAAATCCAGTATATGGTTGCAGAGGGAACTGGACAAAATCTCAGCAGGCAACAGGTGGGAGGCAGGATTTACCCTGGACAGGATGCTAGTCCATTGCATGGCACATACAGACACAAACTTGCACGCAATCACACCATGGTCAATTTTTCCAGAAGCCAATTGACCTATGACTATGTCGTTGGACTGTGGGAGGAAAGTGGGGAAAAACCACTTGAACAGTGGCTGAACAAACAAACTTCACACAGACAGCACCTTAGAAATTGAACTCAGGCACTGCAAGGCACCAATGCTAACCACTGTGCTACCATACCACACCTCATGACGCTTCAAAACTGCAATTAATAGTGGTTACACAATCTGCTCCATACAAAGCAAAAAACAAGCATAGAGAATTGATATGAAAGAACAATGGAAAACTCATAATTTCCTAAGTATTCAAACCCATTGCTGTGGCAATCCTAACAAATGGAAGTGCATAAAATTGCCATATAATCAGCTGAGTGGCCTCTGTCTGTGTGCAATAATAGTGGTTCAGATGATTTCACAATATATGCACCTTTCTCTGTAAGCACTTTCAGACCTCAAGAAGGCTCCACGGCCGAAACATTGTGTTCTCTTTCCTCTTTTTTTCAGCATGGAATAAACCTATTACTTGTTCCTTTGTAGTAAATTTTAAGCTAACGTTTGACCAAGGAGCTTTCAATACAAACTTGTCCTAAAGTTATACAAAGCCAGAGATCAGGAGAAGTGTAGAAATACATTTTAAAGCCCCTTAATATCTCTTAATAAGTGGAGAATGCCCAGATGCAGCCTACATGTACTGTACATTGAGCAGTCAGGCTAGAGATGTAACTATGAGGCAAACAGCAACTTTAAAAGAGTTGGATGGGAAAAGATGTTCATGGGACAGTTATTTCCAGGTCACTTCACAATGGGGGGCTTGTAACAAACATCTCAGATCCTGCATGGAATTTGCAGCAAAGCAACTAAGTAAGAGTGCAAAAGATTTTGTGGAAAGAAAATGTTTTGGTCTAAGTGTAAAGTGTTGCTTCTCTGACAAAGCCAACGTAATGCAACATTGAATCAACAGCATCCTTACCGTCAATGATGATGTCGGCAGCATTATGTTAAACTGCAGAACCCCTAAAAAAAATCCCAAATTACACTGGAGTGGCTTAGGAATAAGAAAATGAATGTTTTTGAGTGCCCCAGTCAAAGTCTTAGCTTACATCCCATTGAGACACTGTGGAAAGAATTGAAAACTGCTGCCCATAAGCGATTCCCAAACAACGGGACATAGCTTGAATCAAATTTTGAGAAAAATTGGGAAAAATTCATATTAAGCCAGTGTGTAAAGCTGGTAGAGAGATACCCAAAAAGATGTAGTTGTATTGCTGCCACAACTGCTTCTATCAAAAAAACATTAAAAAAGTGTATTAAGTTCACAGGTCTGGATACTTAGGCAATCAACATTTTTTCACTTTTTTTGTTGACATGTACTGTAATTGTGCCCTTAGAAGTCTTCAGTTTGAACATTTCACAAAATAGGAAACCATAGGAAGAGCCTGAATACTTTTGCAAGACTATATTTCAGTATACAGAGCCTTTAACCCAGAACGGAGACAAAGGAGCCATCTTATTCAAACTTTTAGTACATTGCTTGATTTCCAAAATGATTGTTTTTTTCAAGCTTCTTTGGATAGTTTATTTACTGTAAGAAGGACAATTTATAACTGATAACTATTTTTATTAGAATAACATTTAAGACAAAAATAACTTTATGGAAGCCTTCTTCAGACTTAGTGGATCAAACAAAGCATTTTACCCACATATTGAACTGCAGACAGAGGACAAATTAACAGTAAAAAGAGATTAAGATTTAAAAAATCCAGTGTATTTCTTCAGAATAAACACTGAAACATAAACCAGAAGACACAATGTGGAAGAGTGTTTAAGACTGACAAGGGGGGGGGGATTTCTCACACAACAGATTGTGGGGAGTCTGGAACAAGCTATCCAGCCATATTGTAGAAGCTTTTACTTTGGTTTCATTCAACAAATGGCTGAATGAGATACTTGGATCAATTACCTATAGCTAAAATTAGCTAAATGGCCCTTCTTGTTATAAACCAAATACTTCTAGAATTTGAATACAGAATATTATTTTTTAAAATCATGTGATTTGATTATGGTAGCATTAAATCCTTTGAATGGTAAAATATTTTCAAAATGACAATATTTTAATTTATCTTTCATATTATATTAATATATTCTGAATAACTGTATTACACTGTGAACTGTTAGACTGTCGAAAAAGTGAAAAAATATAGTATCAGTCTCCAATATCATAGAAACTCATAAAATGTATGCAAAAGTCTTTATGAAGTATAGTGCATGTAAAAACTAAAATGAGTACATGAATATTCCAGTTCTAGAACATTACTTCTCAAACTTTATGGCTAGTTCAGTCTCAGAGTAATTGAGGAACTGATTACGTTTTTACAATGAGTTTTAACCCATTGTCTTTTGGAAAAAAAAGTTCTGCAGAATAAGCAGAACGTGCATACACACATTTAACTGCTGCATTTTAGCTTATATACAGTAGTTGCTGTGTGAATTACTGTTCTGGAACTTCCTTTTGACAAAGTCTCAATATTAATGATCATAATATAATAATATCATGTTCCTGATATTATTATTTAGTCATTCAGTTATCAATTCCAGTATAGATACTATAGTAGTATCAGTACTAAATTATCCTTTCCATTAATAATAAAGCAATTAGATTACTTTTTATTGTGCTTTGCAAACTTAAAGTTTGTTAAAGCTATTTATATAACTAGATATTATTATGTAATGCAGCTGGTGAAAAAATATTGCATTAGCAAATACAATAATATTTATCTTAAATAAAATGTTTGAATGCTACAGTATGTTACTATTAGTCTTTTTTTAACTTCACCGAAAGGTTGGTATTTCAAGGACCTTTAGAATAGATCTTAAACCCTTTGGATGAATTTGCATGAATGTGTCTATTTTTAAAAAATGAAACCATGTTTCTTCCAATTTAAAGCAGTATTTTTAACTCAGTGAAATACTGCAAATGCCAAACCATAAAATTCTCAGTGCCTCAGCTGCAAGTGAAAGGAAGGTGACAATTAGAGTCATTACTGGTTTTATAATGCAATGTGGTACAGCTGTAAGCGGGGGGGTACACAATAGTCAGGTCTTCCTGAAAGTAATTGTCAGTTAACTTAAAGGTGCCAAAGTGCAATCTCCTGACTTGCATGTCCCAATGTACAAAATATAAAGTTCTTTTCAAGATGAACTCTTGAACTCCAACAAGATTCACTTCCATCATTTGTCAGGATACAGTGGAATTTTTATGGCCCATCATTGCCTGGATCTCACAGACTAGTTGTGCGAGATCACACATCTCTTTACAACTGTCACAACCTGCTTGGAAGCACAACATGTTAAAAAAAGGAGGTTAGACCATTTTTGTGACCACACCATATTATAAAACTTTCCTGGATGTCTTAGCCGAGAATACATTTACCAGTAATTCACTACCTGTTTGTGTCAAGTCATTGACACATTCAGCATTACATTGTACTTAATATTCTCATATAGTGATACAGGACTAGCTTAAGGTTTTGCATACATTTATTTAAATCTATGATATATGAAATTCAAATGTTTTGACTTTCCCTCTAGGTACACAGGAAAATGTTACGAAATACTTCAAAATAAAATGGAAAACTAAACATTTTCATTTTTTTCAATGCTCAGTTGAGGGGTATGTGACCAAAATGTCTGTGATTTTAGCAATGTGAATTTTGGATGTTCTAGCATTTTGGAAGTTTTTGTTTTAATTTTGAAAGTCTGAAAATATTTTCACATTCACATACAACCTGCAAACAAGCAGAACTAACAAGCTTTGAGACAGGACCTCCTTTTACTGCCATTTCCTGTTTTCTCAGTAAGATTTTTGTTATCCTTCCAGATGTAAAAGTCAATGAATGTCAAAGCTTCTGAAAAAAATCATGTGAAATGTGAAAAGGTAATAGTCTGACCTGTTTTTTTTTTCTGTTGCTAGGGGGAGGAGTAAGGATCTAATGATAACTTTCTACATTAAATATTATCAGAATGTTAAAGCAAAGAAGAAAGAAGACATATCTGAGATCCCACTCACAATTCAATCTTCATTCATTATTTTAAATCATTGCAAAATAAAAGCAAGATTGAGTAAAGGTATATCTGATGCCAAAGTAATCTAAAACTGCAAGATCTTCAGAGGTGTACAAAGAGAACAAAATTGTGTAAAACCACAATATAATAATAAACTTTATTTTATATAGCGCCTTTAAAGGTGGCTTCTCAAAGCACTTTACAGAAAGACAACAACAATAAATAAAACAAATACACAAGATAAAACACAATTACAATATATAGTGGAGACCGTGACTGGTGGTACTAAGAATAGCAAAGGGGTAAAGAATGGAACCAGTTAAGTAAAGGCTTTTCTAAAGAAGAGGGTTTTGAGTCTGGATTTGAAGGAGTTTAGAGAAGGTGACTCTCTGAGATCTTTGGGGAGAGAGTTCCAGAGCTTGGGGGCATAACAGGAGAAGGCCCTGTCACCCATACAATGTAGACGGGCTTGGGGGACAGTAAGGAGAGAAGAATTAGAAGAGCAAAGGTTGCGAGTTGGGGAGTAGGGCAATAACAGTTCAGACAGGTACTGAGGTGCCAAGCCATGCAGAGCCTTATAGGTGAGCATGAGGATTTTAAAGTCTACATGGAATTTGACCAGAAGCCAGTGCAAGGACTCCAGGATAGGAGTAATTTGATCATTTGCACTAGACCTGGTCAGGATTCTGGGTGCTGAATTTTGGACCTACTGCAGTTTGTTCAAAGTAGATTTAGATACCCCAGCAAGTAGAGCATTACAGTAGTCAATCCGAGAGAACACAAATGTGTTGATCAGCTTTTCAGCAACAGTTAGTCATAACATAGGGCGTAGTCTAGCGATATTTCTGAGGTGAAAAAAAGATGTTTTGACAGTATGCTGCACATGTGGGTCGAATGTTAAGCCAGAATTGAATATAACCCCAAGGTTTTTCTATTTAGATTGATGCTCAAGTACAGAACCATCTACAGATAGGGTTACAGGACTGGCTTTACGAAGTTGATGGGGGGTGCCAATAAGCATGACTTCAGTCTTGTCACAGTTAAGATGAAGGAAGTTTTGAGTCATCCAAATTTGTATGTCAGAGATGCAATTAGATAGAATAGAGACAGCCACATCAGTGTCAGGTTTGGTATGGATGTATATTGAGTATCACCAGCATAGAAATGAAAGCTGAGGCCATGTGGTCTTAAAAGCTGACCAAGTGGAAACATGTAAATGCTGAAGAGCAAGGAGCCCAGTATTGAGCCCTGAGGAACACCAGACTTAACAAGACCAATTTCAGACCTGTACCCATTAAGAGAGGCAAAGTGACAGCGAACAGTGAGGTAAGATTTGAACCATTTGAGAGCAGTGTCAGGAACTCCAAACACAGTCTCAAGAGGAGAAAGTAGGATGTTATGGTCAACAGTGTCAAAAGCAGCACTGAGATCAAGAAGATCAAGAAGAGATCACAAGCTCTTGCTACTTGCCCCTGTCCTCTCCCTCAGTGAACTGTCCAAAAAAGTCTATTTGACAATGTCTAAAAGTTTTGTTTTTGTTGATACGAGAATGCAATCTTACATAATGCTGCTTTTTTATGACAGCACTTCTTCAATAAATTTGCTAGCTCTGTAAACCTGAAGATATTTTCAGACATAGGTATGGAACCCTGAATCTTATTCAGTTCAGAACATCTATTTCTCTCTCTCCCTCCCTCCCTTTCTCTTTCTGTAAATTAATCGATTTGTCACTTATGATGTGTCTGAAATTATGAAAGGAAGACCAAATGTTTCTGGAAGTAGACTGGGCACAAAAAATAAACAGGGAGCTGTTTGGGTAGGGTTACTTAAGACATTATTCTCAAGTGAATTAATACACAAGCATGTGTAGGGCTTGACTCATAAAACTAAAGAAATTGAAGACTGATTTTAACAGCATAAATACATTTCATCTTGTAAATAGAATGTATTCTCTGTGCTCTTCATTGGGAGAATTGGTTCCATCACTCATATGAGTTGGTGTTCATTTCTAAGACTGAAATTAACTAGGAATATACAGTACTGTACAATGGCAATGCAATTTAAACTTTACTTGACCCAGACCACAGACTCAGGATTCTCCAGTTTTCTCTTCCTCTCAAAGCAAATGCAGGCTTAAGTTTCTGTGAATTAAATTTAGACTCTGCAGTTCCTGCCATTACCTGCCAACGATCATTCACTGAAATCAGACAAAACACTGATTGATCAGTCCTTAGAGTTCCACACTGATTTGCTTTTTACCTAATTACCAGATCTAAGAAAACAGTCAAGAATGTGCTGTTAACATACCACTCCACACTATATTCAGTCCCGTTTTCCACACTTTATGCATCTCTTCTGAATGTTAAGCAGTACCACAGGACCAAAGGGTTAAAATTCTGAGAAATGTCTTTTTTCTGGATGTGAAGAGCCGCAGAGTAAATCAACAGAGTAAATTGAAAGGTCTTGTTTAATCTTCAATTGCTGTTAAGAAACATGTCACAGGGCAGCGTTCCCAATCACTCCACTACCCACCACAGCCTTCAACTTATCTTCAATAGATCTGGCTGTCTTCTACAGGAGGAGAAAAATCCTGTTGTCAAGTATTAAACTAAAAAAAGAGGCCTTCCACTTTCTGAGTCATATTTATTCGCTCACTTCAAAGTAAGGTAATGATTATCTCTTCAACTCAGTTTACAGTAAATGTGTTGTGCCTGGTTTATATGTAACAATTATGTTTTGAAAGAAATGTCCCCCTTTGAACTTGTTAAAAGCTTATGTTACACTTTTGCAAAGTGCAAGTTACTGAAGATGAGATTAGCTCTAAACCAATAGTTGTAAGCACACTGTGTCTCTAACTGGAAAGATCTGAACAATTGAAGACCAATTGTTCTTTTCATTGTACACCTGTGGAAAGTACAGACAACTTGATACCGCATGTGATGCATTATTTCTTGTTATGTTGCCAAAAGCATCTTAGAGCTGTGGTTAACTGTACTCTAATATCCCTTATACTTGCTTAGGCATGCAATAGGAAGGAAGCACCTTGCAACATGAATGGGCTTTTTGATTAATAATAAATAACCCTAGAGGAATTGCTTATAGTGCCAGGAGACACTTTACTTTCGGTCAGAACAAAAAACAAAACTCAAATGTACTGCAGACAAGCTATAAGAATACCTTCTTCAATTTTGTTTAATATGATACAAAAATCTTACCTTCAGAAACACTTATTCACTTGTTTCTGTGAAAACATCACGACCTAGGTTTTGGAATGAAGGTGAAGTAGTTATAAATCTAATACTGAAGAGTCTTACTTTTAATAACATGACCAGGTTAGATTCCTTTGACAAACAAACCTTTGTTCTAAATTCTTTGATATATATTATCTAGCTAGCCCATGTGACATATGGGAAGAGATGGAAGAGACAGAAATTTAGGAATTCTAATTTGAACATCACACACTAGCAATTAAAAAGTAGTCCCTTAGACCCCATCTGGAAAAACAAACTTGAGAAAGGACATTTGGAAAATCACTTGAATCAGTCTAGCTCAGTTTTTTCATTTCAAAACACCGCTATATTGAATTTACTGGGCATCGAAACTTCTGACACCGGTAATAAAAATGTAAATATATATTGAGGTGCTCTGTTTTAAGGTCAACACTAATGTGATTGCTGTGCATGGTATTAAAATGTGGTAGATGAACTCTAAATACAGCTCCAAAGACATGTAATGCTGAACAACTATAGTAGTTGAATGACTACTTTAAATACTGTAAATATCTTGGTTAAAAATAACATTATCGCATTATATTCTGACCAGTTTCCTTTTCCATGAATTCTGATTTTTCTTTTCAAACATCCATACAGGAAGATTATCATTCTTAAGCATTATAGGCATTATCAAAATGGGGTTTCATCTTATTCGTTTGTCATCTACATTAACCACAAGTCTTCTCAGTTTGCTTCCCTTAGCACAATGATGGCACTGCATGTGCAAGCAGTCACACTAACACAGAAAATGTACATATTTAAAGATTAATATTTACTAGATCTGCAGGTAGACTTTGATAGAATTTACATCAAACATGTTTGTAATTTACATCATAAATAAAAAGGTTTACTTTTTTACATTGCATGTACAGTATGATAGAATTATATTTTGTTGTAAACATGGAAAAGAGAGTGTATAATGTGTACTTCCAGAGGAGTGGCATACTTGTAGTAGCCTAGTTTGTTATCATTTTTATGTTTCTACAGCTTCCAGAAATACCTAAGAGCATCTTTCAGCTTAAGCGGGTGGCAGTAGTGGCAAGAGGAACAACGACCTAAAAACCTTCAGGATTACAGACTGCAGAGGTAGCATTGGACCAACCTGTTTCTCCCCAGCAAGGAGGAAATACTGTATAGTGTACAGACACAAATTATCACTCTGCAAGGAACCACTGGATCCGATCCAACAAAATGCTGTTATGGTGCGGATGTAACACTTACAGAGCCAGATTAAGGCTACACAGGAATTCTTTCAAAAACTGGTAAAAAAGCTGGCCAGGACTCCCCCAACAACCAGAAGAACAAAGCCAGCAAGAAAACAGCCAGGTTGTCGTGTACTGCAGACAATTATTCCCCAGAATGATACTGAAACCAAATTGAGGGGCTTTACAATTCCATGACACTACAGCCAATTTGATCATAAAGTCCTCAAAGGCAGAATGTCAACTCAAGAAAAAGAAGATTCCCAGGTACAGTCCCAGCAATACCATGAATGGAGCTATAATTGCAATATACTGTACAAGCCTTGAAACTGAAGTCACAGAATTCTGAATAAGTTTTGGAAAACCAGTGTTAGAGTCTGTAAACACACACACAAATTTCCACTTATGCAATGGTATGCCTCAAATGATACTATTTTCCAAAACGAAACTGATACATTTTGAATCATGATCTAATTTGTTGCTTTGTGAAAAAATATATACTGGCTTTTTCTGCTTATTGAACTCCTTGACTAAGTTTGACCTGTTGGTATTCAGTGTCACTTTCAAACAGTACCTCTTTAATGCAAATACATAGGTTTATAAGTGGGTTCTTTATCCATTCTTTTTGCAATACTTGGCAGCAAGACAATATAAATCATATGAATTGCATGTTTTCAACACAAATTACGCTTGTACCAGTTTGTACCATTAACAGTGAATTTGGGACATATTTTCAAAGCTGGAGTCTGTTTGAAAACAGTGCACAGAATTCTGGTAAGAGTAATTTATTTATAATCTATGCATTGTTTGTAATAGCAGTCACTGATGGGGGAAAAAAGCAGATGACAAACTGAACTCATTATAAGGAAGGCTACCACTGCTTCTTTCTGCTAATCTGTAAAGGCATGCCTTGGGTATAGGGATTGAATCACTGTGTGACAGGCATCACCAGCAGCTTAGTACTGTATGTAGTGTTTTTCATGCTGCTGAAAAACATTTACCATAATCAATTTTGGTGTAGGCAAATGAAGGAAAAAAGGATTTTGCCTCCCATCAAAATATTGCACCTACTACGCCAGTAAACCCTATTTATAAACTGGAAAAAATACAACCAGACAGCCTTTGTCGTCAAAGTAAAACTAGATTTTATGAATCACCCCATGGTGTCTGTACCAGACACAAAGTGCTTTAAAAACTGCAATTACAGGACTTTTTAAATGGAAAACAACTGTCATGCAGCTTCATTCCTGCAGTTTAATCGTTGTAACCACAGAATTGTCATCATCCATCTCTACCAGTATTGCTCATTAATTTATACATTATTAATAAATATCGCTTTCTAACTGTAGTTATTTGACAATCATATACAATTTAGCTCTTCCTAGCAAGTGGCAAATTATTTCTAGTGAATGAACTCTATTCAGACATGGAGTGTGAATTCTTAGTATTCAATCTTCATTTCTCTTGATTGTATTGCGAAATAAAAGCTTCTGTGAAATTATTTTGAAAATGACTTGAAAAAACTTGATTTCTAAATTCAAATTGTATACTATTCTTGAGTCATGTCAAAATTGACGCATCTCACACCTTCAAATATGCCATGCCTGTGACGATTTTGCTTGAAAACATTTTTAAGTTGTAGCTGATGACCACATCATCAGCTACGACTTTCTCGTGTGTGGCCTGACCTCACCTCTGTGAATTTCAGAAGACCCTTAAAGAAGAAAGTGAATCACAGCTCTAAGTTGTTTCTCTGAGCCATCTGTGCTGGTTGACACTGTGGGTGTGAGGCTTTGAGACCACTCAGAGATAGAAAAGTGCAGGTATTTGCATAGAGAGTAAGATCTGCTGTGGCTGCATTCAATCATTTCTTTCAATTATAAGGTTCATAACATAGGTTTAATTGGTAATTCATGGAGGCAGACTAGTTCTAGGGTTTTGATAAGACAAGGGAAAATATTATAATTTAATTTAGGTTAATAAGAAGTTTGATTGCATCTCCTGCAGGTTGAAAGGAAAAAGCAGATTAACTGTACCATATGGTTAATGGATAAAAGGGAACAGCAGGGTTTGTTTTCCCTTAAGGTTAAGGTTGAAAAGGGTGAAGCTCAGCACAGCTCTCCTGTCTTGTAAAATTAGTTGATCGAATAGGTTATCTCACTGGAGTTAGTCAAATAACAACCCCTGTTTCACACTTCCCTATTGTCTATAATGACCTTATTCGTATTCTGGTTACAGCAAATAAGGTGCAGATAACGTATAACAAGGGTTTCATGTGCAAAGGTTCCCCATACTAAGCTACCAGGTTAGGGGGATAAGCCACAGTCAGCCAAGGCTCTATAATGTCCTTGAACACTAGGCATTATTGTTAATTATTTTGCCATTGCCAGAATCGTGTCTTAGTAGACACTTCACAAACAATCATGAAGTATCTACAGCTGGTTCCTGTTAAGTACAGAGTGCAAACTGAACATAATGATATAGTAATGCAGTGTGGAGTGTTTCCTTCTGATATTGTTCATGGTCCATGTATACTGTTTTTAAGAAATTTGGTGTTGTACTTAGAATAAAAGAAAGGTTATAAATAAGTGGCTTAATACTCTATAATTCTTTCATCTAGTCATCTGGTCTGTACACTGTATACATGATAAAATACACATGACATATTTATTATTATTCTAGGTGAATGAACCATTTTAGAAGATTATTTTAATTATTATAACCTAATAATTATTATAATGTGCTGTAAGCAGAAAGGTATTTATCCTATGTCAAATTGTCACTTTTATTGTCCTTTCCCCATTTAAGTCAGAGAGGAATTATATTCTGTTTTTTATATCTGTTGAAGTGGATGGACATCTTCTCTTATTTGACAAAAGCTTTCCTCTGAAACTGTGGCAGCAGCAGATGATGCATTCATGAAGGAAAGCTTTTCTGAAAAAAATCCCATGGAAGTGTTCTAAACAAAAATTAAATCTTAATTCTAAAATCTTGATGACTGTACTCTTCCTGTATTTTTTGGCACTCACTTTTACTTGTATCATTACAGCTTGGCATGCTAAAGGGATTTAAAATCAATGGTCACTTGGCAGCAACAGCTAGCTGCATTTGGCAGGCTGAAAGCCTTGACCTCAAACCCACTGAGGCCCTGTAGGATGTGTGAGAATGTGTGAAGAAAATCTTTTCTTTGATTTATTAAACAAAAATAAGGTCTCCTTCCTATCTGTATATGAATGGATGCAATACAAAACAAAGCAAAATGCAGATGGATCTAAAAAAAAATCAGGTCTCAAAATGTTTTAAAACATTCCAATGTGTACATGTTTCATTCACTTGCAGGTGTAATCCTTCTGAAGAGACCCTCATCTAGAATATTTTGATTCAATTATCATTTCTAAACTTGATGTAGATGTTCTATGTTAATGAATCTAAAATATTGAAGCCCTAAACTTTTTATTTGACTTGGTTGTGAAGATTCATGTGATTCTCTTTTTTGTTCAAATCTGCTGAATATATGCACTCCAGAAAACTAGATAAAAGTTGTTTACACGTTTCCAGAGAAGTAAAGTGTGTTTGACAGACTCACCTTTTGTCACTTTGACCATTTTAAAGCCAAGTTTTTTCACTCCATGGCTTGTTCATCTTTCAGTAACTTGAACAGGAAGTGTATTTTTATTAATGTCAAATAATTCTTATCTAGCTTAAAATGTAACATTGTTGGCTTTATAAAACTTTGTAACTTTGTACATTTTTTAGATGCCTGAGTAAGACTTCATAGCTGTTTCATCGTTCAATGTAAAATGAATCTCTAATTGTTACTTAACTGTATATGGGTCTCAATACTATACTTACTGTATATTATGCAATAAAGATATTGCTAATTAATGACAGCAATTAAATGAATGTCTACTAATGAAAAAATAATGAAAAGAGCTATTACGGAGCTATTATAAAGCTAGAAAGAATCCAAATGCAAATTAAAATGTGGGTAAATTTGTTCCTGCCATCCATTTACATCAATTGTGTCACTTTGGTAGCTGCTGCAGTGAATAACATGGATTTAATTAATCCAATAATATAATTGGCTTTATGCATCATTTTGCTAAACTTATGCAATTACTCAAATGTTGAAAATATTTACAATTTATACAAATTGATAAATGATTTTATTTTCTTTATGCATGCACATTTTCCAGAATATTTTCATCACTATGACTGTTCCATGACTCCCATTTCTTTCAGCTCACTAATCACATTACTCTAGTTTGTTTCTATGATGAGACAAGATAAATATAAAGGACAGCATATTTATTATTTTAGTACTTGGAGAATAGCTGTAGTTTCTCTTTTTCTTTGCTGGAATGTAGACATGGACCAAAACTCTCTCTTCCTCCAATCCAAACTTATAAGCCTCTTAATTAACCCAGAGCAGTGGCTAATTCCATATAGATCCTATCCCGACAGTTCTTTTCCCTCATTTTGAATCATACGCCCTCTGAGTGCCAATCACTCATTCACAGAGCTGAGCCTCTTTCTGCAGGGTTTCCTAATTAACAGGCAGTTAATTGGCTCAACATTCTTCTGGGTCTGAGTTCTGAGCCCAGATGGTGTCTTTCTCACAAAACCACACCTCACTACATAATAGCCTCAATATTGTTTTCTTGAAATCATTCAGTTGCTCTCTGTGGTTTTGCACTGTCCTGCTGGGAAATCAATACTTCAAGTAGGCTTGCGTTAACAGAAATAACACTGGTTCAAGGACTATGTAAATGTTTTACTGAGCTTTATAGTGGCCTCTCACTCTGTACCAATGATGTTCTGGTGTCAAAAGAGATTTCTGGCATGCTTGGAAAACATTCCAGCCATAACATAAATCTCATCATGACATCACCACACACTGTCATTTGTCACCATGTTTAAAAAAAATCTTTTAAAATTTCCTTTTTATAAACTGTCTGCTTTATTTTATTTTCCACCCCTTATTGTATGGAGGTTTTCATTGTTTTACAAATTGTCACTACAATGTATAAAAATTTATAAATAGAAAATTTAATGCGCCTTACTTGATGGTTGAGGCTTAATTTATTCACTAAATTGAGACCTCAAAATTCAGGTTGGAGTTTCAATTGTAAGAGTCTTAAATCACAGTAACTTTGGTTCATTAAACCAGTCTATTCTGATCAGGACCTTTTAAATATTAGTTTCTTTCGTATATTCTAATCTCTAAACCAGAAATAAAAATGCTAACTGATTCCTGCCTTTGTTTTTGCCAGTCATTCTTGGTGTTTTATACTATAACCTTCACCTCTGGTATAGTAACTCACTGCATTCCCTCCATATTTTTTTTTAAAACTGAAAACATTTGTATCTGTGAGACCAAAGAAGATGTTTGCTTTTCTTTTGACTTTATTGGACTCATTTCAGATTTTAATTCTTTGTGTTGAGCAATTATAAACAACAGATCTTTCTCCAACACACAACTATTTCCTGTCCAACCACCTACCCTGTGCTCTTTCACACCCCAGCTGAAGGTCAAGTGAAAGCTAGTGAGCCCCTCAGGATTTTCTTGAGCAGTGTGACTATTTGTTGAATGCATTGTAGAAGAAAAAATGTTTGAATATATCTAGAGACTTCTAGAAAACAAAATGGATGTTTGGGACTGCTGCAGACGTGTACCGTTCTCAGCAGGAAGACTGAACACATGGTGGATCAAGTGTGCAGCACATGATAAGAGGTCAAATAGTTCCTTCATTATGAAAAGTACATAATGATGGTGGTGAAATATTCTTAGATAAAGGCAAAATTGGTTAGATGTGACATAAAGTCTAACAGCAGTTTTAAAAGAGTTATCGAGCTCAGTGACTAAGATAAAACGGGTAAATATTATCCTGCTCAACCCACAAAGGGATTTGTGTAAGGGATGTACTTAAGTGCAGAGAAAGGCAAAATTTACCATTAAAAAATGCAACTCTCAGATGTATAATATCTGAAATATTGTTTTAGGTTTTACATAATGCAGGGAAAAACAAGATGGCTGTGCATGAGGTGGGTGACTTTTAGAGTGAGATTTCCCAGGATGACCCTTTAATGTAGGGAAGCTTGCTATAGTGGCTCTGTGGCTAAGGATCTGCACCTGTGGGTGGAAGGTTGACAGTCCAAATCCAACTGCTGGTAGAGGAATCCTACTCCATTGTGCCCCTGAGCAAGGCACGTAACCCCAACTGCTCCAGGGGTACCCTATAAATGGCTGACCCTGGGCTCTGACCCCAAGCTTTTCTCCCTGGGTTACATGAAAGATGAATTCATGAAGCAAAAAATTGGATATAGCTAATAATGTGATCTCAGCTCTTATTTCCCCCACATCTTAAGAGGTGATATTTTAGCAACTAATATTCTTTGGGCTTGAAGAAACCGTGGTGAAAAGACTTACTTCCTGTAACTGGAATTTTGCTTCTGTTTTATGTGAACAGAAGTTAAGGTGGTGTCCTGCCTTTTAACTAGTGCAGTCCCTACAGAGTCAAAGAACCAGGGAATTAGTGTAAAAGGTCTCTTGCTTAGCTCAATAACTCCAACTTAAAACAATACTGCAAACTAGTATAAAAAGGTTTTGTGGACATAATAATTAATAATTGCTTATACTTATATAAGCTTGGGATGCTTCCGCTCAAAGCACTTTAATGGGGACTCGCATCCACCACCAATGTGCAGCCCCCACCTGGATGATGCAACAGCAGCCATAGTGCACCAGAACGCTCACCACACATCAGCTGCCAGTGGGGAAGAGAACCGAGTGATTAAGCCAATTCATAGATGGGGATTATTAGGAGGCCCAAGATTGGCAAAGGTCAATGGGAAATTTGGCCAGGATGTCAGGGTTACACCCCATCTTCTTTTCAAGAAGCACCCTGGGATTTTTTTAATGACCACAGAGAGTCAGGGCCTTGCTTTTATCTCTCAGCCAAAGAAAAGTACCCTTTTATCATAGCGTTTCCATCCCTACACTGGGGCATTAGGACCCACATAGATGGCAGGGTGAGCAACCCCTGCTGGCCTCCACCAACACCTCTTCCAGGAGAAACCTTAGTTTTTTTTCCCCCCCAGGAGATCTATCCACATACTAACCAGGCTCACACCTGCTTAGCTTCATTAGTTTGCCCATGGGAGTTGCAGAGTAACATTGATGTTAGCAAAATTTAATCAGATACAAACATACTATAGTACATCACTCACCATCCCTTACAGTCAAGCTTGGTAGTGTTAGCCTTGTAGTAAATGAGTTTTCACTATTGATAATTATAAAATGGTTGTGGGGATTCTATTTCCAAGTTTTTCTTCCCTAAAACATGGAAAATTAGAATATAAATACTATTATCCACACCCTCCCAAACACCATACCTCTTCAAACCTCCCCCCCCCCCCCCCCCCCACCAATGTGATACTTATAAACTGGTACTGCTCTTCAAACATCCTCAAAACCCCCACAGTCCCTGAACTACTGTAAAAAACAACTATTGTTAAATCATGAGACTGAGAAGCCATTCAAGACTGATAGGAACAGAAGTGGAGCAAAGTACTGGCAAACTGCAGAAGAAAAGGCTATTTTCAGTGGGGCAATGGCCCAAAGCTACAGCAGATCAGTCAAATGATTCAAGGATCTTGAGAGCCTGATTGAATATGCCCAAAGGAACAGGCAATCTGGTAGCTGGTAGAGACTTGCCCAAATCTGTGGCTGCTGCAATGGACTGGAGTCCCCTTCAGCCTGTATCCTCTTGCAACCATTGCATGCTAGTTCCGATGTGACCCTGTATTGGGATAAAGTAGTTAAAAGAAAGGATGAACTTTAACTATTGCAAAAGGTGTGGTAACCAAATATTGAGTTCACAGGCTTGAACACTAATTTCTTACAGTTTGAAGTCTTCCATTTTGAAGACTCAGCTTTTTGAAAAACAGTTTATGAGACTATCACAAGGCAAAGGTAAGTGATGCAAAAAGCAAAATTTGAGTCAGAGGCACTCCCACCTTTAGCTAAAAATAAGCCAAATAGGTTTTCTGAATTCCACCATCACATGAAAGCTCCAACATCTGGTTCCTTGCATCAAGGAGAGGAACATTAGAGTATTGACATCCTATGAGAAGATATGCCCAATTCAGTTCTTACATTACCTCAAAGTTAAGTACATTACTTAAACAGATACAGCCAACAAAGCATTTTTCCCCCCCAAATGTCAACCAGGTTTGACTGAGGATTAAGACTTCCAGGGAAAACTCTTCAAAGTCCAGATGGTTTAAAAATTCTCAATCTATACACTTTCATTACACCATAGATGCTCATACTATAGAAAGTGAGCATGATACAGCAAGAGCATTAGAAAGTTTTAGACTGGTATTTGAATGACTGGGTTAACTAAATCTGCCAGATAGGGAAGCCTTAATAAACAAAATTGGTTAAGTAGCCAGAAAGTGTGCAATAGAAGTCAATCTGCAACTCACCATAGATGAGTCAATACCTTTCCACAAGAAAACAGTGGGGTCAGTGCTGAAGCCAATGCATGAACCACAGACTGCCTGTAGATCAGTCTGCTCATCATAACACTTACACACTTGAGCACCATATTAACATCTGGTGGATGGAACACCTTCCATCTCCAAGATGTAGTAGTGGAAAAGCCTGCACAGCCCACCATGGAATTCTTCCAATTTACAGAAACTGTCACCAATGCCTCTATTATTAAATCTTAGGAAGGATTTTACCTCTGCTGTGTAGACTCTTCAGAGTCTATCCTGAACATTCACAAGACTCCCTTCCTCTACAAGCCTTCACACAGACAAGTTGCAATGTTCCTCTTGTCTGCTAATATACACCAGTTTACTAATCCAGGGGAGTGGCCAATATCACTCATCCAATCATATTTGCTCTCTTCCTCATGTTGAATCTCACTCCCACCTGTCACGCCCTCTGCAGCCAGAGGGCGCTCCTTCTCTGTCCTGTCCCTAGTTTCCGGTCTGCTGTCCTTCCGGTCTTTCTCTTTCCCTTGGGCTATATATTTCCGGGTCTTGCACTCTGTCCTTGCTCAGCATTGACGTTCGGATGTCCTGAGACCCGCTTAGCACCAGGGCGCCCCACGTCCGCTCCCTGAGGGCATAGGTTTCTATACGGCATTCCTGAACTCTTTGCACTAATGAGCCCGGGCCTTTTTCCCGTCTCGTCACTACGCATATGGGTCTTTTTCCGCTCTCCTGCTCCCTACGGTTAGTCCCTTTGGACGTCCGTGACACCACCAGATGCCATGTCACCCTCTACGGATAAATGTACGTGCTAAATAGCTGAGATCATATCTTCTGGGTAACTTGCACCTACTGACTGTAGCGGGTAGGTTTATATCAAAACCTCAAGCAGCATCCTCTCATGTTTTGCAGCCCTAGGCCTGCTAGTTGACAGTATATTAACAGGAATAAGTAAAGGTTTATTCCAGGCTGAAAAGAGAAGAAAGGAAACACAACGTTTTGGCTGTGGAGCCTTCTTCGGGTGTGAGCTACGTACTTGAACTACTTCAGTATAAAAGTATTATTATCACATTCCCCAGATGACCCTGTTATATGGATTTTCATTCCACTTTCTGCAATCTTTTCCCATTTTGAATTTTTGCAAACAGCTTTTCAAAGTTGGTTTTGTTTGCTGTTTTTGGAGGAAAACAGACTTATGCAAAGTTTTAAGTTAGGGTGACACACATTCTATAGTGGTTTAACTGTAAATTGAAACCACCCTACATTTTTAATTACAATACTGATTCCAATCCTACAAACAGGTCTTTTAAGATAGCCACTAGATGGTGCCAAAATCACCTAGGAGGAAGGCAATATGGACAGTATGTGTAGATTTATGTATTTCCAAAACTGAATCTGCCTTGCTTCACTCGTGCAGTATTTTTCTATATTGCCGGTAATCTACACATTCCATTTCTCTAGCATATCTTGATCCACTGCCTTAAGCATAATAAAACCAGCTTCAGGTTTTCCATTTTTTTGTTGTCAACACTATAGCATGCACACTGATATAACTCGATAACTGAATAACATAATCCAAAACTATACAACTGATTATACTCTTCAATGAATGAAAATTATATTTAATCAAAATGTTTAAATATGTAATCTACATTGCATTATATAGCTAATCTATGCATTTGTGAACAGGCAGCACAGTGACGCAGTAGTTAGCATTGCTACTTTGTGGTGCTGGGATCCTGAGTTCAGTTCTTGGGCTGTTATCTGCATGAAGTTTGTATGCTCTCCCTGTGTTCACTTTTTTCATTGAGTGTTCTGGTTTCCTCCCACATTCCAAAGACATACTGATAGGTTAATTGGTTTCTGTGAAAATTGTTCCTGGAATGTGTACATGTCTGTATCTGTGTGTGCTCTGCAGTGGACCAGCATCTTTTTTTGTTTTTTGGGGTGTATCCTGCCTTTTACCCACAGCATTCTGGGATAGGCTTTTGCCCCCTCATGACCCTTAATTGGATAAAGCAGTTAGAACATGTTGAATGTGTTTTTGAGCTCCACATACGTAAGTAGAAGTGTAAAAAATTACTTGAAGTGTAAAAAAATATGACCTCTTAATCTCTTAGTGACAACCATGCCCTCTTGATAAGAGCACTGGCAGCTAGCATACCAATTACCAGAAAATGTGTGACCTTCTAAGGACTATGCTAGACTTTTTTTCAATCAGCGCAGCTGTAGTATGTCTGAGAAAATGTTTTATGTCAGCAACATGTTAGATTCTGGACAACATTCTAAAACAGAGTTGTAGGTCCATTGATAACTATTTCATATTTGAAATTTCATATTTTGGTGTGTATTGAAATAAACTCTCAGAATACTTTATTGTATGAGTAGCTGTATTACTTTCTCACATGATTTATGCCTAACTTTGTATTCTCTGTTTATATCTAAATATTTTTTTTCCTGTAAGCTTCAAATGAATTTTAAATATTCAGAGTGTAATGGCTGCAATCTCCTGCAGTTGACAGCACATCGATATATGGGAAAATATTGCCATATGTATAGCACAAATACAGTTTATTTCTCATTTAACTCGAACCCCTGAAGAATAGGTGTGTAGTTACAGTATGAATTTATTTTTATTATTCACAAAACCAAGAAAGAACTTAGTTATAGATTATTTATCTTCTCAATCCTCTATTGTATTCAGGAAGATAATATAATATCTCAATAACTACTAAATTCCAGCATTTTTTTATTTTTTAGCAATTCCTGACTCCCTTACCTTTATTAAAAGGCTTATTTACTTTTGTGTAATCATATTTTTACTTATTTAGAGATGCCACAAGGTCTTAAAGTAAGTTACTTAATCATGCATAATTTTTTTAAGAGGTTCATAAAACGATTCAACATTAATCCTACTAAGACTGACTAGATTTACCTCCCACTTGCTGAGTGGACCTTTATCTATCAACAATGTATGAATGTTATTTTACTTTTTTAATTAGTACCATATATAATTGGGTATCTCTTTTTCCTTTCTTTCTTAAGTCAGCCATCTTTGTCATCATTATTTCTGAAGAAAAATTCAAATGTATTATTTTGTGTAATATTCACTCAGTATATCTATATTCATTTTTGTCCTATTTGGTTCAGAAGTCTTTGTAACATTTTTTTTCTAAATAAAAGTTTTTGTCTTATCTCAGGGTGTTCAATTAGAAATCCATTTAAATTTGAACTTTCTACAGAGCAATTAAAACTTTCTAAAGAGCAATTACATGTTTTTGAGTAAAAGAAAAATCTCCTGTCCTTTAAATAACCTTGGAAAATGTAACACCACACTAACACACTGTAATTCTTTCACAGTGTGTCAGGACATCACACTTAGGGAGCTAAAAACTGGTGGCTTTTTGCCTGCACTTGACTAGTAAGCCTAACTCATTCTGGTGGTCGCTGACCTCATCCAAGTGACCCACTTCAAAAGCCTTAGATCTTTTAGATTTAAAAGCACTGAACCAGTAAAGCTTTCATTCCAAAGACATTTTTTTTTCAGTGAGGCACTGCAATGAGATTTTTTTATTTCTTCTTTGCCTATTTGAAGGTAACCTATTGACCCAGGCGTGAGCAGCACTGTCTACATTAGGGTCAAGAGGTCACAAAAGGAGCTCACACATCCTTTCAGGAACTTCTGACCTCCCTTAAAGATCCCTTCAGGTTTGGGTTTCACAATGAGACCCCTACCCCCACAGCCATCCTGTATTGTGGAAGTGGGGCCAAGCAAAGGGGAATGGATTCAGACCTCTGGAGAAAGCAAGAGGAGGAAAAAAATAAAAGGAAGTATTGCCCTCCATTGTTAGCTTAATCCTCCTCCATCCCACCATCATTTAACACCTTTCAATAGTTAAACCTACCACGCTGGCTTTTCTATTCACACACTCCATGTTCCTTCCCTTCACGGCCCATGAACAGCACTGTAGTTCCCAGACTGTGTTAAATCGCCATTGAAAGGCAAATGAAAAAGGTCCGTGCAGTAGTGAGGCCATCCCTCAGTCAGCCACTGTCTGGGCCCCAATCTTTGTTATGAGCAATGGCCTGCTGTCACAGCCTGGAAGTCTCTCAGAAGGTAAACACATCTAATTCGGTTGTCACTTATTGTCGTAAAGGTATTTGTTCATCTAAACAGTACTCAGAAGCATTAGCAATATTTTAGCTCAGATCAAACTCTTGGGTTTTATTTTCTGTTAATTGAGGACACCCTCCTCCTCAGGTCAACTAAAATCTGCACAAAAACAGGCTTTACCACCATATTTTGCTGTGTTTACACAGAATGGACACATTTCAAAGCAAATAGTGTGTTGGGCAAGTTACATATGAATGTTCACAAGTGTTTTGAGAAACACTTCTTGAAATTCTTTCTAGGGGATGTGTAATGCTCAAGAAAGTATGTTTCTAAGTGTAAAATTAAGTAAATCTCTAAGTGAAAATAGTACAGTGGAGTTTATATTTACTGCAATGAAATTCCATTGATTGATTCCTGTGGAAAACACTTTTCCAGTGTTTCTAAGACAAACAGGAGGTTGTAGGTTACCTGTCATGTCAGATGACTGTTGTGTAATTACACTATGGTGTCATTTATCTGAAGTGATTGCATTTCAGCACATTTGCATTTCATTTCAACCTAGTGATGGTTCTGGAGGGAGGTTTCAGTATGGATATAGGATTAGATGACATAGGGCAAAAAGTGCTCTTGGTATCAATGAACATGTGCTCCTGTTCTCTGTTAAATACCACTGCCTTCTGCTCTTTTTAGCCTTTGTCATAACCCTTGCACAAACATTGAGTGGGGAGTTAAATGGAATAGCAGTGTTCTGTTACCCCTGCAAGACTATTTTGTGGAGAGAGCCACTATGGTATGATCCAGGTTCATATTCAAGGGGGTGCCTCAATCTTTTTGAACCAACATTGGCATGCAGTGCTCACACCAACTGTAAAGCAAAAATATTTTGCCACAGTCATGACAGAAAAGTAATTTTAAAAGCTGTTACCAAATAATAACAGCAAAATAATAATGTAACACTAATGTTGCATTTATAAATTCATAAAAGTATCCTAATTTAACATTTTAACATTGAGTTTCCAACTTTAAACTGTTTTAGTTTTATAAATGAGAACTGGTGGAAATAGGAAGTCCACAGTACAGCTTCAGTGTCCATGTTTTGGGACAAGTTTAAAACAAATGAAATTGTAACCCCAAAATAAACCATAACAATAATATGAAAATTGTCAACTCTGAACATATTCTGGTAAGCACAGTCAGGTTTTATAGCAGAAACTTCTGAATCAACAACTAATATGATAAAACTACTGAGTTTTCTTACAGGTGGTTTACCTTGTTGAAAACATAAAATGTAGGCTCCTGATGTGACCCTAATCTGGCCTAGAAGAAGTAACAATTCTGGTTTCTGCCATAAAATGGTGCTGTTATACAGATGTTTAGGAGGAAGTCAAATTGTAATCCAGCTCTCCCTCTCTTATACATAACTATTTGACCTGCCGAACACCCCTATGTGTACACCTTTTCTCACATTTGGAGTTCTGGATTTGTCAGAGACTGGCATGTCTTGCACTCAGTGTTCTTACGTGTCTTGCTCCTGTCCTCTCCCATGTTCCTTGCTTTGCTTCCTAATGGCCTTTTCTAGCATGGCCACAGTACTCTGCGATCCTACCCACATTTGCCTCCTTCACGCTGAGAGGGGAGTCACCTTCTCACCTGCGCGAACCACTATTGCTTCAAACTCAACGTCTGTATAGAAAACAACGAGCTCCCTGCACCTACGTTACCATGATGTCAATTGCTTGTTTCCGCTGGTGGCATTAGTTTTCTTGTGGAACTCACAACACAATCCCCACTCGCGGCACTTTCTCCCTTTCTCTCGTCCCGTGTCTCCATTTCTGGTCAAACATCCAACCCACTGAAATTACTGCCCCATTACCATTACCTTCATTACTTAATCTCTTCATCCCCAGGGCTCCTTTTCACTGTCCCTGCAGGAGTTGTCCTGGTCTCAGATGCTTAGTCTGTCGTGAAAGTGCAGCCCACAGTGTTAGTCTGTACTGGTCCCTGGCTCCTAGTTCTCAACCCTTGTTTCCCCCTCCCCCCACAGTCTTGTGTATCCCTTTATATTTGACATTTAGGTGCATTAATTTGAATTTAATTGTACTACTGATTAGCATTTCAGACCTGGTGTGAAAAGGAGTTTGGTCATGGTATGTTGCTACACAAATTATTTTCATGGGCAGCATGGTGACACACTGGTTAGCATTCCTCCCTTGCGGTGCTGGGTTAAGTGCCAACCTGGGATGCTATCTATGTGGACTTTATATGTTCTATCCATGTTTGCTTGGGTTTCCTCTAGGTACTCCAGTTTCCTTCCACAGTCCAAAGACATACCGGTAGCATATTTGGCTTCTGGGAAAATTGGCTCTGGTGTGAGTTGTGAGCGTGTGTCCATATGTGACAGTAAGTGGACTGACCTCCCATCCAGGGTATTGTCACGGACGTCCAAAGGGACTACCCGAGGGCAGCAGGGAGAGCGGAAAAAGACCCATATGCATAGCGGCGAGACGGGAAAAAGGCCCGGGGTCCTAGTGCAAAGAGTTCAGGAATGCCGTATAGAAACCTATGCCCTCAGGTAGCGGACGTGGGGCGACCTGGTGCTAGCCAGGTCTCAGGACATCCGAACGTCAATGCTGAGCGAGGGCAGAGTGCAAGACCCGGAAATATATAGCCCAAGGGAAAGAGAGGGACCGGAAGGACAGCAGGCAGGAAACTAGGGACAGCACAGAGAAGGAGCGCCCTCTGGCTGCAGAGGGTGTGACAGGTATACCCTGCCTTGTGACTGTTGCTCCCCAGGATGGGCACCGATTCCGACACAACCTTTCTTAGAGTTAAGCTTCAGATTTAAGAAGGCAGAGGCAGTTCTAAAAGTGGTTCAGATTTACACATTTCAAACCACACTCAGTGGTAGCATCAGCTGGGTATTGATGAGATAGAGATCACTTTATTAGCCATATACAATTTCTTGCATTAGGAATTTGTCTTTTTGCATATCCTTGTACGTACGCAACATACAAGGTAAACATATGTAGACACACAGACAGAGAGAAGCTTGGGGTTAGAGCGCAGGGTCAGCCATTTTACAGCGCCCCTGGAGTAGTTGGGGTTAAGGGACTTACTCAGGGGCCCAATGGAGTAGGATTCCTCTGCTGGCTGCGGGATTTGAACCGGCAACCTTCCAACCACAGACACAGAGAAGTGGGTGAAGTTGGAATCTAAGATAATTGGTTCCTAAGGCAAGTCTCCTTTGTAGGATTTTTGCTTCCCAAGGAGGGAGGTTTTTGCTTCCTCATTATTATTATTGAAATATTTTAAAAGCAGCTTTCTCTTAAACTGGGGGTATTGTGCATTGTGACAGATGACAACAAAAGCTGCTGCACTGGTTATTTAATACATAAACTTTCCATAACACAATTTCAATTTATTTTGTTTTTTGGAAAGGATGGCTATTAGTGCTACAGCATCACAAGTATAATAAACTGATGTTTTTCATCATATTGGTATGTGAGTCCAAGGGCTAATTGTACTACCTAAAATGGAACTGAGTCAATTAGATTGTTTGTTCCCCTAAACAAATTAAATTATAACATGCACACTCAAGCAAATCAAACAAATTATCCATGTTTTCTATAAATAATGCATGGTCCTAGTACTTACTAGTTTTTAATATGGGATTGGCTTTCAATTTAGCATTAATTCTGACTCCTCGATATAAAAAGAACATTTACAACACGAAAAAGCAATTTGCTTTAATAGCTGTTATATGAGTTTAATGTCAGGAACACAGAGAAGCAAAACAATGTGCCTCTGGCAGTGAAAGGACAAAAGTCTGTTTCAATAGTTTAAAGTGAGACATACTGTATGTGTTTCAGGTACTAGAAGCACTACATTACCAATTCTACTCTTCAAACAGCTGTTTAAAACAGCTGTAGTACCCAGGGACTAGAAGAGTGATCAATAGTGTCTATCCATGAAAAGGGTGAGAAAACATATTATTAGCACTAAAATAGAGGATTATCAAGCAACAATAATAATGGATGCACATAAGGCAAATTATATGGTGTATCTGTCACAAATTGATTGTCAGGAAATTCCTAATTAAAGATTAAGATAACCCATATAAACGTATAACACAAAGACATATTTAAGATAACATGATCAAACAGTTAACACTCTCACATGAATACGTATGTGAACCTTTGTCTTCAATTAGACGTTTCCAGTAAGTGATTATCTGTCTTTCACATTAAAAATTAAAACCAAAAACAAGTTGCAGTTCTTTATCAAAAATGTTGTGGGACTATGAAACAGGCTTCTTTTAAGAAAATTACTGGGATAAATTAACTACTAACTACCAAACAGGATAGACGAGCCAAAGGCCTTCTTTCATTTGTGACTTTTCTTATAAAGATATGTACTGTGTATTAGGGTAGTATTCACAATCACAACCATTGAATCATTCTGAGGAGTCCTGAGACACAATAGTGGAAAAAACCTGAGAGAATTGTTACAAACATTTTCAAAGTAATGGTTGGCTTACGCTGTGTGTTGTTCTTATGAAGCACCAAATGTAAAAAGAATATGTGCAAAACGATGTTTAAGCCTTACTGTAATTATTATCTATGCAAAGTTTGGTAATTAACCAAGGTATGACAAAGAAAATACTTTTACATAGTATCAAATGTTTATATGTGAGTTTGCATGTGTAAAGATATATAAGGTTTACGAGCTTTACTTACTCTGCAGAAATGCTACTTTTAAGTGAGGTAGTTAGGTTGCACTGTGAGTACACCTGGGCATTCTGGTTCCTTCCATTTACCATGATATGATAAAAGGTAGTAGACCAGACTCGCTCAATATAACAAGAGATTATGATGTTATTGTGCCCAGTCTTTATTTTGAATCCCAGTCTTTATTTTGAATCCAGAGTTACACGGTTTGTTTATTTGTGTTGTTCATACCTGAACATGCCTGAACCAAAATGTATACTGTATGTCGCAGCCAGTGGTAGGTACTTGGCAGCAATGATGTTCTCTCTGCCCAATAGGTCGCAGAATAATAATAAACTGAAGACACAATACTGTATGTGGGTTGCCTGCAATAATGCTGTCAAGATGTCCTTAGGGTCAGTTAAGGATGGTTGAACTAAGGGTCAAGGCATTTTTATACTACCCTTTATAGGAAAAGATGCTGTACTGGGCAGGTGGTGGGAGCCAATTTAGTTTACAGTGGCAGTCTGCATTCCACTGGGACAAGAGACAGGAAACAGCATGTTGCTGACAAATATCAGTAAAATGGCATTCCAGCAGTGTGTTGTCTCAACCCACTTTGTCTCAAGGGACTACGTAAAGAGTTTCAGACAGACCAACCTAAAGAGTCAGCCATTGTATTCTTGGTTTCCTGCTGTACCCTATTTTCATGTGAACAGTTCTATGAGAACATCTTTAACTGCCTCAGGTTACTGCTTATGTTTCCCACTTAAGGTTTTACTGCTTGAGGCCACTTTTTACCAGAGGGGCAACTCCAGACCTATTGTCCATGAAGCTTTTGTAGAAGAAAAAATGTTTCAGAATGAAACAGTATTCTTCAACAGTAAGAAAAAGTATTCAGTAGCACTGTCTACTTTATTAAACTTAATTAGATTAAATTTTAAAAAGTTAAATCAACTACAGCAAATCCCATTATATTATTTTAACTGAATGAGTCTTTGCAACATCAATGTTATTTGTTGTGCCTTTTTTTTGAAGATTTAGAGTTCTTTTATTTTTGTTTCTCACCACTAATGAACACAGACATATCTTTTAAAAATGTAACTCTCAAGTTCAGTAAAATTAGCTGGTTATATTTTCCTTTCTTTGCTGTACCATACTTGTCAGTTTGTTAGTGCAGTGTCAAGCAATTCAGTATACTTTTCAACCATAGTAATGCTGTCCAGCCTATAGATGGAATGCTTAAGTAGACTACTAGTCTCTCTATTCTCACTCTGTGGTTCAGTTAAACCCATGCCTGCTATGTTTAACCACAATAAAATGAGATAGTATTCTATGTGTCCCACACAGATGCACTATTTAATTTTTGAAAAATGATGCGACAAACAAGGATTTACAGTAAGTAAACAGACATATGCCAAATGACAAAAATAAGTATTTTCAGCATTCTGACCAACTGTAAATGTCATTAATTCAACATCTCTAAACTTGTTAAATCTCAGACATTTTTCATCCAGAAAATATACGAGATATCTTCAAATTAAGTTCACGTATAAAATGATTTATTAATTTAACGGTATTGTCCATCCAAAAGAGTGGAAATTTGTCTTTGACATTACCATGAAAAACTACAGTGTTTATTCATGATTTAAAATGGTAATTATTGCAGTTTGTGACTTCATTGTATTTATCTTGCATCTGTTAGTCTATCTAATATACATGATACATATGTGTGTATATTCAACTTTGAGGTATTGATAAGACACAATCAAATTAATTTTAATGGTGAAAACTTTATACTGTACTTTAAGTTGTATATACAGTAAAAGAGGTGTCTGTGGATTAGGTGTCTCTCAATATTTAGCATAGGAAAATAAATAAGAAATACAATTTGACTTAGACCACAGTTTATTAAACAGAACTTAATAAATTAATAAAGTTTAACAGAAAATGACTTGGCACAAAATGGAAGTAATTCTTTTGTATTTCTAGCTAAGTGGTATTAGGCTTGCTGGACAGTCAAAGAATAGCATTAGGGATCCTAGCTCTCAGTACAGAAATGTGAATCTCTGTCTGGGCCCTTATCCTGGCACTTTTCTGTCACCTGCCGGATTATAACCTAAACAACTGTTATCACACAGAACCATAACTCAATAAAGCCCAGGTCCAGCTTTAAAAAAAAAAACACTTCATAATGAGTCAGTTCTTACAGAGCACCTGAAATGTATTGTGGTAATATGAGAAGGAAGAAACAAACCCCGAAGTGGATGGCTTTTTTATGCTTATGCATGAGCGTTTGTGCTCAACAACAATCAGTTCTAAATAATCTTGTCAGCATGCACTAACAGGCCCTGCAAAATTAAATATAAAACTAATGTAATTGTTAGTTTACATTTTAAAACACACAACTGAAAAAAAGTAAAAATTGTTTTAACTGACACTTTAGTGTTTATTTCAAAGCACCCTTTAAGATGATGTGCTGACTTCAAAGTTCGTTTGAAAGTGAAAAAGTATTACTTTTATGTTCATGCAAAACAAAAAGTTGAAGTCACAAATGGTCACACCCTCTGTTCTTGTTAATTCTGATCCTTGAAATCTCCGTCATAAATAGAAAAAAATATTCCTCCCACCAGTATTCATTCTATATAAGTGTTCAGTCTCCCAATTTCAATATTTTTTTGCAGAAGGCCACCATACAGATACAAATATTGATTCATGTCAGAATTTCCACTTGGACATTTGCCTAACATTTGTGTATTGTATTCTGATGCACAAAAATAGCTCTGTGGGGAATCCTTAATTCTGAACAATTCTGATAAAGAGGAAACATTTCCAATAAGGATTTAATGTCATGCCCCTACTCTTCAGTAACGACTCCAAATGGGATGATTTATTCCATCTTGCAAAACAGCCAAGAGGTCGGGGTTTATAATATGTCTCATTATCAATTTATAAGATGGGTTAGTTTTGCCAGGGTTTTACAAGTATTCTATAGTCAAGGCTACCCACTATAATTTTGAAATTTATTTTATTTTGTTACTACTGAAATATTCCTTCCTTTCAGGTCAAAATGAGATGAATGAAAAAATGCATCAATCCTTCATTTGTGAACGTGGGGTGTTAAATTGCACCTCAAGGTGAAATGTGCGCTTATTTGTGTGTGTTTGAAAGGAAAGATTTGAGAAGGAGGGGGAGGTGCAAACTGTTTGAGTTTCCTGTGTTTCATGATGATGTTCTTGTCCACTCCTCCTTTTACAGTTTTTTCACATTTTGACATGGTAAAACTACTGGGTATCTATCTATATGTAAAGTAGTTAAAATTATGAGAACACCTGAAAATATTATACCAAAGTGGAATTATAAATAAACATTTAAACATTACCAGTAGTATACATCTTCTATCCTTTCTTACATAATGTGTGTTACTAGTGTAATTCCTAATTGGCAGTATCCATTTAGAAAAAGTCAAGGGCAATTAAAATTAATATTTACCTACTTAGTTAGGTAAGAGTTTTTGAAATTGTGATACTGAAACAGGCTAGCAAAACAAAATCTTACAGAAACACACTTAAATCCTCTTTTTTGTGACTGTACTCTGCATGAATGTCAAGCTGCTAGGTATAGTGATTCACTGTGATTCACTGCAGTAATACTTATTCAAAAATATTTTTTTTTTTCCTGTGACGTTCTCAAAAGCTATCATGTGAGCAGGCATACAGTGCTGAGTTGGTAATATTCAGACATTTGCTCTAAATGCATAAATGCAAGTGGGTGTTCATTCATAAGCAAGCCAGGAAGTGTCTTCAGATTTGTGTGCAACTGTCTCTCTGATATTTATTAAATACTAATGGTATTTGTTTAGCAATTAGGCCATGCTCATCTTTTCTTAAGGTGGCAGTGATAAGTTTAACTTAAAATCCAGGGGGTGGAGTGGTGGTTCTGTGGTTAAGGATCTGTGCTTGAGGTTGGAAGGTTGCTGGTTCAAATCCCACAGCTGGCAGAGGAGTCCTACTCTGTTGGGCCCCTGAGCAAGGCCCTTAACCCCAACTGTTCCAGGGGTGCTGAGCAATAGCTTACCCTGTGCTCTGACAGCAGGCTTCTCTCCCTGTCTGTGTGTCTCATGGAGAGCAAGCTGGGGTAGTGATGTTATGCACGTGAAGACAATGCAAGAAAATAACTGCCTACAAATGAATCCATTGCAAGTGTCACCTTGAATCATAAGGTTTTCAATTGCATTAAGAAGGAGTCAAAGTCTGGATCCACTGAAGTCAGTCTGTGTTGTGAAGTGTCAGATTGAAAGATAAGATTATAATCTTACATTGTCATAAAGAGAAAAGAAACCCTTGACAGTTAAATAATCATATTTTGTGATGGAACAACTTAAAGTAAAAAAGTTAAGGATAATCACGAGTGTATACTGACATTGAGGATTATGGTAAATTATGGAATATTTTGGTTTGCTTAAAAAAAACTGTAATATTTAGTATATGCAGTTTATGAATACATACATATTACTTCTTACAACAGAATTGAAAGTAAATGTTTAATTCTATTCACAAACAAGGCTATTATTTCCCCTACAAAGGTCATCCTGCCTACTTCATTTAACCCTATCAAGAGTGACTTTCTGACTTAAGTTTCATGACACACTAAATTCCTTCAAGAATATGTCTGTAAACTCTGAATTATATTTGGAAATATACCATATTCCATTTGAGAAAGGAAGATTTGTGTTATAAAATAGCCAGACAAAGAGACAGATTATTAGTTTAATTAAAACGTTTCCAGTTTAGGGTGAGTTAAGAACAGCACTTGTAGTGAATTATGGGTGTGAACATTAATGTACCCATCTGCAAAATCACATCACAAAATCACTGGAGATTGAACTATGTCTTCTGACTTCTCATTCCATTTTTGCAACAAAAAATAAATAAATTAGAAGTCATAGAAAACAGTTCTCAATATTTATACCCAGGATAGATAGTACAAAAGAAAGTTATTATATTGTAAACAAGGTTTAAATGATTAAAAAAATTATTGTTTTGGGAAGTTGTTAATTTATTAAACCATTTCATGCATACTTAAAACTAGGATAAATTACTCATAATTAGTGATTATAATTCATAATAGTGATAATAAGTGACTGACTTTACATAAATAAGAGTTTGAGTGCTATTAATCATCTGTGCTTAGTACTCAATTTTAAACCCTTTTGCTTTCAATTATCTGTTTTGAATACAGCTGGAATATTAAAATTAGAATTTAGTGCACCTTTAGCAAAAGCTACCTATTGTAGATCTATTGTGTTCTCTTTAGGCTGTTCGTTTTATGCCAAAATTCCAGTTGTGGGTGGTTAAAACTGACTAACATTGTTTTTCCAAGTCTGAAAAAAGCTCAAGAGAGGAGATATGAATGTGACTAAAATGTAATTTATGTAACAGCTCTGCTAAGGGCAATGTGGGCTGATCATAATGGGGTTTTTCAGTTATTTTTAACTCATTTTTTTAAAAAATAAATGGTAATTACTATTTTAATCCTTTCCACAGTACTGTGTGGGCCTTTTGAAGAAGGAATACAATATGATTCATTTCATTCTGATTTCTTTTATAAACTGTCCTCTGCTAAATTACAATGGAACCTAAGAATTAATCAAATGCCTATAAAAGTACCTTTATAAATGTCAAATTGGAATCATACAATAAAAAGGAAAAAGAAAAGAGAAACAGGTTCACAATTGCAGTACTCAGTAAATCAACACAGCAGACAGCATAATCATTTCATCCACAGTTGATGTTTTAGCAACATCTAGGATTGAAATATTGGTGTGTGTGTTTTTTTCCAGAAGACTAGAAGAGACTAACCTGCATCACAAAGAAAGCAGCCAAGCCAAAGTCTTCAGCCATCCAGAGAGTCCGAGGAATATAAGATCAGATCTCAGATCTGTATGTTACAAAAATATATGTGGCATACCAATCTGTAAACAATAGATGAAGCCTTGTGAATAAGTTATCTGAAGTATCATCAGGTAGGAATATTGTCACACAGTGAAAAACTGTTTTTTTGGGGGGGTTTGCTTATGCCGTATAAGCCAATGTTTTTGGTGTCAGTTTTGTCCCCCTAATCAAAGTCTTCAAAGCACAAATAGTGGTGGCCAATGCCAATCAACAACTGCTGGCCACACAGGCTGTTCATACGTCACTGATGGATGGCACCTGGAAGTGTGTGCGGTGATGCTGAGCCAGAGCAGATCAGACCAGGGTCAGAGGGGGGGCAGGAAGACATCAAAGGAGAGACAGAGCTCCCCAACACCTGGCCATCTGCATGCAGGCAGTTAGCCCCAAGCCGAGCTTAATTAGCTCCTGGACCCTGGCTTGGAAAGGACTCTAAACATCCCAGTTAAAAGGGAGAATGGACAGAGAAGAATAAGCACCACTAGACACAGGAGAGGACTTGGTCACCACAGATGGAGCAGCAGCAGAGGAAGGCTGTGGAATTGTCTTCCTCTGTATTCAGAGAGGGTTGTGGCATCTGTGTTCTTGTGTTTCTGTGAGTGTATGTGTCCCTTTCATGATTAGATAAAAGTTACTAATCTTGAGTGTGATTGTAAGTGGAATAAAAACAGTTACGTACTGTAGGATAAGTGTCTTGACTAGTCTGTGGATGCACTGGTAGATCTGAGAGATATAAAGAATCTGTTGCAGATTCTTCAAATTGTTAGGGTGCGTTGTTGACTACAAAGCTAAAAGAGTCCTGCAATTTGGGTTCGCTATTTGAATGTCCAGGAATGTTCAGAAAGATCAAAGCAAGCAATAAGGTATTGTATCATTATCTTTGGTCATTGACCACCCAGAAGGTTACATGTGGTCAAGCTTCAAGCATTTGCTATAAGCTAGAGATGTAATGTAAACAAAGGAACATACATTCACATGCTGTTGGAATGTAATGCATTTTATCACTTTTGGATGAATATGCTTAAAAACATTACAGACATCAGTAACAGGACTGTAGAGCTGGATTGAGCTACATGTATTTTATGCGTTATGGTGTAAAAACATAACCAAAATAAACAAGGCAGTTAACAAGACTTGTATCTCTATTGTTTTTACTGTCGCCAAACTAATACTACTAAGTTGAAAAGACCAAACATCTCTGGGTGAAACCATCAGATACAAATATTGTCTTTTTAATAACATTAGAGAATAAAATTACCATATACCCAAACTGTTAGGAGCTACCATCTTTCTGGCATTAAGACTATATTATTGTGATTCAAAAATTACAAATATTAGTTTCGCTTTCATGCCGATAATAGTATTAAAATTCCCTTTTAAATTAAGGGAAGATTAAATAATTATATGCTTATAATGCTCAGCCAGCAGCCATATCACCCTGCAACTCACAACTGGCAACCCACTGAAGCTAAGCAGGTGTGAGCCTGGTCAGTACCTGGATGGGAGACCTCCTGGGAAAAACTAAGGTTGCTGCTGGAAGAGGTGTTAGTGGGGCCAGCAGGGGGCGCTCACCCTGTGGTCCATGTGGGTCCTAATGCCCCAGTATAGTGATGGGGACACTATACTGTAAACAGGCGCCGTCCTTCGGATGAGACGTAAAACCGAGGTCCTGACTCTCTGTGGTCATTAAAAATCCCAGGGCTCTTCTCGAAAAGAGTAGGGGTGTACCCCGGTGTCCTGGCCAAATTTCCAATTGGCCCTTACTAATCATGGCCTCCTAATAATCCCCCTCTATGAATTGGCTACATTGCTCTGCTCTCCTCCCCACTGATAGCTGATGTGTGGTGAGTGTTCTGGCGCACTATGGCTGCCGTCGCATCATCCAGGTGGATGCTGCACATTGGTGGTGGTGGAGGGGAGTCCCCATTACCTGTAAAGCGCTTTGAGTGGAGTTTCCAGAAAAGCGCTATATAAGTGTAAGCAATTATTATTATAATTATTATAAATATTAATAAAACAGACTGTTTAGTACATCACTCAAGAAATTTCCTGATGTTCCCCATGATTACATCTAGGAACTAGCTATCACCCCAGAGCTGAGCTATGATTTAAGAGCATAATTGAGAAAGTGAAAGCACTGTGCTTTTGGACTACATCCATCCATCTGTTGAAAGAAGACTCATAAGACACACCCTAACTACTTCAATAAATCTTGTTTTTTTACATAAGGGTTCTACATAAACATTTGCTAAATTTCACCTTAGACAATGAATAATTCTGCAAAAATCTAGTATATAATGTTGGTATCTCTGACAGATAGATGGGATTTCAATGCAATATAATAGCTGCTCTAGAGAAGATCTGTCACTTCACTGTCCAAGCCTTGTGATTATTGTTTCTCTCTCTTTAGAGAAGCTAATTTAATTTGAAGGGTTGCAGCTGTCAACACAAGCTCATAATAGCAAGCCTGGGTGGAGACAAAATACATTTTATTTACAGTCACAATTCCAGAGACTGTACACAAAAAAAAAAATTATGTCGGCTCCTACAAAGATTAATGACGGAAATGCCTTCTTTTACAAGATTTCAGGTTGCTGAAACACTGTTTTCCTGAGTAGGATTATCCTCTACTAAGAGTCCCCACTGATTTAAGCTAATCGCCTGGGAAAGGAAGAAAACTGAATGATGTGGTGTTCTTGGTGTGAAGACAGTTTAACCAGCTTTAGATACCTAAAAAAATATGTCAAAAAGTGTCATTTATTGATATATAAAAATAACCCCAGCTTTATCACCTTCTGACCAGGGCTGTAAGTGGTGATGGAGGACTGGTAGGTGGCAATCTTCACTTTATAGGATAATTATTTTGCTTCCTTCAATTTCATCAAGGCCTGACTACTCAAAGTTATTATTATTATTATTATTATTATTATTATTATTATTATTATTATTATGATTAATGCTTAATTTATTAGGCAGTTTCTCATTTCTCTGTCTAATCCGATTTGCTACTGGTTCATAGTGATTGTCTTGTATCACAAAGGAGGATGGAAGCATGGGACCCAATCCTACACATAAAACTCTTTGGAATCCTTTGGGATGAGAAGTGCCTAATAAATCTAAGGAATTAATATTATGACTACTAAGGAATATGTAAGTACTGTTACATTGAACAGTGAGAACTGTGCCCTCAAGCATTACCGCAAATCATTATTATCCATGAAAGTGCTGCTTCAGCTCCGACTTTAAAAACTGTTGCTACAATGCTAAAAATCTCCAGTCTAGCATCAGGGTTAACAGGTGCCTGTTAATCAGGAAAAGTAGATTAAGGAAGATTAGTGTTCGCATTAGTGCATGAGAAACAAAGGTAAGAGTCTGAAAAGTTTTCTGAGAACTGTGAGACAAAAATGGCAAGAGGGTATTTTCAGTATTATAAACGTGTATCTTAATTCTATTGTTTGAAAATAAACTAAATAAAACTCATTATTAAACAATTAAACATGTTCCCAACAATTAATTCAATGTGTTTTTTATAACTTTATATGCATGCAAAAAACCTTAAGAGGAGGGCAACAAGTAAATATTTCATGCATATTATAGTTTATTACTGTAATAAAATAAATTTCTAGTATTTTTAATTAATTTTACCAGGAACCTCAAAACACTTTTCTTACAGGAGAGGACTCACTTCTCTTAGATACTATCTAGTTGTGCCCACGGTTTCTCACAGCAGCATTTATGTACCAGCAGCCTGACAAACACTAAATGAGGCAGAGAAAAAAGAAATTGCTTCACCAGTTGGATTAAGATCAACTGGCTAAACCAAATTGTGCAACACCAAAGGGTTAACACTCTTACATGAATAAAATCATGTAAATCCATAAGGATTGCATTAAATTCTCCAACTTGGATTGTTTAATTTTGATTCAGGCCTCCACTATTAGACATGTAGAACACTTGTAGTCTTTGCTATTTGATTCTTAAAAAATGTCCACTCATTTTTTGCACTGTGATCCTACATTGTAAATAGTTTTGCAGCCAGATGAAGGATGAGTTCATCCCTCACTGATAACTGAGATCCCTGAGGCCCTGGGCCAACAGCAGAGCTTCTCTACTTGGGATAAGTCTATGCTGATCAGAGAGATTCAAGCCACAGACATTTCATTACACAACCAGGTTATGAACCAGAAGCTTACTGCATTTGTGTAGAATACTAAAATCCAGCACACCTGCACTGTTGTTTATAATCTAGCAAGATGTTGCTGCTCTGAAAAAGCATGTTTTAGATTATTTCCTGTCCTTTCGGTGTGCTCATACTGTTGAATACCATATATAGAAAACACACTGAAATCAGTTGTAGCCCCTCACTCAATGTTTTCTGTCTCTTAGATAATTTTTCATTCAGCTTTCAAGTTTAAATTGTGAATTTCTTAAGAAGAAAATAAGCACCGAGGTAAATGTTTCATTTCATTCCCAGCACTTTGTAGCACAGGTAGCAAATGCATATTGGAGCCGAGATAGGTTTCAGAGATAATGGATTCCCTGGGGAGGACAGGCCTCTCACAGGCACTTCCATATTCTTCACTTATTGGGGTGGCCTTAAGTAAATTTGTTTTTTTATATTAAAGCTACATAAAGCAGGAAATCATGAACATTTTTTGAAGTGATGTGATTTTTTAATGTATGTAGGTTGGGGACAGGAGGCTTTTCCTTAAACTGCTTTGTAGCAGAACTGCCACTTTTTTTTCCAAATAAAGAGATGTTTTTTTTATAGTCTTTGGTCAGAGAAACCTTAGGATTAACTATTCTTCACTGTGCAAAAGGAGTAGACTCTGTTCTTATTGCATTCTGACTGCCATAGTCTTATAATTCTAGTGAATTGTGAAAATTAAAAACTTTTACATACCCCTCTAGAGCTGATCAAGTCACAAGAGTTGCCACTCTCCTCCTTTCTTCACAATTCTTGAGACTCAAATAATTTAAAAATAATTTCTTTAATACAATATCAGATTGTTTCCTAAATCCGCATTAAAATAAAAACTGCATTTAAAGACATATCCCACTCTGAATATAATGTATTACTTAGTAATGATTACTATTTAACAGAAAAGCACTGTAGTCCTTCAAGAAATCCCAGGGCAATGCTGCTTAATTATGACTTCTGTTCTCATTAACGGAAGCTCATTAGAGGATAACTTGAGCATGTAAGCACAGCAGGTAGAGGGATCAATGAGCCTAGGTTGATGAAGAATTGTTCACAAAGGATGTTTTTGTTGTGGGTGGTTTGGAGGAACCCCACACTGCTATAACTTGCCCCTTGGCAGTAGACCATGACAATGATCACATTCCACAAACAGCATCTCATAAAAACTTCTATCTCAACAGGAAACCCCTGGTTGTGAAAACACAAGTTCAAAGTTTAGCTTGTATTATATTTGTAGTTTTGCACTGCAAAATACATTGTTCTTTAAAATGTAGATTTACTCATAAGGTGACCATAAGTATTGTTTAAATCTGTCAGTTTTACTGGGGAATTAATCAACCCAAAAGAGAGCGCATTTTTTTCAAGTTCCAGAGTAAGATTTTTTTAAATTACAAAGTAATTGTTTCCACTAATCTGTCACTGTCAATAGGTTAGTTCAGGAGAGACGTCACTGTAGGCCTTCATACCAGATTGAAGCATTAAAACTGGTATGTCTTCACAACATTAATTGAAATATTTACATCAAAGTGCTACTTACAGAAAATCTAAAATGAAAAGAAGATGGTATTAATAGTTATTTCAGGACATTTTTATGTAGGTTTTTTTACGATTTTGATTGTGTTAGTTAATAGAAGAGATTTTAATTCAAATTATTTTAAAGGCTTTTAAAAGAGTCTTTTACAGGGTGAATATCAGTTTACCATATGTACAGTAAATTGTAATACAGACAGCTTCCTCTACAATATGTAGAGGGAGATGTTTTGAATTATATCCTTTTAATTTAACTTCACTTAAATGAAACTACAATCACTGTCCAAGGAACTGGGCCAGCTGGGGATTTTATTGTTTGAAGTTTCAGCAGCCTTTTCAGTACTCACTTTATTCATTAGCTGGCATTTTTCTTAAATTACCATGGACGTAAATTTTAAAAATTGTTGTTATGTGTTCATCTTGTTGCACTAAGCAAACAATGAAATGGTACAAAATGACCCCTAAAATCAAAAGTGAAGTCTAATACTTTCTCATGAACATAAAAATTAACATAAATGACCAGCACAATTCTTAAGCATTTTATTTCTAATGAAGTCAATTAAGTTCTACGCTCGTATGTGAATCAAAACAATTTCTAGACCTCTTGAGAGGTCTGAGAAATAGTATTTGGACAACAGGCTGAGTGTCTCTTGTTGGTCAGGTGTTTATTTTCAGATATTTACAGAAGGCACTCACAAAAGAGCTGTGACCACCATATCAACCTGTCTTGCTTTGACTTCACTGTTTGGAATCCATAGTCAAAAGCCAAAATGAAATCCAAAGACTTTTCTGCTGAAGAAAAGTAGGTCATTCTGAAGTAAAAAGGAAAAGCATATAAATTGGCCATAGCAACATTTACATTCTGGAATGTACTATTAAAGCAGCAGTAATAAGTACCAATCATCAAAAACATGTCATTTGATTAAAAAAAAACATCTGCAGCTGATGACATAAAATTATCAGAGCTGTCATGGAAAACCCTACAACTGTCAGTGGAAAATCAATTGCCAACAGCCCGCACACTGCAGAGGTGAAGATATCATAATAGATAGTTTCTAAGAGTACTAACACAGCAGAATAACAAAGGCTGCACCACAAAATGTAAACCTCTCATCAACACCAAGAGCAGAAAAGCCAGATTTGAATTAATTGGTTCAGAAATTAGAAGATATGCCAGAAGGAAAGAATCTGCAGATGCTCCTCATCTGTGAAGCATGGTCAAAGTAATGTCATGTCAACCTCAAATGACTCACTCATCTTTACTGATGATGTAAATAATGATGTCTGCAGTAGTATCAGTTCTTAAGTTTACCGAATCGTTGTGTTTCTGCTTATGTAGAGTAAACCGCTTTCTTAATTATTGGGAAGCACTTCACCATGCAGCAAGAAAATGACCAGAAACACACGTTCAATGCAACCAAGGTGTTTGTCTGGAGAAAAACAAAGATGAAATCTTAAATTGGCCAAGTCAATCTCCATATTCAACACCAAGTTTACATGCTGGAAAGAAAAACATTGTCAGAAATGTCTGAACACCCTATGCATAGGCAAAAACTCAAAGTAAATACTTGGCAAAGCATCTCAAACTATTGGCCAAATTTATTTATGAATCTCATTATCACAAATGCAAATCATCTGACTGTAAAGCAAATACAAGACTTAGATTTTCTATCCTAATACTTTAGGAAGGCACTGTATTATTTCATTATGGCAAAATAATTGAATGGTTGATCCATGAATATTTTCAAGCTTTCAAAAGCCAAGTAAAAGTATGTAAAGCACAAATGCAGTGAAATTTACATTTATACAATTTGTTAAAGTTGGATAAATGTATGATGTATGTAAAGATATAAAAAGCTCTAGTTTTTAGAGTGTTCATGGAATGTGACCAAAATGTAGCCAAACACAGTATTAAGCTATTAGTTGTTTCAGAATTCCAAGTGAGTGCCTTGGAACCGGAGTTCAGTTGATGTTTTTTAGCACATTTTCTTAGAGAAAATATAATCTGTCTGTATGAATAAACAAAGGAAATCCTATACTTGTATGTATCTTATATCTATGTATCTTACCTCTTGAGTTTAAATGACTATTTAATTAGCAGTTTGTCTGTGGCTTAATTAAAACAACAGGTTTATTTTACTCTATGATCAGCAAGGATTTCTGCTGCTCAAATGTGCTACTTCCCATTCGCAGTAATGGCCTATGGAGCCCAGCCAGAAAAAAAAGGTTTTAATTTGAAGAGAGATATGAGTTCCTCATAAAAGATTGCAAAAGGAGGAAATAGTGGGCAAGGCCATCTGTTGAGGTCATTGCAACTGTGGGACTGTCTATGCAGGTTCAGAGAGTAAGAGCAGATTAATAATCTATAAAGAGACAGCTCACACTAAAATTATCAGCAGCACACATTATAGGGAAAGGGAAAACAAAAATAGGCGCTTGATCCGCAGCTGAACAGGAAATTGCTAGAGGAACAAGCAGATCTCCATTAGCGAGGCAGCTGCCAGAGAGGATGACAGAAGAGGAAGCTGTTAGCGGTGGATTAGCACAGAGTCAAGTATAGCTGAAACCTGTTGGAGTTATTTTTGTTGCATTAGAACTTTCACACTGCACTGCACAGTGTTGGGAACTAGGGCAATGTCACTAGGCCTGCAGAGGTGTCTGGCATGGGTCACTATGGTGAAGGTCAAAAGATCACAGGTTTCAACTGTTCCAGACTATAATAAACCCCCAATCCTAAAAAGTTAATGAATTTGATCAATTGTCTTAAAAAAAGAGCTAGAAATTGATTTATTTTAAATTTTACAAGAGTAGTGCACTTCAGAACTACTTAAAAAGACAACGATACTGTAACCTAAATTAAATAAATTGAGTGTATTGGGACTGAATGTTTAAAAGGTGATGGGTGTTTATCATTATGTACACTGTCCCCTGATAGCACCTACAGATAAACACTTATTCAGAAAAATGTGGAATTCCATACTGAAAACAGATGTCTAATCATGAAAAAAGCAAAATTATCAGATTATCTTTGTACAATGTATGCATGTTGGGATTTTCCCAATCCAATCTTTAGCCTTTCAAGAAACTTTCCAAACAAACCACAGTGCCCCCAACTCACCTCCATATGCACCCACACACACATTCCTTCTCTCTGGGTTTTCAAAAAGAAATCTGATAAGACTTTATGCACCAAATTACATTGAATAACTATCACTGTTGAACTATGGACTTGATTGGAATTACATATTAACTAACTACATGACTTTTTTGCAGAGATAATGTTTAATGCAGTGGGGATTTTTAACAGTTTAATTTTTTATCTTTTTATTACTGCTCAGAAACAGCATAAAATAAAAAAATAACCTTCATGATGAGTTAATCATTATACCCATAACAGAGGGGAATTAGGGTAAAGTCAAGAAAAAAAACCTTCAAATGTTCTGTTTGAAATACAATTTAACTGTTTTTACACTTGAAATTTCAACCTAAACATGTGACATTTATTTTAGTCTCATAAATATGACCCATATTTATCCAAACCTCTTGTTCTCTTAACCATACTGTTTCACACTTGCTTGCATGTCTTATATCACATGATTCTTTAGGTTTTCTTCATTCAAACACTCGTTAAGTACTGATATATCGACATAATTGTCTCATAAGGCAACAGGTTGCCAAACATCAGGCCTTTCTGTTCACCCTGAGATCAGCTCTTCTTCTTAATTTTAGTCCCATAGTTTTTCAATTCAAGTGGCCTATTATTGTATCCTGGTAGTTTGTTCCAAACAGTTTTACCAAATGCCAATGCTGAGTTAAATTTTCAGAATCTTCTCTGGAAGATTGTTTTCATTTTTCAGTCTGATTCATTTGAGGCCAGCAGAAAACCAATATAGTCTAAGAGATCTAATTTCAATTCTCAAAACAATTCAATTAAATACTATTGTTTTTATTAATAGACCTTTTTTATATCGGATGCATGAACAAATGTTTTAGAATGGAGAGCTCTCAAATAACATCGAGCTAATTTGATTTGATTTCTCCATAATTCTGGTAATAAAACCCCCTATTCAAGTGTGGACTAATCGTAACTAACCCTGAGTATACCCCAGAATTCTATTAGGTACAGATTAAGTTAGTTCTAATAATCACTTCCATAGTAATATATGCAAGACTTATTGGTCTTCAAACACTTTGTATTTGTTTTCATCCTCTAAACTATATATGGTACATTAGCAGTTTTCTCCTAAAAGGGCATTATCCCCATCATGGGGGTATTGTGGAAGAATTTTGATAAAGTCTATGAAGAATATCTGTTGTTTTCTGAAGTACAAGTAGTAGAATACCATCATATGCTTGGAGATTTGGTAATGTGTAACATGTCTGCCTCTTCTATGCTAATATTATCCATTTATCCATTTTCACCCTGCATCTCACAACTGGCTACCCACTGAAGCTAAGCAGGTGTGAGCCTGGTCAGTACCTGGATGGGAGACCTCCTGGGAAAAACTAAGGTTGCTGCTGGAAGAGGTGTCAGTGGGGCCACCAGGGGGTGCTCTCCCTGCGGCCCATGTGAGTCCTTATGACGGGGACACTATACTGTAAACAGGCACCGTCCTGCGGATTAGACGTAAAACCGAGCTCCTGACTAATGACTGGTCATTAAAAATCCCACGGTGTTTCTCGAAAAGAGTAGGGCTGTAACCCCAGCGTCCTGGCCAAATTTCCCATTGGCCCTTATCAATCATGGCCTCCTTATAATCCCTATCTATGAATTGGGTTCTTTCTCTCTGCTCTCCTCCCCACTGATAGCTGATGTGTGGTGAGTGTTCTGGCACACTATGGCTGCCGTCGCATCATCCAGGTTGGATGCTGCACATTGGTGGTGGTGGAGGGGAGTCCCCATTACCAGTAAAGCGCTTTGAGTGGAGTGTCCAGAAAAGCGCTATATAAGTGTAGGCAATTATTAATTATATAATTATTTCCTTTCTGTTTTACCCAATACAGGGTTGCGGAGAACCAGAGCCTATCCCAGCAAGCAACAGGCACAAGGCAGGTCATACCCTGGACAGGATGCCAGTTTGTCACAGGGGAGACACAGACACACACATAAAGGGGCCAATTTTCCCAAAAGCCAGTTAACCTACTAGTATGTCTTTAGATTGAGGAAACTGGAGCACCCAGAGGAAAACCATGAGAACATGGGAAAAACAACATGAGGCATGTTATCTATTCGACAAGAGTGTTGCCAGAGTTCTAGGTTGATATCATCAGATCACATAAGCTATGCAAAGTTGGGCCTAGTCAGTACTGGGATGGGAAACATCTAAGAAAGTATCAGTTGTGGTTAAATGTAAAGTAAAATGGCTTCCCTCTGAACTGAATTTCCAAAACCAATACCCCACCTTATACTATCTGGTCTACCCTAACAATCCTTGTCAATTGTTCTCTTAAAACATTACAAAGCAATTTTTTCTTTGGTAAATCCCTGTGTGAAATACTCATGGAATACATCAGCCATATCCCTTTCATCTTCTATAAGATCTTGTATCCTGTATCTCTGAGACACTTTGCTTCATCCTTGACTGTTCTTTTGCTGTTGTAATACTGAAAAAGCTATTTGGATTTTAGCCTGCATTCCAATATTATTTTTTGTCTCTCGCCTGAATATCATTTTTTGCTTTTGCTTGTAATTTATTGTTTCCTTAATTGGATGCTGTTTTTTTAAGTCATAAAAATGATTAAATGATAAATCATTCTAGAAAGTTGATTTTTATTTTGCTCGAGCTTTTGATTTACATGAGATTAACCTATTTTGTGTATCAAGCACAATATCGTAAAACTGTTTCCATACATTGTTTACTGATTTCATATCTACAGTATCTTATCTATTCTATGTCTGTTAAATTCTCTCTCATTCCTTCATTGTCTGCTTTCCCGATATCTTAAACCTTTGTTCTGAGCTCTGCGTGTATATTTTCAAGAAATACTTCAAAGCATTCCCTGTTATGATAACAGGTCTCTATTGTTTTTCTCACATCCATTTTCATCAAACTATCTTGATTGTTTGGAAACATTTGCACAATACAGGCATTCCCAGTAGCTGTTCTGAAGGAAGCCGTTGATAGCCATGCCTACTATTTCAGTTTCAGCTGCTGACATCCCCGATGTCAATCTATGTGATGAAAATTAAAATACCCAATGATTAACATGTTTCTTCCTTTTTACACCCCCATTTCATTACATTCACCTGCATTATCGTACAAATATGATGATCTAGAACATATGCCTAACACTACGAAGGCCTTTGAATGTTTTCATAGCTATATAGATTACAAGATCCCTGAATCATTTAGGTTACGTTCCTGTGCCTGACTACTCATTTTGACATATAGTGCTACATCTTCCAACTGTCCTGTCTCTTTGGAATGTTCCATCTTGTACTTACCATTTTAACTGGTAAATAGGTGCTCCTCTCCATATGTACACCATCCATAAAAAATGTAACATGCAGCAGATCTGTCCTCCCCCAGCTCTGTAAGATAGATTTTTGGCTGTAGGTAACCCTTCTAGAAAAGATTTAAATGGTTAGACTGCATATTATAACTGGTTGTAGATGGTTGTTCATTTTCAAATTTGACATATTAAACATAAAAAAGTGCATTATTAACAGTTTATGTATTTTTATATGTTTGGGTTTCAGTACTGAAAAACCTTTCATTAAAACAACATTAAATTATTAAGAATAATAAGGAACACCAATGAATCATTAATTAATCTTCAGAATGTTTTCCACGGATATGAGAGATCATATATAATCTGCTTTTCAGCGAGTCGTACATTTATTAAACAGATTTTGTTTGTAGCCCTAGATTAAATAATAGGAAGTGGAGATTTATAAACAGGTAGCAAGATTAAGAGGCTGAAAACATTTACCAACCAGGTGGCACTCCACCTGGTAACCAGTGGTGGGATGTTTTGTTTTCTTTAACTCCACCTGTATTGCAACATTCTATGATTGTTAAAACTGCCTTTTGACATTCAAATCCTAAAAGCCTATTCTGCACCAAGTGTATTTCACAATGGAGGTGTTTTCATTGACTGTCACCCCTTGTCTTGAGTTAGAGGTTCAAGTAGTAACAGGCCACATAATGAGAAACTTGATAGGCAACCTGGTAAATATATTTAATAGTAAACCTGACTTGTGGATAGTTTGAGGAATTGGATTGCACCTGAATAAGACCTAAAGGTAAGCAAAGTTCAAGTACATTGTATCCAGAAAAACAGGTTGTTCCCCAACTCTGTGCTGGAAACAGAAAGGAGGTATAAAAGTGCCTTAAAAGGCTATAATTGCTAACTGAAAACATTTGTAAGCAATTAAAAAAACAGAACACCACCACTCTTAAGGTCGATTCTTGGTGAGAGTTCAGTAGGGGACCATATGATTAGAAACCAGTCTCAAGAATCGCCTCAACTCACCCTGTTTTGGGTCTTGTCTAAGAAACCTTGTAACACCTTTAGAATTTTTTACTGCGGAACTGCAATACATGGGCCAAGCAATACAGTATGATAAAGTTGCCATTGCTGGAATAAACCAAAGTACTAAATAGACTTTTTTAATGACACACAGAAAAGCCTGTTCTCTTAACCAACTAATTGACTTAAATGCATATTCTTTATCTGTTTAGCTCTTAAATTCAAAAACACATAAATTGAAAGCCCAAAGCTGAATCAAAAAGAAATTTGGAAAGAATCTCACCAACCCTCTTGACCTCTGGATATTTAAAGACTTGTGGTTAAAGGCATCATTATCTGACTATGGAGCCTTCTTCAGGTGTGGAGAAGAAGGCTCCACGGCCGAAACGTTGTGTTCTCTTTCTTCTTTTTTTCAGCATGGAATAAACCTATTACTTGTTCCTTTGCAGCCTACGCATGCTGACGCAGCTACCCACCTGAACTATTATCTGACTATACTGTATACAGCATGTATCATGTCCCTCAGCAGTTCTAAACTAATGTGTAAAATTCCTCCAGGTTAATAAAACTGATCCAATGGGGGTAATATTGATCAGGCAAATATTTCACACAAAATAATTTCCTAAAAAATCCACTAATCTTATTTATAAACTTTTGGTATTACATAGCACACTACGTTTGTATAAGATTTCACAATTTCAAAAAAGATATCCAATGAATCCAAAAAATGCAAGAGCCAAGTTTCATTTCTGAATAGACAAAATAGTGCTTTATTAATAATTTATTTCTTTTATACATTTTTAAGATTATATATCCTGCATCATACAGCAGGTCGATGAAAGTGAAGGGCACAGACTCATTCCCCCTTTGCCAGCTCCTCAGGTTTACCCGAAACTAATTCCAATTTTTTGTCTCCTTTTAACTAAACTTTGCATTTTTCAATACAATATAACATCCCTGAAGAGGAAAACAGAGGTAATACCTCTCAATGATCCAGGTTCTGTTGCAAAACTGCAATTAGATCCTTCTACAGAAATGCACAATACAAGCTTTAACCCTCTGAGGTCCCAATAAATATAAAAACTGGGGTATATGTATTAATCCCCAATGGATGCCCTAGATCTTATAAAGAACATATCTGAATTACATAAGCAGTAGCATGCACTCTCATTTGGACTCAGATCACCTTTATATACCGTAGGCTTCGTATGTTTATACACATTTTAAAAAATAACCAGAACAATACAAATTCATAATTTTAAACAGAATACTGAAGATGCATCATTCTATTGTAGATGTGTATACTCTTCACAATGAAGTAGTGGTGAAAAATTTACATAGATGATTTCTTTTCAAATTGAATGTGATCTGATGAGCATCATGGTGATTCCAATGAGGGCTAACACAGTAATTCTACTTTTATGTACATAACTTAGGCATGAAAACCAAGGTGATTCAGATTTCTGCGTAAGGTTGCAAAAGAAAGTCCTTTACATCAAACCCACACCTTTACCATCAGAAAGCAGTTAAATGTAATCCAAAATATATTATATATGTACTGTATATGCAGAATTAAAATCTTGAAAGCCTATGCAATTTGTTTTGGCATATTAAATGATTATATTGATCAATATTCTAGTTGCTTAAATGAAATGGAAAACAAAAATACATCGGTATTCACTGATTTTTAAAGGGCCTTTCTGACATACAAGGGCAGGGCTTTACTATTCATTCATAACAAAGACATATATACAGAATATATACACACATTTTCAACATTTCTCCAATAAAAAATGGAGAGCAAAAGCTTGTGCCTTTATTTTAGCAAAGTATTCAGTTCTCATTTCAGGCACGTCTTCACTGAAGACAAGAAAAAGAGCACCCAAGTGTACCAAGTTTGTAGGTGCCTGTGCTAATACCATTTCAAGTTCAACCAGCCACATTTCTTTGGAATTCTCAGCTTCCCAGTCTGCTGCACACATGCAACTGTGCACCTTTATCTTCTAGCCTTTGGGACAAGTAAAACTCTTTGAGTCCAAGAGAAGGAGAGAGAGAGAGCATAAGGTAGAACTCCCTTTCTGAAACAGCTGCTTCCGCACATCAGCCAGCCACGCCTTTCAGTAAGCATGCCCAGCAGCTGTTCATTTACCCCAGCTGTGGAAATCATGTCACGCATGACAGAAGAGAAAATTTCAGGAGCCGTCGTCTTCGGGTCACTGCTTTTCAGGTCTCACGTAGACTCCAGGGGGTCGAGTTGGAAAACGTTGTGGTTGGTGGGAGTGGTGAAATACAGGGGTTGGGTTGTGATTCGGTTGTCACACGGGCTATTCAGCCCCAGAGTCCGCTCAAAGTCCAGCAGCTGACCCATGAAGTTGAAATTGGGGGAGATGTTAGATTTCTTCATTTTGACTATGTCGTATGCATCATTCATGGACAGGTTGAGTTTCTGCATCAGGTACGCCACAGTCACTGTGACCGACCTACTTATCCCAGCGAGACAGTGGACTAAAACTCCACACTTCTTGCCACGAGCCTCATCTGGAACATAAAAAAACAACAATTAAGTCTAATGTTTAGCAGAACTATAAAGAAAATATGAATGGACGCAGCACTAAGCCTCTTGTATGCTTGAATGAGGAAGATTAGTGTTTATTTGTGCTGTAAAAGGATGACTAAAAGCAAAACAAAAGACCTTTTGATATTTGAAAATGTATCCTTTCAGTCTATTAAACTACTGCATGAAAAACTCAATAGCTGGTCTGAGAAAAGGTTTCTCCTTGTATTAAAACAATTACTGTAGTCGCTCTCAAATTCCAGTAAAAGCCTCAGTCAACACATTCCGAAGTGTTTGAACATGGATAAAGAAAAAATCTTAACCCGGCATTGTCTCAGACTTGAAAAAACTAATTTTGAAGGTCTATTAAATTATTCTTCCAACTGCTATGTCTTTGACAAAGGAAACATTCATGCATTTAAACAGAGTAAGGGGAAAGTCATGGGGGCAGCCCATTAACAGGAACAGGATGTAAACATACCCTGAAAATGGTCTTCTTTGTGAAAGGAAACACATTACAATGCCCTAGATTAGTTTCTCTGCTGCTTCCAGGAAGAATTCCTTCCTGCTGGGATCAAATTACTGGCTCCCCCCTCCAGCTTCAATATAACCCTTTGTATTATAATTACATTAACCTTGGATTAGGACTCTAATAAGAGTGAAAGATGTCACAACAAGCAGCAACACCATTATTTAATTCAAATTGAACTTTATGAAGTGGTCCGTCTAATCCCAGTAACATCACTTTCCAATAAAACAAAATCAACCGCAATACGAAGCTTTGATTTTTCAATTACAGAAAACTTTATATTTAAAATATTAAAGATATTTCGTATTTATGTTCATACATTTCAGAATGCGTTGGGAGGCTTTACTGTCCCGGGTAATAACTTAATACCATTTCCTTATTCATCATATTGATCTGATGAGGTTTTTCACCCCCCGACATTAATTTCTCTGCTTGCATTCCCTCGTATTTTTTTCCACAACTTTTAAATGACGCAAAGAATGAAGAACAGTTGTTTAACAACTTGTCATTTTCTGCACTCAACTTAAAATAACTCCATAAATTCAAATAAGAATGTGCTTACCAATAAAGCTTATGGCTTCGGGGAAGAATTGAGAGAGATTCTGGCTCCAGTGGTCAGAGATTGGTATCTGTTTGTACTTGAACTCTCCGGCGTTCTCAAACAGGTTGGGAAGATTTGGGGTCACGTTCAGTATATATTTAATGCCGTATTCTTCCAGGATGTCCAAATTTGTGGAGTCTTTCGCACACCCCAGGTAAAGGTGAGGCAAGATTTCCACGGGGAAGGAGGGCTGGGTGTTGGATAAGGGACTGCCGTCAGATTCGGTTGCGCTGTGGGGGTCGCGATCGATGTCGGACTCGATGTCTGAAGAATCCGAGCTGATTCGCAGCCCTCCTAGCCCGAGCACCGGAGCGGTAGGGGAACTAGTAGTGGAAGAGCTGTCCAGATTGGTCTCGCACAGGGCAGGGAATTCGGCTTGAAATTTACTAAAGCCGCCTGTAAAAAAAAATCACATTTTACAATTATAAAACAAGCCCAAATATATCAGTATAGATGTACACACGCAAGAAATTAAAATATATAGTAAGATATTCATACCAGAATAATTGTATATAGAATATTCACTTCATGTTGCAATTTGCTACATAAATCAGAAAAACACAGCGGCTCAGGTAGACCTTCACATAAGTAAACATTTTTGTTTTACAAATACACAGCACGTTACTGTAGGCTATGGGTATACATATGACATCCTAAATTATTTCCCAAATTGAGATTTTGATTCAGATAACTAGCTAGTGGTTATTGTATGATAGGTAACAACACCATCACAAAAATTGAATGGGCTAAATTGATCATCCTAAACACATTTTATATTGGACACAAACGTTTGAACTACTGGTCTGTGGCATTTCTAGCTTGCAGTTAATAAATACACGTTTCAAGGTTCAATAAGAACATTACATTATGATAAGTAAATATTTACCTTCCAAGTAAAAAGCCCTGTATCCTTCATCTTTCATTCTCCTCAACAGCAAGCCCAACACCGAACCTCCGTCGACATTTTCGTTCCAGTCCCTGCTGTACTCGTCGTAAAGCACGATCGTGTCCGTCTTGCATCTCCGGGCGAATTTCTCCTTGTCCTCCCCGTTTGCCAGCAGCGATTTGATAGGCAGGTTGCCCTTTTTGAGCCGCCTGAGCATGAGACTTGGTATGGCCACATTGATGGCCGTCTCGACATGCGAGGACTCGTAAAGCTCTTGGGCTCGACAGTCCATTACCAGCAAGCTATCGCTTCTCGTCTGGAGCTGCTCTTTCAACCAACCCACGGTCTTACTGATCGCCATTGCCGAATCGAAATGAACGGTTTTCAACTTATCTAGCATTAGTAAAAAAAAAATGTTTCCGAAAGAGCAGGGAGGAAAATACAATTGCACAATAGAAAAGATGCGAGCACCTTAACTGGTAGCACTAGGGCATTGAGGAAATAACCGCACACACAAAAAATAAATCAATTTCGAACAATTTCGCTAATGAAGCAATATTTTTTTCACACCCTTGGTTGTCCTTTGGGCATGCTAAACTGAAAAGGTTGGTTCTGATATTAATTTGCAGATGACCTACACCAGTCCTCATTCATAGGATTCTGCAGAGCGTGCCTGTGCATTTATCAATGAATCACTGAATGCATTAGCTACTATGGCAGAGAGTATACGCCGCTTACTGTTCTGTCCTCCCGTTGCACAAGTTTTCAGCCTTCGCTCTTGTAGTACAAAAAAAATAAGAATGAAAATCCGAAGCAGAAGTCGTTTGGTTTTTTATATCGTTACCTTCGTTAATTTATACCACCCTATTACGTTCTGAAGTCTTGACCTGCTTTGTCGAGGCTCACACATTAAATATACGTCCTTTCCTTATGCGGGCAGGCTGATCCTTTTCTGTACGCCCGCAGCCGCGGCAAGCTCTTGAATGGATACAACCACAGAGCGTTTCAATGGATACATTCTGTAGACCAGCCAATAAGAGCGCACCAAGAGAGGGTTGTCTTGGAAACGAGGCCGGATGGAACAGACTGTGTTGATGAATTGTTAATAAGTTTGTCATTCACAAAAACGGAAAGGAATTTCCGCTCCGGATCAGCCGAGTGCAAACAAACAGCAAAAGCGGAGCTTGTGCAAGGAAAGGCGGGAGGAGGGTGTTTTTTTTTTGGTGGGGGATCCTTCCTTGTTCTCATGTTTCCTTCTGGTTAAATACACAGTGACATTGCACTCTGTTTAGATAGACGGTTACACTACTGCGCTGCAGTCCGGCAATGCAAACACTTTGACCCGTGTGCATACAAAAACTATTATATTTAGTACAAAGTCAAAGTTGCCGTTCATAAGACTAATAATTAAACTTGTTTACAACGAAAAACGTGTATATTGTGGTGAGAACGGGGAACTGTATTTTCGTGTATAAAAACTAGTACTTCCGTAATCAGCCTACGATAATACATTCTCGTATATTTTTCTGAATTCAACTCTTCCAAAATTCATACTTTAATTCGAGGACTAGAGAAATAACGATATATCTAAGTCTATTAAATACAATGTGTTTTAAACAGCTCTCTTTTTTACTGTTTTGTTTCCCAAATTGTCTAAAATCTTATTTTCAGCTTCCCAACGAAGCGCGTATTTAAATACTGTATATATAATTGCCTAATTAAATGTAGGGTTAATCGCTTCTTAATCCCTGGTATTCTTATAATCATTCTAAAATACAATGTCTTCATTTTAAATAGCAAAGCATTCAAGGACGTCGCAGTTACGAGAAACAGGTTTGTATTATAGGATTATAGGCATAAGATTCATGAAACAACAAAGGCTAACAAATAAACCAAATATATAAAATTAATTTCAAAGTGGTTATTTTTTACCTAGAATGTATTTTTTCCCAACAAAACAACCATTCGATCACCTTAGGCCCACTTAGCGTATATTAATCTGCACATCTGAACCTGAACAACTATTTTTTATTAAATTCAGTTTGAAACCTTATTACAAAATAAAGGGGCATAGATTAAACAATTGGTATGCATATTGTTTAATTTGCAACAGACTGTAATTCCTATGATTAATTTACTTGTGTGTTTCTGTTCTCTGAAGCTCATTGAATTAAAAAAATAGGCTGTAACTTGTATAAGGTCAAAGTGCTATAGCACTAGGTAGTGAACACATGGAGCAGAAGGATTTTGATGTTTGTTTTTAAATACACAAAAATGGACTTGTTTGTGAATTAAATACGATGCAGTGTAACTGCTTGTTGTTGTACTGTTAAATATTATGTTTTGGTTATTCCAATTCACAATAAAGTGAGTGCCAATTTGTGAAGCACTGTCGAGCACCATGTCTCACAGGGTGCTTCTCCCGAGATAAGTGATGGGTCAAAATACAGCTGATAACTGAAGAACATTGAGACTTCTTTTTTAGACTGGTATAATACATTTCGGTATTACAGCACTTTGCTGGGAAGAGAATACCCGTTCAAGCAGCTGCAGTCTTTTCGTTTATTCTCTAACTCCGTACTTTTTATTTCTTGAGGGGTCAGCGGCTGCTGTTTGTGAGCAATCCTCGATTTGAACATTTTGGAATGTTACTCTTCCCCACTACTTGTTCCCTCTCTATAGCCACATATCTTGGGGCAAATTAAGGCTGCAGGTGTCAAGAAAGGCTATTAATAGTAGACCTTTATACAGTAGCTTATCCACATTTCGTGAACTGTTTAACTTTGAATAAACGTATTTTACACAGAAAGAAAAACGGATATGGAAACGCACAACACTGATGTACTGTAAGTAGGTAATACCCGGCTTTACACTCTAAAAATCGAATTACAACACAAATGTTCACCTAATTAGCCAGTGTCCTCTTTTGACACTGTTGAATTTTATCATTCTTTTAAAAGCCCTTTTCGGCGTTTAACAAAAGAACCTCTAAAACCATTCTAACATCCCTTCAGACTGGTAGGTGCTGCAGAGCAGGCGTGGGTAGTACAGAGATTTCTATCATTCTTAGCAGTATATTGTTACACATTACTAGGTGGGAAATGGAATCAGTTTGATCATCTACTATACAGTGCAGCGTGGGCAGTAGGCAATAGCAACAAGGCAGATAGTTACTATTTTTGTCTCTCCTCCATGCACGACACGCTCTAGGGCAGACTCGAGGACTACAGTCTGTGGGGGTGGCGTTTTGCTGGCTATATGTGAGATAATAGTCACCCCCCCCCCCACGCAAAAGTTAAAGCATACACATGGGCTACTCTTAATTCCTCTAGAAGCATGTCGACACAGAGGTGACAATAACATGATCTGATTCGCGTGTGCGCTTCTGTGTTCTGTGATCGTGCGTGTGTCGGTGGGTGCGGGGCCGAGGGGTGGGCATGTTGATGATGCACAATTTTGCAAGGACTGAAACGCTCAGATACAGGATACACAAAGCACCGATTGATGACAAATTAGACTGTACTCAGACTGTCATAAGGGCAATAGCACATACAGAGGTAGTTAACTGTCGCTGGCCTTTTATAAACATTAAGCTGATATCGCATAGGAGGGAAAGGATGAAGAAGCTAACAAAGATTAAAATATCACATTTGATCCCTTGAAAGCAGGGCAATCAGAATATTTGTTTCCAAAGACGACTGCAATGGTATAGATAGTGCTTTTGATGTGAAAACAAAATATAGTGATTTACAATAAAACAGTTAAACGGTGCTTTAAACAAGATTTAAATATACCAACAGACCTACAGGATCTAAGGTAAGACAAAAGAGAATTCCAGAGCCTAGGGGCAGGAGACCAGAAAAGCAGTCTCCAAGGTTTCACCTTTTCCTGTTGAGGAAAAAAACTCCAGCAAATAACTTGGAGGGATATTAAGAGGTAGTAAGTCACTAATGTACTCTGGAGCTAATCAATTCAAGGCCTTAAGGGTAAGCAAGATTATCTCATACGTTACTCTTAATTGGACAAGAAAGCAATGCAAGAAAGCTGAAGCAGAAGTACAATTTAGAAAAACTGTTAGCTTCATGTTAAAACCCAGGTAAACACATTTTTAGTCAGTTGCAATATTCTATTGCTTATAGCACAGATACTTCAGCAATCTATAGCTGAATTAATTCATTTTATATTATGTCACACTAGAACCCACCGACATTTGACAAACACAAATCTACATCCAATCTACAATTGATCTGGATTCAGTAAAACCGTTCAATAGAAACTGAACTACTGGCTATTTTTATTGTATCATGTTACACACAGTACATAAATGTATGTAACTTTTTTAACTATGAAAATTCCAAAAACTTTGTTGTTCTATAAAGACATTGGAAATTTAAAATCTAATGGTGCTAAGATTACCCACTCCAGTTGTGTATGATTAATAAGGGAAAATTTCCAACATTAAATCCATTGCTAAATATTTTGTGGCAATCTAAAAAAATGTTTAAAGTTCCATAGTTTCATCTCATGTCAATTTGCCCATTCCTTTTATGTAGTTTGTTTTACTCATTTAATTTGTTGTGATTCACATGTGTTTTCAAAATTAGTGATGTTACGGTGTAACAATGTCAGTAGTGAAACCAGCTGTATGTTGAATCACAGTAAATCACAGGGGACTGTTTTTGGGATTTGGACTTTCTCTACTCTAAATTCTGGTGCTTTGCATAAAAGGCAGTGGATCTGAAATGCACTGCTTACTTTTATACAAAGCTATACATTCACTAAACCTCACCCTTATATATTATCCAGGAGTGGGCAGATATCTGAGAACTAATGTTTAATATACAGAACATAGTGCCATTTCATGTAGTTATGTTTTAAATACAAAACAGAGGATCCTCTACATAAAGGAACTACAGATGTGTTAATCCATATTTTACTTTAAAATTATGTTAATTCAACATTTTACAAAATCTTTTTTTCCTCAGCAGGAGGGAAAGGACAAAAAAGCTTTGTTCTAAATTGCAGTATACAGTAGATTTAACAATTGGTAGCCAGTTTACAGTGTTGACACTACACAGCACCCCAGGAAAAGTGGGGAAATGGAATATTATTCCACCAGCTGAATTAAGTTGAAATTTTAGTTTTTCCTACTTCCTGCTTCCTATAGTACAGGATCGTAAGGTATCATACTGGGGCATTGGATTGGATGTTCTTGTCCAGAGGAAAGGGTGCTAACTACTGCTTCACCAACATCACATACATTAGCAGCCTGGTTTTCTTTAGTGGTGGCTCATCCTAGTACAAGCCATGCCCATCCTTGCTTAGTTTCTGAGATCTGAATAGATCAAGATATAAGATGATAATGTTCTTCTATACAAACATGGGGAATTTGTTAAAATTGTACATGGCATTAGAAAAATTTCTTATAGAGTATTGTCTTAAAAATTCATGTTTGCTCTGGGAATGGCTCAAGGGGATTGGGCTTGAAGGGATGTCCTATACTTAAACCCAAGTTCAAGGAACTTTATCTTCAGCAGAGGAAAATACTAAGGGACAATTTATCAGAGGTTTGGGAGGGATGTGATAAAGAGATCTGGTAGGTCTTTCAAGTAAAATCTTTAGGATCAACAGAAGAGAGAATACAATTGTAAATTAAGAATAAGTAAAAGAAAAGACTGAGAACAGCAGATACTTTTCTAAATAAAGAGTATTTAGCATCTGAAACACGCTTTCCAGCCATTAGATATTATGGGATGCTTTAAGAATTGGTTGAATGCATGAGATCAAATAACCATCAGCAACCAAAAGGGCCTAGTAACCCTCTCTATTTTTTCCTGAACTCATCTTTTTTTTAAAGTTCATTCTTACTCTACAGTCATAACATCTGTGGCCCTGATAACCCCTGAAGGGAGGTGGAACATTACAATAAGAGAAATACACTTGGCCAAAATTAGAGTTTAATTAGGTCAGAAAACCCTCCAGTGACAGTCATCGTATGTGACACAGTTAAAGAGGGCACTAAAGAACTTTTAATCGTTTTTCTTCAATCTCATTCCATAGAATTTGAAACTAAGTAAAAAATGCATGAATGTAGTATTGTATGTACTGTAAACAGGTGAGAAGGCACCCTGATATGAGCCATCCATGCTGTGATCAGTCTGGAAGGGAGAAAGCATGGTTAGTTTACTGTTAAGTTGAAGTAAAACGCTGATCATAAGTATGAATTTATGAAAGTATGAAGTATGACTTATGAATCATAAGTTGAGTTAACTCTTTTGTAGTGTGGTTACGTGGTTGAAGGGTAGCAGCATGAGCCCAAGTTCTGGACTGGAGAGTCAAGGGTTTAAATCTCAGGCTGGATGCTACTGTTCTGTTAAGCTTTACTCACATTGCTACAGTTGATGCCCTTCTGTATAAAATGGGTCACAAGGAAATCATCGTAAATGACAACTTGTTATCCACTAATTTATCCAGCAAGTTAATTTGAATTCTGGGATTCAATGATGCATTTGAATATATTCTAAGAACATTTTAAGAGATACTGTCTCTGAAACACTAACCTGAATACCTTTTGTAGCACTGTACATGTGTCTCACATAGTAGGCAGCTGTTCTAAGATTCTAATTCTGAACACTAGAGAAAAAGTTGGCTTTTAATGTTAACATCTTAATAATGTAAACAACACTTTTACTGATTATATCTCTGAGTATATTTTATCACAGTGATTCCAAATTCTTGTATTCACTTGTCTGCTAGTATAGATGGATATGAATTTATGAAAGATTTCCAAGAATCTGAACCATTTCATAGACCTTAGCTCGAAATATTTCTGGCTACAAAGAATAATATTAATAATATTTCAAATCTTTGTAAAATGTCATTTGAAGCCTCTTTATAATATATATTGAGGGCATCTTTGTACTAGTTTACAAAATGTAACCAAAGGCATAATGGTTGGATAGTGAATTTCTTTTCTATGTTGAACTTAAATTCAGCCTGTACCTATCAAGGCTGCTGAAACATGGAACAAAAAACATTCACAAAATGACTGTTCCGAAGTTAAAAAAAAAAAACAGCTGTTGTGCATCCCACAATTATCGTACTCGGTTACTCCGCAATATAAATAATCAAAATAATAATAAAACTTTTACAGCAGCAGGTACAGAACAGCTGGCAGTGAATTATTTTTTTACAGAACAGGACAGAACATGCAAATCTGAAAATGCTTCAAAAATGAATGAAAAACAAGGAAGGGAAATTGTTGCAAGTATTGTTGTTTTCAGGTAAAAAATACACCTAAAGTGAGATTATCATACAGTATGTGTTGAACAGTTTTTTTTTGCTTTAGTAATAATGTTGATATTTAACATGAGGCACAAATGGCTGATTTACCCCACTGTCTCTAATAGTTGCAGAGCATTGTCTCTCAGCGCTATGAACTGAAAGATTAATCTCAGGCACCTGTTTGACTGGAAGGTACAATTGCGTTGTTCTCTTAACAGATGACAAGAAAAGTTGAAGTAATCAAATGACTTAATTGTGTTTATTCAGCTGCTCTGCCAGCACTTCCCAAGGAGGGATAAATAATGGGATTTGCAGACCTACTTCTCCAGATCAAAGTGCGGGATCAGAATAATCCAATTTTTATTCTAGTTTGGAAATCACTGTAGATTTGGATGTCATTAAAAATGTGAAAGAGAAGGTATTACAATAGTCTACCAACATACTCATGTCCTTAATGAAGCCTCAGAATTTTCCAACATTTATTAATTAAAATGTGGTAAATATATATAAACATACAAATAGCATAACTCATAAAAATTAGTACATATATTTTTAAATGGATAATTCAGATGTATTCAATTATTGTGAAATGTCAACACCCTTTAGTCATATGGTAGTTTAAAAAAAGGAAAATACTTGTTAATATGTTCTCCTGAGGAAACTGAGAGAATTTAAAAATATAAGGTAAAAATTAGCAGTTGCAACAACTCTAGTGATAGTTACAATGTAATCCATCAACGGCGATGGCTGTCATGAAAAATTAAAGAATAATGAAATGTTTGTTACTTGATTAGGAAACGTTTTCCTAAATGTGAAGTCAGAAAAGTGGCTGATGAAGATTCAATTGTATATTTTGTTTGTTGATAAAAATAAACAAAAATAATTTAAAAAAATGAAAATGGTTTGGAAGGATAACTTACACCAAAGCACAACAACAGTGAATCTTCCTTAAACAAACTGGCATCCCCAGGTTCAATTTCTCCAAGACTATCATTTGAAAGTGAATTTGTGAATATAGGACATATGGCATAATTCATTGCCATCATAAAATCATAAGACATTAATTTCCAACACCTCAACTGGCAGCATCAAATGTGACCATTTAGTGTGACTGAATGAAGCACAACTGAACTGAACTGGCACCATGGGTATGCGTAGAGCAAAAGAAGTGAAACCCTTTTATAAAATATAGACATTTATATCATTGCCTTAGGATTGGTTTGCCTTCTTTCATCTTGGTGTCCTTGTTAGAACGAGGGAACAGATGTTTCACAAAATTTACTAGGATATTTTTGGTAAAAACTGATGCCTTCTGCCCTAATCCCAAGCCTCTGTTGCCAGCTTAAAGTGTCACCGAATCTGTCACAACTTAATAATATTATTCCTTATTATGTGTACTCAATATATACAAGCATACATCACACTCAATAACTGAAAAGGGGCCAAGACCACACAAAGCAGTGTGATTATTTCTCCTGCTGCTGGCAGAATACTTCTGGTCTGAGCTGAAAAAAGCTGATTACAAGCACAGTTTGCAATACCTGAAAAAACTGGTGAGATTCTGAATTGAGGACTAGTCAAATATTTCTGATGAGTAGTTTAAGAACGTATTAAGAGACTACAGGAAGTGCATCCTCAGGATTATACATTTTCTAGGATAGAAAGCTGTTACATAAACTGCATGAGGACATATGTTATGCTACTGGAATGGTGTCAGATCACAATGATGCTGCAGGAAGGCACCAAGTGACATCCTGGGGCTTAATTATTTGAACACTATCCTGTCAGGTTGCCATCAATCATTATTAGTAGAGCTCTGTAGAGTCCACTAGACATTCCTTAACAGACCATCTCACTTGGATCTACCCATTGATTTAGTGAGGTGTTGTGACTTGTGGACTCCCAGATAGTTTCCTATCATTGATGAACTGTGTTTAGCTTTAACATCTTGTCAGGTTAGAAAACGTTGACTGTGAACACTTCAAAAGGCAAGTGCCATTGTGCTGACTTAGCCCAGTCTCCAGAATACAGATGGCACAAAGGTGTTGCTCTCTTTATAAAACACCCCTATTGCTTTCATTCCAAACTTTAACCAAGCTTGGCATTCAGGAACTTATGTCATGTCATTGTCCATGCCTATTCAACTCACTCTCTAATAATGTGCAATGCTTATGCAACAGTGAAAGCCACTCCAGAGTGCCGCAGTCAGTCGTGCACAACAAGTTGATCAAAAGTACATTACATTGATTTAAAAAAATATTTAATCAATATCCAAAATCCACATAGTTTATCTTTCTAAAAACATATATGAAATGCAGATCTTTTCCATTTGCAGAAAAAACAAATACTGCTGGTTTACATTTAGACAAAACTCTGTGGGGGACATTTGTTACAGAGGAACTGTAGACAAGTTTACAGTTTTGTATCCACATCTTAGCAGGAAGTTACAGCACGTCCTACTGCGCTAACAGTAGGGGTGCATTTAGAACTATTTTCTATGTGCAATTGGATTGGTGTCAATGGAAATCTCACCAGGGAGAGCATTAGGACATTTTCAAGCTGTATGGTATTCTAAGTCAAAAGCTGGTTTGTAAATCTATACATCTAAGGAGTGGTAATGATTTTTAAAAGTGATTAGTTCAATTGTTCACAACATTCTCTTTGGTGGTAGCACAAACACATGCCTTACACTCTCAAGGAAATTGACTGTTTTATATCTTGAGCCCAGCAGGCTCTTTATTATCCAAGGGTGCCTGGTTTTGATTTGGAAAACTGTGCCTTGGGCCCTTTGATAGACAAAAAATCAAAAGCAATTTGTGCATAAACATTTCTTTATTTTCAGTGCAGACATGTGGCAGTTAAACAGTGTCACATGAATGGGTGCAAATTCAGTAGAAACTTTGAACACAATCTTTTTTATCACATTTCACATTGTGCCTGCCCCTGTTCACATGCACACACTACAGGAAAGACACAAGACTAAAGTAAAAGCAAAATGGAAGACATTTGCTTTAAGTATTTTTGTTTTGCAAGAGGAATCTTTGTGCCCAAGCTAACTTTCATTCACACACACAAGCAACACCTTTACAAAATTACTGCTATTCATACATGCATATAATTTGACAGTTCATCCCATCACTAATCCCACTGTTAATCACTGATACCCACTTAATCCCACCGTTACTCTTATTGAGTCTTACAAATGCAGATCTGGGTTTTGTTTTGAGTTTGAGCTACTTCCCTATGTCTGCACATTTCAGGGAAATGTTCTGCTGTTTCCACTCCAGACTAGTAACCTGCTTTCCTGTGCTGTTGGGCGGAGCTCATTCTGTAAGCGGTGCCTGGCTATGACCCTTTGTCTGTGATCTTTCAAGACAATCGTGGCTCCACTTTTATCAGCAGACCCAATCATTCTGTCTCTGCAGTTTGTCAAGCCCATTATTATACTGTTATTTCTTGGTGGGAGTCTGGTTAGGAAACTTTGCTCCTCACTCTTTCTGTAGGGTTCAGAGGTCAGCTGTGTTTTGTTTGCTAACTTGTTGCTTCCTTTCCTGCTGTTGTGGCTGGTAAGTATAACTTTCTTTGAGATGAGTATTGTTTCTTTCTCTCCCCAAATTTGACTTGTTTCCACAATATTTAGCACCTTTCATTGAAGAAAGATGTCAGTCATGAGACATTTCCTTTCAGCTGATAACATGTATGATTTATTGAAATCAGTTCTTGACTTAATTAAGCTCTGCTACTACTTTTTCCAGTTCTATTACCATTCTGTTTTTTATTTAATTATCAAAACCTTCGGGGCTGAAGCTGTCAAAGAATAGGGAAGTGCAGGCCTAATATTTTAATAATAAATACATCTTAATAGTTAATACATACAGTATAATACACATATAAATATAATATATAAATAATTTATGAGATGCACTTTGACTTGGTTGGTCAAGATAGTGTGCAATGGTATTGAAAGAAAATTTTGAATCTCCAAAACAAAACTTGCTGTTCTTTTTCCAAAATAAGTTTTTTTTTTGTGGTCAGCTTACCCTAAGAAACCTGTATTTGTCAATATTATTGTAATAACACTGTTGTGGCATCAAGCTTTAATTTTGTGAATTAAGGACTCCCTACAGAGATTGTACCAACGGCAGCATGATTATGCTACTTGATTAGAGAGCAGAAAGTGCTTATTATTCCAGGTTGGCCATTTTCGTGGCTCTGTGGAACTTCTGTTCTTGTAAAATGAAAACAGGAAGAGACACACCAGAGGACGCCAGTGAATATCCCTGAACAACTTTTGTAAACAAATGAGAAAAAAAATCCCATAACAAGTTGAAGTGTGGAATGGGCTAGAAATTAGGAAAACAGGAAGCCTGTACTACGTATTGGAAAAGATCTGAAAAACTAAGGCCTTGGTTCAGTTCTGAACACTTAGGAGGCACAACAAGGGGGACACAGTAGATATAACTTGTTAATCTTCATTTTAACTGTGTATATTAAAGAGGTTACACTGATAGAAACAAGTTCTGTACATTTATTTCTTGTTAAACAAAAGACACATAACCCTACAATGTTTCCACTCACTGTAAGACTTCTTGGCATTTGGTTACACAGATAATCTGGGTATTTCTGAAGATAGCTGAGTGTTTATCCAACCCATGACTTACCTGTATCATTACAACCCTTTATCACCTGTACTCATGAGTGTCAATTTTCAACTCTTAATTAACATACTGATTTGCAAGGAAATACTTCCTTCAAATAAGGCACAGAGCATACAGGATACACCAATAAGTTGTGTTAGTAATATTAGTTATTTGATCACAAGAATCAACAACCATCTGACAATTTAAGTGATATTTAATTTTTGTCTCCAAAGGGCTCATAAATACTGAAATAGGTTTGGAATTTATCAGCAAAAAGCCAGAATCTGTATTGCAAATGACAAATATCCATAATCTAATGAAAGCAGAATAATGGTGTCTGTCAGCTGCACTATTTTTTAATGCATTAAATTAATTCTTAGAACTCTTAAGAAAACTTGCATAAATTGTATATGAAGTTTATATTTGAAGTGGCATCTCGGATTAATATTTTGGCGAAAAACAACTTAGTGAAGTTTTATTCACCTTATTCAAATACATGTTAAACCCTAAATTCTGTCCATTCACATTATACTGAAGGAATACAATATGTGTAGGAAACATTCCAAGATATCACCAAGAACTTTTAAAAGATTCATAAGAATTGTTCAAAACTCATTAGTTTCAAGAACTTATCTTCCTTCTTATAAACTGCATGAAAACTAAATAAAAACAAAGCTAAACAAATACTGAAAATGCTAGAACTGCACCATTGCAGCTGTTAATAAAGATTTTATTAGAGGTTTTTAAAGAACAGACATCATGAAAAGAAATTAATGCTAAAATTCTAAACGATATATAAAATTGTAGAAATATATGCCTTTCAATGCTGGGGTGAATCATCAGGCTTTTTCTGGAGACCTCCTTATTAACTATGGAAATCCTTGATTATCAAAGACTTAATGTGGAGATGAATGCTAGGGTGAGAGTCAGCACTACTGTCTCACAGCTGTTGGATCCAGAGATGAATTCTTGGACTGTGCCTTTTAAGTGGCATTTGCATATTCTCTCAGTATCTGGGTTTCCTCTCCGGCCCCTTTCATGCAAAGACATGCTGTTTAACTTGCATTTTTCCATTTGCAAGTGTATGATCTGGGATGGCTTGGTATGTTGTCCAGGATGTACTGTGGTCATGCCTTGCACCTTGTGCCTGTTTGGTTTGACATTTAAAACCTCTTAACCCATGATCAAAACACTCTGCAGCTGGTTAAAAATGAGTTTCTACACAAACATTTAACTTTATTTTCAATATTTCAGTTAAACTTAAAAATAACACTTTTTGTTTGTGCATTGCAGATTTCAAGAGAGCCCTTTTCGCAAGCAACATACACATGTCAAGCTCATTTAAACATGGATTGTGTTACCTTTGTTATATTATTTAGAACAGAGGTTCCCAACCTATTACAGCTTGTGGCCCATGTGACCATCCATAAAAACTTCCGCGGCCCATAGAAAGACCAGACCGTTCTCAACGTTTTGAAAAGGGCTAGGGCTATACCTCAGCAGTACCTAATCGACACCAATAATCAGAGAAAATATGCACATACAAGCTACAAACATGGCTCTACAAATACCTTTCATTGATTACAGAAGGAGTCCAGTCAGCACCTCACAAAAAAATATATAAATAAAAATTAAAAAATATTGAAAAAACTAAGGCACCAGTACAAGAGTAGCTTGTTTAGGAAGAGGCAAGAAAGCAATTCTATTCCTGGCTTGTAGGAGGCTAAGGAGATATAATGTCCTGGTAATGCTGAATGTGAGAGATCTGACTCTGAAGACATTAAAATGCATAGTACTAGAAAATATGCACATAAAGTTGTGGAAATCCAGGAAGTACTTATACTCCTCTTGAATGTGTTCTATGTAAAATAACACCATTTCCTGAAATAATATAATTATTCGTACATTTAAATAATGGGGCTGCATTCTCTAAAGGTGGATAGAGCAAGTTCCCTTCTGTATGTAAAGTGTTTTGGGATTCCTAGAGATGAAAAAAGCCGTACAGAAGCAAGCAGTTCTAATTCGTTATTAAACTATAGGTATAGGTTTAGCATAAGATACCAAAATATAATATACATAGATGTATACTCATGAAGCAAAGTCTTGAGTATTAACAGGAAGCCATTTTTACATTCTTTAAAGTATATAGGAAGTAATTTTGAGAATACAGTCTCTTTAAATGCATTTGAGATGTCTTAAAATAATCAGGATGTTGTTGGATTTGAGATGTCTTCAAATCCAGATACAACCGATATATTAGGTTGATTAAAGATATCTGCAGTTGATGAAATTATTAATAAATTGCAGCTGAAATGAATGATGCTGGTATTTCATAATACTGATAAAAAAAACTCTGGCTTTCTTAATAATGTTTGTAGAATAGTTTTTTTTAGAGACAAAATTCATAACAATTTCTGAATTTAATATTTCAAAAGAAAAAAAATACTATCAAAGCTTGTATTCAATTACATAGTAGTCTTCCCTTTTTTTAGTGCGATTCACAAAAGGGGGAACAGTATGAGTCTGAATTCCATAAAAAGATGTCATGACAAACAGAACTTAAGCAGTCCTCAAGTGGCTCTGAGTGGGACCATGACAAACATGGTGGTCATAACCAGACAAAAAGAGAATTCCTGACCTTTCCCTCCTCAATCACACAGAGATGGAGCCTGAAGTCGTGAGCAGTAATCAGAGCTCCTTTCACCCTTGTTTGGCACTTAATGCCTTATTCCAGTGCAAGTGAGGACAGACACATCAACACGATTCTAAAATGCTCCCAAGAAGATCACAGTGAGGAGTTTGGAGGCTGGGTACCACACAAAAGTAAGATGGTACCCTTTTGTTACAGCACATGATCTCAAATTTAAAAACTACTGCTGTCTCCATTCAAACCCTATACATTTGTAAACATGTACAAACATGTGAATGTGATTAGAAACCAGTCTAGGAATGAATGAAAGTAAAATACAATCCAAATAACAGAAATTAAACTCTGGAGAAAGTATTATTTAAGAGAGAATAAAGGGTAATGGCCTCGCAGAGAAAAAGCCACAGAAATTAAATGTAAAAAATGATCACCAGTTTTGGTTCTTCAGATAGAATCAAATTTTAAATCAGTCCCTACTCTCCTCCTCTACATGGAATGTACAGTATATGCAGGATGTGGGTGCTCCCTGCCAATTTTTGTTTTTCTGCCAGGACCTGTGATGAGATTTTGAATCTTCATCCAATAAACTTCCAAGGAGCACGGAGGTCTCGTGAAAGACACTATCCAAAAGGAGTTTAAGTCTAATGCCTCTTAATACTGAGTACTTAAGAGCAAAGAACTCTTAAAGTAATTACTTGCTCAGTAACTTATACATCCTTGTCATAGAATGCAATGTCGTTACATACCATTGAAGCGGTTTATAAATGTTTTAGGCTTTATGGGTTCTGTAGACGCACCTCCTTGCACCTGCACAACTCTCGTGCATTCACAATGATCTACTTGTTTCCTTATAGTTTGTCACCCCGCAGGTTATAGAGTAATACAAAACGCCAAAAATTGTGAAAAGAGTGACACCAAAGAGCACCTTTTTACAAAAGTTAATCAAAATGTCTTATATCCTAATATTCCATTGCGAAATGAGGTTGCTTCATTGTTCTTGGCCTGTGCAGTCCTACATGTGACTGAAAGCAAATGAAATGCATGAAGCACCATGATGCACTCTTAAATGAAAAAATGCTTTATAGACATGACTCTGCAAAGCCAGCAACACAAGTGAAAAGAATCAAAGTGCTAGATAAGAAGTAATCCTCAGGAAAAATTTTAATGAAACATTAACAATTAAATACCTGTATACCAGAATGGTGCATCTATCAACCATCTTGTTGTTTTTACTGTCCATTGTTTCTTAATTTTAATGGTTTATTTGTCAGAATGTTAGGGACTGAAAAAAAGCTTAATCTTAGTTCACTTTTTCTCCAGTTATGAAGCAGCTGAAAGAATGTTGACTTTCCTGAACTAGTTATAATGGCTGTTCAGTTAATGTAACAGAAAGTGCAGATTGTTAAAATTGATCCCAGCTGAGAGTTTGTGAATTACTTAGATAATGGTTGATACAATGCTATTCAGCATTCAGTTCTCAGAACTGGACTTTATTTTTAGTCAACAAAGGGGAAAGTGGTTATTGAATATTAATCTGATTGTAAAACACAAGACTAGAAACCACTTCTTTCATAACTTTGACACAGTAGGTCTCCCTTACAAGGAAGATGAGCGAGGATTCGAGCTGGATTCTCAGTAAAATCAGTACAAGAGTTGTAGCTTGACACCATTGGGACTAGGTGGTGGAGAGTGTACATATAATTTATGTAGACTTCCAGAGGTCACAACAAAAATCTTAATTTTGCAACTGTATTGTATAAATATGCTGAGGGTGAGGAGGGTATACATGTATATAAAGGTATGAGTGGTGATTCTTTGCAAAACTAAATGCTTTGTCTCAGAATATGGTAGCTGGGTGACTATGTAGCTATCACCTCACACCATCTTTAATCAACTCCCCAATGAAGGTTTTTAAATGGGAGAGGCCATACCCTAGCTCACTGATAGAGTAGGAGAATTGCTAGGTTGACTGTTGTCAGTGAAATTTTAGTGTATAGTGTTTAGAAGCAGTGCGAGCTTCAGCTTGCCTAAAACTTCCAGAAAACACAAAGAATCTAAAAGGCTCATCAGTGTATATTTTTAAAAAGGAAAAGCCAATGATCAGTTTGGAGAGAGTTGTACTAGCATCTGGCTTCTGGGATGCCTGGCTGCATAAGCGCAATCATCAGAAATCATTCCAATATGAAAACTTTATACTTGACAGTAGACATAATTAGTTCTGGCTACAGGTTCCCTAGTAAGAACTGGAGTCGTTACCTTTAGCGAAAGTGCGTTTGTCACTGCCCTTTCACTGAGTTTGTATGAAAAGTAATTATTTTGGACCTCGCTACCTTACCCAGTCTCTTTCTTCTTTTCCAGGATGGCATGACAACATACCTAAATGGCACCACACTGATACACTAAAGTAACCCAGAAAAGTAACAAGGAACTTGGATTCTATAATATTTAGATCTTTTCTTTTCCTTTTGGGTAATAGTAGAGCCCAACCTGTCACAAAACAGGAAGAATAGCTAGAGGTCAGAGTGATGGAGGTTCACAAAGGAAACAGAGGTAAACCACAGGCCGTACACACAACAGATTGTTGCACTACAACCTTTAAGGTTCAGTCTGTAGAAATGGTCACACATAGCAGGAGAATTACACATTGCTGCCAGCTGAGGTTCTCAAGGAAGGAGTAAGAAGCCCAGGATGTAGCTCACTCTTGCTCAGTGAGCACATGGGCCACCAGGGTAGAAAAGTCTCCACAATCCACCTGGCCAGCTGGTACTTGCAGAGCCTTGTACAAAGGTTCTGATCCCCGCAGGACATGAGGGACAAGTGCTAAAAACTTTGATTCTCTTGCTCTTATGGTGGGTAACACTGCAGATGTATTTTGCTATGATCCAGGAGGCAGTGATCAGAGTCAATATAGGAAGGAAATTAGATCCTTCTCATATCAGCAGCTGGACAGGTCTTGTCCTGAGGCCAGAACCCTATAACTCTTCTTTTCGCATGAGGAGAAATTTGTGCACACTCAAGGGTTTAGCTCTCTTTCACTGCTTCATCTGGAAGGACCATACACATGTACACAAGTAACAAAAGGAGCAGTTCTCCAGTGAACTGCAAACATGAAATGAAAGCTGAGGTTGTAAGCATCCATAGCTAGTAGCATACAGTATATACCATGTGCATTATACCAGAGACAACTGGTGTTCCAGAACACAGCTCCATCCACTTGATAAAGTGTTACCAAGGCTAGAGAGTATTTTAAAGTCTTTGAATAACAAAGTAAAGATGCACAAGAGATTAAAACTCCTGAAGAGATCTGAATTGCAGTGAGGCCCTTGAAGGCCAAGGTGTAACTTCAAGGTCAACCACAAACTCTGGAGCCCTAAAGAACACATCAGGGCTAGAGCTCCAAAAACCTTTGAGGATAGCAACTATGTCAGGGATCAGAAACCTTTCAGAAGGGACTATCCAAGAGTTAGCCCATGCACTTGTTTTTTAGGGATTTGCATGTTCACGTTTGAAATTGTATGTGCTTGTTTTTACAGATACCTGTTCACAGATGTATGTTGATCCAAATGCTGAAAAATTCCCATATTTTAATTGTTTAAATATCAGTGGTTTTCCTCGCAAAGTTATTGACATCTGAAAACATTGTGTCTCAAAAATAAATAGGCATTTAATGAGAACATCCATCCACTGAAACACTGGAAAATCCAAGTTACTGATATCAAAGCTGTCTTAAGTGTGAAAATGCTGTCAGCATCACAGATTGCGAGCTTTCCTGTGAAAGCAATAGGCTAGGCCTGCTAAAAATAATACAGTAAATAAACCAAGTGAACTGTTTTTTTCAATGCCACAGAGCTTTCATTGGCCTACATGCTACAGAGAATTAAAGAACAGCCATAGGTTTAACATTTTTTTAACTTAATTTCTTATGGATTATTAATTTCTTTATTGCCCCAGCCACTTTCACTGCACGTGCCATTAAAACAATCTTTTTGTGACAATAATAGCATGCATGCTATAGGTTTCCTGAACTATGTCAAGGCCTTGTTAAGGCAAGGTTCAGAGTGCTGACATTCTGCATGAAGGTCTGAAAAACAAAAGCAAGTGTGAAGGTAATATCATGCCAAGGGCACAGGAAGCCAATATGAAGCCTTGAAAACCTCAAGGTGTTAATGTGCTAATACTGGTATTCTGACTAATTAGGTGACTAATTTAATAAGGTGGCCTACTCTAGTTTGATAGCTTAAGCCTCTCCTCCTTATTTGCCCTGTGGTGAGATTCTGTTGTGTGTACGGTGTAGCGCCTCAGTTTGGATGATACTGTATGTGTTAAGATCTCAGGCATCCTTTGGGATGCTTTTATACTATGATCATGGTGTTACCTTGAAGAAAACTTTCAAAACAATTAATCCAATTAAAGGAAGGAAATCTTTAGATTTAACTTGGAGCACCAGAAAAGGGATATAGATTCCAAGGAGTCTGTGTTCCCTGTGTCTTTTCAAGTACAGTATTTGAAAAGTAAAGGCTTGATTAGGAGCCTATGATACACCTTGAACACTATGGAATAGTGAGAATGTGATAAATTGACAACTGACATTATCAGAATGAGCTGAGAAGACTATCAGAAAATATTATAATTATTGCCCTACATTTTATCTTGTCCCAATGTAACCATATCTAGAGATGTGGTGTATTGCTAATATTAAGCTTAATGCTTTGAGTCAAAACCAGTCTAAATTCCAAAAAACAAGAACACAATATCGCTGGTTTGAACAGCTCCAGACGGGGTGGGTAACAGCATTCAATCAAGTCATTCTTTTTTTTCTGAAACAAAATTAAGGTTTCACAATAAGAGCATGTGACTCATCAATTCTTCATGGCTATCTTAGAAATTTTCTGAATACTGAAGAAAGCCTGAGTACCATAAATTAATGATGTGGGAAACAAAATAGTTGTATGATGATTGTCTTGTCAATGAATACACTGTTTAACATGACTCAGTAATTCTATATGCATGCTGGATCTTGTATTTAAAAAGTTCATTTTCATAGGGATGCTTAATTTACACATACAAATACAGTATTTAAAGCAAAATTGAGATGTGTGGCAATAAGAAAAGACATCTGCCAAATCTATTAAAGACCTACAGCTTTTGGAAGGTGGAAGAGCCTGTTTTATTTTGTTAAGAGAGGTTAAATGGCAGGAAAGAGACACAGAGTCTACACTGGCTGTGTCCCTCACAGCATGGTTCCAAGAGTTAGTTGTTCTAAGCAATGCGTCTTGATGTCTTAACTTAGAAATTCATTAACACAGACCTGCGGCATCCTGGATCTATACTCAAAAGGAAAACACCTTAAAATAAGGTAATACAGTTCAGTCTATTAAAAGACTGAGCCGAGTGGGCCCATTATTCTCACTGTGAAGTACAGCAAATTTCAAAAGTAGAATATATAATGTGAATGTTTGCACTCCCACGTAGGTCCCATCTTTTCCTGCAGATCCCACCCCTCTTTATATTTAATTTGATATAAAGGGGTTGTGTAATGATTAATTTAATCTTCACAGTTTTTTTTAAACCTTTTTCTCCCCAGAAGCAGGTTTGGATCTCGGATTCAGCAGCATAAAGCATAAAGAACAGACTGGGTATCTGTCATTCACACAATGTCACTGCCACTGCAGGTGTGACCCCTTGCAAACCTCAACATTGAAGGAAACAGAAATACTCAGGGAACAACATTTATTTCAACTCAGATTTTTGTTGAGTTAAAAAGAAGCAATACAGTCACAATAATGAAGTACGCCATACATACTGTACTGTACACAACCAAATTAAGCATCTAAGATAATCATGCACTTTTTATCAGATAAGCAAATGATTGCTAGCTTTCAAACCGGAGGTGTACATAGTTCGTCAACTGGGAACTCTTAACAGGAAAACCCCAAGTCACTTTACTTTCTACCATCAAATTCAACAAGGTTGTCATTAGATGTCTGCAGACATCCACCTTTTGTGAAATGCAGTGCATCAAAAAGTAATTCTTAAAAGCACTCCTTCTTAATTAGGTTTGAGGAGATTTAAAATATTACATATTTCTAAAAAACAAGGAAAAGATTATCACAAAACCTTCTTATTATAAAGCTCAACATGTAAACATTCAGCACTATCACCGATGGGAGAAAAAAAAAGTTGACAGCATTTAAAATATGTTCTAAAGCATCTAATCTTGTAACAAAAACAAATTGGTCAATTTTGCCCAAAGGTGAATGTAAGACGAAGATTAAGAAGGAAGGAAGCACCTGCTCAGAAATCTCAAAAAATACCCACAATAAAGCATTATAACCAGAGGTGATGTGCCAAAGCTATGAAGTTTGGATACCCAGCTCTTAAATACGTACTAAAGATTTCAAAAACCGATACTTAATAAAAGTAAAATTTAGAGTAATATTTAAGCACTGGTTCCTGTGATTTTGAAGGATAGATACAGGTAAAACTATAAGCAGCCAAATGTAAACAGAAGGGCACAAACGGAACCCATATGGTGAAGACATTTACTGTGATTGAACTGACATTTGACCTCTGAAATTGTGAGGCAGCTTCATCAGAAGATTAGAAGACTGCAATTGCCAGTGCTATCACCTCATTTGACCTCAGGAGAACATGTGACAAAATTAAATACAATTCAAAGCAGAGCCATACGTGTAAAGAAAAAGCATAAATTAAAGATGTGTAAAGAGCAGTGAAAAATATAATATATTGTTTAAAGAATAAACGAAAGCAATGAAGAGTCATACAGTTTTAATTTTTATAAGTGCAGAACGGATTTAGATGTTTTTTCTTTTAGAACTGTGTTTTTGATTATCACATTATTTGTTCTAACGGCAGAAAAAAGGATGGGAATGGCTGCTATAAGTAGTATATTTCTGTAGATTAGAAACCAGTGCTTTTATTTTGTTCCAAAAATAAAAGCCCATTGGTACTTTTTGGAGAGGATCTCATCTCATAAAAGAGGTACCCAGAAAGCACCAGCTGTAGAAATGTGAGGATTTTCAGCTCATGCAGGGTAAACCAACATTACCTCCAGCAACACAGATTGTTTCACAGAAGCTTATATGTTCAAATATGGTTTGCACACAAAGCCTTACATCTCCAAAAAGAAAGTCTGTAAAACCACATGACATTTCTGCACTCTATTGTGACGAAAGACAAAAATCATTTAAAGCTGAAAAGTCATTGCATTTATGAAATCTGGTTATTAATGCTGCTGAAAGTTTTCCTATTGATGAGGAACAGTGAAAAGCCTCTTTATAGGAAACTTTAAAAAACAATTAGAAAGGCATAAAAACTATGATTGTAATCACACTAAAATTGCATCCATGCACGCTCAGTTCAAGTCCAGTCAAAAATCAGATTTCGTTCTTCACTGACCACTGGAGCAAAATCATTTAAACTAGACATGCCAATTGAGAAAATGGAATTATTAAGTTCCATTTTATTGTAAATCATAACTCATCTTTGTTTCCTCCCCAAGATTCTTAGATGTTTATGCTGTTTGCGAACCTCAGAGACGCAAAGCAGCTCTCCAAAGTATTTCCTAACAAATACAATTGCAAAAATACAGATTCACTGGCCTTTTGATAATCACAGCGGTCAATCTTAAAGAGCATTGCTCACCATTCTTCAGGTTGTTTTCTACTCTACTATAAAAGAAAAACCAGTGACGCAAAAGGAGGCCGCTGAGAATTACACTCCAAGGATGATTTATATTTATAAATGAGAAGGCTGTGAGAAAAAAGCACTGCAAATAGTCAGGCACCCTCGACCTTCTCTCCCTGTGTCTCCCCTTCCACTAGACTTTCTGTACCTGCTCCTCCATGTTGGAATGAATTACTCAGAGAACTCAGAACTGCTTAGTCCACATCCACCTCTTGGCGCCTGCAGAAGAGTCATCTGCTTTGGCAGCACCTCAGCTCTCAATTACATTCTTCACTGTGTCCTTAACTCTCAATCTGATATGATCAGCTTATTGCTCATGTTGACTTGGGATGTGGAGTACGTACTGTATGTTGCACCAGACAGCTTACTAAGTCACCTGGCAATCTCGATGTCTGTATACCATTTTAAAACTTACTTTTAACAAGTGCTTAGCACATCCATAGCAGTTCAGTTGTATGCTAGCCTTATTTTTCACTTTACTATCCCATACTGTATTACATGACTGTTTTTTTTATAAAAGCTTTTTTTGGACTCATCCTGGATGAGGACTTGTGCTAAAACTAAAGTTTCCTAGCAGTGCAAGTAGATAATTATTCATGGCAATATGTCATTTCAAAATTCCTTGCTTTTCTTTTATAAGCACTGGGTGCTTCAACAGACCCTACACATAAGGACAAAATGTATCCCTGAAACATGACAAGAACTGCTCAGGTCACGAAATACTTATAACGTCCTTGAGGATCAAAGGAGCACCTGCAATTCTTTTCTCAGTAAGAACAAACATTTCCCACACTGCAGCTGGGATTGTGAAAATAATTTTGAAATCTCTTCCAGCTGCTGTGTGTCACACTTTCATACATTTTTTATTTTTATTTTTTTTAGAAGACAGGTTTTGTTAGTGATTCCTTTCATTTAGGTTGATGTATGTAGTCACAGAGTATATTCCCTAGGTCCTGAAACTCATACTTCAGTGGATTTGCTGGGATTGTTTGCCATATGTTTAATTTTAAACTGAAAAGATAAGTAAACTGGTTAGCATTTGCATTTGGAAAATTAAGTTTACAGAAACAAAAAGGCAATTAATGGCTGATTAAGGTAATAAACCTTGGTGTTGTGCAAAATCATTTCAGTAGAACCTGAGACTCATTTTCCTTTCTTACTTGGAAGAGCTGTAACCAGTAAAATTTTTATCCTGCTGGAAAACGTTTGTATTAAATTTGGTTTTAAATCAATAATTTTTTCAACAGGAAAAATTAAACCTGCTCAAGTACCTCAGAAACCTGTCTTGCATGAAAGGTTAATGTGTAGATCTATTCAAAGAACTTTATAGAACCACATTATATAATCTAACACTTGATCTACCATCCTCTTTTTAGCACTTTTAACAAAATATATGATGTACTCTTGGATTTAGTTTAAAAAATGGAAATAAAAGATTAACTAAAACCTGATAAAACAATAATGTTATTATACTTGTTTCAAAAAGAGGTACCTGTAACTAGATAGAGAGTTCTAAAGACTGAGATTCTAAGGCAATAGAGTGGTGAAAATGATACTCCTAGATGAGAGTACACAGTGAAGGCTAACTTCAGGCAGTCACAGTACTCAAATTGATACAGAATGTATCACTGGATGAATTCAGAAACATAAAAGGGTGTCAAACCAAAACAATTTTTGTTTCTGTTCTTTGAGTGAGACAAGGTTTTAGTACACTCCGCAGAGGTTTGCACTAACTGAAGCCTGTAAATAGTGCTTCAAAAAAAATGCAGCAGTTATATGCAAATAAAGGATTATGGGAGCAATCTTTCTAAGATGGAAAAGGCCGATTTACATAGTATTGAACACGAGCACATCATAATACAAAATAAAATGGTGGCTTAGTGCAGGAGCTACCAAGTTCAATCCTGTTTTCCTTTGAATATTTAAATTAAATACAGCTTTATAATCAACTATGCAGAGAAGTGGGGGATCAGTCCTAGAAACCAAAGGAAGATAAGCCCAGGAAACAGCTTCATACCTCTCAGACCACATTAGCAAATGTGCACATTTCTATGATAACTTACTAGGGTGAGTATTACCTCAGCTTCTCTGATGCACAGCTTCGTTCACTGAAGGATTTGATTGTGGGCTGCTCCAGGAACTCTCTGAAAACAAGTCTCTTCACCAATGATAAAACGGAGTGTACCACTTTGAGGATCCAGTCTTTGTTATGACAAACCAACAAGCTGGTCCAGGAGTCTGAGGACATAAGGGCAGTATTGTATAGTGCAGGAGGCAAATGTAACCTTGTGCCATCATCTCCTTTTTGTTAGCCTGCAGGGCCTTCTTATTCTCCCTCAGCTCACAGATCAATCTGGTGCACTTCTGGTACAGTCTTTCAAGCTCTGCACCTTGCTGGTTCTGTATGTTTGGCATTCAGGTGGCCTGAGTGGTGCATTTTCTGAAAGCAGAGGGTCCAGTAAAGCATCATGCTGGACTTCTAGCTGCTCCTGCAAGTGCTAAGCCCTGGCAAACCGCTCTTGGTCCTTAGTAATTCGGTCCCAGCAGTTGGAGCACATGTGGGCCTGTAAAGCTGTGACCTCCTGGTCACCAAGAATCTGTGCACATAAAAACTCACAATGTCAGCACAGTACAGTGCAGGAGGCTTCATTGCAGAGATGTTGCAACAAAAGGACTGAAATGTAGCCTCCATAGATGGCTACCAAAACCCAATCATCAACTTGAAATCACCAAACATCACTCCTGTATGAGAATGTACACTTTTAACCCATTTACAATAATCTAGATAATTACCACTAAAGTAGGCACTGCATCAGCATGGGTAGGCTGCAAAGAAACAAGGAAGGGTTTATTCCATGCTGGAAATAGAAGAAAGGAAACACGTTTCATTTGTGGAGCAGAGAGGAAGGCTCCACAGCCAAAATGTTGTGTTTCTGTTCTTCTCTTTTCAGCATGGAACAAACCCTTACTTGTTCCTAATTACCACTTAGTCCACCTCGTTACAGGTGATAAAAGCTCCTCTGTGGGCTTTTATACTGGCAGGTTGGTAAATAAGCCAGTCTCTCCATAGTCTAGCCTGCCACTTTCCAGCTCACTTTCAGCAGCTGGAATGCACATCGATTTTTATGATGATTTCAGTGCACATAGTGACAAGCCTCCTATCTTCATGTTTTTAAACGCCTTTACTATACTGATTAATAATTTACTATTAAGGTAGCCAGAAAATCAGATCTACCACCTTGCAAGGAGGTTCACTCCTGTTTCTTTTGGATTATCCTGCTGTTATAGGCAGACAATGTTTTTCTCAAGCAAAATATCTTCAGTAGCTTAGTGTGACAGGCAGTGCAGACCGAGTCCCAGAGTCCCATGACCTCTCTTAAGGTTTTAATTTATTGTTTAATGATCCTCTTTTGTCTTACCTTTGCATCTCCATAGTCTGTCCTTATTTGTTGTGCCTCCATTTTGTGTCAAGTTACAGAGCTGGGCCTTCCCTTGTTTTAAATGGAGGTTGCTTGTCAATCATGGGGTGCTGGGGGTGGAGCCTAAGGTATTTAAACCCAACGCCGATGGTGGGAAGGGGAGTCTTGTATGTGAGGATATTGTTCCTATAGATTAAGTATTCCCATGACCATTCCTGATTTACTTGCTAGTGGTGGTTTTACACTTGGATTATGGAATTCCAGTTGGATTTTCAGTTTTGTCTGTTCTTTCCCTTGTGGGTAATTCTGCTGTTGGAATGTATTGTTAAATCTCATTGAAAAGCATAGAGGATTTGACAATGAGATAACAAAAAAATGTGAGTTCTGGTATACTGCAATAGGGAAGCGGGGATGTGCTATTCTGCTCTACTTTATTGTATATTTTTCAAAGGGCGTTTTTTATTTTTCACTGTATATCATGAATCCATTGCTATGGGACTGCCCACATGATTTGGACTTGTGGATGCGAGTTTAAAACTTTGCATGATTCAGCATAACCTATTATTCTTTTGTCAATATGGAAATGTGCGCTGAGGTTTCTCTGAACTAGTAAGTTTTGTGGAAATAATTTTGTCTGTTCATATTCTTATTATTTAATTTATACTTTGTGATAAAACACTTGTGAACTCACTGTTACATCTTTGTGCACAAATTTAACAAAAGACTCAATTCTGTTTTAGTTTTATCTAATCATATGTTAGCTGTCTGGTATTGACCATGAAATGAGTTTAATTCTTTCTCTTCTCTGTTATGGATGATTTTTTTTTGTTGCAAGTTGCTCTTTTTGGCTGTATTTTTACATCTGTTTTAATGATGGCTCATGATGTCACATCCTGGAACAGATGTAACTTCAGCAAGCTAAGCGCTCAAATTACTTTACTTCAGTGGACCTTTTTCAAATCTGCTGATGTTCACAGATTTTAAAACAAACTGTAAAGTCATCATTCTTTCTTAACAATACTACCTTTCATACAGCCATTTTCATTTAAAAAAAACATAGTGCTTCACAGAATACTGTTTAAGAAAGAACAAGGGTATAAAGCATGAGACATGAACACCAACACAACAACAGGTAGTGAGTTCTTGATAGCCGTAAGAATGGAGTTACAGAGGTGTATAGCCATAGTAACTGCAGACAGTCTTCCCAAGAGCAGAACTTTGTCCTTGGCACAGTACATAAAGGTCACTTTTCGCCGAGCTCAAGTTCCGTTACAAATGATAATGGCAAAACTTATTGGGCCCAGGATGTTCAAAACAATGAAAGTGATTATAAGTTAGCCGTTATAATCATTTTGCATGATAACGTTAGCAAGACTTTCTAATCAGTTAATTTTTTGACTTGGAACCAGTGAAAAAGCTACTGAAACTAGCAACACCTGATCATGGTTTCTCAACCTTAGGAACCAGCGCAGAAATATTTTGAATACATTGCAGTCTGTGGTGTAGTTGTGTAAAACCACCAACAGAATACAAATATTATTTAAAGGAAGCTGTGGTTAAGCAACTGGTAAAAGGGTAAAATGAGATTTACAGATTCTTTTAATGTGGCGCCTTAAAAGAAAATGTGAACTGAAACTTACAGTGGCTCCTGGGTTTTTTTTAACTTTGGATTTCAGAATAATCCCACAACTATCTATAACCATTCTGAAGTCTCCAGCTGTACTAACCTGATGCACAGAACTCAATAATATAATCTAAGTCACACTATGGTTACAAAAATTGGCATATCCTAATTTGCATATGCTATAAAAATACACTAATGTGTACAGTATTTTCTCAGTGTAACATGAGAAACTAATAGCATGAAGACTGATTATTTAACCCAGAGGGAACATGTAGATATGGAATAGGACTAGTAAATGAATATATTTGAGCTGCTTGTGCAGCAGCAGTTTTTGAATGAGATGAGAATGTGACAGCTATGCTACGCATGTCCTACTTGCCAGACTTGAGCAAAGCTGGTCCTTGAGGGATGTAAGAGGCAACATAGCAGATACCAGATTTAGTTCTACCCAGGAAAACAATTTTTGGTTGATTAGAAATAATGCACTTTAGAACACTACAAAAATATCAATATAGTTTTCTAAATTAGTGTTATTTGAACATTTTGACCATGAAAGTTTTAATGCTTTTAACTATAAATTCTTCTAAATGCTCCAAGAAAAATGAAAGATCACAGACTAGGGTTCCATTCAGAAAAAAAATGTAAAAAGTCTTCAACTTCCCTGTTCAGCACAGATAACAGCAGGAAGACCAAAGGCTCAAACACAGCAGTATGAAAGTTCTAAGACTTGCGTGACACATAAAGTTGTGTTAATAATAATAATAATAAACTTTATTTTATATAGCGCCTTTAAAGGTGGCTTCTCAAAGCGCTTTACAGGATGACAATAACAATAAATAAGAAGACTACAACAATAAATAAGAAGAATCCACAAGATAAGACACAATTACAATTACAACAATAACAATAGAGGAGACCGTGGAAGGTGGTACTAAGAAGAGCAGAGGGGTGAAGAATGGAACCAGTTAAGTAAAGGCTTTTCTGAAGAAGAAGGATTTGAGTCTGGATTTGAAGGAGTTTAGAGAAGGTGACTCTCTGATATCCTTGGGCAAAGAGTTCCAGAGCTTGGGGGCATAACAGGAGAAGGCCCTGTCACCCATACAATGTAGACGGGCTTGGGGGACAAAAAGGAGGGCAGAATTTGAAGAGTGGAGGTTGCGAGGTGGGGAGTAGGGCAATAATAGTTCAGACAGGTATTGAGGTGCCAAGCCATGTAGAGCCTTATAGGTGAGCATGAGGATTTTAAAGTCTACGTGGAATTTGACCAGAAGCCAGTGCAAGGGCTCCAGGATAGGAGTAATGTGAACACTTGCACTAGACCTGGTCAGGATTCTGGCTGCTGAATTTCGGACATACTGCAGTTTGTTCAGAGTAGATTTAGATACCCCAGCGAGTAGACCATTGCAGTAGTCAATTCGAGAGAATACAAATATGTTGATCAGCTTTTCAGCCATAGTTAATGATAGCATAGGGCGTGGTCTTGTGATATTTCTAAGGTGAAAAAAATATGTTTTGACAGTATGCTGCACATGTGTGTCGAATGTTAAGCCAGAATCGAATATACTGTAACCCCAAGGTTTCTCAATTTTGATTGAAGCTCAAGTACAGAGCCATCTACAGATAGGTTTGCAGGACTGGCTATACGAAGTTGATGGGGGGTACCAATAAGCATGACTTCAGTCTTGTTGCAGTTAAGATGAAGGAAGTTTTGAGTCATCCACATTTTTATGTTAGAGATGCAATTAGATAGAATAGAGACAGCCACATGTGTCAGGTTTGGTATGGATGTATATCATCAGCGTAAAAATGAAAGCTGAGGCCATGTGATCTTAAAAGCTGACCAAGTGGGAACATGCAAATGCTGAAGAGCAAGGGGCCCAGTATTGAACCCTGGGGGACACCAGACTTGACAAGACCAATTTCAGACCTGTACCCATTGAGAGAGACAAAGTGACAGCATTGTGTTTTTACATTGTGCTTTACAACCAGATAACGGATTTACTGAAAGTTTGAAAACCTTGCATGCTAAAACAGCACCTCTCCCTGCAGACAATCTTTGAAAAACCCATAATCAAACAGGCAGAAAAAATTAGATCATTCCCACATTCTGGCAAACATTCTGGGGTTCCCAAATGTAAGTCAAACAGATACAAACATTCCTTTGTTCCACTATTCATTAAAGCTGTCAATGCAAATGGCAAGGATAAACACATTTTTTTACCTTTACAATCCACTTGTGTGCAATATGTTTTGTAATGTGTTATAAATGTTATACGTTGTTATGTGTTATAGATGTGCAATAGAGTGATGTGTAATGTTGTTGTTTTTTGGGGGGGTGTGTGCATTATATTTAAATGTACATTTCCCTCAGGGGACAATAAATCGTATCTTTCCAAAACAAGTAATGACACATAATGGGAAAATTAGTAATATATAACCAGATGAACCATCTTTTGGATGAGACGTTAAACTGAGGTCCTGACTCTCAGTGGTCATTAAAGATCCCTAGGTTATCCCTAGGTCTGGGCCACATTTCTCCCCTTGGACTTTACTGTGGCCTCCAAATTGTCCCCATGTATAACTGGCTTGCACTTGCCCTGCGATTGACTGGAGCCCCATCCAGGGTGTACTCTGCCTTGCACTCGTTGCTTGCTGGGTAGGCTCCGGCTTCGTGTGACACCGTATGGCATAAACCAGTTTGGTAAATGACATGACATAACCAGATGAAAACAATGGACATATTCAATTTACACCAAGCATTAAATTGTGTGTTGCATGCCAGACACAATCATGACAATGACATATACCTAAAAAAATATGGATACATACAGTACCTGTATGATGTTAATCTGTATTTTATACAATATATACTATGCAAAATGTACATGATGTATCAGCAGTGCTACAAATGATAACTTATCATATTATCTAGAGACTAAATCATAATATACAGAGACTAAAGTGTCACAGATGAAAAACCCCCAACAAAAAACATGTTTTAAGTTTTGTTATGTTTATAAGTTAATCAATATCAAACTATTTTTTACATTTACATTAAGCAAAAGGGTTACTTTTACATGAACACATGTAATGCTCGGAAGCAAAAACTGAGGCTTAATCTGTGTCATACGCTGTTTATGATATTTAACCTCAACATCAACTACCAAGCAACAACCAAGGCTGTCCTTTAACTTTAACCAGACTTTATCTGTACTTTATCTTACAAAAACAAATCATTAGCTGACCTATACAGTCACCGCCACAATTCTTAGAGCCCTTGATAAAGATGAGCAAAAAAGTCTGTACTAAATAACACAGGTAATGAGCTGTATTTTATGTTAAAAAACAAAAACAAAACAAATCTTGTATTCTAATGCAATTGTTCAGTGAAAAACCTGAAAATCTCCATTAATATTCTACTTCATCTCACTTTTAAGGAGCTATATTGTGGAGTTCAAGGGTTTCCTTATTCACTGGGGTATACAAATAAGGCAACACAAATAGAAAATAGATTTTATAGAGATTTGCAACATATAGAAACTGTGATTAAATGTTAAACTGAGGTTCTGACTAACTGATCATTAAATATTCAACAGTACTTTTCTAAAACAAATAGATGCATTAACCCTGGATTCCTTGGTAAATTCCACTCTGGGCTTGTACAATATCTTTTATGACAGTTGTTTTTTATTTGCTTAAGCAGTTTCTCACTTTTCCCCTTCATCTGCTTCATAGTGGAGCTGTTGGCACACAATGCTGCAGCAATTCACCAAAGTGAATTCACCAAATTCACTTCACCGATATCAATCTGGCCTTGCCTGTCTGTGATAAGTCAACTTGGAAAAAACAACCACCCCTGTGACAGTGGCAGAAGGCTGTGATTGGGCACAGTAGAGTTTTGGTTCAAAACACAGAAACAGCTGGATGAGATACTTGGATCAATTTGTTACAAAAATCCAAATAAGCTATATAGGCTGAATGGCCACCTATCGTTGAAAGCTCTCCTGTGTAACAGTGTTAATTAAGACACAAGAACCACTCTACAAGCTGATTTGGTGGTAAAATGTATAAACATTTGAGTTATGTAAAAATCCAAACAAAAACAAAAATAAACCAAAATACTTATCTCATTTTGACTTTTTAAAGAGTCTTTTTACTTTTTTTCCCTCTCGTGGTGACTTAAATGTGATATCAAATTGATCCCAGGTTTAAGACCTGATTACTTATATGACTAGAAGGGTTCCATAGAACAAAATATCAAAACAGAGCAAACCTAGTGTTAAAGTTTCACTGATTGCAATTACATCTTTAGCTATTGCAATTTGGACTGAGGAAATTGTCTTGGTTAAACATCATTAGGTCTTTTGCAAAATCTGAATTTTGCATGAACACCAGAAATATTAGGAAAATGAGAACAACACCCTCTTGTCTTCATGTTAGTTTCTATTTATCCTCAGGGATCAGAGTAATAAAAACCAAAAATCATGTGAGTTCTCAGGAATGACTGTAAAGAAAAAAAAGTGCAATGACTCCTTTGTTTAAAAGAGCTGTCTCACAAATCTAACGGAAGTGAACCTTACTTCGGATGCAGTAGACAACAGGAAAAGGAACTTTGGATCTTTCTCAAAAACTAAATGCTTCTATTTACCCAGGCCAGTTCCTTTGTAGGATACTTCAACGCCATATAATAAAACATAACAGCGAGATAATAATATGGCTTTGTCTCCCTTTTCCCCTGCATTTAACTTGACAAAGAGGTTTAGTCAGGCTTTGAGCCTTTACAGTTTAAGCCTCCTGTGAGATTTTCTGTTTAAAGCTTTTAGCAAACAAAAGCCTGCCAAAACACGCCCTCACTGTGTGAGTGTGTTTCATCTCTGGGCTGATCTCCGGGCTTTGCACAGGTGTCATTACAAACAGGATATCCGAAGGCCTCAGGTCTCAACAGCTGAGCATGGGAGCAGCTTCACTGAAATCCTATCGGGCAGGGCAAACTGTTTTTATGCCTCCACTATGGCTACTCTTCCTTTGTTCTGTTCCGTCTTTATGTTCTGTTCACTCTTTAAGGGAACATGTAGGAGCAGGTGTGCCGTAGGGGTGGGTGTAAGTTCCCTTGGAGGTTAGAACTTGCATTACTGTTGCAACACAAGTCAAAGCAAAGAGAACAGAACCTCAAAAGCATAATAATCCGAAGATCATGTTTACCTTTAACGCTATCTAGGACAGACACTCTGTGTTACTGTTGTACACTTAAGACTTCAAGTCTGTGCTCCATAATATTTATTTTTTCAAACAATGCCCCTGTCACCAGAAAAAATGACAAGACGCTAATGGGAAACAATGGGAAACAATGGTACCCCTTTCAGCCTACCAGAAGCAAATTCACTTGCTGCAGGTTTTTAAAAAAGTCATCCTGGCTGATGAACAAAACAAGTTGACCAGTGATTAATGCACAAAGCAGTTAACAGTGAAAAACAAAATTACATGCATGTTGTTAAGCAATAAGTACTTACTCCACCCTGTACAACTGAAATTCAAGAAAAAACAGGTGGCTGTAAATCTTGCATCTTCAATCTTAAATAGCTGGCATCTGCTGATTATCTCAGGACAGTACATTCTGAGTAAGAGCAGTGTAAGACCTCTGGAATGTTCTACCACAGATATGTGGCACATACTTAGTCATTGCTAATTGTAGAACTTAACTTGACAAATTTGTGAGCCTTAAGCTTTGGTGAACTTACACATTCTTTAATAATACACCCACATGGAGGCATTAGAAAACTAAGACTTGCTGTGAGCAAACTGGAAAGATGAGAATTTATTTTTCAAGTAAAATTTATTCAGTAATTAAAGTACTATTATTTAAAGCACTGTTCTGTTAAACGCACTGGTATCTGGTGTTACTCCTGGAGCTACTGCTATTAGTATACTGAAAGGTATTTAAAACACAAAAAATATACTCTTTCCAATACCAATTAGTTATGTTTTTAATAACTGGTTTGCTAAAGTGATTAAAAGTGACTTTTCATCATGTACTCAAAGCAATACTTTGTATCCTCAAAGGTAAACTCACATTATCGGTACGATTTCTCTCTTTCTTTAAGAGCTGCCAAGATAAATGGTAGCTCCTTGGCCCAGAAGAATAGATTTACAAATACAATATAAATGTACAAATTTCAGGAGACGAAACTGGCCAGAGAATGTAGTTACCTGTAGTTGTTTAGAATGTAGTTACTTATGTATAAGCATATACTGTATATAAGCAAGTGGTTTGACTTTTCTGCTTCTCCCACAGAATATGACTGAAGCAAAAAGAAGATGTATAGATTGAATTATACCAATTTGTTTTAGTTGAATTATTTATGTTTGTTTTGTTGTCTTTGTTCCTAGGAGGTAATCTTCAGGTTAACACTTAAAACATATCCAAACACATCCCATCATGCTTTAACCTTTTTTATTCAGGCACTTAGGACTTCTAACCATGCTGACAGAGAGGAATGATGAAGACTTACTTAATTTTAATTCCATGGTCTTGGAGCATTTTTGAAAAAGTAATACTAAACAAATTGTTAGAAATTTAACAAAAAACATAAAAACATAAAAATTATGTTAAGATTATGTAAAAATGACTTCACGGACCACTGCGCGCACACTGCAGATAATAATAATAAAAATTGCTTACACTTATATAGCGCTTTTCTGGACACTCCACTCAAAGCGCTTTACAGGTAATGGGAACTCCCCTCCACCACCACCAATGTGCAGCATCCACCTGGATGATGCGACGGCAGCCATAATGCGCCAGAACGCTCACCACACATCAGCTATCAGTGGGGAGGAGAGCAGAGTAATGAAGCCAATCAATAGATAGGGATTATTAGGAGGCCATGATTGGTAAGGGCCAATGGGAAATTTGGCCAGGATGCCAAGGTTATACCCCTACTCTTTTCGAGAAACGCCCTAGGATTTTTAATGACCACAGAGAGTCAGGACCTCGGTTTTACGTCTCATCCGAAGGACGGTGCCTGTTTACAGTATAGTGTCCCCGTCACTATACTGGGGCATTAGGACCCACATGGACCACAGGGTGACCACCCCCTGCTGGTCCCACTAACACCTCTTCCAGCAGCAACCTTAGTTTTCCCCAGGAGATCTCCCATCCAGGTACTGACCAGGCTCACACCTGCTTAGCTTCAGTGGGTTGCCAGTTGTGAGTTGCAGGGTGATATGGCTGCTGGCACGATGTTGTGGAAAAATTCTGTACCATTTTTATTGTCTGGTTTTGAAACTGTATAGCACAAAAGTATGAAGAAAAGACTTATAAGACACTTTTAGACCTTTAATCAAATTAAATTATTAACCCTTGTGATGCTGAGGGTTTTGATACAGGGTTTGAAGGCATGTTTGATACAGCTGACATTTGTTCTAGATATTTGAGAGGCTGTGGAACCAAGAATAAACAAACTTGTAAAAGTCTTTTTAAAAATGTTCAGCCTGTCAGGTAGGAAACTGGTGTTTTTTGTGTCTTGAACTGCATATGCATATTTATTTACAAAGCAGTTACTACTCTTTTAAGGTGAGAAAGATTTTTTTTATTCTTTAGCTCTTAAAAATAATTTCTTTTAAAACCATGCTAATCAGTAAAACATACAGGCTATTAAATAGGTACAAATATGATAAAATCCTGAGCACTGCAACATAAAACTGTTACACCGACAAAGTTAAAGCTTTGCTTTAAACCTGCATTCCACAGATGTTGAAATGTGAGGAACTGGATGAACCTGCCCTTGTGCATTGCAGCCCTGAGTGACATTTGTTTTGTTCTGTCAAAACAATGTTTTGGCTTTCCTAGCTGCAGCTGTCCTCCAGGAGTTCACGTGTTAAGCCACAATAAGGTTCCTGTACCTCATTTTATGTAGGAGTCCGGTAAACATGCATTTAACTGAACAGCTGGGTGATTATGAAAAAAGAAGCCTCCAATGGTCAGACTCAAACCAATGACCCAAAGCAAAGACCACCAGGCAGGCTGCCCAGGGGCCCCATGTCCTGGGTATGGAAGTTCTACAAAGATGAGTTACAAGATCCGCTTTCTGCCTCCCTCTCCTCGGCCTCTCGCACCTGCACCACAATCCGTGCCTGATTCTCCAGGCATTCCTTCAGCTTGTCCTCTGTCAGTGTCAGCCGTTTTTCCAGCACAGCTACAGTCTGAAAAGGAAGACGTTTCTGTTGTCAGAAAGCACAGTACAAGGCCTGTTGCAGGCCTTTACATTTTTTTTTGCTCTGCCTGGAACCATCTCAACATGCATGCCTTGAAATCAGGAAATATGGATGTTTAAAAGGCTTAAAACCGCATCAAGGTTGGCTCATCTTTTGTGGGAATAACAGCTTCTTGAAATGATCGGAAGTTGAAGGCTGCCTTAATGTTGTTCAAGACAGTAATTTACTTATTTGGGGATTTCAGTCAACTACACTTTGGTTCAAAACAAGGTTGTGAAGGTTTTAGTGTTATCAAAGTTTGAAGCATGAAAAAAGTTTTGCTAGTGATATGTAAGAGCACTCAGGAGTGTCACTTTGAAGGGGATACTGAGCAGAAAATGGATTTACAAAAATGCAAGTTGGTGGTACGAACGGCAGCATTATTGCACAGAAAATGTACAGAATTTAGAGTAATAAAACAGCACCAAGTAAATTCAGTTGCTCAATTATGACCTGATTCATGTTCCTTGAACAAACAAAATGAAAAAAGTTTTTTGGACATTTGTAATTGGTATCTCTACTTTTGAAATTTGTAGTTAAAATACATTCCAAAGAACATTGACTCCCAGTAACACTTTTTGAACAAAACTTTTTTTAACACTTTTTGAACAACACAAAAATGTTTTCCATCCAGTAATGAATCCCCTGCCACCCAATTTCTGCTTCCCCTCTCATGGAAGTCACAACAGACCTGTGTCAAGACATCCAGTTGCTCCACAATGTGCTCCAGGGTGCTGGCAAAATTCGAAGGGAAGCCAGTGTGCTCCTCCAAGGGAAAGGTCACAGCACATGTCTCCCCTTCTTCCTCCTGCCCTCCGCTAGACCTGTGAGGCGGCTGGAAACTTCTGCCACCAGGCCAGCCCCTGCTGGCTGGTACTCCGTTCTCATGACTGCTTCCTCCCTGTAGCAGTAGAACAGAGAAGATGCATCTGAGCTCTTTTTCAGAACGGAAAGGCTGACAGAACAGACACATTTCCTCCAATTCTTCACTTCCATATGGATAAAATTCAAATTACTTCAGTCTTTTCGAATTATGATTTACTGATTATGAATCTACAGAATTTTTTCCATTTTTCTTATGCTCTTGAAAGTAGGGTCATAGCTTCAAAGCATCAGATCTAGAAAATCTCCCCTTGTTTAATCTTATTTGGGAACACATTTATTAAACATATTTTATGATCTTATCACGACACGCAAAACTCCATATTTACACAACGAAGCATTTAAAGTACCCATTTAAAAATAAGTAGCCTATATTATAATTACACAATGTAGAATTTGATTCTAAATTAATATGCATTTTATTTAATGTAATTATTCTTGCAATGACCTTTTTCCTTCTCAGAGCTGATATTCTCAAAATAATCATGTGATTATATGAGGTCCTTTTTTCGTTTCTGAAAATTTGATTACACACATACACTTTGCTCCTCCTATATCAATTCAATTTGTTATATGAGTAAAAGGTACATTTTACTACCTACTGGAAAATATTCACAGTTTGGTGACAGTTTGATCAGACTGAATAAATAGCTGAAGGAATTGGAGGTTGCTTGCCCTGTTTAAACTTGCACTTCAAGTGATCTATTTTGTTACCAGGACTGGTTTGTCCAAGGCCTCAATGATATGATAGACCAAAAACAACATAAAATACAGCTTTTCACACTAAACAAAACATAACCTGGGAAAATTGGGGGAAAAAATCACTCCATACTACACGGAGAGGGAAACATTAAAACTACAGAGATACAGAGTTTGTTAAACATCAAGTATGTAGGAATACAGAAAATGCCACAAAAAATGCATTTGATAAAAATATAAGCGCACACACTCAAAAACAGTTACCGGAATTGAAATTAAAACTGAATTTATTTATTTTTAGCACTCAAACTTCCTGAAATGAAAAGTTATATTTACAAAAAAGCAAACCCATTCTAAATAATAATATATGACATGTTAAGATATTGATAATTTTAGGAAACAAATATTTTTATTTGAGAACAATTATTTGATTCATAACTCCTCTTACATTGATCAAGAAATACATTTTTTACTTTCCAATACATGAGTCAACCTGGCAGACAGGCAAATGCATTTGAGGAAATATCTCATTAAATGTATTAGCGCATTATGAGGTGATTTATTAACTGAGAAATTATGTTACTTATGCTATTTAAAAATGAGCAAAATTTGAATTGACTAGAACAATGGCTTAAGTCATGTCATGTCATTTACCAAACTGCTTTATGCCATACAGTGTCGCGGGAAGCCGGAGCCTACCCAGCATGCAATGAGTGCAAGGCAGGGTGCACCCTGGACAGGACGCCAGTCCATCGCAGGGCAAGTGCAAGCCAATCATACATGGAGACAATTCGGAGGCCATGGTAAAGGGCAAGGGGAGAAATTTGGCCCGGATACCGAAATAACTCTCTACTCTTCTCGAGAAATGCCCGGGGATCTTTAATGATCACTGAGAGTCAGGACCTCAGTTTAATGTCTCATCCGAAAAATGGTTCATCTGGTTATATATTACTTATTTTCCCATTATGTGTCATTACTTATTTTGGAAAGATAAGATTTATTGTCCCTGAGGGAAATGTTTTTGTGGACACACAGCACTTCTGTACATTTAAATATAATGCACACACCCCCCCAAAAAACAACAACATTGCACATCAGTCTATTGCACATGTATAACACATAACAACATATAACATTTATAACACATCCTTATATCCTTTCGTCTTCATCCGAAAGACGGCAATGGCTTAAGTTTAGATCTGAATTTCCAGAGATCAGGTATCCTACCAAAACTGTTCCAATCTCCTTGAAGAATATGCATCTTACACCTTGTGTTTCCAGCCCCTTAACTTACTTGCCTAGGAGATCTGGAAAGGATGAGTAACTGGATATCAACTCTCATCCCTAAATTCTAAAGTGCACTGACACAAAACAGAATTGTACATCGTAGTCTTTTAAGATTTCTGAGAGTGCTGAAGTGTGCCTTTTTTAAACAAAATTGTGCATTCCCACATAATGCGCGCAAAAATCAATTCCACTTTGGCTTCCTGTGCAATGTCTAAAGTTCAAAGTCACTTCAAACATCTATCGCAATCTGGAAAAGGCCAGCTCTGAGGTGAACAAAGCTGTTAGTGTGTGAATGGCGTCTCGCTGGGGCCAGCAGTGACTGTCCCGGCACATAGACCACATCTGGAAAACATCTGTTATAGCATTTACTGTCAATGGACCTGTGCAATTAAAGTTTAAATAAAATCATGCCATTTAAAGGATCTTACTAACCATCATGACAATCGGAAAGGCATTCTAATTGTTTTTTATTCAGAAAACCATATGAACTAACCTGCTGTTCCTGAACCTTTGAGATCAAAATAATATTTGGAGACATGTAAAAGTTTGAACCTAGTGATATTTTTACAGGTTGTATTTTGCAGTTACTATTAAATTTTGGGCTAAGCTACTGACCACAAACAGCCTAACCATGCATTTAAATAACATATTTAAAAACCAAATACAGTTTTACTTAACAGACTAATTATTCCATATAGATTTGTAGCTATACACTTTAGCAAGATAGTCATAGGTATAAAAGGCAAGGTGATACTGTGGTGTAAACGTCCAAAAAAAGTAATCCAAAGAAAATTCTGTAATGTTTCACAGCCATATAAGGCAATATGTTTAGTAATATGAAGTGTATTCAGTCAGTGAACCACATTGTTTCCACCTTATTTTCAAGTAGTCTCAGGCAGGTCATTAAAGCTTTAACAAATTCACCTAACTCAGGCCCATGGAAAACCTCATTATGCCAGCACTTTGTAATTTATTTCAACAGGCATCAGGGCTGCTAAGCATGCTCGCTGTCTCATTTGTGCAATTAAGAATATTTATGAGCTTCTTCTGCAGTTCGAAAAGAAAAAAATAATCTTTGAACTTTTTGTTCTTTTATTATGAGCAAAGGAAATAAAGCATGTAAATCAGCTGCAAAGGAAGATCAGAGGGTTCTTGTATCGCTTTTGAGGCATGAGGAGTACTTCAGGTTCTGCACAGTAATGGGACACGCGGTCCTCTATTATCACTTCAAATCACAGATCCTTGGAACAAGCCATGGAGGTACTGAAAACACTGCACACATACTCGATTCACAAAATGGCAGCAAAGTTTCCCATTTATTTCATCTGCGTAAACACATTATGACATTAAACCGTATCATTTTGTCTTGTGACACTGAGCCACATTTCCTTGTCACAGGATCCCATGTAATGCTATTAAGTTAGTTCTCAGAACAAGGAAATCATTATTTAAATTTAAAAAAAAATCAGGGCTACTGCATTTGTTTGCTTTTCTGTGCCTTTGTGCTGGGCTCACCACAGTGACTTTTGTAGTTCTGCCTTCTATCTATGCAAGTCTTTCAATTTATTATACTACAGTTAATTACCACATAGATGTTTCTAGCTTATAATATGACTGTATTTCTACTTTTTTAGGTAAAACAGTAATTATTCACCACTTTCTATTCTTCTGTTTATCTGTATGTCCATTCACCCTCTATTCAGTGTATGTGTAACCTAATCAGGGCACAAGAGCCAAATTGCAAGCTGAGCTCTCCTGAAAAGCATTTGCACAGCCTTCCCAGATCAAAGTGCAATAAAGCTTTCAAAAGCAAAATAGATACAGACACTAAGATAAAAGTCAGGGTAAGCCACAGTGTCCAAAAAAAAAGCATTGGGATAGCAAAGTCAAAACTCTTATTACTGCATTACAGTAAATCCTACTATGAATAATACGTTTTGGACGGCTCTGTATGTGACCATGAATGATAATTACCATTTCCATCTTGAGGTATGAGTATGGTCAATATGGAATACCCAAGTGTATGACTGTCAATGGAAAACAGAAGACTAACTTTACCAATCCCAGAAGCACCCTAGATTCAGTGGCTATCAGAAATAATCACTCCCCTGGACTTTTTTACATTTTATCGAGCTACAATATGGAATCATAATGTATTTAATTGGCATTTTTGTCATTGATTGACATAAAGCACTCTGTGTCAAAATGAAAACAAAATTCTACAGATCCTCATAAATTAATTATAAATATGAAAATAACTGAACAAGAATTCAAACGCAAGTATTGAGTCAATATTTGGTAGTGGTTCCTTTGGCAGAAATTACACTCTTCTTGGATAAATCTCTACCAGCTTTGCACATCGGAACAATTTACTTTGCAAAATTGTTCAAGCTCTCTCAAGTTGGATGCGAGGATTGTTTGAGAACAGCTTTTCAACAATTGTCAACTCCTGTCACAGATTCTAGATCGGATTGAGGTTTGGGCTTTGACTGAGCCAATTCAGAACACTGACCTGTTTGTTTTTAAACTACTCCAGGGTGGCTCTGGCTGTACGTTTTGGCTCATTGTCCTCCTGGAAAATGAATCTCCTCCCAAGTCCCTTGTCTCTTGTAGACTGCAACAGATTTTCCCTCCAGGATTTCTCTGTATCAATTTCTATTCTATTCCTACCTTCAAAAGTCTTCCTGGCCCTGATGCAGTGAAGCATCCCCAGAGCATGATGCTGCCATTTCCATGCTGGGCAATAAAGATGGTATTCTCAGGATGATGTGCTATATTGCACTTGCTCCAAAAATGCTTAGAATTGAGGCGCAAAAGGTCAATTCTGGCCTCATCATACCACAGAATCTTTTTCCAGTTTGTTTCAATATCTGCCATATGTGAATTATTTTGAGCAATGTTTTTTTTTGTTTTGCCACTCTCCAATGAATCCCAGTGAAGCACCTAAGCAATTGCAGTCGTTTCTCCCATGTTAGCCGTGGTTGACTGTAATTCCTTTAGTTGTCACGAGCCTCTTACTGGCCTCCCTGACTACTGCTCTTCTCACGCAGATGCTCAGTTTTTCTGAACGTCCTGTTCTACACAGATTAATAGTTGTGTCATATTTTCACAATATGTGCTTTATGGGATATTCAGTGCCTTGGAAATGTCCTTATACCATTCCCCTAATTGGTGATTTTCAATAATCCTATCCTAGATTTGCTGTGAATGTTCCCTTGTCCTCATGATGTAGTGTTTGTTGGGAGCTGTACTTATTAACAGTAGGAACTCCCAGATATATTTATCCTCAGTTTTACATCTGAAGGATGATGCCTTTTTACAGTATAGTGTCCTCATCACCTTAAGTGAACACAGGTAGACTCCATTCAACTAATGATGTGACTTCTAAAGACAAATCGTTGCACCAGAGCTATTTAGAATCAAAGAGGTGAATACTTGTGCAATCATTTTGTTGATTACTTGTATACATGTAATTCATTTAGGAGGGTCTGTACACTTTTGTTTTCATTTCTTGTTCCATAATTGAATAAATCCCAATTTAATATATTATGATTCCATATCTTAACACAATAAAATGTGAAAAAGTCCTAGAGTGGTGAATACTTTTTGTAACCACTGCACTGTTTTTTTTTCACTTTAAGCACATTTTCATACTAGGTTAAAGGCTCGTTTCCAAAGACTTCTGACCAGCAATGGACCACATTAGTTTTTCCAGTTGCTATTGAAAAACAGAAAAAATAAGGCAGGCAACATCTATGTTTAGCGGAAAATAAATGTATTATCTTACGCTATTACTCTCACTGAAACCAAATAAGCCGACAATCCACATAATCGTTGCTGTTAAGGTGCAAAACTTACATGCAAAAACAATGTAAATCAAATGCTTTACAGTTTACTCTGACAATGGCTTGTTATGTTTTTTTTTACATGTGAAAACATAATAAAACAGTCAAACATTTAAGAATTAGAATTATTATGGTTAAAGGCAACAAAGACACAGAATCTTAAAGGGGAACTGCAGTCCCAAGTTCTCAGACTGGGTATGAAATCTAGAGAACAAAATATCTCGATAACATTTGCCACATTCCAAATTAAGCACAAAACCCCAAACTTTGTGAAAGTAATTTATGGTCGCCATATTGTCACAAACCCTTGGTCTTGCCATTCCTACTCACTAGTCACTTTAATGACTAATGTAATGTGATGTAGAGCACTGCAGAATGTACCAAAGTGATCTGCATGTAGAGTTAACAAGTAAATTGTATTTTTATATTTATCCAGACTGTATGTTACATTTTCAAGAATGTCAACTACATTAACTGATAATATATAATAAAATGTCAAAACAGCTGATAAATAGAAATTCGATTAATATGAAAAACATAAAATAAGAGCTAAAAGCTGTTAAAGAAAATGAAGATCTGAGGGCCTGAAACTTACACTGTGATTTGAATGTAAAAATCAAATGTCTGTTTAAATGAATGATAAAACCAAATGGAATCTAACTGGGGATATAACAAAAACACATTTTCTATATAATTAGAATACAAAAGGTAACCATATTCCTGGAATTAATAATTAAATCATGATCTTGCTATTTCTTTATATTTTAAACAGTTTTAGTCCTAACACCATCTACTGATTTAATTAAATCAGGAAATAGATGCATATCGTTTGATAAATTATATCACATTATTACAAAGAGGAGGTGGTTATTAAATCTAACACTCATTTTCTGCACATCCTTAACTTGCAGTTAAATGAAACATGCAAGCTTTAAACAGGTCACAAATAAATTACGAACAGTTAAGTGCTGAAATGTATGGGATTGTTAAAAGGTTTAAATGAAAAAAATTTGAATAGTAACAGTTTGGATTAAATGTCAGCTATTTTATTATATTAATTTGAGTACATCTAAATTACAACCAAGCCTAATTACAACTCCTGTAAAAAAAATCTACACAACATCTTTCTGCTAATGTACTATTAATTTAAATATTTTTTCCATTTAAGTTCCAGTTAAATACAAAATTGCCAGTTATCTTTTCTTTTTATGCCCTTCAAATAAGAATAATCTTTTTTTTTTGGAAATCATCAATGTGGAACTTATTAACCAACTGAATACACTTCTTGAAGGAGCTGTAGGGATGTAACGACTGTACGCAGTTTCCTCAGGAACTCTACACTTGTCAGAGCCATCTGCTATTTTTCAAGCTGCCCACAGTGCCCACATAAGATTGTTAAAACAAAACTGGAGAACCAATGAGGCTCATACTGAAACCATGACAAGTTCACAGGTGTCTGGCAAGTCCCAAGGGTTATACAGCAAAACGAGGGCACTTTGACGGCCTCATGGCCCACTGCTCCTAGCAATGCTTGGCCTGTTGCACGCAGCTTACAAGGAATGCTGGTCACAGCTGGTTAATGACCCAGCCCGACCGGGAGTAGCAAAGTCTGGGCTGTAGGACCCCTGTAGCTATACTGCTTACAGTTCCAGTACCACTGCAGTTCAAAGTTTTAATAGCTCCAAACAGGGGTACTTGTTTGGTCCCTTTTTACAGCAGCTAAAGAGAATGAACATAAATTAGAGAGATAATAGGCAGCTTAGATAAAAAGTGAAAAGTATTTTAAGTTTAGGACATAAAAGGAAAATTCGGAAACAAGGTGAGGAAGTGAGATCTATCAAGTGTGCTCCCGAATAGATTCAAAATAACATCAGAAATGAATAAGAAAAGAATGTTGGAATATTGATTTTATACAGCAGGAGTAGCATGTTAGAAAACTGCTGTTAACCACAGATTTCTGTTCAGATTCTTGTTGAACACAGAAGCTCTATGAAGAAAGTCCATTGAAGCACTGATTTTGTGAGCACCGATTTAACAGAAACAGACCAGCATTGATTGTAGGAAAGAGACTCCAGCGTATTTGGCAGGTCAGCATGTGATAACAGTTCATGGCAGATATAAATTACCAAACAGAGTGTATGCTTAATGCATCAATACAGGAAACTATTAGCATGGTATTATGAGGCGGATGTAGGGCAGGAAATTAAATTTTGTAGCCTCAGAAAATGATGTCACAGTCATCCTTGTCAGTAATTGATTATTATTGCTTCCTGTCAGAGTGGACAGATGAGGCTAGCTAGGCAGTAAGTGGCACAGTAGCCAGTATGGAAGACAGAAGATCAAAAATAATCCCCTTTTCACAACATTGCAGAAGGAGAAATGCTGTTTCAAGCTTGGCTCCCTGCTTCTACTCCTGCTTTTGTATTTTAAAACTCCAGGTTTTATTTGCTACAGGTCACAAACTCAGAGAATTTCTCAATTTTAGTAATACGCAGGGAGCTACTCTTATTTTTAACTCCCTGTGCTCACTGAATCTGTTAGTACTTTATAGCCTTCCCAGATAACAATAACATATACCTTTCACCTCTCTGAAATCCATGTCTGATTTACACTAACAATGGGGTTTTGATATACAATGTAAGGAAACAATAATTGAGACACTTGTAAATGTAGTCTGCCTTCAATATTACTGCAGTGAATCTGTTGCTTTAACGGTGTGAAACTAAATACTCAGCAGATCACAGTGAATCAAGCATCTTCTCAGAAGATAACTTTTTAAGTGCAAGCCCGTAACAAATCACATTCTCAAATACAACAGGCACGCTGCAAACCACTGAACTATTATTATGCAAAAACGAAAGACAGTTAACACTGAAAAAAGGTTCATTAAACAATGGCACATCAGTGTTTTTTCTTTAATAAAACATTATTTGTTGCAGTTAAGTGTTTTTTTTTCCTTTTTGAGAGCTTGAGACTAAAGGATTTTTGTTTAATGTACTACTGTTAAAACGACTTGAAAAATGCCCCAGGCTTCTTCTTTTACTAAGAATTCTCCATTTGGGTCCTAAAGATATAGCAAACCCCTCAGCAAAAACTCAGCAAGCCCCTACATCTGATCCTTGATGTGTAGCAACAACACACGATGTCTTTTTCTATGCTGATCACTAACATGATACACTAGATGCCTACAAATATCCACAAGCACAAAGGAGACAAAGGAATGAGAAAATATAAGCATGTCTGGTTAATTTGTAAACCCAAGAGAAAGTAGGCAAATAAATTCCATCTATAACAATAAAGTGCTTCTGGAACTGCAGCATTTGTGCAGAAAGAAATGCAAAACTGGAAAAAAACTGCAGTTTTTTGGGATCAATGACTACTTTATCCAAGTACTGTATGTAGTTATTTCAGAACTGAGCCCTTATTTACATTCTCATCGCATCTGTATTCATTTTTATTTTTATTCTGTATTTATTCTGTACTTTCCCTGTGCTTATCCTTCACTCCACACCTGTCAGCCCCCGAGCTTTTTTCATCTTTCCTGTATCCACTCCATTCAGTCTCACTCGGTACAATTTTGTTTTCTCTTTTTAAATTTAGATTCTTGAATTCACCAACTTCCCCTCATTCTGTTTTTATTTTGCAACTTTCTGTTCCTTTCTTCTCATGCCTTTCCGTGAATTGTGAAATATATTCAGCAGTCTCACTTCCTAGTGTTCTTCACTTTTGGTTCCATATTTTTCTTCTTCCTTCCCTGACAGGCTCGTGCTTTCTCTTCTTATATATAAATTCAAACACTCAATATATGGTGCTGTTGTGTTGGGGGAAATGCAAAAGAATAAACAAAAATGTGCTTTGCACTCAGAAAATGTATAATTAGTGCAGGAATGAAATATCTAAAATACAAAAAAGATTAGATGCCCTAAACATTTTACAGGTCTATCTATGCTGGTAACCATACCATTTAAGATATAGTTGTATATAACAACAACTTCCAACAGCTAGGGCAGGTCAATTCTTGTGTATCAATCCTATATGACACAAGCGCATTGTTCAATAGGTAAGTAAAGGCAGATAATACAGAACAGTAATAATAAGGGAGGTACTTCATAGTTTCAATTGCACTCGAGTGGAATGTTTACAGAGAAACAAAGAATAACGATGATAATAACTGGGCGAAATTTTCCAGGCACTTCTCTTTTGTATTTCAAGTGAATCTGCAGATGGAGTGGGTTAGAGTAACGAAGCCCCAGTATTCAGTTACAACACAATAAAGAATTAAAATCAGGATGATTAGAGGTCTGTAGATTACCCAGTTTTTTTTCAGTAAAGCTTGCTTCAGTGTTTTTCATGTTTCACTGAGCCATCACTTAAATGGTTTCACCTCAGTCATGAATTCCAACCTTTAAAATAATTAAAATTACTAAGAGATGCTACTGCAAAGGAGGAGTGACACCTGGCTTGATAATTGGAGAGGAGTTTGAAAATAAACAGCTTAATACAAGGCCTATGAAATATAAATTGATATACTGTGCAACCTTAAGCAAAACTAGAAAAGGGCAAATAGGTTTGTGTTCTATGACAAAAAACTCTCTGAAGGCCTAAGCAATTACTTATCTTGGTTAGTGATAGCCAATAGTTAGTGACATTGATACTGTATTATATTTATATTTGTATAACATATTTAACAATTCTTTCTTGTTCATCATAATTATCAGAGATGTGCTGGATGTGCATGCTGCCAAAAGGGTCTGAAAGCACAATTGAGTACTTTTCAAAGTGCAAAAATGGAGATAAATTATGTCTAGAATAGACTTTTTGTAGACTTTTGACTATTGACTTTCGGGCAGTAAGGTGTTAAAAATCACAGCATATATTCATAAAGAACGGATTAGAAAAAACAAACACAGGTTTCTGGACTAAGCTATTAAGTAGGTCCCTACTTTAATTTCTTAATTCATATAAAATAATACATTTTCAGTGTGACTAAATCAGATATGCTCAATCCACTTATCCAAAAGAATTAGAAAACTTTGAAAATGCCTTTAAAACAATAATAATGCTAAACCCAAATGATAAGAGTAATGGGTTTGCATATCTTGCAGTGATGGATACTGTGTGTCAGATGGGTTTTGTACTTATATGTATGTATATGTAAAAAGTGATTTATGATCCTTTGGGATTAAAAGCACTACATACATATACATTTTTTTTAAATTATCAGTAGTAGTGACATTCACTATTAACAGTTTTATACTTGTGCACTGTTGTAAGTAAAGTGAATTTTTAAATAATTTATGAAATTGGTAATCAGATTGGATATATCATATCTTGGACACATTTACTGCATGTTTAGAGGATACATCTAACCCAGACAACAGGCCTAGTCTTGGGATCAATTAAAAAACAAATGATTGGCTATTGCTATTTTCTGGATTTACTTTCAATGAAATTCAATTTAATTTACGTTTAACCACAAAACATTGTGCAGCATCACATTTTGTTACTTAAGAAGAGATGCAAGAGTACAAACTAGCTGACACAGACATCTGTCTCGCTGTCAGCTGACAGTGAGGTATTTTACTCAGTATATTACAATACTGTATTAAGAACAGAAAATATCTGCACTTGTAACAAGTATGCCTCAAACCCACCGTACAGTGGTCTACATAAGAAATCAGCTCGCACTTGTACAATAAACAAGTAAAACTTACCAAAAAAGCATATGGTACACTAACTAATGTTTGAGACCATGGTTGTAATGTAGAGATGTTAACATTTGTAAATGTTTACTGCTAGATCTTTCATTCTCCCCCAGGTGTCCCAGAAAAGCTATTGAACATGCATTAACACCAGTAACTTGCTCAAAGTCTGGGGTATCGACTGGCAGTGACAGTGTGAGATGGCGAATGGCAGAAATCTCACACTGTGTTTATATCTTCCTGCACATGCAGGGACACTGACCTTCAGGGAAGTAACGGGGCCTTTGAAAAGACTTGAGTGTTTCAGTATGTACTTTATCTGCCATACAGAGAACAAGAACAGAAAGAAAAGTGTTCTTTTTTAACCACAGCAGATTACCAACTCTCAGATAACAGTTACTTTAAAGGAAGGTGATTAGTTAATTTTTGGGTTTAAAAAACGGAGTTTTGGAAGGAAAACAACTATAGCTTTATTTTTTTTCTCTGTGACTCAGTCTCAGGTCCAATGCTTTCTGTTATGTTTATTACATTCCTTTGCTACCTTTCAAGTGGACACCTCAGAAAAATCACAACTTACTGAACAATTACTTATTTTTTCACTGTACCATGTGGGGTTTTCTAGCTTCGGCATATAGCACAAACTTATGACTGGAAAACCAGATTATAGGTAACTATAAATCTGACCCTGTATCCAAAAGAGGCATCCGGTTAACATATAAATACTAAAAAGAAAAATGTAAGGCTGTCTTTCTAGCTTTCTTGCCATATGAAGTTAAAACCTAGACATTGTAGACTCCACACTAAAGAGCTAAAAAGGGCTGACATTCGCTGCCTAAGATCTCTGACATCAAACAGCAGGATATGGATGTCAAGCACTGTGCATTCCCTGAACTAAAAGGCATGACCAGATCTGAGGCAGTGTGTACTGATGCATGATTCAGATGGAAAAGATAGATACATTTGTCTTTCTAAACTGAACAAGTAAAATATCACTAAAAGTCTACAATACAAGAATAAGCATCATCCAGCTATTCAGATAGTATAGTGGTAGGCAACTGAGCATTTGGTAGTGTATGTTTGGGGGCTAAATTAAAAACAAATAATCATTGCACAAAAAACTGCATAATAAATCTAATAACTAGCTTCAAAAATGTTCACAGAGTAATCAGGGATGGAGAGGGAAGAGGTGTAGAAAAGGCCAGAATAATTATTGAGTTCATAATATTTATATGGCACAAAGAATAGAAATTAAAAGTAAAATCAAAGTTAGTTGTATAACTAAAAAAGTCTTAAATATTAAAGTACACTGCCTTTAATATAGCCACCTTGAATTACTACGAAGTGAGCAGTGTACAGCCAAGCACAATGACTAGTGATAAACAGACATAGTTCTATCAGTGATATCAAGCCGCGAAATGCTATACTTACTGTAACTATACAACTGGGAAACAACTTAAACAATGCTTTTGATGGTCTTATGAAATAATACTGTAGATTAATGTCATAATAAGACATTAAGTAAATAATCTTTGGTATAAAGAATCTTTGACTATATCCAGGTTACATATTTCAAGACCATTAGTCAATCTGGACTGGCAGAGTTAACTAAAGCTCACAGCAGTTGTGAAAAAAGTTAAAAGAATCAAGTATAACAGTATAACAGATAAAAGAATCAAGTATAATCACAAAAGCAAATGACATTAGATATTACAATGGCTATGCATACTGGGTAGACTTCCTTCATTTTGATGATTCAGCATAACACTTTGATTTCAGAGTTTTGAACATAAAGATGGATTTTGTTGTTTTGTTTATTGTTATGGAAGGTGAATTAGCTTGTTACAAGCCTTGTATGTTTAACAAGTCAAACCATGTTGTCTTTAAAAACACTAAATAACTCTACAGGCGATAGGGGTGTAAGAATGCCTATTCATAAAAAAAATATTCAGTTCTCAGTTTTACTTGTACATTTGACACTGATTTAAAAAACAGCAGCTCAGAGTATGACTTTTGGCAAGGAGACATAATCTAAACTGTCTTGAAATCCACTTTTCAGAGAAGTAAAACACATAATGTAACAACTCACCAGCACCATTTTAGAAACCCACCCTCAACACCAAATACCAGCCTAAAAGCCTCTGGCTATCAAATATGCCTCTGACTTGAAAAGGTGAGAAATTACCCCTATGGAGGGACTAATAATAGGTCTCCAAGAGGGATCAGCTTCACACACACTGTCGTAAATAACTGAGATACTGAGCAATCGGCAGGAGACGGAAAATAACAGGAAGAGGCCTACAGTAACAGTGTGGCATCCCAGGCATGTGGTAAAACATCAGCATGATGCCCGACACACAACTCCTCAGCTGACACATGGGACACCCGGTTACCTCTGTGATTGGCAGGGGAGGGGAAAAGCACTGGACTCTGTCTTTTGGTTAACCATCAGTTTCTGCCTGTTCTCAAAAGAATTCCACAAATTCCTGAGGATTTGCTTTGAAAAGGACTGTTCATGCGGAGGATGGCCGGTTATTCAAGGTTACTTGCAGAAGGGGTGTCTGAGGAATGAAGAGGCCACTATCACAGAAGTCAGGATGCCTGGTGTGACCTGAAAATAATAATGATCTGTTCGCCGAAGAGTGAGAGGACTCTTTTCAGGTTGTAACAAATTCATCAAATCACTGGAGAAAATGAAAAGAAAAAAAGACACCCGTTGCTTTTCTGTACTTATCCTCCTCCACTAACAAACAGAATTTAATCAGCAAAATACTGAAGGTTGCATGACATTGTTCACCACAACGCACAAGTGAAAAAAGGAACAGTTCCTCACTTCTTGCAATACAGAAGTCTGTTTGTTTTGGGGTCAGAGCAGGTTATTTGTTATCATTGATGGTGCATTCAAAAGTATTATGTGATTTCAAAGGAATCAATTAATTCTCAGCTCTTGCAAACCTCACATCAGTAATAGCTATTTTCAATTACAAATAAATTCAAATGCCATTTTAGTTACGACTACATCCAAAACATACATCATCTAACACCAAATCAAGAAAATATGAACAAAAAGTGTGCATTGTATATACTATTTCTTATCCCTGAAGGGTCAGAACCATCTGTCATGGCCAAAGTCATAAAATTTGACCATCACCAAAGTCATGTAGTTTTGATATGATACATTGAATTCAACACTCTTTTAATTCCATCCAGTGACCTTCCACAATTTAAATTATATTTATATTCTCTGTAAAGGAAACAAGAAAAACAAAAAAATACAAAAAATAGCAAGGTTTAACTTTTCAGATTTACTAGTATACTATCTGGGAAACATTTCTCTGTTGTTCTTTTGCTATTTATTGGCAATGCAATAATAAGTTTAACATGCAAGACAGAGTTTCCACTGCAATGCAAAGAAATATATACAGTATATCCAGTCCAACAAGTATCGACAGCTAATCTAATAAGGCCTATCAATACCTGTTGGATTGGGAACAGAGTTTTCTCAGTTGGGTGAAAGGAACTAATATATACAAATGACCCAGACCTTCTAAGAATTCTCCATTTCTCAGTATTTTAATACTGAAGCATAAAAATTGGCCTAATTTCATTGTACTTGAACATCAAGTAAAAGCAAGCAACCCTGTCTTTAAAATGATGTTTTCGTACTTTATGTGAAAGGTGATATAGGGAGTTAATATACAGTATGTAGCTTGGTGAGCTAAACACAATGACAAATAAGTGCTATGCACACCCAACCTTATGAATCAATTTGACTCTGTAATGTCAAAGCATATGAGAAATTTCTCTGAAATCACAACCTAAAATCATCTGAACTGAGAAGTGCCACACAATAATATTGGAAGTATTTAATTCTATATAAGCAGACAAAATATTTCTGTCAACAACAGAATTAATTCTGCTGTTGCCATCACTAGTTACAGTATATCACTGATAAAAATGAGCCAATTCCAGAGGCTGCGGTTTTCTCCACCATGCTTCACAGGTGAGCTTGGTTCTTTGGAGCATCTGCATTTTCTTTCTTTAACCTTTCCAATCCTCTCCTGGTTCATCTTTGCACTTCTGAGGAAAGGGTTCTAATCTGGCTTTTCTGTTCTTGGTTTTGATGAGAGATTTAAATCTTGCAGTGCAGCCTTCATAATCCCCCTGTCTCAGTCTTCTGCGGACTGAGGATTTAGATACCTTTATCACTGTACTCCGGAGGTTAGTGATTTCTCTGACGGTTATATTTGGGTTTCCTTGACAGCTCTGACAATATTACGGTCATGAACTTTTTTGTTTTACCAAAATGATCTTAGCTGATTGATTATAACTGTTTTATAATCTATTTACTATGAATGCACAGTATCAATATCACCAGACAGCCTCATGCTCTTACTTGTACAGTTATGGATTTTATTCTGTCTTTGCCTTTACATGATCTATACACTAAGTAAATATTTTTTGTACAGTAAGATATTTTGATTAGTTCATTGTTCATTTGTACAATAGAGATTATGCAAATTTTATTTCTCCACATAACTGCTTCATAATACATTTAATCATAACATCTTGCCTTAAAAAAGCACTGTTGGTAAATTCTGCTCATTGTAGCATATACTTAGCAATATGCCAAACTATTCAAATAGATCAGGAAAGTACCTAAACTCAACTTGTTTATCCCCAGTTACAAGTACTTGGAATGAATCAGACTTTTACATGTATTTTAATTGAATTTTAGTGTCACTTTTCACCTACGAGCAGAAATTTTGGAACCAAATAGCAAAGGATGAGTAAATTCTAAATTGCTGATAACTGATGGTATGACCGGTTTCTATGCTTTTGTTCTTATCTGATTTTATTTCAGCTTCTGAAATGACTTTTTTAACCAAAAGGTCTTTGGTTTTTAACTAAATCACTTCAGTCAAGTGAGACAGATTGATAGAATGTTCACAGCTATTATGAGCACCTTATTACCCAACAACAAGAGAGATCTCTCAGTCAATTGTTCCATTATTTGTACTCCTTCAAAATAAAGAGGTTCAACACAATCAAGGTGTTTAGTTGACCTATGACTGTAAAACTGAACGGACATTTTAACAAATTAAATATTTAGGAGTGGTACTTATCAGTCATTTTTATTAGAAATGTTTTTATTACTACAGTTCATAATTAAAATCCTAGTTTATACTTCACTGCCCTAAACATTTAATGGCACTGCATTTTTCCTATAAAACCCTGCAAGTTTAAATAAGTAAACAGATGAATTCCAAATAAAAATAAATCCATGGGGTAGGAGTGCCTGAAGAAGAACCTTTCTTTGTGAAACATGAAGAAAGAGTCCAAGCAATGTAGCAATGCAAAATCTTATTTGATTTTTGCTGCTGATCCGATGAATCAATAATAGCATCTTTTATAAAAACATAAAATCTTCAAGCATGAAACACTACCTGTGGTAAAGTAAGATGTACAAAGAACTGTGAGAATCACAATCAAGCTCCGGTCAATAAAACCAAAAAATCTGCTGCATAAAACAAGGTTAATCTCAATGCACGATGTCTGCCAATAATTTCTGAACAGTGCATCAACTGTTTAGAGGCCTGTGCTGTAGATCAGACACAAACCTAAACCTTTTGCATGTCAAGAAGTTATTTGAAGTGTTTTTTGTGAAGTACAATTTTTGTCTAGACCATCTGAATATAAAGCTGTTCTCTAGTTATGTAAACAATGCAATGAGTCACGCTCTCCTTTGCACATACTGTACAGTATAAACTAGATTTTTCAGCACCATCATTAATGCTATATGCCTTTTTCATGTTTGAACTGGAATTAAACAATTCAAAACCTTCAAAGGGAGAAGGCATGGGAAATGATCATAAATAATTATATGCATACAAATAGTTATGAGTATAAGTATTAAAACCCTCTACGTCTAAAATGTCGAATTAAGTAATGGTATTTAACCAACACTTATGGTATCTCTTTTAGGTTTACCTAACAAAACTTAAGAAGATTATTCCGCACAAAAATTAGGAAGGCCAATCTAGTTTGTCTTGTTGCTAGTAATGAACTAATACAAAGGATCAATTACTAGCGAGACATTTTATTGAAAAAAAGTCAACATATCATATTTACCAGAATGGTTAAATCACTGGACTTCCACGACACTCTGTGTGAAAACTGACAACAGAAGGCATTTTCCCCTAGTTTCCCTATGCCTCCTTGTTTGTGTTTCACTGTTGATTCTGACTGGGTTGATTCTGTCACCGCCTTTGAGAATTTTGAATACATGAATCAGGTCAGCTTCTAATTTTCTCTGTTAAGGAGTAAAAAGACTTATTTCAGTATGTCAGCGAAGGCCATTCTGTTAAGCCCAGTAATGTGGTTTGTTACTCCTTTCTGAAATGATTGCAGAGTAGGAGTATTTTTTTGTAGTGCTACCTTGCTACCTCTGCTTACACCGTGAAGAAGAATTGGATGCAGTGGAAATGTTTTGGGCAGCCCCTACAACAACCCCAGAAGGAATGAAGTGTGAGAGTCGTGAGGAGAAGGTCATGAGATCATAAGTACAGGTACAAACAAGAGGAGGCCACTTGTGCCACCTTGCCTTGTGAAAAGGATCTTACCCAGCTGAAAGATGCCAGGGTTTCTGCTTCAACAATAGGCTGGGATGCTTGTTTCATTCTCTCACAATAATTTAGGTGACGTACCTTATGCTCTCGGTTTTAACCTAGTTACATCTCAGAAGTTTCCCCTTTTGTCCTTGTGTTTGAGTCCCACTGTTCATTCTGAAGAAGTCTTCTAAGTGGATCCTGTCTTTCAGGATTTTGAATTCTTGTATCACGGCCACTCATAATTGTCTCTAATCAAGACTAAAAAGACTTACTCCATACACTCCGTCAGTGTACAACATTCCTTTTAGCCTGGAATTGATTATGGTTGCTATTCTCTAGATTGAGCATCTCTGATATCTCTGTAATATTTTTTCTATTATATGGTGACCAAAATTCAATACAATATTCTATATGAGGCCTTTCTAGTGCATTACACAACTTCAACATATGATCCCTTTATTTGAATTTCATGTTTTTAATTATATATCCTGACATTGTGCCTTGTAATTGTTTCCTCATATATCAGTGTGTAAACACAAATACCCAAGACTTTTTCATCAGTAGCCTATGCTAGCTCAGTGTTTCAAATTTAGCATTTGTGATACAAGCATGCAAAAACCTGCACTTGTATACATTAAATGTAATCTGTCAGGTGTTGCTCCAGTCTTGAGTTATGTCTCCTGTATTTTATTTTTTTCTTCTGCTGCTTCTATAGTGTTTGCTAATCTTCCTGTTTTGGTATCATCTGTAAACCTGACTAGTTTACTACCTATACTAGATACTGATATACTGTAAATAAGAAGGTGTAACAGTCCTAGTACAGATCCCTGTGGCACTCCACTAATCACCCCAACAATCTTGGGGTTCAATTATCCTTGACCAAAAGGGATATCCAATGAAAGACAATTTTAGCATAATATCCTTTGATTGAAAAATATATTGAATCTGTAGAGTCCAAAGCAATGGTTTATAATTATAGGAAACCAGACTATGAAGAAATGAGATGGGAGTTTAGGAGCAGTAGAATGAAACATGATAGATACAGAAACAGCCGAAAATGAATGACAGAGGATTATCGTATGAAAAGAAGTTTTTCAAAATCTAAATTCTCCAGGATGGGCACATCAATCTTTCTTGGGATCTCCTAAAAAGTTTCAATTCCAAAATGAAATTAAAAAAATAAAGATTTAGTTAGGTATCAACTTGTACAAGAATGTAAAGGATTGGTGATACACAGTTCACACGATACTTTCCACATACATGTATAATAATCTGCTTTAAACTTGAGATAATACCACGTTAATTCTAAAGTAACTGTGGGAACTAGCTTAAGGCAGCAAACATACTGCTAATTGCACCACAAATGAACAATGGAAGTCTAAAAGAGCTCCATTCTTTGGGATGAAAGATCAGCGTTCCCAGCTCAGTATTTAACTTGCTGGTTTTACAAGACAACACAACAAACAACTGATTTATGGACAAGATTTATGGACTCCTTCTAAATCCACCAGCACTTTTTAAAATGGGTCATTTTAATGTATTACAAGGAATCAGAATTTGTAAATACATTTTTAATCATTGTTTTAATCTGAACACCAGATGACAAGCCAGATATTTTACAGAGTGAAAAAAAAACATTAAAATGAATATAATAAAAAATAATAAACATTCATATAAATTAAGTGTTTCAATAATTTAATTTAATAGCTGGCCTATATTTCCTGATTTTCACAACCTCAGGGCATACTGATGAAAATTTCTCTCTAAAACAAATTTGAACAAGAAAACTCATAGCGAATAAACAGAATTTCTATCTTTTCAAATACTGTACACCAAAGGAGTCGAACAAATTATCAATAGTATAAAAATGCCAATTCAAATTCCACCTCATTCTAAAGAAGATTCAGAAGCATGATCCATTTATAACCATCTTCCAATCTGCTGTGACCTACAGAATTCATAACCATGGGATATGGGTATGGGATAATTAGTCCCAGCTATTCAACAACCCTCCGTTCAGCTCTGCCTTAAACGTACTGAGACCCAGAGACAGGAAGGAAAGGGCTGTCTGGTTGTTTTCTGATGGATGTGGGATGATGGCTATGGGCATTCCCCTCATGCCTTCCTATCAGCTGTGGGGAACAACTGACGCCAAATGTTCTTTGGTCTCCATGGAAACAGGAAGCATGAGGTGCTTCAATGGGAAGCAGTGGGGAAGGAGCAAGAATTCCAGAAACATTGGCGCTAGCAGCTTCCGATGTTATAAGAAGTGGAAAAGGAGGCTGGGGACAAGGTACATTGAAACTAATAATAAAATTAAACCAATAACAATAACCTCAGAGAATCTACATAGTCTGTGTCTAGGATATTTATACCTTCCTACCTAACAGGTGGGCTGACCAGTGTGAGACCGATATGTCTGTCCCCTTTTTATATATTAATTTTTTTTTTCTTTCATGCATCACGAAAACAACTCTCCATTCTCAACAAAGAGATCTCAGGAAGCCTGTCTGAACTTCATTGTCTCTTCACTTCACAGTAATATATACAAACATATATTAAACTTGTGTAAGAAGGGCTCAAAAATGTTGAATTCATTTTTCATAGCTTTCTAAATATACCCAAACTTAAGAACATGGCCACAAAACCATAACACAAAAGAGAACAAAAAAGATCAAAGTTCACCTCAAACCATAACCTCCATTTATCTCGCACGTTCATTGACTCTACAGGAAAAAAAAATGTTTTTCAAACGGAAAACTTAAATGGAGAAATCAAGAAGGATATATTTATTCTACATTCTATTTGGTTAAGGTTTTCAAAAGTGCAAGTGCCAAATGCCACAATGTCCAAAACCCAGAGACCTCCCCTCTGCATTTGAAGAACCTGTGCAGGGGTCCAGAACTATGCTGTAAGGAGCCAAACCTAAATACTGCAATACAGCATCCAATTCATTATAATTATTATTTAATATTTTTTCCAAGTTAAACCAGGGCACAACTGTAGGGTGACAATGAGGCTTGAGTGCCATGGGCTGCAAGTTGTAGCTCCAGTTTCAGATTTGGGTTGTTAATGACTTATTTATGCATTTAAAAACTAGGCCTCTCTCGTGCATCAGCTATCATAGGCTAAGCCACACAATGTCTGTGCTGCCTAGCAACAAGGCTATGAACACTACCTTCCCTGCAGTTCAAAGCCTATTTGCTGCTGCTTTGTGATGCCTGGAACCAGGTAATACAATGCAGTAGTGTGCTTTAGTAGGTAAAACAATCATTAAGGTTTGGAACATCTATTGAACAATAAATAACACGGGACTGTTGAGCAGTAGCTATGACTGAAAGGACACATATGTATTTCCGCACTTTCAAGATCTTTTGTTAAAACTGGTGTCGTCATTTATTTTTTCAATACCAAAAAAATGAAAAATATCCTATGAATGAGTTGAGCCTGCTCTAAGCTCCTCTTAGCCCTTAAAGGCCTGCATTTATGTTTTTGAGGAAAAACAAGTAAAAACTCCTAAAATATTGTAAGCAACTATTCACTTCTGTGTCCCTCTTGATTCTACAGTTTAATGTTATTATTCACTAAAGACCTTCTCTTTCTCCTATTTTTAATCCAGATTCAGTTTGTCATTGTTTTTTTCTACTAGTCCCAATGGATCATAAAGAATTAAAACACCTAATACATTACACAATGACCAGCCATCCCAGAACATCTAATTCAAACTTCACTGAAAAGGTTTAAACAAATCATTTTCCTTCTCATTTAAGTGCAATTACCCTGTACTCTAACATGGGCAGCACAGTGGCACAATGTTTAGCATAGTGGCTAGCACTGCTGCATCAAAACTCCAAAGAACTAGTTGTTTCCCAACTTTGGTGTCTGTCTGTGTGGAGTCTGCATGTCCTTTCTCGGTTTGTGTAGGCTTTTACCATGTACTCTGTTTATGCCCTCCTCATGAAGACAGGTTCTGCTGGCTTTATTGTTCACTGTAAATGGTTCCCCTGCAGATCATCCCCAGGAAAAAGATGTCTGAGCTCCCTCACTACTTGAGAAGAGAGGCTTCAGTACCTTTCTTCCTTACAAGTACTACACACGCAGATCTCATCATTTCCAATGTCATTTTTCATTAGCCGGCGAATTATATCTTCAAGGTTTCTAGGTCTTTACACTACATTGTGCTGGTTATATGTTTGTGTGTGGGGGGGGGTGAGAATGACTTGACTTCTTACTTATTCAATATTTACAGAAATATTTAACTGTTCTTGTCTTGCACCAAAGACAGCCATCAAACAGTTGTTTCTTAGAACCATTATTTTTGTGTTTGATGATATATATTCAGAACATCAAGGAGGCTCACAGATAAAAAAAGAATGCACACTGTTTGCCTGTGAGGTGTCCCCATTCCTGTAACATACTGCAAAGTTATTTTTAGCTACTGTGTCAACTCTCTGTCAGTCTGTTCTTAGCTTCTCACAAATCCAGTATCCTTGAAAAGAACAAATAATAATCATCAGATGAAAATATCGAGTCACACACATTTTGCTGCTGAAACACAGTAAAATAAAAAGAGTAATAAAGGCCTACTTTTTGTACTGGGATTTGCAGATATACTGTATACCCTGCTGAGGAAGAAAGACTATATCTAGCAACCAGGAAACAAACTAGCATGACTTTTGGGTTTTTCAGTCTTTGATTAGCTTTATGAAAAAAAGTTTGATAAACAGCTTATTTTTTACAGCTGTTTCCATCACTAGAATCTTCATCATGCCGAGTGCAGGCCACCAATGTACAAAAGGTTGCAATAAAATGAATTGCAAGGTCCTAAATTATGGGCACTCACAGTGACATTATACTGAAGAATTTAGCTAACAATGCAGCTTTAAAATTGTTAATATGAGATTCATCCTTCACATATAATTTTAAAGAATCAATATGAAGACTATATGGAGTTTAGGAATATATATGGCTTTCTTGATGACAGAGAATGTGTCCACTGCACCTTATTTATCCTGTAGTAAAAATTCTTTTTGCTGGCCAGATGCTATGATGAGACAGACTACAACGTCCACATGTAACTTCTGAACATTCCTGGTTTCTTTGAAGTAGTCCCTTCTTATTGCAGTCCATTTGGCTGTCTTATCTAATAGTATAGAATGAGAATCCAAATCACCCGTCTCAGGACAGAACAGTAATGGAGCACCAGATTTAAGATAAAAGGATAAACGAGTTCTATGCTGAAGTCAAAGCATAGCTACCATTAAAGACTTCATACAAACAAGCATAAATAATATCTGCTGTAGAGAACTGCATATCCCTGTCTACAAGCTATCTCTCAGCCATTACCTCCCAGTAAGGAAATATTGCACGTTAAGGTTGAACATGAAAAAGAATACCCCTAGAGGTTCTATCTTTAGAGATTTCTGTCATGTCTTGTCACATCAGCCTGCATGGGCACTTGAACCTGGTATCCACACCTCGAGGCCATTCAATATCCTGTACTTCACTTTACAGGAACTGACCATTTCCTTACATATGTTATTATATAAATTCCTGCTAAATTTATAGGCCAGACAGAGTGAACAGAGACATGTGGGTCAGACACATAGATATAGCTTCCGTCATGACAGAGCTGCACCGTGTACCAAGAAGTAATAAATTAGTGGTGCTGTCAAAAAAGAAAGGAAATGAGAGATTCCAGGTTTGTCTTTTACATTCATATAAAAATTAAAGAAAAAGAGCTCTTAAAAATAGCTCTTAAAGATGAATTAATCTTTGAAAGATTGTAATCATTATTATTTATACATACTCTCTTTAACAAGATGGACAATCAATAAATCTGGGAAAACTAAATGTGAATCATTTTATAATGACGAAAGGCCAGTTTTCTCATTCATCAAGAACAGTGTTAGACGGCATGGTATAAAATGAACGAAAAAGTGCATCCAAATGGAAGGAAAATTACAATTGTCTCTAATACTGTAGCAGAAAATAGAAGTGCACCAGAATACCAATACAAAACACAAAATGCAGCATTTTGAAACAATGATATTAATAATTGCTTACACTTATATAGCACTTTTCTGGACACTCCACTCAAAGCGCTTTACAGGTAACGGGGACTCTCCTCCACCACCATCAATGTGCAGCATCCACCTGTATGATGCGATGGCAGCCATAGTATGCCAGAACGCTCACCACACATCAGCTATTAGTGGAGAGGAGAACAGAGTAATGAAGCCAATTCATAGATGGGGATTATTAGGAGGCCATGATTGGTAAGGGCCAATGGGAAATTTGGATAGGACACCGGGGTTACACCCCTACTCTTTTCGAGAAACACCCTGGGATTTTTATTGACTACAGAGAGTCAGGACTTCAGTTTTACGTCCCATCCGAAGGACAGCGCCTTTTTACAGTATACTGTCCCCATCACTACACTGGGGCATTAGGACCCACTCAGCAGCAACCTTAGTTTTTCCCAGGTCTCCTATCCAGGTACCAGACTCACACCTGCTTAGCTTCAGTGGGCTGCCAGTTGTGAGTTGCAGGGTGATATGGCTGCTGGCAAAAATGCTTATGAGTGACCTCATGGTGCATCGTCAATGGATTACTTCAAGTTCAAAACCAATATGAACACTTTTAAGCTCAAAATCAAATCTAAGTGTTTTATTCAGAACTGAAACAGGAGCTAGTTTTAATACCAAGAATGATACAAGGCTGAGCAAATTGCCGAACACTGTTGCAACAAGTGATTTTCAAGGATTCTTCACGAATCAGCTTGGATCAATAGGTTACTTGCAATTAAATAAACAAACGTCAGAGAGACTACTTACTACTAAATGTGCCTTATACTCTCACTTTATGTCAACAGGTTCCCAAAATACTAGGAATTATAATGAAGAAAGCAACTCACAGGCAGACAAAAAGTACCTCATTCATGAAAGGGCTCCACAATGGGAAAGCCATTCCAAAACCAGGATTTTACAGAGTGAAAATTGCTTTTGCTGAAGGTCAAACAGCAGTTTCATGTCACAAAAAGTTGAATGGCCAGTGACACCTTGAAGAGATGGTTGCTCTTGTGGTGCATAACTATATCTAGACAGATTACAGACGTACGGTATTCTGTGGAAAAAGGTTTTCCTGTTAGCTTTCATCCCTAAGCAGATGAAGAAAGAAAGCTGTTATTGGACCCAAGATAGCACAGGTTCATTTCTGTCACATTACAGCAACACTTATAGTCAACTCTGATACAAGTGTTCTGATTGTAGAACTTTCGTTTCTGAAATCTGTCTGAAATATCTAGAGGCTAAACCGAAATGCTGGTCTCTTCTTTGTATACACTCAGTGCATTGTAAATCTAATGTTTTAGATGCTTAAGTATCCATTCATTTTTGAAAAATTGAAATTATTGTCCTCCTTAGTTTGAGGTATACATTTATGACATCATTAATGAAGATTTGGGGGTATTTAAAGAGTACAGTGAGCTTTATGACCTTTTTGTCATATATAAATTTTAGGAGAGAAATGTCTATGGGTCATCGTTATACTCTGCTAGTTAATTATCCTTTATAAGCTTGCTTTATTTCAAGATTAGCTATGACAGCCTTTAATGCTGAAATCTACATTTCCCTACAGGTTGGGAGAAAAAATAAGAAAACTTCCCCTATAAAACACTTGATTCCTGTCAGTCAAACAGTTATTTGTATAAACAGAGACTGGTGAAAAAACACAACAATGTACTTATTGTTACTTTTTCTTAGTATCTGCCTATAAATATGTATTCCAAAAATGCAACAAATTGGAATTATTCATAACCTGCATCTGGCTTATACCTGCAACGTTTAACAGTACTATTTTATCTGAATAATATCGGTTTCCATGTGATTTGAGAAAACATGAGACTCTCAAAAGGTAACATTTAAAACTAAAATTGATACTCAAATACTAGTTAAAGACTAAAAAAAGCTTCACTATAGCTATGTTCTCAAGGGTAAATTTCCACCCTTGTAAATGACAAGTAAATACTGCCCTGAAGTCAGTGTAAGTGTAAGCCGGACATTTCTGTGTAGCTCCTGTAATAGGATGTGACAGCCTACGGCTTTAACTGCACCAAACTAGGTTAGCTGTTAGAGTAACACTGGGCTGAGGAATAGCAGGCTAGAAGCAAGCATGCTTTAGGAAGTCACCATGCTAAGGTATCTATAAATAGGAAAAGCTCTGTCTTTCTGAAGTCACTAATGCTCACTCAAGCACGTGCCTTCCTGCTTTCTGCAGGGAATCAGCTGATTGCAGAACTGTTGAAGCAGGATTTTGTATGAAGATGTGAAACAAATCAAATAATGCATATTTATACTGCACTAATGCATTAGAAGATATATACTACTTTCAACAAGTTTCTCTAACCTAATTGTAGGCTACCATATGCTTTCCAGAAAGACATGCTTTAATTACGGAGTTCATTATTAAATTCTAAATTAAAAGCATGTCACGTGCCACAGTGTATATAAGGAAAACACTTCATTATTAAGAATGCAATGAAGGGTTATAGGAACCAGTATGTCTTAATAAACCTTTGCAACATGTTAAGCTTCTACTTCTTTTAAGCTGGTGGTGGAGGGGAGTCCCCATTACCTGTAAAGCGCTTTGAGTGGAGTGTCCAGAAAAGCGCTATATAAGTGTAAGCAATTATTATTATTATTATTATTATTAAGCTGTGCTTAATGTAATTTTACATAACTGAAAACTAAATCTGTCCTTCCCTGGTAACATTCCTTTGTAAGATGTTAACTGTACTGTATTTCAGGATTTGGAACCTAGTGTCTGTAGAACTGTATTGCTATGATTGCTTATTCCAAGATTTTCCTGTATTGTGTATCTGAAGGACATACAGGTACACAAATAATTCCAAATATTATTTAGGGACAGACTGTATACTATATCATTGGTATACAAACCCATACTTTAAGGGCCAAAGATTTCCATTCTATCTGGCATCTCAACAAGCTTTAATTAGAGCTTTAATTAACAAGATTAATAGGGAACAATTTAATATTTCTCTAAGGTCTAAAAATGGTGATAATTTACATAGGTTGCAGAACTGCAGGTATGGATAACTTACATACACCACATCACCTGTCATGAAAGTTACGCAGACATGCTTATGGTGTACGTACATCTTCACGAACTCATCTTTTTTCTTAAATGTAGAAGAAAAGTGGGACTATGTCTTTAACTGATGTCCAAGATCAAAACAATCAATGATCATTTACATTCAGAAAACTATTAGAGCACTGTAGAAAGGTATGCAAAGTTCCATTATGCTAAGTGGTAAAACAAACACAAACAATGTAATAATCTGCACTAAGTACCTGAAATACAGCTACAATCAGAGGTTACAGACTGGGTCCAGTGAAGATTATTTGTAATTTGAGTTCATTTGTAATGTGTGGGAGAACATTCACCAAGGTGTTTTCTGGAAAGTGTAATAAGATTTTTAAAATAAAAAAGTAAATCACTGATATGATGTTCTAGAAAACATACCTATGTTTTTTTAGTGTTAGCTGCCAAAGTTGTATTACTTTCTAAATTATTGCAAGCTTACAGAAATAGGATAAATGAGGCCAAGAAGTAAAAAAAAATATCTTATAATCAATAATAATAATAATCAAATGCTTTTTTCAATATTACAGAAAAAGAACAGTACACCTTGATTTAAAGCATCTCAGAGATAACAATGGGAAACAATTACAAGTGGGTAACATATTAAATGAAACTTTCCCTCAGGGGTTCCCTCACCAAGGAAGAAAACGCCAGCATACCTTAGGCTGAGCAAAGACGAAAGCTATGTTTTATTAGCAGAGAAGAAGTGTTAGAAGTATTAGAAGCACAGAAGAGAAATCTTCAAAGCCTAATTAAGAAAAGAAGCAATGTTATTATTAGTTATACCTTTTCCAGCATCCAGAGGGTAATATTCCATTTGATGAAAAATGGCAACTGATCAAAAGCAAACACAAACCGAAACCAGGTGACCATATGCCATTAAATTTTACTTTGATTACATGTAAGGCACAGAAACAATAATTAGACCTAAATTAGTGGATAATCTCTGTAGAAATAAAGTTCTAGGGAACATTAAGATGATAATTAGAAAATGTATGTCTTAAACTTTTTTGAATAAGGAAAAGCAGTAATTGAAACAGAGTATATAACAAAGTATATTTAGATTTTCACAAAGTATATATACAAAGTATATTAAGATTTTTATAAGGAACATTATCAAATATTAATCCTCAAATTGCAGGCATTAGGCATCCAAGGCAATGTATGTCTTTGGATTGACAATAGGTAATTTTTAGATAACGATACAGAAAACAATAATAATAATAAAGTAGTAAATACAGAAAATAGTAATTGGTACAGATAGAGTGAAAGCTCAAGCTGGGGTGATGTACTTAGTGTACTAGAGAGATCTGTATTAAAACCACTGCTTTTCTTAATATGCATATGCATATGAATTTAATTTTTATAGATTGTGATGATATGCATATGCATGTTTTTTACCTGTGGTTGATTTAGGTCTGCGGCAGAAATGGAATTCCCTGCCTAAAAGAACATTTAAAACCAAGACAAAATACACTCCACGGTTTCATTCAAGGCCAAGTGGCCTCTTTGTGTTTCTCTTTTTTCTTACATTTTCCTTGTTTTACCAAAAAGGTGCTTCCAGAAGCACATCAGGCTTTTGACTATGTGTTCTGGTATAAGGACTTACAGTGCACCGTGGAAGAACAACTGCTATGCACTGCCCTATTATTGTGTTGATTGTAAGGCCTGCATATAAAGACACACAGGTATTTGCTGGAACTGCTTCTAAAACCTACTAATCTGAATTAGAGAATGAATTTTATGTGCTACAGATTTAGAGGGTTTTTACTGTAATCTGGAATTGCTTTATTAATGTTACAGTATGTATTACAAACTGGAACTGAATGGCAAGTAGAAGAATAATGTATTTTAATATTAATGTCATGCTTTTAAATATGCTATTTATCTGCACTGAAATGCTGTGGCAACCACTGGATTAAAACTCTCCTTTTGGAATAAGTGTACACAAAATGTATATTAAAAAAGTGAGCTTGCATTGGTTTACTAATGTATAAGTACTAATGTATAAAAGCAGTATGTCCTTGGCTAGTTTCAAACTGGTTATGTATTATAAAAATGTCTTATATTGTAAACTTTGTAAACCCCAACACAGAACCCACATGTCCTTGCATTCCATATTTGAATTCATAAAGTTAATTTACAAAACATACAATTAAAGTGATATATTAATTAGCTGGTAGAATAGTGGTTTTTATTACATACAGTCTACTAATTTGGCTTATAGGCATTTTAAATAATTCCAGAGACAAAAGTATAACTACTCACAATAACACAAAAAATATTAAGACAATGTATTAAGGTCTCCCAGCCAGGGACCTCAACACTCATGTTACAGCAGGAAAGTACTGAATGAGCAAAAAACATCAAAAAGTACAAGCTAAATTCAACTCAACCATAAAAGGCATATAAAGCTGTCATTTCATTTATCTTTTTGACTGCCAATGTAACACTGGCTTCATACATTTTTAGTGATAAAAGTACATGGACTACGTTCTAAATCTACATTTTAGATTAACAATCTAAAGGATGTACTGTCAGACCTCTGGTATTTACTGCCACCTATTGAGGAAAAGGAAACCAACCAAACACAGACACCTAATCAAGGAGCTAGTGCATAGGCCAGTTAAATATTTTTAAAACATTTTTCATATAAACAGAACAATCCCTTGGGTCTTAAACTTTTAACTTGGCTCTTTCCTCTGGATTACAAATTCAGACCACAAAAGCACTAAAGCAGTTTCACAAAATTATTCCTAGATATTTCTCATTTGAAGATCTTTTCAATGTCTCAATAAAACACCTTACATCCCTCAACATAGTATATTAGTTTGGAGATGCTTTTGACCACATTCTACACACCATTTTAAATGTACCAATAATTCCTAGCACAACTATACTTTGACATCAACCACAAATACTAGTCACTCAGACAGCAGAGAGGGATACAGTCAGCACAAAAACCTGCAATTAACAAAACATTCATAGGTTCAAATCAGGAGTTATGTTTGTGTACAAGCTGCAAAGTCACATATGGAACCTAATTCTGGGCTGAAAGGAAAGAAAGAAGAAAGACAGTTGTTCCACAGCTGTGGAGCATTCTTCAGGTGAGTTTATGCATCATAATACAAAGTATAACTTTAAGGATTGTGCCGCCCTCTGCTGTTGTTTCTTATATTTTTCATTAACACAGCAGAATTACAACTAAGCAGCGGTATGGCTTTCTATGTTTTTCTTGAAACATGCATACTTCCTTATATATTCCTAAATCAATCCAGACTGTGCTCAGGAAGACCACATTTTCCAAACATGACAGTATATGAAAACAAAGAAGAAAAATGAGATGTTAGTCACCACTTATTTTATTTTGGGGGGAATTCATTTCTAATGGCATCCAGGTCTTGTACTTTGTATTTATTAATTCAACTAAGGTTTTGCACTACTCATTAACTGTTACTAATCCTACACCAGCACATCAGAAACTATGCGTTTGAGAGCACCCCATTTTGTCCTAAGCAGTAACTCTTCATAGATCATCATAGATGGTCAATACTGCCTAACAATAAGGTCAATGTTAGAAATAGGTAGAAGTTGGTGAGTTGGCAAAATTGCAAAGTACCTTAGACTTCTTTTTTTAACCAAATTAATTGAAGCAGTTAAGAAAGACTTTTATACGTTTAAGAATAAAGTCAGATCTCCATAACAAGAATAATAAATACATTTCTACATTTATTCTGAATAGATAAATAAATGTTCTAATTAACAACACACATTTTTCTCAAATCTAAAATAACCAATACTACCACTAAAATATTTAAAGAAGAGTACATCTTAAAATAGTGCATATTTGTGTCACAAAATACAAATGTTCAACTTACCATCTTTGGATAAAGAGATTGTCCTATTTCAACAACATGTGGATCTACAGTCTGTGTATCTGCCACAGAAGGATTGACCTATATAAGAAAGAGAAGAAAAGCAAATTATAGAAGACTAAAATGTGTGCAAAAGCTTCAGACCAGCAGTTTTAATTATTTTATGTTTTCTCAGGGTCTTCTCATAAGCTTGGTAATTAGGGTAACATAGTTGAGAAATGACAGAAGGCAATTGAGTGTTCATTTATGTAATTTCATAATCACTTCGATATAATTCCACTAAAATCAGAAAAGCTTTCCATTGTACACTAAACAGCACTTTCCGTAAATGTCACACAATCTCCTTATTCTGACTAGACCAAAAGAAATATATTAACAATTCTCCCTGATATTAAGAAGAACCAATCAGTGCAGTCTTGTGGATGAAGATCCCTGAGAATCCAATGTGAAAACAGTATTGAATTTCTTTCTTATTTAATTGGGCACGCAGTGTTCTTTATTTGAACACTGCGTAAGTGCAGCAGAGGAATTGGGGTGAGTTGTGCACCTGGATGGATGAAGGAGACACGGTTTGCGAGTGGGGCGACCTGGGGTAGATGTTCGTCAGGTGTGGAGGGGGGTCTGGGTTGACACGGCTTCTGTTGTGCTTTAGAACGTCCTTGTAGTTAAACGCATCAAAGTTCGTTTTCCACACCAGAACCTGTGGGCAATAATTGCCAGGGGAAAAAAACAACAATGCTTTTACAGGTATATTTTTTTAAATATACAGGGGTTGCGAAACCTAAGTACACCTCCTTTAAGAGTTTGTGGTTCAACTTATTTACACATCTTTGACCTCTTCTTAGTCCTCACTGTCTTGAGTTTCATTCAAGTACTGTTTTGCAAACTTAGGCTGTACAGCAATGTTATTCTTGGAGAGCCAGGGTTTTGAATTTTCTCCTTTTGTAGATTCTCTTTCTTACCTCATGGTGGAATCATGGACTTCATATTGTTCGGAAATGGCTTTGTTACCGTTCCCAGGCTAATATGCAACAACAACTATTTCTTTAAGAGTGTCACGGATTTCTTTTGATCATGATAATAATGATAATTAATGAATAATTAACGATAATGATCATGATCAGGTTAAGCTGAGTGCTTCAGACCAGACTGACAAACTTTCTAATTTTATATACAGGTAGAATGACTGTATATTAATGACTCAGAGGGAAGGGGGGAGAAAAATGAGAAACCAGGATGACTGGTATCCTAAGCAATACTTCCAACCTTCCTGAGACAGCGAGTTGTAAAAATCTCTGAAATAGACGGGAGCTGTAATCCAGTGATGGACTTGGCTGACCTGATCACCCTCTGTAACGCCTTCCGGTCAGACAACAAGCTGCTGTCAAACCACACTGTAATACAACATGTGAGCTAGAGGTCTGCTACCCGAAGTATTCTCTTCCAACTGCGGGCTCGGGCCAGGTTTGGGTTTGTTTTCTAATAAGTGAAAATGAATTATTATTATTTAATTTTTTTAATTAATTTTTAGTAGAAAAAATATGTATGTGTATGTGTGTAACAGAGCCACCTAGATAACTGTTCGCAATGGATGAAATAAAACAAAAACTAAAAAAGGGAGAACTACTCAAAATGCCAAATGAGTTGGGGACGGCTTAGTTATGGAAACATTATGACCTTGTGGTAACAACAGATAAAAAGCTCACTGGTACCAGTATAATAGTGTAGGGCTTGCAATGCTATTTTGACTTCCAATAGACAAATGGTTTATTATACTCTGCTGTGCTGTGCTCATGGGCCACAGTGCCTTGTTAAGCTGTGTAGGTAGGCTGCTGTTTATTATCCCATATGTAAATAAAGTACAGCCTATTGCAGTATAATTATTGCCAGGAAGGATCATCAACTCCACAAAAATGTATAATAATAATGTGTGTTGGTGTTTTGGCTTGAATGACGTTACGACACGGAAGGTAGCTGGAACCAGTAATGCCTGCGAGCATATTCACTTTGCTTATAACCTAGCTTTTTAGTAGGCCTTTTATGGTTATCAGCCATTCCCCACTTTCAAAAGTATTACAGATTTAAAAAATACCAGTTTTTCTCAGCACACAGCATTTTCTATCAACTCAAGCGCATAGCAGCCAAGCAAAGCACTGTAAAACCGTGTCTGTGACATTCCGTCTCCGTGTGTGCGTGTGTGTCCTCTCGCTCTGAGAGTAAAAGAGAGTGACTGATTTCGGGTTCAGGTTTCAAATTTGGCAGTACCAATCGGGCTCAGTCGGGTCGGGTCTTAAAGTCTCGGGTACAGGCTTCAATTTCATGCCCGTGCAGACCTCTAAAGTGAGCACACTCTCAATAGCGCACCTGTAAAATGTGGTAAGGACAGTTGAAGACAGACCAAATTTTTTCAACTGTCTGAGGAAGTAAAGACATTGTTGTGCCTTCTCTGTAGCTCCAGTTACATGCTGGGACCACATTAAATCATTAGCGATGAAGGTACCCAGGAACTCAACAGCCACCCCATTGATGTGAATAGGGGTGTGGTCCCCACTCTGCTTTCTAAAATCAATGAACAGCTCCTTGGTTTTGCTGACATTGAGGGAGAGATTATTGTTAAGGCACCAGGTTCTTGACTCATCCCTGTAAGCTGTGTCATCGTTAGCAGTGTTTCGGCCAATGATGGTCGTGTCATCAGCATATTTGTAGATGGAATTGGAGCTGTGTCAGGCCACACAAACGTGGGTGAACAAGGAGAACAGCAGGGGGCTAAGCACACAGCCCTGAGGGCTATTGATGGTCAGCATGGAAGAAAGCTTTCCATCTAACCTCACAGTCTGTAGTCTGCCAGTCAGGAAATCCATAATCCACCTGCACAGAGAGGTGTTGATGCCCAGGTCATTAAGATTCCTGACTAGTCTGGAAGGAGCTATATGTTAAATGCAGAGCTGTTATCAATCAATAGCATTCTGACGTATGTGTCTTTATCATCCAAAAGAGCCAGGACAGTGTGAAGAGCCAGGGAAACAGTATTGTCAGTGGACCTGTTACGCCGGTATGCAAACTGCAGGGGGTCTAAGCATTCAGGTACCATTGTGTTAATGTGCCTCATGACCAGCCTTTCAAAGCATTTCATTATGGTGGATGTGAGTACTACCGGTCTGTAATCATTAAAACAGGTCACAGTATTTTTCTTTGCCAGTGGAATAATGGTACCCACATTCAAAGTTAAAATGGAATTTTTGCAAAGACAAAAAGAAAACGAATGAAATTTGAAGAACTGTAAAGAATGGAAAAGGCTCACTCCAGACTACCTGATAAGTTTGGTTGGATAGTGTGTATAGCAGCTCCAGAATTTCTATTTTGGATCTGCAATGCATAAATAACCAGTCAGCTTGACAGCTAGTCTCAGACAGATCATGCATATGGCTCTGGTTTTCCTTGAGCTGAATCGAATGGGACTTTGGCAAATTTACACAGAGGTACATACCAGAGGAGGGGATTTAAACAAGATATTTTAATGGTTACAATAATTACACACATATTGGTTAGTCAATCTCTAATTTGCAGCGTATGTAACTTTTCTCTGAATGTAGGGAGACATTAATTAAATACAGTGCAGCCTCATTGTAATGAGAGTTTTCATCCCTAAGGCAACTGTTTTACCTCATGACAAAAAAGTAATTCAACAAACCTGAGAATCAGTGCCACCAGAAGCAAAGTAGTCCCCTCCACGAGAAAAGGCTACAGCTAGAATAGGCCCCTAAGTCAAAAAGAAGAAAATGTTTATACATAACATCATCACTTTATTAGCCCTATACAATTTCTTGTATTAGGAATTTGTCTTTCCGGATACTCTCTCTCCATGAGACACAGACAGGGAGAGAGAAGCTTGGGGTCAGAGCTCAGGGTCAGCCATTGTACAGTGCCCCTGGAGCAGTTGGGGTTAAGGGCCTTGCTCAGGGGCCCAAAGGAGTAGGATTCCTCTGCTGGCTGTGGGATTTGAACCGGCAACCTTCCAGCCACAGATCCTTAGCCACAGAGCCACCGCTCCGCCCCATACAGAGAAATCTATAAGACTTTATGTTCAAGTTAAGCACCTTTCTTAAGCAAGTTGGAATTTCTTATACAGGGAAAACTGAATCAGTAACTGCACTAATAGCTATTTGGCATTTTCAAAATTGATTCTCTGTTAAAATAGTTTGGCTGAACATTAAATCTAGAGCCCTATTTTCTTACAAACAGAAAGCAGCACATTTGTGGATATGTATGTTTTCATGCACAAAGAAAAGAACACACATCACAGCTGATGCCACCTTCAGACCTGCCTATGCAATGTGAATCTCTTAATTAATCCCAGTGTGTCTATTTACAATCGTAGAGGCTCTTAACGGTCTCTAGAGGCAGGTAGGATGTTAAATAGTTCCCTCAAAACCGCATGCATTTAAAAAATTGACTCTGCAAGTAGGGCAAACTAGCTCTGCTTGTTGTGATTTATCTACAGCAATTCTCTTAAAAGTACATCTAATGTTTCATTCTGAACAATCTGAATTTTTTTACATGGAGTCTTTTATACAGAATAAAACACCTTTTCGTTATTTGATATCTGTGAGTTAATGATTGGCTCTTCCAACCTGATGTCCATGTAGGGTGTAAATGAGTCTTCCTTCCAGAAGATCCACAATCTTCACAGTGCTGTCACTAGATGCGGTGATGAGGTAGTTACCAGAAGGATGGAAGGAAAAGCAATTGATCCCAGCGCTGTGAACTGCCGTAAATCAAATAAGCACAAACAATATAACTTGCAACAGCTCTTTTTTTTTCCTATACTGAGCATCACTCCATTACTGAAGAACATGATTGTAGTTTCATGTTGTTTCAAGATAGACAACATCTGCATTAAAAAAATAAGTAAGAATAAAGATTTAGCCCAGATGTCTCCACATTCAACACTAACCTGAGCCATGTTACTAACTGAATGTGACTGGGATTGCCCAAGCAGTATAGCACCACTTGATGAGAGGTGCAGGAGTAGATTGGCCATTAGGCTTCTTGGCTTTAATTTAAATGGAAACTCCTGGGATTTGCTCGATGCCAGCTAACTTGCAATAATGTTTTGGAGAGATACACTGTTACTCCAGTGTGCTATCTCTCCAGGAACACACTGTGGAGCTTGCTTCAGCTAAAAGGCTCTGATATATGGGAGTGTAGGAGGAGCGTGCCTACAGGTCTGCTTTTACCCTGTGTAGCCAAATGATGAGTTGCAGATCCTACTAACGATTCAAAATTGTGAATATATATAGTAAAAAATGGCAATTCCAAATTCAAATTCAATTTAAAAAATAACAATGATAACTTCCTTAACCTTTTTGTAAATAAAAATAACTTGCTTTGTCTCAACATGAAGAAAAGTTCTGTTTGATCTCTATCCTGTATGGCAGTAAAACAATTACAAAAAAGTAACAAATTAGAAAAGGAGCATACATTTTTTTTTATTTGGATTTGTATTTCAGAACAGAATTTTTCATTTCTGTCGGTCATTTTAACCACTTTTGTACACGTGTTTAAAATCAATCCTTACTTTGGTAATGCTGCAATAGTTTGTTTGTCCGTATATCCCATATCTTCAAGGTGTTATCTGCACCCGAAGAGGCTATGCAGGTTCCACTGGAATTGAAGTCCACGAACGTTGCAGCAGACCTATATAAATATTTAGAATATAGTAATTACCTAAAACAAACTTCCTGCACAACTTACACAATTTCACTTTGGATAGCGATCGGTTAGTTGCAAGAATTACTTCTTGACTTAATCCTTTGAACCATTTCAGTAAGCGCAAAGCTGAGAACTTCCACCAAAATCATGTCATGAGATAAAATCAACGTTTATGTAATGTCCACATACAACAAAAATTAAAAATGGATCAGTTTAGAAACAATGACCAATGTGACTAGGATTATGCAAGATCATCTGAACAAGTCAAGTTCTAAAACATAAACTAAAGAATAATTCCTTCACCAGTCATGTTTTGCAGAATTAAATAAAACAATACCCACTGGAATTCAAGCAGACCATGCCCATAGAATGTTAACTTAAGTTTGTTTGTCATGTAACCCTATATGAAACTAATAAAATAGTGTTGCATCTGAAGAAAGAAAACCTTGATATGGAGTTACCATATCGTTCACTAATAATAAAATCACATTCTAATGTTCCACAACCTACCCTCCATAGTCTGTGAAAGTGTTGATGCACTGTCGGCTTGTTGTGTCCCACAGCCGCACAGACCGGTCATCGCCACAGGAGACAATGAGCCTTCCGTCAGGTGAAAACCTCAAAGGAAAGACATACTGGCACAACTAAAACTCTTTACTGCAATATTGCTGAAACCAACATAAGGATAATAATTGGATTGTAGCTGAACTTTTATAACGCGTATCAGTTCTGTGTTGGGTGCAATAACTTGTTTTTGAGTCAGGTGGGCCTAAAATCCCTACTAGACAAACGTCATAGACAAGAAAATGCAAGATACCGAAAACAATTTCTTTGGTTGAGGTTTGACCGTAGACCTGTCTAAAATGTATTCATTCATGACAAGGAATAGGAGAAAAAAGCCTGTCAATTAATCAAAAGAACAAGTGAATCTGTCATATTGACTGAAACCTGCTGACCGATTCTGTCTGTTATTCACTCTCTATACACCTTGAAAATAACATATTTTGTCAATTTTCTCCATGACATTTCTTTCTTACATTTAAATAAAAAAAATCATTTTGGAACTACCATTCACAAATAAACAATAAAATGGATAACATTTATGGCACTAGTAGTTCACTGATGCCAGCCAAAGTGGGGGAGGGAATCGTTGGATGAGCAGCCACTTGGTTCTGCATCTTTTTAGAAACCTATCGCCTGTTCACTACCATTATTTTATTGAATGATAATTCATCTTTGAAACTGCCTATTTTGCAAAAAAGGATATGAATAGCAGGTACTATGGCTGCCAAAAAATAACAGCAGACTGTTGGCTGACACTTGATGTCATTTGGCCTTTTCATTTTTGGACATGTTATTTCTGGAACTTTCCACAGCCCATACCTACCGTGCCAAGATACAGACAATCAGATTATGAGAGTCAGCAATTGTCTTAAAGTAAGTTAAAATATTATTATAGGTTGTATAGATTTTTACATACTTTCAACCTCTATCATTGCTGCAAATGTAATCTGGCTTTTTGATTAGGTTTTGTTTTTCTGATTTTAAGGTGTAGATTGCTGTTGTATGGGAAAATGGAAAGGAGAGCATCAGGGGACAGGAAGGTTATTTTTTTTGTTGTTGTTTTTTTATACATCAATTTTCTAACCTCTTTATCCAATTCAGGGTTGCAAGGGAGCTAAAACCCATCGGGCGCAAGGCATAATACATCCTGGAAAGGGTGCCAGCGCACACTGACACTGACACTGACACTGACACTGACACACACACTAGTATGTCTTTGGAAACCCATGCTAACACAGAAAGTACATACAAACTCTACACAGAAACCTGGCCACAGCGCTACAAGACAGCAACGCTAACCACTGCACCACCACTCTGCCCACTGCTGCTTTTTGTTTCTAAAAATAATAATAATTAAAACACATAAAACCTATTCAATGGAAAATACTTTTTTTTAAAAACAGGTCAGTCAGGATATCAACTTTGAAAGCTTAAGCTTAAATGTAAGGTAAACTAGAAAAAAAACTCAGGTCACAACTCATTAGGTTAGGTTTTAAAAGGACCATAATGTCATAAGGACATTTATGGTACTTTTACAAAAATCTCAAATAATGAGTATAAGAGTTCTCAGCTTTAAATTTTAGACAAGTAGACCCTGAATATACCTTCTTAGTTTCTCTTCTAAATAATTTCAGAATTTTTAGTATAAAATAGTGAAATCAGTGAAAACTAATATCAAGCTTCTCACCTGGCACAACGAACCCAATTGGTGTGCTGGTTTAGAGAGAACATGAAACGCTGGCGATGAACACTCCACACTTTTAGCGATTTGTCATCAGAAGCAGTAACCAGTTTCTGTCCATCCTGTGAGAAGCTGACACTGCGCACCGTAGCTGTATGAGCTGTGAACACTGTCGACTCACCTTTGCTGGATGAAAAAAAAAAGTTATCTAATTTCATGCAACCTGCATCATTCATCTTAGGTGTAAGGATATAATAACAATTTATTTAATACAGCACCTTATGGCAAGCACTTTACATTTAAGAAAGTTAAAAAATAAATTCATTTTAAATTTAATATAGTTTAAAAACAATCTTAACAGTCACCAAAGTTCTACACAACATGACATTAAAGGCTAGGACTTGGAATGACCAAGAAAATAGAAGCCTGCTTAATGTTAGGACATCATTATAAGGAGACGAGCTAAAGTCTTAATCATTGGATCCTACCAATTATTAGCGCATGAATGGAATGGGAACTTAAAAACAGAGAGGTAAAATACTACCACTTCTGTATAAGAGGGAATTTTCTTCCATTCTCTTGCACTTAGTGATAAATGTTTTTTTATTGTATCTAATATTTTACATTCCCAACTTCTGTGACTGAATCTTACAAGATTGTAAGAAAACGATGCCTTGGCAAGACCAGTTAGGTACTGTAGATAGTTTGGCCCAAATAGAGTGTGCATGCTTTCTAAGGGTCCATTTGCTTAAAATGACTTAACTGTGGTTCAGGTTTCCAGGTCTCGCTAAGTAAGGCTGTTGCACAGAACAGCCCTGTACATATTTTAAGTGTTTTTACATCTAACTTCAGTTCTTTTTTTTTTTTTGTTTTACATGCATCACTATGGTGAGCTACTGTATTATTTTCTTAAATCTAGAGGCACCTCTTCTTTACTCACATGCTGGGTGTCCACAGTCGTACCGTTCTGTCCCGAGACCCAGAAGCTACGAGGCTGCCAGATGGAGAGAACTGGACACTGGAGACAACATCTTTGTGACCAAAAAATCTGAACGCTCTGGCCTTGGGCTTCAGATTCCAAATCATAAGGAATGTGTCAGCTGATCCAGTAGCTTAAAAGAAGATAAGAAAATGTTTATATAAATGAAAGCTTTTCAAAATTAATTAACGAGCAAAACATAATATAGAATGCACAATGCAGTATACTGTACATCCATCGACTTATTTTAAAGAATGATGCTTATTTTTGGTAAGGGTTGTAGCAAACCAGCATTGATACAGTATCAAAAGCATTAAACACAAGAGGCACTCCTGTTGGGTTGTCACCAAAACGGCAGACATACAGAGTCAATTTAGAGGCACCTAACCAGTTTGTGATTGGAAGGTGGGAGGACATCAGATCTATGAAGAAAAGACCTACACAGATATGGAAAAATCATGCAAATTCCACACAGAAGGCATCCCAGTCCAGAATCAAAGCCAGGAACGGAGAGCTGTGAAGTAGTACTGTTATCTGCCATGCTGTTGTGCAACACCACAGTATAAATATAAGCAAGAATGCCTTTAATAGTGCTTTTAATTCCAAAGAATTCCAAAGTGCTTCTCATACAGTGCAGCACCCAGGAATACCTGGGAGGAATTAGGTACCAGCAGCCACACTACACTAAAAAAGACAACAAGTTGCTGAATAACATATACACCATAGCGTTTTTAACTAGTGGTACATTTATTATTTACACACATAACTGAACTGGGGTTCAAACTGAGCTCAAACGTTTCAAGCCAACATGAGAAGAAAAGCAGATAGAGACCCATACTGCGAGTTCTTCTTCACTGTATCCTCCATATTCCCTAACATGTTATCTTTGTATCCCTCAACAGGAAACAGACTCTCCTTTAAAAGCATTTTACAGGCACCAGTAAGGAAGTGTAATGCATTATCTTTTTTTACTACAAAAGCCACACAACTGGGTACCCTGTGTGTGTACCATCTGAAGTGTTTAAATCTATACAAATTCTGGCTTGGACAAGCAGCGGTGCCCACTTGACAAAGTCCCAGGTTATATGGGTGGACTCAAGTTGGCCAGAGTATTGACTTGCGTCACAACAGTCATTGCCCTGTTTTTCCAGATGCCTGTGAGTGCACATGTTATCACTTCAGCTGTATTCACATTCCCCTGCCCTCCAATTCCCTAACTGTCTGGCTGGTGCTGCTGTCTTGACTAACGCCTGCCAAGCTGGTATTTTGAGACCCCAAGTGAATACTCTTCATCTTTCCTGTACAAGAAAGATGACTGCGGCAGAGCACTAAAGAAAAAGCCGTTACAAATTCAAAGGCACAGAAAAAAAATGTCTAGGGAATTCTGAAAATAGAAAATAATAAATCAATAAGATTATTCTGGGCCAGTGACTATTCTGTACAGGCTTGACTTTCACATACAAAGAAGGCAGCTGGGGACATAAAGCACATACTGTAGGTGTGGGTGTGTTTGAAAACACAGAGAGGCTCAACATCGTCTTATTACCGTATTTTTACCTAAAATTGTGAGGGGGGGGAATCTGAATTAGTAATAATTGGAACATTTCAATTAGGAAAGAACAACATAAAAAGTCAGAAGAGAACATCATCACAGAGCAGATAAGAAAGTGTTAAAAACTAGACAGAGTTACACATGCATTTGTCCTAAATATTACTAGTAAAGTCAGAATAAACAGAATGCAATCATTTGAAAATAGCTATTCTATTCTATTTTGGTCGACTCACAAAAAGATATAAAGAAGTAGAATTCCTTCTCTCTCACCAGATTAATTTCTTTCATTTCTTTCCAGAGTGCTGGCTTACCAATGCAAAACCATGCAGCTGTTCTCTAAGAGTGCATCTCCTCAGTCAATGCTATTCTTAGACAAGCAAAGCAAGTACCCCCTGAGTAGATGAATATTCATTAAAGCCAACTCCTCTTCAGAGTTAAACTAATATTATAGTGTAGCTACTGTAAGTGAATCAATGAAAAGTAAATAAATGGACAATCTACAGTAAATCATACTACTTAAACCTTTATTAGAATTTTCTTTAAACTACTGATGGAACACTACACAGTTCTTGTAGCAAAGCATGCGGAGAACACTATAATTACAGAAAACTAGGCTTACCCAGCTGCTTGTTAGTGGGACTAAAATCTGCACAAGTAACTGCATCTTTGTGACCTTTGAAATGACGTTCAAGAGTAGGATCCTCCTATAACGAAAACAGGTTTAAGAAAAGCAAAAAAGCTTTATTTTTTTTTACTGGGATGTTTTTAAGAAAGGAGCTTTGACAAGCTACTTAATCAAATGACATCTCTTAAACATTCATAAGAAATATACTGCATAAGAAGTTGGAACAAAAGGGGTAAATACAAAGCTGCAGTAAGAAAGAAATCCAGTATTTTATTTTTTTAATGTAAAAAACAACGGGAGCTCACACTAAAATAAAGGGACCTACTTTTTTTTTAAATAGAAAACTGTAATGGAGTTGTCATTTAAATGTAGTTTAGTTGTTCTTCCTTTTATAAAACAAAACATTCCATGTAGAAATAAAAGGAATTCAAGCCTTCACGTTTCATAACAAATATTATTACATATCACAACACATTGTGACAACAACCGTTTTGGCATGCCCTAATACTCATATTGGCCACTCTACACACAGGTGAATGAAGCGGAAGATAAGTGTGTAAGTGTACGTTTATAAGGAAGGAATTTAGATGAAAAATGAGTGTAGTGTATAAACAGTAAGTTCGAGTAGAAATGGTTATCGATTAAACCACTGGTAAGTTTTGCTTTCCGGGGTTTTATTAGCTCAGAAACGACTGTAGACTGGTGTGACGAATGTATTTATTTCTGAAGATTACCCATTATTGTGCTTGCTGCACTTTCAATGCACTAAATAAATACATGAATTCGAGCAAACACAATTATCGAAAAGGTATATCCTGTTTGGGGAAAACGAAAATGTTACAACTTGACAGATGCATCCTATTTCCTACTTCTACTTGAACTTGCTCGGAGATCAACACTGCAACAGTGAAATTTAAATACAAACAGCCAAAGTTTAAAACGCCCCCTAGTTAGCCTTTTTTGGTTAGGCACCACGTTTATTACTATCTTAAAACACAAAATAGCCGCACATTAGATTTTAGTATAAATGGTGTCATTTTAAATATTTGTGTGAGGTTGGGTAACGGGAAACGTTATTATACTATATGATTTACACTTTCGGTAGTGGTGTCAATTTAAAATCCTTATTTAAGTCTCGTTGTGCACAGCAACGCAACCGTTTGCACAAGTGCAACAACAGCACAGCACTTGTCTGAAGTCTGTTTTACATAATAATTTAACTATACTGTATCTCTGTGTTTCCATTACAGGAGTGAGCAATAAATTGCTCTTTAGATTGCAAGAAGGTACATTTTTACCTCCAAAAAGGAAATAATAAAATGGCCAAAAACGTGCTTGTCAAAGCACATAATTTCTTACCAACACAGATGCCATTTGAAATTGGTCTCTCAATGAACTTTTTGTACTCTGCGAAAGCACAGTTTTTATTTGAAAAACAATCGGAAATCCCCCATCGTTTCTACCAGCCTTTTCCTCTGTGTCAAACCCTACGGCTTGAGACACAGACCCTGGCAGCAGAGTACCGAGGAATCTTTGCAAACTTAATGTGCATATCTAGATTTCTTTATTTCTCTTGGTTTAAATTTCTTGTGAAATATCAACGATTTGTGCAACACAAATAACAGATTGTTATTTGGACGTAAAATTAAAGCAAGAATCATAAAGCTTTACGGAAAATATATTTAGCATCGCTTGTAGCTATACGATTGCAGATGTAATCGATCGGTCCTCGGGTAGTAGTAATAGCACAGGACAGCAGCTACAGATAAGATTGTATTCGCCTGCGTTACGCTTACTAGTTGCGAAAAAATAACGTTTTACTTTTGTTCCGTGTGTCTATAATTTAAATATATATATACGTTCATTTTGTACCTTTATTGCATGAACAATATCAATAATTATTCTTTTAAAAAAAAACATTCCGAAATAAATGATTGACAGGTCCTGTTCAAAACAGACTAATGGCCCCGCTGTATTTAATCAATGCAAAAGGAACTGCAAATTTGCTTCCATTAGCCTGGTAAATACAGTGGAGCGCGCCTGTGGGAGTAGTTAAAGTGCTTTGCTTTACTGCGGCTCTCGACCTGACAGGATAATATACAATCTGATTTTTAAAGCAGGTAGGATTCAGTTGGGAGCTATGATTCATATTTTAAATATGCAACATTTCTTGATCTTCGTTCAAATTGCAGTCACTTAAGACACCCACAGACCTCTATTTTTCCCTTTTCTGAAATTCACAAGGGTGGTGGTAAAGGAACTTTTTTTGTGAAGCACTTTAGCAGGGCAGTTTCTATCTTTTGTGCTGACACGTAGCACAGAAATGTGCTGGTATAGCACAGATGTCCCTTTCGTTTGATATAGTTAATTAAAGAGCTCCTATATGTCTGCAGTATTGTCTGGTTCAATATTTTAACTTTATCTGGCAATTTACCTCCTGTCATTTTTGATTAAACTGAATTATTTCATAATTTCTAACTATTAAAAGCACAGTGAAGTTATGATTTAAAAGACACACTTGTAATAATAATAATATCACTTTATTAACCCTTTTCAATTTCTTGCATTAGGAATTTGTCTTTTTGCATACCCCAGCTTGCTCTCCATGAGACACACAGACAGGGAGAGAGAAGCCTGGGGTCAGAGCACAGGGTCTGCCATTGTACAGCACCCCTGGAGCAGTTGGGGTTAAGGGCCTTGCTCAGGGGCCCAACAGAGTAGGATTCCTCTGCCGGCTGCGGGATTTGAACTGGCAACCTTTCGGCCACAGGCACAGATCCTTAGCCACAGAGCCGCCGCTCCGCCCCACTTGTTTCAATGGACCAGAGTCTAAAGACTGATAAAAATGTCAGACTTGGATAGAAGTGTTTATTTTTCTGGATAATTACATAATTAGATCAGTGACACTTCCTAATTAGAAATAACACGGTTTCATACTTTCAGGAATTCCATCTGAGTTTCTGGCAAATATGCAAAGCACTATTCTTTGACAGCGTCTTCCTCGGAGCTTCAATATGAAGCATTCAAAAACCCATTTGGTAGAGACAAATGCAGAGACACTGTAATTATGTTCCTAATAGACAAATATATGGTATGACTAACTCATCCAGACCCGGGTTGTAGGAAATCTCGAAGGAAGCAGCTGTGGTTCCTCAGTTGCAGGGACTGGATGAACTAAACGACCAATCACAAATTAACCCATTGCTTAAACGTAGGATTCCTTTGGGTTAAGACGAGATCCTTGGCGGATGGGATTTCTTTTTTTAATTCTGTCCCATATTTTTAGATCCCTCATGGAAAATGGTTTTCACCTGGTCCAATTAAACGAATGTCAGGTATGATTAAACGGGACCAGAACCGTACAACCCTGCATTTAACACAGCAAATGCAAACCAGCGCGTCATTCCGTCTTCAGGCTACTGATTCTTTTCAAACATCTAACTTAAGTGCTTGATCCCGTTTCTTAAGAAACCCATCTGCAACCTGTTACTGCCACTTTGATTTTCACATTTCCTGGTATTGCTGCATTCCAGGCTGTCCTACTCATAACTCATGTCCCTTTTGATTATTAGTAAGATAATGTCCTGCTCTGAATGTGAAAGATTTTCTGAATTGATTAAAATGTAAGATAAAAATGTTTTTTTATTTTCTGCTCATTCGTGTTGCTAAGATGTGTAACCACCATTAACAATAAACGGGAAGTATGCATTGTTTATGGCTTATGTTGTGAATGGAGAACATTGTAAACATACAGCAAAAAGCAGAATTCAGGTTTAATGGCAGGCTATTCCAGTTTACCTTTTGGGATTGTAAGAGATTATTGTTTGGAGGTTTGCCTAAAAAGGTGCTTTGAATCTAAATTCTGATCACATCTGTCCAAAGACGTTACAATACAACATGTACATGGTCAGTAGCGCTGAAAGTTGCAAGTAATACTGTCAAAGCCAAAGACTTGGGTTTATTTTTCAATACCTGCAAGGTATGAAAAAGTGCTGGTGTGGAAGCAAAACAGAGTATTCTATTTGGTGTTTCAGTCCCAGTGCTGCTCCTTGTGCAATTCTAGACATTTATTTCAAAATCTTGCCTTGGAAGCCACTTTGGGACAATTGCACAGTACATGAAAACAAGCATGAACACAGAGACTATATATATTATACTTTTCATGAAGATGGAAAAGATCATTAAATGATCACAGTTTTTCAGTTAGTTGAAGGAAATAAATGTCAATTCTTTGTTGAGGTGTGATATTTCTATTGTAACGACCGAGGGGTTAGGAAAAGGGGTTGAACAACACATTTATTAACTAGAACCGGGGGCGCTACAAAAAGTTTTGTTTTCTGGTTATTAACAGCAGTTATATAATATTAATTGCTTACACTTATATAGCGCTTTTCTGGACACTCCACTCAAAGCGCTTTACAGGTAATGGGGACTCCCCTCCACCACCACCAATGTACAGCATCCACCTGGATGATGCGACGGCAGCCATAGTGAGTCAGAAGGCTCACCACACATCAGCTATCAGTGGGGAGGAGAGCAGAGTAATGTAGCCAATTCATAGAGGGGGATTATTAAGAGGCCATGATTGGTAAGGGCCAATGGGAAATTTGGCCAGGACACCGGGGTTACACCCCTGCTCTTTTCGAGAAACGCCCTGGGATTTTTAATGACCACAGAGAGTCAGGACCTCGGTTTTACGTCTCATCCAAAGGAGTTAATTTGCTCAAATAAATACCCATTTTCATTAGTAGATTTAGTCTTTCTAATGAACCAAAAGACGTTTATGATGAAGTGTAGATGAAAAACAAAGATGCGTTTAATTTGATTGATCAAATTTCAGTTTGTCACGCCATTTTTGCAGGACGTGTTACAAAATAAAATGCTTTTGTGAAGCAAAGAATGGAAGAACTGAAAGGACAAAAAGAAAGTGAACCTGCTACGTAACTTCATAAAAATAAAGCACCACTTTATTGATTCAAATGGCCAAAGATTGGGCACATGTTTAAACTAGTCCACTAGGTGGTGGTGTGGAGCTGTACAACTGTGGTGGAAATTTGTCGCTGCTTTGTGAGTTCAGAGCACATTTTAGAGCTGAGATGGGCAGTAATTGTCCTGGAGTGCTTCATTTATTTTCGGTTTCTTGTGTTTTCGTAATTACATGTCCTCTTGATGACAGTCTGAGTATAATTCCTAACTTGTTCTATTCTGAACATTATCGTTTCAATTATTGCCCTTTCTCCACATAATATCAAATTTCGTTTTAGGGAGTGAAATCGACGATATCTGGGAGTGGTGTTGACAGGCAGCAGAAAGCGGTATAACGGTTTTAAAAAAGCATTTAAAAGATGTGAAGATGTTATAAAAGTTAAAAAACCCTGACGACCAGGACTCCACATCATAATTCTACCGAAATCCCATTAGAAATACGAGACATGTGAATACGGAGCATGACAATAACCATCAACCTATAGGAGCTTGGGGAGATCAGATTATTTGATTAGAGTCTTCAAAATGAACTCATTTTGAGCCTTTAAAGCACTGGTATAATTTTTGGATGTTCCAGGCAGTTTCTTTCGTTGATCTAAACTTTCCACTGTGGGCTTTGAATTATTTTGTACTGAATACGTGCCTTTAAAGTTTCATTTCCTCTTTCTAAACCACTTTGCTGATGTTGGAGAAACAGCTTTGGACCTTTCCTTATGAAAGAGGTTTTGTTCTGTGATCTACATGGTTAAGGGAAAACTTAAAAAGTTCAGAATATGTGACGGAAGTCGTACTCAAACCTGTCCAACAACTAAAACATTTCTTTACGTGTTTTCATTTTCAATTACAGTGCTGTATACTATTTTAAATTTGAGCATTAAATTATGGTTAATTGTGGTACGTTATCTTCAAACATTGTTCATAAATTGGTGTCTTAAGACACTGATTTTCTGCTCGAATCTCCCTATAAATGAAAATAAAATGCTTTAGAGTCCAGTGGATGTAAGACATTTAAACAACGGTTTTCTCAGTTCTGTAGTACCTCTTTCTGAATTTTTTCCAATGAAATGAAAGCTATCAAAAAAGATAAGCCATTAGCAATGGATGTTACCATACAGTACTGGCAAAAAGATAATTGATTGCCCCTTACTTCACACAAACACATTTTGTTGTCACTTATACTTAGCTACTATGAACACCCTTCTGAGTTCCATAGTCATCCAAATTAACAGCTGAAGTTCCCCTTTATTTTCACATTAGTTAACCCACTGCTATCACACAAACTTTATTCTTACCCTTAAGAAATGTGTTAACACAATAAAACACTAAAATGAACGTTAGCATTACTCTTTGTAAAATTGCTCCTTTTAGTTCAAACCTAGGGGTTAGTCAACGTGGCTTTAGAAAAAGGTAGGTTTTGATACTATCAGAGGCTGGATAAGATCATTGGATCCAAAATGCCAATTGTCTTCCTCTTGTTTGCAACATTTCTTAATAGATTAATCCATCCATTTTCTAAGTACTTTCTAAGTGCTTTATCCAATTCAGGGTCACGGATGAGACTGATATTTGGTCAAATGTGTATTTTTATATATATATACCATAGTACAGCTGTAATATACTTTATACCGATTATAGCAAAATTGCTTATTAATGGCAGCGTTAGCTCTTACCTTTAAACACTCTCATCCTTGTTGGTTGACTCACACATTTAGATGTGAACTAAAATTTAGCAATAGAAATGATAATTTTTTTCATTTCAGCATTCAGTTTGCTGCCATTGCAGAGCAATTCAGGTAGTTTGTGCGATTCCAAGTAATGTATGATTTATTTTACCTAATGAAATATTTTAGAATGGTAAATTTCTTATTTTCTTTTCTGCTAGTTTGCCCAGTCATTTCCTGATAGTGACTTCATCCCATCCATGTTTTGAAGAACTGCAGTATAACTGATCAGTTTTGGACAACATAATTGCACAGAATTATTTCAAAATAGGAAAGTCATTGCCACCATCACAAAATATTTTGAGCATTAATAGAAACACCAGTTTCTATTCATTAGAAAAATAAAGCATAGCAAAAATTTGGGCTATTAATTGTACAGTGGAGTGGTGGTTAGCACTGCTGCCTCACATTTCTTGGTTCCTGGGTTTGATTCTGGTTTGGGGTACTATCAGTGTGGAGTTTGTATGTTCTTCCTATGACCACAGAGGGTTTCTCTCAGTGTATAGTTTTCCTTCATATGTCCAAAGACATCTGTCCAGGTTAATTCTCATTACTAAATTGTCCCTTTTAAGTGGGGAAATACATATTTTGGCCCACTTATGAAGAGAATGTCTGCATGCGCTCCCTGCTACTTGCCATCTAGGATGATCAGGAGTCTTAATGAGATCAACTGATCTACCTGTTCCAATATATCAGAAACATGAAGTCACAGCTAGGACTGATGGTGACCTGCTTGGACAGCCTTCTCTTGGTGGATGAGAATGTGATTCTTTTTGCCCACTTGCATAAAATAAAATGAAAGAAAAGCATTGCATATTTTAAACATACTACAATTATTGGACAACAGAATTTAAACAATTTCATGGCACATCTCATTTTCCTTAGCTAAAGTTGTATGAAATGAAATATCAAGTTAAGCAAAAAGAAAAACACTGTATGCGAACTAAGGCATCAAGAAAGGTTGAGCGCAAGAGACAGGTACAACTGGATCTGTTCAGATATTTGTGAAAGCAGAAATCCAAACTACTTCAGAGATCCTTAAACACCCTAACAGCCCTTACGACACCCCCACGTAACCATTTGGGGCTGAGCCTCATTGGGTTACATGGGTGGCAGGACACCAAGTGCTTGCCAACAAACACCACCCTTAGGCCTGGCTCCGTGTGTCCCAGATCCAAGTAGGGTTCTCCGAGTCCTACAGGGAACCTTCATGGGAACCTAGTTTGGATTATTGTCTGACCTATCACCTTAGAACAATTTGTCAAGGGTAAACCTACCAGGAGCACATGTTTCCCTAGGGCACTTAGAGGAGGGGCTTATGGAGCTGTGGGTTGTGACCAAAAGAATGAGATTGCAGGGACATGTGGCAGAAATGAGGTTTCTCTACAGGGCATCTGGGCTTATTCTCCATGACAGGGTGAGGAGCTCAGCAATCCGGGAAGACCTTGGAGCAGAGTTGTTGCTCTTGTCGATCAAAAAGAAACAGTTGAGATGCTTCAGCGATCTAGTGAGGATGCCCTCGGGTGCCTCTTGCCGAGATGTACTGGTCATGGCCCACTGGGAAGAGACCCCGGAGAATATCCAGGACATGCTGGAGGTACTGTATCTGTCAAATGGCCAGGGAATTCCCAGACTGTTGCTGGAAAAAGGAATGTCAAGTCTGTGCTTCTCAGCCTGTTACCACTACAACTATCACCAGGCATAAGCAGTTAGAAAAAGAGACGAGTCTTGATTAGCATTTACAGCACATGTCCTCCAGGAGTGAAGGTGAGTGCATGTGGGCTTAAAGACTAACATTTATGAAACTGAATTTCAGTTCTGTGATGTGCTAAGGGAAACTCAATTGGTGACAGCTATGTGTAGTATACAGCACAATTTATATAATATGAATGTTAATCTCATTACCTAAAAGCTAATGAAAGAGGTGATAATCATCTTACATTACAGGAATATTCCTTGTGGAGTGTAAATGATCCAAAATGCAAAATCCATTACCCTAATAGGCTAAATATTCATTTATTTTTAAAAACCATACACATTACTCGACAAGTTTCAAATGTAAATCGAATCACAATAACCATTAACATTGCTGAAGATAAACAGACATTAAGTACTTTTATTTCCAAATGTTAAGATAAAAAAAAATAATAATCCATAAAACAGATGGATAAACATTCATTCCCGTAATAGGAAGAAGCTGCAGAATAAACATTTTATGGATCTTTTTCCATTTTTTGTTTTTTCAATCTCAAGCTATTTCTTATTTTTGTAAAACGAAGGAAAAAAGTCAATCCAAAATAAATTCGCAAATGAGCTGAGTGAAGAATTGCATTACATCCCCTCTCCCCTCCCTCCTTCCCTCGCAATACTAACATTTGGTTTGCAAGGTGTCCAGGAGGAGGGGATAAAATCTGCATTTGAACCCTGCTGCAACACAAGAAAATAAAACAACCCACATGGTTAACAAGCTATATTTCACAACATAAAAAAATGTTAGTATTTTGACTGTAGGCTTTTATAAATACCTACTTCTAAAACATACTATTTGCCACCCTGAGAAAGATACTCCTATCAGAACCATCACACCCCACCCTCCCCGCTGACACCCAGTCCAACCCTGCAACTGCTCATTTCAAAAACCCAAACTATGGTTCTGTAGGTCAAAAAGTTTACTTCTGCATTTTTCATAAAAAATACAAAGGTACATTTTACACGGTCATCTGTATCAAATTTCCTAAATGGGAGGTGTTATGAAATAAAGTACCTTGTGCAGCAATACCAGTGTATATCTTTAATCGTTCTTTAAATCCATCAAAACTTTAGTGTTTCCAGTATATCAGGTGCCAAAATATCTACAAAACATGAAAATGCAGCAACATTTTAGAACTTTTAGGGGAATCTAAAGCAATTAGTATTAAGATGAAGAAAGAAAATGCTAACAGATATTTGATGTCTTCAAAAGTTCAATAACCTTAAAAATCTCAATGGGAAGTATTAAATATTTACTAGGAGGAAAAAAATCACCCACTTTTGACCAAGACAATACACTACCTAAACAAAACAAAAAGAGTAAGGTTAATATGCTTATCATTTGGATATTTACCTTTAAATTTGATTCTACGCCTGAGTTTTTTTAAAAAGTATTATTGTACATTGGCAGGGACTGAGTGAGGGCTAGATTACTGATGTTGTGAATGTAGGTGTTTTCAAATAAAGGATTGTCTCCCAGTTTTCTTTCTCATGGCCAGTAATTGTCTCGACTACTATAGTGATTATACCCTTGGTTTTGGAGATCTGGACAGTGAAAACCCGATATTTACATCACTGCATCAATTTTTTTTAAAGAATCAACCCCTGAGCCCCACCCTCCCACCCTCAATTCAAAACATTACTCAATAAACAGTTCCCCAGGAACATGGGAAACTTAACTTTGAAAAAGTTTTAAAGCAATTAAAGTAGTAAATATTTATAGAAATGTAACTAGACAGAGGCCACTGTTCCCCTCCCCTGCCTCCCTCCCCAAACCTACTACAAACACCTCTGCTCATTGCTATACAAGCCTTAGTGTTATCTGTTTGGCTATAAGTATTAGCTATTTATCTACAAATATTTAACAAATAAAACTTGCAGGCAAAAATAGTACAGTTTCAATAGAAACACCCTTATTCCTGAAAATACAGCAGTATCTGAAAGTTTACTTTCATTCCATTTTATTTTATATCATTGCATGACGTGTCAGGAAGCTTTTCACCTACAACAGAAAAAAGTATCTACAAACCTTGTAAACAGATCTGCTTTCTTCAAGAACATAAATAATTCAAAATATTAACAGCCAATGGCAGAAATTATATTTAAATGAGCAAAGGGCCAAAAAATAACACCATTCAGATTAAGAGTAACAAAAGCATTGGTAATCTCAGTTCTACCTTTACAGCTGTTTCTTCAGTAGAGGACAATCCCCATACCTCTCAAGAAGTCACCTTTAATCTGAGTTTAAACATCCCCCTTCCACCACGAAAGATTTATTGGGGAGGAAGAAGCAGAAATTAAGAGCCACCTTTGTTTTTTGAAGGGACACAAAGAACAAAAAAATACATCAAAACCAAACCCACATTCTTCTGAATGTTTTCTTCTTCTTCAGTCCAACACAAGCTATGAATACAGAGGATATTATCGAGCCACCCTCCTCAAAACATTTCTTTCCCCTGAAAAATGTTCAATTATGTAAAAAAAAGCAGTTGCTGTGTTCTGCGCTCCAATCAGAGTGATGTTTCCAGACTGTGAAGCGGGCTTCCTGGGGAAGAAGAGGTAGCCGATTTGCTTGTGTCGAGGACGAGGTGGATACCACTGTCAACAGCGTTATTGTTTTTATTTGGTGAAGGTGGGGGAGAAGAATTGCGGGGTGATGAGGAGTTGCGCTTAGTAGGTGCATCATCCTCAGCATCTGTGTCATCAATGAGAGGGATGTGGGGCTCAGAATCTTCTATCCGGAATTCAGGATGGGTCATGAAGTTGTGGATGGAGCTCCGGGATTCTGGTTTCTCCAATCCCTCATATAGGGAACTGCGGAATGCATTCACTACTCGGATCTGTGATAGGGTGGGCGGAAATGGGTGGAAGAAAATGAAAAAGAAGTTAGTGTCACACTAAAAAAATAATTAAGAGGAAATATGTCCCCCGGAGTTTAATAAATGGTTTATTTTAAACATTAAAAAAAGAGATGAATTCCAGAATCGTGCAGTATGTAATGAACACTCAGAAATAGTGGTAGATACACAAAACCTCCTTTAAAGTCTAGCATTAATTCTACAAATGGGCAAATGCTAGATTTTAAAACCAGGATACAGACGAACATTTACTTACCGGAAGGTCCAACAAACAAAATAAGGGGATGTATACACATTTTACTGCAGTTAACATACATATATGTACCACTTATCTGCTTGAACATATCCGAAAATGCAAAAACATTTATGCTTAAAACAAAAGGTTATTTGATTATCATGCTTGGGAATTAGACCAGTAACTGACCATGAGAGGGTAAAAAATTAAGAAGCCAGGCAAACCTAAGCTTTACAACACAATGAACTCACAAATCACCAGAAACTGAACTCATGCAGAGCATCACTATTTTTGTAATATTTGTAAACCTTTGAGTATAGCCCATTGTTAATTTCACCACATCTAACAATATGCATTTTTTTATTATGCATTTAAGATTTGAATGTTGTCTAGTTTATTAAAGCCAACAGATACTGCTTAATAAAACGATATTAACAATTTAATTTTTTCCATGACTTGACGTTTTTCCCTATTGCTGAATCAGTTCTCAATTTTATCACAGTTAAAAGCGCTTCCACTAATATCTTATCATGCTTCACAATCAAACCATGAACATACCTATTATAAATATTCAAATATTTTACAAAGATTTTTGTTATTGAATGAATAACTCTCAGTGATCATTTTAAGAGACTGTTTTCTGGAAAACTGCACCTGAAAGGGAAAGAAATCTATTTTTCAAATTAACATTTTTGCCACCATTCCAACAAAAGAAAGGTAAAAGTACTGCCGCTGAAAGAGATTTTCAAGTTTTAGCTCATACAAGGTCATTAACTGGAATGTAACTTACATAATATTATATCTCAGAGTAGCCTCACAACAATATCTACAGGTAATGTCCATCATTAGTATATCCTCATCAAGGTAATGTTAGAAATCTGAGATTAGCTACAGATACCCAACCCCCCAGAAAAAAAAGTACATTACTATTACTCAAATTGTTCCCAACTCTACTCCTGTGGGACCTTGTGGGACCCCTGTTTGAGCTTTCATTCCAATTAGGCTGTTAATCATTGGTGCTAATCCATGGCTTTAAACAATCTGCTTGTGTATTCAGTCCTTGGCTTCAAAAACACATTTTATCACTAAAGAGAAACTTCCCTGTCCCTGTACAGAGAACATTAAAGTCTGTTCCTGGTCAGTAGAAAGCACTGTGGGTAGCACCATTCTGCCAAATGCTTTGCCCTGCTAAAATGGACAGCTAGTATTGAATTATTAAATTTTAACTATTTTTGAGAATGCAGTCACAAAAATACAGAAAAATTGGTGTATGGATGCGAAAAGATAATTGATTTATATTAGGATAATGTGCATTTCTCTATATTTTCCTTATCAAACATTGTAATCCACTGTTAACATACTATGCATAGAACAGAACGTTACCTTCATGAAATACTTCAAAACTCTTCCTAATGGTCTGAAAATTGCTACACTTATAATAATTAAGCAAGTTAAACTGCATTTAAGATGCAAGAAGGGATGTGCTACAATATTATCAAGCTGACAAAACATGAGCTGAAAAAATCTTGACAATTTTATCTGCTTATTATGAAACATGAATGTATTCCCAATATTTAAAAAACAGGTGTATGAACAGAAACATTTTACACCTGAATAAATGTTTATTATTTTGTTTCTGACATTCAATTTTGCAACTTCCCGGCTCTTCAAGGACATAAAAAATCTACAATAGCATCTGTCAATTGTATAAATGCAAGGAGTTACAGTGCAGTTTTGTGAAGTAAAGTTCAAAGCAGTGATGTATTGAAAAGAGGCTTATTCTCTAAAAGCCTCCAGATCAGACCAACAGACTAATTTTCTTTATCTAATCTGCATACCATTGTTCACAAGCACCTTCTATACATATCCTTTAATGACTTTAAATGGCATTTGAAGAAGCACACATTTTAGGACCAGGACATTTCAAGATAATCTTTTGATCCTTTTTTCCATATATGTGAAACAATAGTATGCCTTGTTCGGCCTAGCTGTCAGGTTCTTTGGGGGATATAACAGTGGTCTATACAGCACGAGTGGCACAGAAGAATATCCTATAATCAACATATTTTGCCGTTATTTTACTGTCATGGTATCAGTTTACATGCAGGCTACCATGGAAGCAAGGATCCAAGAAATATTATGATGTAATGCCCATTTATATTGTAAAGTACTAAGAAAGGTCTAGAAATGATAAGCAATATAATTCCAGAAGATGTCAAATTGTAATAAAATTCAAAATCTGAAAAGAAAAAAATCCTATCTCTAGCAATTATTTATAATTGACACCTGAAGAAGGCTCCAAGGCCGAAATGTTGTGTTTTCTTTCAGCATGGAATAAACCTAATACTTGTTAAATATTTGTAATACACTTTTCAGCAAATTCTAACTTACTTTAAATAACTTTTCTATAGTTCACAATCTTGCAATCTTGTATGTCTAATTTAGGGTCCATTTTGGCTATGTGGCTTGTGAATAAGCTATGTTGCTTATTCTACCTGCCCCGATAACAGAGGTAATAACTTTAATATGTTTTGGGAAATTTAGATGCAGACAAAATCTTATCTTTAAGTTTATTTTCTCATACCAAATGAACATGAAATCTAAAACAAAAATTACCCAACCAAGAATCAGTGCCAGAAAGTGTCAAACCTGGGCTCTAATAGTAAACTTTCAATGGGACCTCCTTGAAGGCAGACAAAAAAAATACTGCAATGCAGATACTATGCAGTTGCAAACAGGATCATGTAACATTAAATGGGACTGTTTAAACCCATTTAACCCAACTGATAAAGTAAAAGTTTCAATAAAAATCCAGTAATTCTACATCCACAAATGGTATAGAAACAGATTCTGCATTTTTTATTAATGGTTATTATAACCATTAAATATTTCATAGAAACTTTTGTGGAGACCAAATAAGAATTATTTTTAATGAGCAGACTTTTCTCTTCTCCTTAATTATACCTGCAAGAATAAAGGGTTAAACTGACAGAATCAGACAGTGGTTTCCCCTGAAGAACAAAAACATTAAGTTGGAAAAAATGAACGTTACAATATATAGTCATTATTCTTTGAAAGTGGCTTCAAAACCACTTTCATTAAAGGTCAGTAGACACCTCTTCCATGTCCAGCACATACACCTGCAAAATTCCTTTAAAAGTAAGGATATATTTTGCCCTTGAGGCTATATGTTAAATTTCTAAGAGGAAAATCAGATCCTGGAGTAGTTATTCTTTTTAGATTATGGAGGCAAAAAAAAAAGAGTAAAAAGGTAGTTATCATATATCCAAATAAATAATAAAAAGTAACAAATCAACCTGAATTCAACAGCAGTGCTTTATTTCAAAAGGTTTCTGATTAGATTACTGTTAACATGGGCATATACTCAAATAATTTACACTGATGAGAGATCGGCTTGCCATGACTAAATGCAAAAACCCCAGGAAACTGGGAACTCGAGGTACAGCAGCCACATACGTAACATACTTTTTGCCAAAACCTTTTTTTGCTGCTTCCGCTCCAACAATCCCTTTTAGAAAATGAGCCGAAGCAAAACATACGAATAACAATGTAACAAAAACCCTGAAGACTTTTGTGACCTTGTAAAAATATATACACATACCAGTATGTGTAGAAGCATTATGGAAATGTTTATTTTATTTTTAAAAAGGGAAGTTAGGAAAGAATGAGAAACGTTAGGCGAGTGGATCAGGTAATGTTAATTACATGCACTAAGAAACACACACTCACACCCCACAGTAGTAGAAGCAGTGGTGGCGGTAGCAGTAGAAGAAGAAAACACTACATGTGTAGGGCTAGAAATATTTGTTACATCATGATGTTGGCTGGCGATGGAGGGTTGCCGCCTTAGAGCCCCCTGAAAGGAACTTCCACTCTGGAAAGCATTCACTACATCCATCTGCAAGGAATCAGAGATTGTGACAGCTTGCTCAGCAAAAGAGAGAAAGAACAAGAGAAAGGACCATCCCATCTAAGACATCAAAAGCAAAAGAAAGAGAAAGGCACTTTTTAAGGGAAGTAAAATTGTTTTTCCACCCTAGCAGTACCCCAGGCTGATCTATACTGCCCTATTCTGCTTCTTTTGTACCACTAAAGATGTTCATTTAAGGACACTCCCAAATTGGCTTTTTCCCCATCAGCACCTGTAATAAATCAGTTCAACAGAGAAACGTTAAGCATTTTCAATCCAGCACGAATTTTCCATTTCTAGCCAAAACCTGCTATTATTTAACTGCGAGCCAAAATAACACAACAGTAATCCTATTAACAAACGACTAATCTTCTTGTAGCTCAATGTTGAACTTTCAACTGTAGTGGGCACTGCTAGGGTTAAAAAGCGGAAGAGCAGACGGAACTTAGAAAGGGCTTACGGCACAAGCCTGTCTTAAGTTGAAGCTGCAAAAGAGTAGGGAAGTAGGATAAAAATAGGTTTGAGTCACTATGGTCAATGCGAGTGTAAAATTTTGCAGAAAAACTTTACCTGAGTCTGAATTCGGTTGAGACCTCTGAACCAAAGTATCTGTCCTCGGCGCAACTCTCTCTCAGCATGATCAATCTCCTCCATGTCCTCTTCAAGCTCCTCATCTGGGATTTCTTCCTTCTGAGTGCCATGGCCTGCTTCTTTAAGGAATTTCAAACGGCTTGTAGGAATGGTAGCAATCAACTGAAAACCACAAAAAGGTACACTGTTTTGAGTTGCATGTTACTTTAGGAATAGTTTAATTAGGAATTTCCATTTTTTTAAATGGATGTAGAATTTAGATGCATCTCTAGCTGCATAGGGTAATTCCAAACCTTTAGAATAGTAAAACTGGCTTAAGAGGTTCTACATGAGATAAATGGCTAACCTGTAAATCTAGAGTTGTGAAAAGACTCCAGGTTGCTTCCAAGTAGCCAAAATTACTTAAAACTGGACAAGCAAAGGCATTTAATTTACAAAGAGAATTTATAAACTGCACATAAAAATAGCTAAAAATGCTGAACACTTATTGCAATCACTATGCATAACGGGATTGACATTAATGGAGAAAATAATAGTAATAGTGCAGGTTTTTAGATGTTATTTTTGACCATTTTAAACAGGATAATACAGTATGTAGGAGTGAAGAACATGTGCAAACAGAATATCACTTCAAAATAAAGTACAAAACAACATTTACTATGTCAGTTCGGCCAGGGAACTATTTCCCAATCTGAATAATTTCTCCATTACAAAGCATGTGAATGCATTTCTCATGACAAATCAAGCTATACAAGCCTATATTTTGTTAAAGGTTATTAATTTGAAAATTGATTCCCAGCTTCACTGTTCACAAGTCATGTCAGTGCAAAGGATTTGTACAACCATGGTCAGGATATTACCTAACACAACCACATGCAATGTAATGCATAACTTTCACTATGTTATAAAAATTATTGCTGCTCTGGAAGCAGTCTAGAGCGGAGCAACCAGATGCATTGCAGGGATTAAGGAAACGTCCTGCACTGAAACCTTGAAGGAACAACCTTTTTAAGCTGAACAGACAAGAATGTGAGGGGACCTGAATCCTCAAAGGCATTGACAAAGCTAACTATTTTTTTTTCCCCCACAGTGAACACTAAAGCATGAACCAGGGGATATGTGGAAACCTTAAGCAGAAGTACATTTAAAACTGAGAACAGGAGGCACTTTATTTCTCAAAGGTCTGTGGGGCTATGGAAGCTGCTCAACAATGTTCTGAAAGGCTACACCCTGACATCTTCAAAAACAAAATGCTGGATGGGATTCTTGGATCAGTGAGGTAAGAACTGCCAAATGAGCCAGATGGGCCAAAAGGTCTCCTGGAACAAACAATTACCTTCTGGTAACAATTTTGCCAGCTGACAAGGTAAATGTGATGATTTGTCTTCTTTGGAACAATTTCTAGTTTCATTGTTAAAGCCAAAATTAGATTCCAAATAACTGCACACACCTTTCGTATGTTAACCTTTCATTCCATCTGTTTTTACAAAACATAGCAGAGTTCTCAAGAACCAAGTTCAACCTTAGCTAATGTTTACTGATTAGGATCAGAAGGGGTCAAATGATTGGTAACAAAGGTGGATCTATCCCATTTATCTTTTTATAGCCATCTATTCTTAATGTTCCTGACATGTACCATAGCAAAACTCACTGAAGTAAGTTAACTTTAATGTACTGTTTCAGGAAATCTCAAAACTAACTTGCTCGGAACATGCTGTAATCTTTCACATTGTATACAGCTTAAAATACTCCAATTGACACTTAGTTTTATAGACATATCAATATATAAATAACACAACAGCATACCTGGCCCCAAAGAAGAGCACCAACTCCCAGGAAGATACACCAAAGCCACTGATCAATAGTGAGACCTGTACAGCTAAATGGTTTTCCTCCAAACTGGACGATAATTATCTGAAAGAATTTTAACAAATTACATAGTTTATTTTACAATACTACAGTCCAATGATGCTCTTGTTCATTGATGAATTCTCCCTAAGAACAAACTAATTTGTAGATGAAATACAACAGATTTAGTTATAGAGAACATGCAACTTCAACATTCTTCATGCTGCTCTTAAACAGGAAAACAAAACAACTTCAAATTTATATAGGTACTGTACACACTCAAGAGTCCTGAACACTTACTTGTATAATAAATGTCCCAAACACAATGCTACAGAAGATGATGTTGTTGAAGATCCCATCGAAGACATTTCTCTCACCATGGATCTTACGAGCATTGATTTCATTGAATAGCTGCATCATGACAAATGTGTTGAAGACAATAGTGTAGTGCTCTGATGGGGGGGCATGGAGTGGTGCATTTCTTCCACTGTCAATGTCAAAGATTTTCTCACCTATCAACAGTTAAATAAACATTTTTTCTGAGGCAACATATATCTAGAGATAGAGAAGCATATAAAAATATAAAGATCCATAACAGCATAAACATTGACAAACTTGCACAACTTATTTCACTGGAGAAAACTAAGTCAGATTAAACGGGCAGTCCTCGTTATGAGTCACAGTTAGGGACCAGAAAGTTATGTATAGAGAATCAACATATAAACACCCATTTTTACCCATAAGAACAATGGACAGTATGTTTTTACAGTCCTGAAAACGATGTTCATGCAGCTTAAAGCTGGAGGCTTTTCCCATAATAATTAAACATAGTGCTCCTTTAGTTAAACACCTGAAGTCAGACTGTGTTCTACTTGTAGGTAACAAAATACAAGAAGAGGGTGCCATTATAAATCCAGGGTACCATTCCTAACAAAATTACAATTTATAGTGAATGACTAAGGGGTTAATTAATATCCTTAAGAAATGACATTATCTTTAGATATGGTCACTACACTCACTTTGGACAAGGGTGCATACGTTAAATGTACCTGTAACCCATAAAAAAGCAATATTAAGAAATGGATACATTTTGTCACCAATTTCTTTAATTGTGGTCTTGTCGAAAATAGTCATCTGCTTATTCAAAGCAGATTTCCCCCCCATGCATTTTTTTTTATTTGCAATTAAACCTTAAGAAATTTAATGCTGGGGCATATTTATTCATAATCTAAGTCAAGTGTAACACTTATTTTCCAGAAGAATAATTTAAATGTTAGATTTTGCTCTTTGCTCATTTCCAGAACAAAAGAATCTGTGAACCACGTACATTGCTACCTTCTGGTGTCTTAGAAAATGACAGGGATTTTTTTTATGTTGAGTTCCTCAATTCATCAAGGATATAACCACAAAACAACGTGCAGGGGGCAACTTAAGAAGGAGACCACTTGTATTGTGACTGAATGTGTTCAATTTTGAAATGTATGACCCAGATGTTAGAAATACAAAAGTTGGCACATTTAACTTGTGTTAAAAAATTAGGACATACAAGTAAAGGTTTTATAACAAGATTCAATATTCCACTGTAGTGCCTTTCCCAGAGCAAATTACTTCAAATATCTTGCTGAATTTAAGAAAATGCTTAGCTGTATAAGCTAAAAAGCCTAATCTGTAGCATTTAATTATGATCTGAATCCATTATTCAGACTGGCTTATGTATCATAAAAACGTTTCACAAAACATTCCATTTACAATGTACAAATAAGCATTTTTAACTGATCAATCTATGTAATGTAGTGTCAAATTCAAATTAAGAAAATGACTAATAAAACACAACAAGCAAACTTAGTGATGGATTTCTCATTTTTTTGTAATTTGATTTCAGCTTCATACTCTTAAGATCCAAAATATCAACAGCATGAGTATCTTCATTTACACTACTAGTGAAATAAAAAAATACAGTGGTAGACATTACAATTATCTACTTGCACAATACGGTTTATATAAATATTGAGGAAGAACTCTTAGCACTGGGCTAAAAGGAAAAAACAATTAAACACCAACAACAGCTTACCAGCAAAAAGCAGCGTAAAAATTACAGTCAACTGATATACTCCATGCCCGAGAATGTTCTTCATCATCGTCCTAGAGATTAGAGGCTTGTTTCTGCCATAAGGTTTTCTCAGCAGAAGTGATTCAGTGGGTGGCTCAGTTGCCAAAGCCAAAGAGGCAAATGTGTCCATGATCAGATTGACCCATAACATCTGTACAGCTTTTAGGGGAGAATCCTATGAATGTATAAAAATCAAAGCATTTAAAGAATAGTTACTACCTTAAAATCGAATGATACACAGACTGGAGACAAAACATTATGTAATTACTTTAAATACTTTTTTTTTTGTCTGCATCTCTGAATAAACCATAATATGAATTCAGTATGGGTGATTTTTTATTTATTTTTCAAAGATTAAGAGAATAAAACAAAATAATGTTTACATAAAAACTAATGTCCTGCTGAAAACAAGCATCATGGACAGTAAGAAAAAATACAGATATATTAGCATGAGATATACATAATCAACAACCAACACAACCTTACACTTTATCTAAAGAATAAGACAACACACATCTTACCTGTGTAATACAGGCACCAGTGAAAGCAACAATTACAGCCACAACATTGACAGTAAGCTGGAACTGGAGAAACTTGGAGATGCTGTCATATACGTTTCTTCCCCACATCACAGCTCTGACAATGCTGCTAAAGTTGTCATCCGTAAGGATGATATCAGAAGCTTCTTTTGCTACATCTGTACCAGCAATGCCCTAGAAAACATTAGCCTGTCAGTTTGAAGACTGCCGAGCAAATTGGTTTAAATTGTTTGTATAAAAATAAAGAAGCAAAATACAATTAAACATTAATGTATCAAGCTTGATGTTTACATTTTATATTGTTTTACTTTGGTTATATAACTGGCAGACAAAGCAGTGTACTGTATTGGGTACCAAAATCTAAGTTAAGGCAAATGGGAGGTTAATGTAACTTTACAGAGGTATATGAATAAACAATCCATGAATGACCTCAGGTCTTTAACAGATCTTACAATTTTTTTTTCTCAATAGCTGAAGAAAGTTATGCCCACAGGTCTATGTACAGTAAATGCACTTGTACAAAGTTTATGTCATTCAGTGGTAAGTACATAAAGGCATTAAAACAGAATTGGGAGGCTGAAGTGGTAAGGAAGAATGCAGCAAAAGTAGAATTTGTCTTCCATTTCATCCTGTTTAAAAACATTGAAGTTTTATTTAAAACCAGATAAATCACAGAGTTTAAAGCTAAAATTTTATTAAATAATTTTCTAGGAAGAAGTTGAAAATGTACCATCGCAAATCCAACATCTGCTTTCTTCAAGGCAGGGCCATCATTTGTACCATCCCCTGTTACTGCCACAACCTGCCTTTGTTCTACTACTGTGCTGTCAATGATACCTGTAAGAAAAATGAATACAGCATTGTAATATCCTTCATTACATGACTATGACAACAAAAACAGATATATACATGTGTAAGCATGTGCTCATTTTTTCTGCAGAGGGCAGACAAATTTACTAAATGCTACCATGGTACATGAATTTAAGAGAAAAACTATACCCGTTTATATTTACCATCACCCTTTGTCACTAAAGATAATGAGCAAAGAATTTCCATTTCATTTCATTTTTGGCATCTGTAATGGTAAACCACGTCGTTAAGAAATGATTTGAGTAAATTAATCCATTTATGGTTTTTGATTCTTTTATCTTTTTCCGAAGTTCATAATTACAACTGATGTTTAGACTACAGGCACAAAAGCCAAGTCTCTGGCCATTCTAGATAAAAGAACACAAGGACTACTAATAGCTTCTTTTGTGGCAAGTTTTAGTGGTATGTGCTTTTGCTGTCATTTTACCGTCAGTTTTTCTTCTGCACCTTCATTTGTATTCACATTCTTTCTACATAGAATATAGACTCTGCCAGTGGCCTTTGAGAAAAGTCAACACATTTTCAGCTGTCAATGATGGGCAGAAATATTCAAATACCATGCAGGGCAGGGTACGCATGCCAAGGAATGGGTATGACAGGGTATGGTTTAGATGTGATACAACATGATATGAGCCATGCCCTCAACCACACCCCAGGCTGCTCATGCATATTCACAATTGACAATTTTGACATTACATACTGATTGTAATGAGCTTGACAGTAAGTGAAAACATTGATTAGAGAAACGATGACATCAATGTTATATTGCACAGACAGGAAGAAAGTTGGACTTAACACTGACTCCCTTGATGCAATGCTATGTAATAATGAGGAAAAACTCAGGCTATAGTACAATTATTTCCTTGATTACTGTTTAAAGTCTTGAAGATTATTCCTTGCCGCCTACAAAAATGACATAAGACATGACAGGTTAGGCCGTTTTTAAAATTACTTCAAATTCAGTCATTTTGCCAAATTCCTGGGGGCTGTCAAATTACGTAAAAGTGTGAGTACTGAAACAAATAACGCTATTAAGGTATTAATTAAAATATGGAAGGAATATGGAAACTGATTAAATGTTTTTGAAGCTAATTTGATTAAGTGGTCATTCATGACTGAGACACTTCAGTGACTTTGATGCATAAACACTAATATGACATCATCATTGAGAAAGCTGACGGTGATTTTATCTGCTGAATGTGAAGCCTAACAAAAGACGAAATTAATCAATATGCTCCAATTATCAAGAGAAAAATGCTTTTGTGCAAGATGAGTCAACACCACATCAAGATATATAGGGAGGTCCATGCGTCTTGGTCTGGCCAGGAAGATTGCCACAAAAATCTAAATCTTGCAGTGATGGCAACCTGACTGCAGTGCTATACTAATCAACTCCCAGACCCTCACTTGCTATACTGCCTGAGGGGCAATCCTGAAGTGACTACATTCTTAGAACAACAACAGACATCCACATGCTACTCATGTACCAACTTTCTTGCAAGATGAGAATTTTACAGTTATGCCAGGGATACCCCACTCACCACACTTCAAAGATGTACATCTTGTATAGTTTTCAAAGGTGGTTACACCTGCTATTAGTACTTGATTTTCCACAGTAGAACTCCTGCTAATCAATCCAGTTGATGACAAATGTTAATTGGCCTAATTAAGTTACTTCTCATCCGTTTCACAAAATGCCACTGCACATGCCCCAGGAATAGTCATTATCCTCTTAGGTTTGTGATTTTTTTAACAGCTATACCGAATAGGCTTCTTTTGATGCGGAGTACAAAACAATCTTTTAAAATGAATCCAGATGATCATTTTTTCCTTTACTAAAGTCTGATGAACAACTCATTATGTTGCAAATATTCAAAGTGCTCCTGTTTTTGAGATAATGTCAACATTTTGACTTTAATTGACATTACAATCTGAAACTTCAAAGTGCTTCTTAAGTTTCAATTTAAAACTCGAAGTTGCTAAGGAGATCGAAAGAAATAACTTATTTTCTAGTCATCTATGGCGTGTCTATTAATAAATTACTTAAGCTAACTGCCAAAATAAATCAATTTTTTGCTCATCACCTTTAAATTGTCTATAACAAATTCCATTCATAGCTTGTTTACGTAATTGAAAAATAATCCACTAAAAAACTGTAAAATATAAATTCTGAAGTACCTTTTACTAACGTATGCTTATCAGTCGGAGATGATCTTGCTAGTACCCGAAGTTTAGGCCATATCTTATCAATGCGTTCTTGTTCAATCTGGAAAGAGCAAAGAGGTAAGCATTTTAAAAATAAACAATGAAGAATAAATAGCTGATTTTGTAAGACGCTGAACACACCCACCTCTCCTTTTTCATTCCGTATTCGCCTGTTGAACTCTTTACCTTCCAAGCATAAGAATTCATCCCCAGGATGTATAATTCCGCATTTTGTGGCAATTGCACGAGCTGTGTTTATATTGTCACCAGTAACCATACGAACTGTGATCCCGGCTTGTTGACACCTTTTGATAGCATCCGGAACCTAATTTGCAATAAGAAACAAATTGAAAATTTAAAGGAAGATGTATAAAATTTGCCACTGTACTTTAAAAGGAGAAATATCCTTTCTAAATAATTGTGCTTTCAGCATTGAATTACATTCAGAAGAACAAAGGAATACATGACAACTATTAACATTAAACCATGTAATAAAATGTTCAGCCAAAATCTTTAAGATTTGTTAATGGTATGTCTATAGGCGCTTCAAAGAGCAAAGCACACTTCAAAGTGTCATAATAGCTGCTTATATATGAACCTTTGATATTTAAATACTATATAATGGCATTTTAATAAACACAACCATAGCTCCTTAAAGGAAAATATCCACCTATTCAAACGTCTTAATCTAGTTCTGTCCCATAGATAACAGGCTCATTACCCCCCAAACACAAGCAGTATAAACCACTATAACAAATGTACTTTGAACTATTAGAGGGCCTCCCGAATGGCCTAAGTATTAAGATTTTCAAATTGGCCACAGCTCTCTCAACAAACAGCTCCTGTTATCTCCTGTGAACTTGCAGGTTTGCAGTGGCTTTGAACCTCCACTATATGACTACGTTGACTGTGACATGTTCAAAGACGAGTGGCTTAAAGGTGGGTTAAGCTGAGGAGTCTGGCTATACCTTTTTATTCTCTACTGTGTGGTACTGCAGTGTTTGTATCCAAGGACCAAGATGTGAAATAATAATGGCAATTCTAAAAATCAAGTGGGTATGAAAATAACAGGCAATTTTAAGAAGACTTCAACTGTTATATCTGGTGTTTGACGAAGAGAAATGAGTGATGACCAGAATTAATTTTGATGCTTGTTGTTTGCAGCAGCAATCCAATCCCTATAGCAGATGTGAAAAAAATATCTATTTTCATTAACAATCCAGTGTTTTTCATGCTATCAGAAACTACTTTTTGATCTTCACTTCTCTTATGACCTAAACCAATTAAGCCTTCTGATATTCTGCACAAATGAGCCAAGTGCAAGCCACTGGGTGGTATGGGAGTATAAATATAGTTACCATCTAATAATATTAATTAAAAAGTAACTTTCACACTGCTCTTACCTCTGGTCTTACTGGGTCCTCAATTCCTACCACACAGATACAGGTCAAACTTGTTAATATGTCATTCTCATTATCCCAGTCAGGCTCTGGTTCTCCAGCTGGGAAGTCTCTGTATGCCACGCAAATAGTTCTTAGTCCTTCTGAAGCCATGGGCTCAATAACTTTCTTCACCATATCATCCCGATCCCTGGGTCTGAAAACATTGGCTTCACCATTCCCATTGAGAATTTTAAAACACCTAGAAAACAGCAGCACACCAGCATAAAGAAAAAAACTCAAAATACGGCTTGCACATCGGTAAATAGTGCACAGATTTTATCTGTAAACAACGACAGAAAACAAAAAGACTTGTTAAACATAAAAGCTATATACAATGGATATAAAAGGTCTACATATCCTTATTGAAATTGCAGGTGTTTGTGATGTAAAGCCAGAAATCAAGATAAATCATGTCAGACATTTTTCCATCGTTAATGTGACCTTGCAACCAACAAAATAACTGAAATTAAAAAACCTACAATACCCTGGTTGCATAAGTGTGCACCCCCCCACCAACTTTGTGGAAGCACCTTTTACATTTATTATAGCAGTACGTCTTTGTGAATAAGTCTCTATCAACTTTGCACACCTGGACTTTGCAATTTTATCCCACTCTTCCTCGCAAAAAAGTTCAAGCTCCTTCAAATTGCCAGAGCATCTCATGTGCACAGCCCTCTTTAAGTCAATCCACAGTGTGCACACCTTTTTATGATGGTGGCTGTAGCTGTGTTCAGAGTTAACCAATCACAGTCAAAATCATGTCCAAAGGTAAGTAGCACAGCTGCCATCAATGAAAGTGATTCTGATTAACCCCAAATAAAAATCAGCTGTTCCTGTAGGATTTCCTTGAAACTTCCGTGGTTGCATCCTACTGGAATAGCCATGGTCTGCAAAGAGCTGACAAAACATGTACGGGATCTTATTGTTGAAAGGTATCGATCAGGAGAGGGGTATAAAAGAATATCAAAGGCATTGGATGTACCATTGAGCACTGTGAAGACTCATCACTAAGTGGAGGAAATGTGGCACCACAGGGACATTGCCAAGATCAGGACGATGCTCCAAAGTAGATGACAGGACAAGGAGAAAACTTATCAGGGCAGCTACCAAGGGGCCTACAGCAACATTAAAGGAGCTGCAGGAATTTCTGGCAGGTACTGTTAACTCCTTGCATGGGACAGCAATCTCCCATATTCTGCACACATGGGCTATGGGGTACGGTGGTAAGATAGAAGCCTAAATCACCCCAAACCATGTGGGAAAATGTCTTATGGTCTGATGAGACAAAGATTGAACTTTTTGGCCATAATTCTAAAAGATATGTTTGGCGCAAAGACAACAAAGCTCATCATCCAAAGAACACCATACCTACTATGAAGCATGGTGGTGGCAGCATCATGCTTTGGGGCTGCTTCTCTTCAGCTGGGACAGGGACTGTAGTCATGATAGATGGGATAATGACTAGCTCGAAATATCAAGAAATTTTGGCACAAATCCTGCTGGCTTCTGTCAAAACTGAAGATGAAGAGGAACTTCACCTTCAAACGACCAAAAGCACACATCCAAGTCAACTAAGGAATGGCTTCAGAAAAGGAAGATCAACGTCTTGGAATGGCCCAGTCAGAGCCCAGATCTCAATCCAATAGAAAACCTGTGGAATGACCTTAAGAGGGCTGTGCACATGAGATACCCTGGCAATTTGAAGGAGCTTGAACCTTTTTGCAAGGAAGAGTGGGATAAAATTGGAAAGTCCAGGTGTGCAAAGTTGATAGAGACAGTCACAAAGACTTACTGCTGTAATAAATGTAAAAGGTGCTTCCACAAAGTAGTAGTTGAGGGGGGGGGGAGTGCACACTTATGCAACCAAGGTATTGTAGGTTTTTTAATTTCAATAATTTTTTTTATCTATTTGTTTTTCTCTTGAATTTTGCTTGTTGCTAGGTCACATTAAAGATTGAAAACTGACTGACATGATTTATCTTGATTTCTGGCTTTACATCACAAAAACCTGCAATTTCAATAAGGGTGTGCAGATTTTTTATATACACTGTAGCTGCAATCACAAAACTGTGGAAAAAGTTACACATACTTCTTCAGTAGAATCTCTGATGCTCCTTTGCTAAACATGCGGTAACTTCCATCTACATTCTTAAGGACTGTGCTCATGGATTTTCTGACCGAGTTAAAAGTATAGACTTTGTAGAGCTTTTCTTCTGGGATTTCATTCCGTACTGCCTGGTAGTCTCTTTTTAAATCTGAAGCAAAGCACAGCAAGGCACATTCAGTTTTGTTCCCTACATGGCGTGGCAGGCCACCTTCTTTCTCAGGAGGCTGTAAGAATAAGAGAAAGAATTTATGCAGATTTTAAGCATCTTACACTTTTCAACCTGAAGACAAATCATTGGCTCAACTTTACTGCACTAAAAAGGGTCCACAGAAAATGTTATACCTCAATATTTGTAGACATGCATTGCTTGGTGAACTTCAAATTCCTATTTTGAACTGATTGTCTTATTACTTTGGAAGCATTTTATGAGAAGAAAATTTGCTAGTTTAATGCTTTGAACAAAGAAATGTACCAGCTGCTCCCAAGATAAAAGGTATCCAGACATATATAAAGAGTAAACTCTTATCCTTTAAATATGAAGTAACACGGGCATGGAGTGGTATGGAATGTTAATTCTTGATTCTGGAGTAATTCTGGATCCTTTGGGGGAACATGTGCCACTGCTGATGGGACTTCCTTCCTCAAACACAGACGGGACCCAAAAAGGTATACTTATTCTGAGTGCTAGAGAGTCACATAGTCATAGAACTAGCACACAACTAGCACACACCTGAAACCACTGAGCAGAGCCTGCCTTCCGTGACTATGGTCTAAAATTCAGAAGTCATGTCAATACCTGTAGCATAGATTTTCAGATATCACTAATAAAAACTAAACAGATGAGTCTACAATGACCTATTTCAACTTTAGAATTATTTTGTTCTAACCCTTTAATTTTCTGAATCTCCAATTGCGTTTTCTTTTCACATAGTTATGCATTCTGCTGCCCAGCCTGCCTTCAAGTCACTCATCTAAACACATCACATGCAACAGCCCCATACTGGAGGTACAGCACTGATAAGAGAGTCATATCCTTCACTGATGGTACTGCAAGTCTATAAAGTGGTCCAAATTTCAGAGGTCACACCAACAGGATACTCTCGGCACCACTCCATTTAGGGAAATCCTAGTCATAGTAGGCTAATGATATGACCCAGACCCAGACCCATGATGCAACAGAGATCTTAATCTGTGCATGGACAAGTGCCTTTGTCAGATGAGGAGCTTGGCCTTTGCTTCAGAATCATAACAGATTAATAGCTATTCATTACTATACAGATCTTTAGGGGCGGTGCAGTGGCTCTGTGGCTAAGGATCTGCGACTGTAGCTAGAAGGTTGCCGGTTCGTATCCCGTAGCCGGCAGAAGAATCCTACTTAGTTGGGCCCCTGAGCAAAGCCCTTAAACCCAACTGCTCCAGGGGCGCTGTATAAATGGCTATGCTCTGATCCCAAGCTACTCTCCTTATGTCTCTCATGGAGAGCAAAGTTGGGGTATGCGAAAAGACAAATTCCTAATACAAGAAATTGTATATGGCAAATAAACTGACCTAATCTGATCTTTAGTATGGTGCAAGAAAGCAACATGAGCTTCTGCTTAAAAACATAACTTTAAATTCTTCTAAATGTATTTTTATTGAACCAGTGCTTAGAGCACCTTTAGAACTCCTAAGACAACACACATAAGGCACACATGTTCCAAATGGAACTGTGCTGAGACTAGGTAAAACAGACCTTAATTCCCAGACTGCAATTTAGATGCATCAGACACTGCCTCCCCAGATACAAATACTCAGTTCAAAACTCAGATACAAAAACAGTTCAAATGGAGAAGAAAACATTCTGTACTTATCATGATAGAGAGATCTTGAAGTTTGTCTTAGTCAAAACATCTCCAAACAGGGAAAGTCTCTAAAATGTGTGTCAAAATAACAGGAATCAGGAAAGATTCCTTGATAGTGCTGAAATCATACATACAACAAAAACACAACAAGATTGCTTTGACTAAACAAAAAAAACTGGAATATGGTCTGGAAGCAGAAAACCGACCCTCCAAGTAGTGAGGAAATTGATCCTGGATAGAAGGACAGCAATAGTGCTCTGTACATCAAACAGCAACCACAAGACAATTTAATTCTTCGAGCTTTGTCTTCTTAATTACATGTAGAGAGTAAATAAGGACCTATATACCTTACCGCTGAAGCACAAAGCAAAATATAAATATTACAGTCATACAAACTGCTCCAGGAGTCTTGCTGCCATTTATTAATTTATCAATTTAAATATTTTTCAAAGGGAGCTACATAAAAGTCTTATAGGGCACCAATACCACAAATGACGACTTCTGTGGCTTCTGTTCTTTGAGTTAACATGCAGCCTACACCATAAAACCATGCACACCTCAATAAGGGCAAATCTTATCTGAGCTGAACTGCATGAGGGAGAACCTTTATCCTCTAATCAGCAACAATGAAGATCAAAATGACACCTTAGATATATCAAGTTAATCACTGGTAGAATTACATGAAGCATGGGAATACAAAAAAATCACTAGATCTTCATTCTCTACATTTCTCACCCAGACCCGTGAGTAAGCGTTCCTTTTCTACGCATGTCTTTCAAACGTCTTTTTTTACAATCATTCAAAAAGTCAAGTTTTTTTTAGTAGGAGCTAAACATGCAAAAAAGCAACAGAGTCGCAAGCGTCTGGCAGGGAAGAGGCAACTTACATTGTTGTAACCATTTTTTGTTGAAACCCAAATCGATAAAAAAAATCAAGCTATTAAACACCTAAAAAATTTCAAAAGAGCTACACGAATCCTGCACTTTTCAATTCTGTAAGAATAATGGAATGTATACAATGCATTGTCACAAAATAATGAAGCCAACATACAGTGCTGTGAAAAAGTAAGTACACCCTATGAAAAGGTGTGTATTTTTCAACATATTTGCATTTACGGATATTTGATATTAATTTCAACAATATTAAGAGATAAAGGTGATCTAACTTAACAAATAACAATGGAAATTCTTTGTAATCATTTATTCAACAAAAAAGTCAGAAATGCAATTGTCTGCTGTGGAAAAAAAAAGTACATCGCCTAGCTTCAATAGCTGGTGTTACCCCCTTTGGATGAAATCACTTCTTGTAGGTGTTTCTTTTAATTGTTTATCAGTCTCCTAAATCAACTGGGAGAATTTTTAGCACACTCCTACTTACAGAACTCCTTCAAGTGTATGATGTTTGAGGGCTTTCTTGTACAGCCCACAGCATTTCTATCGGGTTAAGATCTGGGCTTTGACTTGGCCATTCCATAATCCTCCATTTCTTCTTTTTGAGCCATTCTTTTGTGGATTTGCTTGAGTGTTTTGGGTCATTGTCTTGTTGCAAGGTCCACTTACAGTTCAGCTTTAGCTTTTTGACAGAATGCCTCACATTTTCCTCAAGTACTCTCTGGTACAATGTGGAATTCATGGTTGACTATGATGGCAAGCTGGCCTGGCCCTGAGGCATAAAAGCAGCCCCAATCGATAATGTGTCCACCACCATGCTTTACAGTTGGTATGAGCTTTTTTTGATCAATGGCAGTTTTTGGTTTTCGCCAAACATGACATTTGGCATTGTGGCCAAACAGCTCTACCTTTGTCTCATCCATCCAGAGCACATTGTTCCAATAGTCCTCCAATAGCAGCATCTTTCGGTCAGCTCTTGGGCTGAATTTGGTGGGGCGACCTGACCTGGATAGATTGCCAGTGGTTTGACATTTTCTCCATTTGTAGATCTTTCGGAAAGTGGAGTGATTGACTACAAATTGCGTGGAAATGACTTTAAAACCCTTCCCAGACGCATAGGCATTAACAATCTTTCTTCCAAGAGCCTCAGAGAACTCTTTTGATCTTGGCAGCAGCCATATCACCCTGCAACTCACAACTGGCAGCCCACTGAAACTAAGCAGGTGTGAGCCTGGTTAGTACCTGGATGGAGACCTCCTAGGAAAATCTAAGGTTGCTGCTGGTAAAGATGTTAGTGGAGCCAGCAGGGGGTGCTCACCCTGCGGTCTGTGTGGGTCCTAATGGCCCATTATAGTGATGGGGACAATATACTGTAAAAAGGCGCCATCCTTCGGATGGGACGTAAAACCGAAGTCCTGACTCTCTGTGGTCATTAAAAATCCCAGGGCATTTCTCGAAAAGAGTAGGGGTGTAACCCTGGGGTCCTGGCCAAATTTCCCATTGGCCCTTACCAATCATGGCCTCCTAACAATCCCCATCTACTGTATGAATTGGCTTCATTACTCTGTTGTCCTCCCCACTTATAGCTGATGTGTGGTGAGCGTTCTGCCGCACTATGGCTGCCGTCGCATCATCCAGGTGGATGCTTTGAGTGGAGTGTCCAGAAAAGCACTATATAAGTGTAAGCAATTATTATTAATTATTATTGGCATGATGTAGCCACACACCTCAATTGTTAAGAACAAACCAGACCACAGGTTTCTAATGTTCATTTAAGGCATTGCTTTCCAAGTTACTCTCTAATGAGGTTTCCCATCATTTGCTGTTTTGGTTCACCTGATTCTAATTTTAGGCATTTGATGCGATGATAAAGGTAGGGGTGTACTAACTTTTTCCACACATTGCATTTCTGTTGATTTAAATAGGACAAATGAGTGCAAAATGTAATTTTTCAATGTAATTTTTTTAAATTAGATCATGTTTGTCTATCAGTATTGTTGGAATGATGTTCAAATATCCTTTTGTCCAAAAATGTAAAAAAAGACAAAAGACTGTGAATGTGCACAGCAGTATAAAAGTGCTTCTGTGATCACAACAGGCTGTATAGCACTGGAAGAGGGACTATGGCCCAATTAGCACATACAGTGCCTTGCGAAAGTATTCGGCCCCCTTGAACTTTTCAACCTTTTGCCACATTTCAGGCTTCAAACATAAAGATATAAATTTTTTATTTTATGTGAAGAATCACCAACAAGTGGGACACAATTGTGAAGTGGAACGAAATCTATTGGATTTTTGAAACTTTTTTAACTAATAAAAAAATGAAAAGTGTGGCGTGCAAAATTATTCGGCCCCTTTACTTTCAGTGCAGCAAACTCACTCCAGAAGTTCAGCGAGGATCTCTGAATGATCCAATGTTGTCCTAAATGACTGATGGTGATAAATAGAATCCACCTGTGTGTAATCAAGTCTCTGTATAAATGCACCTGCTCTGTGATAGTCTCAAGGTTCTGTTGAAAGCGCAGAGAGCATCATGAAGACCAAGGAATACACCAGGCAGGTCCGTAATACTGTTGTGGAGAAGTTTAAAGCCGGATTTGGATACAAAAAGATTTCCCAAGCTTCAAACATCCCAAGGAGCACTGTGCAAGCGATCATCTTGAAATGGAAGGAGTATCAGACCACTGCAAATCTACCAAGACCTGGCCGTCCCTCTTAACTTTCAGCTCAGACAAGGAGAAGACTGATCAGAGATGCAGCCAAGAGGCCCATGATCACTCTGGATGAACTGCAGAGAACTACAGCTGAGGTGAGAGAGTCTGTCCATAGGACAACAATCAGTCTTACACTGCACAAATCTGGCCTTTATGGAAGAGTGGCAAGAAGAAAGCCATTTCTCAAAGATATCCATAAAAAGTCTCGTCTAAAGTTTGCCACAAGCCACCTGGGAGACACCCCAAACATGTGGAAGAAGGTGCTCTGGTCAGATGAAACCAAAATCGAACTTTTTGGCCACAATGCAAAACGATATGTTTGGCGTAAAAGCAACACAGCTTATCACCCTCAACACACCATCCCCACTGTCAAACATGGTGGTGGCAGCATCATGGTTTGGGCCTGCTTTTCTTCAGCAGGGACAGGGAAGATGGTTAAAATTGAGGGGAAGATGGATGCAGCCAAATACAGGACCATTCTGGATGAAAACCTGTTGGAGTCTGCAAAAGACCTGAAACTGGGACGGAGATTTATCTTCCAACAAGACAATGATCCCAAACATACAGCAAAATCTACAAAGGAATGGTTCACAAATAAACGTATCCAGGTGTTTGAATGGCCAAGTCAAAGTCCAGACCTGAATCCAATCGAGAATCTGTGGAAAGAGCTGAAAACTGCTGTTCACAAACGCTCTCCATCCAACCTCACTGAGCTCGAGCTGTTTTGCAAGGAAGAATGGGCAAGAATTTCAGTCTCTCGATGTGCAAAACTGATAGAGACATACCCCAAGCGACTTGCAGCTCTAATCGCAGCAAAAGGTGGCTCTACAAAGTATTAACGCAAGGGGGCCGAATAATTTTGCACGCCCCACTTTTCATTTTTTTATTAGTTAAAAAAGTTTCAAAAATCCAATAGATTTCGTTCCACTTCACAATTGTGTCCCACTTGTTGGTGATTCTTCACATAAAATAAAAAATGTATATCTTTATGTTTGAAGCCTGAAATGTGGCAAAAGGTTGAAAAGTTCAAGGGGGCCGAATACTTTCGCAAGGCACTGTAAGTGCATATACATAATAGCGGTTTTCTAGTAAATATTCAGTTAAGCCAGAAAGTAGTAGGTACATATCCAGTTATAGATACTGTCACTCTTTCTTTGAAATATTGTTACTCAAAAATGTATTCACTTTAATATATGGAGATGCAGATTTACATTAGGGTTCTCCTTTCTTAAACAGTATTGAACAGTTGGGAAATGTTACTGCTACTCACCTGGTTCAAACAATGTGTAATACAACCGGAAATTAGATGATTAATAATTCATTGATAATTGGTGTGGAACATAAATGTAGAAGTGAAAGTTAAGATATTCTTCAAACAAAGAATTCTAATATGGTTTACAGCTTTAAGGATATGCACAATACATTGTACCAGAAATCCAGATGGAATTTGGATATTTAAATATTAGCACAAATGTTGAAGCAAACAAGAAATGAACAAAGCATTTATTTTGCTTCTGTAACTTAAATCCAATGAATTTAGTGTATTTCAACAGCCTCTTGTATAATTAAAAGTAAAATACCTTTAAGATGAAGTTGCACATTTAATATTGAATTCAACGTTGTCATTTCAAATTAGTGTTATAAACAAATATTGGAAAAAACAGAAATATTACATAAACATCAGTTCATACTTACCAGGATTTTAGTAGTGTAAGCACAGTTAACTCCAATCCCTGTAATAAGGAGGTCCAAAGTGTTCTCGGGGATAGCTTCTGGTTCAGGGATCTTTCTGTAATGCTTATCTGCAATGTATACTTGAACAACAGTCATTCGGTTCATGGTCAGAGTTCCAGTTTTATCAGAACAGATAGCTGTAGCATTACCCATGGTTTCACAGGCATCCAGATGCCTTACCAAATTATTATCATTCATCATTTTCTGAAATGAGTAAAAAAAAACCAAGTCAATACAAGTTTGATTAATGTCATATACATTAAAACAAAGAAAAAAACCTTTCAACTTCACTAATTAAAACAGCAACAGAAATCACATTAACTTAATAATCCCTTTAGATGAGGTGATTGAGGATTCTGACATGAGAAATGAGCTGATGATTTTAAATACTCATGTAGTGAAACAACTGCTCATCTTCAAATTTATCATTGTGAAAATGTATACATTCTGGTAGTAATCATTAACAAACATTCAATACAAACTAAGTATTACCATTAACCTAGACTGGCAGGCTTCTTCTATACTAAGACACCAACTTCAAAATGTTTTTGCAATGTTAACTGATAAACCTATACATTTTCAGCTAGAAAATCTACCATTTCTTCTTCTACAAAGATTTACAGTATAATGGTAATATTTAATACTAGTTACATGTCTGAAGGTGGTAAGTAAATTTGTCAGCATACAGAACAGAAGCAATGGCTAGACTGGCAGTTTCCTAAGCATGAATGCTTTTACCTGTAACATAGATGTTGCTCTGACAGTTCTCATGAAAAAGGATAAAAGTACCAAACTAAGTTCAGGTGAAAAGGTAAACACTAATTCAAAACTGTTTAAATTGGAGTTGTTAATTTCATGAACTGAATATGGATTATGGGATACGGACAAAGACAACCTATAGTACTCGTTCATGCAGACAGGCATTTATGTTGTACCTTGCTCAAAGGAACAAAATAAAGACCTAGAATTTGGAACCCACAATCTTCAGCTCAGAGTCCAGAGCGCTAACCGTGATTTAAAAACCAAGATGGAAGGCTGTGTTCTGCCCTCCATAAAGTCCTGATATGGATCTAGCTGTATCTTTGTGTGGGAATGCCCAGAGTCAGTGAACTAAAGCATAAAAAGACTTCTGGCATAAAATTCCCATTGTTTGAATTTCACACTGGAAACCCGATTAAATATACATAGCCAAAAAACAGTGTGAAATAAATTTTTAATAAGACATTTATTGACATTAAACATTTCATTAACCCAAACCTATGTTCAATATAGAACATCAGGAAAATTAATGTGCTTATTTGTCTTTACATCATACTGTGACAGCACAGGTAAACCCTTCCTCTTTTTATTAAAACATGGAGAATGTCATGACTTTCACTGCATTCTTAATTCTTGTTTCATAAGCAGTTTTAAGTATAACCTGCACAGTGGTATATTTGAATGTTTAAATAAAACATTCAGAAAATGTACTTTGGGGAAAATAAGATCCCAAAAGATTAGATATGCAGGCATTTGTGGTCTATTCTGCAGACCTTGTTTTATCTAGAATGTGTAAGGCTAGGCACTTCTAAACACTCAACATTCACTTAAAAGATGTCTAGAAATGAACATTTCTTTTGTGTAAAAAGTAAAACAAGTCTGTCACCTACTTTGACAGAGTAAGCCAGAGAAATAGTAACAGCAAGAGGAAGACCCTCAGGTACTGCAACAACCAATACTGTGACACCAATGATGAAGAACTTGACAAAATATTGGATGTAAATTGGTGTGCACTCTTTAAGCCACGGACGTCCTTGAATCCAGAAGGTGTCAATGACAAAATACAGCACAAGGATAATGACAGTAATGGCAGACATCACAAGCCCTATGGAAGAGGAAAAGTGAAAAAAAAAGTTTAAATGTTTGCAATATATCAGCACAAAAGAATTAATTGTCCTATTAAAATAAGTTATTTACTAAGACACTGTATAATACAAAATGGGTGTTTACTCCTTTGCAACTCACCTGCTTTGCCAATTTGGACAGCTAGTTTTGTGAGCTTCCCTTGAAGAACAGATTTCTCTTTCTTTGGCAAATTTGCTTTCCTTTTTTCCTTAGCATCATCACCATCCCCACCATCCTCACTCTTAAGAGGCTGCATTTCCATAGCAGCACCATCCTGAGCTTTAGCTGAGATAGAGAGTAAAGGACATTAAAATCACTCTTACCATGTTAAGACTAACTTTGAAAAGTCTCAAAAAATAATTTAATATTCTGCATAGATTAAACACTCTTAAACACACTGCAAATCGTATGGAAAACTTACACAACTGACCCACATCTACCACAAAAAGACAAATTAATCTGGTCCAAATTAATATAATGAAACCACTTAAAACTTAATACATTACTCCCTATGACAAGACACACAATTTGAAAACATCCTATACTAGAAAATTGAAACTTGGGCAAATATTCAGGCGACATACACTTCCTGTATTTATTTTTTCATTTTACGTTTTGAGCACAAACATAACATGTGTATTTTTCATCATGACCTACTTGAAACTATATTGAAAAATATTTAAGCCTTCAAAAGCTTAGCTTTGCTTGCTCACTGCAACAAGTGGGAGCTCCTTTCTAGCAAAAAAAGACTGCAAAAACCATCTTTCATTCTTATTTGTTCTGGCAGCATATTCCTCGCCTACCTTTCTCAGCTGCAGAGCACATTTTTAAATTACGAAAACAGTTATAAAATAATTGCTCAAAGTTCTTTCTGCTACATTATTAAACACTGTATCTAAGATAATCTGCTAATGCAACAAGAACTTAAGCATATTTCAGGATTTACCTTTGTTGCGATTTTCAGTAGATCCATCTTGCTTTTTGTCTGAAAAGAGTATCATTAATAAAAGTTATTACACAATACAGGGAGTATGCATCAATGCAAACAGTTCAGACTTTTTTCAGCCAACATCTAGAACACTCAAGCAAAATGTTTTGAATGCAGATGCTCAGTCTAAAATTTCCCAAGTCCTTCAATAAGGATACTTAATTTCATTAAACTTTGTAAACAGCACTAGAGCTCCTGAAGTCCTGATAAAAAGCTTACAGTTAAACATTACTCATTTTTTGGTATTTTTAAAGATCATTGTTATCAAGCAAGAATGTCAAAGAAAATCAGAACACTGATTACTAGGACTGTGCAGACTGTGCAATTTTACTGTTCGTGACAAATCCACCTTCAAAGGTCAGTGGGACAGTCCTCTCAATTTAGGCACAGACATGACAGTGTGTACAAGATGAATTCAACAACCTTAAAATTTCAGTTTCGTTACAGAAAGGTATTGTATTTGTTCTGAAGACACAACTGTCAAATTAATCAGAAAAAAATCAGAAACCCAAAAAACAACCAATTAGGAGGATTGTTTTGGGATCTATGACAAAGGGCACTATTTCAAATGCAATCAGGGAAAGGGAGCTTTTAATGTGTTCAATATTATTTTAGTACAAAATGAAGACTGTACATTAATCATCAAAAAAAGCAGCCCTACTGTCTAACATTTTGGAACTATTATCAATTTAAAATAAATGACACTTGCTTCCTTGAAAAAGCTAACCAAGTGTTCTTGCCTACTTCTTATTTTGCATTATACTAGATATCTTAAAACATTGTTAAACATGACAACTTTTTTACCTATCTTGCAACCTGCATTTCAAGAAACAATGGAAATATTGAAGACTGGGTTAAAAATGTTATTAGCATTAAATTCTGTTTATACTCTTCATGAAAAGCTAGGACATAAATAACATTCACAAATGAATATCAGGAACATTTACACATTAGCAAGACATTAAGGAAACCTTAACATACTTTTTTTGTCTTTTTTCTTCTCTTTCTCATCCTTTTCTTTGTCTTTTTCATCTTCATCCCCAGCTCCAAGTAAAGTGAAGATTATTCCAGTTTGGGAGTTCACCCCTATAGCAGTGACTACCATTTTTCCAGAACCCTCCATTACATGGGTACCTAATGAGAAAATAGGCCCACTCAAATTAAAATTGTCTTCAAACTCAAACCTTGAAAATACTAGGTGCCATATCACCCTGCAACTCACAACTGGCAACCCACTGAAGCGAAGCAGGTGTGAGCCTGGTTAGTACCTGGATGGGAGACCTCCTTGGAAAAACTAAGGTTGCTGCTGGAAGAGGTGTTAGTGGGGCCAGCAGGGGGCACTCACCCTGCGGTCTGTGTGGGTCCTAATGCCCCAATATAGTGACTGGGACACTATACTGTAAATAAAGTCCTGACTTTCTGCGGTCATTAAAAATCCCAGGGCGTTTCTCGAAAAGAGTAGGGGTGTAACCCCGGCGTCCTGGCCAAATTTCCCATTTGCCCTTACCAATCATGGCCTCCTAATAATCCCCATCTATGAATTGGCTTCATTACTCTGCTCTCCTCCCCACTGATAACTGATGTGTGGTGAGCGTTCTGGTGCACTATGGCTGCCGTCGCATCATTCAGGTGGATGCTGCACATTGGTGGTGGTGGAGGGAGTCCCCATTACCTGTAAAGCGCTTTGACTGGAGTGTCCAGAAAAGCACTATATAAGTGTACGCAATTAATAATAATAATAATAATTACTATTCTATATCTTATTTTGCAGAAACTAAAGAACATGTACATGCAGTTTTACTTCATGTAAGATTTGTAGATTTTTTTTTTACTCTTGAAAAGTTTTTTCAAGTTTTTCAAGTTTTTTCAACACAATTTGGACAAAAGTTAGATTTCCCTTTGAAAAATGTTAGTGTTGTGAGGTTACCAATTTATTTTTCCCACCACCAGTTGAATGTAATGCATTATGAAACAACTGGAAAACATAACTAGAGCTACAGTACATCTTCTAAAAAAGGAAGAATATGAAGTAGCAGAAGATTAAAAAATCCTAACTCATCAGCATCAAAAACTGCATTAATTGATACTTGCACTGAACAAGGGATTTGTTTCTATAAAATGAAACTGCAACTTTGATGTACAGTGAAACATAAGCAGCAAAGCAGAAAAGCCATAATTGCTTTAGATTTACACTAGTCTCAAATGCACAATACATTGGCATATCAAGCAAAATACCCCAATGCAGAATATTATTTTCTTCATCATTGTCGGATATCAAACAGCATGAAGTCTATTCATACAATTCACAGAAAATATGCCAAAAGTAGTGCACACAAAAAGAACTTCCTAAATAAACCGATCGATGTCAGATGCAGGACTTCCAAAGCTGAGCTCATTAAGCTACTCCCCTTACACACTGGCCTAGAGAGGTGCTTAAGTCTTTAGGCACCTCATTGAAACAATATACAAAGAGCTGAGTTATGGCAGGCAGCAATGAAATAGTTTTCTTTTTTCCAACAAATCAGGATCAGACAAAATGTGAGCTGAAGTAGATGGCATTGTTGTCAATCGTCAGGTTCCAGAATACAGCACAGAATGGTGAATAAATTGTGCCTCATCAATAATCTTATTATACAATGTTCTTCAATGGGGAAGAACAGTATTATATATAGTCTTTAGTTGTAAGTTTTACCAGTCCAGTACAATTATCTGCATGCAAATCGTACTTTTACCTCCAAAAAAAATCCAAAATACCTGACAACAGCAATGGATCTTTTTCTATATTCTTCTTGACATGGTCAGACTCCCCAGTGAGTGAGCTTTCATCAATTTTTAGGTCATTTCCTTGAATAAGCACACCATCGGCAGGTAGGAGGTCACCTGGAACATGCATAGAACACATGTAAATCAATCAATATTTAGCTCAAACATCAGAATAGCTGAACTCAAGATGTGAAAAATCATTTTGGAAACATGACTATAATAAGTGACTTTAGAAATATGTTTGAAGAAAAGCTCTAAGAAAAATTAGCCCTTTAGAGACGATGATAAAGGAAATAGAACAAAAAATGTAGAATGCTGCGAGGCGAAAACAGACAGCTTTTTCATGTTGCTTCTTGTTCTGGCTTTACAGCAATGTACAGTTTCCAATGTTTTCTTGTTTACTTCTCAGTGTGGAATTAACCTGTCCTAGTTTATTTGCAGCTTGACATACAAGTCTACATAACTTGATTAGTTGTTCCTGCAAACATTTAAAGCAACAAATATTAGAATATATTGTATTGTAGCTGTACTCAAATTACGCAGAAGCAGAAATGACAAGACTGTCGGAAATAAAATTCTTACCATATTTGACTTGTGCAATGTCACCAACAACAATTTCTGCAACAGGTATCTGGATGACCTGGCCACCCCTAACCACAGTAAACTTTTGTTCTTGTTCAATTCGGTTTTGTAATCCACGAAACTGTTTCTCTTTACTCCAGTCATTAAAAGCTGTTACTAGCACCACACATATAACAGACAACAGAATTGCTGCCCCTTCAATCCAGCCTGCCTCCGATTCCCCTTCATCTTCAACACCACCAGCTGCCGTACCACAGGCTGCAGGAAAAAAAGAAAGCATTGACTTCAGAACACAAAATGTAAATGTAAAAAAAGTTAAAAAAACAAGCAAGCAACACATGTAGTAATAAGTGCAGCTTCTTCCCCTGCCAGGATTTGATCCGGCCACTTACAGGTCATTCCAGCTTCAAATCCTTACAGCACCCCTCCCAAGAGAAAATTCCACTAAACCAGAACACCAGGCCACCTGCCATGGGAGATTTCCACACTATCTAGGTTGCAAAACCATGACATCTACATGTGTTTCTGGTTCAGTACGAATGATCCCCATTACATTCCTCTCAACTCCTTCTTGTCCACTGCAGCAGCAGGTTAAGGGGACTGATATACTATGTAATCCCAGTCATGATATCAACTTCATGAGTGCAATTTTACCCCCACCAGGATTCAATCATAGCTGTCCAGAGGCCACTCAAGCTACAAAGTCACACAGCACAATTATCCACATAGCAGACAATACCTTTATGCTTAGTAGTATTGTTGTAGCATTACAAATGAACAGGTAAAGGTTTACACCATGCTGAAAGGAAGGCAGGAATAAACCTTTACCTGTTCCTTTGCAGCCTACGCAAGCTACCTACTTGAGCTTGTTGTAGTATTGCTTTTTATTTTAAGTTAAGAAAGTGTAGCACAAGCTACTAGATGATCCCTAAAAATCAAAGGATTGGCCAAGGTGAATACTGCTGGTTTAACATTCGTGAAATAAACTAGCACCATTTCAGTAAGATAACATTCACTCATCATAATGTTTTGCCCAGTAAGCTGACAAAATACTATCATACCACAAACATTTAAAAGACAACACTTTCTATATAATTGAAATTAACCCAATTGCACTGAGATCACTTCTGATGAAACCTGCAAAACTAAAGCCTATATATTATATTGACATATTGACATCTAGAGAATTATCCCACCCAACATTTGTACAGCTAATAAGTCAAAAACCATACGCAATCATTTAAGATGCACTACTGAACAGGACTCAAGACACCTCATTAGAAGTCTTAGTTAAGATTTGACCCTGAGGGAAGACCCTTGCTGAGACATCATATGCATATACCAATACACACTTATTTTTACCACTTAAGTGATTTTAATTTTTTAGAAGTTTGAATATATACGAGATAACTTAATACAATATAGTCAATATAAAATGATTCATTAAATTTTGCATATCTTGAATATAGACAGTATAGTAAGTACTGAAATGCTGTATTCAGCAGTATTGTGTGATTGTGTTGTGGTTTTCATGTCAAGAGAAATACCCTTAAGATTCTACTAAACAAAATTTAGAGGCCAAACTTGCAGTAAAACTGGATATTATATAAACCTAATCCTCTCATTTTTTATTCCAACTGATCTCTTACTAATCAACTAGGGATGCAGGCCAAATTATGCAGACCGGTTATTAAATCTTGGTAATAAAAGAAATTCATTGACAGTATAGAAAAAAAAAATCATATTTGTTAGAACTGTTGTGGAAGTACCGTAAGTCATCATGTCGCAAAGCCTTGGTCTCACCAAGGGCGAAAGTGCGCGTTTGCGAGAACTGATATGAGGTGGCCCTTTCTGCTTGCTAGTCACTGTAATAACTAAAGTATTGCGATGTGCAAGTGAATTAATTACAGGTTCTGCAGCAGATATCTCACCACAGAAAGTTTCCAAAGTGATCTACATGAGAGTTAACAAGTTCCATCTATCAGCAAAACTGTCTCAAGGTCAAGAGCAATATTTCTATTAGAGGAAAAGATTTATTCACATACCTGCATGTTTACAATGTAATTGGGCTGCTTCACATCACTGGAAGTTTTGTTGCCTTTTTCTGAATCGCAGAATATGGCGTTGCACATACCTGGACATTTTTGCCTTTTTTGTGGTGAAAATTTGAGATTTTACAAGTTACTGTGTACATTTAATTTTTACTGTGGTTTGATGAGAAATGCACTCATCAATGCTGATTCTTTCTAACTTCAAAATATAAAAATTGCATTGCAGTTCCCCTTTAAGATGCTTAAGAATTTGGTTGGCATCAAGCCTGGACCACTTTATGGATTTCACAACTCCTCTCACTCAAGTCTGTGAAATTGACATAACTGAAGCTCTGCACCAGTCAGGTTTTTGGTGGGAGTGCATCATGGCACCTTGCCCACCTGTGTCCGTACATCAGGACTGGTAAATTAAGAGATTTTTAGACAGAAATAAGGCAACAATAACTTAAGCACATCCAGGAGATGGTTTGCTCCATTTTTTTGCAACACATCTGCAGCAGACTACATCCAAAACCAAGTACAATTAAGAAACAAGTTAAATTAAAGGATTCATTTAGTCTCAGTTGTAAAAGTACAGGTTATAGAAATATTACTTCTCATTTCTCTTGACCATTGGATAGTAATAAATTTAACTAAATAAAAAGGCAGGGTTCACAAACCTGGAGAGAGCAGATATCAGTTTGTCCTGCCTTAAATAGTTAAGCTTCACTTTCAACTAAGAACACAATTGCAAAAAATTTGAAGAAAAAAAATCATGCAATTCAGGTTACCCCCAGATACATAGGTATACATACTGTATTTTCAGCTTACTTGTTCCAGCCTTTTTTACCAGCAAATCAAAATGACATTAACCTTTTATTTGCTCCTGGGAAACTGGGAGTTTGACCAATACAAAAATTTTAAATTGTATGGTGGTTCAGAGAACTCCAATTGTTAAATAAGGTTTTCTCAATTAAATATCTGCAACTAAACCAGCGTAGCATTTTCACAGTATATAGTGAGGGCCAATGAATGAAAGTCTGCACAGATAAGTGTCATGGAGGCATCAGTGGTAAATCTTATGGAAGAATAGTACATTATGTTTTTCAACAATAGTTGTATAAGCAATATCACCACTATAGTCCAAGGAGAGTACACTATTTGTACGCCTAAATTCATGCAACACCTTGATGAAACAATTTACTTAGCATTCAAGTAATACATTTTTATTTAACTGTTTTAAGTAAGTCATAACCTTGTAATTTATTAATTGTATGGGAGTTTCTGCTGTGCAAGATCAAACTGCGTAAGTGCAGTCCTCTACTGAATATACTGAATTTTTTGCATAAAGTACTGCATTGTCTACACTATTTTAACTTATTTATAAAGTGTCTTTTCAAACCCACAGATGCTGTACATAGTGATAAAAAATATAAAGTTTTGCTTTATATTTACATATTCCTAGGTATTAATAATAATAATAATAATAATTGCTTACACTTATATAGCGCTTTTCTGGACACTCCACTCAAAGCGCTTTACAGGTAATGGGGACTACCCTCCACCACCACCAATGTGCAGCATCCACCTGGATGATGCGACGGCAGCCATAGTGCACCAGAACGCTCACCACACATCAGCTATCAGTGGGGAGGAGAGCAGAGTAATGTAGCCAATTCATAGAGGGGGATTATTAGGAGGCCATGATTAGTAAGGGCCAATTGGAAATTTGGCCAGGACACCGGGGTTACACCCCTACTCTTTTCGAGAAGCGCCCTGGGATTTTTAATGACCACAGAGAGTCAGGACCTCGGTTTTACGTCTCATCCGGAGGACGGCGCCTGTTTGCAGTATAGTGTACCCGTCACTATACTGGGGCATTAGGACCCACATGGACCGCAGGGTGAGCGCCCCCCGCTGGCCCCACTAACACCTCTTCCAGCAGCAACCTTAGTTTTTCCCAGGAGGTCTCCCATCCAGGTACTGACCAGGCTCACACCTGCTTAGCTTCAGTGGGTTGCCAGTTGTGAGTTGCAGGGTGATATGGGTGCTGGCTATTGCTGTTATGTAAGTAACTTCCCCACAGTGAATCATAATTGATTCTGTAATCATTGAAAACCCCTATAAGGTACCATTTTTACATATACTGAATTTTTTGTATAAAGTACTGCATTGTCTACACTATTTTAACTTATTTATAAAGTGTCTTTTCAAACCCACAGATGCTGTACATAGTGATAAAGAAGAAAAAAAACATTTAAAAGTACATAAAATGCCTAACAGTTTATCCTATATTTCAATCAGATTAGTAAAAGCAAAAAGTACTCACCCAAATAAAAAGTTTTAAATTGAGATATGAAGAGAGTAAAAATTTCTTTCTCAAAGTGGCAGAGGAAGGGCATTACATAACAATGAAGGACTGACAAAAAAAGACCAGTCTAATCAAAACAAGACATTTAGTCAAAAGATATTAAGTATTGGGTAAAGAGAGCTGAGGACCAGCCTCAACTGAACAAAGCCTACAGGCCTTGTTAAGGGCCGTAGGCTTGAACAAAGCCTACATTTCTATTTGTAACTAATATTCTGCATTATGCAATACATTTGGGAGAAGAAGAGTAACTCTCCTGGTTTCTTTGGAGTGCCTTTCCCACTCATTCTTTGCCTCACGTCTGGCTCAGATTCAATCCCTTGGTGGGGAGGGTACTACTGTAAATACCCTGGTCCCTCCTGGGCAAGGAGGAGTGGGCAGACTGCCCACACAGCGGGTTGTAATTACAACAGGGCTGACACTAAAGGCCACCTAAAGACTCAACACAGATAGACCACTGATGTAATCAAAATAACACATTGTAATTGACCCAATTGTATTCTAATCCGGCATTCTCAAATGGGATTTGGTTTGTACAAAAAGGTTGTCGCACAAAAAGGAAAAGGCAGGATGACAGAGAGATGTTTTGACCCAACATCCTGTAAATAAAGTCATTGTTTGAAAAGAGAAACCATGGTCTGCGGCTAATCTGTTTGTCTAGGAATAAGTGCAGAGGTGCAATCCTTTCTAATAGTTTCACTCAAAATGCCTTTTTAAAGTCCTGAAAATTCATAACATTTGGCCTGTAAATATTACATGCTATTCTTTTACCCAGAAAATGCATCAGTAATTTTTTTTTGTCTTGCAACCACTAACAAAAATCAGTTGCTCTGTTGCATTTTAAAACATTAAAAATATTTAATATATTTGTGGATGTCCAGATTAAATGGTCATTTTCAGATGGGTTTTTCAAACCTTTGAAAATTCATTGCTATCTATAGTGGGTCGATAGTAAGGAAAAAGAACAGGTGATGCTGTAAGTTAAACCTAGGCTTTAGACATTCAGGTGGGTAGGTGCGTCAGCATGCGTAGGCTGCAAATGAACAAGTAATAGGTTTATTCCATGCTAAAAAAAAGAAGAAAGAAAACACGTTTTGGCCGTGGAGCCTTCTTCAGGTGTCAGGTATTCAGGTGACACCTGAAGAAGGCTCCACGGCCGAAACGTTTTTTTCTTTCTTCTTTTTTTCAGCATGGAATAAACCTATTACTTGTTCCTAGGCTTTTAGACAGCAACTAAAATTTAAATACCATCAATAAACAAAGATCAATTAACATTAGAGGGAAAAATCACAACTAGTATAGTTTTTCTACCTATGCTTACCTGAAACTAGAGTATTTCCTTAAAGAAACCTTTAAATGCATATATTTTTCACCATGTTCTTTTTACCAGCTGCAGCCTAAAACACTGAAACTTCTTTCAAACTGACTTACAATTAAAATGTCATCAAATACCTGGATATTTTTAATCAAGAAGCCAAACCAAAAGTTAAAAGTGCCTTTTACAAGAATTTGCTGAGCTATTGTGTCACCAGGTTTGGAGGAACACTTAGTAACTGGAACGGAAATGCATGGTGTGTTCATTCCTTCAGTGAGAACTTTGGCAAGAAAATCAACCTAGGAATTGCAAGAGCAAGGGGAATCATTGCTTTGATCTTGAATGCAGTTTTTGGATTTTATTTCAAACTGTACTATCATGACACTAGCATGGTAAAACATTTATGTTCCATAATTAGTGAGGAACATTTTTTTTTATGGCAGTTTGTTTGAACTATCTCACTGGCCATAGTGGGGGCACTATTGTTGTTTATAATCTCCTTTTCTGTTTATGTCCTGTTACTGTGCCTTTACTCTCTTCTTTTGAATATCTTGTTCTAAATCTGTCGTTTCCCTACTCTACTATTATTTTTACTGTCTACAGACCACCCCAAGCCTCATGACACCTTTTTAGGCGAGTTTGACGATTTACTTTCTATTTTAGAATTTAACTATCGCCAGAGAAAGATTAAATGTGTCTTCATACTTTTGTTACCAAAAGAACAATATATTGATTAATTGTACCCATAAGAGTGATGCATCACTGGCTTACAAACCACCACTAACCCAGGCGTACTCCAGTGCCTGAGAGATCTTAACCTCGAAAGTCTTAGTGACTGTGGGAATCAATACAGCTTGAGCTAGAGATGTTACTTTGTTTAGGTTACAGACAGAAAATTAAGCTCAATAGACAAAAATGAACATTCAATAAAATGCAGTGTTGGATAACCACTTGATCAGAACTACTCCACATGCGCTGTCAATATAAACTAATAAACTCTAGTCATTTTGCAGAATAGAGTTGTTTTCTTTACTTTTCACCACTGGTGCCGGCAACACAAAAATAGAATCTTTGTTTAGAAACATGCGGAATACTAAACAGTGAGAAAGGAGTGAGGGGTCAAGGAGTTAAGTGTCCAACAATTCGATTTGGTGCCCAAAATTACTGGTCATGAAGCAAATGACTCTTTGGAGCTCAATCACTATGTTCTTAAAATCACTGGGACAACATACAACGAAAAAAGATCTTTGTTAACAATGCGTTTAATATGATGTATACCCATTTTCCAACATAATACCTGAAATCCTAAAAGGCATATTTTCCACCTTATATAAGGAATAATGTAATTTCTCCCTTAGAGAAGCCCATTCATGAATCCAGTTAATTCTTGATACTTTATATGCCACAGACATTCACTCTAAGAGCTTGAAGGACTGTTTCTCCTGGCTTTCATTTCACTACTGTTACTTAGTGACTTGATATGAATTAACCCTTCACTTTATTTGCCCTTTATTACCCATGCCCTTAGGTCTCAACTCATTAAAGAATAGAAATTACCAATAAAACCTGCTGGACTGTACTCCTCCTTCCAAAAACCAGGAGTGTGTATCACACCGCTGTGTGGTTAATAACAGGACATTGAGCAGCCATTGAGCAATGTTTTCACTGTTCAGCTACTGTATTAGGCAACTGACAGAGTTTTTTAATAATATACATCATCAGGTTGGGCGACATACAGGCTCTCATCATAACAAGTTCCATAAACACTGCAATGTTTCTGGTTGGTCCAAATTAGATAATTACTTGTTTAATCTAAAAAATTCCTTATCTCAAGTGGGTTTGATTAGTAAAACCCAAATCTACTTGTGTGTAATAAAAATACAAATTTATTACTGAACACTCAGAAAGGAGATATTCTTAAAGTGAACCAATAATATTTGTGTTCAATATATGAGCAAGTACACTCAATTATGAGCATATATAGTAAAACATAAAGCATAATATGCCATTGCAGATTGCATCCATAAATGATACAATTTAAGGTTACAGGATATGGTGCTGCTACATAAACCCATGATATACTGTATATCACCTTTTAAACTGTAATTAATGCAACTTAGACCTGCTTTCCCTGCTTACATTTCTCTAAAATTAACTGTACATTATTCAGGATTTGGACCCTCATATCTATAGAACTGTATTATGACTGGTTATTCTATGCATTTGCAGGACCTGCAAAACAAAGGTACGGAGGAAATATACTGCATCAGTAGTGTATAAATCCAGACTTTTAGGGCCTCAGAACCTTCTTGTTTCCATTCTACCTGAAATATTACCGAGCTAATTGCTTGAACTTTAATTGGAATCAATTTAAAACATCTCTAAGGTCTTAAATGCTGATAATTTATGGAGGTTGCAGGATTGAAGCACTGCACAAGAACTGCAGTCATGGATAACCTACATATAGCACGTCATGATACACTGCCTTCATTCAAGAAACACAGTAGCTTCCTTAGATCATTTTGATACTAACTACCAGACAGGCTGGATGAGCCGAATGGCCTCTTCTCATTTGCAACCTTTATGTTTTTACAATCTGGCAAAGCCTACAAGGTCCAGCTTTTGTCGAGACTTCTAAAAATCATGATTATATTGCTGAATACAGAGGTCTTAATGCAATGTCCGTTAAAAAGCCAACATTAAGTATTTGATCAGTTAAGCTTAACTAATGCGTTTCTAACAATGAAAAAAATAAATTTTAATCAGCCTAATAGGAGGTGAAACAATTAAGAACAATGAAAACCTATGGGGAAAAAAAAACTTTAACCATTTGTAGTCTGCTACTCACATAAAACTCACATTCTTGTCCATTAGTTTATCACATTTGTATGTAATAAGGGCAGTTTTTCTTTTTTGTTTGTTAATCTCTATATTGATGGCAAAAATGAGGAAGGGTATAATGAATTTGACAAGTTCAAAGACTAGCGGCTGGCTGAATATTTTTGTACAGAATATATTTGGAAATTGAATTGAGCAAGAAGCAATGATGAAGGAATTCACTGCTAGAAGACAATACAAAATAAATCATGAAGCAAAGTAGAAGATGTAATCCAGAACAGAGTTGAGAAAAGATGGAGACATCTCCGTACATTCTTTTAAAAATATGAGCTACTTGAATTACAGAAAGTAACTGTACAGCACAACTGTTGAAAGGGAATTTATAAAGTTTTTGCAAAAAACATTACATAATTTGAGAAAAAGGAATAAGTTTCTAAATGTCCGACGCCAGACAGACTAAACGAACCAAATGGCTTCCTCTCATTTGTAACCTTTATGTTATATTCATCTAGCAAGGAATACTGTACCCAACAAAACAAAGTTGGCCAGCAACATACGAGAGTCGTTGTGTAAAAATACATTTCCATTTTATTCAGTTTGTGACCAAGTACTAACACTGCTCTGATTCTTTAGTATAATATAGTGGTAGGTGATACTTATGCAGAAGAGCTTCTTGAGCTCCAGAGTCTGTTGCATAACAAAAGGTCTGATCAGTTACTGCTACAGTGTGCCAAGTTATAACAGATGGCACCCCAGCAATTATCAGCAAAATGGGCTGACAAATATAATTTGCAACACGGAGGTAGTTAGACTCTACTGCATCATTCATCAGCAAGTCCTGTGAGCAAATGTGATACAAAAGGGAAACATACTACAAAGCTAAAGAATTTTAGCTAGTCATGATAACTTGAGCAAAGGTAATTTAGAAACTTTTGTCACTTGTGCAAACAGAATATGGCAATTTAAAAAAACATGCCCATAAGCACTGGGTTCATGGATGATTAATAACAAAAAAAACTTTTCTTTCCCTTAAGATCAATGTCCCCGGGGAAGTAAATTAACCCAATACTACCCTCCATGAGAAATTAGGTATTGTTTCATAATTCAAATGTTGTGGTATTTCTAATAGCTGAGAATCATGTCAATGAGCAAAATGCAACACTCTTCTCATTAAAAATGCAAGGAAAGTAAACTATTTCAAAGTCAATTGAGAAATACAGTACATGGGTTTTAAATCAACCATAATTTCAGTTAAATAACTGCTTATCCCTTTACAGTACTATAGAAGAACAAGGACCTTTCAAACCAATTTAGTGATACATTTGTAGAAAAGTACACATGAAGAGAAAAAATTACACACCTATTTTATTGTATATGTGTAACTTGTAACTTGTATCCTTGCTCATTTAACAAGGATAAGTGTACAGAAAAGTTACTGTATGTGATGAAGTAGGGACTTTATGTCACCCAATGGTTTTGGATTGCATTATGATATAATACTAATCAGTACATCTCAATGGATGACAATCACAATGTGCAGTTGTGAGTTGCTAATCACAATGTGCAGTTCCTTCCAAAAATATTCAGGGCTCTATGCTTTCCAATTTTGTGAAAGGGTAATAACACTTATGTAATCATTACTATTTCTTATTGACACTGTTGTTGCTTTAAGTGTGGAGAAGGATGTTTACTTATTAAATATTCATTGCTAGTTCAAAGTGTCAGGATTGCAAATTTTAAAGAAATAAAATGTGAAGACTGTGCAAGGGTCTAAATACTTTTGTAAGGTACTACAATAGCCCATTTATAGGTTAAGGGAACCATAACATTTGCAGATTTTTTTCTCCCATGAAGATCGCATTTGATCATTTGTGTGAGTAAATGTTTCATTGCGTTCTACTGACTCAGCTAGTCTTGTCTTTTTTGAAACATGTAAAAATAAAAATATAAAACAGTCAATGACATTATTCTGTGTGATTTGTAGTTTATAATCTCTAATCCACTTTACAATCCATAAAACAGCCAACATGGTATGATATGGTATGATGGCTTCAAATGGAATTCCACTCAAAGGACTTAATTTAAAAGTAATGCATCCTCTGTATACGAGTCGAGACAAAATTTAGGAACTTAGAAATTGTTGTTAAAGAGAAAGCACAAATCAACAGAACTCATAATAGACAAATGTGCCTAATATGTGCCATGCTTACAAGGGATGACAAATGAAGAACCATTCAACTGTATCCATAGAAACAGAAGCCACATGTGTCAAGAGATAATGTTATTATATATATGGTGGTGTTCAATGCTGATATTTATGAACTGCCTGTTGTGGCTAGAGAATACTAGGTAAGACTAGGCACTTTAATATGACCATGACTCAATACTTCCAAAACACATGACCTTTGGTATAATTTAAGGGGGAGGGAGACTTCTCCCAGCACTACTAGCATGTAGCAGAAATGGATATGATTGTGGGAGGCACGGTGGCACTGAGGTTAGCATTGCTGCTCTGCATTCTGGGACCCTGGGTGCAGTGCTGTGTGGAATTTCTATCTTCTCCCTGTGTTCGCGTTTGCTGCCTCCGGGTGCTCCAGTTTCCTCCCACCGCCAATGACATATGGGTAATTGGTTTCTAAGAATATTGGCCCTGGAGTGATTGTGTGCCCTGTAAGAGACTAATGTCCCGTCCAGGGTATCCCGCCTTGTGCCCACTGCTTGCCGGGATAGGCCCCGGCTCCCTGACAACACTGTAATGGATACATGGATATGAAAGTGATCTTTAAAACAAAACTTACCTAGAAATGACTTCAAAAACGTATAGTATAATTAAGTCTATTCTATGTTAATGAATTTAATTTTAATGAATGTCAACTACATAAAGCATTTCCAGGATTAATCTTGTAAGTGCACCACAGAACTTTATAGTTTTTGGCCATCACAGGACTCAAGAACACAAAATATATGTATTTAAATTAGGTCTTACCTTCTGTGTTTCCGCCTGGAGGTTTATAAAAAGAAAGGCCTAATGAAACTATGGCTGCAACTTCTAGAATAATTAGCGTAACATCTTGCAATGCTTCCCATACTAATTGTAGAAATGTTTTTGGCTTTTTTGGAGGTATAAAGTTCTTTCCAAACACTGCTTGCCTTTTCTCAATGTCTGCAGGATTGCCACTTAAACCTGAAAAAGAACATAAAAACTACAATTAACAAAACATGAAAGATCCACTTACATTTCTACAGAGTAAATGAGTCATAAAACAAAGCAGAAAAATAATGCCAACAAAGCTATTCCGTACCTGATTTTGATCACTGACAACAATGCACACATTAACATCATTTCAATGCTTTTGAACCAATTCACAACTACAACAGTTTTAATTTGAGCAGCATGTGAGAAAAATGAAACACCTGTCTATCTGTAAATTTTCACAAACATAAATGTTACAGATCAGAAGTCCACAGGCTTGTCAATGCTTTTAAGGAATTTGAATATTTGGATCTGGTTCTTTCATTTTTTCTTAAACCAAAAAGATTCCTTCTGCATGTCAATGCAGGGCATTTCTTTAAAGCTCCATGATTTATCTGAGGGCTCATCTGTGCACTTATTCTATAACATCAATACCTTTAATAACATTGGAAATTGTACACGATATTGAGGTTTTACTTGCATTTATTGACTTAAATTCTACACTTCTATCTATATATTCTAATATTGCTTGTCTTTTATTTCTCTCACAGTGCAGAAGATTAAACAGCTTTGTATTTCATAAGCAGCCTCTTCAACTACAGTTTCTCATGTTTCAGTTGATGTTTTTAATCACTTGTCTACATTAATCTGTATGTCATCCGCCAGGTGTTACCCAGTCATAAAATTCAAGATTTAAATAAAATTCATGTGCTGGCCCTACAATAGTCTCCAATCTTTCAATTTTAGAGTTTTCTCTAAAAAAACAGAATCTAGAGATCAAGATAACTTGATGAATTGGAAATAACCATAAATTATACTACACTTTAAATAGTGCACATCCCACAAATACATTGATACCATGACTTTGACATTAAGCCCATGCTCAAATAACTGAACTAACCAGCCACATTAACAAAATATTGCAATTACATTTTTGAGCTATTAAGATGGTAAAGTTTTTTTAACATATCCTATGTAAAAGGGTTTACATGAAAAAGGCAGCAGGAACCTCTACATGTATGGAAAAAAGAAAATAAGGACTAGTATGCAACATATAGTTGAGAAATCTTTCAATACCATAAAAATACTAAGCAGTTTTTTACTTTAGCAAAAGACGCTGCTCACTTAAGATTTATAAAACATTGTATTGCTTTTAAATTAAAGAAATAGTTTTACTTTGTCCACTTTCAAACAATCCTGTCTAATGTGAATGAACACGTTATGTTCCTCGTACTGTAATTTTTGTACTGGGACAGACGAGTTGAAATGTTTTTAATAGTACAAAGCTCTGAATAAACAGAGCTCTACTTTGCCCGTTTTGAGTCGAGCCTGCTCATCGGGAACGAGCACGATATGTCATGAATTCTGTACAGGGACAGACAAGATGACATTCAATTTGATCAAACTATGAGCGAAGAACAAAAAAAAAACTTTAAAACAATTCTCTCCTTGTGGAATTGGCCACTGGAAAAGAAGCAGCATGAAAGCAGCAAGGAAAGCCGTGTAACCAACGGTGCATGCTCGAAGGCTCATGCTATGTCACAGAACTATGGACTTGGAGGAAAGGCATAGGGCTTGATGCGGCATTTGGGACACAGACAGTGTATAACTCCACGGCTCGCAGAATCGTACATTTTGGTAGTAAAATGTGTTATTACAGTTCAGAAAGACTGTCACTAATTATTTGTAGTATTTTTAATGAAAATGACTACTTCCCCCCCTGCAATTAAAGTTATTGCATGTGCAAACAACTAAATTAGACCACCGTTAAGATATTAAGAGTTTACCCCATATTAGAGTTAGTTTTTTTTCATTCTTAGTAGAGCGTTTACTTTTTACGTCGTTATTATACATTATAAATGCAGATACTGTTATTACACACTAATAGACAAGAATATAAATTGTGCGATTCCTTCCCACTCAAACTCACTTTTGCTCTCGCAATTTGTCTTATTCTCTTATAATTTATTTTATCCTTTTCCAGGTACACAAGAACTGGGACTTTGACAATGTACAGAGTTTTAACATTTCTTTTATTTTGCAGCACAACACTGAGTCACATACCTGCATTACTCTGATCAGTCAGCAAACCATGCAAGATTAAAATGCTGTGGAATGGGGTCTCCACATTTACTCTCCTGCTGTACAGCCTATATATAGACCAATTTGGTCTGCAGATGCAGAAAAAGTGGTTAATGACCCAATAGGGGAAATCACAAATATCGAATATCGAGGTCCTCAAAGCAAAGCATGTTCCATATTTCACTACAAATGACCATTATACAAGTGCTACAACAGCTAACATTAAATTAACTAAATGGTATTGTTTTCTATAACAGATACTGGTGAAAACTGTATAATTAAGCAGTTAGTCCGTGTTATTGTTAATGCTATATTTTACTTCATTTGCCAAATGGGAATTTGTCTGTAATGTTCCATGCAACATTTGGTTGAAGACCACATTACTCAAAGCAGGCATCTTCAAAACAATAGGACAAGGTCCGTTGCTGAGTCATATAGAAAAATCTAAACTCCACTGTACATTAACAGTGATCTTCTAACATAATTGGGGAGGCGGAGGGATTTACTCTTCTGCTTATTCCCAAAGCAGATGAGTTTATGATGACTCATTCTTATCACTGAGCCAAAGGGCAAAGGTTTATCCTGCACTGCTGCAGTAATGTTCTTAGCCGTTTGCTTTGATTCCCAATGAAAACAAGCTGACAGCAAAGCATTTTATTAATATTGTACTGTCAAAACTATTTGTCAAAAACAACTCACCATAGCAGTGAGTACTACAAAATTCACATCCAAAAGATAGATATTGGCGCATGATTAAAATACATCTCCCTACTGCTATTTAAGATTATTTTAACTGAGCTTTTATGCTTAAATAAATCCCAAAACACAGGCCCAATACTCTCTCCTGTACAGTACACAAGGACATCATGTGCTTTCATCTTTGACAGATCTCAGATGAACTGCAAGGATTAATCTGAATATTTGGTGATCACAAGCTTGCATGTAAAGACGTTTATTTTCGCTAAACAAAAAGGCTTATTTAGGATTACAGTTTTAATCAATAATTATTCAAATTATCATTGTTGGCAGACTTATTTTTACTTGACAAAATGTAACCTAGTACTAGTAAAACTCATTTTGAAACCCTAGTGCTGTTCATCAATATAAACTAGAAGAATTATAAAAAATCTAATTTCACTACTCTCAATTCTAAGACTCCCGAGAACCACCACAAAGAATGTGATATACACTTCTGTATATACCTCTACTATGCGCATAAATACGGCCTCTTACTATATTCTAATGTTCTCAATGCATTGTTTTGCTGGATAGTTTTAATATTCTAAATAAAAAATGTTGTCAGGAATGTTGTCACTGCAACAATAGGCAATATGTTCAGACAGAATGCATGCACAAGATCAAATGTTCAAATGACACATCATGATGGAATCATAAAATGTTCCCACCTCCCACCTGGCCATGTGAGAATTCCTCAGAGTATTTACTACTTGACAAACTTTCAATTCTATACACAAAAGTATCTGCACTTTAATGTGGTGCGTTTTTAGAGATTAAAACATGAGTTTTAATGTATGACTGCATCAGTCATACTGAGGGCTAGGACCTGCTTGAGACCATGCAAGACACATCACTCCTGCAATGAACACTAACTCTTTGGTACACAACTGTAGTGCAAAACATCAAGGCAGGTAGAGGGGTAGATGTCATATGCATAAATTCTCCTTCTCCCTGTGCTCTTCAGAGATTGATCTCTGAACTCAAACTGGCAATTCCAAATTGTGAGTCAACGCATAGAAAAAAAAGACCATTAGCTTGAAGAACATTACATAATTAAAACACAATTACAATGATAGTTCTAAACTGATGGGGAATTGCTTCATTCATTTTTAACCATACAAAGATTAAAATATCAATTAATTCAACGTTACAAAGCATAATTACTATTTATGAGCAAAGAATGCCATCTGTATTTCACCTAAGCGCCACACACATAAGTTGCTGACCAAACAGCAGTAATCTTGTAAATCATTTCAAGTAGTTTCCGAGACTAGATAACATGCCATTTTCCAATGCAGGAAACAACAAACCAGCTCCCAACTTACAAGTTAAGTATGGCCGGGTCGGATATGGACCCGGCCTCCTGATCATGGCAAATATGCTCCCTTTACTAGATCACCAAGGTGGTTTAGTTGAACAAAAAATGTAAATATCAGTAAGAAATTAACATTATCTCCATCAGAGGCATATATTCTATTTATCATTCTTGCTTTTAAGAGTATTTTTGGAAAACAGATAGCAAAAAAAAAAGTGGCTGTGTTAAACCTTTTTCACAAAGTTCAACTACTCTGTTAAGCCATCTCATTACTTTTTCATAACCGCAATAATGCTTTTATTAAGTATTATTTACTGGAACAGCAAAAATGAGCATTTTTGAGTTGTTCAAAGGACATTTATTACATGAATATCATCCTTGGTCAGCAAAAGTAATGCATATACTTATACCTAACCAAAGCAGGATTACAATGCTCAGACATTCATCCCTAACAAAAGGCATAACCTGGGCTAATTTAAACCTAGGTACTAATCTTCTCTGCCTAGTTATCCCTTTCACAAAGTAGGTTCATTCAGACCTGTAGATACTTGATTTTATAAAGTAACGGCACTCAGCATGCACAATTATGAGCTAACGCAATCATATTTCAGCAACTGAAAACATGCCCTCCGTAGAAAAGTATATAACAGTAATTCATGAGAAAGTGATTTTTATTGAAAATGAAAACTGATTAGGCTGTTTTTGATGACATCACCTTCTTGCTTAGTCTAACAGTGTTCTGAGCAAAAGGATATTAATTTTCGCTTCTGTTCTTAAAATACATTTTAATTTAATATTACAGAACTGACAGCGCAGAAGATTAAGTTGCAGGAACTGTGATGCATGCCAAGTTTACACAGTTAATATAAAAAGCTTTTTTTCATCAGCATGTTTCATAGCAAGAATGACACTGGAAGTCATAACAGCAACAACTCATTATAAACAATACAAAGTTGTCAGTGTATTCTGTATTAAGAGAAATTATACCACTGACAATCTTTTAGTTCCTAATTCCAATATGCTGAAATTAATTTGACAGAGTACTGTGACTCATAAGATCATAAAAGCTTATGAACAAAAGGGAGTCATTTGATCCATTTAACTTGTTTGGCTAATAGTAGCCGATTGATTCAAAGATCTCATCCACCTGTTTAGTGACAGATGCCAGATCATCAGCTTCAACAAAATGGCTGAATAACCTGGAAACACCAAGACACTGACCTCAGATTATTAACTTGTTTATCTACAGACAACACAGCAATTCCACAGGCAGATTTGGTAAAAGAATACATCTACAATTACATGTGAGGCTTCTTGATGCAAACATCTCAAAATTGTATTAATCAAGACTTTTACAGTCTTGCTTTGTTTTAAATATAAATTTATACATTATCAGCCTTGTTACAATTATGTTAAACAAAAACCTACATAATAAAAAGTATTAACTATTATTGTCGATTATTGTTCCAATAACAATATCTATTGTCACTTTGATGGTGATTTCTACTCACACCCTCTTCTCCATAGCTTGAGGATACCATTAAAGGACATTCATAGTTAACACAGGCCTTAACTTACTTGACTACAGTTGGTAAAGGGGGATATTGAGCTCAATATTTGAATTAAAAAAATAATTAATGGCAAACTATGCTGGCACTTAGGTATCAAACCTGAAAATTAAATAAAAATGTTTGAGATAGAGTTAATACTATAATCTTTTCATAAAGATCTGCATTAGAATTATTGCTTTTCCTAATTCATATCAGGGATCTTAATTCTGATGCAGTAAGTAAATTACTTAAAGATGGTGCAAACAAAATCCAAAAATATTTAGATAGAAATAGACATGTCAAACATTGGTCTACTTAAAAGTGAAAAAAGTTTCACACAGGTACCAGAAATGTAAACTGTTTACAAGATGGAAAATACTAAGTTTAAAGGAGCTATGAAAAAGACACATGCTGACATTATTGTGTTATTAATGTGGAAAGGAATACAATGCAAACAATGGCAGGATAAACAGTTATATAAAGAATTTAAATCAAGGGATGTTAAAATTCCACAATATACTAGAAAGTCCAATAAGAAAACTGGGCAAAGATTTGGTCATCACATTACAAAACAAGTTAGTTTTTCTCCTGAACTAATTTCAGATTAAGCCGTCATTCCCAAGATTAAAAGAATGTCCTGCTCTGACAGGCAAGCTGAAACTTTTAAATCTGGAACATTTGGAGGACTATATATTCAAAAACACCAAAGTCATGAACAAAGGCAACCTGCTTTTCTTCAGAGTTACTATTTGGAAGTACATTTAAAATTGAACAGAAAATATTAATAAAAACATTAATTGGTACATTTTGTTTAATATGGCTGTAAATGAACAAGTAAAGGTCTATTCCACACCGAAAAAAGAAGAAAAACAACGTTTCGGCTGTGGATCCTTCTTCGGGTGCGTGTTATATTCAATATGTATAATTTATTCAATAGAAAATCCTTATATTTACGTCTATTATATAACAACTTGTACAAAATTTTAAGTATAAAAAAGGGCTTTTTTCCATTTGGCACATTCCATGGTCAAAGCTTACAGTTCACAGCTTACGGTTATAAAGCCTTAATGTAACAGAGGGAATATGGAACTGTTCTTGCAGATCTCCAACACCCTCTGTCAAAGATGACTAATTTAACAAACTGAAAGTTCCATAATGCTTTACATTTTTAATGCTTTAAAAAGGACAAAGTAATTACTGTAGGACTGGTATATCTTGAATGGGCATAACTGCCATTTTGTAGGTATGTGATGGATCTCTCCGGTTTCACTTTATCCGACTTACTGTAAATGACTTACCTGTATCAGAGAATTCCTAAATAACCTACCTTAAACAACGTCTAATGTAAAATGTAAAAATATGTATATTCCTGCTCTTTAAATGTTGAACTTTAAATGAAGTTTTGAAGTCAGAATATTTAAATAGAAATGAAACCAAATTAAAGTCAGGCAAAGAATTGGATGTGCCAAATCAGTCAACTTCTTTTGAGGATTTTATCAAATTCTCAGAAATGCTTATTAATGTAACATGAAACCAAATAACTATCCTTTTACAAAGTCGTTTGGCTTGTATAGAAAAGAAGATGCTAGATATGGATGAGTGGTGATGACAGCAAATACCACCATGCTGCTACACAGTTATGTAGTGATCTCAGGGATACAGGTAAATGCATCACTGACACACATTTAACTTGATTGGACTCTTGGGCTGGTAGTCGCCTGCGTTCCTGGAACCCCTATATACCTGACGTCAATTTGTTTTTTTCTTCTTGTTTAACTTGAGCTGTCTATACATATTCACCGTCTGATGGAAAAGCTACGGGATGCATGCAGGCTCATAGACCTTCTAAAAAAGAAGATTATTAAATGTAAGTATCAGAAATTGTATCAGAAATCACACCCAAAGAAGGCTCTACGGCCGAAACATTGCGTTTTTCTTCTCTTTTCAGCATGGACTAAACCTTTACTTGTTCCAACTGAAAACATCCTGAGATACAAAGTTAATAGCATAGGCAAACAAATGACTGGAGTTGAGAGCTGTTAGTCGCTTTTGAAGTTTAATGGGATATGCACTTTATCTTACAAATTTTAAGATGGCAAAAAACTGCAATAAATTGTGAATTGGAAGGAATTTTCCAAATTTCTGTTTGTTTCAAGTGCCTAGAGGTGCCAGAGATACCAGACCAAATTAGGGTTAGTCCAGACAGTTTGATCCTTTCCAGTTTTTTATGCTTTGATTTTAATAATCAGCATATTTAGAGTGCAAAATCCTCTGCCTCACAATGCTGGATAAGAGCCAACTATCAGTGTCAGCAAACTTTCCGCATGAAAGAGGTATTTAGTTCACTGTGAAAGGGAAGCAGTACACAGCTACACAATATTCTGTACTAACACTCCCCAATTACTTGATAAATCTAAAAAAACAATGTGGTTGTGATTTCAAGTCACTTTTGCAAATCATTCAGAAACTCTACTTAATTGTAGTCACAAGTCAAATTACATTTTGCATTAATACAGTAATTATTTGGTATGAGAAACAGCTTACATTATTAAACTATTTGAAATGTATGCCAATGGTAAAATGTCATAAAAAACCCAATAGTCCACTTTTAAAATTCAGCACCTTTGTGGACCTTGAGTAAGCCGATTTCATCTTGTTTTCTATTTAAGAAACTTTTTACCCAGAGGAAAGTGTTCATTTTGTTTATCATTAAGAGTAAATATGGGTGTAAAGCAAGGTAAGAAAAAGAACAAGCTCATTTAAGATTTCAATAATCATTCTAATTATTGTCCACAAATGATAGGAAACAGCAGGGGTGTTCCTAAACACAGCAGTTTCACACTCAGTACAAACAAAAGAAAATGAACAACAGGACTACATAAAAAGCATTAGGGAAAAATTAAAAACTGCAGAGAGCAAATATACATATTAATATTAAAAACTGGGCTTATTCATTAATATTAATGAGGAGTATGTGCAGAAGCCAATTGATACATTACATATAAATACATATCTTACCTTTACAGAACAGGACTTCAGATTTTAAGTTAGTTCTATAAATATTTTCCTGGGGTTATTTTAAAGTGATAAAACCTAATGTATTGTGTCCAAATCCATTAAAAAAAATCCTGCTGCTTTGTATCTCACTTCCAACTGTTCAAAGTTACTAAGGGCTGTGAAGCCATGGACCAATGCTGCATTTAGAGCACTCCTTTAGAAACCAACAGCATAACACGCATACTGTAAATTAAAACATAAAACAGACGTGCTGATTGTTCAATCTAAAAGTAATGTTAAAAAAAGGTTATACTGTATATTATTGAAATACAGAGCCACATATATTTTTGTAACTCTTAAAGATACTAGGGAAATTGTTCATGTCAGAGATGCACCATCTCCAGACCCCAACATGATGCGTTTTTTGTTAAGTTGTAGCTTTTCGGATCTGTGCTGTGGGCTTACAGACATTAAACATAACACTGGAGACTAAAAAGCCCCCTCACAAACAGAAAACTAGCCATGTATGGTAATCCGACAGGGTCATAACATGTAAAGGCTTTAGAGATTAATTGCTTTAGTATAGTGTATCAACTGGTGTGCAGTTATGTGTCAAGTGTGGCAAAGAAGTTTGAAAATCATTTAAAGAAAAAATGATTAATGAAACCTTATAGGGTAGAAGGGACAGATGCATCCAATATCAAGGTGATCTTCAAGGACCAGCAATGACCATTAATGTCAACAAAAGATGAATTATTTCTGTTCAAAGTACTTAACATTCCATGTTGTTGAATTGAGTAACTATTGAGTAATTACTCGGAAGACTTCAATTTTGTTGAGCAGACTAACAAAAGTAGCAAGAATAATACAAAATGCGGCTATGACCTTTGCAAGGATTCTGTTAAGAGTTACAGCATTTAATTTCACTGTTCAGTGTTAATTATATTACTGCAAAAAACTAGGTGCATCAGATTTACACTTCTGCACATCTAATGGAGGCTGTAGTGAAATTACCAGAACCTTTTGTCACAAAAATATCAAAATGCAAGACCATATGCAATTTCCATTCATTATTTTGGGTAATTGCTCCACAATATTGGTACAGGTGTCTGAGACTGCAGGGCAAAGAAATTAACTTTCAGTGCACTTACAGAGGGGAGTGGCAACATTCACAATTAATAATTACTTCAATGAAAAGCCAGAGAAGCATTTTAAATATTTACAGTAATAGCTCAGTTGAAATTATCTTTCAAGGGGTAATGATACCTTCTCTTGATATAAATTCTGTAACTCCATAATGGAATACTGTCACAGTATGATGGCATAAAACCTCAAAAAGATACCATTTGCAATAAACTATACAAACATTAAGTCTATTCAAGGTATTCAAGAAATGGTACAAAAAACACTACATTTTCTTTACTCTTGAAAATTATCACATTTTAATTTCATGACAAAAATCCTCAAGCAACGTGAAATCTGGTGTCCAATTAAAGCCCTTTTAAGTAGGAAATCTTGTATTATACACCATAATGGCTCTTACAGACATTTCTATAATTAACATTATAGTGGCAATCTTACTTGACAGATACATTTCAAAAGCAGCATAAAATGGCATGTTGATAATCATTTTCAAAATAATCCATTACTGAACTTACTGTGTAAAGGAGAAAAAAAAGACTTTCTCCAAATGGCATGTTCACTTTATTGGGGATGAATACTACAGCTTTACAGCTTAAAAGGTTATAAAAAAAGGCCTGCAAACCAGCAGGAGAAATGCCACACTACTGTATTGCTGCACTCAACATATTGCTACACTCTTTTTTTTCCATAGAGGAAACTCTGGCAGGGTATGTAATGATTCTAATTTTCATCTAAATCTATGGAAGAGATTCCATTCATCATTGTGTGAAAATCTTTGTAAATATTTTCCTTTTACAAAGCATTCTGCTAATAAACCTTACATTCATTAGCCTTACACACTACAGGTATTTATTTTAAAGCAACAAACACAAACCACTTGTGTGGTCTTCAAGTTTAATGTAAAATGAAACTATTGGTGCAGAAGTTAACAGCAGCATGCATACAATATAGAAAGGCTGTAGCAAGAATGTACATTTAGAATTAATTTAATATAAATACTTCAATGCACTGAGACATCAAAAATTAAAGAGAACATTAAGCAGATTATATATTTGAATCCCTTCAGTATCACTGTTGAATTATAATAATTTTCACAAAGAAATCTATCAAGAACAGTTTGTAAGTCTAACAATAATACCTACACGGTGTAACTATGCAGCAACAGCATAGATTTCAGAGCACAGAGTGACTGATTGGAAAACAAACAGCCTGATTACGACATCAAAATAAAATAAAGATCCTTGTCTGTTACATATTACATCTCTAGTCGACTTGGAATTTATGTAAGGGTCAGGGATTTTGAGTAGGGTAAAAAAACAAAGTTAGCCTTAACCCTTATGAAAACCTCCCACTAACATTTTACAGTAACTCAAGATATTCAATATAAATATAAAAACAGTATCATAAGAGTAAATAAGATGACTGTATAAGCCCACTAACTAGTTGTTGTAGGCATGCTTGACAAAGTTTTCAAAGAATAAAGCATTTTTTTATTTTCCAATGCCGACCGTGGAAATTGAGACCCAGTAAGTTGCAAGTTGACCGTATACACACAGAGAAAAATACACTTTAAGGTTTTATTTTCTGTTATGCTCTCAGCATTCTAGTACCACTATGGTTGTGAAATATACTCTATGATATATCTTCAAGACAGATTTTATGCATTCCTTTACAAAAAGGGCACTAATTATATTCACTAGAATTACTTGTGCTACTTTTGAGGAAATTTATACCAACACTATTATGAATCAGCTACTTTGTGCACCCCACCATTTTAAAACCACTGCAAAGGGGCACAGATTCTAGAAAAATGGTGATCATTTCTCTGCTAAATTATGCTGGAAATTAAGACACTTGTAACAATAGAGTATCATTCAAGTACTTTCCGTTCTGTCATTGCAGAAACAAATCACTTTAAAAGAGATGAAAGAAATAAATTACATTACTACCTTGTAAGCTGATTGCATCAGATCTCAGAGACTAAGCATGGTAGTTCGCAAACTGGGATGAAAACCAGGTTTCCTGTTTTAAATGGTGCTATAGATGACATTCTTCCCACTGAACAAAGTTTTCTAAACCACTGTCTCAATATAGTGACAGTGCTGCCGATGTTGCCCTTCAGATGAGACTGGTGCCCTGGTGAAATTTCACTTTGGGCTTGCACAGTCTGGCCTCCATAAATGTTTCCCATTAGATGAACTGGTGAAAGCATTTGCCACACCTTTACCTGATCTGTTGTTGAGCTGCTGTTATCTAATGACAACTGTGCATCACTGATATGGTTGCTGCTTTTCAGTGATCAAATATGCAGGCCTCCACCTATGTGAAGCACTTTGTGATCCCTTTGGGATCAAAACATTCTGGTTTGCGAACTGGAATTTGTAATGAAAATCACTATAAACATGCAATCAATGTGTTATTAAAATTAAAGTGGAAGTCAAACGTCAAGAGTTGTAATCTAGGTTAATTTCCTTTGTAACATCAGGATACATCCATTAAATTTAATACTTGGTAATGACAATTAGAATCTTTTAAAAGTTTTTTTAAAGGAAGCTAGCCGATAGTTATTTCGGGGTAGTGAAGTGTCTTCACAGTATTTAGATATTCAGAATTAAAAGTATGACATTAGCACAGGAAAGAGGAAAACAGATCTTAATATAAACTTCCAAACAAAATGTGACATCTCGTGTTGTCTAAAAGGTACATCGATGTATTGGATTTTTGCAATCAATCCTTCTATCAAATAAACTTGTTTTAGAATACTCTGTAGAGATCTCTCTCGATTTATAATAATCATATAATAATGATTCAATTAATGAATTTTTGCAGTCAAAAGTTTAAATACAAATAGACTAATAATACAAAAGTGTCCTCCTTTGATGGGAGTTATAGCTTGTTTTGAACTGTTGGCATTTGTCCTGTTTTGAAATGGTTTTCTTTAGATCAATGCACAACATTAGGTAAAAAGAAGAACAGTTATATTCAAGATGCTCCCATTGTATTAATGGAGTCAATCGAATCAGCAGTGAAATAAGTGGTTCCTTTTAACCTTCAAATAATTAAAACTTGAAAACTTTCACAACTTAATACTGACCTTTGCAAGATCAGCTTTAAAAACATTTTATAGAACAAAAAAATCTAGCTATTATTCATGACTATTGGGTAATACTTTCATTTAATAGTCACAAAGCATTCATTTAATCACAACCAACAAATCTGTAAAACTGCCTAAAATTAATTGAAATTCTTGAATTTGCAAGGGACCTAATTCAAAAGTATTGATTATGAAACAAATGTTTACCCATATTTGAACAGGTAAATAACAAACAACGTTTTAACGCTTCAGAGCTGGAGCTGTTATTCCAAGAACCACCAGTGGTATCACAAGCATAACAATGATCAATATAGGACTTACAATTTATAAATTTACTTAATTTGACATAGTACATTGACATTACACAAACATTGGATGTTAAAATGACAAATGACAAAAATACTTACTGAATATTTTGAAAAACTGTGATATTTTGTGGTGATATTCTCTACTAAAGCTGCATGGCAAAAATCCTTTAAAAACCTTGATATGAAATACTGCAATAATGTTCCTAATAAAGATGTTATACTTCGCTAGACATTTTAACTTTGAAAACTTGAAAAGTACATTTAACTTTATACAATGTATGGATCTAAATGGCAAACCACTGTAAAACATTAAAAGTCACAGAAATAACTGTGTGGGGACTGGGTTCAATACTGTGCTGATTTACATCCCTTTAAGCACTCATTAATTAGCTTTCCATAAGGAAAAACTTTAACAAAATTAAGAGCTATTACATGAGGCTAAACATTTCCTTTGCAAACAGAGTGGAACATCCATCTAGTTCTCCAGAGGAAAGTGCTGTTTAACCAGAGCCATTATAACAAGTATTCCTAAGTCACAATAATCATGTACAAGTATAATATATTGTACAGGCTGTACAATTGTTCGCAATCCCCACAAGTCACCTTGGAGAAATGTTTGAACAAATAGCTTAACAATCACTAGTAACTGCTCTATTCTCAAATCACAGCATTTGTAAACTATGAATGTCCACAACATAAAAGGAAGCTTTTGTTCAGTTTTTTGTTGGAACTAGTAATTGTTCTCTTTTGAATCAAAAAACACCTTGCTCTAAGGCACCTTCAAAAACTAATAAATAAACTGCATATCACTAGAACATTAATTTCTTGTTTCTGCTAAAAAGTAGTTTTTTTTTTTAATTTTGCTGCAGAAACATTTACAAACTAAAAAAAAATCCAAGCATGAGCCAAGTTGCCAATTCAAACCATAATAGCATAACTAAATAAGGCATTTATGCTATATACACAAGATAAAGTACTAGAATACAGCATAAATTATCAGGCAAAATTCCACTTTAAATCTGGATTAGAGAGTCTACGCTAAACACCATCTAAAATTTAAAAATGATCACAAAACAATACAAGAACACTTCTGCTGAAATTGTGCCATTTTAATCTGGGATGAAACTCAAATTCCCCCTCCCCTGCAGAGTTCAGTCAAGGGCATACAGTAACAGTGATTAACTGAAATCTCCATGAAGAAGCTGTAAAATGTGGCATGGGTTAAAAAGGCCGTTAAAAAAATAATGGCTTAGTAAAACTCAAGTGGTTTAGAGCTATATTTTAAAGTAAAAGATTCAGTCAATAAAAAGGCAATTTAATTTGGCTAATTTAGTTAAGGTCTATTTCATACAGCAAACTGCATCTCTGCAAACGGAATATGCGTTGACACTTAAATAGTACCTACTAGGCGAGAAAACAAAACTATACTGAATATCGTTCCCCCCACAAAAAAGTCCAGTAATTTTTCTTCTATCAATACAGAACTGTTGAATTAATATGAATAGCTCAGCTCTTCTCCACTATCAAATTTCCTAAAAAAAATCCAGTATCTTTCTGATACTCAAGGAAACGGCGAGACTGACAGCTATAAACTGAACCTCAGATTAATTTACCAAAACACAAGCATTGAGATAGTGTACTTGCAGAAAAACTAAAATGATTGTACATTTACAAACAAGTTTTTGCCTTTGCTTAATCCAGTGTCAATCATATTTAAAAGGTTTTGTGAAAGGACATCTAAAGAAAAGATTAAATTACTACATTTCTACAAATAATAAAAAAAAACACTTCAATTTGGTTAACTGCCCAATGACTTCCTAAAATCCAAAGAGCGTGTGTGAAACCATAGGCTGCTATATGAAATCAATTTACTTTAGAATCACTAGCATTGGATGAGATCCAATGTCAATTTCAAATCATCTTCCAGTTATTACGAAGGAAAGAGATTGGCATTTAATAATATCCATAAAGATTAAGAAATCCACATTTGCAATTGTTTTGTTTCAGTAAACAATTTCAGCATGTTTTCAAAACCTCAAAGGTTATGGTCACACTTTTCACTTAGAATGCTTTTCCGATATGTTTTGCTAAATATGAAATATTGTCAAATACATATGACAAAACAACAATAAGGCTCTAATTTAATTACAAAAAAACAGTTACCTTCAATTGGTGATGTTTTCAATCTTGCACAAAGTCCTGGAACATCTCCATAACAATCCTGTATCTTATGTAATCCTTCGGCTCCACGCAGTTCCATAAGAACTCGTAAATCTTTAACTGTGCATCCAAACTCTCCTTCACAGTTGGCTTCAGCCACTGAGTTCTTCACACCACTGTATGCCACTGAATTATTCGCCATGGCTCCAGTACTATATGCAGCTGCAACTAGGACAGAAAAGTGCTTCCTCCGCGAAGAAAGAAATCCTTAGTGATCAAACCAGATCCTTTCCATACACCTGATCAAATCCTTCAAAGATGTATGAAATCAGATTCCAGGATGCATGATGTTAAATTAAAAGTCATTTTCTTCAGACTGTCATGGCTATTTTTTCATGGCGATGGGTATCTCAGTTCGTAAGGATGAACTTTGCAAGGACCTGAGAAGAGAAAAAAAAAGTACTTAATTAACTGGTATTAAGATTAGCATCTGTGTGCACATCAAAGTGGGAAAGATTAAAATAAAGACTAAAATAAACCTTGTCAGTAAAATACATACCATTACTAAACCCACAATTTTTTGAGTGAATAGGATAAATGGAAATGCAAAATTACATCTTAAAAATGAGCTAAGACTACATTTTAAAATGGAATAATACATCTCTTCTTGCTGTATGATATCTGCTACAACTAAATAGCCAGTCTTTTCCAAAGAAACATCATCATAAGTAAAAATCAGGTGAAAATACAATGTAGGGGTCCAAACAATCTATTGGTCTGTTCTGAAAATAGCTTGGATATACATACTACTAGACACTGGCAAATGTTCAACATGAAATACTAGACTTTCGAAGGAAAGCCATCAGGACTAATCTGAGGATCACCGTGGGAACCAGCATATCACTGCATACATATCATACAAGATATGAATTAAAATCACCTCAAACCACTAAGCCAATATTTCAAAATATTCTTTACCTAATTGCAAATCACACCCATGATTCACATGACTTGTGCTTTTTTAAGGGAAATTGCAAAGATTTATTAAATTATATAACAATATAACTACCAAAAAAATAAAATGCAATAATTCATACTCCATACCATTATAAAATATTTTGAACACATCAGAAAATGCACAGCTATAACTAACGGAACATTTTTAATTCTAATAAAAATAGAAGCAGGACTTGATGATTTGGTGGCTAAATAAAAATAGAACAGATGTTTCCAAATCTTACAGCAATGAAAACCAATCAAAAATACTTCAGAAAAGTGTTAACAGGTTAATATTTGAGGCAAAGAACACATATACACTACACAAGACAAGAAATTCAACAGCTACTATACATGTAAAAAAAACTATTTGTGACAATTACTAAATTACTTACGTAACACATCTTCCTTCCCCCATAGCAACCAAAAAAGAATAGCCAGGGTCAAGAAATATAGAACCCCTTACATTCTTCCACAAAAACATTCATAGTACTTAACAGTTTTACTGACAATTAGTGGGAAAAAAAACATGGATAGTCACTTTCCGAGTTAAGCTCATGCTGATATTCCTTCTTTAAAAACACTATGACCTTCAACGCACACTCTCACCACTGCCTGCTTCATTACAGGAAAAGGCTCACTAAATGATTATCTCAGGAAAGCCTCTCGCTTAATCTAATTAGGCAATCCGAAGCTTCAGAAAAGATCCACAGCCTCTCCTGAGCTTCCTGCTCTCAAACATAACTCACAAAGAGTACAGAAAGGATTTTACTGTAAAAAATAATCAAAAGCCTACAGCCACTAAGCAATGCCTTGTTTAAACTTCGCAAATAAATCTTCACCATAAAGCAAAACAGTTGCCATTCTGTATAAGGAAAAATCTATTTGATTAATTTGTTGGAATCACTACCAAGGAATGTACCATGTTAAGGTGATGGGAGGGGGGAACACTGATATTGCATTCTCTAGAAATAGCTATTAAATTCTTCAGTAATGGTAAGGAATCATAATTGTTTTCATGACCTCATTTTTTCAAGCAGCACAGAAAGACTGAAGGTTATTTGATATCTCTCCAGGATCAAAGCTTTGCTAGCATAATACATTTCCTAGTCTAAGACTGTAGCCTTACTCAAAGCAAGCTAACTTTTAGTTGCACTGCTGCATACATTTCCACTCTTTATATTCAGTGCATAGAAGTTTTATCATAAGCTAAACTTATTTTGTGTATTTCTTAGCACACTTTGTAAAATGTGATTGCATTATAGTTGGAAAATAGGCTCTCTTAATTGTACAGGTAAGAAAAATCAAGTTCTAATCTCTACATCAAGACAAATCCCAAGACAAAACCAAAACCTCCATACAGATCAAAGACAGATTTGTTTCTTCGAAAATTGTAATTCAGGTGCACTTCCATTACAATTAACCTTGACAGTGTTAATTTTACAACACACTCTTTAGTTACAATGAATTGTGTACTATGTACAGTTTCTTGCTGACAAGACAGATCTTAGTTGCTCAGATGATTAGTTATAAATACCTATGCAATCACTTAACGCAGTTTACAAAATTACAAATGAAGGAAATGAAACGGTCTCAAAGGTAAATTCACATTTTTAGGCCATTCTTCTGATTTTTCAGATGAAGGTCAAGAATTGTTCTTCCACTGTTTCCTAGCATGCTCAGCTCAAATTACCTTAAATTGAGTCCTTTAAAGCACATAAAGGAAAAAAAACATTGTTACTGGTAATTATATATTCTATAGCTCATAAAACATTTTCCGAAAGTACTTCTCATAGACTTTCATTGGACTGTATTAAAAGAAGGAATCATTTCAGAACTAAATATACAGACAGAATTTGGAACAAAAACCATAAAATCTGTCCTAAATCAAGCAATAACTAAAATATTTTTCAGAAACCCAAATGCATGCGAGTTATGTAACAAAATGTTCTAAAAGTACAACAATTTGTCATATGACTGACAGCAGCAATTAAGGATTCCCAGAGCAGTTGGTAAAAAAGAAAAATTCTATCTCTGTATAAATTCTGATTCTGACCTAATTCTACTGTATTTGACAGTTAAAAACAGTTATCAAACTGTTCTTTTCCTCACATATATTGCATTTCTGATGCAAGTGCCCAAATGGAAGATGAAGGAAGTGCAAACATTTGCTATGCAGTGATAGTTTCAGGTTGCGGAACAGGTCACTTGTCTCAACAGTGGAAAATCATTGTGATCAGATCTCGGAGCACACAGCTGGCATGGGAGGGTAGTGCAAGGGGAAAGAAAATGTTGTTTTAACCCTTTCCTGACCCTGTTGAGGGAACACCTAAACTAATTTAGCTGCTTAGGTTATTTTAAAATACAATATCAACAGACAGAAGGCCAAATCAACTACAGCTTTAACCTGCTTGTTTCGAAAAGCATAGGCCAAAAAAGAACAGCATGAAATTATAATTTTGCAAACAAAAAAATCAGCTATCACAATCCCCTCCTTCCTTTACACATTTACTGTGGCCCACACAAATTTACTTCCTTTTCAAACAGAAAACTGGGAATCGAAATCCTAAAAGCCTGCTACTAAACTATTTTGCATAATTCTCTTTTGACCAATGTACATATTTATTGGACTTTGTTTCCCCACATTGCTGTTGATCATTTCAGTCTTGGAGTACACAATTAGATGTGTTTTTAATATACAAAAACACAGCTAAATGCAACAAAAAAATCAGATTGTGACTGAAAAATCCCCAGCACATAGTGAGAAACATTCTAAAAGATTGGCTCAAATCTCAAAATTTTTAAGTAAATTAGATCATATGGAACTAAGAAAGCTACTCTATAAGCTTATGTCCTAAATTACATTGAAATGTCAGTTACTGAAGTGTGCTTAGATAACATTCAGTAACTGGTACTAAGCAATCATTTTCAGCTTCAAAGTAGTCAGTAGGTTGTTACACTGAAAAATAAACAATAAATACAAAAATAAAGGTAATTCCTCTCCTCCTTTTGTTTAAATAAAGGAAACAAAGGGTACATGACTGGCAAACAGAGTCCATTTGCATGCCAAGACTTACCCAGTGCAAGTCAAGGACAGCAATTCCAGGGATCCCTCATTACTAGGCTGCTATGGCTGGTTATTTTTAGCAATCCCTGTGCAAGTCAGTCCCCCACTACTCCTCCCCATCCCCCACTCTGGCAGTGCTTGTAACAATGTTCTGTGAATGTGACCCCCGTAAATGTACTGGATATGACGCATGGAGTTGTGTAACATACTCAGAGTAGAGTACCACCGCTTCAGATGCAAAAACACGATACATGATCTTCTCCTTTACAACATGCAATTTTTAAGTTCAACTTATGAAAGTTACCTTAAATAGTTAAAACAAGTTTCAAATGAAGGAAAAAAATCTGAGAAAGTTATATTTAATTGTAGAATATTAATTTACTTCAAACGATTAGGTATAATGAACTGCAAATCATTTAAAAGATTAGCAATAAAATACATAAAAGTTGGGAACCTAATTAGCTGAACAGCCTTGAATATAAGGCTTATTTAAGGATAGTATGTTTTAAAGAAGTTTTACACAGTGCAAAGGCTACAGAAACCTAAATGTAGACAATGGGTGTAAGTTAAATTAAAACTTGCCTATCATGGGATTAATCTGCTAAATTAAGCCTGTTCAACTAAATTGGTGAAATAATTATCAGTGATATACAATGAAGGTCTTCTGGTTGTACTGGCAGAAAATTGATTCTAAAAAAGGTTTAGCATTCTAATTTAAGACATCTCCCCCATTTTTTAACAGTAGTTTCATGCAATAGCTGAGGTTCCGCTATACTTCAAGTCAAGCATACAGTATAATTTTAAATTTTAACTATGTGGAACTCCACAAGCAATCTACGCAGTTGCAGAAAATACAGTTTAGGTGACCTAAATTAAATTCCAAACACCAGGGGTAATGTCTTATCCCCAACTATGTGATTCATTAAATATTTAAAAAAATCATAAAAGCTATAAACTCAGTTGTAGAAAAGCAACCCCACCATGTCCATTTATCAATTAACATGAAACTGTAGTATGCAGCAAAAATGGAAATATCACTAGAGAACTATCCATCCACAGTACACTTTGTACATTGTTCAATACAACTAACAGCAAATTAAATGTTTTTAACAGATACTAGCAGACAAAGGGTACTGTTTTTTATATACCATGCCTTGCAAAAGTATTCCGACCATAGAATACTTAAGACATTTTATTACTTCCAAGCATGCAATCATGATACTTTGAAAATAATTTGCTAAATACTTAAATTACACCACATATTCAAAGCAAAAACAAAAATTAAATCATTGTATAAGTATTCTAACCTTTTGAAGAGGCAAAATAAAATTTAAATTTTCAGTTAAATTCAGGTCTAAATCTAAAACTTTTAAAGAACTGAATGCATCATTTGGAAATTTCACAAAATGAGACACCATTGGAAAACACTGAATTCATTCATTTGGAAAATGAGTAATGTAACTCACAATAAGATGTTACACTATCATGCTGAAAACATCTACACAATATTATAAATATCTGTAGTCTTTAACTAGCTCATTAACTGATGCAGATGAAAAAAAATTCACCTACATTTTACATAATGTATGACAAATCATTTTAGTTTGTGCAAATGAACTGTATACGTCTTTTATTGTAATAAAGCATTTGCATTTTTTTCTGCAAGATATTTTACTTTCGAGAACAATAATATAATCTTAGATGGAGCGTTACTGATACCATCCATATTATACTATTATTATAACAGCATAACTGAACACAGATTTTGAGTGCAACTGCTTAACTCTGGTCAAAATACAAAAAACCATGCTTAACTGAATTTCACACCAGTATCCTATAGACAAACAGGGTGCATGCTAAAAAAGTTTGGGATTTACAAACTGAACTACACCACTTCATATCACATCCAAAAAACATCTTAAATGAAAATGGGTACATTTAGCTACACAATTTCAAATTGCTGGAACAATTCACAATTTTGATGTACCTTAAATGCTATACATCATGCTAGTTTAAAAAATGCACAAGTAAATCAGTTTGTTTTGTAAGCATTCTTGTGCTTCTGCCTTAATGGGAATTCAGTCTCACTCAAACACACAAAGATTAACTTCTGTGACAACAGAGCTATTGAATATTAGGTAACAGGAGTGGAAATAATTAAAGTGGGTGAACATAAAGGAAATGAAAATGGTATTGTCCCACACTAATACTTAAGCAGGATATATAGTTGAGGAATAGACTATAAAACAGTAGCTTCCATTATATTTCGAATCCAATGTGTAGCACTACTGCCAGTTATACAGAATGAATTGCTATCTTATTACTTCCATGCACACAGTAATGGTCAGATTGATTCAATTATATTAAAAGTTCTGGACAGAACAACTAAAGATATTTTAGTTTTAATCAAGACTGTCATCACTGCAGAGTCTTAGTGTCCCATTAGGATCTCACCCATTACATTTTAGAGCAAAAATAAAATTAAGTGTGGCTGTGCTTTTCAGTGAGAAAGTTTTAAATTAAATGCATTTTAAAATGTTACTACCATTTCTGCTATTAATGACTTTGTGTCGATTCAAGTTGGTAATTTCAGAATACATTCTGTATTGGATTCAACAATGAATGCTGAAGCATTAAGCTTAAGACACAAATATGAAAGGATTTATAGAAATGATTTGTGAGAAATTAAGTCTGGACACAAAAGATTCACAGAGAACAAAAATGTAAAATACAGAAAATCAGTGCTTTAGGTACCATTTCAACCACTGGTTGCAATACTTAAGCATTTAAGTTCATATTAAAACCCGGTTTTAAAGGTGTTTGAAATGATGTGCTCTAAGCTCTGTTACTCTTTTACATCCCTGAACATCTAGGATCTCAAGATCTCATAGCAACTGACAGCAGTAACCCTTAAAGTTACTGGCTACATTTTGTTAAGTAGCCTCATATCCCAAAACAAGCCCCTAAAAGTGACAGTATGTGTTTAAAAACAACACTAAGTTTTTTGTGGGTAAAAGACTGTTGTTAATCACTTTTCTAAATTTTGATTTTATAACAAAGCTGATACTTCGATAGATCCACACATTTTTAACTAATGGATGACAATGCATCATTGCTAGTACATTAATAAACTGAATTACACCATGCCACTTGCACTATGCACTAGACTCACAACAGAGCAGGAACTTTCCCCCCAGATAAAACCCTTCTACCATAAAACCTATTTATAGAAAGAATATCCACTTTTTACTAATGATAGCAGAAGAGCAATGGTTTTGAAAACAAAAACCATTATTCACACTACATACTAATATATGGTGGCAAATAGATACAGACAGCTGTAGAAGTAACCACTGGGGGAAAATGACCGGGATGTTGTAATTAAATGATGTTTTAAAAACAGCAAATCATGAAATGTGGATGATATCCAATTAAAAAACCCTTCTGACCTTAGTAGCCTATAATACAGCTCGGCATTTGTCAATAGAAAATGGTACACATGCTTGCCTGTACTGTATTTTGTTGATACAGTTTTCCAAATGCATGCCCCTGTGCCTGAGGCAAAACAATTCAGATGTTCTACAAAGCATCCCACAACTACAGAACTGCAACACCTATTCCAGTGACTAGAAGACTTCAAGTCCTCAGAATTTATTAAAATTGAATACTTGGCTATATCGTTACCATAACCGAATCGGGTCGCATTGAAGTTTGATGCATCTAAAACCGAAATTTTATAAAAATTGATCTAAGGATAACCAAATGTTTTTCAAATCAAAATGCACATTATTCCTCCACAGGACTGCACCATAGTTACCGTTAGATAACATTAACTTCAGCACCTGAAATTAAACTGTTAAAAGATACCCACCTCCTACAGAAGTTAAATGGCACAATGGTAAGGGCTCTAACAATACCAGAAAGCCATTTCAGCTGCCGATCAACAAAGAGGTTCATGCAAAATTCATTGAAAAGCCCAAATGGAAACATAACACGTTCAATAACAGATGTTAAAACAGCACATCCAAAGAAATGACAGTACAAAAGAATGGACATCTAATAAAACCATTATCATTAGAACTTTCAACTCATTTGAATTCAGGTCATACACTATCGTTTGATATAAGAATCTGTTCTAGACAGAAACAAATATAAATAAAAAGCTGAAGCATTCTTATTATACAATGAATTTACAAAAAAATTTAACAGATTTACTATGGATCATACACAAGAATTAATCCCCACCCACTAGATAGTTTGGGTTTTCTTTTTACAACACCAAAAGAAACATAACAGTTAATTGAAAAGGATTTCAAGAAAACGGCAATGCAATCTTGAACTAGGTACAGTATGTTCACGTTTTAAGACAAAGTCATGTCAATATTTATTGACAACCGAGCTGATCAAAAGGGAGTTTTTATGTGAAACTCACAGGCTTGATACATTGATTAAATGATTTAGTGAGTGGCATGTGTTTGCTGCAGAGGAATAAGGAAAAGTTAATCTAAAACAGAAAAATGTATTAAGATATACCTGAAGAAGCCAAAAGTTTTTTGTTTTGTTTTTTTTACAGTCTATAGCCACAACATTTTTTCCACTTCTTAGCATGGAATTAACCTCACCTTGTTCCTACTGATTAAAAGATACTAATATATACTGCATATAACATACTGATTATCCAATTGTCATCAATTTGATTAATTGATCACTCATGACCACCCCTGATGCAGTCTCATGACTTTGACTTTAAGTTACCTTATTAGAGATGACTGGATACAGATGAGGTGATGTAACCTGGAAAAGCCTGGAACTTTGTGCCCCACTTATCAAGTGATCACCTTAATAACATTAGTACATTGGTGAACAAAATTGTGGACATACACCTTCTTATGGATAAATCAAGATTTAAAAAAATAATTGATTTCTGGCCTGATGAATGTCAGTGAGTGTGTACAAATGTTCTAATAATCCTTGAGTATAACAGACCACTCTATGAAGGAAGACCAAGTGTGGTGTGAACAAGACTGTCTAGTCTCTACAGAACTGCATTCGTGACAGCAACCTGGTTATACAGCATTCATCGGGTCTTGAGAAGTTACTTGCTGTCCCATTCTGGGCTCATTCTGAAGCAACATTTCAGCAGGACAATGCACATTCTCATGTCATGTGAAAATGACATGTCATGTGACATGTGAAAACAATAGTTTTCACATGTCAGAGGAGAATCAGATGGTTATACTGTGACATATCTGCTACACCTGAGCCCCAGTGAATATATTATATACTAGGAAGACTTAGTATTTAGGGATCAGATACCAATGAACAATCACGTGCTCTCATCTGACTGTTCTCTAAGTGGCTAAAACAAAGGTTTGGCAAAGCATCTCATGATGACAGTTTGGTGAGCTCAATACAATGAAGATTTCAAGCAGCCATTGCCTCAAAGGATTTGTCAACCACATTCTAACTTTCACATTATGAAATTTACATAAATGAAAATAACCCAATACCTAAGGTCAGTGGAAATCATTGGGTTTAATACAATCAATGTTTGCGTTTGTTTTAATTTGACCAAATATATACATGGAATAACCTAAAATTAAAAATGTATATTATCTTCTCTATAATTCCTAATTTCATTAACAAACAAATTTATTGACTGCAAAGCAAAAATAAATTTGACTTTACACAGTGCTTAGTAAACATTTTGTTACTGTAAAGACAGGCATTAAAAATGCAATAGATTAGTATTGGAAACAAAAATCTTTTACATTTTTCAAGTCTTAGCAGATGCACTTACACATTTTTCTTTTATCACTCACACTTCCAGCCAATTTACCATAACTACCACCCTTAAAACAGAGACAGAAATAAATTAAAAATGCGAGCTACACATGCAGGTTAGGATTCTTTCGCATGAAGTAACTTATGAAGATTAACTAGTACAGTTCCTGTTGTATACTATAGAGAGCATGATCAACTAAAAGCCTAATTAATGAAACCTGTTATAAAAAGTTGAGGTATCTGTTAAAAGTTTAAATCATTATTAGCACTAACATGTTATTAATGATTTTAATTATTTGGTAATGTGTTGTAAATTTGTTAAGAATATCTTTCAAAGGCTATACACAATACTAAGTCAAACAGGATGTTTCACAGATATAGTATCATTTTATGCTTGGAACCAATACATTCAGCCTGAAAGAGCTGCATCTCAAACCAATTCTTAAACCCTAATTCAGTAAATGTGTTTGTGTAAACATGTAATGAACTACAAAGTTTCAAAGAACTTGTAACTTGTGTACTAGAATAACCATGAGGCACTGTGCACTCTGTAAGGGGTTATAAGATCTACCCTTCATGGGCAAGATTATTTTTTTACTAGGGCACTGTCTTCTACAGTAACCATGACCCTTTCTGCACTCATTAAAGATTTAGAAGACACATTTTCATTTGACAAAAAAGGTTGTATATGGCTGATAACATCATGTGACCAATCGTTTTAAGCTATGGACTACAACTCCAATAGTCACATATTCCTCCTGCAAGCCTGCAATAGTCACCTCTAAATGTTGAAACACATTAATAATAAAATAATAATAATAATTATAATAATAATAATAATTGCTTACACTTATATAGTGCTTTTTCTGGACACTCCACTCAAAGCGCTTTACAGGTAATGGGGACTCCCCTCCAATATGCAGCCCCACCTGAATGAAGCGACGGCAGCCATAGTGCGCCAGAGCACTCCACACACATCAGCTATCAGTGGGGAGGAGAGCAGAGTAATGAAGCCAATTCATAGATGGGGATTATTAGGAGGCCACGATTCGTAAGGGCCAATGGGAAATTTGGCCAGGACGCTGGGGTTACACCCCTACTCTTTTCGAGAGACACCCTGGGATTTTTAATGACCAAAGAGAGTCAGGACTTCGGTTTTACATCTCATCTGAAGGACGGCGCCTGTTTACATTATAGTGTCCCCGTCACTATACTGGGGCATTAGGACCCACATGGACCGCAGGGTGAGCACCCCCTGCTGGCCTCACTAACACCTCTTCCAGCAGCAACCTTAGTTTTCCCAGGAGGTCTCACATCCAGGTACTGACCAAGCTCACACCTGCTTAACTTCAGTGGGTTGCCAGTTGTGAGTTGCAGGGTGATATGACTGCTGGCAAATGCTTATTAAGATAAGCATTTTAAGCAAACCTTTGATTACCTAAATTTGACTGGCTGGTTTTATGGCTCCTTGAGACCTAGTTTACAGACATTACCTTGGATTCACCCAAGTTCATTCCAATCTGTCATGCAAGGTTGAATGGTTGAGGAATCAAATGTGGAGGTCAAACTATATATCCTGAAAATTGAAATCTTTCTGAAAACTCACTTAGGGCTGTGTACAAACTGTGAGACTGACATTCACCCAATTTGAATGGCATGTTTTCAAGAAAGCAACTTGTCATGAATCTTGACAGCCAACTACCTGCTTTAAGCACTACCTTTGGCTTCATTTAGCTTTAAGATTTTTGTCTGAGACATTTCCTCAAACTGTCTAAAAACTAAGATGAGAGTCGAAACGTATGTGGCAAAGTAGAATTGTTTAACCGTCACAACTTCAAAGGCCTTTGCAATCCTGGAAGACTCCATGAGCTTTTACCCAGGGCTTTAGATTTCGTATACATTTTCAAATAATGGCAGAAGACAAAACAGTCATAAAAATTGAGTTCCAGAAACCTTGTTGCTCGGACCCTGAATTTCAAAATTGTTGAAGTACCACAATTAATAGTAATTGTTCATGTTGTACCACCAGCACCCTACACTGGAGGAAAGGATTCTAATCATGAGGCCATCCCACCATTGAGAGTTCATAGGTTGGCAATTAACTAGTAGCTTGCAAGCCCAGTAGGGCAAATAACTGCATATTAAAAGACATCAGGCAAATATCCACTCCATAAAAACAAATAGAATTTAACAGATTTAGTCTCCAAGAACAACTTTGTATTTCACAGCAGCAAAAATATCGTTTGCTGATTTTATCACAGTGAAAAAGCTGTTGGTACTTTGCTTGAAACACCAGTGATCTCATTCTTGACTTAAGATCCTGGCTTTTCTAATTATATGGAGCTTTTTACTGCTTGTATTCATGATTTCAGGAGACTGATATGCTCTAAAACTGTAATGAAAAAGGTTCACAAAAATGTTATTTCAATTGTGCTCTTTACTGAATTATCTTTTACAACCATTTATTTGCAATACCCTACACTACGTGATCATCTCCCGTTCACACCAATTCTTTGGCTTTCATTGGCAACACTAACTTTGCACAAAGATTGAAAAAACCTGAGGGCATTCTAAGCTTTGTGGGAGTTAGAAATGTTTTTTAAAAAGCACAAAATGGAATGCAAATCATGATGGAGCAAGATTCTATAGATTTTTAAAAAGCTGTTGATTGCACAGTTTAGCATTTTAAGATTGTTATTTACAAGTGTATTACATCTTTAAGGAAGGACAACGTGAAAACAGGGAAGGTAGTAAAAGCTGGTAAACTAACGATTGCCGTGGACTGGTTGCACCTGAGGTACAAAAATTGTTTTAAAGCACAACAGTACAAAATGTGAAATATAACAGCAAAATAATAAAACATTCCAAAATAGTCAGTATGTAGGCCTATGAAAAATTTTATGAAGAAAAAAAGGAAAGACACACATAAGTGACAGTATGAGCATTATTTAAAACATCTCCAATCCAAAGGGATCACCCCTAGACACATTCAGGGTTTTGCATACTTCTATAAAGGCCAGGAAGGCAGCTGACCAAACAAATGCTGACAAAATCTACACAGGAACCTATATAGTAATACTGTTATGTAACAGCATAACTCTCAAGTCTCACGCATTAGGACCAACTCTCAGTCTAATGCTTTGTCTGAAAATCTCACTTTTGTATCAAATCTAGGTAGATTTAAAAAAATGAAGTAGCAAACGAAAATTAGAAAAAGTTACAGACCCCATTAATGTTAATGTCCAATCTCAATTTTAGATGGAAAACCTCACACATTAGGGTTTTGGATCCTTGAGAACTGTGTTAGTAATCGATGACCCCACCCCAAAATATTCAGTCTTTCCTCACAGGTGAATCATCAGGTCACAAAAATACTGTCTATGCTTCCCACTTAATTTTCAAAGTGGTGGAAAAAAAAAAGACATCTTGCCTGAGTGAGCGCAAAATAATAAACAGCCTCTCAATAGTAATTAGAACACAATGGCTTGGCACATACAGAAAATAGCAAATAGCTACACATTTCAAGCATAAAAACCTTCCTCAGGCAGCATCTTGTCAGCCTATATTTTTTACTAAGATACTAGTTAACTAGTTTCTACTAAGACACCAGTAGAAACTAGTTAGTTCACAAGATAGTACAACAACCTATCGGAGGGGGGTTAGGTTACCACCTGGTCTAAGCTTTTTCCTGCAGGGAAGCGCTGTATACCAATCAACTGAAGAAACGGGTCTACTTTTTCTACAAAGTTTTTAAGAGTTAATGAACTCCACCAGACAAAATACTGAAACTGATAAAAGAATCAAGTGAACAGCCACACAAGTTTGACAGAAGACCTGTTTGTACAAGTATATGTTAGCTCAAACAAAATTTGAACAAGAATCGTGTAGCACAAGTTTGACATCCTCCTATTGCCAAGTGTTACCAGCTACACATGAGTGAGATCTAAAACTTACAAGCATGTAATGCAATTTTCTTTTTCTTTTAAAATATTGATATTTGAAAAGGGTGATTTCCTAATATAATGCTGAGTGCTGTCTGTTCTATAGCTATAAGGTAAAATGCTAAAATAAGAGGTTCTCGGCCTGTATGAAGCCAGGGACCAGCTCATCTAGCTGCCTTGGTTAACTGTTGCAGACCACAGCCCTTTTAAAGCTAAGCTATTGCTACCCTCTGTCATTTCTGTAAGTTTTGTGTACATTAATTTTTAAGCATAAGGCCTGTCTGTAGTGTTTTACATGAAATGAAAGCGCACACACTGGGGTTCTATTAAAAGGTCAAAGTCTGGAACTCACCCTGTTCAAGACAGATAAGAAAGGCAATGGCACAAACCTAGTACTGGGAAAACAAGAGCACAACACACATTTATGGTTTTGTGTACATCCTTTTTAACATCAACATAACTGTGTTTACCCAGTCTTTTTTTAAACATTTGACAACCCACCCTACTATAGACTCACAAGGCATTGTATTGCTTAGGAATAAAAAAATACAAACCTGTGCAAAAAAACTAGTGGAATCGTTAAATGAAGAAGCAGATTAACAGATGAATAGTGCAATCTAGGCATTGCTAATATAAATCATATATACCTGAAAATAATGACAAAATATACAAAAAGGCTAAAAGAATTTAACAATATACAGCTACTAATGCATCACCTAACATAAAACATACATTTAGCAATATCCTATTTTATAGACTTGTTATAGACATTTCAGTTTTTGCTTTGGCAACGAACAATGAAACTTCAACATGAAGAAAACTTATAAATTGGATAGAAATTACACATTGCACTGATGAGCTATTGGTTCAAATATCTGTTGTGCTGGCTCTCGGCATTGTACAGTGAGAATGTGAAACCAAATATTTAAGCAGGGAATTCATCTAGTTACAGAAATATTTTAGGTATTCTACTTTTGTATTCTTACTGTAGCTCAAACAAAATGGAGGTAAATTACTTACACATAACACATGGAGCAGAGCTAATACGGCAGCATATAAACTTACTAAAAATGAGCATAATTTTGTAACATTGTGCTCCCTTAACTCATATTCATTAAATATAAAACTGTATTTTTCTGTAAAAAATGAAGGGTACAAGGTGAAGGTCCACAATCCATACGGTACCAATAAAAAATACCCTTTGAGGTGCAGATGCGTAACTAAACGTCCACTCGAAAAATCTGATTACTGTTAAAGACATTACTCCAAATTAACCACTCAAATCAGTACAAGACCTCTCCTAGAAAAGCCAACTGAAAATTGTTTTTAGCACTATCTAACTAGCTCGAACACCTATGAAACACCACACACAAGAATATATTGCCACAGAAGTTAAAATAGCACTATGATATAAATTCTAGAAGAAAATGAACTCTAAGACCTTTATATAAAAAGTACTGCAAATAAGATTTTGGATGGTCCAATGTAATGAAAATTAGAGTATGTCACGTACAAATAGGTTTTTAGCAAGTGATGCTCAAGAGATCACTTATCCAGTTAATATACACACATACAAACTGAGCAGTCAAGATTATCTGAAGATAGTAGACTATTACTTATAATGGGCAAGACATAAGCGTGACAATCAAATTATGTTAAAACTCACAAAGTAAGCAAAAGCTACATCAAGGTGAAAAGGTTCCTGGGTATTTAAATAAGTACAGTAAAAACTAAGCAATACACATCGAAGAGGCAAGGGGCAAACTCATTTCATAGATTGAATAGCGTGTAAAAACAGGAAAACGAAACTGCCGATAAGCTCTGTAAAACAGACTTACAGCCCAAACTGTCTAAAGGATTCTTTGGGAAGAATATAAAGAAAAAGTTGAAAAGCATTTGCAACAGTAATATGCAGAATATCAATGGTCATGACTAAGATGTAAACTTCATCAAGACAATTCAAATAAACAGGATATTACATTATACAGTGCAAGGCAGGCTCTTTACACTCTACAGTTATAAACAGAACAGTGTCTAAAGCGCAAACCAAAGGTGAAACAGACTTTTTTGTCTATAGAGGTCTATAATTAGCATTCTTCTTGCATACTGTGAAGTATTGAGTTGAAGTACCTTCAACAAATTCATTAGCAAATCAGAGACTTTTCAACCTTTGCACAATTGAAGAAACCTCAAATGCAGCAGAACTTCATAAAATAAACCAGACAGACATAACACCAAGTAAGTTAGTCCTGCATCTTCAGACTTCTGCGGTTACAAGCACACAACTTCATTTCCTTTAAGGAGAAAGATCATACTGATTACACTGGCAGTGCTATATTTCCCTTTTCCAAATGGAGAATTATTTCTAAAGAAAATTGATAGCAAAAAAGCCCACTTTCATTGACACAGTAAAGTTTCTAACATTCATGCAAAACTTTCACAGTACATATGAATGAAATGTGCTCAAATGTAAAAAACAAATGCATTTAAATAAAAGTAAGGAAGACTTCCAAAGTCCTGTGAGTTTGTAAATACCTCAGATTTAGTTGAAAGATGGCAGCAAATATGATGGTTCTATTATATGGCAGACCTTCATTGAACTGAATGAGACAATTACAATTACTGTAGCTAACAAGAAACCTTGGCAGCTTATCTGCTAAATCTTAAGAATTCAATAACTAGTTTATTGTAGTTACTTCAATCTGTAAATATTACAGATTCTCATACTTATACTCTTACCCATTTCCCTAACATATCAATTATATAAATATAAATATACAAATATACTTTCTAAACCACCACAGGAAAATGTTATGTTAACTATAGCTGCTGTAATGCAGTTCACAATCATATCAAATATCTGAATACTGTATTTTAGATTGTACCTTGATGCTAATTCTGTTCAATGCCACCTCTGATAATTACATAACCTATTTTAAAAAATGAACGATAATACAAAAAATATACCTTTGCTAAATCTTAAGTCCTCAAAAGAGCTCTAATTTTCATGTATTTTATTAATTTACATTTCCTTAATAGAATCTCATGTTAGAATGCATTGTGTAGTTATTCAGACTTAAAGGGCAAATCACATTCATTACTGTGCAACAGACCTAATTGAGTCCAAATTCTGCAGAAACCTAGTCTTCCAGGTCAAGTTAAACATAACCCTGCTTCAATGCTTTAACTGGAAATCCATAATTCAAAGCTCAGTGAAATATTAGATGTGAGCTTCACATGTCAATTCCCAAAACAATTTTATCTACACTGAATGAATTTTGATTCAAATATCCTCAACTTAAATGCAAAATTATCACTTCATTGTTAAAAAGTATCACTGTTCCATTCATCAATACAGTTGCAAGAAAACAAATAGTTGATTTTCCATTAACGGCAACTGATTTAACCAAAGCATTTTAATTTCAAATAACTAAAACAAAAAGGTTAAATGATCCTTCTCAAGAGAATACCATTTTGATTTGTTTGTGACTAGCAGCAAACATGTTCCTTTCAACATTGTGAATCCCAAATAAAACAGTATCCAAGTTTTCTATGTAAGGAGAACAGAAACACAAGAAATGTAGATGAAAAATGGATACAGATACAACCGCTTGATGTTTAATCTTAATAATATAAACACCTTTGAGAAAAAAATTAAAATATTTGCCTTTTACCAACTGAAAATGTACATACTTTAAAATTCAACAAATCCAGGACATCCATTACACTGCTCACCATTATTTAAATTCCAATCTTCTATACTTTGATTTTGGCACTGACAAGATGCTTATGATTTAATCACTTGATCATTTCCCCATCTATCTAAAACAGGATCATATTAAACATTAAAATATTTCAGGTCCTTAAATTCTTGAAATAGCAAGCACAACTTGTGGTACCATTTTTTAAATCTAAATGTTTAAGAACAGTTGCATATGTTACCAGATAATGCAAATCGTATACATCTTTTCATTAATATCTGAGGATGTGGTTATTTCCGTGGGCCCCTATAAAAATGTAAAGAAGGATGATACTTATTTTTGCACAGTTTGTCATGTTGCCGTTTCCTGATTGTGAAACCTGATGAAATCTATCAAGCCTGCTTTTGTGCAATCAAGCCACAAGTGAAATTAGTTTTGGTCCAAAAGCCTCCATAACCTCATTTGGCAATCATGTAGTTAAAGGTTATTCTATGTGATGGATGAGGTATTCATTAATGAAAGCATCCATCAAAAGAGGAAAAAGTATTTTTAAATACTAGGAAAGAAGGTATTAACTGAGTTTTACAGAGTGCAATGTGGTTAACATTCTATATCCTACTTCAGATCATAAAAATGTTTTTTCTCTACTTTATTGCATGCAGGTAACATTCAGATGTCATTTAATATTTAAGAACACTGATTAACATTCTGAACCATCTGACACTTAGGTTAATTAAATAGCCTGTACTGTGTGCATTTCTTTCTTGTGAACAATTCGATTAAACTGCTCTTCCAACAAGCACATGTATGGCATACAACACTCAAAAGAAGGCAATGTAGTTTTAATTACATGAACAAAGTGCTTCCGAAGTTAAAAAAAAAACTCGAACACGTGAACACTGTAAGAGTGATGCGTTAATGACAGAACTTGGTGAACTTTTTCAGCACAACTTGCGGTTAACTTTGTACCTCCCAGCTTGCATCGGCCCTTTAATGCACAAGTTACAAGAGCAGTTCAAGATATTCCTGCAGAGAGAACCAGGGATGCCATCGGACCGCTGATAAATGAGCTTTTGTATATATACACACATTTTAATATGGTAGATGGGGGATGGGGTGGCGATCTGCATAAAACAAGAGTCGTCTTCTAGCAGCAAAGTCTCTTAAACATCTATATTTGGCGCGTTGAGTCACTTAGCTAGCTGATATCACACGCCTATTACCTGGCGACAAGAACAAGTGCATTGCCATTTAAAGTACATTTTTTGTACGTGAATAGACTTAACCAGCTGTTGGTTTATATGGTTCTTTCTCTTGCATGTTAAACAAGCGTTGCTGTTTTTTTCCTAAATCTTCGAAATTAACTGATATTATACCAGCATATACAGTCAGCCTTATTAATATGGACGGAAAAATACGACTCTTTTCGCATTCAGGAAGCGCTCGTGCAAGTTGCCTTTACAACCGATTGACAGGACTTCAGCGATGAAGGCAATAGGATTCCTATAAGCAATACAAGCCCCTTCAAGAAAGAGGGACCGAGGTACTGGACAGCAAGTGTCAATGAACAGTTATCCCTCGACTGTCAGCACGGCGGAACGCAGATCCTGTAACTGAAGGCGAGTCTGGTCGGAACAGCTGACAAACAGGATACCAAACTCTTCCCCATCGGAACATGTTCTGCAGCTGCAAGCCGACGACGTACGGCCGTTTGTGCTCGGTGCATTTGCAAAGAAGACTCTTTGGAGAATATAAACTCAAGGTCAAACGGCGCGTTGTTTCTCTTATTGCAAACAAATTAATAGGATTGAAGCGCGCCATCGACGAAGCCGGAAAAAAAATCAAGTAAGGCAAAATAAAAATAGGTCATCATTCCCATTAACATCCATTACAGACTCTTTCCTGCACATCGGGGACCTCGACAACGGAGGTAATCTGGCTATAAAATTAAAGATTTCTGACAGGAATTGTATTTCTTCCGACTCCTGATGCTACCGGGTCGCAGACTGGATTTCTGGGTTTATTATTCCTTTAAACTTCGACTCCCGCAGACTGCACCTAGACAGATTTGGATCTGGGGTTTCGAAAAATAAAGTTTCTCTATACTGCGAGGAAGGCAAAAAGCAGTGAGCTAGGGTTATTTTAAAAGCTCGGCCTATGAACCCCGAGGAAGAAAATCTGGTGTTATATTGATTTTCCTTTACTTCCCATAGTTATCTTTGCTCAGATCACGTACAAAATTCATACAGCGGAGAAAACGAGCGAAGCAAAGTGAAAGATACGCAAGACAAACAAAATATCATTCATATTTCAGTACCCTAACGTAGGTTAGATTGAAATGCAACTGAAGGCGAATCCTGCTTCATTACATAAGAAATGTCTGAAAGTGCAAAATTACGAGTTACCTAATTAATCGGACTCAAGATTGAACATAATCACGTCACGAACCTATAGAGAAACGTAGACTTACCTCCATCCAATAAATCCTCTCCAGAGTGCACGAAAATTACGCTTGACAATGACAGCTGAAGCGAGTCTTCCCTTTCAACCTTTTTTTCCCCAAATAAAAATAAATAAATAAAATTCAGCCGAGTCAGAGAAAAGTGTTTCTTCCTTACGTGAAGAGAAAAACTTCACTTTTTTTCTTGATTTACTCACTCCGGCTTGAGCGAGTGGCTTATGAGCTTAAGAGCAAAAAAAAAAATCTATGCACGCGTCTATCTAAAAACGTTGCCTCTTTTCAGATAATGACCGATGATGATCCTTCTCAACGGAAGCTCAACAGGACAAAAAAAAAGGAGCCTGTCAATTTAATCGCCGAACAACTCAATAAGGGTTTCCAAATGCAACCTAAGCTAAGCGAGTTTTCCGCTACTCTGCTCGACTCCTCATGCAGTGTGTCGGGTAGGTGAAGGGAGGGGAGGGGGGTCTTCCCAAAAAACACCGATTTTAAAAAAACCAGCGCGACGTCACCCCCCACCTCCGGCCCCGCCCTCCCAGAACCGCGGCGCGCGCCGCGGAACCGCTTTCAAAATAACCACCGGCTGTCCGCCTGCGACTCACCGGCCTGCACGGACACTCCCCTTGCATTGACCCCACGCACAACTACCACAGAAAACACGCTGTGTCCTCTCCCTTCTCCTTCTTTCTTTCTGAAATCCCAGGAAACCCACTTTTTGCGGCTCGGCACAGGAGGCAGGCAACAGGGGTGCTGTGGACCTCACGCGGTCGTGCGGGGAGCAGGAGAGATGGTGATGGTGGTGGTGGGTGGGGGGGGCTGTATTCTAAATAAGGCACTCTTGCCTCGGTGAGCAAAATAAAGATAAAAAAATGAAAGAGGGGGGTTAACACTCACTCTTCTCTCCTGTATGCTCTCTCTGTCCCCTTTCCCCTCTCTTTCTCTCTCACTCTCCACTAGCGCTCTCTCCCAGTCTGTCTTCGGCTCCCGCCCCTCTCAGAGCGTCGCTTCGGGCATGTGACGAACGTCAGGAGGAAGGAGTGCGAGTGCTCATGTAGCGGATCCCTATTGGCTGAAGTGCAAAAAAAAAAACCGTCGCCTGTGGAAACGGTTACGTCACCAACTCGCTACCCGGATGGAGATTCTCCGTCTCCTCCTGTCTGTCTACTGGTTTGCTGTGTAGTGTACTGAGCCTTTAAAAAATCTGCATAGCTGTGCTTGGTTCAGCCTGTTTTGTTATGCAAACCCCACCCACAGTCTGGAACAAAGTCTTTCCCGGCGGCTAATTAGACCTGACGTCATTATTTCCATGACGTAGCTTTTTTCTTTAAACCCTTCTTTCTGCAATGCTGCAGCTTTGCTCCAAATGAACTTTTTTATTCTGTTCCGTTGAATTGCAGCGCAAAAAGTTCTTGGTGAAAAAGCATTTAACTTTGAGTTAAAAAAGCTTTACTCATTTTGTATGGACTTTCGCGAAGACAAAATATAGGTTGCATCAAATATGTGGAGATTAATGCTTGTGATATGTTTGTTCTGTCTAGATTTGACAACGCCTTACTTTGCTCAAAATCTAGCGATGTAGCCTTTACATTACACAAACGGATTTAGCTCCAAGATATTAAAAATACACATAACACCAACTGACAAATCACTATGCAAACTATGCTATGTATAAGAAGTGTTTCTTTTAAGTGTTTAAATGGATGTCTATACCTCAGCTTGTATCTAATAGAGGCTTTAACACCTTCTGTTTATGTCTTTGAAGTCATCATTAGATGAGTATCAAACGTGGTTTCCAGGGGGAAAAAATCCAGTAAGCCTTTCAGGAAGACAGTGAATCATGTTAGGCTGACGTGTAAGTTTTATAGTATTAAACCTACGATGGTGGAAAGTAGGCGCAGACATTTTGGGTTTAGTTGTGCATTATTACATTGGGTTTTCTGTGTTATATTTGTCTGCATGCAGACGAAGGGAAAAAAGACTCACCACAACCCCTCTGTGTAAACATGTCAAATACTGTACATTCTCATTCTTGCTTTGACTTCCTCTTCTCTTGAGTTATATCCTGTTTTGAAGGTGAAGAGCTTTCTAGCATGATATGATTAATCAGGGTGCACAGATGCAGTGACATATATACAGTATAAAGAATACCAAGATAAGCAGACGCTTTAATAAAATGTTCAAAAATTGTGACATTTCTCAAACGTCATCTGATTATCCCACTTTGACTTTGTACTGGTTAACTATACTGGTTGCATGTTACAAATAACAGACAAGCCAATCAACTACACTTAATCAGGTATTATTATTAAGTAATGGATTTACTGTATTTGCACCAGGGTCTAAGCTTTAAAAAGTATCAGTACTTTGTGATCAGTGAAGCCTTCCACTTCCTGAGGCCTGGGCTAAGCTACACCCCAGATCAGAAGTATTATGAATTATACTATTTCCTCTTTGCACTATGGGGACACTAGTTCATGTAATAAAATAAGTAAAATTAATATATTTTTAGATTTTTCTTTTCTGATTAATTTTTAATTAATTGCTGTTATTAGAATTATTTGTACTGTAAAAGATTATGTCATTTTCAGGAATTCATCTCAAAGCCGGTCTTTTAGCCTTTTTCCATTCTCACAGTCACGGATGACTCTCTTCCATGAACCCGAAGGTGAGTGAAGATACTAATATGGGATCTGCACATTTTGTGGTAGTTTAAATAGGTACTGTTAAGTCATATACTGTGCACCCCAGTCATAATGAGCTGTTTGTTTTGCTTCCTAATTCTATCATCTTTTATTCTCAAAGTGACTGGCTTCCCAAATCTTCTTCCTCCATCTAATTAAAGTCAAGGGCCATAAGCTCCTGCACATTTATAAAGAAGTTGCATTTCTTCATGCTTGCTTTGTACTGCATGCTGGAGCATATTTTTATCTCCAGCATCTTATTTCTCAGCTGGCTTCAGTTTGTTTAATGAAGACAGCACTAGTAGGCAGTCCCATTTCCTTAAAATGACACCACTATGTTTAAGTGGTGTCATTTTAAGGAAAAAATGACACCTCTCTCTCCCTCTCCTTCTCCCTCTGTTGTGGTCGCTGTACCGGACGAACATCGACTAATAAAGCACCCTGCAATTTCCCTCACGGGATCAATAAAGTATCTATCTATCTCTATCTTAAGTTCTACCTGTTGACACGATCAGCGTGCATTTGTACATCTAAGGAGTGAGTTTCTCCTTTATAGATACTTTTTATATAAACACTTGTATTAGTATTACAATTCTACAGGTGACATATGAGTAGTTCTGAACATTTTAAGATCGATTCAATATTGCATCAAGAATTGATGGTTTCCTACTTAACAAACAGAAGCTTTTTCAGAGGTTTCTTTTTACCTAGATGTATCTCCCAAAGGTAATAATTCTAATACTAAAGTGTGGGAAAAAAACAATGCCAAATCACACAGTGCACTATTACCCTAATGGATTTATAATCAACACCAGAACAATTTCCTCACACTAGTAAAACGTCAATTCACCATGGATTGTTAACCAGACTAAGAGTTGAATGTGTAATTTATTATACTACAGCTTGTTATTTATTCATTTGGTGTAAACGGGTTACTTTAAACTGCCTGTGGAGAGGACATAATGTACTGCCTCACAACAGGGAAAAAAAAAAACAGTATAAAGATTTATTTAAAAAGTAATTGCTTTATTTTATCATTTGTTGCATCTAAAAAATCAATGACATCATTTTGACCTCCTACATTTACATAAGTTCCCCTTTTGGGGATTTGACATACAGAAATATGTCAAATCCATCCATTTATCCAATACAGGGGCGAGGGAGAGCCAGGTCCTATCCTGGTAAGCAATGGGCAGCAGCCAGCAGCCATATCACCCTGCAACTCACAACTGGCAGCCCACTGAAGCTAAGCAGGTGTGAGCCTGGTCAGTACCTGGATGGGAGACCTCCTGGGAAAAACTAAGGTTGCTGCTGGAAGAGGTGTTAGTGGGGCCAGCAGGGGGTGCTCACCCTGCGGTCCAGGTGGGTCCTAATGCCCCAGTATAGTGACGGGGACACTATACTGTAAACAGGCGCCGTCCTTCGGATGAGACGTAAAAAACCGAGGTCCTGACTCTCTGTGGTCATTAAAAATCCCAGGTCGTTTCTCGTAAAGAGCAGGGGTATAACCCTGGTGTCCTGGCCAAATTTCCCATTGGCCCTCCTAATAATCCCCATCTATGAATTGGTTTCATTACTCTGCTCTCTGATAGCTGATGTGTGGTGAGCGTTCTGGTGCACTATGGCTGTCGTCGCACCATCCATTGGTGGTGATGGAGGGGAGTCCCCATTACCTGTAAAGGGCTTGAGTGGAGTGTCCAGAAAAAGCGCTATATAAATGTAAGCAATTATTATTATTATCATGCAGGTACACTCTGGATGGGACAACAGTCCATCTCTGGGCACCCAGACACAAAGACACACACACTTTCACCAGAGCCCATTTTCCTACAAGCCAATTAACATAACAGTATGATTTCAGACTGTGGAAGGACCCGAAACCCATGCAAACACTGAGAAAATGTACAAACTCCAGAGGACCCCTGCACCACAGTGCCACCCAAGTAAAATTAAAAGTAAAATTACCTACTGTATATTATTCATTAATGAGAAGTGTTTATGAAATGCAGAGATCTGTAATTTATCATAAGTAAATAAAGAAGCTATATAATAGAAAACAATAGCATTAAATTAGAATTATCCTCACATGGTACACAATTGTGAATTTGAAATAAATATCCAATGTATACAGTAAATATTCACTCCAAAACACTGAAGTGCTTAAATCCCATAAACAGAGACTTCCTTTCAAGATGTGCTGCTTAAAGTATTTTAATATATTAACTGACAACCTGACCCATTTCATCCTCATTGAAAGAGCAGTCTTTGAAATAGTTCAGATGGCATTAAATTCCTCATTTTAAATGATAAAATTAACTAAATTTAGCATGTGCAGAGGAGTTTCTGACCTGAATTATGTACAATAGATGTGTAATTAAATAGTTATTTTCATTTTCCATATTTATACTTTTGTATGTTCACAATATAATGGTCAATAAAGAATATACTGTATAGAGAGAACATGGACATTTCTGGTATATTTTTTCTAAAGATTAAGTGGAAATTGTAATGGCATAAACAATAAAAAGAGCACATACCATAAACAAAAAAACATTGATCAAACATTGACAGCTTTCTTCGTTAATAAGATTAAGTATCCTATTCATTTATATATGTAGTTCTCTGGATGTGGAATGTAGTATTTATAATAAATGTACATAACATATTTGTAGCCATGGGTAAGTTTCTTTCTACAGTATGTGTAATATTAAAATAATGTGGAAATTTGCTAAATTTACAGGCAAATACTGATTAATGGTGTATCCATTTTGTCATAGTTTGTTATGAGTGTCTGTCTGTAGGTGGCACAGCATGAGATACAGTATGTTGTCTTATAGTCTATTTACCTGATCCCTGTCTTACAGATGTAATGGGAAAATGAAAGTATATGGTGTAATTATGTAATTCCAAAAATACATAAAATCCCTTTGTGGATGTCAGGTGGGTATTTGGTATGTTGTAAGAAACTAGACTTTATAAAACTAACAAATCCATTTCTTTTAACCATACACTCTGTGGAAAGTGGAAACATCAGCCTCTTTTGCTGTTTTCCTTTGGTAAACACAATCTCCTTTGCCTCACATTTCAAGTCCAAACCCATATTTAAAGCTTCTTATCTGCTTTTTCACTTACCCTAACCTCCACTGACAGTCATATCTCACAGTCAGACTGTAAGAATTCTGCATGTATGAAACTGAGAACTGACCATCAGATATTTAATTTGGATTTCATATTAAGTTACAAAATATGAAGTGAACAGCAAAAACTCACCAATAAAACAGTTTATGCATTCACGGCTCTACAGGGAAGATTTTCCCATTCTCCAAAATCTACATAAAGAGGCACAGCCCTGCTAAACTGCCTGTCCTAAATGACACATGCTGAATCAACATTCGTTGCTCTGACACTGGTATTTGTGTGGAGAGGACAGGGTGATGCAACATGTAACATGGTTTGCCTACTTATGTGTCATCTTGAATCCTTTATCAGGATCACTTTGTTTTGGGGGATTTTCATCTGCAGTCCACCAAATCCATTATACACAGCCCCGTTTCAATATTCAGATCATAAGAGTTGTGCATTAGTCACTTTAGCTATAAATACTGTGAGGACAGTTGGAAACAGCTAACTTTGCTTTCCTTATTTCAGTTTGGTGGGTCACATGATATTTTTTCTGCCTTTTTTTACCATTATTCAGCAGGGCTATTTTTTCCTCTTTTTTCCTGCCTGAATGTCTATTTGTGCTTTTGCTGGAGAATTGGTTGTGTGGCGTTTTCAGTCTGGAGGGAGAAATCAAAGCACTTACATAGAGATGACAATTCATCCAGAACCTGATGCGTATTAATAAAAAGCTTGTAACCCATTGTACCATCAAAAGGAGCTCAGGAGACTTGGTGACAAGGATGAGACACTTAAATAAATTTGGGCTGCTCCTGCCTTCCACATCTCTTTGTTTCATGAGTGGCTTATTATACACATTTCCTAATCTCATCAGGCAATGTAATTACAATCTAGCTTCAAAACAGTTTCATACAGTCATCTCTTTGGCATCATATGTGTTTAGCTCTCCATATACTGTACTGCATCTCCTGACATGGTCTGCCACAGACCAGTTGCAGAATATAAAAAAGAAAATGCTCTGGATTCACTATTATGTGAAATTCACTATCAATGTTGTAATAGGGTACGACCTTGTATTTGATTTCTACTGAAATCAACACAAAACACTTAAGAAGGAAGAATATGTAAGGCCATAACTTTTCCAGAAAGGCAAGATAAAATTATTACTCTGCTAAAAAGTGTTGGTAAGGAAAGAGCAGAGTAAAATTTAGATTTTAAAGGATACTCATTATTTTTTGGAATATTGTTATCGATTCTGTCCTTTCTATTATAGAGCAAATCACAAATCTAAGCAATGAAAATGCTTTCATTTACAATATTATTAAGCCCTTTGGGTACCATGGCACAGAGCACCAAATTTAAAACAAGAAAAAATGTATTTTCTGACAATTAAGTCAGGCTATAATACTTTAATGTAATAGTAGCACGGTGTCTAAGGATACCTTGGATACCATGAAGGAACCACAATTCTTTACATGCAGAATCTAAGAAGCCATGGACAGTTGGTATAAAAAGCTGATTAAAACACAAAAATATTAAATAAGATCATTACACACTGAGTTGTTATGGCAACTATCAGGCAGCAATTTCATTATCACTTTACCCAAACAACCATTTAATTCTGAGAGCTTAATAATCAATTATTTGGTTTTGTTAAACTGGAAATATTTCTCAGTCAAAGACCACCTGTGAGAATTTAACATCTAACTAATCAAGGTTACATCTTTAATATAATGATCACAATCACTAGCTTTGTGCTTCCATTCTTTGTTCAATTACTGTGTGAACCCAAAATGGCAGAAAGTAATCTTATTGTGGTGGGATATACTACTATCACAGGGTATTCAGGTACTTCTACTTTCTTTTTATATTTATGAAAGTAAAAAAAAAAATCTGGTAGCACTACAATCCTTTATTGAAGCCTGATACAGAAAAGAACAAGGCTCTATCTGACCTGGTGCTATTGTTCCTGGTGTAAAAATGACTAAGATAATACATCTGAAGACTGCAAGACAGGTAACTTTGACAACAGACCTCCATGTCCTTGAAAGAAAGAACATTTGGGCAACACTGTGCAAATAAGATTGATAAGAAATGCAATAATAATTTTTTACCATTTCTGTAAACTGTACAGGCAGGTTTGTTGGACTGTCAGATACACATTAGAGTATAAACCACCGAAGATGACTTCCATGTCCTTCAGTTTATATAGACTTGTATCAGCTCATACAAGCTCTCATACTGAGAGATTCCTATTGTTCTCCAAAAACCACCAATCTCTACAATTTCCATGTCTGCCACCTACAGTATATAATTCCTAATGTTCAATAATTATTAGCCATATTATTATGGCTAATATATTATTTTCGACAGCCTCATAATCCAAACAGTATTGCAGTGCGAATAATGCTTCTTAGTATTTCTTTGAAATTTGTCATCAAAAAATATCCTCCAGTCCTTGAGGGCAGCAGGGTTTAAAAGTTCCTTTTCTATCTCTGTCCACATATTTTCCTTAATCAGTAACTAATTAATTGATCATTTGATCTCTAAGACCTCCGGAAGTGTGGAACTTAAGGACTAGAGCAGTCCACCCAACATGAATCCACCTACCTAGCAGAGTGGTGCTTCATGAAATTGCTCACTTTAATGCAGGAAGATATAATTTGTGCTTTTGGACATGATATTTTGCCAGCAATACATGGTTCTATGATTTAATGGCAGTACTGCAATAGTTTCCAAATGTAACAACATTAGCCTAACATGACACCAAATATTGAGAAAAGCTGAGCGCAGTAACGCAAATTTGTAATCTACCAGATAAATTCCTTCGGCAGAAAGGAAAGCGGTATTTGCTAAACTGATTAAGAAACATGACAGTGGATGTGCTTTGCTTTCAAAGGCTGATGAAAGAAGAAGAGGCCGATTCTCAGTGTCCCTGGGTATGTGCAGCTGCTTGACAACAATGATCTATTTTCATCCCCCTTGTTAACACTGTCTTTATAAAGCTGTCACAAGTGTTTTCACTCCTATTATGATCCTCTACTGGGGACTATGAAGAGGTCTTTCTCTCTAAGCCCGATAGAAGTACCTCTCCACAATATAAAGTACCAAATAATTGCCTCATTTAGGTATGTTAGTCTGGTGGGGAAGAACTTTAGATCAACCTGTGTAATTTCACAACCATGCTTAAAAGGTCAGCTAAATGCAATGCTTGTGAAAGTCCCTACAGAGCTCTTTATAAACTGTGATATAGAGTAGTAGAGATGGGAAAGAATTTATGAGGGAAACCCCTCTTGTTGGCCAGTTGTCTAACAGATCCAAATGTTGTCTCGAGGGGCTGACAAAACTCTCACTGATAGGATATGGAAAAACATGGTGAAACACGTGGCAACATGGCTGTTCTCGTTTCTCTAAAGATGTCTGTCACCGGTTTTAGTTTTCCGTTGTAAGATGAAAGTTTAAAGCGACAAGCCCAGTCCCATAAAAAGTTCTCTGGTTCAACACTTGGGCTGTTACCACACTTTTTAAAGAAACAGAGCTGAGCTGGTTTAATTGATATTTTATGCAGCTTTGATCTCTAGGCTTTGTCAAAATGTTTTCGCTGCTGCACATATTTCATATTTATACATTTGAAGGCATTCCTTAATGGTGCTTTTAACAACTCTTTCAAGAACTATTATTAAGCCAGGAAAGAAGAATGTGCTTCAGCAGTTGTAACAGCAATTGACACCCACTAAGTTTGGGTGGAGCCACAGTTTCATTTTTCATTTTAGTAATTGACCCCTTGACTGCAAATTTCATTCTCAAAGAGAGCTGCTGCAGGATCAGGCTGCCTAACTCACTGCTGTTTTTTTTACTAGCTACTACACTGTTCTATCAACTACAGTAGTCAAGGCTGGGACTGAACATCAGAAACCACCGCTGTTCAGAGTACTGTATGTGCTCTGACTGATATGCAACAGCCCATTTGAAAAATGTCCATTGTTACAGTATATCTCTCAGAATTAAAATTGTGTCATAAACAATATTTTAAAGATTTGTGGCTCCTCTCATAGCAATCTATAACATTAGGGTCCTGAGAAACAAAATGTTGGGCTGTGTAGAAATCCATGCTAGGCATTTCCACGTCCATTGCCAGGACCTTATGTAGTAAAACACACCTGGATGAGCACCTGCTTATCTGCGTGCACATAATCAGTCTCCTTTTGAGAGTCGGTTTACTTTTTTGGAGATGCCACACATTGAAAAACATGACACAGTTATTCTCCATGGGCATATGTTCAGAGTGCTTTACTATGAAAACCAAAATCAATTTGTCTGAAACTCAAAAGGAAAAATACATCTGCGTTTGATTTATTTCTTAGCACTTGGAATCCTTTCCTAACATATCAAAAAACAACAAAATAAAGCAAACAAAAAAAACTTAAATTGAACACTCACTGAAACTACAGTACCACTAAATTAATTTCCAGAGTGTATCCTGCTTTTTACTTGTTTCTTGTTCCCCTATGACCCTGACTTGGAAGAAGCTTTAAGAAAAGGGATAACTGCATCTGACAGGTCTACAAGGACTGAGTTATGGTTTTCAAGTAATTGTTCTATATTCTTTACTTTAACAGAAAAGGCTTTTGAGAACAAATCCTGATTTAAAATAGTGACTCAGAGACCCATTTATAAGGCAGTGTTATTTAATAGAGCAATCTGAGTGCAGTAAAATGCATTCATACAGCAGCAGAGTCCCAGACTGGAATCTGAACCCACCACTCTGCAGTCTGGTATCCAGAGGCCTAACTGCTACTGCAGACACTGCTGTCAATAATTAAGATGCACGCAGTGAAAATCATTATAATTATACAGCTGTGCTGATGTATAATTATCTTTGTCAAAACCTTGTAAATACTGTATAATAGAACGCAAAAATACATGTCTGTATACCATATAAAACTACACTGATTCCCTGCTGAATCTATTGAGAAATACAAGAGTGCAATATGAAATAACATTATATATGTGAATATATGAGAAGTACAGTATGCAAGAATAGTATTTATTTTATCTATATGTAATTTGAGTTTGAGTGTATAGCTGTGTAATACAAAACAGATATGAAACAAAGAATAAAACAGAAACAGAAACAACATGAAAGAAATGACAAATTCCATTTTCTCACCACTTTATCCAATATAGGATCACCTGGGAGCTGGAGCCTTTCCTAGCATGCAATGGGCACAAGGCAGGGTACTCGCTACACCTTGGACAGGACGCCAGTCTATCGCAGAACATGCACAGACACAAATACACACACACTCACGACAGGGCCAGTTTGCCAGAAGCCAATTAACTTGCCAGCATGTCTTTGGACTCTGGGAGGAAAACCTGGAGGAAACCCACGCAAACACGAAGAGAACACAGACAGCACCTCAGTATCCGAATCCAGGATCCCAAAGCTGCAAGACGACTGCACTGCACCCACTGAAAGAAATCAGTGCTATTCATTCTAAAAAATCTAACTGCCAGCACGTATGCTTGAAAACACTGTAAAAAAGTTAAAGATGCAAATTTCTCAAAGAATAACTGAAGAAGAGCTCACAAGTATCTTTTGAGGATCTTTTCATTCTACCCTGTACTGCGAGTTCAGCAAACCTGTTGCATTAGGTGAATAATAAATGTGTCACTCCAATTTGTTAGTCCACTTTCACTTTATAATTTTACATGTACATGTTTAGAATATTTAATTACAGATAGAAATGTGTCATTATTATTAATTGAATGAATAATCAACATTATCAACATGAGGGTAATCCACATGGATACAAATATCAACTCTGTTATCAGTCATTAATTAATTTACTTTCAATGATGAAATAAACAAATGGTGATATTTACTGTTAGAAGCTCAGCGAGTGAGTAATAAATAGGAAATTATTGGTTCAGTTAATGCATTGAGTAAGTTATGTGTTTCAGGTCAGGCAGATTACAGAGTGAAAAGTATATTTAAGTTAGAAGAGAGGAGTGAGTAGGACCTGTGAAGACAGAGACAGAGGTCCAACTATGAGTAAGATAAAGCAGTCTAGTTTTGTTTGTTAGTCATTAATATCCATAAATTACTTTAAGTCCTTCAGAGGCCAGGGTGAATAGAAGTACCAGAGTTTTTCCCCTGGGTGTGCAGCATTAAGAGGATTTAAAAAACAAGAATCCTGCAGTCTGTGATGCTCCCCTTGTAGCTGTGTAGCTGAAGCCCAGTAAATGTTGGTCTCAAAGGGGCCTGACTCCATTTTAAAGTGTGTGAGAAGGGTGGAGGGGCCCAACAATTTATGTTTCAGAGTGCACAGATAATGTGGTCTAGCACACACCCCCATCTGAGAAACAACCGGGTTGGACTGGCTGTGACGCCAGCCACTTTCTTTATGCCAAGACACTGAAAAATTAAAACAATAACAACGCCTTCAATTCCAAATAATTTACCAACACAGTTCAGTATATATTATTATTATCATCAACATTAAGAAGTTTTTTGGCAAATGGTTGTGGTGTGGCTGGTTTAATTCTGGTACTAGCACCAATTACACCCACTGAGGCATTGATGCTGCTTACTGGATCATCTCCTACAGTATGTGTAGTCCTCTTCTAAAAAAAAAACAACTAACAGCTTGTGTGAGGCAACCTTTATAAATATAGCTTTAGCTACATTGTGATTGTTATCATAAACACAACATGAATAGAATAATTTGCAACCAGTATTTTAGGTTTGTTTTATCGGTTAAGACAATTTTGCAGCTTCTTTGTTGTTTTTTATATTTAATTTTTTTTTTTTTTTGTTCGTATATGGCAGTATAGTGATGCCTTGGTTAGCATTGCTGCCTCAGAGCACTGGGGCCCTGGATTCAATTCTGGACCTGGGGTGGTATCTGCCTGGTGTTCTCCCCGTGTTTGTGTGGGATTCCTTCAGGAGCTCTGATTTTCTCCCACAGTCTGAAAGGCATACTGGTAGGTTCATTGGCTTCTGGGAAAATCGTTCCAGGTGCATATGTACAGGTCTGTGTCTGTCTCTGCCCTGGGACTGACTGGCTTCCAGTCTGGGGTGTGCCCTGCCTCGTGCCCATTGCTTTCTGAGATAGTTTCCCAGTGACCCTGAATTGAGTCCCTTTTAGCAGTAAGAAAACGGATAGACATTTATACATTTTAAAATATTGTTTTAAAGTTTATTTTAATATTGAATATAATATTTCATGTTTTCTCTTGTAATGAGGCAATATATTGTAATAATAAAAAACTACTTTGGAAGTTAATGTGTAATATTTATAATAGTGAATGGAAAGAATATTGTATGTGTGTAATGCACACAAAGGGAATTTGCCCCTCCTAAATTTAAAGTGTGTGAGCATTTTCCCCCCTTGCACTATGTGTTAGGCAGCTGCTCTGCGGCTAGGCATCCATTTGTACGCATGGGTATATTGATTGAGCATTAGCTGAATCAGAACTGAATGGGTGCCCAAATCATTCCTGTTATTTATATGTCCTAACTTGTATTCTGCACTGTCCTCCATAACATTGTGAAGATAAACTTTTTTAAAGATCAAATACTTTATTTTAGTTTTAAGCTTTGATGGCTTGCGTTCATTAGAAGTCGCTTCCACTCTTTTAAAAAATGTCCAATCCGTAAACGTATTTATACCAGTATCACAAAACAGCAGAACGCCTAGCTTTAACCCCTGACAAAATTAATATTTACATTCACAAAATACAGGGATATGTACTTTATATGAGAATTTTGTGTCATGTAAATTTGCGTTATTTAACCACATGCCAAATAACAATGAAATAAAAAGACAAAAAGAAACTTGAAATATGTCAAAAGAACTAAAACAATGGGATGAAAACATAACAATGCTACAATATCTGATATTTGTATGTGTGGCTTTTTGTCTTGTGACGCACAAGCAGTCTTGAGCAACAGGGAAGCACATATGTAGTCATCTGTTTATCAGTAGTCGAATTTCACAAGAGAAGGTAATTCATGTTTAAGTATGTACTTTGAGGTCACAGGGCTTTCTCAATCTTTTTTCCTTCTTATACAGCTTTTTTTTTCCACTGATTCAGTATTTTAGGGTGCCAATGGAAAATAGTGTGCTCTATTGGTTAATGTATACAAGTCATGCTCAGATGTGAATGTCAATACAATCACCTGATCTATGTCAAAACACATAACAAGAGATAAAGTAAGACTTAGGATAAAATGGACTAGTAGAAGAGTGAAAAAGTTATTTGGCCTAAATTTATGGGAGCTCTTAATAGGTGATCAATAGATAATTCTGTCCACTGGAAATTAACTCAAATTTGTATTATTGCCCACTGGTTGTATTTCATAGTCCTATCAAAACTGATGAATACTTCTTGTCACACTAATCAAATATTGCTGGCATACAACATGTACTATCAGCCAGACATAATTACAGTAATCAAATTTCCTTGAAATCCTAGATGTTGTTTTCAGGTTATTTTATTGCAAGATTATCCCATTATATTATGTAATAAAGTTTTATACTGTGCTGACTTATGAAAAATTGTACATCAGTTCAGTCCCAAATGTAACATGAAGGAACATAATTAAGGTCTTTTTTCTCATAAAACAAAGGCCTTTTACAGTGCTAGTCATGCTAGTACTGAAATCAAAGGACAGTGAAATAAATTGAAGCAAAAAGAACCTCTAGCTCTGCAGAACCTGGGAAGGATCCCACACTGGAATGCCAGGCCAGCGCTGTTTGTGTTTCCAGACGATTCAGGAATTTCCCACTACAGCTGGGCTTGGAAGAACATTGAGGTGAACAGCTCTCCTGAATGAAAGCTGTTGTTGTGCTATAGCTGTGCTGCACTGTACTTAGTCAGCACTTGCAAGGGCTTTTATCAAGCCAAGTTTCCATTCACAAACAATAATTCTACTCATACTGCCACAGTGCTTATTCATGGGACCTTCCCTGTATAAGAGCAGGAAAAATAAATCAAGGTGAGGTGAGCTCAGTGAAATGAAATACATTTTCTTTTCCAAAACCATCTTTTTCTATGTCCCCAAAATACATACCGTTTTTTGTCATGGATAGGCTGCAGTTTTAGAAGGATTTTGAACGACCGTGGCACTTTTATTACGATTCTGTTCCAATTTGTTTTTTGCGGCACTCTCTGGACTAGCTTTAGAGTCAGAGTCATAATTTTGCGTTCATGTCATTTGAAAATACTTCTGTTTCACAGACATGAGTTAAAATGAATTAGGCTTTCTGGTTATCTTACGGGGCAAATTAGTATAGACAAGTCAAAGCTTTTGAATAAGTCTAATCTGTGCTAAAAGAAGAGTGAAAAGTGAAAACATACTTTAATCCATTAATCTATCCATTATCAGAAAGCCACTTATTCCTGGCAGTGGACACAGCAACCCATAACCTAACCGTGAAGCACAGGGTGCAAGGCAGGACTTTATCCTGGGCATGACACCAGTCCAACATATGGGACACACACACAAACAGGGATAACAATTAACGTCTTTAGAAAGTGCGAAGAAACATAAGCCCCTTGCAAAATTCCATATGAACACGAGGAGTACAAAAAAAATTCACACAAAATTAGGGTCATCTTAATGCATTTTAAAATATCTAGATATAGCTTGAGATGTTGAAGATGAAAGTTGACTTGCAAAAGAATTTGGCAATCCTCTGACTCTCATTTTATCTTGTGCTTTTAATGTTTAATGTTGAAGTCACTACCTGAAAGACAATCTGTATACTATGAAGACTATGTAAAGGAACATTTTGCCCCTGGTAGCTATTAACCAAAGAAGAATTGCATTATCTAAATAAGTCATTGGTTCTCAGTCATCGTCCTGGAGTTACCCTGCATAAGCTGGTTTTTGTTCCAAATGAGCCCTTAATCACCACTGCTAATTAGTGCCTATAACTGATCTGCTTGCTGGTTAAGAAGTGTTTTTGCACTCATTTATTGGTTTCAAAGGTACCCTAATTAAAGTATATTATTTATAAGAACTTTAACACACACACTTACAGTATATGCAATCTCTCTTCGGCTTGCTGATATGGAATTTACTCCTTTATTTCTGATTAAACAGCTCTTAATAAGTGATCAATTGATGATGAACACAAGAGGGACTGTATCAGACAATTCACACAGTGAGTCACTTTTTCCATCTGATGAAGTCTCGTTGTGAATGTGAATAAATACACTCACCCAATTCATCCCTAAACAACAGAAGCTACTGATTACTTCTCACTTCAGAAAAACTCTGTCAGTATTAAGGGAACATGCAAACTCCAAACAGGCAGATTCCGTAGGCAATAACTGAATCCAAGACCCTGTAGCTGTGAGGCAGGACTGCTAACCACATTACCACTGTGCCTCTCTAATACCTAATATTAAACAATAGAATTCTCTTTGAACTCTCACTTGCACTTATTTGATTGCTTCTACTGGTTGACCTGTGCCCTTTTTATCCAACATGTTTATAAGCACTTTTGATTTGTTGTGGAAGTGTAAACCTATTAACATGTTGTTGTTTTTTAACAAAAAGCTAGTTCAGAAAGGTTCAGAGTGACTCTGGGTGTTTATGTTGTCCAAATCATTCAAAGGGGGAAAAAAAGGCCTCGTTTGCTTGAAATTGTTTTCAGTGCAATCAATTATTCATTTTTCTCTTCCCTTTTATATTTTCATATTGCCAATAACATTTCCATTATTAAGCTGAACCTTCCAATGGGAACCGGCTGACCTTCCCTCTTGACTTTTCCGTTTCATATGGAGCTCATCCCTGTGGAGCAGGAGGGCACAGGCGGGAACATCAGTCTGCTAATAAACAAGGGCTTTCCTTCCTGAATGCTGTCGGCCAAGTCCCAAGACACACACAGACTCCAGCTGAAACAGGTAATGACAATGGCCTCAGAGGAGGCCAGCACTACCCACCCACCGCCACAGCCCTGAATCACGGACTAACTTTGAACCTTTCTCAGCAGACACAGGGGCCAGGTTACACTTTTCGCACTCTTTCTGAGCAACCGCAGAAGATACAGCACTTGAAATGTATTCACCCCCTTTCAAAGATGTTCCGTTTTGGTGAATAAAGTGAATATTTTTACTCAGAAAAAAACAATCAAAACCTCGGGGTAAACTATTCCTGCAAGGCAGTGTATTTGTGCAGTAATAGGACAGACATGAAAGAAAAACTGTGATAAGAAAATAAGGGATGTTAGATTAGGTGTGCCCAGGAAAACAAATTTGAATTTATGCTCATAAGCCTGTAGGTGTCTGGCATTTAAAACAGCATTAATAGCTGTGGTTAGAGACTAACATACAAGAGGGGCACATTAGTTCAGCACTACTAGACCTTTTGCTAGACCTAGTGCTTTTTAAACACTTGCGACAGATCTTTAATATAACTGTACACACAAGAAAAGGAAAGTCAAAGCTACAAATGATGGAGAAGTCATTACAATTTCTCAACTTTTTCTTGTGTACTGCTAAGAATGGCCCCACAGTGCTGGAATATTTTTACACATCAGATTTATCTACTTTTCTTTAGTACTCACAAAGTGAGTATCTCACGTGAAAGACATGATGTGTTAACTCGGGAGAGAAAATATTTTTAAAATGCTAAACAATTCTGGATTAAAATACCATTTGGTAAAATACAAATACAAAAAAAAATGTATCAGGTGTCATTATTCCAAGTTATTATAGGTTGATGTCTAGCTTATGTCAATTTAGCCCAAATATGTTAAAATGTAAATTAGGAACATGTAAAGGTTTATTCTTTGTTGAAAAGAAAAGAGACACAATGTTTTGACATGGAGCCTTTTTCTCTCCACAGAAGAAATGTTGTGTCTCTGCTTTTCAGCATGAAATAAACCTTTACCTGTGTCTTTGCAGCCTACACATGCTGATGCAGCTACCTACTTGAAAATGTAAATTAGCTGCATTAAAAGTCTAATTGATTAAAAAGGTTTGTTCAATTTAAATGTAAATAATGTGTGCCTCAAAGATGTATGGACATTGTGTATCATTCTGCTAGTACAGATATAAACATCACTTGCTTCTAAAAAGTTAAATAAGGCATCAGGACATATCATGTACTGTAATTCAGATACATATAATACAACATAATATTTGATCAAACCAATTTGTGATAAAAGAAGTGGAAATAAGTTTTTCTTTCCTGTGCATTGGTTTCAAAGGCTGTCTCTGTATGGGTAGCTAGTTAGTTTTTACTGCAGGTTCAAATATTTCTTCTTGGTGTGGTGAATATTGTGCTTAATACTCAAATCTCAATCTGAGCAGTGCACTTTACTTTTACCTCATCCCAAACTGCTATGCAAAAGTAATGATGGTGAATGAAGATCACAGAATAGGTATATTTGCCAAGACAGCCATATGGATGGGTGAAGAACTGTTCTTTGACTACAGGTACAGCCAAGCAGATGCTCTCAAGTATGCTGGTATTGAAAGAAAATGGATGTTCTATGAACCCATCTACCCCCTCCTCAGCCAATGCCTAGCGCTTCTCAGGAATTTTTAGTACACACGACATTTTAAAGGATGTTCGATACATGTAGAGCTTGTAGGGTTAAATAAATGGTGGTTCTGATAGTCATTTATACATTTTCTATGACCCCCTCCCCCCCTTAAACATCAAGTTTTTATTACTTTTTCTTTTTTTATTATTTACTGATCAGAAAGCTGTTTATTCCTTGTAAGTGTCACTGTAGCACAGACCTTATTCTGGATGCATAATGCACGAGATGGGCCTATACCCCAGACAGAGTGCAGAGTACACACATGTGTGCACTTGCCTATGCAAAGCTCAAAGAAATCACCTGAGCAAAAGGAGAAACGGAGACAAATAATGGCTTCTGAAAACTCAAGTGAAAACTGTCAAGTACATTGATAGCAGTTTTAAAAATTGAAAAGTGTAAATAGCAGTATTTTGTGTAAGAATAAAAAAATTATAATATATTATATTATAAACTGGTCACATATGACCAGTTAACCTAGTTGACAAATCTTTTGAAGGCAGGTGGGTATTGGTGAAGCGTGAAATTTACTGTTACTTTCCTCAAGCTAAAAATGCTTCTGGATCAAATACAAAAGTGTATCTTGAAAGGGCTTTAATATCTTTTATTTTCAAAATACAAATCAAAATACCTGAGACTCCTGACATTTCTGGGCAAAGAATTCCAAGTGGAAAGAAAATGGTGATGTTAAGGTATCTTTTTCATAAACATGCCATTTTGTCACAAAACAAGGAGCATTGTAGTATAAAGTTTGAATTTCTCTTACCAACAGAAGCTAGAGTTATGTTGTATGGTACATTATTTACCCTTTTCTATAAAATTTTAAATACACAATACTGAATTTATCCCCAGTAATGGGGATATGCATTGCAGGTTGCCCATTAAATTAAGGGAGCACAAATTAGAAGTTCTTTTGCAAATATTTAGAAGGCAGTAGAGAGAAAAGAATGTAGCAGTCAGCTCTTTAATCTGTTTACGTTTCATAAATAGAGCAGCTTTTTGCCTTAACTGTAACTGCCCACAGGAAATGAAGGGAGCAGCTATAAGATATGCCACATCTGAGCTAGTGTAACTTGGCAAATTTTTGCTCAAAATCTTTGGTCAGGGCTGATGCCTCTATATAAATAAAAATAAAGGTATTTGCATCAAATCAAGCAAGACACGTCCCAGTGTTTAAAGCAGTAGTTCTTGGGTTTGTGAAATATGCTGTGAAATTCAGGTTTATAATCATAATTAATGCTGTTAGTTTTCTATTGGATGTGAGATCAGAAATTGTCAGGGTAACCTTGAAGCTGGGAGGTGATAACACAAAGAAGTTCGCTGCTGAAAGGATAGGGATGACTCACAGAACTGTTTACAGGTTGTGTAAAAGGGACCAGGAGACTGGACAGTACACTAGTACACTGGAATGGTTTGAAATGGTCATTCATACATGACTACCTGTTGATGGATCTGATGTCACAGTGATATTGCTCTCAAGAAACAGATTACTGTTTGTGCCTGACCAATTGCCTTTCTAACAAATTGTTTATCCTGTTGTTGGAGTCTCCAGAGACACGAAACATTTCAATTATGAACTGATCTGTAAGGTTGTCAGATCTTCATCCATGTTTTTCTTGAAAGAAGCCAGGACAGCATGTTCGACCACTTGATTGGGTTGCATGTTCAATACTCCTACAACCCTTTGGGTAAAGATGTGTCTCCTGTTTTTGGTATGAAATGCATAAGTTTACTGGATTGATTTTGTATATGCCTTGAGGGTTTTTTTTAATACTTGTATCAGGTCCCCACAGAATTTTGTCTGCTCAAGACAAAAATGGTTAAATTTTTTCAGTCTGTCAGTGTCGGGCACTCACTTAAGCCCCAGATGGTATCTACTCTTATCTAAACTGATTTCAGAGAAACTATATATTTCTATAATGTAATGACCAAAACTGTAAGCAGTATTTGATATTTAAATTAAATGTCTTAAACTATATATCCTAACATTTAATTTACTCTTTTTGTTACTTCCCCACATTGTCTAGAAGATGTCTACATTAAACTTCATTGGTCAGGTGTTTGCCCAGTCTTAAAGTTTATCTAAATCTTACTGAATTTGATTTGCTGCTTCTAAAATGTTTACCATTCCACCAATTCTGGTTTCATTTACAAATGTGGCTTGTTTATTATGTATTCCAGAATTTAGATTATTTTATATAAATTAGGAAGAGCAGTGATCTTAGTACAGGTCCCAAAGGTATTCCACTTATTACCTCACCCCAATCTGAGCATTCACCCCTTATGTTTACTACTGGTTTTCTGTGTATTTATTAATCCTCATTCCAAAGATTTGTATTTCCATTAATGCCTATTTCCTGTAATTTAAGAAATTTACTGCCTTCATAATTTCTGAAGAACTTTATCGAAAGCCTTCTTCAAATCTACGTTTACCATGACATAATGTGTACTCTGTATTTATCCATTACTGTCCTTTCTCGTTCAAAGACCTCTAACATACTGGTTGGAAAAGACCTGCCTTTCCTAAATCCATGTTGACTATTCCCCTGGAGCTGTTTTTCATACAGTTGATCCTCAAATTTAGTTCTAATAGTTTTTCATATAACCTTACATATTATAGAAGCTAAACGTACTGGTTTATTAACACAGAATTGTGTCTTTCTGCTGCCTGAGGCATGTTGTTAATGTGTTTTGTAGTGAACACCTGAATTACATACTGTATGTCATTGTACTCTAAAAAACAACAGGATCCAGTTAAAGTTTCATAAACTCAATTTAATTTAATTGTTTTGTTGAGCCATTTGGGTTACTCTCTTATGGCTTTTGTTTCACTTGTTCTTGGGATAGATTTGTTCTGTGCTTCAAGCAGAATCTGAAATTTGCCATTATTAACTGATTTAATATCTACCTTAAACCATTCTGTTTCTCTCTTTCTCTGATTTTACTTTGGATGCAAGTTGTAAAGTTTCAAGATATATTTGAATGCACACCATTTAATGTTTGTAAAAACTAAAGAGAATAAACTGAAAATGTTGAGTGAACAAGTACTCAGACTTGTGGAAATACCTTTGTAACACCTTGGCACATTGGCATGGTGCAATTTTTGCCAATTTGTCTTGGCAGATTCATTCATTCAAGTTGCTTGGGCTTTGCTTAAGGACACCAGTTTTCAGGTCTTTAAACAGATTTTCAATAAGATCCAAATCATGACTCTGACTGGGCCATCCAAGGACATTAACTTTCTTATTCCTAAGTCACTCTACCGTAGCTTTGGCCTTGTGCTTTGCATTATTGTCTTGCTAGAAGGTGAATTTTTGTCCCAGTTTTTTTTTCTGACACAGGTTTTCCACTATGATTGCCAGTACTTTGCTCCACCTTTGTTTCCATTATTCTTGACAAGCTTGCCAGTTCCTTGTGAAGAGAAGACACTATAACATAGTGACTATGTTGACTAAGCAATGAACTATGTTGATTTTTGGCCAGATGTAACATTACGGATAGAAAGCAAAAAGTTCAGGTTTTGTCTTGTTTGTCCAAATAAATGTTTATCACATATATGAAGTATCACTAAGATGCTGTGTTGTACATCTCATGCAAAATTCAATTTTTTTTTTAGTTCCATACAGGTGCATGCCTTCTTGTATGTCCAGTGACTGGGATATTGTTGATTCATGGACACTTTCTCCCATCTCAGCCACTGAACTCTTTCAAAATAGCCCCTCTCCTCATGGTTGCATCCATAAGTTTTCTCCCTTTCTGGTTGCTCAGTTTGGAGGGACTGATCTAGGCAGTGTCTGGGTGCCCTCCCTTTCTTAATATCTTTTAATGTGTTTAATCCTTCTCTTTATCGGTGCCTATATTATAATAATAATAAATATAATAATAATAATTGCTTACACTTACATAGCGCTTTTCTGGACACTCCACTCAAAGCACTTTACAGGCAATGGGGACTCCCCTCCACCACCACCAATGTGCAGCATCCACCTGGATGATGTGACGGCAGCCATAGTGCACCAGAACACTCACCACACATCAGCTATCAGTGGGGAGGAGAGCAGAGTAATGTAGCCAATTCATAGAGGGGGATTATTAGGAGGCCATGATTGGTAAGAGCCAATGGGAAATTTGGCCAGGACGCCGGCCGGGGTTACACCCCTACTCTTTTCGAGAAACACCCTGGGATTTTTTAATCACCACAGAGAGTCAGGACCTCGGTTTTACGTCTCATTCGAAGGATGGCACCTTTTTACAGTATAGCGCCCCCATCACTATACTGGGGAATTAGGACCCACATGGACCACAGGGTGAGCACCCCCTGCTGGCCCCACTAACACCAGCAGCAACCTTAGTTTTTCCCAGGAGGTCTCCCATCGAGGTACTGACCAGGCTCACCCCTGCTTAGCTTCAGTGGGCTGCCAGTTGTGAGTTGCAGGGTGATATGGCTGCTGGCTAAATATATAAATAAAATATTCCTGAGGTGTTTTGAAAGTTCCTTGGTTGTGGACCTTGGTTGAATACTTGACTTTCTGATGGAAATTCACTACTCTGACCTTACAGAGATGGGTACATTTGTTCTAAAATAATGTGAACCACTATTATTACGCACAGACAGAGGCCATTCAACTCATTGTGTGGCTCGTTAAGGTAATCTTGGGCACCAAAATTCATTTCAATCTGCCACAGAAAAACTGATTGAATACTTATTCCATCATGACTTTTCAAAATTATTTATTTATTTTTTTTGCATTGAATGAATAGGCTGTGTGTTAAAGAAATATGAATTGATTTTTCAAAGTGTTATGACTGGAAGCTTTTTAGCAACATAACGTGAAAACTGTACAAGGGTCTAAAGACTTTTTCAAGTAATTTTATATGACAACTGAGGTATATCTGAGATATAAGTTGAGATATACACTTTGGATGTTCTTCACAATGAAAAGATTAAAAAACCTGGATAAAATTAGTTTTGTCACTTTGTGGTGGATTTGGAAATATTCCAAGGATTACTGTACCTAATAATTCTAATACAGTATATATAGTGAAACCTTTGCTTGATTCCTGTTATTGTTGCCTCTTAATGAACCGTGTTCATGTGTTTATGTTACTATCCTTGAAGAAATATTAACATCTCTACTTCCTGCAAGATTTCTACTGGATCACTGTCACTGTCACACTGGGGAGCTGTAAATCCTTTTTGTATAATATGTGTTGTTGTTCTCAACCACATTTACTCTCAACAGTACTAGTTTCACTAACCCTCCTCAGACTCCTACAAACAGCAATCAGTGAAACATGAAGTCTGGCTGCAATTTGTTATTTGGTCATACAGTAGCTTATACAGTTAAAACTTTGATATTCGATGTGCTTGTCATGTGAGATTACTTTTACAGGAGCTAATAATTTTCATAACATTCAAAATTCAACAAAACCAACACTGTCTCTATATCCTTGAGTTGATACGTCACTTTTTGATCAGTCATCTGTGCTGTCTTTGAATGGTGTTGTCATTTAATCCACACATCAGAAAGCTGCTAATTTCTGATAAGGGAAGCTTTAAGACTACACCATGGATAGGAAGGCATCATGTTTATCAAAAATAACTAATTTAGTTTATTGTGATTTTTTTTAAATGCAGTTTTGACCTACTTCATGTTAATTGATACTAGTGCTCATTTGTGTTACTATGGAAATATGCAAAAACTGTTGTGAAGGAAGATGCAAGGCTGGGAGAGATTTGTTTCACTTGAGATCCCTCAACATTAAGCTCAGTAGTTTTACAATGAAAGGGTCTGTTTTTCTACTTCATAGCCATGAAGTAGCCAGTGCAATTCAGAGTACACAATGAGTGAATTCTGTTCCTCTAAAACTTGTTATATCCATATACGAATGTGTTTCTGAATTCAACTGTTATGGTGAGCTGAAAATTGGATTCTTCTTGTCTTTTAGCATTAATTTTTTTAATTAATGTGTTCACATGGGGCATAATCAAAATATTTCAGCCGGAACAGATGTGTGGCAGAGCATATCAGAAAGACTTTAGTGTACTCTTACAGCAGCTTTGCAGTATCTATAAATAGCTTGCTTGTTTATAAAGCTTGTGAAAGACATAAATGTGCTATTTCACCATTTCAAATGAAACATATGTCATCTGCAACATGCATAACAAGGGTGCTACTGTAGGTCAGTAATTATTTGATTTTTTACGTAAAACAGATGCAATAAAATATTGCCTACTCAAAATGTTAATTGAATAGTTTTTCAATGTTGAAATACTGGAAAGTTTAAAATATAATTGATGCAGTTTCAGCACAATATTCTCACAAAAGCTTTATTCATTGTACTATTTCCCAGAGGTCATACTGGGTTGTTATGCTCCACTATGGCTTAAGTTTAAATGCTATTATATTCAGCTTCAAATAAAGTTAAACAACTAACTATTGCCGAAGCCAGAGACACTGTATATTGGAAGGTCAAATATGCAGGCATTGTATTTTATAAATACAATACAATGGATAAGGTTATAAAACTCACCACAGTTTAAAAATGAATTTAATGAAATTTTGAACTTTAAAACTGTGAAGAACTTCAAATGTAAGTCGACATTTGGAATTACTGGGAAAGCATTCACAGACATTTTCTTCATTAAATGAGTATTCAACTGCTTCAGACACCACCAACTCAAGAAGAGAATAAGTGTACACTCAGGTTTTCATCTTGATAACCATCTGCACACTCCAAATTGTTTTTCTGAGTTCAAAAGCATTCCAGAAGTTGGCAGATAAGTAATTGAAAGGGGCACTGCAGTGAGCAAGATATGCCTTTACTAGATGTGTAAAATTGGTGCACAAAACGTGCCGCTTTCATCAATGTTCTGCCAAAATAAAAACTTAATGATAATTTGACCCTTTCTTTTGTGGTGTGTTTAGATAACAATGATGTGCCATCTGTGATATCACACAGCTCAGCTGGAAATGATCTCTCTTTCCACAGGCAAAGCATTCCAAACCTTCAGCTTAAAACCTGCTTACCTTACTGTAGGTAAGTGAGCAGCCTTTAGAGTGACCTATGGATATTCAGGCAAGCGGTGTTACTTACACTCTATTAGATAGAGTGTCCCTCTGTTGTACTGTTTGTGGATTTGGCACACAGCCCTTTATTTAATACACAGAGTGCTGCTGTCCACTGCGATCTGTGTTTTGGAAAGTTTCTTCTCAGACGTCATGCCAAGGGCAGGACTGCATTTTCGAACCAATCTGGTTTTGGCCATACTGCTGCTGGCAGAGTTTTAGAGAGCAGAGGATATTTTGAAACTTCCTTCTGTTTACATCCTGCATTGGTCATGATGCCCAAGCCTAAGGGGAGACCTTTGAATACACTGTCAAGGTTCTCTCTAAACATGTTTCATTTGACTGTTAGTAAAACAAATTCATGTTAAGCAGAGGAAATATACTTCACTATTAATCAACACAAATACAAATAATGTCTTGCCTGAAACGAGAACCTGCAGAGAAGTATAGCTATAGAGTCTTTACTTTTGCGAGCATTAAGTATGCTCGACAACAGTACTAGTGAAAATGACCATTTCAAAACCCCACTTGTACTTCCGAAAATATGAAGTTGCATACAGTATAGATTTGGTTCTACATCAGTCTTAATCACTTTAAACTGAATATTTTTTTCCAGCATGGTACAGTAGATAGAGATTTAGGTATAGCCTAGACAATAATAAGCACTTCTATACCATTCTAAAAGTATGCTTTTCTTGCCCAGGGTATCTTGCCTTGAGCCTGTAGCTTGCCGTAGAAAGTGGACGGAAGTGATTATTGCACTTTTTTTAAAAAGTACAGAATTACTACAAGTACTTGGACAGCCATTGATGGATTTTAATTTAAGATTAGGAATCCATCCAGACAACACAACAATAGATGCCAAATGAAAAACGTTCCAGTCTTCATGTCAAAACAGAGTTAATAGCAAATTAAAAGATACATTTTCTTTTAAAGTGCTTTAACTTAAGTTTATTAAACTATCTGCAATCATTTTGTGTTAAACAAGCTAATACCATAAAGTACATTACCTCCTAAAAGCTTTCAAGAGGTGTTTGGTGCTTTTGTTAAATTTAAAGTTTTTTAGTACATTTTAAACATATATTAAATATACTTTCATTCAATACATATGCACAGTATATTTTTGAATTATTGTTTATTTTGTTGTGTTTTCATATAATTTAGGTTCATCCATAATGCATCAGAGAATAACTGCTTCTGGTCTTTTCACGGGACTGTAGGTTAATAGCTGACAGATAGCATGATGCTACATGTGAAGTCCTTTCTTACTTCACTAAGTGTATCACTGTGTCTTTCACTCACCATTGCTAATTCAAGGTCTGTAAACAAGGACTAGAACCGTGTATATTATTGGGTTGACACAGGACCAGTAACATTACAGAACTGTCAAACAACATAGTTCATGCTGTCAACTAAAAGAGAAAGAGGATGTGTGGTCCTTCACATTATCCAGATCCTTCCCAAAGTAGCCTTTCCTATAAAAGGTAACAATTCAGGGTCTGTTGAGATTTACAGAAACAAAAGAACATCAAATGCAAATTGCTGATTTATTTTCCTAGTCTTTTTTGTATGCTAAGCAAAAGAAAGGTGATATTTTAGTCACTGTTTTAAATGGATATTAAACATAAGAAATATCTGATCCCTAAGCCCCAATTGTAATATTGTGTGAATGTTACTCATCTATTACAGTTTTTGTGCTTTATATTTTACAGTTAAGGATTTTGAAAAAAAATGGACTAGACTATGGTATAGACACAATATGTATTATTCATTGAATAACATACAATGCCTTGTAAACGAATTCAGGCATGGCAATATTTTCACATTTTGTTGCTTTAAAGTTTGCTGTCAGGACACTTTGAAGTAATAATTGATAATTGAAGCTATAATTAATATTTGTTATATACATGACTAATTCACGTTTATAGCAAAAAAAAGGAAAATACAGTAGATAATTATACAAAACAAAATGAAAAAGTAATTATGGCATAAGTATTCAAGTATCCTTTGCCAAAACACAACATTAGTTCAGTGGCCCAAGTGTGCAAAGACAGTGGTTCATGTAACATCAGAATAAATTCACCAATCTCTAAGTCCCTTAGTTAGGTAGAGAATTCCAGTTAAAGATTAAACTATGAAGACCAGGGATCTTTCAAAACAGCTCACGGATACATTTTTATGAAGGCACAGATCAGGAAGAAGATATGAAATCATTTCAGAGACCCTTAATATCATTTTGATCAAGGTGAGGCATCCAGACACTGCCTGGCCCTCTTAAACTGTGCAGTAGGGCAAAAAGGAACGTGATTATCGAAGCCATTGGGTGGACAACAGCGACTCTGACAGCTACAGATTTCACTGGCTAAGATGGAAGAAAATGACCAAGGGTCAACAATATCTGGATCACTCAAAAAAAAAAGGCTAGTATGGAACTGAAAATATATATATTAAAAATATATATAAAATTGTGTGTAACATTGCAAAAATGTGGCAAAAGGTTTCATAGTCTGACATTACAGGATTGGAACTTTACAAACCATTCAATTTAATGTAAACCCAACATCACTCAGTCACCACTGTCCCTAATGTTGAGCATGGTGATGGCAACACTATGTTATAGTTCTTTCTCTCATCAACAAGGATTGGGAAACTTACAAACACTGATTGGAACATAGATAAGCAAAGCACTGACAAATCTAGGAAAAGTCAGTGAAGATGGTTCAGATCTAAAACTAGGGCAACAATTCACTTTTCTGCATAATAATGATCCAAAGTGTTTTGGAATATTTTATAATTAAGAAAGTTAATGTCATTGGATGTCATTGAAACACTCAATCAAAGTCCTGACTTGAATCCTATTGAGAATATGTGAAAATACCTGAAAACGTCTGTCAATAAGCTATCTACAAGCATCTTAAAATGGTTTTTAGAAATATTCTAAGACAAATGGGAAAACAAATGCACAAAGCCAGTGTAGAAACTTGGTAGAGACTTTCTCAGAAAGAACTGTAGTTGTTGATAATGGGGCTTCCATCAAATATTGAATTAATAAATTACAAGTTAGTTTTTCTGACACTTACTGAAACATATGAAACCCTTAGTATTCTTCAGGTTGAGCCAGATCCTTCCCAAAGTAATATTTTTCAGGTTTTAAATAAAATATTACATTTAAGAATATATGTACAGTGTGCATCATCTTTAATTTAACAAAATGTGACAACACAGGAAGCTGTCAAATACTTTTTCAAGGTACTGTACATGTCTTATACAGACATTTTAAGATTTAAATTGACTATAATATTGTGTCAACGTATAATCTTTTTAAATGCTGCTATACAACTCCTTTCATATTGTTTATCCTTTTGTCAGAGCACTGAATAATTTGGAGACCTTTTCTGACTTTTCTTTTAGGGAGTGGAATGATACAGCCCCAGGATGTAGACACAGAGTCCAAGAAAAAGGTTCCTGGAGCAAATACATGAAAGCCATTCATATAAAATGAATGAAGGCAGAAATAATTGATGATGACTGTAATATGAGGATGTGATGGGAAACAGAAGTTAATAGCTTTACCTCCTTCTCTCACTATAAGTTCTCTAATTAGCCACCCACTCTGAAAACTGAAAAACAAGGGAATGGAAAACAAAAATGATAAATTTGCAGTTGTTAACACACTGGAAAAAAGCATAATTAATGCTAAAATATTATCCTACTATACAATCTGCCAATATTGATAAGCCCAATTAATTCTAGGCATAGACTCACTGACCCTTACTGTATATATTTTTATTAATTATACAGTTGTGTGTTCAAAAGGTGAACTGACTCTTCAATTTAGGTTTACTCTGCTTAGTATTAAGGGTTGCTTTTACATACCACAGTTCAAGGTTAAATCTCTGGAGACTATGCAGTGTGAAATTGTCAAGGAGACGTACTTCGCTTGCACAGCTCCATTTATTTAATTAAACCTCCACACTTCAGGAGGCACATTGACTTACAGCAAAAAGCAGTGTCATTATCAAGTGAGCGTCTGGGGAAAACAGGTGTGACGCAAAGAAAAAAAATACATTTCAGTTACACTTCGCACGAATGTGTGATGCTGCATCCCTGAAGAAGGTCTGTCAGTGGTTAATCTTTGATGTCCTCTTCTATGTGAACTTCAATGGAGAAGATCAGAAACACAGGTTTGTAAACATGCGTGCTGGATTAGCTGAGAGGTCAGAGAAACATCTTGCTGCTGTTTCTCCGTACAGGACTTCCTGTTGAATCCACAGGGGTCTGTGTTAATGACACACATTTCTCACCATGGGGTGGCACGGTAGTACAGTGCTTAGCATTGCTGCCTTGCAGTGCTGGGGCCCTGGGTCCAATTCTTGACCTGGGGTGCTATCTGTGTGGAGTTTGTATGTTCTTCCTCCAGGTGCTCTGGTTCCCTCCCACAGTTCAAAGACTTACTTTTAGGTTAATTGCTTTTTTGGGAAAACTGGCCTGGCCCACTGAATGTGTGCATGTTTGTGTGTTTATCTGCTCTGTGATGGACTGGTGTCCTGTCCAGTGTGTACACACTCCTTGCACCTGTTGCACCTGGTGGGCACTGTTGTTCCAGGTTTCATTGCTACACACTTCACAGTTTTCAGAATTCACTTTGAATAGACCACCTTATAAGCACTCTATGCAACACATATTCAGTATATGCGTTTAGTGTTAATGTTTTTGGGCTCGTCACTCATTTTCAGAATTATATACAAACTGTATGGACCTTGTAAGATGGAATTATATGTTACTGGCACAGTTTCAACTACCAGTAGAGAACAGAAGATACATTTTCCACAGGGAAAGAACATTTAAACGTTTTTTGAATAAAGTGTGTGTATAAATTACAGTTTTGAAATAATCTTTTTCTTTACATTGTGACAATATTGTAAAACCGAACATCAGAACAACTGTTATAATATACATTAGTATATACTTAATACTTATTACTTAGACCTGCAATAAATCACACATTTGAGCATGCTGGGGTATGTGAAGACAAATTCCTAAGACAAGAAATTGTATATGGCCAATAAAGTGATCTACTGTACATCTACTATCTACTCTACTGCGTGTAGTGACTGCTCAAACCATTACACTTGCATCTCCCCATTATTGGTCTGTTGTACAAAACAATTAGCAGATACTTCTTCAAGTCTACACCATGCTGGCATACATTCTGTGTGGTTGTTTACTAAATAACAACATTCTTAGCTACACTGCTGATGTGCTGTTCTAACATAATCTGTAAGGATACTACAAAGACATTATTTTCACGTTGCTGCATATCATGACATATTTGTTGCATTCTGTGTTCTTTTCATTTATCTGCAAGGTCGCCCGGGCTTTGATCACCTCATCTCCTGTATCCAATCAACTCTGTCATCAATTATATAATTAAGTGCCTGTGCAACAATGACACCTTTGTCTTGAATGTACTGTATCATAGTCAGTCATGAATAATCCATTGATCACAATGGCACCAATAAACTCAAGCAATATCCAAAACCTTTAGTATGTTTCTGCTAAAACATACATGCTTAAATAGGATGATATTGTTATTTTAAAACTTATTCTTTTGATACTCGATACTTGCCTTGCAGTAATAAAAAGACAAAGATATGTATATTGAATGTAGGGGATTTGGGGGCATTATTGCTTTCAAACTTTTCTTTACCAGGGTCTCACATGCACTGTAGCTATTCAATGTTCTGTAGATCAGATCCTGAAGGCTACTGTCACCCTGATTATGTCTAACAGATGCTGTGGTCATATACTGCAATAACTTTGGATTTATTAAGTGGAACTTGTCTTAGTGGATATTATTCAGATTTATACCATAAACAGTTCCTAGAACATTGCTCTTGGTTTCTTTTTGAATAATACTCATTGGAATTACAAACAAGTGAGAATACTTGCAAGCTGTCCTTCGGCTTTTGTTTCTCCATTTATGCTTTCTGCCAATCTGGAGTTTGGTGCCATGGCCACAAGTTTTTCCATCCATATCCATCCTGGCACAACTTTGAAGTCCCAGGTTTAGGTTCCTGAGGTCATGGTATTTCATCCCATATATAGGTATACCTGAGTAAAACCCAACAGGCACATCCATGACACATGAGTAGATTTTGTAAGAATAGCAGTTATACAGGGGACCCAGTTCTATGGGTTACATCATGAAGAGGTAAAAGCCAACAGTGTTAGGAGGATTTCCACAATGGTGGTGAAAGTGGACACGTTATTACCTTATTACCTCAGCAAGTTATTTAGAACCAATTGGTAAGCGTGGACAATGTTGTGGGAGGGTACAGTATAATCAGTGCCTTTGGGCGCAGTAGGAGCCCAGTTTAGAAAACGGTCTTCCATTTACTGTACTCAGATTCGAATACAACAGAATGGTCATCAAATACGAAAGATTTGTTTAATTGCAGACATAATCTCTGTCTTAGCCCCAAAAAATTACAAGAACCGAGCAAGCACTTTTGTCAGGATTGTTAAATGAAGCTGTTGCTTATTACATCATTCCACAAACACATGTGGGTTTTATACATGATACAGTATCCATTTGCATTTAACACTTCATTTTATCTGAATGTATAAACAGCCAAAAGCAACGGCAAAACAAAAAGGCCAACAAATAAACTGAAAAAAGTGCATCTCAACATTTTATGAGTCACTTCATAAATATTTTAATTAGCATTCCTCCTACTCTTTATCTCTCTGTTTAGAAAGTTACTAACAAGATTTCCAAATGAAGAGAAAGTAAAATACTGCAAGCAAATTTAAATACCAAAGATCTGCAAAATGTTAAACAAAATAAAGTAGGCTATTCAGGCACAATCTGCAAATATTGTTCATGAAATAAATAAATGTATGTGTAATAAGACAATATTATTTTATTTTAATATTATTTTCTACACACCTTGCACTAGAAATCTACTCCTTCATACACTATACCTCAGCGATCATATACTGGACATGGAATAGATTGCTTTTACAGATTTTGAAATAGATTTCTCGTGTAGAATATAAATTCCTAAAAGTATCTGGCAAAGCCTTTATTTAATCATGTAGGCTATTTAAGTTTAATAAAACTCTAATATTATATAGTTCACTGACATGATTTTAATTTAATTGGATCAATAATCTTATTCCTTTTTCTATTTTCCCTCCAAAAACCTTAGTATATTTAGCTGAACTGTTTGTTTTATTTTTTTTTAATTGTCTACATTATCCTAATTATGATTTGCCTACTAAGCATATTTTGCAGACATTTTAACTATGAAGTACTGGGAATGTTATCATATTAATAATATAACCAGTTAAAATAGCCTGAAAATAAAATCACTCCTTGAAAGTGATTGTCCATCCTTTGAAAATACATTTCATTTTGACAGTTTGCTCATTCAAAGATCAGAACTCATGTTACTGACCCCACTTGATTATGCATATTGTGGGTTCAACTTTTGATTATACTGTAATTTCAGTTGGTAAAGGACCTCTACAGTCTCCTCTTATGTTCAGGCTATGGAGTCCTCTAGTAGTGAGCAGTGACATCACAGTTTAGGGAATTTCTGTACCATAACTGGAGAATTCTTCTGCCATTCCCCTTTGCTCAAAAAAGAAGCCATTCCATATAAAGCAAGCTGTCTCAGACATAAACAGAAAGGTCTGCTTTATGTCTCAGGTAAGCAGTCTCCCTCTTCAGTATTCAGATTAAATGACTCATCATAACTATCTGTTGGGAGGATGAGGACAGACCAACAGCAGCATGTCAATTTGTAAATCAGGTTCCCAATTTATGTTTTACTTTGATGGGAGTGAGTCATCATAGCACTACTTTGAGTTGCATTGTCTTTATCGAGAAATGTGTTGGCTAAAACACTGTCTCCTTTAACAAAGCAAGGCCTTCCAACACTTCTCGTCAGTGCAAGAACATTTAGAATGTGTTTTGAAGTCAGTCCATTTTGATTTTTATCTTTCTACTGTTTTTCTAGGTGAGCTCCAATAAATGTGAAACATAACACCTAAGATGCAAACATTTGTTTCAGAAAGATCAAAATATTAATAAATTAATTGTGATTACTATATTGTGAGATATTTGATAATATTTTAAGAGAGTCAGTGTTTCGCTTATTCCGTTTGGGCAACATTGTAGTTAGTACTACTTTCTCATAGATCCTGGATTCAATTGCAACTTGAGGTGCGTCCTAATTAGAAGTTTGCATAGGCACCTTCTGGTTGTGTGGGTAATACTAAATGTTCTGACATCCTCTTATATGAAAGAGACAAGATACATTTGATTGTCTGCTCTAAATGGTCCAATTAGGTAAGAGTTTCAAGAGGAATTACTACATACAGTAGGAGATTATGTTCCCTGTGGAACTACAGTATAGAGAAGCAGGACTGATTGGTGTCCTAACATTTGTGACTGTTCTGATCTGAAAATCACATCTGTTTAATAAAAAAAATATTATTGAATGACCACTCAGATTTTTAAATTCTGATTCAAAAAGCACATGAGAATACATCAAAGAAATTCAACATTAGAATTTCTCAGTAATCCTTGGGTTTATAACTATTATAAAAGAGAGGATGCTTTACATTCTCTATTAATCTTTTGAATTCAAAAGTAATATAGTTCACCATACAGTGGATTTAAGGTTTGAAAACTTTGAGAATTCAGAAGTGAGAAGAGACAATATACCCTTTAAGAAATGTTTCCAGCTGCCTGTTTTACCTGTGGATAAAGAGTTAAAATGTTAAAGCTATTGTGTAGTGAAAAAAAATCACAGGAATCACAGGGAAAAAGAAAGGAATTAGGAAGAAGAAGCTTTCTAGACCCGATCATTTTCAAACATAAAATGATTTTAAACATGAAGCTGTGGTGCGCAGCTTTTGGAGTGAAATTATTTTTCATTACTAATCAAATCCAGTAAGCATGTTTTAGATACTAAACCTGTGTTAAATTCTAAAATACATGTTGTTGTATGACACATGCAAATGTTAATTCCTGTTGAAAAGCTAAAATAAAAGAACTGAATGTTTCTGCTGTGTAACCTTCTGCAACTGTTATTTTTTTCTTTTTACTTTTTTAAGCATGGAATTAACCTCTGTTTATTAGTGGTTTGCGCACTGATGCTGCTCTTATCTTATATTTAACCTTTTATGGTATCATTTGGGTACTGACAGCCTTGTTATACAGTACATATTTAACAGTTTTAGTTTGGTGTCCTGCAATAAATATTATATAAATTATAGTATGCAATAGACAAGAGAGAGTTTGGTAATAAGTACAATTAGAAAGATTTTTGCAAAGTTAAGAAATTCAAAGAATATCATTTCAAAATTAAGTCCAAAGAATTAGTCAGCATTGATATTTCTTTAATCTCTAAACTATAGTTTGGCACAGAAAGATTTCTGACCACTTCAGCAGACAAGAATTTCAAAAGCATCTTTTTTTTTTTTAACCAAAACTAATAACTAATAGAATTGTTTTTGGAGAATTTGGCCTACCACTTACCTTCCAGGTCTAGTGTTCATTTCCTGGATCCAGGAACTTTATCCACAAAAATAACATACTGTAGCATTATTTCATAATAATTTCTAGAAAAACAAGAGAGTTCAATGTCTATTCTTAACATAAGGGTCTATGATGTTGGCATTTCTTGCCTTGACATTTAGAGCACTGAGCTGAAAACACATTCTTTTTTTTTAACAATAAATAGAAATAGAACTCTGAAAACTACTCCTACCAAGAAACAAAAAGAAATAAAATACTTTCACTAAGCAAAGCTATATCAGGTAATGATGCAATTAATAGAAAGCTTATCTTGCACCTAATAATTTGCAATTTTCCACTTAAAAAGGCAGACATTTTTATTTGTCTGCCTAATGTAATTGAGGCACCATCATACTGTGGGGATGATACAGACTGCATACTCTTGAGAACTACTAATGTTGAGTGCACTTGCCAAGTGCAATACAGCTGTTTTATTAAATGGAACAATATTCTACATCTGGATACCAGACTCAAGGTTCAATTTGCATAGGAAAAAAGATTATGTTCATATAGATTATGTTCTGTGTGGAGGTCACCACCTGAATATAGTGACAGGGAGTGACTGAGATGAAGAGCTTCACAACAGTCATGAATGCGGTCTACACAGTCAAGAGCAGACCTGAAAGTCGGAATGATCGTCATTGTTAATGTATCACAAGTGGATTACAACTCTCCAAGTTTTGGTGTACCACTTAAAATGACTAATTCTCTAATAAGCCTTGTTTTACCTGATATATATAGTAAAATAATCATACTGGAAATCAATCTCAAGCAGACCCCAGAATGAAAGTTGCTGATTACCGGTGTCTTTTTTTAGAAACTCTTGGGGTTCACTTGTATAACAATGCTGCATCAGTCATTCATCTGCTAGCTGTGCAAAGCATGGAAAAAAAACTGCAGAGGGACACCAACATTGGGAAAAAATGATTTATAATGAAACGGCAACAGTAATTTATATTTATATTCTCAAGAAACCTGCCAGGATGTTGTTGATGATGTTTCTCGAGAAAGTTCCCATCCTTTGTGCCCCTGAATCTAGTCAACCATGTAATAAACACAAGTTTTAGAATTGGCTTCCCATGAATTGTAAATACAAAAGGCATGGGACATTGCAACTTGCTTTGTTTCATGGTATCAACTTTGGGGTGTTCAAATAAGAGCTGATAATTTTAAAAGATTCCCTAATAAGGGAAAACATCTGTGTGTTGCCAGCATAATAAGCATAACATTCTCTGCATACCTAAGGTTGGGAGAAAGATAAAGAGAAAAGCAGCCTTCTGTGTTAAGACTCCACTTCTCAGGAACATTAAAAGCTAACATTATTTACCCTTTATATTAATCTACATTTAAGACTTTGATTTTTAAAAATGAAATTGCCATTTTTTAATTAGATATTCTTTTTTATTATTGGTTGATGTACTGTTTTTCTATTCAGTTTTATCCCTTTGTTTAATGCTCTCAGTCTTGTGCATGAAAGAGGCACTATAAATAATAAATACCTTTGTCATAAGAGATGCAACATTCATTTTGTAATGACTTACTGATAGTAGGTAGTCAGACATGTTTTATGAAAACGTCGAGTGCTCTACATATTTCTTTGTTACTTTTTGTGTTGAGCAGAAGTTGCTATGGCACTGTGAACAAATTAGCGACAGCTGCTCATCACTGTCCTACTCAAAAACAGCACTTCCACCTGAGTCTACCTGGGGAAGTGACTCAGTCCAAAATATTCTACTGTTCCTCAGATTTAATCAGCTTAGGCACTAGGAGCCAAAAGTAACCTGTTGTTAAGATATGGAAATACTGTATCTGCCCTGTGGCGCAATACACCAGAAGTACTGTAAGCTGACCTTTAAAGGAATTCTGCCTTTTATCTGTGGCTATCAAAATGTTTCACTTTTCTTTTTTTTCTTTCCACTTGCTTTAGTTATTTGATCATTGTACAAACGTTTGAAGAAGAAATTTGTATTCATTTAAACAGACAAAGTTTCCGGATAGTACTTTTGCAGAAACCAAGTAAAACTGCAGTCATCCATATATACAGCACATAGTATGGAGATTATTTCACATCAACCGATTCTTGATGCTTCATTATTCATTAATGCTTCTTTATTGGGGTGTTTATGTATCACACAGAACAAAATCTGAGAACCATGTAAAGAATGCCTAGTCACCAAAAAAAAAAACAACAAAAAAACAACCCTTAGTCTGTGAGCAGAAGGAGAAAAAACATGGCTAAGTTTGGTAGGGAGCCTGACTGTCACAGTGAGAGAAATGAAAGATTGCAGAGAACAGCTTTGCCTAAACAGAAGCCTTGTACAACATGACCTGTGATTTGTGGTTTGATTAAGTGGTGTTCTTACACCCAGTTCTTTTTTTTCAAAATAAGAAGAATTTTCCTGCTTCCATTTGCATTTTCCTTTACATACTATTTATACTACTACAGCTGTCACTTTGTGACTTGAACTCTGTACGTGATCAATTTGTAAATCATTCTTACATGCGCTCCGAGGATTTTAACTTCAATGTGTCCAAAAATAAAACTAATAATGTACTTAACAAGAGCTGAGTTTGAGATTTTGGACCTTTAAGCATTGAAAATATCTCACTGCATGTTTCCTGGACTGAGAGAGGAAGCCTTGTGTTATTTATGCAAGTGTGCAAAGTTTATTTACATAAATAAATATATGCTCATGTCCTAACTTTCCACTGTGAAATGAATTAAACTGCCAGACTGACCTGTTGTAGGAAATAAAGCCTATCAATTTAAAGTAGTAATACATTTAAACAGTTCATGTAGAACTATACATTTTATCATTCGCAGTGCAGCAATATTCATATGTTCTGGACCATGCTGCAATCCTGGATTTTCTGGGGCTCTTTACTGGAACCATCTTGGAACAGCAATTAGAGCACCATGGCAGTGGAGTGGAGTGATTCTCTTCTGAGCCTTGTGTTCCTTTGGCCGTGTGAGATCAGACAACACATTCCATATTCCACGTGCCACTCCTGCCCTTCACACTGCCATTCTTCACGAGTGACTGCTGTTTTTCAATGCCAATGGCTCCGATCCAAAGCTGGCAGCATTTTCAAACAAGATGGCACCCTCATTAAAATCATGCATGCAGAGCGTAACTGGAAAGCTAATCCCCTGCTCTTCAGACTCCAGCACAAATGTTCCTTCAGAATGAACTTTCCTATTCCTTGTGCTTTCTCTGCACCGAATGCACAAATGTGGGTGTACGGTGTGTGAACCTGTAATATACAGGTGGGAAAGCATCACTCAAAACCAAAAAGGCCAAGGTTCAAGCAATATATAAGATTTTTCATTTAATCTGAAGTAATGTGACAAAAAGACAGTAGGAATGGGACAAATTGTTATAAGGTGGATATTCACTGGTAAGTCACCCTTGGATTTTGACCATTTTAATGCAAAAAGAGTTTGAAAGTGGAGTAGAGAATGATGGGTAATTACCAAAGCCGTGCATTAACCTCCTGTTTAGAGAGGAGATTCTAAAACTATACTCCGGAGTATGATGTATTTCTCATGACAAATTACTAAATGGGTATAAAAAGGTTATATTTTTCTAGTATTCATTAGACCGTTGTATTTATTACAGATAACCAAATATAAAAAGGTGATTTTATTGTACTACAAACCCAATGCACCTGAAAATGGTGTGGTTCTATTTACATGGTTCAATAATCTTTTGGTGACCCTCTGTTAGAACCTGTTTTTTTGTCAATGTAATTTTTAATAATAAACAATTAAATTAAACCAACTTAAATACTGTTGTAATATACGATACCATGTTTTTTTAAATTGCAAGCCTTATCACGGAAGAAAAAGAACATTACTGTCATTGAGCACAATATAACCAACCTGAAGAAGTTTGTTTTTCTTTGTGAAACGTATATACTTAATAATAATACTGTTGGGTATAGAATTCTAAACATTTGTGATAGAGGCAAACCAAAGAGTGAAGTTAAAAATATGGACGTACTATAGATGATATTTTTTTCCATTGTATCTTTGGGTCCGTCTACATTTAATTTTGCAATTGGATATGTTACAATACCCCTTAGAATACTGTTTATTCTCAGTATCAAAAGTGTCAAGACATGTCTCCCAAACCTTTCAGCTGGTAACTGATTTCCCTTTACAGGAAAATCTTTTCATTTGATTTTTACTGTGTTATAACAGGTGTTTTATTTGGCTTGATTCATATTTTTTGTAGCCCATCATTTATTAAGTATGTTTTCATGCAACTGGATACTCTAACCTAATGAAAAGTGGGCAGTATACAGTAGGTGACAAATCTAGAAGCTAGGTAATATCTGACCCCTCAAACAATTCTTTTGTAAACAGACATGGTACAAGATAATGGAATGAAACACTGTAGCATTGTTTAGAAGTAAAAAAGCTAAAAAGAGGGCACTGATGCATGTGCCCAAGAGATAAACAAGCTAAATATAATTGAAGCTTCTATTAAGATTATTGGCTAAGCATGGAAAAAGTAGTTTCAGCTAGGGCAGTTCCTGCAGAAAGGGGCTAGCTATCAATTCATCAAATTCCTCCCACACTAAATTGTACATTACTATTTACATAGAAGACCCCTGTATCCATGGCATCTTTGAAAATACGCTGAATTGAAAATAAATACAAAGAAAAAATCATTTAAAAATCATAGAAAAAAGTAAAAATACAATTGTGAAGAAAAACAAAACAGTGAGGCAGGCACATACAGTATTAGAAGTACAATGTCCATGCAGCACAGAAAAAAGTGAAAACAATATCCATCAAGTGGCAACAATATGTAGGTAGATATTACTGATTACAACACAGAAAAGATGCCAATTAGTACAGTGTGTTATCATTTGGTGATACTACCAAGCATTATTTAGCAGTATTGTAGAATTCCGTACCAGTTCATCTGTCCATTACATTATTTCACCCTGGTAGTGGTCAAAGGCAACCCAGAATCTTCTCAGAAACACGGGGTAAAAAGTAGCGCAAGATTGAGATGCCAGACCATTACAGGACAACACACAGAAGAATAGAAACAACAATTAAACTAGCCAGTGTGTTTTAAGATGTAGGAGGAAACCGGATCAGCTGAACAAAACTCAATTGGACACAGAACATGCAAACACCACACAGAAAGTACCAGAAAGGTGATGCTGTGGTGTTCGTTAAGCTCTCTGCACTACACAATCACTGCAGACTTAATTAATATTGAGGAGATTAAATGATCTGGGAGAGTTAGTTGTTTAAATTTAAAGTGCCTGAATTGAACTGGCGTAGTGTGGTTACATATTATGTGAGCTTTAATTTTAACAGGAAGAGGTAACTTACAGCAAACAAATAGTTTATCACTAAGGTTAAGAGGAGGACACATCGGTTGTCTCGTGTTAACAGAAGGCAATGTTTCTTCTGTGTGGAAATTATTTCAGCAGTTGTGAGTCACAATGGAAAGGGAGCTGCCATTTGCAGAGCCCTTCTAAAGAAAAATGAGCAGATGTAAAAGACTGGCAATTCAGTTGCAACAAAACAGCAGGCTCATGATGGAGAAGACACAAATAAAGCTGCATGCGTTACAATGACCGCTTGCACCATCCCAGGCTTGATACAGACAGTCATACAGAAAGATTATATTTATACCCTGGGTGTGAAAGCATTGTGTATTTTTAGAGCAGGTCATTTGAATAGTGCTAAGAAAGATTTAGGCTTACATAAAGAATACATTTCAGAGACTGTATGTCTCAAAAATATACAGTAAAAGGTTAAAGGAAAATGACCATTTCAAAGGGTGTTTGTTTTCTGTAGACTTTAAAGGATTATTTAAAAGGACTAAAACACATCCATAGCCACCATTCACAGTAAAAACCAACATTTTCAACTTTGAGGCACATTGATGAAGCTTTTGCTTTATAAATATCTTTAAAAGGTGTAATTGAACTACAACAGATGCTTGGGGCTAACAGTGGGAATTCCTTCAGTCACAACAATGAAAGGGAAATAGACTGTAACAGGAGACTGCATTATCCAGCAGATACTGTATGTATACCACTGGTAACAGAAGCCCACTATAAAGCTCCATAGGTTGAGTAAGACTCTTGAAATAGACAGGCAAGATAGTCACACTTCCTCTGCAGTACAGCAGGGCTTTCTCATGCCACACAGAGCTGAAATATTAGCATTTCAGTTGACCACAGATTACAGTGCCTTGCGAAAGTATTCGGCCCCCTTGAACTTTTCAACCTTTTGCCACATTTCAGGCTTCAAACATAAAGATATAATTTTTTTATTTTATGTGAAGAATCACCAACAAGTGGGACACAATTGTGAAGTGGAACGAAATCTATTGGATTTTTGAAACTTTTTTAACTAATAAAAAAATGAAAAGTGGGGCGTGCAAAATTATTCGGCCCCCTTGCGTTAATACTTTGTAGAGCCACCTTTTGCTGCGATTACAGCTGCAAGTCGCTTGGGGTATGTCTCTATCAGTTTTGCACATCGAGAGACTGAAATTCTTGCCCATTCTTCCTTGCAAAACAGCTCGAGCTCAGTGAGGTTGGATGGAGAGCGTTTGTGAACAGCAGTTTTCAGCTCTTTCCACAGATTCTCGATTGGATTCAGGTCTGGACTTTGACTTGGCCATTCAAACACCTGGATACGTTTATTTGTGAACCATTCCTTTGTAGATTTTGCTGTATGTTTGGGATCATTGTCTTGTTGGAAGATAAATCTCCGTCCCAGTTTCAGGTCTTTTGCAGACTCCAACAGGTTTTCATCCAGAATGGTCCTGTATTTGGCTGCATCCATCTTCCCCTCAATTTTAACCATCTTCCCTGTCCCTGCTGAAGAAAAGCAGGCCCAAACCATGATGCTGCCACCACCATGTTTGACAGTGGGGATGGTGTGTTGAGGGTGATGAGCTGTGTTGCTTTTACGCCAAACATATCGTTTTGCATTGTGGCCAAAAAGTTCGATTTTGGTTTCATCTGACCAGAGCACCTTCTTCCACATGTTTGGGGTGTCTCCCAGGTGGCTTGTGGCAAACTTTAGACGAGACTTTTTATGGATATCTTTGAGAAATGGCTTTCTTCTTGCCACTCTTCCATAAAGGCCAGATTTGTGCAGTGTAAGACTGATTGTTGTCCTATGGACAGACTCTCCCACCTCAGCTGTAGTTCTCTGCAGTTCATCCAGAGTGATCATGGGCCTCTTGGCTGCATCTCTGATCAGTCTTCTCCTTGTCTGAGCTGAAAGTTTAGAGGGACGGCCAGGTCTTGGTAGATTTGCAGTGGTCTGATACTCCTTCCATTTCAAGATGATCGCTTGCACAGTGCTCCTTGGGATGTTTGAAGCTTGGGAAATCTTTTTGTATCCAAATCCGGCTTTAAACTTCTCCACAACAGTATTACGGACCTGCCTGGTGTGTTCCTTGGTCTTCATGATGCTCTCTGCGCTTTCAACAGAACCTTGAGACTATCACAGAGCAGGTGCATTTATACAGAGACTTGATTACACACAGGTGGATTCTATTTATCACCATCAGTCATTTAGGACAACATTGGATCATTCAGAGATCCTCGCTGAACTTCTGGAGTGAGTTTGCTGCACTGAAAGTAAAGGTGCCGAATAATTTTGCACGCCCCACTTTTCATTTTTTTATTAGTTAAAAAAGTTTCAAAAATCCAATAGATTTCGTTCCACTTCACAATTGTGTCCCACTTGTTGGTGATTCTTCACATAAAATAAAAAATTTATATCTTTATGTTTGAAGCCTGAAATGTGGCAAAAGGTTGAAAAGTTCAAGGGGGCCGAATACTTTCGCAAGGCACTGTATATTAGTATTGTTGCAGTAATTGCTTTGGCTCCCTTGACAAGGGTTTTAACACTTCCAGCTGAAAATAATTTTATACAACTGAAACTAAGACATGTTACATTCGCGGTTCATGGAACCTGAGCTGGCTTCCAAACGTCACATACGCAGAAAGGAAATAAACAACAGGGAAAAAAATTCTACAAAAAATAAAACTTTACTAAAGAAGTTAATTACATAATAGTGTAATTTGTAGGCTGAGTTCTATGAAAGCTTAAAAATGTTACATTAAATGATTTCATTTCGATTTTGTATATGGGGTGGTATGGTGGCAAGTGGATAGAGCTGTGACCTCTCAGATCTTTGGTCTTGGGGTTTGGTTCTGGTCAGTGATACCTTCTGTGTGGTGTTTGCCTGCTTTCCTCATGTTTGTTTGATTTTTCTCCAGATGCTCTGTTTTCCTCCAACCTTCCATGTTATGCTATTTGTGTTCTCTGAATTGTCATTGTGTGTGTTGTCATACAATGGAAAAGCATCCCATCTAAGATTTCTGCTTACTGCACCCTCACCAGGAATAAGCAGCTTTCTGATAATGATCTTTCTGTACTGTGAAATAATAATTCATTTCTAATGATATACTGTGCCCTCCAGTGTCCCCGGAACTGGGACAGTGAAGTCAAAAGAGCTGTTTTTGCATTATATTCAAGCAATTTGGATTTTGAGATTAAAAGATAAATATGAAGCAAAAAGTATAGAATGTCCCCTTTAATTTCTGGGCCTTTTGTGCTTATTTCTTGTACCATTTTAGAATAACAATTCCCTCATTAACAATTGACTGCCAGGTGTTTTTTATTGGTCAGGTGTTTTCTATTTCACTGATTGTGCTCACACAAAAGAGCTACGAATGTGTAGTGCTGGGTTAGTCTTTGCTCTTCCCTTTAGTATCTGGCTTTGGAGTCAGTAGAGCTAAACCAATATGAAGACTAGAGAACTGTCTTATAAAGAAAAGCAAGCCATGTGGATACTGAAAGAAAAGAAGAATTCTGTCAGAACCACAACACAGAAACTAGACATAACAACATTAAACATTTAGAAAATCTTTGAAGAAGAAAGACCACTGGCAGTTGGCTACGATCAGGTGAGTCAAGGAAAACAACTGCAGATGATAATAGAAAACAAATCAGAGCTGTGAAGAAAAACTCTAAAACTGTCACTGAAATCAACAACTACCCCATAGTGCAGGGGTGAAGGTACTGTATCACAACCTACTATTCGCAGAAGACCTCGACAGCATAATTATAAATGCTACACCACCTTTCTCATCAGCAGGCCAGTTTACAAATTGCTAAAAAGTACAGAGTGAGAGTTCTGGAACAAAGTGTAAAGGACAGATAAACAAAGAAATAAACATCTACTAAAGTGATGGCAAGGTGAGGGTGTGGAGAAAAGAAGGTCCTGCCGACTGTTACACCTGGGCTGGGAGTGGCTCGTAGCCTGATGTCGCCATGGGAACCTGCGACACTCCTGTAGCTTGCCTATCTATAAATCCCATGAGAAAGCTTGGGCTGTCTCTTCGTTCCTTCATCAATCTATCAGTTGGGCAATTGATATCAATTGATCTGCCTCTTTAAGGCTACATTCTCTGTTAGACTCACGCTCTGACGTTGAGCTCTCTTTAGCTGTTACTCTGTCTAACTCTGTCTTCATCCCTTAACCACTAAAGCATATTATTCAAGAGCCATTGGTCCCGCAGAGACCTTTTTTCTCCACTCTTTTCACCTCTTTTCACCTACAGCTTCCCTGTTGCCTGCCATCCCAGGCAGCACTCGTTCAGCAGCACAGCTGCCTGCTGCTCCTCTTGTCCCGCTGCTATCCAGAAAGCCTCTACCCAGAGGCTCCACTGCCAGCGACTCCTGTTAGTGCTGCTCCTGTCACCTCAGGCAGCACTTCACCAGCTGAGCACTGTTCCTCTTTCACAGCGTCACCCATCTACCACCTGCCTTCTCTCTCATCTGACCAGCTCACCATCGGGCCTGCCAGACTGCCTCCCAAAGCTTGCTGCCTCTCAGCTGTCCAAACTCCCCCAAAACTCTGCACTTGCCTTTCTAACTGGACAGCTTGCCACAGTACTGCCTTGCAGTTCCTGCAGTGTGACACAGACGTCAGTGTGACGGAGCATACCGCTTCATCTGTGAAACATGGTGGAGGTAGTGTCATGGACTGGGCATGAATGGCCTCCTCTGGAACTCTCTCACTCATCTTTACCGATGATATAACAGATGATTTAAGCTGCAGAATGACCTCAGAAGTGTACAGAAACATCTTGTCCGTCTGTGGATGAGTGAATGGCTCCAGACTCACTGGCTGGTGCTTCATTGTGCTTCAACAAGACAATGATCCAAGACACACTGCCAGGGCAAACAAACAGTTCATTGGGGGGAAAAAAAGTGGAAAGTCTTAGACTGGCTATATCAATCTCTTGGATTTAATCCAATGGATTTCACAAACTGAAAAGGAGGCTAAAATTAGAACTCCCTGAAACAAGGGAAAGCGGCTGAAATGCTTGAGGCTGAAAACTGCTACACAGTGAGAGTGAGTGAGGGCTAGAAGCGCAGGCCGATTCAGCAGAGAAATGTAGAGGGTATGAAACCAGTACTGCCAGTGAGGAAAACCAAGGGTGAAATAAAAAATGACCAAGCAGCTCGGCATTAAATAGAAAACCAGGGTTAGAATTATAAATAGGATAATTGCTAAATAAAATGGATCACGAGAAGGAGATCCAGTCAGACCAGCAAGCCCTGGAAAACCATGAGCCCTCTGAAAATGTGATGGTTTCCCACGGAAACCACTAGCTGAAGGATGCCACTGGACGGCTATCACGCCAACTTGAGTATACAGCAAAAAGAGCAATTATGACTTCACTGTCCCAATACTTATGGAGGGCACTGTATTTCAGTTTATTTCAGTTTGCCTGCTCTAAACACTGAATACATTTTACAGTGACACATGGTATATTGAAAGTATCAAAAGAAGTGAATCAATTTAATCAACTTTGAAATACTTTTGCCAGAAAATAGATGAGATTGGACAAGTAAAATGCTCACAGTAAAAACACATAACAAATGTCAGTTTATTTAGAAACACTTCACAAAGATTTTATTATTTGTTTTTAAGAATTTCAAGTACAGTATAAATGTTAGTGTGTACTTACAGTATATTAATTAGGATCCATGTTAAATATCATATATAGTCAAAACATGTCTTTTAAGCAGGAGCTTTTGTTCCACAGTTCATTAAATTCTGAATATTGCTTCTGGAAAGCATAGCTTACATTATTCCTCCACATTCTGGAGGCTGACATTAAGTACAGTATTTGGATACCTGATACAGTGGATTTGTGCAGAACCTAAATAAGAAACCAGTAAACTGCAATAAGAACAGAATCAAAGGTGCAGCAGAACTTCACTGTGTGTTCTGCATTCAGAATAATTGTGTAGTTTATACAGTGTACTAAAATCAGCAACAAATGTTTCAGAGGATTGAAGGAAGATACTTAATGTGTTAAGACACAGGGAAGGATAAAAAAGGCGCTCAGACTGCACTTCAGAGGAAGTGATGAGGTTTAACATCTGGGTGAAATGTCTGTTGCAGAAAAAATATTGAAACTATGAAAACATAAAACTGAGAGGATAGAAGTGTGTCTATATTCATGGTTGATGAAATATACTGCATTAAATGAAGAATCTGATTATGACAATGTTCTGTTTGAAAAGGAAAGGCAACAAGTTGTGAAGCTTTGCAAAACAATCTTTACCACATAGTTTAGAGCATAAAAAGATGACACTTGGATTTTTCTATGTCTATTTCTATTTTCTACATACAGTATATAGAAATAACTTTCAAAAACCATGTGTTATTGCAAGAGAAGTTAATTTCTTCACTTTTTTGTTATGGATATGTTTCTTGACTCAGAATTTAAAAGTCTGTATTCATTAGTCTTTACTGAGATTGAAAAGTGTTGTTTGAAAACAATAAGAATCATTTCTGTGATTCTGTCTTTGCAAATGCATTCAGAAGATAATATGTTCAGGGCCATACTGAACAGAAGAACTGTGGTTTATTAAACTGTGTCTGTTTTCAAATTTGTTGAACTGAGAAAGGAGAACTGAAAGTTTCAGTTTGTATGTTTTGTCAGCTTTGCCTGATTGGCAATAATCTCCTGCTGAGCTAACAGATAAAATATTTTTGACTGGATATTTTATTAAATTGGACTGAGACAAGAGCTATAGACTTGTAAAACTGCAACGAAGAAGGAAACATCTGTTTTCAACTTTTTGAATTTTATAGGGTGTGCTCATTCTGAGTTATTTAACCAATAGGTTTATCTAGTGAGCCAGATAATCTGTCTTCAAGCAGGACCCTCAAAATATAGAAGTGTATATACAGAAGTTAATGACACTGTAAAAACAGTGTCAGTGTTATCCTCTTCATGAAGCACCTTTTGTTTAATGGAATTGCTAACTGACGATTTAGTCAATGGCTAACTTTATTCCTTGCACAGATTACTATAAATACAGGCACCTAGTGGTCAGGGCAGGTTCCAATAGGAATTACAACCTCATAGAATGGCTGTCATTCTCCTAGTCAAGCCAAAACAGCATGTGAAGTTACTCACCAGACTTTTAGTCTTTAGATTAGCTTGTTACAGTGGTTCTCATTACTTTTCATTTTAAGTACCTATAATTCTGATAAGTAAAATCAAGTGCACTAAAGAAACATATACCATTAAATATTTAAAATTGTAGAAGCATGATTAGGCTTGTGAGTTTTACTCTTTGTTGGCAGTAGTGGGTCAGTGCTTGGATTGCAGGAGAACATTGTGTTACACCAAACTCTTTAACAGGAGAGACTGACACTATCTCCCTGCCTCTGTAGTCAGGTCACTGAAAAGCCAGTGCCTTAATATGGGCACGTAAAAACAGCAGTCCTTCCCACTCCAATCCTACATTTCCAAGCACTCCCACAGTGTCTTTCCTCCTCTATTGCCTCTGTCATTATTCTGCAGTCAGAACCTTGATTCATGTCATAATTCTATTTTAGTACTTTATTAATGTTAGACTTTCGGTTTACTACACTGACATGTACTGTATATGTCAGGGTCAACACTTTGGTTAGAACATCACTTCAGGTATGTCCTGAAGCACTTCCTAACAGAACCTACTGTTTATTCCCTCAATCACTATGAGCTCTATTTGAAGTATATTGCCTCTTAAAAATAAGCGCTTCTCTTCTTTTAGGAGAGTACTCTATCCCACATAGCGTGGTTCAAACTGCCCCAGTGGGAAAACTATACTGAATTATTTTATGTTAAGAGTCAGACTCTGGTATATGACTCATAACCCAACACACGACTCAGAATGCTGTTGTTATTGATATCTATAGGGTATGTTATAGTCATACTAGTAGAAAAAATAATATTAAAATATATTTTAAAGGGAAGTTCCTAAAATTAAATATTAAATTAAAACAAATATAATATATGTGCATAAATATGCTTTCATATAAATATTATTTAATATTGAGCTATAAACAATAATAGATACACGTTATTACAAATATTTTTTTTCTACTGTAAATCAGAAAGCATTTCCAGGACGCAGAAAACTGGATATTCTGCTTTCTGTGAATGTATTCCATGATATAGTTAGGAAGCAGCATTGCTACCGAGTGCTTGATAATCAAAATGTTGATATATTTGTTAGAAATGACCATGACACTTCAGGCAAATTTTGTACAATATGACCTACAAACATTATAGATATGATTCATGATGTATAGCATGTTGTTTATAAAGCATGGGTATGTTACCATAGTATTGTAACTACAAATCAAATCCAGTCTAATTTGTACCTTTGTACTGATTCTTGTTTAAAGAAAATTTGTCCACATTCAATTATGATCAACTGGACAGATTCTGATATTTATCTATAATTAACATTTTCATTCAGGCATGTTTAGGGAGTTGGTCTGGCACAAGGTAAACAGCTCATGGGGTTTATGCTAAGGCATACAGTATCAGTAGATCAGTCAAGACTAAATATGTGATATTTGCTGGTAATTGAGATACCGTTTAAATCCTCTTGTGATGAATGAAATTATGGGAGTGACTTTCTTTAATGTTTTATGTCCCAACAGCTTGACCACATCTGCAAAAAGCTCCACCAAATCCAGTTCCTCCTTGAAAAAAATGGTTCACAGAGGTCTGTCAAAGCAACAACACAGAGCTGGTCCCAAGTTCTCAAAAGACATATAATTCTCTCTAGAGTGACAACCCCACCTCACAACATCACATGACATCACCAAACAAATTTGCTCCACTTCAGCAAGATACAGAAAACAAACTGTATTAGAAAGAATCCCAAGAAAACCACGTAAGGTCACAACTGTTGTTCATGTTGGGACTAAAAGCACTGGCATCGGCAACATTCTTTTCATGGGATCTGCCTGCAATGTACAAAAGTGCAGGCAAATGTACCAAGGTTTTCCCAGGGCTAAAAATGCAGAGTAGGGCCATATCATTGGTGCTTTCAGGAATCCTGCCTGCACAATGCAAAGGTGGAGCAACTGGAACACTACAAGATAAGGCTGAAGATATGGTGAACTGAAGAAGGCTTCAGCTTTCTCAGTCACTATTCACCTTTCCATAACAAAGGCTATCTGTGCAAACGCGATTGTATACATCTGGGTAAGATGGGTGTCAGTGGTGTAGAAAAATGTTTAAACTAGAATGTCATGAAGGGAGTGAAATTCCAAAGAAAATCTACAAGGGAAATACACAGTCAAAAAGATAGCCAAGGGAAAAATCCATACAACACCAAGTAATTAAATACTTAAACTAAATCACTGGAATGCTGGCAACAAAATACCAGAAATAGCAGCTGTTGCATTACAATGCAATTATGATGGATTTACAGAAGCTAGACTGACAGACAGTGATAGTGACAAACACATTAGTGCTGGACAGTAGTTTGAAAAGACAGGAAAGAAAAGGTGGAGGTCTAGCAATAATTGTTTTAGAGAATAAAAAAGTCCATCAAAATGTTAGCATATATAGCTCAATTTGTGTGACTTAAATGAAAAAATGTTAAATTTAAATAGGTTTCGCATGGTGGCACAGGGGTTAGCATTACTGCTTCAGTGCCCTGGGGCCCCGAGTTCAATTCCAGACTTGGGTTACTATCTGTGTGGAGTGTGTATGTTTCTTCCTGTGCTCTGGTTTCCTTCCACAATTTAAAAACATACTGGTAGATTCATTGGGAAAATTGAGGCTGGTATGAGTGTGTGCATGTCTGTGTTTGTGCCTGCCCTCGCAGCGATGGACTGGCGTCTCTTCCAGGGTGCAAACTGCTTCGCGCCCTCTGCTTGCTGGGATAGGCACCAGCTCCCCCCAACCCTGTACAGCATAAGTGGTAAGAAAATTCTCATTCAGAATATTGTATGCCATTTTGGTCAATATATTACACAAATGATCCTGCTGCTGCAGAAAAAGTCCAGATAAGAGCATATACATTCAAGCATTCAAGAATGTCTTGCTCTGGCACTCCAAAAGAACTGAACCTTTTTAGTCCCGAACAGAGAAAACTAAGTTTTCTTAGAAGAAGAACATAGCATCTAGTACTGGTCCAAGTATTCAAAATTTGCACTGACAAAGTCAGCCAATGGACTACTTCAGAATCTACCATGAAAAATGATCTACACAACACAAAAAGAAAACTACGAGGAAGTGCATTTAAAACTGAGAAAATGTGCCTTTTTTATACAGAGGGTTCACTAGGAATAATAACACCCAAGAATTAAGTGTACTGAAAGGATTATGGAGTCAAAAATTGGCTTAACCCACTTGGCTGTGGGCTACCCTCCTGGCCATAGAATTAGAAGGCCAGGACCCTCATGCAGAGTGAGGAGTGACCAAGGGCTAGAGATGGGGTAGAGGTTGAAAGTCAAAAGAAGTTGTGAGGGAGAGAAGAGGATTATGTATTGTATTTATAATGTTTTAGGAGAGGAAATTACGTCAAGAGTGATTGTGAATTATTGACCACTGGGTCTGATTGAGCTTGGTTGTGGTCATACCACCCGATCTTTCGATATCAACTCCATGAAAGCACATCTGCAACATCTTACTCAGCCATGATGTTGAAGCTGATACCTGGCTTCTTTCCAGAAACACCTGCAATGAGATCCTCAAAACAGGTAGTTTTACTAGTACTAGTAATCAAATGAGCTAGATGGGGCAAACGGTCTTCTCTCATTTGTATCATTTCATATGCTTATTTCAACATTAAATAGCAGCTGAGAAATACAAATGCACTGAAACATACTTTCACACAGTACACTACAATCTACTCCAGTAAACATCCATAATTTTTCTATGACCTTTTAAAATGAAGCTCATTAATTTCTTCCCAATGGAAAAATGCCTTAAAGCACGTGGGAAGAAACAGATAAACAAGAGTGTTGGGGGATGAGGTGAATGGAAAATACGTAGTTATTTCAGCTGACTTTCCTAACTTATCGTAGTGAAATTCTGCTGAACCAGCTCTGTACTTTCCATGATGAATCATCTGCTGTGCATGTTCCTGAAACCACAGACCATGGTTAGGTGCAAAAGACAAAGCCTTCATTTCTGCTGTGTCTGTATCATGACAATCTTCAGGATCCCTGAAAGTGTTTGCCTCTGCCCGACATCAAAGCCTATGGAGGAACATTAGAGTCATCTACTTTCCATGTTTTTAGAAATGTGAAGCAATTTAAATTTTATCACGCAGACTGTTTTCTGATAATAACTCATTAGTCTTTTATTAAAAAGCAATAATAAATTCTTTGAAATAGAACAAATGCATGTGATGGATTGGCCAAACACCCATTTGCTTCAGAATAGGCTCCAGCTCCCCCGTGACCATGAATTGAATGAAATGGTTAGAAAATGAATGGATTTGACGGAACCTATGCAGGGCAATATGGTGGTGCAGGGATGCCCTGCAGCTCTGGGACTCTGTGTTCAGTTCCTGGACTGAAATATGTATGAAGTTTGTATGTTTTCCCCATGTTTGCATTGTCTAGTTTCTAACTCTGGTTTCCTCTCACCATTAGAAGACATTATGGCACTGTAGATTGATTGACTTCTGGTACTGGTACTGTAGTTTAATTGACTTCTGTAAAATTGGCTCTAGTATGGGTGTATGTGTGTTTGTGTCTGTATGTGAGATAGATTGGTATCCTATCCAGGGTGTATCCTGTCTTGTGCCCAGTGCTTCCTGGGATAGGCTCTGACTTTCCCAAGACCCCAGATTGGATAAGCAGTTATTGAGAGTGATGTGATGTGAAGACCACTTGGGGCACTATACAACATTCTATAACTACAAAAAACTTCAATCATCAAAAATTCTGCATCCACGATAACACATTTCACACAGGTTTTTTTCTGTATGGTGTGCAGGAAACTTTGATTTTGAGGTGTAGAGTACTTACTGTTGGGAGAACTTTTTGCATAACATACTTATACAGCATTGTTTTTGTCATTATTATTTTTGTATGAACAAATATTAATGTGTGCTTTTTGACAGATTTTGTAAGTGATGTATTTGTACATTGTGAGTCAAAACAATCTCCAATAAAAGATTCTGCAGCAAAAGGGACTTGTAAATAAATTCTCACTGCCAATGAACTGTGTCTTTATTCAGTCACTGCAGTGTTGTTCTCAGACATTTTCACTGCTCCATGATGACATCTACACACCATCAACCTATGGTTTAAAGAGGCTGCTTAATAACAGCGCTTCACACTTTGTTGAAGCTGTTCAACATGATGTAGTTAGAGCCTGTCAACCGATATGTGCAGGAAATCTAGAGCTTAAATATGGACTAAGAAGGGGGAAAGTCCAATGACTGAATGTTGTCTTGTGCCAGGAATGCATGACTGAAATTTGCAGTGTGTGCTCTAGCTTTATCACGCAAGAAAACAAGACAGCACTGACAGGAAACTAACGGCACAGCCATGAGTTGCAAAACTCTTTTAAAATAGCACAATGCTCTTTGCCTGTTGACAGTTATTTATCTGCCAATGAACTGCAGAATGCTGAAATACCTGCAGTGTGTTCATGTTCTTTCCTGTGATCCTTAAGGTTCTTTTGGCAGTCATTCAGACTGAGACTAGATAAGGTATATTTGGCTCAAAATGTTGTGAACAGCTTATATGATGTTCAAAGATTCACAGATTTTCAAACACTGATTAAATATGCAAGCAGCACGTTAGTCACATGTCACTGATTAACATTTAGTGACTAAAGGCACATAACATGAAAACACATAAAATTTCAGTTTTCGATGACTGTTTCTTTAGTTATTCAGGTCATATTCAGAAAATTATAACATCATCTTATACATTATTATGAGAAACACTGTGTATTTCTTTTTGTAATGTATTGTGACAGTTATTTTTGCTTTGCAGTGAAGCAATTTATATTGTGACAATGTTATTAATATGAACAATAAATATAATATAATATCCAAATCTGGGTAATTGCATGCATACCTTTGATTAGATTAGAACAAAAACATACTTAGTGTTCAACCCAGTCATCTCAAGTGATCATCAGTATTTAGACACATTCATATTAAGTACATTTTGGAGTGTAAAAGTCTTTGGTTGCATGTCCCTTTCAATAAATAACTGCACAAATTTAGCAACCCATTGATGTCAGAATCAGAATTGATTTCAATAATCTAAAGACCCAGATCTTAATGAAGTGGTTCCAAATAGCTGTATACATAACTCTAGTATTATTATTATAGTAGTATTTCAATGCTATTTCTTTTTCTTTTCTTGAAAAAAAAAGAAAGGAAGAATTTCTTTAATGCCTTGGGATCATTTGGTTACACAGGTTGTTTTATTAATTTATATTAATGTATTCTTCTTGTTAAAAAATTACTATAATGAAAATAAGCAAATTAAGCATGCTATAAGTTTAATAAATTCTTTCTCAGGTGGAATGTGGACTCAGATTTAATTGACAATTATGGTTTAAGTGATTTTGTTAAATTTAGAAGGCTGTTGTCATCTGAAAATCTTATTGCATGTACAGTAGATTAAATCCAGCATTAACAATTCAAGAAAATAAATATTGCTTTAAGATGAAGTCTCCCAGCAGCACACGTAAATTAAACTTGATTTTTCCTTTTCCTGATTAGCAGCATCTCTTCTTGGGCACTGTGCAAAGATTTCCTAAGGGTTGTACCGCAGAGATAATTTGTTTCTACTAGGTATGTCAAATAAGACGGGAGCTTTGTCAGGAACTGTTTTTTGGAATAGCTAGTTGGTAAGGGAAATCTAAGCAGGAAGAACAGAGACACAGAAACATATCACTGACAAGCAACCTGCAGGAAATGAAAAGTCAGGAAAGTACAGACAAAATATCTCTACTTTGTTAACCAACATGAATTAATAAATTTGAGATAGAAACCATTTTGGGGTAAGAATGGAGGTGGGGTTGTATAAAACAGTAGGGAGTAATAGTTATTTTCGAGGTTAACACAAAAACTAAAAATGTAGATTTACTGACAGAAAAAGAACTTCCATGTGCTGGTGATATATATATTTTTTGCAACGTCGCAGCCTACCCCACAGCCACCTTGCAACCCAATTTCAATGTGGTTCGTGTAGAGTCATGGAAAGCTTTCAAGCTGTCATTTTCACCACTCTGTTTTAAGGCCACTTGAGCAATGCTATCTCTGTTTTGCTTTCTGCACATCAGCAGCTTTTGTTCTGAACGGCAAGGCTATTATCAAGTGTTGCTCATAGACCTGTGTCTCTGTAAGCCAAAAGCAGACGACATGATGAGTCACTTCTGCTAGCACACCAGGGAAAGAATTTACTGACTTCTTAAAGGAAAACTTTTTTGATAGCACAAAGGCTGTGCCAATTCATAGGCTGACTCAAGTGTAGATATTTATTGTCTTTATTACTTTCCTGGCATTATTGCACAAGAAACTTGTATTTTATTATTCATATAAAATTACTATACAAAGATGGAGCCTTGATTTTAATACTAGATGAAATAAGATATAATATAGTAGAATAATATAAGTGCATACCATATAATGTGTAGAACAATAAACTGTGACAGGAAGAAGACCAGTTTAACCAGTAGACTGTTAGTACCAGTAATTCACCTACTGCTGCATTTGATGATATTAGTGTCAAATTCTGCTTTTCTACTTCTCACAGATCACAGATTTTGAAATTAAGTCTAAACAGTCTGCCAATATTGTGAATTATTAAAATGATGCAAAGCTTTTTGAAAGTCATGCACAGTAGATTTTTATGAAGCACACAGCGAATTTTGATTCTTAACACTCCTTTGTTATTTCAGAATAATTTAAGATTGCAGACCTTTCTTTCTGTACATTAAATGCGGCATTTAAAATGCCATGCTTTAAACATGTTAAACATTTTAAATTATGGATATTTAAAACAAATGTATAATATTGCTGCTGATGATTTGTCAGAACCCAAGTGCAAGAGACCAGAGAGTGAAAAGTGAAAGTAGGTGATAATGAAATAATTGATCATTGGTCAGCGGGGGCTTAATCAGCCCATGCTGGTCATTAATAGAAAAGAAAATGATGAAGCGTTGTCAAAGCAGCACCTTGGTGTTAAATAGAAAAAACAGGAATTTAATAATTACTCATTAACATGGATCACGAAAAGGGATCCAGTCAGAGCAGAAAGTCCTGAAAAACCATGAGCCTTCGTGAGAGTAGCCAGTCACATCAATGGGACTGCAGTGGAGAGGGTCAGCAGCTTTAAGTTCCTGGGAGTTAACATCTCAGAGGATTTAACCTGGACCCACCACACCAACACCGTGGTCAAGACAGCACGGCAGTGCCTGTTCTTTCTCCGCAGGCTAAAGAAGTTCGGCATGCCATCACTTATCCAGGCCAACTTCTACAGGTGCACTATTGAGAGCATCCTGACTGGTTGCATCACTGCCTGGTATGGGAGCTGTTCCGCACGGGATCGCAATGTATTGCAGAGGGTGGTGAAGTCAGCGCAGCTTATCACCAGCTGTGAGCTACCAAGCATCCAGGAGATCTACTCAGCTAGATGTCTGAAGAAGGCCAGGTCCATTCTCAAGGACCCCAGTCATCCCAGTCACAAATTGTTTTCCCTCCTACCATCTGGTAAATGGTACCAAAGCATTCGGTCCAAGTCCAACAGACTACGGAACAGCTTCTACCTCCAGGCAATAAGACTGCTAAATAGCCAACCTGCAGCTCCTTAGCAAATCACCTGTAATGGCTACATGGACACACAATTCTCACTATATTCAGCATAACTGCACTACATGCATATATTGCATACACCATGGAGACATAACATCTCTACTCACATTGAGTTTTATTCAATTTAAAAAATGTAACCTAATTTTTGTGATTTTTTGTTTTTTTTTGTGAATTTTTGTGATTTTTGTGATTCTTGTAATTTTTGTGAGCTCGTAAGAAAAGACATTTCATTGCCAGCAACTACTGCTGCATGCCGTATTGTTGTGCATTTGATAAATAAACTTTGATTGATTGAAGAATGTGACGGTTTCCCAGGACAACCGCTAGCTGAAGGACGCCTGCTGGACAAAATCATTACAGGAGTACTTTGCAATCAGGGAATAAGCTTTCCCTCCAGTATGTAGCTGTAAAGTATTAAGCATCCCATGGTATTAAAATATGCAGTAGTTTACAAGAATGGGTGAAGGATTATGTGTTTTCATTTCAATATTTCTATGACCAGCTAAACTGCACTAATAGAGAGCCTGGTAGCAATGATACGAAATATATTACAAATCACAGAAATATAATAAACTCATCCAAGTTCTTTAATACATTTTATAATGCCCCCCTGCTTCTGCCAGCCTGGTTCCACAGGATAATTTCCCATTGCTTTAAGTACTTGGGGAGAGAAAATGTGTGAGAGCATGAGTGAGCATTGACAGATGTGTGTGGCGCTTAAATGAGGTACATACACAGAGTCACTCAGGGTCACTGATGTATAAAAGACAAAGAGGTCAATACATTCAATAAGCTGCTAATAATATCTTGTGTTAGGAAGGCACTCAAATACAAATACAATAGTAATTAAATTGCTTTTTGTTGAATGTTTTGTACTTTACGCTTAACATACTTTACATGTATTCCTTGCAATATTTTCTCACAGTTTTGTGTTTTGAGCAAAGGGTAAAAAATTAAACACATCTTTAAGGCTGAAATAAGAAGCAGCATCTTTCTTAAAATGAGTACTTTTTTTTCTCAGGTCAATGTTTGTTCCTAAGAACACAGAAACATCCAAAGCCTATTTTGCCTTTAAGAGTTTTGAGAAAAAGTTATTGTGTGATCACAATATACTGTAGTATACTGCATATATTGGTGGTGGTGGAGGGGAGTCCCCATTACCTGTAAAGCTCTTTGAGTGGAGTGTCCAGAAAAAGCACTATATAAGTGTAAGCATATATTATTATTATTATATACTGCTTGCCATTCCATATTCAGTTTAAGAACACATCGAAGTCCAGAGAGGAGAATGAATACAATTTAGAGTGCTCCATCTGACCTGCTTAAAGTTTGATTGATCTGAAATATATGTAGATATAAATTAGGAGTATGTTTTCAACTGAATCAAACTGTGTTGCTTTTCCTAACACAATTGTCCAAGTGCTACAAGGACATCTTGTGCTTAGACTAAATGAAATCCAAACAAATTGACTATTATACTGTAATCCCTTTAAATGTATTATTTCTGTTTAAAAAAATACTATGAATAAAAATAAAAAACTAAAAGATCAAAGCGCAGTTTCATTTATACTAATAAAAGCTTGAAATAAAAGCTTGACTCCTGCTAGAACTGTATGAAGGGATCCTATTGTTTAGATGTGCAAGTTTACAGTTTTACAGTGAGAAATTATTTTATTGTAAACGTTTAACCTTTATTCATTTTATAATCATGTTTTTTAATACGTACATGTCCATAGAAAAAGGTTGCCTCATCAATCTTTCAAACTGCCTAGAACAGTTTATTAGATGTGCAGATATTGTGATTTTGAGTTCTGACTTCATAGCATATCTTCTGCATCATAGTTACTGTTATTGGGGTTAACACTGAACATGTTTGATTATTAAAGAAGCCAGCATTGTGTGTCTGTGTGTGTAGTAAATGAGTGCAGCGCAAGTACACACACTAAATTGCCCAAGAGATGACCTCTAGGTTATGAAACATGATTTACTATTTCAGTATATGCAGGAAAGCTTTTTCAAAATATCTTAAACTTCAAACGTATCAGTTATCACCGAGTACAGTCATGACTTATTTTCTCTTAGTGTTTTCCTCCTCCATTCCAGGAAATCCATTGCTTTGCCATTCTGTTTTGGGAAGATAAACAGTATGTGTTAGTGCAGACTACAAGATTAATATTAAAATATGGGAATTAATATTTTTTAATTAAAAAATGTGTTGCCATGACAGTCATTTACTAGTTGTCTGCTCACATTCAAAATGCACACTTGTTTGATTTCTGTTACACAACCCTCTTGTGTTGAATTCAAATCAAATTGTATTTGATTGTAACCAAAGTAACTGGTAATACCAAATTTATAAAAAGTGCCTTCTATTCTAAGTTTTAAAGGCACTTCCACTAGTGTCCTCTGATATGTATAAAGACAGAGGTTGAGTCCTTGCTGCAAGTGAAAGATAGGAGCTCTGGGGCTCATCAACACTGAGCTGTGGAACTGTGTTCTGCAGTACATGATCCTGCAACATGGCAGATAGGTCTCTGCTGGCTGGAATGGTAAAAAGTCCAACTTGGACTGTCTACTTCTGATACTATCTACCCCTGCTAGAGCTCACAAAAAGAGTAGTCCAGGAGGTAAATACTAGCTTGTCAGTTCCCTAGAGAGCATATGGTGGTCTGATGCAGCTCATTTGTTCCAGTGTTTTGAACTCTCTGTCAGGTCCCTCTGCTACACTGAGACTCCCAGCAGCTGCCTGGGAAAGTGCCTCACTGCCATTTCTCCTGCCACTGCCGCTGCTCCTACTGCTTGTCCTCTGATGTGTAGATACAGGTGCTCCTCTGTTGCTCCCAGCTGCTTTTGCTCTCAAGTGCCTAGTTGGTATTTCATTCCGGTACCTGACACCAGTGCAATGCTGAATAGCACTAGCATGGACTCTGAGAAATGAAAACACTGTAGAATCCAGAACTAAACTCACAAGCACAGTGTGTGCTCTTTATTACACCAGAGAAGAGTGCACAAACAATAAAACTAGTGCTGCATGTACCCATTATACCTCTGAAGTTCAAATTTGGGGTGGGTGGGGGGGTTGACTGTTTAATACCATCCCAGATCCCTGACACTAGGTGTGACATGGGCTTCTATACCAACTCTCACTTACACATCTCCTTAATAATTCTTTCATCCTGGGTGAACTTCACACTATCTTGATTCTATAGTCCCCTGTTAACAAATGAAGCTACCACAGTCTCTTTGTCCCTACACAGTCTCTAAGTAGCTACAATATTAGCATAGGAGCTACAATATTATCACAGGTTTTTGCATACTGTATATATTGTGATGACATGAGGCACAGAAATGCATCCGAGATGGGGAGTCTCTATTGACCCCTTCTGTTAATCTTACTGTGATAGTCACGGTTCCGCGCGGGGTCGTGCTCCCCGCCGCCCTTTCCGTCCCATCCCCCACACCTGGGGCGCGAACCAAGGTCTCCAGCGTAACGCAACAGGTCACCAACTGCGTGAGCTAAAGGAGACCTCCCTCAGCCCAGGCAGCTGAGGACCCTGCTACGTGCAGTGAGGGCGCTGACATCACCACACTAGCTACGTTGCATTAAACTAAAACCCCATCTATAAAACCTTTGGTTTAAGTTTATGTAAATCCCAGATATAATTACTGCTACCCAATGACATAATGAAGGCTCTTCTGGTGTTGTTCTCTTCACAGCAAAGTTCTTTTTACTAACCTTTTTTATTATTGGGGTTTAAGTCTAACTTAAACTTAAGAACTCTTAAGTCTAAAATAGTTTTAAAAAAATTGTCCCAATGTACAGTAGGATTTAAATGGATGCTACCTGCCATTTTGTTTGCATGCTGATTTACACTGGAGGCCACTACCAGCCAGGGTGATTTTTGAAGAGGTCAGTAAGAGCCATGACAAGTCAAATGACAGAGCTTCCTTTGTGTCTGAGAAACAAAGAAACAAAATGACAGATTCACAGCATTTTCAGAGGCCAGTACTTAAAAACCGAGGAATGCATTTTTTTTCAGTGGCAATAATTGTGTCAAGACCAACGATTCTAAAGGTAAAAGCTGAGGCAGCAAAAAAGTATAGTGGATGAAAATGGCACAAGCTAGGATCTGGTTTAATCACTCCCGGTAACTAAGTAACTTTTGATTCGTTTTGGTCTTCATAATTGCTTGCATTCATGATAGTATTTTTTTCTCCTTGTCTGTACTGTATCATGTATAAATGATCTATCAAGGAATCAGATATTATGTATCATATGTATACAAAAGGCTTCTGTTTATGTATACATTTTTAAACGCTGCGTGGTGCTTTTGATTTTATCAGTTGGCTAAAATTAATAGGAACTTACAATAAACTTACAAATAATTCATTTGATTTAGTAATACAATTTTCTTATCATAAAAATTAACTGCAATAATTACAGAATGCTTGGATGCTTGTTAACATTAATTAATAATTGTGTCTAAAAACACATTTAAAGATACTGCACCAATGGCTCTTCAGAGATATTTTAATACTGAAATAACTGTCTGTGCATAACTGTTTATCTCATCTAAATTGCTGTAAAATGGAAATATTGATGACTTTCCTTTAAAAAGGAGACAAAATTCCAAAGGTATCAGAACAGTTAATGGCATTCTATAAGTAGTTTTTTATAGTATATGCATTTGATACCAATTAAGTTAAGAGCTTATTTATGTTACAGGCATTTTTTCAGATGGTGATTTACTAGCACATAAATCAGAGATGGATATTAAAGCTAAAATGGTAGTTGCAGAATAGCTGGTCTTTTATCTTTGCTGTCACATCGGAGCATAGTATAAAGTAATTAGGTAATTGGGGCATAAGCCCTCATTAAACGACCCATCACTCATTACCAGTGAGGTTTGGATCAGTCTTATAGACCTGCTTTGGACTTATCCTCTCATCCTCTTCTTTTGTAAAGGTATTTATCCTAGATTAAATCAAAGGGTTCTAAAATTTCCTGTCTTAAATCTATGCATTTTGCTTAAAATAACCTTAGAAATACACGGCTGTAAAATAATGTAATACTGTAAAAGACTGTAAAGACAGTGTGCTGTGCTTCTGCTCAGTGAAGAGCACATGCAGCTGGAGTGTACTGCATCTTTCACATGGTTTGTAGCACACAACAGTAAATTAACCCCTGCCTACAAGTGGCTCCCTGCAGGTTATGTTGGGTGACATTTAATCTTGTCGAGTAATTCAGCAATCAAAGCAGACACATATGTACAATGACAGACATCCATAACAAACAATTTGACAGATGTCAATACAATTAACACAAAGACTGTGAGTGGCAGCTCGAAAGCCAGAAGCACCTGAAACTGTTCTGTAATAAATCTTCAGCAGCCATCACTGCTTGTTTAAAATGTTAACTCTGAAATTTCTCTTTGTCACGGCAAGGTACACAGATTTGAATAAAAGTTAAGGTACATCCAGTTGAGAGCTTCTGTATTACATATTTAAATACAGGAGTTCCTCAATGTATCATGAGAATAGAGCACATGCTGCAGTGTCATGTTTTGGCATAAAACAGCCCCTGAAAATCAAAAAGAAAATATTTTGGGGGGACACTTCTGAACTATTCAGCACAACCATAGTAAATTCCATTATAAAAAAATGGAATATAAACCCTAGCCTAGTCCTATCCGTAGCCTTAACAAAAATTATTAAAATTACAAATAAAATGAAGTTCATAATTAGTGTTGCCTTTGGTATTCAGTCAGATTTAATTGGGAATTTATGATTTTAACTTAAGACAATTTGATTGGGCATTTGCACACTGCATGTATTGTATAAGTATTTCTGCCTTGCAGTGCCGGGACCCTGGGCTTAATTCCTGGGATACTACTTGCATGGCATGTGTGTGTTCTCACCTGTTTCCTTTTACAATGCAAAAACATACTGTAGGTTAATTGGCTTCTTGGAAAACTGGTCTTGGTGTGAGTGTGTGTTTGTGTCTGTGTGTGTCCTGCAATGGACTGGTGTCCTGTCCACGGTCTATCAAGCTTGTTGCTTGCCGGAATATAAAATGGATTGATGGATGTATTATGTGTAAATGTAAAAAAGTGTTTATACAAATGTACTGTAAGTATAAAAGTATTTCTTGTTTCTACGTGAATAGCTCAAATACGGCACAACTTTTCATGAAAATATTGTTCATATTTACAATGTATCTGTATCCTAGACTTCATGTAATGCATTTCACTGTTAGAATATCACACTAAATGCAATTTTGCTGTCCACTTGATAGCTGGCTTTTCTCAGGACTTCTGCACACCTGAGCAAGAGTATTCTGAAAATGTGTCATGTGACCCAGAACTAAGATCTCAAAATATCATGTTTTAAATAGTGAAGGAACCTGAAAGACAACTAAAGTATTTAGCAAATATTTAAGTAATTAAATAAATGTAAGTCATTTGTTCTAATCATTTTTTTCTGTGAAAACCATCTATAGTCCTGCATAAAAGATGTTCACCATGTAAATTGGAAATGTGATATACTGTATATGACTCTTGGCTTAGTACAATATCTGTTTTATGAAGGGTCTCTAATGATTCCATGTGCATCCAGATCAAGGCTTGTTACATTGAGTGGTATTTATCAATGTATTGAAAGCTTTTTGACACAGAAAACCATTCATTCAGGTTATAGCTCCTCGTTTATATAAGTGCAATTATAAAGTTTCACAAGGGGATGAACCTTTTCTGGCTAAAAAAAGGAAAGGCAACAATCATTTTAAAAGTCAAAGTTTAAAATATTTATGCCCAATGGCATTTAATTACATCATCAATAGAATTGTGTATGAACTGTATATCTAGGGAAAAAAAAACATTGTGAATGTGAAAAAAGGCAAAATTACAAAAATATTAAAAGTAGAGTTACAGTATCAGAAGCATATGTTTAGTTTAATACAAACACCAAGGTTAAACTTGTATCACAAAATAATCTCAATTTTAAAAGTTGTTAGCGGCTGTAATTGAAATTGGGCCTCTTTATTTTCACAATAATTTTGCTAAAGGTTTCACTTATTTTTGTATTTTACTATTGAATTATATTTATTTATGAATAAATGCAATTCAAAGCAACTACCCAGGAGGGTTGAACCCAGGACATCCTGACAGCTGTGGACAGCTTCCTTTGTCAACTACATTTCCACCATGTTATAGATGTATATGTTAAAGCACTGCATTTAGCTGCATTACATTTACATAATAATTCCATAATACTCCTACTAGGTAATAAAATATTTATCTGACTTTGAAAATTGTCATAAGGCAAATGTTTCTCACAATAGCTTGGGTTGGTGTACAGTTCCGTGAGACTCAGCAGGGTACAATGTAGCTTGAGGAAGATTTTCAGACAGGAAGGCCGTATGGTAGTTCCTTTGTGAGGCTCAAAGGAACTGAAAATGTGCTGCTGAGGTCCAGGGTTGGCTTTCTGATTCTAGGGCTGACGGGGGCCCAAAGCATTAGAACAAGGAGGAGTTGAGCATTGCTTGGTAACGAAAGAGCATCTTGCCCCACAACTGTCAGAGAGGAGTCTAGTTAGCACTGTGGTCTGTGTCTTAGGAGCTGCAGACACACAGGGGGTCTCTGAGAGAGAAAGGAAACCACAAACTGGCTGTTGTTGTGTGTGATTTGTTGTAGAGATGCATCCCTGACCAAACAGGATCAGCCTAGAGAGTTACTGAACAATATTAATGAAGAATATAAATTGGGATAATTTTGAGTGAAACAGAAGAGAATTAATGGAGAGATGGGTCTTGTAGATGTAATACTTAGTGAAGGAGTTATACTGAAGCATACAGTTCCATGACTATGATAAAAAAATCATAAACACTCAATACCTAATTTTAAAAAAGCAATCTGTGTAATAGAAATAACTTCTTACACTTATATATCACTCTTCTGGACACTCCACTCAAAGAGATTTACAGGTAATGGGAACTCCCCTCCATAGACCACCAATATGTAGCGCCCCCAGGGTGATGCTATGGCGGCCATAGTGCACACGGTACGCTCACCACACATCAGGTATCAGTAGGGAGGAGAACAGAATGATGAACCCAGTTCATAGAGATTATTAGGAGGCCTTAGTTCATAAAGACAAGGGGGAAATTTGGCAGGGACACCTGGAGTAACACGCCTACTCTTTTCAAGAAACACCCTGGGATTTTTAATGTCCACAGAGAGTCAGGACCTCGGTTTGACACCTTTTTTATAGTGTCCCCATTACTACAATGAGGCATTAGGACCACACAGACATGAGCACACAGGGTGAGCACTTCCTATTGGCCTCTCTAACACCACTTCCAGATTAGATCTCCCTGGAGCTGGCCAGGCTCACGGCTGCTTAGATTTAGGGTTGCCAGTTGTGAGTTGCAGGTTAATATACTGGCTAGCTATGTCCTATGACCCATATTCTTGTTGTATACTGATAAACCATCTTTAGCCACATTAACAATTTGAAATGAAAAGTCTCACTCTTGTTGTTTTGGTACTTTCACAATTTACATTGTGAAGAGAAACTTTCTGTAGATAAACTTTGTGGATAAAAGACATAAAGCTTTTGGCCAACCCCTCATTGTACATGATGTATTCATACTATACTGTACAACAGCAGTCATTTATTTTTTTCTTGTACCTAACTTATTGAATAACAGAATTTAGATATTGCATGTTTTTGAATATTTGAGTGTGATGGACCATGGTGCACTTGAATAACTCTGGCTTTAACAAAAATACTAAAATAACTAAAAAATAATAAATCACTAAACACAACCTTTTGTGCACAGGTGATTTGGTAATTCAACCTTTTGAATCACAAATCAAGACAGAGGAAAACAGAAAGAAACCTATTTATCAAGACAGCAATGCCTGTGTTTAGTATAAAGTTCAGTACATTGATACAGAAAGTTGGAGGTTGTACTAAGTCACCTCAAGCAGACTCACCAGCAGTGAAGTCTTCTTTGTATAGACTGCTCTGATGGATGTCACTGTGTTTGTTGTAGGTCAACAGAGTTACATCCCAGTAAAATGTTAATATTTGTAGACAATCTTCCATTTGATGGGGAGCTTTAAGGGTGATGATCTGAGCAGGAGTACCTAGTTGCTGCAGAACTCCACATGCTCCTTACTTGCTGCTCTTCCTGTGGGCTCAGCCTAACATAACAACATTCCAGGAACCCCAGTGTACAATTGTGGTGTGATTTGGGACATGTGGCTCTAGATCTCAGGGACCATCAAACAGGCACATGCTGGGCCAGCCTCCGTGAAGCTGTACACAGATGTACAGTTTATACTTTGGTATACAGTGTAATCCATTGGTCATGCTGATAAAGTTCTTTCAATTGTTATATTTATAATGGATACCACTGGAACATTGACCATCATTAGAGCCACAAGATTGCTAAGGTAAACCTATGGTATAATGCCTCATAATTCCACATTTGTGGTAAATGTGTTATATTTTATTGTGGTGGTATCAGAATATTTCTGTGAGGGCAAAAAAAATGACATTTTACTCAATTCTTAAAGCTGTTGTTTTTGGATGAAGTTCTAGCTATGATACTGGAAAAAAAGATATTGACCAATAGTAGTAACTGAAAGATGAGAGACAGATTGCATATACAGTATGTTATTCTAATCTAAATTAAAGCTTTTATTTAAAGGACACCTGGGCTTTGGTGAGAAGAAAGTGTAATTACATCAAAGAGTAATGACACATCAAAGTTTGATTAATCTGCTTGTACAAGAAGCTATTGAAGTTGTACTAACATGTTTTGTGTGTTTTCTGTATTGCAGTTGAAACTACAAAAGGACATTTGAATCTAATTATGACAGAACGTAGAATCCACTAATCCCCGTATAAACAAAAAGTAATATCATTCTCTTTAAACAACTAACTTCATAATTGTATTAATATATGACATATATAATATGATATAGAGAATACACATAAAAAGTTACTTTAGTAACTAGAAATTTAGCTAGTTAATTTGTACACTTTTAGTGTACAAACGTGCCATTAATACACTTTTCAAAAAGATATTTTTGGAGCACATGCAGACCAAAGCAAATCTTGAGATATTACATTTCATGCATGTTTGCTGTCTTCAATATATGCTGGTGTGTTGAAACTCTTGGATCAAACCATGTACTTTCTTATATTTTATTATGGAAGTATAAAAAAAAACAGAGCCAATGTCAGATAAAATATTAACAGACAATTAGTATTTTGTCTTAGAAGTGCAGACTCTTCAGAATATGATGACCTTTTAACAATATGTGGGTTGAATTCTCATGTTATCCCTGTGGTTTACACAACGTTTTAACTGGATGTGTGAATATACCTAAAATAAACACTTGGTTTCAGACAGTTTGGTTATTATATTAGTTTTGTGACATTCAAGGAAAAATGTATGACTGAGCTGCTCATAAGGGAATAGTTCAAGCCATAAGAGGGGGAAAAACAAAAGCCATGATCATTACTTTGGCATTTACTGTAGACCTTGAATTCAAACTGCCATCTCAGACATTGCTACCCAACCCATGCAGTCCAGACAAACATATAAATTCATTGTTTTTAAACCCTTGTTGCAGAGATTGAGAGTCATGGGGAGTGATTTCTCCATAGGAGTCTGATCTTACACAATGAGTCTTGTGACACTGTGCCAACAGGAAGAGACAGAGACTATTGTGTTTTTGTCCTTTCCTATGGTATTATAAAACTATTAAACCTTCAGTTTATCTGTCCATTATGTGGCTTAGTCAAGATGCGTCTTTGTAAATGAGCAACTTAGATCATTGCTAGCCACTTTATAGTATTTTATTTAATACTACTTTTTATGTGTATTCCAAAAGTCAGAAATAAAAAGCTTAGAACTACATAAAATGAAGCTTAAAATCAATTTCTCCATTCCATTATGAGAAAGATGACAACATGTCAACTGAAAGCTATCAATCTTTTTTAACGGGGAACTGTTACACTATTTTTACATTTCAGGGTTATAATGAATCCGCACCAATGAGTTCATTTCAAACCACAATGAAAGTACAAAGTACTTTACGGTAACGTATAAAATGTACAATTTACATCACAAAATAGACAACATTTCCAGGTATGCATAGCGCCATATTGCGGTCATTGTTTGCAAATCAGAACGATGCAACAAATCTTCCCAAGATGTAAAGCAGCCATTTTATATTGTAAACAAGCACACTTGTGAATGTATCTCTTTTAACATAAAAGAAATATTGCTCTTAGTCATAAAATCACATATCTAATGCACATAGCTTCTGAGGTCTAAAACATACTGTAATTACAATAAAAAGGGACTCTTAAATCTTGAAGATAGAATTAAAAAAAAAATCTATCAAGCACAGATATCTCCCTTTCACAATGTTCTCTTTTCATAGGTTTCTTTTTATAGCCGAATGGTACCTGGTTTGAGTACAGTTTTTGGTTCAGTAACTGCAATTAAAATTTTGCATTTGCATCAATCTACTTCTTTTGCAATAAAGCATATTCTTTAGACCACATGCTTTCTGCTGTATTAATTTATATAAACCATTATGAAACCAACACATACAAGGCAAATTTGTTTAGATACTTTATCTAGAGTGCCGAATTGAATATGCAATTCATTTGAATTCAACACATGGGTTTTGCCGTCAAATACTACTTACTTGTTAACATGATGCAGATCACGTTGGAACATTTCTGCAGTGAAATGTCTACTGCACAACCTGTATTTATTCTTCCGTATGTTGTACTGAATCTCATCTAGAAACTTGTCAATGGGACCGACATCAGTGCCCATGTTTTCTTTTCATCACCTAGTTAGTTGAATATCCCTTGGAAAAGGAAACAATTTCATTTTTTGCTCATCTGATCCTCTGTTTTGTATGACCAAATGCTCAACAGTGAGGCATCGTTTAAAATATTTTCGAGTTGAGAAAGCCGAAACAGGATAAATGTTATTTGGTGATGAAGTTTCCCTTTTTGCTTATACCGTAGGTACTAATGAGCAGGAAGGGCTGCTTTACGTCACAATTCGCACAAACCCTCTCTCTCGCCCATGGTGAGACCAACGGTTTGCAACAACGTGGTGACCCCACAGTACTTTCATGAAGTTCATGGTGTTGTGCTATTTTGCTATACCGTGAATGAATTTATTTACGAAGATTTCATACATGGTCTAAGAAATCGGGACTGCAGTTTCCCTTTAAATACTGCTTAGTCACAAACAAAGGGTATATTGTCTGAAATGGTTATTTGTTCAGGAGCCTTTATTGATTACTTATTATGAAGGGCTTTAAAATGTAAATAAGAATATGCTTAAATTACTGCATTGCTACAAAATCATTGGTAGGGGATTTGGTGGTAGAGTCAAGTGTAAAATGGATGTTGAAAACAAAGACAGTACTGATTAATACTAAAACTGACTTATTACTGCTGAGCTTTTAAATACATATATACAATGGAAATTTGCTTGGACAAATTGCTAAGAATCTATCAATTTCTGCATATATTGGTACTGCTTTGCAATTTAAAGAGATCTATATATGCTGATTAAATCATTTACAAATGGTAACTTAATAACTCATTCTAAGTGCACTGTTTGCAGACTATGTTAATATGCTACACTGATGAAGTAGTTTAGACTCACATGAAATTGTTTTCTGTGATATTTTGCTCTCTTTTTATCACTACTTGCTTTGAACTCAAATGCCTTCATTGTTGCAGAGGACTTTGCTCCTAGTAATTTACCCATGCTTCTTTGAAAAATGTGACTGACAGAAGTTGCTACCAGCATGCACCATTCCACAGAATTGTGTGGATTTAGCTTGAGGACATGACATGGAACTACACAGTGAGTGTGTGCTGAAATTGGTATTGACATGCGTTGGAAACTTTGCCAAGTGTTCAATAACCGTATATGTTCCACTTGCAAGGGATACTGTTTGGAATAATTATCCAGCTATGACATTCATCCCTCAAGTCAACAGAACTCTGTAAATTACTAATGTATTTCTTAAGTGAGACTGAGAGACTGTCATACTCAGAAGGGCAGGAAGCAACATTTCAAGGAAGTGTCCAAAAAGCCAGAAAGTTAGTCAAACAACATTAAAAGATTCTATCTTCACAAGTTATTAACCTGTTTGAAGTGGAAGTGTATTCTATTCTGTCCTCCTCTACAAAGGCTAAAGAAACAAACAAAAATCTATTACCTTTTTGAAAGGCACAAGCATAGAAAATGAATATCCTGTGATGCAATACAGTATATGTGCTTTGGAAGTATTTTGAATTATGTCTTAACTAAGGGCTTCTAAGAAGTTAGTTAGAAGATAAGGTTCTTAAATGTGTGAGTCAGAGAAAAATAATAACCACTTGCACATTGGGCAAATTAACTGAGAAAATGATATAATTTGGATCCATATGAAGTGATCATAAAAGGATATTTATGACTAATCTGCATTCTCTCCACTTGTTTGTAGAAAAAAACATAATTAACTGCATAACCAAAGCATGGAAAAGCAACAAAGCAGTAGAAATACAACTGAACTGTGAGTATGAATATTCATACCCATAGTTTACTGTGACAGCTACTCTTACTCCCACTGTAATCTTGAATGATGTTCGATATAAGGATTGTGACTAAAAAGTTAGAATAGAATTTGGACCACCTTAGGATGAACCTTAGAATCTTAGAAGTCAAGTTCAACTACTGAAGAGAGACAAAACAGTTCTTTTTGGTGAAAGAAAAACAAAATAGTGCCCCCCAAAATAATGTGGTGTCTTAAGACCTCACTTGGAAAATAATTATTCTGGGTAGATTATAGTATAAAATTGAAAAAGGAGAAATCAACCCACAAAACGTCGCAATCTGCAACAAACAATTTGAAATCTATTGTGCTGCTTGTTGTTGTATTGATGAGAAGCACCACTGTAAAATAAACCCATACTGAATGTGAGGACATAATAAGCATGGTTTCAATATGAGTCACTGCTGCTGCGGAAGATGGGCAACTACTGTAGGCTGAACAATCCGAATAGAACAGGGAGAAAGGATGGCTAGCAGGAAGATGAATGCCTGAGCTGAGTGAAGGGGCGGAAAGTCCTGTCAGCAATGTGGGAAAGGAAACCATACTGGTGACAGACATGCAATAACAACTCAAAACCAGATGACTGTGACCAGCTCACCTCTCTGAGGCAGTGAAAATTAATTGTCTACACAAAATTGTTTCCATCGGATTGTGCTGTAATGGCTTCCAAGAAACCTTTGTTTTCCACATATTTCACAGAGCTTTCGCATTAAGAGCAAGTGCTGTATTTACCATTCCAACCTTTCTTTTAAAAATGGGATTTCCAGCCAGTCTTTAAGCTTAGGGTGACATTTTTTAAAGCAGTTGTGGTTCAGTACTTAGAAAAGCACCAGTCATAAAAAAAAAGTTTTGATTGAGATCCTTTCCAGACTTTGTTTGGGTGGTCAGCGTGCACTGCAGTTTACTTTGGACTGCTCATGAAAAGATGAAGCCAAAGTCTGAAAAGAGCAGAAAATATGACACCCAGACAGTCTGGGTCAGATCTATGAAGGTCTTTATATCCAAATTTAATTTGTTGCCCACTTTGTGAAAGGAAAACAAAGCTGTTAATATTTAATTAAATGGAAACTTGGACCTTTGAAGGGTGGTAATATTGTTAACATATAGATAACATTTCTTTTATGACTATATGCTTTATATACTATTCATATGTGGATGAGTTTGAGAACAATATAATTCCTACCTAAGGTAAAATACCTAAATAAGAATAAGAAATCTGCTTTTGCAATAGTTATAACAACATCAAAAATGGAAAAGTTTCACTGTTAGTTTGAAAGAAGGTTAACATAAAACCCTACATAACGTATGGATTTAATGGTAGATATGCATTGCTCAATTAATTGATTATTTGTAGTAGTATTTAACAACAACAACAACAACAACAACATTTTTATTTTTATTATTATTATTATAACAACATAAACTTTCAGTCTTGGTTGTCCATTGAGGTTAATATTCATTCATATTGTTCCAACATAATCTAAAAAGATGCACTTCTGTGCCTTAGATATAAAAAAAACACACTTTGTTTTCTTTTCATGTTTCCATGGAATGGTTATTTCCTTCTGTATATAGCAGAATATTTGTCAGCTGTGTCTCATATATATATTTTATTTTGCTGAAAATAACTATTTTCCATACTGGCAAAACTGCTACAAGCCTTGGGCTTAGTTCAAACCAAGTGTATTAAAATCATACCTCAGTGTTGCTAATTTTAAATTCAGTTACATCCTTCCAATAACAGATTTGCTGCTTTATAACATGAAGAACTGTGAGTAATGAAAAAATATTGTATCTGTTTCTATGGCAAAATATTTATTCTTTAAGGCGGGGATGTTATTATTATTAGAAAAGTGAATCAATTTGATATTTTGTTATAGAATTTGCATATTTTGGAGACACTAAGCACATTAAAGACTTTTTTCACTTTTAGTTTTTCACTTTTGAAGAAATAATAATTTAATTTTATATGATTGTATATTATTGTTGGAGAAACATGTGATAACATACTTAGAAAATACACTGAACTTTATATGCCACTTATGTTCAATGTGTGATACATGAGATCACCCCCAAACCATACATACACAAGTGGTGAATTGAAAAAAATATTTGTTTTGGTGATACTACAGATGATTTCAAAGCAGTTTGCCTGTTAGCTCACAGGTAATTTTCTGTGCTTAAGACCAAAGAGGATGAGATCTTTTAATAAGTCGGTAAATAACACTGTCCTACAGAAAACATTCATCAGAGAGAAGGTGGAAAACCTAACTAACATAAACACCCTTCAATTTAAAGGCAACTTTAAAATCACTCCTTTTCTCAAAGTTCCTGTTTGTGGTCATCATGGTATACAATTTAGATATGTGATAAGTAGTGGTAGGAAAACCTGAAAGACAGTTTAATCTCCTTTCTGAAAATTGCTGAATCGTCTTACTTCACACATACTTCCCACCAATATCCATTTCTCATATGTTTATTCTATGACCTGATCTTTCAAAATCTGTCTTGATAAGGTCAACTAATGGGTATAAACTCAAATATTGCTGATCATTTTAAAAAGAGAGCTTTCTGGGAACAATATCATTTTACAAACTCTCAGTTTATACAAGACAAATACTTTAAAACTTAGCATTGAGAAAACTCTTGGTTTAATTTTTGTTATGACTAAACAAAAGACCTGTTGTAGTTGGTTATTGCACATAAGTATTAGAAACTATATACAGTAACAAATGTATAATGGAAAACAGTTACTTTTACTATCACATATAGTGCATATATAGTGCATATAGTGCATACACACTTATAGTGTGTAGTAGAATTGCATTCTATGTATTGGTTATAATGAAGCAACAAGTGTGAGTCATTGACACCTGGGTTTTACTTAAGTGACCATCACACATGATGTCTGAATGTCAGGAGAATGTCTGCACATTACACAATAAACTGTATGCTATGGAAAAAGTATATGAATTGTGTGAACACTCTTACCAACTTGTGAAGAGGTATAATACAAAATTCCTTTACTTCTTGACTCACCATTCTAGTCTATTATTTGTGCAGAGGAAATTGCAGTCACTTGCCTGGGGAGGACCAAAGTATATGTTTCAAACTTATTAAGAAATGGAAAATGCAGGAAACGTGCAACAAAGGGTGGAAAAAAGCAGCAAAAAATAATCCCGTCTGCTTAAAAAGTCAAATTGCAGCTTATGTGCCCATATGTCTCCACATAATCATGAGACTAATCAATTATTAGATGATAAAAATAGTTTCACCAAAACCTGTCTGCTTTTTTTATTCAGCCTTTTATGTTCAGAAGATCTGCCTAACCAATTAAGATGTACTACAAATATGCCTTTTCAGAAAAATCAAACTATGTCAGAAGCAATGAATTCAGTGATGCTGTTAAAACCCTACTGTGCTTAAAGCAGCAAGATGCTTTTTAGGTATTGTTGATTATAGTAATTCATTCACCCATTTCTTTAAAGTACGGCTATGGAAAAAAAAACTTTAGATAACAATGGATTGTAATAATTGCGGCAAATAACAACTGTGACTTCCACTAATAGAAATGGAAAGAATATAACAAAATGAAAATCAACATGCTGAGTTTCCAACATGAAAAATGTGTGAAAACACTTGTCTTTGATGTTTCGAAATACAGATTTTGGATTACTTAGAGAAGCCATTGTACACAAAGTTTGGTATAGCAAATGCAAGTGCAAGTGCCTTGCAAAAGTAAACAGATCCTTGCACAATTTTTACTTTTTGTTGGCTTAAAGCTTGTACTGTAATCATGGCACTTTGAATTAGCAAATAATATTTGTTTATATTAATAATAGATTTGTATATGTAACCCATCCCACTCATTCAAAGCAAAAAAGAAATAATTAAATAAGTAATATGGAAATAAAATTGGAAAAGTCAGGATTGCATAAGTTTGCTGTGGTAAACCTAAATTAATTTAAGTGCACAAAAATCTGCAAAAAAGTTTAACAAGTGCTGTTCATAAATGACCCCCAAGCAATCAGGCAAATATTGCACCGAGCAAGTATGAAAGGTGGTTGAGATTTACTCAGAAAGGTCTTTTGGCTGTGATGGATGCCAAATGTGCTTTCCCCTGGCCTGAATACTTCAACAGATTTCTTTAGGTTTTGCTGACATTTTCTGTAACTTATCCCACTGTTAGAAGTCTTCTAAGAAGTGTTCTGAGCATTCAGATTTTATATAATCAATTAAGTTTAAAAATGTACTATATATGCATCATTTTGCAATTTCTCAAAATGGGACACCATCAGAAAAGTCTGAATTCTCTTGCAAGGCACTTTATATGACATGAATTAACATCACTTTATTAACCCTTACAATTTCTTGCATTAGGAATTATCTTTTCACATACCCCAGCTTGCTCTCCATGAGACACACAGACAAGGAGAGAGCCTGGGGTCAGAGTGCAGGGTCTGCCATTGTACAGTGCCCCTGAAGCAGTTAAGGGCCTTGCTCAGGAGCCTAATGGAGTAGGATACCTCTGCCAGCTGTGGGATTTGAACCAGCAACCTTCTAACCACAGGCACAGATCCTTAGCCACAGAGCCACCGCTCTGCCCCAAATTACTCTATGTATTATAAAATGAATGACCTTAAAAAATCCATATATTCCAGTTACTGCATGTTATGTAACTAAATGGAGAGTTGCATCGAGTGACCTGGCTTCAGTGTGTGCAATGCGCTCTTGGAAAGAACCACTATGGCGGTTAAACATGTATCACAGTCAGGTCTTTCAGTTTACATTAATCAGCAGTGTGGGTGTGAGGTGGTTTTCTGATCCTAAGAAGAAAACAATGTGGTTGTCATCAACCCATGCTCAAGAAAATGCTGTTTTCATTGATTAGCACGGTCTGTTGAGCATCCATATTTACAGATAAACTTAAGAACCCCTCACAGACTCTTATAATCTTATAGATGTAGGAACATCTAACAAGTCTTGAAAATGTAAGCAAAACTCAGGCATTTCCTGTACAGTACAAGTTTGGTTGTTCAACTGAAACATATTTATCTCAGGACCTAAAAAACACTTCTCCATCTTTTCCATCTTAATGTCTAAAAAAAACATTTTCAATGATAGTTTACAAAGGGACAAGACATAACTGAAGTTCACGAGGAATGACAGCTGCCGAAAGCTTGGGAGAAATTAGAATCGTTTATTGTGATGTGGAGATTTGGCGTAACCCGCTTGGCTGAGGGCCAACCTCCCGGCCATTGGACGGGGAGGATAGCAGCTGTGTCGAATGAGCGCGGCTGCCTTCATTCCTCCCGAACTTTCATTAAAAACTCCATTTCACGAGGAATGACAGCAGCCGAAAGCTTGGGAGAAATTAGAATCGTTTATTGTGATGTGGAGATCTGGCGTAACCCGCTTGGCTGAGGGCCAACCTCCCGGCCGTTGGACGGGGAGGATAGGACCCCCAAAAGAACCAAGCGGGACCCCCAGTCACCAGTGCAGAAAAAACAAAAACAAAAGATTATTGGGCCAATTCAGCCGAGGAGAGAAAGTGCCTGCTTGAGGATATCGGGGTTAGTTTTAATGTATGCATGGTAAGCCTCGGAGGATCAACGGCCGAGTTGCTTGATGAGATACTCGGGTATGCCTTGGCGAGCGGTGGAGGATGCGGCCCCTGATCTAAAGGAGTGCCCGGAGAATTGTTTAGGAGGGTATCATGATACGGCCCTTCTCATTTGCAAACAGAGGGGCAGTAGGCAAAGCTCCGGCAGAGGTGCGAAAATGTGCGTAATGGGATAAAGGCTCGTAAGGGCTTATGTAGGAACAGAGTTTGAAATAATAGATTGAGAGTGGCGGATCTGAATTGGTTGGTTTTGCTTTTCTTGAGATAGAAGGTCAGCGTCTCGGAAGATAAGATGGAGATGTTGGATAAGCAGGGTTGAGGAGAAAGATCGAAGGATGTGGAATTAGCGGTAATTTCAAAGCACCTTGGGAAGATAAAGAAGGCTAAAAAGGATAAAGATTCAAGAGGGCGGTCGACCCAGGTTGAGTGGTAACCTGACAACGTTGATGCAGGATTCAAGGATGTCCGAGGTAAGTGGTGCGCGTAGGTTCGGAAGTGGTTTCCAAGCCACTGAAAGCCTTTAAGGAGAGCAATTTGAGGGTGGATAAGGGATGGACAGATCGTGCCGAAAAGGAGTGGATGCCGCACAGGTATACTTTGGTGGTGGATACTCGTACCTTGAGTGAGTTTCTACGATAGTGAACGAAGGATGATACGGTGAGAATGTCGAAAGAACGGAATTTTATGTTCGCGGAGAGGTGGAAGGATTGGAAGCCCGTCCAGGCAGTGCAGTAAGAATCGAGAGTTCGAGGGGCGATCCCTAAGAGGATAGTTTGCTGGGCCGGCTGGAGATAGCGATGGAAAGGATAATTCAGAGGAACGTGAGTTCCGAATAGGGAGATACTGTGCACGGGTTCGGTCTTGCATCTGGTGCCAAGTTCCTGAAGCGAGAGAGAGAGTCGGCTATCTCATTAAGGTGGCCTGGAATGTGAGCAGCTACGCGAATGAGTTGATGTGTGAGAGAAATCCATTTAAGGCGGCAGAGGAATTTCATGATGGATTGGGAAGAAGACCTTCCTTTGTTGATTATATGAACTACTGCATGGATGGCCGAATGGATGAGGATGGTTTATGTTTCCAATTGTGGCCCCAAAGAGAAGCAGCAACGACAATTGGAAATATTTCTAACAAGGCCGATGACTGGTTGGTGAGAGGGATTGGAGAGAAATCGGGAGGCCAAGGGGCCGCAAACCATTGGCCTTTGTAATAGCCTCCGAAACCGACTGAGGGGGCTGCGTCTGTGAAAAGCTGGATATCTTCAGTGTCAGAGAGGAGGTCATCGTAGAAAAGAGATATGCCATTCGAGTTGGCCAAGAAAAGCTGCCAAAGCCTGAGCTCGGATTTGCAGTTTGCTGAAGGGCTTACGTGGTGGTAAAGAGAGGGCACGGAAGAGGCGAGGTCGAGAAGGTAGACCGTCCTTGAGGGATGATACGCATGGCGTAATTGAGGTGGCCGAGCGGAGAGAGAAGTTCCCTCTTAGTGCGAAATTTGGCGGAAGAATAGATAGAGATATACGTCTGGATCCTGTCGATTTTGTCGCGAGGCAGGGAAGCGGAGAAATTGATGGAATTGAGGGTAATCCCGAGGGATTGGATTATATGAGAGGGGCCAGTTGTTTTGTCCATGGCAAGGGGTACCCCTAGTTCCTAAAAAACGGAAAGAAGTGTGGTGGAGGCTCTTGCAGGTGGGGTGTGAGGAAAGTCTATGGTAAGAAAATCGTTGAGAAGGTGGACGAGAAAAGGAAGCTTATGGTTATTCGAGGGGATCCAGCCGAGAGCTTCGGCCAAGGTACCGAAAATGTTTTGGGCTACTCCTACGTCCGAAGGTAAGGCGGACTGCGAAGAACTTGTTCCGCCAATGAACTCCGAAGAGGTGCCAGAGGTCTGGGTCAGGAGGCATTACTTTAACGGCACTGGAGATGTTGGCCTTAGCGAGCCAGGTGCCCAGACGGACCGCTATAGCAATGGGATTGATGTAGTATGCAGGGAATGGGGAAGAGTCAAGTGGGCCAATCACGAAACCATTCTCGACTTTGGATGCTAGCAAGGAATCAAGGGACTGGGGATCGGCGGTGGCAGATTGCAAATTTTTGCAAAAGACGAAGGAAGAAGGAAGTGTGCATGGGCCTGGTGAGAATCCGAAGGAAAGGCCGTTGAGTAAGATGTGGGTGGAAGAGGGGTCGGGGTGATGGAGCGGGCCAAAAGCAAGAGCGGGGATGTCGATTGGGGTAGACAGAAAAGCCAGTAGTCTTTTGGGAACGCTGAAGGTGGAGCGAGCATGGAAGGGCCGGCGGGGGCAGGCAGAGCGAGCATGAGCTTCGCCGCAGAAGCTGCGAATGTGAAGGAAGCGACGAAGGGGAGGGGTACGTGTAGAGGAATTGAAGATGTTGGGAATTTGTTGGCCTCTGATCATCACGATGGGGCGACCACGAACATCTTTGGACCGGGAAGGTTTGAAGAAGACCTGGTGGGAGAATAGATGCTGTGGGGGAGAAGGGGCAGAGTCGAGGTTGGGCTTGCGGACGGTATCTGGGCAAAGATTTGATGAATGTGTCCAAGAGGAACAGAAGTCGCAGGAAAGAGCTTGGACACCGGTGAAAGTGCGGCAGTAAAGCGCAATGTCGAGGGCTCCCCAGTAGGTGCGCTGGTTCCGTTGGAGTAGGCGGGCAGCGGCCTCGGCCAGGAACTGCTTATGGTAATCGTAGAACAGGGAGCCCTCGAAAAGGACGGCTAGATCGAGGATGCTGTGCATGTAATCGTCGAGTTCCTGACGACGTTGGGCGGAGCACGTGATGTCGTGGAAAATGCTGAAAGCCAAGCAGAAGTCGGAAATTCGAAGGACTGAAGCAGAGTGAGGGTCAGAAGATTTGAGAGTAACGGAAATCGAGCCGCAGTCGACTGTTCTAGAATCGGAGTTGTAAGTGGAGGAAGAGAGAAAGTGAGCTAGATTGACGTCCCCACCTCAGAATTTGCTGCCGGAGTGAAAAGGGAATGGGAGGAGGACTAAACTTTAGTGTGTTAGGAGGAGCTGGGAGAGGAACGGCTGTTCGGAGAGGAAAGTCCTTAGTAAAGGGGAGATTGGAATCCAGGGCCGAAGGCATGGGATGACGGATGCCGTGTTGGACACTGGGGAAGGGAGAAGATGAGGAGAGAAGAGCGGAAAGCAGATTGTGGTAGGAGGGGTTTGACGGATCTGGGGCCTGAAGCTCGGTGGCTTGGGATATGGAAGCCGAAGACTGTTGGGAATTGAAGCAGGGGGCTGCGTTAAGGACTGAGGAGGCTGCCGAGTCGTCTTGGACGCCAGGGGGTGGGGGAGGGTAAGGGCCGCCTGCTAGCTGAGCTGGGGGTCGTTTACTAGCTGGCCTTTGGGCCGTGGAGACAGCAGCATGGGCCGAAAGAAAAGAAACCGGGGCCGAAGGCACCAAGCTGGCGGAGCTTGAGCCGTGTTGGACGCCGGAGGTAGAGACAGGAGAGTGCAGAAATTAGATTAAGCGGAGAAGGGGGGGGGGGGGGCGTGAGCCTGGGGCCTTAGACTCGGCAGCAAGGAGTTTAGGGCAGGAGGCTGGGTGGAAGAGGCTAGGTGCAGACTAGAGACAGACACGGATATATCAGGACAAGACAAGACAGAAGATGCGACAGCCAGAGGCGCGGGCGGCCTCGGGGTCCTCACGTTGGGATGAGTGGCGGCGGCGCGGGTGATGTCATCAGAGAGCGCCGGGGGAAGCTGGGGAGTTGATGTTTCCTTGTGTAGACTGCGGTTAAGTACGGGGAAAACAGAGCTTTTTTTTTTTTTTTTGGAAGCGTTTCTTTTAAAATGGACGCCATGTTTTCGAAGTATCCTCTGGAGGCTTGCTACGGTCAAGTTGGAAATCGCTAGAGATGATCCAGGAGAAGGGGGAGCCGATGTGCATGAAGCGCGGCAGCAGGGACATCCTCAAGAGAAGCGGGGGTTATTTGGAGATTTTGCCGTGGAGGAACGGGAAGGCTGGGTTTGTAATGAGAGAGGGACTGCGACGGCGGGACGCAGTCTTCGGCGAGGAGTTGGATCTTGTGAGGACTGGCTGGGAGATGAGCGGCGCTGATGTGGCACGGCGGCTGAAGGAGGCGATGAGACGGAGGTGGGGGGAGCTGTGGGGGGTGGACTGGACGAGAAGGGTAGGAGAGTCTCCTGCGCTGCAGAAAAGGTCTTCATCGGAGCGGCGGATTTGTAGATCTATGAGAAGGGAGCACGGATTCGGGCTAGGCAAAGACAAACCATGCAGAAAACGAACGAGGAAGAGGAGAGGGTGACGTTTGATATTTATGGAGACCGGTTGCTTACGTCGGGATTAGTGAGAATTGCAGCAGCTGTGTCGAATGAGCGCGGCTGCCTTCATTCCTCCCGAACTTTCATTAAAAACTCCATAAAAAAGTTGCAAATATTCCTAATGGTAATTAGCAATGGATTAATATAGTAAAGAATACAATACATTGTGAAATACCTGTGAAAAACAGAATAGGCAAATAGTGCACTGTAAAGGTATTCAGACCTAGGATGTCCTAATTTTGAAATTACAAAGAGATTATATACATTTTTGTAAACTTAATATTTAAAAAACTGAATACCCAAATTGAAGACTTCTAAAGGCAAGATAAGGTTGAGCAAATATCAACAAAATGTAAGGAAAAAACTGAAATACATGAATTTGATTAAAGCACCTTTGGCAGTCATTACAACCGCAAATCTTTTTGGGTAAATCTCTTCCAGCTCTGCACACTGGCTATGCGCAAATTTTACCAATTCTTCTTGGCCCGATCTAATTTGTTTTTATAAGATAAAAATAATTTTATCTTATAAAATATTTATGCAGAATATTTTCTTCATCTCAATTCTTATGCGTATTCTATCAAACTCAGACTGTATTTCCCTAGTTTATTTAGTTTATAATAATAATGCTTCTGTGCACATTCCAAAGTTATATTGACTATATATTTCCATATTTCAATCCTAAAACATTACTTCAACTTTAGAACAAGTGCTGCTTAAATGGAAGTTTCTGCTTTTATTTGATAGCAACCAATTAAGTCTCTCCTAGAGGAACAAGCCAAGCATCACTTCAATACGTTTCAGCGCAGTGGGGCTCCTACATCCTGAAACAACATCTCAGTGTGGTACTCCAACTGAGATATACTGTAACAAGTGAATTCAACACATACTTGACTGCCAGCACACTGAAAAGCTTTGTCAATAATCTGTCAGAATTGCTCAAAACTAAGACAAATAATATAGAGAGAATAGAAGGTGCATGTCCATTTATATTAAGGTTGCATTCCATCAAGAGGTGGGAGGATACCTGGTGAGGAAAGCTGATTTTACTTCTTAAAACGCTTCACCACCTTGTTAATAGATAGTTGCTCATCTGATATTTGTTTCATACACGATTTATTTTTAAGCACAATACAAATCACTAAAAATCAAGGTTTATTTTAGCGTAGCAACAAAAAAACATTTAGTTCATCTGAACTTCAACACTTTCTGTATGTATGACTTTACCTTCTGTTGGAAAAACAAGAAACAAACTGTTAATCCCTTACATTTACATGTGGAACACTGGGAAAGTGGTTAGCATTGATCCCTCAAAGAGCTGGGCTCCTGGGTTCAATTTCTGGGATGTTATTTGTGTGGTGTTTGTATGTTATCCCCCTGTTTGTGTGGGTTCCCTCTGTGTAACCTGGATTCCTCCCACAGTATGGGGATATTTTTTTTCTTCTAAAATATACTTTATTCCGAAAAAAAAACATCTCAAAAGGAAACATGTCACACATTAACACTCAACATAATTAAAACAACGGCGGAACGGCGGTGATTGTCCGTTATCAATCCTTGCAAGTGTGAGCGGATTTGCGCTATTATGAGAGTCCCTCCAAACCCTACCACTTGCTGTTAACCATTAATCCCTGTACAGGGTCCATAGTCCTTTCCAGCGCTCCTTTGCCGTGGGCAAACCCCATTTGGCTACGTCGCGCTTCATCCTCCTCCTGAGGTCCGCCAGGATCCTCTCCTCCAGCTCTCTCGCTCCCCATTCGATGTTGTGCCGGATGAGATTGTTCCTCGCGTCCCACAGGCCTTTTTTAGTGAGGGACAGCAGCAGCCACATCAGGAACTGCATCCCCTTGTCCAATCCGGTAGGTGCCAGCCCCAGCAGAATGTACTGGTAACTGAGCACCAAATCCCGTCCCCAGGAGTTGCATGGTGTTGTCCATTCTGCCCCATACCGCCTTGGCGAAGGGGCAGCTCCAGAACACGTGCTCCTGAGTCTCCTCGACGAAACACGTGTCCCGGGGGCAATGCGGGTTCCTGGTAAGCGAGTGTCTGTAGAGGACCTCTCTGGTGGCCAGTCTCTTGTGTACGGCCATCCAGTTGAGGTCCTTCAGTTGATTGTCCAGTTCTTTAGGCTGCGTCCTTTCCCAGACTTGTCTGGGAACTTGCAGCCTTTCGTCGGCGACCAGATGCCCCCTCACCTCTTTGTACAGAGCTCTGTGGTTGGTGCAGAGCTCTGGCTGTCTCGTGGCCTCGTACCTCCTGCTCCACTTGACAGCGTGGGTGTAGAACTTCGGTCGCCTCTCTGCCTTGGGCCCAGTGTTTGACCACTGGACCAAGTGCCTCATCGGGACGGAGACCCACAGCCTGACAAAGTACTGGTACTTGTGGCCGATGGGCTCCCGCAGCGCCCGACAGAGGTTGCAGTAGAAGATGCAGTCGAGTTTCAGGGGGAAATGTGGGACATCTCGACCCCCTTCCTCGACCGGCTGACACATCCGGTTTCTCGTGATGTACTCATACTTGCCGCCCCAGACAAAGCCGAAGATCATCCCTTGCAGCGCTCGTCTGAGTCTGGCCGGCAGCGGGTACACCACCGGCAGGTAAACCAAAGCCGGCAGGACGTCTGCTTTCAACACCATCACTTTCCCTGTGTAGGACAGCGACCGCGTTTTCCACAGACCCAGCTTTGCGTTCACCCTGGCGATCCTCTCGGTCCAGTTGTTTGTCTCGTTGTCCTGGCTCTGGAAGGAAACCTCCAGTATTCTGAGGGGCTCCGTGCAGAGCTCGAGACCCTCCGACGCTGTCATCCTGAGCTTCCAGGGCCCGAAGAACTTCTGTTTGCTCTTTCGGCGGTTGAGCTTCGACCCCGAGGCTCTGGAGTATTGCTCCATGACCTGCAGGGCCCTCCTCAACCCCCCGTCCGACCTCAGGAACAGCGTCGTGTCGTCGGCGTACTGGGAGATCTTCAGGGTTTCCCCCGCACCTCCCGGAATCTCCAGGGCGTCGATGACAGGGTCCCGTCTCACCGCCTCTGCTAAGGGCTCTGTGAAGAGAACATAGAGAAGGGGTGAAAGGGGGCAGCCCTGTCGTACTCCAGATTCCTGGGGAATGAAATCCCCCAGGTTTCCGTTCACGTTTACTCTGCTGCCCATGTCAGAGTACAGAATCTGAATCCAGCGGCTGAAACTCTCTCCGAAACCGAAGCGTTCCAGCACCCTGAACAGATAGCTGTGGTTCACTCTGTCGAAGGCTTTCTCCTGGTCCAGGCTGACCACCATCATGGGCACGTTCCGGTCCTCGGCCCAGGCGATGGCGTCTCTGGTCAGCTGGAGGTTCCAGCTGACGGATCGCCCTTCCACCCCACACGTCTGGTCGCTGTGGATGATGTGGGGGAGGGCGGTTCTCAGTCTGCCAGTCAGGAGCTTGGACAGGATCTTTACGTCCACGCAGAGCATCGTGATCGGCCTCCAGTTTTTGAGGTCGGCGGCGTCTCCTCCCTTCCACCAGATCTGCGCCACTTCCACCAGATCTGCCGCCAGGGTGTCCCAGAAGCAGGTGTAGAATTCCTTGGGGAGTCCGTCCGGCCCCGGCACCTTGCCATTCTCCATGGACAAGAGTGCCCCCTTCAGCTCCTCGGCCGTGATCGGACCCTCCAAATCCTCCCTCAGCTCCTCCGGTACTCGTGCCTTCAGCCCCTCCAGAAAAGCATCGCCTGCCTCCACCTCCGTTTGCCTTTCTGAAAAGAGCTTTGTGTAGAAAGCGGTATGGGGATATACTGGTAGATCCATTGGCTTCTGAAAAATGGGCCCTGGTTTGATTGTGAGTATGTGTCTGTGTGTACCCTGTGAAGCAGTGATATCCTGTTTAGGGTGTATCCTGCCTTGTGCCTATTGCTTGCTGGGATAGGATCCGGATTCCACCATAATCCTATACTGGATAAAGTGGTTTAGAAAAAAGATAGATGGATGGATTTACTTATCAATTGATCCGTAAGTGATCTTTTACTTGTTTCTTTATGCAACACAAACACACAGAATGAGATGAGTTATAAAGTGCCTTCTTATTCTTGTCTTTTAATACTGTAACAAATAACTGAATTTCCCTCCTGCATCTTAACATAACAGTCAGTGCATTGATTTCTTTAGAGTTATGTGATGATGATGATGGTAAGGTTGTAGTGTTGCTTTGCTCACTATATGAAAGAGGAGTTTTGGGCATCAATGAAGAATATGTCATTTCCTACAATGATGTAGTAGCAGTAGCATAGACCCTGTGCTGAACAAGCAGGTACTACTGAACAGGAGGTTGCAACAGTGATGTTTTCTGGCCAACAGATACATCCTCCCTGTTGATCCAACTATAAACTTGATTAATGACTGTCAGTGATGACACTGATCCCCAGACTTCCATAATGCATTTCAGTATCTGCTCGGGGTAAAACAAATAGTTTTACATGGAAAGAATACTGCGGATTGTGTACAGTACCCTGTTTTTGCAGAATGCTCTGTTCTTGTTTCTGATACATGTCTGCCAGGAAATTTGAGTGTAACTGATCCAAAGCAGTTCTTAACCTTCTTCTAATTAGTATCCCAGCAGGAAACTTTACAGTTTCTGAGTGGGTGATATGTTGAGTGAACGAGAATACAGCCAAGATAATAGGCCAATCCCCTACTGTTATTTTTAGGGACTCTTTTGTAGTCTGAATCATGCATTCAGCCTGTCAGTCTGAGGACGTGATATGGTGTAACAGTTACTTGCCATGATAAATTGTGGTAAAGAAATTCTTATAAATTGTTTATATAAATGTATTGACATTAGCACAACAGCATACAGTAATGCATGAGCTGCAAACAGTTGTTGCAAGATGGAGATGATGATGTACCATAACATAGGATTCAATGGCAACAATTTCAAATGCCTTTGAGTGTGAATCTATAGCAATCTACTGTAGCAAAATCGATGTGACTCCATGGTCCACCTCTTAAGATGCAAAGGGGCTTTTGGAGTAAAACCTGTTTCTTGGCATGATCTTGACCTTGGGCTAGTGGTTTCATATTCATTATTCATTAGAATGAGCAGATGTTTTCATTTTAGGTTGTCGTGATTCTAAGCCCTTATCTTGTCCACAGATGAACTTATTAAGTACTGTATATTATTCTCAGCTTTACACAACAAATCTCAAAATAGACAAGTAGAATTCAGTGAAGTTTCATGTTTTTCTTGTATGCCCCTGTTTGCAGCTTGAATGTAATGTAATGCGCAACTGATGTAAGAGATTCAATGTGTTGTCCTCATCCCTTCTTACAAAAGGAAAGGACCATGTAATGTATATATAATTACATCACTGTCTTATGGAGCTCCTTATTGTGAGTAGTATGGTAGCTATCACTATGAAATATTAAAATTTCCCCAAAAACGAATTTGCTCTAGTAGAATACTAAACTTTTGAAATTCTGCAGTTTTATTTAATCTAGTCTTGTATAAACCCTTTTGTCTTGTGCTGAGCAATACTTAGTATTGTGTGTGACATACAGTATAAGACATGCAAAAAAAACAGCCGTTTCACTTTGCTAGGCTTACATATCGAAAGAAAAAAGAATGAATATTTTTACTCAGTTATCTACCATTCCTCAGTTTTCTATCATTCTGTACTTAATGTTAAAATTCAGAGTTACCTGCAAAACAGGGAGCCAAACACCTGATACCTATTCTGTATCCTCACAAGAAACAAAAGCATGGAAATAAATGCCAGATTTATGTTATCAGAAACAGCCTGATTGATAATCCAGTCCCCTGAATGGAATTCCTCCATTCAGAAGACTAGGGTGTGTGTGCTCACTGGGCTTATCTTGTCACGATGTGATAGTAGGAACAAAGCCTGTTTAGTGCATTGACCCTTATAAGGCTTGGGATTGTAATCTAGTGTTGCATGAGTTTACAGGTCTTTTTCATCTGTTGTCAGGGACATGAGCAAAGAGAGGAATTAATATTGGAGGTCCGACACAGGGACAGTAGAAAGCACGACCTTACTAAAATAGGATTACCTAAAAATAGCAGCCCATATCCGCCTCATTGTAATGTGGCAGTGCTCAGCTGGTGACAGGAGCAGCCTTGCTCTCAGTTAAATCGCTAAACCAATTCGACCGTGCTGTAAGGGGGCAATAATTCAGCCATGAAAAGAAGCACAAAGAATGTGTTGAGGCAAAGCCCTCACAGGCTGCTTCCTCTCCTTGCCTCCCTATTCACAGAACACAAAGCTAAGCATGCCAACCGTGCCCCATCCCCCCACATAAACTCACAGCCATCCCTGTGTGCATATTTGTCTCCCAGCCACTCACTGTATGACTCTACTGCATCCCACAGCTCATACTCTGTGCCATCCCTCTGAATGTCAACACTCATACACAAACAGTGGGGTTACAACAGCACAGTGTGCCATCTCAGACTGGTGATATGCAAAACTGAATTCACACTGAGGTCAAATGACAAGCGTTTCGGAAAAATGGCAGTGTGATCCTTTTCCACAGAGCTTGGAAGTGGTTAAAATCTCTTTGCTTAATGTATTTGCTAGATTTTTACCTTTGCCACTGCTCAAAGTAATACACACAGAAGAAAATAAAGCCCTGCTTTCAGACACACAATTAAACATTATTGTTTTATTAAAATGTAAAAAAAAATATTCTTAAAATACAGTTAAAATGTGATATGTGACAAAACCTACACAAATCGCTTTTTGTGACAATAGTTTCTAAGAAGATACACTGTGCTTTGTTTGGGCAGGGATTTGTTATAAATTCTACTTCTAGTGCAGTAATTAATGTTTTACAAGAAAAGAACAATGTGGGGGTAAGAATCAATGTAATCTATGTTTACCAAGGTGCTTAACATCTTGGTATTATAATTTGGGAAAACATGGAGGTGAGGAGACAAGGTGCACCTGTGTATGAAATAAAGAGTTTGCAAAGGGAGGTTTATGAAACACATTTCACTATGCTGCAATTGCCATTAGTATAAGAGTATGGACAATAACGTATTTACTCCATATTATGATTTTGTTTAGATGTGCATATTAGGGGCACAGTGGCTAGCATTACTGCCTCACGGCACTGGGGCTATGGGCTCAGTTCTAGGTTTGGGCTAGCTGTGTGGAGTTTGTATGTTTTCCCTGTGTTGACATGGGTTTCCTCCCACAGTCCAAAGACTTGTTGGTCAACCAATTGGCTTCTGGGAAAACTGGCCCTGGTATGAGTGTGTGTGTGTGTGTCCGTGCTCACCCTGCAATAGACTGATGTGCCGTCAGAGGTGTATCCTGCTTTGTGCCGGTTGCTTGCTGTGATAGGATCCAGCTCCCTAGCGACCCTGTAATGAATAAAGTGGTTTAAAACATTCGTGGATGTTGATTGCACAAGTCTTGAGACTTGTGAACTCAATAGTCTTTTGGGTTAAAACGTAAATGGATGGATGTTTGTGTAAATTATTATATAGAATTAATACTCTATTCTTCTTCATAGTTCAGTGCTTTTAGAGAACCTTACAGTTCTGGCTCCTTTTGGTTTACATCATTGTGTTTTGCGTATATAGTCTAAGAAGTAATTGCACAGGCTATAAGATACGAATGAAGATGAAACAAGATAGTTCTAACCAACAAGAAATACAATGTACAATTTAGGCCTCATTGTGTTGCTCACAAAGCCGATGTGATTAATTATTATTTGTAAAATATGCACTGTATTTGTTTCAGTGGATATTTCTGTTTGATATATGAAACATTGCAATTTGTACTGTAGTTATGCATAAGAACAGTGTGTTGCTTATGCACTGCAAATGATTTTAAAGTGTATTTTTCAATCTCATATTGATAACCTCAGAAGTCAGACTATGATTGTCGTGAATCTGCTGACTGTACTTCCAAGAACTGATTACATAATTTAAAGCTCACAATGTCTCATTTTGCTGTTTCATGTAGTTTCTCCTACAGTATGCAGCTATTGCAGATGGTCACGGAAGTGAAACCAGCAACATCCTTCATGGATCCTACTCCCTTTGTCTTGCTCTAGGTTAAATTTAGCAATTTTCTTTCCCATTGTAATGCATAAAATCAACGAATCATTAAGGTCTGAAATTGCTCCCTTACTCCTTACACTGAGAGATATTCTCTCTTTGTAAAAAACACTATTTAAATTCCAGTCTGCTCAGTTATAATCAGTTAATATCTAACATTATTTGTGGCAAAGGCTTTAGAACAAGCAGTTTCTGTTTAATTACCGTCTCGCTTAACTGCAAATAAGATGTAAGAGCCACTTCATTCTGGGTTATATCAATGCATTGTACTGAAACAGCTATTGTTAAGGTTACTAATGATTTACGGCTGACTGCTGATTCTGCATTTTTATCCATTCATGTCCTGCTGGACCTCTGTGCTGCCTTTGATACTGTTGATTATACCATCATGCTGATTAGATTACAGTGGGTTGTTGGTATTACTGGAACTGCTTTGTTTTAAATCTGCTTTGGTTTAAATTTTATCTAACTAACAGAAAACAATTTGTTCAAATTGGGCATTGTTCCTCCTTGTTGGTTACATCTGGCATCCCACAGAGTTCTGTTCTTCATTTCTGCTCATTCTTAAAGCACCTATATGTTACCACTGAGTCAGAAACACTGAGTGAATGCAATTCTGTGCTGATGGCAACGAACTCATTAACATTAATCTCAAAAGAAACACTGTTTTATCCCACTGCATACAGTACCTTGCAAAAGTATTCACCCCGCTTGGACTTTTTCACATTTTATTGTATTACAGCATGGAACCATGATGTATTTAACTGAGAATGTTTGCCACTCATCAACACAAAATACTCTATCATGTCAAAGTGGAAAAAAAAAAACAAGACAACTTACTAAATTAATTACAAATACAAAACAGAAAATAATTAAACATAAGTATTCACTCCCCCAGAGTTAATACGTGGTAGGACCACCTTTGGCAGCAATTACAGCTGTGAGTCTCTTTGGGTAAGTCTCTATCAGTGTTGCACATCTTGACACTGGGATTTTTGCCCATTCTTCTGGGCAAAATTGCTCAAGCTCCACCAAGTTGGATGGGGACCATTTGTGAACAGCAATTTTTAAGTCATTCCGCAGTAGCTCAATTGGATTTTTGGTTTTAAGCCACTCCAGTGTGGCTTTTATTGTATGTTTTGGTTCATTGGCCTGTTCCCAGGCTCCCAGTGCTCTTGCGTTTTCCACAGGATTTTTCTGTACTTAGCTCCATCCATTTTTCCTTCTATCTTTATGTGTTTTTCAGTCCCAACCGCAGAGAAGCATCCCCAAAGCATGATGCTGCCACCACCATGCTTCACTGTAGGGATGGTGTTCTCGGTGTGATGTGCTCTGTTAGGTTTGCGCCAAACATATAGTTCAATTTTGGTCTCATCAGACAATAGAATCTTCCTCCAAATTGTTGAGTCTCTCACATGACATTCTTCTTGCCACCTTTCTGTACAAACCAGATTTATGAAGTGTGTGTGCTATTGTTGTGTTATGCACAGTTTTTCCCATCTCTGTTATGGAGGACTGTAACTCCTTCAGAGTTGCCGTAGGCCACTTGGTGGCCTCCCTTACTATGACTCTTCTTGCCCTGACACTCAGTTTTGGAGGACGGACATTTCTGGGCAGATTCACAGTTGTTCCATATTTTCTTACCTTTTTAATGATGGACCACTGTGCTTCGAGGTTTATTCCATGCCTTGGAGATGTTCTTATATCCTTGGCCTGACCGGTATTTTTCAAGAACCTTGTCTCGGATCAGCTTGGAATGTTCCTTGGTCCTCATGGTGTAGTGTTTACTTGGCAATGCACAAACTAAGTGGGGGAATCTCCCAGACACAAGTGTATTTATTCTGAAATCATGTGAAACACCTCAACTGCACACAGGTGTCCAGTCAAGTAATTCTGTGACTTGGAGAAGAGAGGTAATTTAGGTGTGTCATAGTAAGGTGAATACTTATGCATTCAATTTTGTATTTTTAATTACTTTAGTCAAATGTCTGGATTTTTTATTTCACTTTGACATTATAGAGAACTTTGTGTTGATGAGTGGCAAACAATTCTCAGTTAAATACATCATGGTTCCATGCTGTAACACAATAAAATGTGAAATGCTCCGAGGGGGGTGAATACTTTTGCAAGGCACTGCAAGAAAGGTATTTAGAAAATGGGTGCAACAACCTATGTTTAAATCTGAACTCTAACAAGACCAAAATTAATTGGGTCAAAGTTTGTTGGCATTGGAATCAGTTCAAGCATTGAGGTCAGGAGTCTTGGTGTCATGTTTGATCCTAGCCTTGCACATGAACCTCATGTTTAAAAGTATCTAAACACATTCATAATGCATAGGAGCATGATCAGAACTCAACTCTTCTAATTTCAATAATGTTGCAATATATGAGCAAATAGTGTATATATTGCACAGTGGTTAGCATTGCTGCCTCACGGAGCCAGGGCCCTGGGTTGCTTCATTGCTGCCTCATGGAGCCAGGGCCCTGGGTTCAATTCCAAACCTGGCATGCTGTCTATGTTAAGTTAAATATGTTTGTATGAGTTTACTTCCACAGTCCAAAGACATACTGTTAGGTCAAGTGGGGTCTGGTAAAACTGATCCTGGTATAAGTGTCTACATGTCTCAGCCTGTGGCCTGTCCTGAGATGGACTGGCATCCTATCTAGGGTATATACTGCTTTGTGTCCATTGCTTGGTGGAATAGGCTTTGCACTCCCTTTTAACCCTGAATTGGATGAAGGATTCAGAAGATGAAGGGATGGGGTGACATGAGCATATACAGTATCCCCTATTTTAGTCTCATTGCACTGGTTTCCTATGGATTTCAGAATAAAATTCATAGTCCTGCTGTTTATGTTTAAGGACCTGATTTTTGGGTTCCTGACTGTATCAGTGACCTGTTATGTTTCTAAACACCTACAGGTCACTTGTGTTTGTTGGACTCTAGCCTTTTCTTAGTTCTTCTTTCCAAAGCTTAATCCTGGAAAACAACTTTCTGTTCTGTTGCTCCAGAGCTTTGGAATGATTCCTCAACCCGTAATAGTTGCAAATAACATTAAAAAAACAGTTTAAGCTGAAGTAAATAGCATATGAGATAATAGGGTATTAACAATAGATCATAAAGATGTACTAAACATGAAAAAGACATAGATCACTAAGGTTTGTACAAAAGAAGATGTCAATAATATGCCCTATGTCAAACAACAGAACTAGATAATTTTAGCATATATACTGATGAAAAGAAGAAACTCAACATTTTCTGGAATGAGAATACTATAGTTGTAGCTTATGTACTTTCACAAAAAGTTGTTTTAAGCCCTCTGACCAGCAATACAGCTTGTGCAGTGAGGCATTGCAACTTGCCAATCAAACGAAAGCTCGTTAGGTGCCTGATCAGATCACCTTTAAAAAGGCCTTAATCCAAAGCTTAGGTCACTGCAAGAAAAAGGCCACACTTAGTCAGTTTTCTGTGCATTCCATAATGCCTTGAATGTTACCAGAAGCAAGGGAGAGGGCCAATGGCATGCTGCTGGCAGGCATGTCATGTGCCAGTGTTGCCAGACACTATGGAGTAAGATGCTATACTGTGTCCCGACTGCAGAGAAGGTTTCAGCAGACTGGCAGGACTGATGACCATCCAAGATCCGGGCGCCCTCAACTCATCCATATGAGAGATTGTTTCTGCCACCCGTACTGCTGCTGGAACGTCTGGCAGACACAATGCCCACATCAGTGACAGGACAGTGAGGCTCCATGCTGCTGGCCTTAGAGCAAGGTGAGCTGTCAGAGGCCCTCTGCTCACACCTCCTAGACATCACACTCGACTGGCTTGGGCCAGACAGAGGCTGCGATGGACTCATCAGCAGTGGCATCAGGTCCTCTTCACAGATGAGTCACTCTTCAGCCTGTTCCACGTAGACAGGAGGGCCAGAGTGTGGAGGAGGAAGTGTTGCGTTTCTTTTTTCCATCAGTATATATATGGCCAGGTTAAGAGAGCTAAATCTTTTCAGCCTACAACAAAGGAGATTAAGAGGAGATCTAGTTTATAGAAGTGGGTATTGCTAGGGTCAACCCAAGCAGCTGCTTTATTTCTCATTCAGAAGTGAAAGAAGGACACGTGGACACAATTGGAAAGAGAATTTATTTAGGATAGCGAATAGGAAACACATCTTCACATAAAGATCTGTGTATATCTGGATCCGACTTCTAAGCCAAGTGGTTGTCACAAACCTGGGCATTATTAAGAAATCTTTAGATAAAATATTAGGTTTGCTTAGGAAGTAAACTACTAGACAAGGAAGACGGCACAAATGGCTTCCTTTTCTTTGTAACCTTTTTCAACTTATCTTCTCACTTACTAAAGTCAATCATCACTTTCAAATCCTGTCTTAAAGCTAACCTTCATTCACAAGCCTTTAATTATGTTTAATTTGCTGTATAATTTTGTGCATACAAGTGTTTTTATTGTTGTTCTTTTTCCTTGTTTCATGGTAAATCTCAAGCTAATGTGTTATGAAAGAACCTATTTGACATCATTATAAACCTGTGTAACCGATAGATGTGCGAGCACCCAATCTAGCCCAGCTATCCTGTTGCACTGGTACAAGGGGAGCTCTTGAATGACCTGGAGGTACTGATACTGCCATAATATGTAGATTGAATTGATAACAGAGCAGATTCTAAATGTTTTCTGTCTGTGCTGATATTTTTACTTTTAGTAAAAAATGTGGAATTTAAATGTATTTTTTGCCACCTGTTGTTATTTTTGTAGGTGTTTTTCATGTTCCACATTTTGTTTTGGACATATGAGGTGAGATGTTGTAAAAGTGTATTGGAATTGAATGATTATGATAATATTTTTAAAAAAACAGGATACTGAGCTTAATCTTTTCTGGCTTCTAGGGATTTTTTCTGTTATGAAATACATGACAATTAAGATGAAAGAGTCATGCTCTAAGAAATTTGAACAGCTGTTCTGAAGTTCCTTGGAATGATTGCATAATTGTATTAAGTTAATTTTCTCAAATAAAAAAAAACAGGTTAATACATTTAGACCAATTATCCAGCTGTAAATTTCTAGTGATCTCAAACTAATACTCATGTTCTGGAAACTTTTTGTGACCTAGTAAGAATCAAAGCTGAAAAAAACACTGGTACTATGGGAAATGGTAGCATAAAAATGTGTCTCATTTCTTCTGTTGTGCAACCTGTTTTATCTCAGTTATTCACAGTGCCATATGGCGACTATATGTAGGACAAAAAGTCCCTGTTGAGATGGTAGCACCTCATTTGAGGAAATAAAAATAACTGTGAAATGATTCCACGTGGGTAACTAAACTTCTCATAAAAAAGTTCTGCAGCCTTAAAAAACAACCGTAGCTGTGGGAAGCATTGCATCCATTTATTTATTTTATGTACTTTTAATGGAAACAATATTGCAAAAAAATCAAGTAAAAAAATAAAATAATCTTTTCCACCTCTCACAGCAAAAATATGTTAACGTAGTGGGTTTGAATAAACAGAGTACTCTAACACCATTGTCTACTTATGATGTGCACAAATGTACTACCTTCCTGTGGTGATGCCAACGATAGCTGGTCTTGTGGTAATGTGGTCAAACACTGAAGTGCTGGATTTCCACATGCAAAGGACACAACACCCACTGAACCTGGAGGTGTACAGACCTCATATTGTCTGTAAACTGGTTTTATAATGGAATGTCTAAAAACAGGACAAACATACAAGATGTGAAGGACGTCCAACCACCTTTTTTCAATGTTTATCCACTGAAATCAAGCTCAGGGAAGATAAAGTATGTGAAACCTGCTGTCAATGCAAATAGTCGACAACTCCCAGAGTACCATGAACATTCCGTGTATGGGCAGATGGGCACCACAAAATATGATATTTATGGGAGCAATTTACAAATGTTTAAATGTCCACCCTGTATTATCCACCCATTGTTGCAAAATAAGCCTCCAGATGACCCTCCCCTAATGTTGCCATGCCAAAGGAATTCAGTTCTAGCAAGGCACCATTACTGGAGCTGCCTTAGGGTAATTAGGATGCATTATGCGGCATCTAAACTGAAGCCATGACTTATAAAATTGAAAACCATTCAGCCTTCCCTGCAAAATAAACAAGAACAGGTAGTTTAATTAACCTCTGCTTCTTTGCTGCAAGCATGTGGATGTAGCTCTGCACTCTATCCTCCAATAAAATGCATTTTGTTACAGTGCTGAACACCACCTTCAGAACACAGCTGGAAATGACAGCCAACAGCAGAGCACTGTATGTTGAGTGGTGTGAATGATGTGTCTATTTAACTTCAACATCTTGGGCTAACACTCTTAAGAACAATTCCCATATGTGAGTGAATGTGTGATGATGTGAAAAAATAAATAGAACCCGTATAGTTGAACAGTAGTTTTAACACTGGACATGACACAATGGCTATGAGGAATATGAGGAAGCAATACTGATTAAACACAGGGCTGAGTTGAGATCTATTGTTGCAAACCAGTAAAATGACTGGGGAGCTGAACAATCAAAAAGCTGCAGTACCCATCATTACAAAATGTCTGTTTTAGCACTGTCAACTCTGTTAACAAACTGTTTTATTACACAAAAATGAATTCTTTAGATTATTTAAGTATTAAACAAATATTATTACTATTGTTATTATTATTCAGACTAATAATAATAGGGTTCAGGTATAGTACGTGAATATTGCCTAGAAACAACAGCATAAAATAACAAATGACATTAATACAAATTTCTTGTTTGACCCTAAGTCACATTGCATTTTTTATTTAGAAGCCTTCCATGTAGATGTGTGCTACATCTTGAAACTATGTGATCTGCCTATCAAATCCCTGACCTACCTACAATTCTTCCCTGTTTTTTTAAGGTCCAAGTTCCATTCTGCCTTACTAGATCATCTGTTTGTAACTTGCTCACTTCAGCACAACTTTCAAAAGCTGCAGAGCAGAGAAAACCACAATTCCTATTTATATAATTAAATGTTAATGTTAAATGCTTTACTGTAAAAGGGCAAGATTAGCTTTCTGTGTCTGAAGGCATATTAAATAATGACTTACTTTTAAAACGCTCCTATAAAACAACCAAATAAACAAATACTATTAATATTAGGCTGGGCAAACGATTTTTAAAATTTAAAAAAAATAAATAAATAATGAGATATAATGATGTGTTCCTGCTTAACTTAGACATTGCACGACTTTAAAACATATAAAAACAGGTTTCGAGAGTTAAAAACCACTTTTTATGCGCGAAAAATGGGTGATTTTTCTTCCTCGTGATCAGCTCAGAATCTTTGTGTACGCTGTAAGGTTTTTACTTCTTAATTAAACGTTTAAAATACACGAATTTCATAAAGACAACACACGTTTCGAAGAGAAAAAATCCCATTCTTTTTTCTTCCTGGTGTGTGAAACTGATCAACAGGTCTTTTTTTCCCAATCAGAGGCTCTGAAAATAGCGTACCGCCCACTGCGCTCCGTCAGAGAGGGGCGCGGCACCGAGAGAGGGAGGAGGCGCGGAGCTCAGCAGTACAGAACGAACGTTCTACTGCCTGGAGCGCTTATGGCAGCGATCGCGTCTGCATTTATAACTTAGTTTTTAAAATTAATCAAGCAATATGAAGCATCTCTTTTTACTTTTAAGTCACTTAATTATCATTAAGCACAACTTTCTCACCACTTAGACTACTTTTTGATACCATCCTTAGACAAAGCAGAAACTTCTTGTTCTGTCTAATGAGATTACAAGTGGAAAGATTACAGATTTTAATCGTCTTTAATTTTGTTACGTTATACATTTTAGAAACGTTTCATCCATACAAACACCACAAAACTATTCTCGATTGTATTTCTGAATGGTATGTTACACTTAGTTCACTGTTTTAAATACATCCAATTAAGAAAGTTAGGTGTTTGCATAAACTATTAGCAATCAATATTAAATTTAGCACTGTAATAATTTGGTGCACTTTCCCCTGCATCTTGTAAAAATATATTTTAATTGTTCAAATATACATTAAATCTGACTATCAAATAATAAGTTAAATACAAAACTAAAGAAAAAATAGGGTTAAATATAATTCAAAATATTTTGCTAACAATGTTAACTGTTTATAAATAATAAATTGTATTAACTAAAGAGTAGGATGGCACAGTTGTTATAATGCTTTTTGTTTTGTTTCTTTTTCATAAATACAACAGTAGTACCTGATGTCTCAGTGGCTTTCAAAATTAAATTTTGCATGCAAACCTGTGAACTAGAAAGATAACTAAGATATCCATCCATTTATAATGGTGGCAAAGTGGTTAGCATTGCTATCTTTGAGCACTGGGGTCCTAGGTTCAATTCCTGCCATCCTGTGTGTGTGGGGTTTGCATGTTCTCTCTGGGTTACATGGTTTTTCTCCATATGTGTGATATGACTCCCTCTCGCACTCCAAAACATACTGGTAAGTTAATTGGTTTATGGGAAAACTGGCCCTGGTGTGTGTGTGTTTGTGTCTGTCTGTCCTGTGATGGACTGGCGCTATGTCCAGGGTGTATTCTGCCTTGTGTCCGTTGCTTACTGGGATAGGCTCCAAATCCTCTGTACTGGATAAAGAGATTAGAAATGGATGGAAGTAAAGGCACTGTGTGGATGGAACTATACACAGTGTTAGAAACCCACTATGAAATGGCAGCATCTCACTGAGAATAAAATATTTTATAGTGCTGGCTTAAGGAAACAGCCTTTCCACCTCTCTTGCACATCAGTATCCATACGTAGTTATTTAAACAAATTGCCTCTAATTATAAACATTTTAATATGCTGGCTCTGTGGATCCGCATCAGCTATGTTTGCCCATTCCTTCAATTCATGTGCATCCAACACACAGTTCAATGCTAGCAACTACACAAAATCTTAAATACAATCCTCATTTCAGTATCTATGTAAACATACAGTCTGTTAACTTCATCATCTTCATCAAAAGTATGCCTAACCCCTTTATGAAGTGTTCTTATTATCAGTGTATTCCTCAGCTAACCCAAAATTATCTTCTTACCAACATCTCTAGTTTTTTATCCTGCAATAACTCAGCCAACACTTAAATCTCCAAAAGCTGCTTGTGTTCATTTCTTTAAATCACAAATATCATGTGTAAATACTGTCCATGTAATACTCTGCATTGTGGAATAATAGTTTATTTTAAAGGGAACTAGAGAAACTAAGAACTAGAAAAATCAAGAAAGGCTTTTTTTTCTAGAATTAGTAAATGCCCATCCTGTTCACTGGGGAAATTAAATCCACACTGAGCAATCTTCAATATGTTCAGAATATGACAGCGAGAATCCTATCAGGGATGCATTACACCTGTTTTCAAGTCCTTGCATTGGTTACCTATCAGGTTTCGAGTCAACTTCAAAATCCTCATCCTCATTCAGTACCTACAGTATATGGCTTATTATCTGTCTACTCCCCACCTTTGTCCGTCTGACTCTGGTCTTCTAGCTGTCCTCAAGAACATCTACATTCTGTGGGTGACAGGGTCTTCTCTAGCTGCACCCCAGAGCTCTCAATTTGTATTCCCAGTGATATCAGTCACGTACCCTGAGTGCATTTAAATCTAACCTCAGAACCTTTCTTTTCAGAAGACTTAGTGTCTGTATCTGCTTCATTTTCTAATTTTGGTAGCACCTCTAACTGCTTGTCTTTCTTATATGTATTTACTTTGTAATCTGTGGTCCTTTTATCTGTTTTTATATCTACTGTATTGCTTTGAGATGCCACTTTTAAAGGTGATATATAAAATAAAGTTTTTTATTATTGTTATAGAGAAACATGATCAGTTTTCCCTGGTTCAGATAAAAAGATCTAAAGTATACTAGTTTGTCACTCTTCTCATTCCCTTTGCTAAATAACTTTTCATACTAATCTGATCAATCTAACTGCCTGTTTTCTGTGCTTTCTCTATCCTGCTAGATTTGCAATTATTCTGAAAATTTTCTTCTTGAAATAACTCATTTCTAAATACCTTTTTTCACTGTTAACATCTTGCAGCAACTCTGCGACAAAATATACACTTAGCACAGTTCATCCTGCTACCAACATTGAATAAAAAATCTTAAGATTTCTATATTTATGTCTTTATTTAGTGGTTTCATTAGTGACAAAGGCTAAACTTTCTTGGAAAAATGTATTTTATGTGTTGCGGAAAAAACTGACTTGCTTTAACAAAGTATGTTTACAAATCCTTTCACCTGGCAATCTACCTGAATGCCCAACTATCTGAGAAGCCCTCCATGAAACTATGGTTGCTATTAATTCATTTAGGGCTTATTGACAGAATTGCTGTTTTTTATGCATGCTAATTTTTTGATTCCTCACTCTGTTTCATGTTTATAGATAAGACTTTATTGATCGTGAAGGGAAATTGATGTACATGATGAACATGTTTGCATGTTCTTTTGTAACATACACCTTTTTGTGATTTTTTTTGTATATCTAAGCAAGTGTTCCTGCATCCCTCTTCTGCACTTTAGTCATGGCTTTTTTTCTGTTTGCTTATTTCAAAGCAACACCTGCTCCATTTCTAAAACTTTTTACTCATTTATATTTTTGTATTTTTTACACCTCTAGCACTTTAACATCCTGAATTTTCATTTGCCTTAATTTGTAGAATGAACTTGAGTTTTAGCCTAAAAAAGTTTTCATTATCTTTTGTTTCTTGTCCTACAACTGTTATTATTGATCACCGAATTATTGTTCTTGACATGACTTCATTCAGCCTTTCCTGAACGTCTATGACAGGCAGAGAGAGTGCTGTTTCCGGTGCGATCTTTTGCAGCTGACATTTCACTGTTTTAAACGAACAAGAAATTAGATTGCTCATAGATCACTTATCCTATATAAACACAGCGTAATTGCCCTCCGAAAATCCTCTTTTTCTTGTTCGTTTTAGAGATCTTGATCGAAACTGATTTTAGATGTCAGAAAGGATTTATTTTCTCTGTATTTCCTACATTGCTTTGTCGAGATTTTAACTTTATATCTAACTTTATATCTAGGCTCAGATTTCAACTATAAATCGTACAGTAATTAATAGCAGTAAATACTGATGTTTTGCGCCCTCTTACCACAAAAATATATATGTTTTGTAGCTGGGATGAACTTTATTTCGTACGCGTAGCTACTGCGATTTGGACACGGACGGTTAAACATGGCGGCAAATCAGACACCCAGAGAGGGGGGGGGGGCGTCTTCTCACCTCCATAACTAAAATGCCAAATAGGAGTGGCTTAAGCGACATACACAGTCGTGTAACTGACAGTTTGAGGTAGCCTATCGTGTAAATTTCACTTTGTTGCTGATAGGTTAAGCTTTCGAAACTCTGCCCCAAAGTCATGTGACTGATTTTTCGCCCTGTTTCGTTGGTTAAACGCAATGATCACAAGCACCACCATGGTAACTGGGATGTGTAGTTTTTAATTCCGTTTGAATTATAACTGTACGTACTGTCTTCATATTTGGCCAGGGCTTTAAAGAGAAGGCGCGCCAAAAAATTTCGGTGCCGTCGTCTCCGCTTTAAAGGTACCCCCGTGCTGGAAGAATTTGACCTCGGAACGTTTGCCCAGCGTATTAATATTCCACCCAGGAGAAAGAGTTGAATTTACGTTAAATACTTTGAATACAAAACACCTTTGTGTTCAACTCAGCTGAGAGTTAAATTTGTCAGGGCAAATTTAAATTCTTAAAATAATCTCCATATATTCTATTTATCTTCCTCTCTCTTCTATTTATTTCCCGTCTGTGGTAAGATGATTCGTGTGAACAGTATTCCAATTTTATTTAAAATTGACATTCAAAAAGAAAGGGAAAAAATGTGTACTGTATATTACCTTGCCAATGGAAGGATAGAAGGTGAAGGACAATTAGGAGAGGATGAACAAAAAGAAATACAATCTCCTAAATTATTATTGACATCCGGTGCCATTCAAATATTCTTATACTGTACATGTTTATTATTATTTATTTTTATTTTTTTTTCCTAGTAGACTTTAGGATATCTTTTCAAATTTGATCTGTGATACAGCCTCATTTATCCATTCTTTGTGAGAGGGACCTGTGCCATCCCTCCTTTATTGCAAGATTTGAGCAATGATACAGTCAGAAATGCATTTTTATGTTGAATTGGTACTCTAACCTTCGATAGATCACCTAGGACGCAAGTAATAGGGGTAAGTGGAATTGAAAGATTTAAGCTTGTGAGTGTTTTCTCCTTTTCTATGGAGGTGCAGAAAAACTGTTTGTGCTGACAGTTCCTCGGTAAATTTATTAATGATCCAGCCAGTGTTATACCATTTAATCCTTTCTAGATTTTTGGGAGTGTAATAAAATATATTTTAAAATGTTGTATCAATCAGTTTATTGTGTATTGCTCTAAATGGATAACAGACATTGTGCTAGAATGTATCCCACTCTTTGTCATCTGACCCCATGGAGAGATCAGTGATCCAATAAGATGCACAAATGTCAAAATACAGTACTTGTATATTAATCTGGAATAATTTGTCGCTGTAGCCATCCAATTTCCAATGCAAGTCACTAATAGCAAAAGTATTAGACAGTAAGCAATTATGTTTTGCATAGTTAGAAAATTATTTCCTTGGGAGAGATGTTTGCTGAGATACATCATAATAATAATTAAGAATTTAATAATAATAATAGTTAAAATAATATTTTTTTCATTTCAGGATATACAGATCTCCTTATTTTTTCATATTTTTTTCTTGTCTCTACCTTGAAATGAAACATGTAATACATCCTGCAGATGGAGATGGGGTTCTGTATGTCACTAAACAGAAAGACACCCCTGACAGACCTACCCAAGTTGTTCATCACAACCATTTAAAAACCTATTTAATACCTACTTATCCACAAACAGGATGTCTCCCTCCAACTGCACAGTGAAAGGATACCACCCCAGAGTCACGAATCAGATGTGCAGGTACCTAATGCTACCCCTGAGTTGCTTTCTATTATCTTTTCTGGTATGAAACAGCACTACCTTCCTACCATGTACTGTATACGATTAATGGTCAGTCCACTGCACAATCCGTTCAACAGTCTGCCCTTCCTGGGGAATCAGATCACAGTACAGCCCAGGATTTTACTCAAAAGGACAATACCTCCTGCTTCCCTGGCAACTCTGAGCAGCCATCACAGCTGCCTGGTCGCAGGCCTGTTAAGTTGCCTGCTTGTTGAAGGGATTATGTTGTACAATGAATTTGAACATAAATTAACACAAAGTGTTTCAGCAGTTTCATATTGTTTAATCTTCTTGCACCTAGTACCTGTTACTTGTTATGAAGTTTAGTTATTTTATTTTACTTATAGGAATGTTACTTAGAAAGGAGGACATTTCTTTTTTACACAGTGGGTCTAATGTGAAACATATTTAATTTGTGTTAAAATATTCAATACATGAATATTTAATGTTCTTATTTAGGTTAATGTTTACTGTGGTAATATGATTCGTGTGAGAGATGTTTTATTTGATCTCTGACCCAGGGGAAACTGTGGTGTGGATGGTTGAGGACAGAATGCAGGCTTGCGCTGTGCCCGTTAGTCTTCTTCTGGTCTTCTCTTTATTTAGGTTCCAAATAAAGTTTGATAATTGAACAGTGAAAGCTCAGTTTTCCTTCATATGAATGTCTAAAACCCTAAACCGAACACAGGATTTTGTAATTGCTTACAATTATATAGAGCTTTTCTGGACACTCAAAGTGCTTCCACCCCCACCAATGTGCAGCCCCACCTGGATGATGCGGCTGCAGCCATAGTGCACCAGAACGCTCACCACACATCAGAGTGATGAAACCAATTTAGAGATAGGGATTATTAAGAGGCCATGATTTGTAAAGGTCAATGGAAACTTTGGTCAGGCTGCCGGGGTAACACACCTACTCTTTACAAAAAACACCCTGTGCTTAAGATAAGATAAAATCAGATCACTTTATTGGCCATATACAATTTCTTGCAAATTTCTTGCATTCGGAATTTGTCTTTTTTACATACCCCAGCTTGCTCTCCATGAGACACAGACACACAGTCGAGGAGAGAGAAGCTTGGGGTCAGAGCACAGGGTCAGCAATTTACAGTGCCTTGCGAAAGTATTCGGCCCCCTTGACCTTTTCAACCTTTTGCCACATTTCAGGCTTCAAACATAAAGATATAAATTTTTTATTTTATGTGAAGAATCACCAACAAGTGGGACACAATTGTGAAGTGGAACGAAATCTATTGGATTTTTGAAACTTTTTTAACTAATAAAAAAATGAAAAGTGGGGCGTGCAAAATTATTCGGCCCCTTTACTTTCAGTGCAGCAAACTCACTCCAGAAGTTCAGCGAGGATCTCTGAATGATCCAATGTTGTCCTAAATGACTGATGGTGATAAATAGAATCCACCTGTGTGTAATCAAGTCTCTGTATAAATGCACCTGCTCTGTGATAGTCTCAAGGTTCTGTTGAAAGCGCAGAGAGCATCATGAAGACCAAGGAACACACCAGGCAGGTCCGTAATACTGTTGTGGAGAAGTTTAAAGCCGGATTTGGATACAAAAAGATTTCCCAAGCTTCAAACATCCCAAGGAGCACTGTGCAAGCGATCATCTTGAAATGGAAGGAGTATCAGACCACTGCAAATCTACCAAGACCTGGCCGTCCCTCTAAACTTTCAGCTCAGACAAGGAGAAGACTGATCAGAGATGCAGCCAAGAGGCCCATGATCACTCTGGATGAACTGCAGAGAACTACAGCTGAGGTGGGAGAGTCTGTCCATAGGACAACAATCAGTCTTACACTGCACAAATCTGGCCTTTATGGAAGAGTGGCAAGAAGAAAGCCATTTCTCAAAGATATCCATAAAAAGTCTCGTCTAAAGTTTGCCACAAGCCACCTGGGAGACACCCCAAACATGTGGAAGAAGGTGCTCTGGTCAGATGAAACCAAAATCGAACTTTTTGGCCACAATGCAAAACGATATGTTTGGCGTAAAAGCAACACAGCTCATCACCCTCAACACACCATCCCCACTGTCAAACATGGTGGTGGCAGCATCATGGTTTGGGCCTGCTTTTCTTCAGCAGGGACAGGGAAGATGGTTAAAATTGAGGGGAAGATGGATGCAGCCAAATACAGGACCATTCTGGATGAAAACCTGTTGGAGTCTGCAAAAGACCTGAAACTGGGACGGAGATTTATCTTCCAACAAGACAATGATCCCAAACATACAGCAAAATCTACAAAGGAATGGTTCACAAATAAACGTATCCAGGTGTTTGAATGGCCAAGTCAAAGTCCAGACCTGAATCCAATCCAGAATCTGTGGAAAGAGCTGAAAACTGCTGTTCACAAACGCTCTCCATCCAACCTCACTGAGCTCGAGCTGTTTTGCAAGGAAGAATGGGCAAGAATTTCAGTCTCTCGATGTGCAAAACTGATAGAGACATACCCCAAGCGACTTGCAGCTGTAATCGCAGCAAAAGGTGGCTCTACAAAGTATTAACGCAAGGGGGCCGAATAATTTTGCACGCCCCACTTTTCATTTTTTTATTAGTTAAAAAAGTTTCAAAAATCCAATAGATTTCGTTCCACTTCACAATTGTGTCCCACTTGTTGGTGATTCTTCACATAAAATAAAAAATTTATATCTTTATGTTTGACGCCTGAAATGTGGCAAAAGGTTGAAAAGTTCAAGGGGGCCGAATACTTTCGCAAGGCACTGTATATGGCATCCCTGGAGCAGCTGGGGTTAAGGGCCTTGCTCAGGGGCCCAATGGAGTAGGATTCCTCCGCCGGCTGCGGGATACGAATCAACAACCTTCCAGCCACAGGCGCAGATTCTTAGCCACAGTGCCTCTGCTCCGCTCTGATTTTTAATGACTATAGAAAGTCTGGATCTCCATTTTACATCTCATTCAAAGAAAGGTGCTTTTTTACAGTACAGTGTCCCCATTACCATATTGGGGCATTAGGACCCACACAGACCCCAGGGTGAGTGTCCCCTACAGGCCCCACTAACACCTCTTGCTGCACCTTTCCCAGGAGGTCTCCTATCCAGGTACTGGCCACTTGCTTAGCTTCATCCAGGTGGATGCTTCACATTGGCGGTGGTGGAGGAGAGTCCCCATTAGCTGTAAAGTGCTTTGAGTGCAGTGTCCAGAAAAGTGTTATATAAGTGTAAGCAATTATTATTATTATTATTATTATTATTATTATTATTATTATTATTATTATTCAGTGGGTTGCCAGTTGTGAATTGCAGGGTGATATAGCTGCTGGCATGAAAAAGGTACTGTATAAATAGATTTTCACTAATAATTTGTCCCAACTTTCTAATACCTTCCTGAATCCATACTGGCCAGTTGGTTGTTTTTGACTGTATAGTTAACTAATCTAAATAGTGGTTGATTTAAAGTAAATGAGGCATCAAAGCATAAACGTCTACTGCAGCTCTTAAGTATTGTGAATGATGAACTAATTGGTGTTTTAATAAGTGATTTTGGACGTACCTTGCTATGTTACATACTTTCTAGGAAAAAGCCTAACTGTTGTGCTGTATCCTATTCAAACGTCACCTAGCTTTTTTTTTGTTTCTGAACTGAAATATTTTTTAACCTTTAGCAAGCCAAATGCTAAGTAATAACTATAAAAACTGAGTACATCAAGCCTCCTTTTATTTTTTGCTGTGTTTAGTCTTGAAAATGAGTGACATGCTTTTTCTTCCTTTCCAAATACTGTATACTGTACTTGTTTCATGCAAGTCCTCAATCATCATCCTACCTATATAATTTCTGCTCCACATTGAGATTGGCAAGTCTCTCCATCTGGATATACTGTATCGCTATTAATTTGGTTTAATCAAGTAGCTTTTAAGATATATTTAATTCACAACCCTAGATACCCTATCTCTGTTGTAACTTGTATAAGATATGCAAGCTTGCAATTTAACAGTGGCTGATTAAGAGATAAAAGCTCAGACTTGCCCCAGTTAACCTTGTAACCTGACAGCTTACCAAAACTTTCAATGACACCTACTACTGCAGAAAATGACTTATGTAAATCTGTCAAAAAATCATTGCTTTACAATGCAAACTTATAAACAACTGTATGAAGATGCTGATCTCTAAACTGAAGATGCTAAATTGAAGAGTAGGGGTGAAAAAATATCATAAAGAACAGCTTTTTAGATATGGGAACTAGGGTAGTTCTTTTGGCAATAAATTACATTAAAAATATTTATTACTTCTTAGTTCTACTACTGTTTTTTTGTGTTAGAAGGCATCTGTATTACTTCCTTGGGACCCACTGCAAAATGGGCTTTACTGTACAGTATGTAACAATTCCCCACTTTAATTTAATGAAGTCATACTGTAACTTGGTAGCTGGATACAATTGAATCTTTGATACAACTTGGCAAGCTTAATTGTTGCATTTACGTTAAAGATGATAAGTCAGGACAGAACTCAGAAGCTGGGACTGAACTCTTTATCTGGTTGAAAGGTGAGTGAGTGCAAGGCAGCAGACTTTGGCTCCATTTGTGAACAGCAGCTATGATATGACTGTACAGATACCTAAGCTAACTGTGAATGGGGAATGGAACTGTGTACTAAAACCAATTTTTATTTTCCAATTATTTGGAATGCACTGGTATAATAGCATTCCCAGTATAAAGTAACGTAACATATTTATATTTATGTTATTTTCCACTGCTGAACAATTTCACATAGTGAAACTTTGCCACCACTCGCTTCTTTTCTCACAATACTGTATAGTTCTATACACAGGCCCATGACTGAGTGACTGGATCCTATGTTTATTTAAGTTGATATTTAATCCATCAGGGGGGTTATCTGTCTATATTTTCATATCTGTCTAGTACCATACAGTACAGCTATGGAAAATCCCCAGCTTTCTGGACCAAGTAGTTTCATTTTTTTGTCTGGTTTTACAGACCGATCTCCATCATGTGCTTAATTGGCTCTGTAGATGATTGCACATGACTACTTTAGCTTTTAGAGATGGTAAATATGTGTGGTTAACATTGAATAGACGTGATAAACAGAACAAGCAAAAGCTGCAGACTCACAATCTTAAGCTGAATTCACCTGATAAGACAGTAGTACAGTTATTAGGCAACATTTTTAACAACACTTTTTGCAACATTTGCCACGAAAATTGAGAAAAAGAATGATTTATAAGAACCTAGTTTTCCTACTAAAGATAATACTTGAAAATATTAATGGAAGATAACCTGTAGAGTGCTGGGATAAAAACAAGGCTGAAATTATAACTTATAATGCAGGTTAAATTACATATAACCATCATTATTAATGAATAAGTAATAGGTTTATTAGGAATAAACCTATTACTTGTTCCTTTACAGCCTATGCATGCTGATGCAGCTACCCACCTGAATTATTAATGAATGTTATATTATTTGCTTTATATTATATAATATAATAAAATGAATCCCCTAATTAAATAATAAGGCTATAATAAGAGTTACTCATATGTTTTTTTAGATTTTGAATCTCTTGTATGGAATGTCATTGTTTAACAATTTGTGGAGAAATTGTGTTCTGATAAAACCGATCTTAGCACGACGGTTCCCTACTTGAATCTGATTTACAGGAACACAAGGGCATTTGGATTGTTGTTCTATGAAACAGAATGTATAAGCATAAGAGTTCTGAATTTCAGCATGTGGTGTAAAAAAAAAGTACTAAAAAATGGTACTTCTGTCCTCCAGAAGGATCTGAATTCAATATATTTTTCTTTGATATAACACCTTTAAACTCATCTTATCTATTGGTATAACTACATTTTAAGTGAAACATAACTTCTATTATAATTTGTATTTTATGCAACTGGCATCATGTCTTTAGTAATTTGTCCAGAGCTTAAAGCAATACTTTACCTTTGTCAGTGACAAAAAGGAGAGGAAGATTGAGATGAAGTGAAAGCAATTGTATTATAGTAAGAAATCAGAGCTAGGAGATATAGCTCTCTGCAAGTAGTTCTGGGATTTGCATAGATGCTAAGGCACACACAGTCACACACACAGAGGCATAAAATAACTCCTCTAATCTCCTTCTCAATGGCTTAAAGCCTCTGAAGAAGCTTAATAATTTAGGAGGAAAACAGCAACAGTGCTTTTAAGGACATACTGTATGTACAAAGATTAGCTCATTGGTTTGCTCCAAGCAAGCAGTCAAACATGATGAATTCTGTGTTCATCAGTTGTTGCACAGAGGCGACAGTCATGATCATGATACCATGATTTAAATTGTGTAAATCTGAGTTCAGCAAATTCCAAAATAAATCAGTATAGTACTATGCCACCTAAAAAACTCCTGGAAAAATAAAATCACAAACATTATAGAAGTTGTACTATTAACATGATTTTTAGTGTTAGGGTTTTCTAAAAAGATTATTCCTTGAGGTTTCTTTTTTTTATTATGACAAAAGCTTGTCTTTATTGTCTTTAATTTAATCTTTAATTTATGTGATATGTCCACAAGTTCTTCAATGTCTAAGAATCCGTGTTTGGGTTTGTAAAAGATGCATTAATTATGGAACATACAACAATTAAATAGCCTGAAAGAATGATGTTTTTCCCATTACTTGGATTCTTGATTGTTTCATGTACTGCATGTGTTAAGCTTCAGAACTCAAAATAAATGCTTTTTTGAGGATGTGATACGTATTATATATTTTGAATTTGTTATTTTCCTGGAAAGGATTGAATGAGATAAACTACAGTATATTTGAACAGCATTCATACTACCACTCAGGAAGACTAATCTGTATTATTACTAATATCAATTCAATTGTTGAAAACATTAGTTACTATATATCTGTGAAAAATACATTCAAATCCGTGAAGCATTAGGTAAGTAAAACCACTAAAAACACTAAAAGCATCAGTGTCAATAATTGAAACTTGTAGAAAGGTGGATTGATTATGCAAAGGCCCATAATTCATATTCACCTTGGCTTCCTTATCACAAGAAAGTGAAGTATTATTGCAGATGAGAAGCATTTAGATAGCCTTGTATGAGTATGCAGACACAGCTTTTATATGTTTGATTACTTTTTTCCATTCTACAGCAATAAAGTTTAGTGCTGCCAGCCTTTGAAATGCTAGTTTGAAAAGAAAAAAAATCCATTATAAAATGGTGAGGTTTTACCTCATTTATGGCTCTATGTATTTTAAAATGATTTGGATGATTATATGAGATGTGGAAGAGTTCTTCTTTTTGTTTTCAAAAACTACTTTTAAAAGTATTAAGAGTGTTTGTCCCCTCAGGAAGTACAGCGTAATGTATACGAGAACATTTTTGCCCTTGAGAATTTGGGATGTGTTATACACCATTAAGGCTCTTGTTCATCAAAGTACTTTGCTTTGACTGCCAACAGCATATCTGTTTTCACAGAAAGGTTTGAAAATAACCATGAAACATTTCCATTGTTCATTGGATCCCCCTAAAAAAATCAGACACAGATTTATATTATTTTACACTTATATGCTTGCTTTTCCAATCTTTGGAAAAATGTCTGTTTTGTCTACAGTTTTTCAATTTAGGGCCAAAAAACCTATATAGTATAGTATATGATATATAGTATATGAGCTGTTAAAAATCAGAATGTCACAACACCCTACATTTTGACTCACAAAAGTGTATGCAATATACAGTACTGTATATCCACAGTGCTAGGGAAAATGTACTTTAAAAATTCAACATTAGAGTTGCAAGTTACATGTGAATTCATAAAAATATCTGGGGTAAAATCCGAAACAATGTTTTAAGGACCAACATTTGGCCTAGAGCACTTTAAGTAAGTTTATTTACTTAACTTATGAAATCTTCCACTGAAAATATTTTAGATGAGTAAAATAAATCACTGTTTTTTATTTCATTTTTATGTTTTCATACAGTGTGTTTATCCTTTATATGTTTGTTGACCATTTAATCCACATAGAGCTGGGTTTTGGTTTAGGTACAGTACATGACACTTTGTCATATCACAGACTCTCTATCACAAATGCTTCCTCTGTGGTATTATACTCTCAAAATCATTAATATCTGGTATATCTTAAAAGCATTTCATTCATCATTATTCCAGTGTTAAGGACCTCTGTATCCATTGACCTCTCAAGTCCAATACTGTATTTCAACGAATAATTCAAAGAACTGATCAAAGTATTCCTTTAATGTGATGACTTCTAACACCGATATATTCTTTGAAATATGGACTTGTAATCCATTACACTTTCCTACTTTGATTTACAGCTATATAACAAGATTTTGCTTCTACCAAATGCATTTGATTATTATTTGTAGGTTTAATGAAATTCTAGAGACTCCCCTTGCAAGATACTCTCAGAAAATATTGTCATAAATATATGCTTTGCTGACAAATGCACATGTTTCAAGGGCTGACTTTCAGATACTTTACAGCGCACAAATATTTAAATCCTTGCACAATTATTAGATTTTGTTATTTTCAAGCTTACATGTTGAAGTAACATTAATATTTGTTAATACACAACCAAGCAAAAAAAAGGAAATAAGTAAAATTATGATTAATAGAAAAGAAATGCTGACTGCTTAAGCATTCAAACACTTTATGGCTTCTAACCTAGTTTAATTTAACTACACACAATTACCTTAATGAGCCACACAATTAGTCGAATGGTTTCTTACTGTGTGTCATAATAATGGTTTACATGATTTGAGAATAAATATACCTGTCTCCTTAAGGTCCTTCAGCCAGGTAGTGAATTTCAAACAAAAAATTAACCATTACTATTGAGCTTTCAAAACAACTACTTCAGCTAAGGGTTAAATTTGTATAATGGTACACATCAGCAGAACATTATAAAACATTTTAAACACTGTGGTGAAGTCAATCGTTAAAGGCATCCAGACACTACATACTATTGTCAGGTTGTCCTAACTGAGTAGCCAGTCAGGGAAGTCAAGGAGGTAACTGGTAATGATTCCATCTTGTCGTCAATGGTGAATTTCAAAGAGTTCAGTTGCTGAGATAGGAGAAAATGTCCATGGGTTAACCATATCCTGATCACTCCACAAAGATGTCTTCTAAGTCAATGTACAATTTTGGTTGAGACATACCCCATAAAGACTTCAACTACAACTGACTACAACTGCTGTCAAATGTGCAGTACTTCAACCAAATATTAAGTTCAAAGACCTGAAAACAATCAATATCCATCCATTCTCTAACCACTTTATTCAATACAAGGTTGCCTGGGTGCCAGAACCTTTCCAGCAAAGCAGTGGACACAAGGCAGGATACACCCTGGACACGATACCAGTCCATCACAGGTCACACTCAGACACAGAAATGCACACACTCATACAAGGGCCAATTAGTTCAGAAGCTACTGAACCTAACAGTATATCTTTGGATTATGGGACGAAACCCAGAGGAAACCCACAACAACATGGGGAGAACATACAAACTCCACACAGTGCGAGGCACCTCCACACAAACTGTCAGGCAGCAATGCTAACCACTCTGCCACCATGCCACACTGATCACTATCTAATCCATTCAAATATGTCTAGCAAACTGGCTTCCCTAAATTTCCCAGCAAAAGAAACATTGTCCATATAAAAATCATTGTTAAATCTCCGAAATATCCATGCAAAAGTGAACATTTTCAACAAAGGTTTTGTGAAAACTCTGAAAACTCAACTACTTACAGAGGAGAAGTGTTTATCTACATGTGAACACATCATGAACACATCAAGATGAATATCACCAATTCCTGCAAAGCGACACTTGGATGTTTTATCAGGAAACACCAGAGCTGTTTTATTTACAATTAGGTGGTTATTTAACTGAAGTGTAACAGAATGTTCTAGGATTTTGGCAAGAAAGGGTTTGAAATGGGGTGAAAATTACTTAGATTGCCCAAAGCCATGTTTGGCTTTTTTGGCGCGGGGTAATGGCAGCAGGTTTGAGGACTGTTGGTATAACAGCAGTGCTCAATCATTCACATATTATATTGAGGACAATGGGGCAGAAAGACATAAAACAGGATTGAAATAAAGTTGTGTGAATGGAATCTAATAGCCAGGTGGTGGATTTCATATGCAAAACCAGTTTACTGATGGATGCAGAGGTGTGGAAGTCACATGCATTGTGGAGAGAATGTGATGCCAGATATTGTCAATCTTGGAGCTAAAGAATTGTATTGTGGTGGGGCAGTTTGCCTTTAGCAGTCTGTTGATGGTGGAGAAAAAGTGTCTAGGGTTGTTATGGTTATTTTCAATGAGGTGAGAGAAGTAGCTGAATCTAGCAGACTTTACTGTATTGACAATGAAAGCCAGCATCACCTGAAATCTTCAATGGCAACCTGTGAAATTGTGAGCTTGATGAACATGACAATAAAATAAGCGATAGGAATTTATCACACACATGATTTGTCACGCACATGATATTATGGTCATGTAGCTTATTAAATACAATATTCATTAATGTGTGCTTACAGCAGGTGGAATGGTATTCAGAGCACCATGTTTTCTTTTTAAGAAGAACTGCTAGTGTCATAGATCTCTTTCTGCAGTATATCTCTACCTCAACAATACTCTTTATATTGTACATCTTTGAAATTATTTTGGAGCTAAACTTTTTAATGGATGTAACAAAACATTCAAAATGTGGCTTGACATTTTATTGTTTACATGACTCATGACCTCCAGTAATGCTCTTCAGCCACAAGCAATTGGGCTTGCTAATGCCCCTGCAAACTTCTTTTGAGGTTGTGTGAATGAGTGAAAAATCTACATCAGTAGTTCTCAAACTTTTTGGACCAAGTACCACCTACAAGTCATCTTCTCATAGGAACCCCAGAAACTCTCAATGACCAACATGAGCGTGTGTGCATGCGTGCACACACTCACATACACATATAATAAATATTATAATAATAAACATTATTTCATATAGCGCCTTTAAAGGTGGCTTTTCAAAGCGCTTTACAGAATGACAGAAGGAACAACAACAACAATTAAAAATAAACAATAAAAAAGCACCATATCAGTGAGAGGAGTGAGCCTGTTTAGTTGAGCAAAGCAGATGTGAATTAATTGGTCAAGCCTTGTCACAAGTGTCTTACAGATTTTAAATCATCAGGCATTTTCTTGACGGCCAAGGCCTTGCGGTGGAAGCTGCAGTTCATATCTGGAGCAACCTCTCTAATTCGTGCAACTACAGCGATGTGTCGGCTTGTCATCGCTCTAGCACCATCTGTACAAACTCCAACGCATTTTATCCAGTCGATGTCATTCTCTTCGATAAATTAATTCAGAAGCTGAAATAAGTGCTCTCTTGTAGTTCCTGTTGGTAGTGTCTTACAGAACAGAAAGTCCTCATGGGACATGCCCTCAAACTTGTATCTAATGTAAACGTGCAAATTGGTCAATCAACGACATTTACAGACTCATCTAATTGCAGTGAAAAGCATCTGTTAATCTTAACGTGCTCTATCAGCGTACTTTTGACATCATCCACCATATCTAGACAGATAGATAAGACTTTATTGATCAATAAAGTCTTATCTATCAATCAATAGTTCTATGAGTGACTGTCTTTCAGAGGGGGCAGCAGGTCAAACTGTTTAGCATCTTTTTCTCCACACATAATACGTGTCAGTTCTTTTGCCAACAGTAAACAAAGTTCTTCACAAGAAGTGTGGGGCTTACCTGCTTTAGCAATCCTCAAGCTTGCATTTTTCCCCGTTTCCATTTCAGGAGTCCGTCTCAGAAGTTAAAAGAAGTTTTTATTTCATGCACATGGGAGCAAAACACAGAGACGCTCGGTATATTTTTCTCAAATTAACCTAGAACAGTTCTTAAATATTTTTCTGTTATCTATCACAGGTTCCTGTGCTCACAAGATTGCCAGCGTTCGTAGTATGCATTTCTATGCTTTCCTGTGCTTACAACATTGGCATTGTTCCAAAATCATGCACATTCTCCTACCTCCCTATTTGCTGGAGATCACTTTTTTAAATATAATTGGCCGCTTATGTCCGTTATGCACGCATTCCTGACAATAGTATAGAATTATATTGTAGCTTTTGTGTCCACTCAGTATTAGCGGACGCTGTATCGTAGTACGTAGGCTGTGTATTCGAAACACAAACTAATTTGATTAAAATAAAAATATGAAAACCCGTCCCAATTTTTCAGTGCACAAAACAAAGTTTCAGGGTCATATGGTGTACTGCCTGGCGGTGCTCCGCGTACCACAACTGGTATGCGTATCACAGTTTGAGAACCATTGATCTACATTGTAATATTGTCACAATCGTTATCCCTCCTCTAGAGGGCCCTCTTACCCTTTTGTGTTTTGTCTCATTATCATGTACACCTGTCTCTGGATTCAACGCATTATTTATATCCGGTGCTCCGGAAGCTTGGGGTTCTGCATTGGAAGACAAACAGCCGGAGCCCCGCCTAGCTTCAAGTTGCCCTATGTCCACAGCTTGAAGGCATAGACTTCCGATCAGCATCCTGACCAAGCTCAGCCCAGGGCTCGGAGTGCCTGGACTCGTCACTCCATTTTTAACCTCAGTGTTCCTGTTGGAGTTCCCCCTTCCTGGGGATTTTAATCGTCCTTGTCTTGGATGGACCTCACGGCTTTGGATTATGGACTACACCCTGATTTCCCTTTTGGACTTCCTTGGCTTTGTTTGCCAGAATTCCCCCCTTGCACTTGGATTCCCTGTTGGCACCTCCCCCTGTTCGCTATCCCTTCCATTCCTCTCCTAACCGTGTTTTCCCCTTAACCCCTTTCCCAGTCACTTCCGGATTATATTGTCTATATTGTCTGCACAGGGTCCTAAACTACGCAATGTGACAATTATATAGCTAATTTATCTATACTTAAATGCATATGACCACAAAAATAGACGATGCATAAAAAAGTGCTAATAGAGAGCCTCACGCTTTGCTTTGTAGCTGACAAGCTGTTCATGCAGTCAGTGTAGATTGCAACTTTGACTATAAAGGGTGAGTAACGGGAGCATTAGACTGATATCAAAAGTGCATAAAAACAGCTTCTAGAGTAGGTTAGCGTTTCAAATTGCTTGGGCACATTTCACAATATAATAATGCAAATGGGTAAAGGAGATGGATATTTTGTGCTGTTATCATGCCTTTACTGACTAAATTTGAATCATTAATTAAATGCAGTTGCCTAAGAATTTTGGTAATTCATGCCATACAAAATAAAGAATTTCCTATCAGCCAATAATAAGAAGCTTGATAGAGTTCAGCATAGGCTCTCGGTAAAAACTTTGAGAAGGAGAAGGCCTGCATCCATTGATGTCCTGTTATCTCAGATATAAGTGTAATGTAATTCAAACTGGCATTATATATTCTTCCAAGCCTGAAAAGATTTTGTTATGATTTGGTTTACATTCCCAATCTCTTTCCTTTAACTGAGTCCTCAAAAGCTGTTGGGATGGGGGTTGAAAAGCACTTTTACTTCTTAATAAACAAAAAAACTTTCAGGAAAACCAAATGTTTCAGCTATCTGGTGTTGGAGGGGAGTCCCCATTACCTGTAAAGCGCTTTGAGTGGAGTGTCCAGAAAAGCGCTATATAAGTGTAAGCAATTATTATTATTATTATTATTATTATTATTATTATTATTATTATTATCTTTTGCCTTCTTTATACAGTATATACTGTAATCTGAACTTTGAACATGCACTTTACTCTTCAGTATTGCCAGCTGAGGTAGTTTTTAGTCTCTGAGTGACAAATAACTAGTTAATTAGTGATTTGTGTGATTTTAGCTCCCCATTGCATAAATATTTATTTTTGACGCAGGACTTAATTGCATTAATATTTTTGTGCATCCATATTGCATGAATATTACAATGACTCTTTGGTTAAAAATACTTTTGACAGTGTTGTGATATTTATTGCTGCATTTAGGAACATTATTTTGACCTTCATATTGTACTGTATGTGCATACTGTATAATGAGAGCCATTTAAAACACAACAAAAGAGTTTCATTGCAAAACCTTTCATTATATTTATTCAAAATGCTGAACACCTTTGTCTTTGACAGTACATGAACTGACATTATGGGTCAGATTTAATATTTCCATTGAGATTCAGAAAGAAGAAAAATACATATCCTCGAGCTCTTAATTTAAAATGTAATATAGCTAAAACATTTTGTCACATACACAGGTTCAATTTATTTTCCAATCAGTAAAGCATACTAGTAGTTTTTATTTTTAAGTCACATTTATTTTGCAAAGTCATTCTCTGATCTTGTTTGCTCCTCGAATATATGTTCTAAGTATAGTAAGGAAAACCACACCATCTGTTAGAAAAAACATTTTCTTAAAAATAAAACTGACAAAAATAGTTCTGTAACACTCTCATAGAATAAACTAACAAAATACATTTTTAGCAATTCCATGCACAATAATTTACTACATATTCAATTCTGTTTTGTGTTTTATCTGGGTTGCGTTCAACAGGCACCTGCTTTAAGCATTACATTATATTCAAATGGGGGTAGATTCCAGAAAGCTGTTTCTTTCATACAAAATACGTTTGGCAGTAATTGAATAGGTGAACTTCTGTAAGAAGGAAAAGTGTTGCAAGTGGATGTAAGGATGATGACATAAGCCTTAACTAGGCTAGCATCCCCAATTTCACACTATACTAAAGTGAGATATAGGAGATGAGTCATTAACATTTCTTTGAGCACACATCACACATACTGTACTATACACGAGTGCTAAGCCCTGTCAGTATTGATTAGCAAAATGTAATGTATTGTCATCTGCTGCTTAAAACAATACTGTGCCAAGGCTGTCAGAATTTTTTCTCTTAAAAAATGTTTTTTTTTAATGCAAAGCCTTGTTTCCACCACAGTAAGAAAATGTAGGTGCAAAATTAAGAAATTCTATTCCATAAACTCAGGTACTATATACATACAGTACGTGTACTGTATGTTCAGTATTTTCAGCTGTATGAGAAAATAAATTTCCTATATGTAGTCTGGTCAGCCTAACACTTAATCAAAGCTACCTGTAAAATCTAACACAGCTAAAACATTTTACATAGTCCATTTTACACAGTCGCAGACCTAGAATAAGTTACTTCAATCTATACATATAGCGTTGGCATCTTCCTAGGTGATCAATTTACAGATCAATTGCAATTGTTGTCCAGATCAACCAATTGATTAGCTAGCGCTACACAAACATCAGTCCAATTTCTACTATATATTCCAGTCAGGCATCATGAAATTTATTAAAACATAAAGTTACACATTAAATGCATTAAATTACATGCAATATGGTCAGCACAGAACTCACAACTGAAAGTTATGCATTGTTTCTATGTTTGCCTCAATATGGGAGGGCTTTCCAAACATTTTATTCCTCCTAAATTTAAGGTGTTTTTTGATTAAACCAGAAGAAAACTCTGTGATATCCCAGACATCTGGTTGGTTTACTGTTAACCTGTCTTAAATGCTAAGATTATTAGTTAAAGTAAGATTAACAGTTTCTGAGTAAATAACGTTAGAAGCTAGCCTGTGGCCAACAGACAATAAACGGCCAAGATAAGTGCTCTACTTTGCCAGTTCATGGAAAAAGTGTGGACAACCTTGCAACTTTGCCTTTTTATATGATGTCTTAAACCCAGTCGGTCTGCTATTCAATCCCTCTCTCACTTGTCTGTGGTTGTATCAGTTGCTAAGGGAAGGCAAGTGAGTCAGCTAAAGCAGTGGAAACTTTGGTTCACCTTATAAATACTTGAAGAGCCCAACATGGTGAAATGTAAACCATGCAAGTATTCCACCATGTCACTGGAAGAGTGGATCAGGTTTTCAGCTTGACATGCCAACACTGATGCTGTAATTAGTGACGTAAGGAGTGTAAGTTATTCATGTGAATTGTTAGAACAAAAGCACAGTCAGCCAGGCGATACACAGTGTTGGGCAGATTACCTTCACCAACTACATTTTTTCTACCTTTTGAACTTCAGACCGATGACTCATACCTCATCAAAAATTGTACATTGCAATAACGCTTTGTGCCGATATTAGTATGCACACACAAAAACGTCTAATGGTTTAAACCTGCTGTGGTTTATTTACACCAGTGTTTTGAGTCTAGGTACAGTATAGCCTACAATGAAATTCTACTCACTGTTTCTTATTAACAAAACTCTTTAGCATTTGCTAGTTGCTGTATGGTAAATGTCTTGCAAGACATGCATCCAACATTAGGTTTCATCTAAAAAACCCATAAAAAAATCTGTAAAAAAGCAGCCTTATGTGGAAAACCTGTCAGCATTATAAATAAACAATATTAGCTATTGGTTTATTATGGGTCTTCTGATATGATAAATCCCTAATGTAATTTACACACCTAACATAAAAACACTTAGAAATGAAATACAGAATTCAGAAAACAGAAACAGAAGTGACTGAATTTGTTTAATTACATTCCACTCCATGTCAACTGGACATGAAAATGACATTGAAAGATCTTAGTTGCCGGTAGGACATAAACCAGCTTTGATTTCTGCTGTCATTTTCAACAGGTTCTACTACTGTACTTTACTTTACTGAGAAAAATCATTAGAAAAAAATGCAAAAATGATTATTTATATAGGAAGTGTTATGACGTGGCCATGGGTGGTAATTTGTCAGAACCCAAGTGCAATGGACGCCTGAATAGACATGACTGGGTAGGGTTTGAGCACTCTGGGGTGTAAGGAAAGTGAAGAGAAACTAGGTGATAATAGAATAACTGATTACTGGCTGCCGGCGCTTGTAGTCTGCAATAATGGAAAAGTGGAAAGAAAGTATAATCAATAAAGAACTGGCCAGTGCAGCAGGGATTACCCCAGCTGGTCAGCAAAGGAAAAGAACAGGTGAGGTGTGTTCGTCCTAGGAGAAACCGGCTCATTGCATCCCTGGTGAAAAAAGGTGGCACAGCACCAGCCTTGTACAAACAAGTCGTGGAGGGCAGCCCTCTTGAAAAGCCAGAGATAAAGGTTGGCACACCTGAAGGCCGGAGCACTGAACAGAAAAAGAGCCACCAGGGATAACCGCTGTACTTCTCAAATAGTGGTAAAGCAGGAAAGCCCCAGTTGGTGGTCCAGTTGTAGGGCCCAGAAGCCTGGTGATACAAGCCACACACCCCAAATAGGGGGTCTCCTCTGAGACCAGGCCAGGCGTACACTGTTCCCACTGCTGAGTTTCCCAGGATTATCACTTCGACAGAATCACCTAGGTGCAAATGCAATTGAATACCCAGGTGCCCTTTGGATGAACTGGGGAGACATCAGCAAAAAAAGGTGACCAAGACAGCCCCAGAAACACAAGGTGAGAGAAAAGAAAAAGCCCTTAAGATCTGGAGAAAAAAGGTGCCTCTGAGAAAAGCCAGGAAGGGAGCAGAAAAGAAGGAAGTCGGATAAAAAGACTAAAGTGAAGGGCAGGACTCTATGGAACAGAAACGGAGTTGCAGGGCTGAGGGAAAGATGGCTGCACAGAGAGAGCCCTGGTGTCTTAGATGACGAAAGCTACCTCCCAAAGTGGGTCGGAACTGCAAGAGAAGAAAAGGCCAGAGGGAAAGAGTTCAGGGTTCAGGGAGAAGGCCTGGAGCCCCCATGCAGACTAGAATGCAGAATGGAGTACAGACTTGTACAGGAATGGAAGCTGGGGAGCAGAGAAAACTGAAGACTTGAAGCTGCAGCACATGCAGAGTAACAGAGCAGGCTCCAGTAGTGGAGGCTGATTCAGTGGAGAAGGGCAAGGGTGGTATAAACAGAGCTTGGAAGAACAGAACCCTGGACGCTCTGCCTGATTATCAGGGATTGAGAAGATTCGGCTCTTGGGGTGTACAAGATACAGTCCAATTGAGGAGAGAGTGAGAGCAGTTCTGCAACCTGGAAGAAAAATGTAGTGAAATGAATAATGACAAATCACCATCAACGCGGTGCTTCAGCAGTAAATAGAGAAGCAACAATTGAATAATTGATTTCATTATTAGTATGGATAGCCAGAAAGAGATCCAGGCAAAGCATTAAGTCATAGGAAATCACGGGCCCTCATGAAAATGCGACGTTTTTTCCAGGGCAACAGCTAGCAAAGGGACGTAGCAGGGCAGTGGTCATAACAGGAGGAAACACTTTCTTCTGCTGTGTTTTGCTGTGACATGAAAAAGTGCTGTATGTGCTTCACAATTGTGTGAGGTGACTGGTAGGATTTTACTCTGTACTATTATAGTTTTGGCTCTTGACCACATTTTGTGTTAAGAAATTTCAAGACACTTCAATACACCTCAATTTAGCAAACAGGCATAAACTGTACATATATATATATACTCTATTCTCAAAGACAACAATTTGCATTCCAAAGATGCTATTATATAGTTGTAATTAAGTATAGCTTAATAAATTTTGTGTATTGAGGTAATCAATACATTTACCGTAACCTAACAAGCGAATCCCCTTCCCCCAAAATACCGTTATTTTTATTTTCCAGCCACCAAACATACAGTAGTACAAGTATCATCGCAAAACAAATCTTAGTTCATCAAAAATATTTATTACACTTAATATATTAATTAGTATGTTTCACATACTGCGTACCAATAGCTTTTTCTGCAACTGCATATCTGTCTATTTCTATAATATACTGTAAATGCAGATGTACTGTATGCTTATCCAATGAAGCAATGCTAAAAAAAATTGTTACTAAAAAAAAAATGAAGCAATGCTAAAAAAAATCCAAATGTTACTTACGTTTGCCTGCAACACAGAAAATGTAAATCGGCTCTTTTAGATACTATTGGCAGAAAATACTGCCAAGCCTAAATCTCTGAAAAAATACTGACATGAAGAGGAAACAACATTGAGCTATAAAGAAGAAATAAACACCTGAAGAAATAAACAACAGCTGAAATATCTATTTTTCTTCTATCTTCTTTTCAACGTGTAATTAAACTGTATTTCCATAACAAGATATGCTGTTTATGAAAGTCAAATTGAAAGTGATATGTGTGATTCTAATTTTTATAATATTTTAAATACTATGACAATTAAATGAATAAGAAACACTTAAAAATATATTTGAATTAATACACTTTAATATATATAAATGTTATGTGTAAAATAGCACATAATCAAAATTCTAATATTATATCATCACCATCTACAGTACAACAACAACTATTATTATTATTATTATTATTATTATTATTATTATTATTATTATTATTATTATTATTATTCAGGAATGGTCTTTCGCTTTTGAACTAGCAAAGCCGTTATAAGCCACTGGCTTTGTCTCTCAGATCAGCCAAGGACACAGTCTTGCCTGCCAGGGGGATTTTCTATTTCTTTGTATTTTCATGTCTTGGACTGCAGCCAGGAAAAGCTCAGGAAACGATAAAAAACATTTTGTTACGCACAGACTTTCTCCCTCCCCTTTGCACACTGTGGTATAGGCAGTGCATCCCTCCATCAGCAGAATAACCCTTGGTCGCAGTTGTCCAGATAATGAATGTACTGCCTTTTAACAGCTGTAATTTACTAGCTTATCTTTGCTTTTAGTTCTCAGTGGAGACTGTCATGGTTCAACCAGATATTTCACTGTAACCTCTCTCGGATCTGTAAACACTAAAGCATAATGATTCTCTGCCTCTTGAGGCAACAACCATTTAAAACAACATTACTGAAAAGAGCCTCCACAGCAGGAAAATGTGTTTTTTTGTCAACTATGTACTACAGTATAGATCTGATTTGTTTTCCTGTGCTCTGAAGCCATGAGTTAAGATAACAGAATGATAAAATTCCTATATATCCATCTTAGGTTTAGATTCTGCCTGTGCAACATTTCAAATGAGCCACACTGCTGATCACTCCAACTTTATATTTAATCCTCTGACGTTTATTCAGAATTATCTGTGTGTAGATAAACACACAAAAGACATTCTTTGATACCCAAAGATGGCAAAAGCCCTATTATCCTATTTGTTTTACAATAACTGTCAAAAGGAAATATTGCTCCAGTGTCTTTTCCCCAACTTCCTTACCCTAAGAATTGTAGAAATCTTTAACAACCTACCCAACCATCCTGCTGAAGTTGATACCCGGACCTATGTTAAGGAATGGCAGGATGATATTCTTGGATCAGCTAGCTGCTACCAAACAGGCTAAATTGGCTGAATTGTCTCAACTTGTTTGCAACCGTTGTTATAGTCTTATTTGTAAGGCAATTTGCTTCAGACGGTTACAGTACACTGGTGAGATATATTTTTACAAAGTATTATTAGTAGTCTAATTATCTAGTCATGTTAATATGTTTACAGACGTGTAAAAATCTAGATTGCTGGAACCAAGGTTGAGAAAAAAAGTGTGAAATCTTCCTGTTGTTCATTCTGTACATGATAAGTCAGGATTTAACTGCGGTTTTCAATTTTCAATTTGATATATGCACTTGGTGGTGAAAAGCCATACTGTCAACATTGGCATAAAATGACGCTTAAACTCATTTTTGATCCTGCTTATTAACATTAGCATGTATAATGACATACAGCAGACAGAAATTCATATATTAATATAGAAAAGTTATCCAAACATGGAATCTAATAAAAAAAGACAAGTGTGGCATAAGAAATAAAATACATTAAATGGGTTGTTTAAAGGGCAGATTTATCATACTATATTATACAGTATTAAATATAGTGGATAGTCCATCCTTCCATCTCCTAACTGCTTTATTCAAGCTGGAGCTGGAGCCTATTCCTGCAAACGACGGACGCAAAGCAGAATACACCCTGGACGAAAGGCTAGTCCATTACAGGGCACACACGGACACAGTTTTCACAATTTCACTGCTTTGCAGCGCTGAGCCCTGGGTTCAATTCCAGACTTGGGGTGTTATCTGCATGTCCTGGTGTGAGTGTGTGCCTACTCACACCAGGACATGCAGATAACACCCCAAGTCTGGAATTGAACCCAGGGCTCAGCGCTGCAAAGCAGTGAAATTTAAAACTAGGAACACTAGTGTTACTGTGTTAATAAGTCATCATTTTTTATTATTTTAACATGTCATTATTTTAGACATAAAATACATAATATAAATATAATTTGGTTTATAAAATATAATTTGGTTTATAAAATATTAAATATTTATATTCTGAGGAGTCTCAGATTGACAGACCCCGGTTGTAGAAATGATAACAGAGTGATGGTGTACAGTACTGGGTTTAATTTTTTAGATTTAATAGATGACATCCTGAATTTGTGATTGTGCCTGGATAGGGCAGCTATTGTTGATCTCTGTCAGACTCTGCAGGAGGATCATGAATCTCGTAGGAAAACAGGTCACAGATTACCCCTGTACATAAAGGAGCTGGCAGCATTGTCCTTCTGTGCTTCTCTGTCATTTCAGAAGGTCACAGAGACATCGATTGCCCACATATTGCACTGTAATTGCCTCCAAACCACACAATTGCATTTAGAAAGAGAAAGAGGTTTGTACTTTAAACATGCAAATGACTGTTGATGCATAAAAGACATAAAATACAGCCTACATGGAAAATTCCCTGGCTCATTATGATGATAATATTTTGACATACATAATCCTCTGTGTTTATTCACTTCAAGGTACTAAATATGGAGCTAAAATGACTTATTACTAAATAGGATTGTACTGTTCAAAGCAATTAGTAATAACAAAGAAATGCTGTTTGAAAATCCTTTGTAAATAAAGCTGTCATTGCTATATTCCATATTCCTTACAATGATACTACTTTTTAGTTGAACACACTTACTCATGACATTTTATGTTATTAGACTGACCATATAAAAGAAACTTTGTCATCTGATTGTCTTATTGATAGGAAACACATTACAGGTTACATTGCAGTTAAGCTCAGTACACTGCAAATGCTCGGTAATAATAAATGATAAGTTATACTTACATTGTTGTTACAGAATGTGGTTCCATGCTTTTAGTGCCCTTCAATTTATTGAAATATGAGATGATGGCTTGTATACCCAGTAGATATACAGAAGGATAATAATGGCTACATTATAAATTATTGTTATAATTTAAAGTATATTAATTAGAGATTTAATGTAATGTAATCAATGGAAATATCTGTATTGAATTTAATTTTACTGGATATCCATTTATAAAAATAAGTGACACAAAAATCAAAAGTGCAAAGAAACACATGGAATCTCATTTTAAAAAGTTAAGACTCACTTATTTCAGTTCTGCAAATCTGTCTTTTTGCATTCTAAATATGTGAAGTTATTATGTTTCAATTAAAACATAATTTAACATGTATAAGGTATTAAAAAGGAATATGGGGGAAGAGAGGCAGTAAAGTTCATTTCGAGAAATTGTCCACATGAAGACGACTCTGGACTCTAAATCAAATTAAATAAAGATAAAATGAAGTTGCATAATCTTCCCATCTCCCATGTAATGACTTCTTCCCAGTTTTATCAAATGTTTAACAATCTGTTTGGAGAAGAAGGTTTCACACACTTCATGGTGCAGTGGCTCTGTGGCTAAGGATCTGTGCCTGTGGTGGAAGGTTGCTGGTTTGTATCCCATGGCTGGTAAAGGAATCCTACTTCATTGGGCCCCTGAGCAAGGCCCTTAACCCCAACTGCTCCATGGGTGCTGTATAAATGGCTGAGCCTGTGCTCTGACCCCAAGCTTCTCTCTACCCGTCTGTGTGCCTGTGTCTCATGGAGAGCAATCTGGGGTATGTGAAAAGACAAATTCCTAATACAAGAAATTATGGCCAATTAAGTGATCTGATCAGAAATGATAATTTTTCATTTAGTTTCTTGAGCATTATTTAAAGTGCAGCTTTGAATTTTAAAACTTTGTCCCCCCTTTTATCAACTGCCAACATAATATTTTAATACCCTCATGAAGAAAGGTGTACGTCTGATAAATATACTCTTTCTGTATCTTATTTTATGCATTATTCCTTAGCCATACCTTAACTGGGAGTGTGATTAAAAAATAAATGCAAATGTTTTATTTTTGGTCATGCCTTCATTGAGTGATGGAATTAAGAAAAACAGAAAGCACTTTGAAAACATTCTAAAAATATATTCCTTGATGTTAACATCAAATTCTTTTTTCTTTATCATGTGTTGTGAACGGCAATAAAAACGTTCCCCAATTTTCATTTTCATATGGTCAACAATTTCCAAGTGACTGTGATGAAATATATTGAAATCCTCAGGAGTGAACATTTTCATTGTTATGAAAATGGACATCCATCCATTTTCTAAGTGCTTTATCAAATACAGGGTTGCAGGGGAGCCCAGCCTATCCCAGTAAGCAACTGGTGCAACGTAGGATATACTCTGAATGGAGCATCAATCCATCACAGGGAACACACAGATTCAAACATGCTCAGTATGTCTTTGGACTGTGGGAAGAAACTGGAGCACCCGGAGGAAACCCATGTGAAGTTGAGGAGAACACACAAACTCAACACAGACAATACCCCAGATCCAGAAACGATGTCAGTGCTGCGAGGCAGCAGTGCTAGATATTGCCTGTTGTTATTATCTTACGACATAAAAAAAAATAAATAGAAGTTTGCTTTTGCACACTTTGCATGTACTGTATAGTTATGAGGGTTCTCAGCCTCTTTCTGACCTCATGCAAACTCGCTCAGAATGCATCTCTCAAAGGCTGCTGATTTTTCAAACAGGCTGAAATTCCCAACCTCGGTTAAGTAATTGAGCAGACTATTTAAGACTTTTTTCCCCGCTTAATTTAGTGCTCCGACTTTGAACTAAACATTCAGTGCTAATCTTCACAGAACTGAGATGTTCATCCAACAACACCATTTTGCCTGTTGTATCCCTAGCACTGAATTAACAGTCTTTTTGCCAGCCTTTTCTCAAGCTGGCAAGTTATCAACCAATATTTTTTCTGTTTTCTCTGTCGCCTCCAAACCTACGGCTCTCCAACCTTTTCCGCTGTCATTTCCAGACAGCATCATTCTGCGGGGAGCCTTTACAATAATTCAGATGGCATCATTTAAGCCTGCCTCTCCTCTGCTTCAAGGCAACCTTTTATTCCTGCTTCGCAATTATCAGACAGCATCAGTTTCAAACGGCCTGCGTGATTACTTCATCCTCTCCTTACTCCCAGCAAGCCTTCCTGAAGACTCCCAAGGCTCCTCTGACAACCTGTGTGTGGAACTCAGCTCGTCATTTGCCATGGCCCTGAAACCTCAGGGACTGCAACATACAGTAACAGAGTTCTATGTGTTCTACTATATTTTCTATAGATCTAGTCTTTAGTGTAAATGACTTGTTCTCCTAGTGACACTGAACTGGAACTACACCCCCGAAAAACGCCAAACAAGAAAGTGCCCTCAGAGCTTGTCATTTTAAAGACGTATGACAGGAGCTACCACTGTTTTGATAGGTAATGTATTCACAAAATAAAGGGATACTGTAGTAGTAATGTGACCAGCTTTGGCCACAGATATTTAAAAAAGCGTGACTCCCATCTAAATCTTGTTAAATGATGTTCATGTTCCATGAAAAGAACAGTTGCAAAGATTTTTCCAGAAAGAACAGTCTCGTGGGTGGAAGCTGATAACGGTTCAAATTTCACTACACCTTTTGGAAGAGTTTCACAGACAATGTTTTGATGCAGACTTGGGAATCCTGTGAAACAATGAAGGCTGCCTTTAACATTTACATGTCCCACTGATAAAGTTTTTTACTCCTTTGCAAGAATTACCTACATGTACCCCTTTCTGTCTCAAGATAAAATTCAGAAGGAATTATAAAGCAAATTTTAAGTGAAAAATCACGCTCCAAAAATGCCCTCTAAAAGTACTGGCACAGCAAATTTAAAACTGTTGCTTTACAATGTGCTTTAAAGTCAAGCTATTTGTATTTGTAATCATGAAATTAGTATGAATGATACAACACAATGAATATTTTAGGTATTTCAATGCTAAAATTCTGGAATGTACAGTATTTTGTGGCACATCTCCTTTTTCTGGACTGTCTTATTTTATTATGTGGAAAAGGTAATTTATAATTAATTGCTAACACTTATATAGTACTTTTCTGGACACTCCACTCAAAGCACTTTACAGGTAATGGGGAGTCCCCTCCACCACCACCAATGTGCAGCAGCCACCAGGATGATGCAACAGCAGCCATAGTGCACCAGAACACTCACCACACACCAGCTATTAGTGGGGAGGAGAACAGAGTTATGAAGCCAATTTATAGCCCCCTAATGGCCCCACTAACACCTCTTCCAGCAGCAACCTTAGTTTTTCCCAGTAGGTCTCCCATCCAGGTACTGACCAAGCTCACACCTGCTTAGCTTCAGCAGGTTGGCAGTTGTGAGTTTCAAGGTGATATGGCTGCTAGCCATAGCATAGCCATAGCCATATGATAAGATTCAATAAAAGAGTTGTTGTTCAATTTATAATATATGTTGCATTCACCAGTCATTTTTACTATATTTAAGAAAATGTTTTCAGTCTGGAGTGTATACTGTAAGCGGTAAGTTCAGAATCAATGTGATTTCTGACCTAAAGAGCCCTGCTGGGACAGCCACCTGCTTAAACCACAGATTTGCTCCACCCCTGTACAGCATGTTGCTCTCTTCGTTTTTACTGGCTCAGGGACTACTCATCAGGCCAAAAACAAGACTCTGGTACATGGGTAATCATGCATTCAGTCACACTGTGCAATGACTCTAGCTCCTGCTCCCCGACACTAACAGGGACTCAGACATTTATATCATGCATGAAAAATCTTAATATTTTCACCTTTAACAATTAATTTTACAGTTTTATTAATTTGTCAGTTGCTTTAAGTCTCTTTGGATTTAGAACTGTTGTTATGACCTTTGTATAAGAATCATCCGAAAAATAAAATCATACAAAATAAATAATACATACTTACATAATCTTACATATTCATTTGTTTTTTTTGTTCAAAGCTTTGGGATATTTCTGAAAAGTGTTATGAAAATAAAATACAACTTGTTGCTTTAATGCTACAGTATGTTTATGTTAACAGTGCACAAAGCACATTAAAAAGGCTATCCAATAGTGTTAAAAGTGTCCTTTTGGCAAAGGTTACTTTAGTTCCAGATTAATGCATTGAATAACATTTAAAGAAATGTCACTATATCAGACCTGCAAGGTTAATGTTAAAACATCACTGACATCATACTTTATCATATAACACATTAAATGTATCATTTAACTGGCACCAAGTCCATCATTTAAGTTAACAACACTGAAGATCAAATTCCCTAAAGACAATAAAAGATAACCATAGATAAAAAAGTTCTCTTTTTCCACTGTGCTCAGCTTGCAATGTAATCTCATGACACACACAAACATAAATGCACAGCACTATAATGGAAAAAATGACCATAAACTATTATAGTTTTAGACAGCAGTCTATAATCAGCTCTTAAGCATTTCCAAAAAGAAAAAAAAAACGTTCAGTCTGTGTCTTTTGTTGATCTAATGTCTTTTTAAAAGGTTTCCTAAGAAGCTGTGCAAGGATGTTGATTCACTCTCAGCTGTTTACTCGCTCCAGTTACTAAATTAAGGCATTTTTCCATTTGAGGCCTGTGGGAGGGTAACAAGCCACTGTTCTGACTGGTACATTTTCCTTAAAGGGTGTGAAGCTGCACGTCTGGAAGATATTTTTCTTTAATCTCCAGACCATCTGCAACTCTTCTCTGCCATTAAACTTCAACAGAGGAAGAACTATTCAGATGCTGAAATAACTGTCACTGGTGGCACTTCAAATGTACCAAAGTTACTTTGCCTAGAAGCAAGCTGTGGATTGCATTGCTTTTAATGGGACTTAAATGTGTTCATGAACTACAGTATTTGGATAAGGCAATGAAACAATATAATAATTCTAATACGACTGAAGAAAAAGTAGTGACTCTCTGAATAATACATCAAACACTGAATATTGTCTTTAAGTTTCTGTACTTTATTACCTTTCTTGGTGATATTTTCATCATGGTATAGTAACTAGAGGATGAGATCTAATGTCTTTAGCTATGATACATGTTTAATGTGTTAGTTTCACAGCGATAAAAAATAAATGCTCCTTTGAGTGAATCAAAAACAAACCATGTGAATCACTAAACACAGTTACTGTATCTCTCATTCTGAAACTCAGACATTTTCAAATGTTTACCCTTCTTATCGTCTTAGTTACAATCTTAGTTACTAATCTTAGGTACAAACATATATAATAATAATAATAATAATAATAATAATAATATATATATAGTATTTCATTGGCTGACATGGATAGATAATACTTCATTATCAATTACAATTTTACATTAAGTGGTATCAAATTAGAACGGCACAGTGGGCCTATGTTTAACATTGCTGCAATGGGGCCCTCTGTTCAATTCCTGGGGTGATATTTGCATGGAGATTGTATACTCCCCATGTGTTTACATGTGTTTCTTCCAGTTTCCTCCCACAATCCAAAGACAATCTTAATAGGTTAATTCGCTCTTGGAAAAATTGGTGTGAATGAGTGTGTTTGTTTACTGTGTGCATCTTGGGATGAACTGGCATCCTGTCCAGAGAGTACTCTGCCTTGCACTCATTGCATACTGGGATAGGCTCTAGATCTCCCACAACCCTAAATTGGATGAAGAGATTAGAAAATGGATGGCAGGTATCAATTTAATAAAATGTAAGTGGAACCTTCCTGAATCATTTGAAATTTGCTGTTGGGCTATATGGGCGGTTACATAACTCAGATGTACTGTATACTATGAACATCATTTAATAAAATATGTTTTTTTAGGCTTCCTAAAATATTTTCACAACTTTTCATATCATCATTTTATAAGTGAAAATATGCAAGTGCATTTATAAAACTGCTATTAGATAGACTAAAATAATTGTATAGTAAAATCTAAACCTCCACATAAAGTACTGTACATCTCAAAAGCAAACTAATAGTCTATGAGGTGAACATAGTGTACTGTATGTGTATTTCCATAGGAATTTGGGTGTGCCTACTGTACAAGTATGCACAATTATAAGACAAAAATGCGGTAGGTGAGTTTTTTTCTGGAAGGGTCAATAGCGTTACAAAGTAACTCCAAACAATCAATATTTTCTGTCAACTTTCCACTGTCGAAGCATTTTGTGTTGAAGGATTCAAACTCTAAGCCTGTCACTGTTGTCGATTTTTGTACTTTGGAGTTCCAAATGGAGAGGGGCCATCCCATTAACAAGGTTTTATTGAACTATTAAACCAGGGACAGAGTACCGTGAAAGTAGGGGAGTGCTTTTCTAGTAATGAAGATACAAAGGTACAGGAAAACAAAGCAAAACTGGGGCAGAGCTCCAGCAACTTATCTTTGCCTGAACTGCAAGAACACTTGTTCCCAGAAATGAGAAGTTAGAATGTTCTGAGGTTCATTGCCATCTCCTCAAATACAGTAACCTCTAGGTGATGCCAGAGCAGACTCTGAGCGTGCATGTGTAGCCTGCAGTATACAAACCAAGATTCATGTGAGAAGATATTTTTGTTTTTTCTTAATAATGGCTGCTATCTCTAAAAGAGAGGACACTAGTCAAGAAGAGAACTTTATTGTCGATAATAAAATATAGTAGTTCAGTAAAATAAAGTTTTAATCAAAATAAGTTTGACATTAGAACATGCAAAATACAAAGCTGGCAAACTGAACAAAACTAGAGCAAAACACATGCCGAAAACACACACAAAATCTGTATTTTGTAATATTATTAGATTATGACATAAAATAAAATTTTGTAAAATCAATAAATACATGCTATATACAAAATACAGTAGATGACATTGGTGACAATTACTCTCCCCAACACCTCATGCACTGTGCTGTCCTGGTGCTCTAACCTCTAGCTTTCTATCACACCCATGTACGTTATCACTGACACCACTTCACTTAGGTCTCTTAAAGGGGAGGCACCTATTTTGGGCGCACAGTGGGTTTTTACCACTTGGTTATACAAGGAAATCATTGGCTTTTGCAGTTGCTGTTTTCACTGACACCACTTCACTTAGGTCTCTTAAAGGGGAGGCACCTATTTGGGGCGCACAGTGGGTTTTTACCACTTGGTTACACAAGGAAATCATTGGCTTTTGCAGTTGCTGTTTTTCAGCTCAATGAGATTCACTGACTGAAAAGAAGACAATTCTGGAAGATCACTCATTCTCACGTGTGTGCAATATGCAGGAAATTGTAACTGAATAGTTAACTTTGTAGAGAAAAATGGGATTTTGCACCCTCACCCTTACCCCCAAAATGATAAAACATTTGAAAAAAAAAGCAATCATCAAATCTTCTGCTACGTAACTTGATAATCATGCATACAATATAGGCATCATCAAGTACTAAATGAAGCTATAAGGAAAAGCATCCAAGATGCAAGATAATATATTTTTAGAATGTTGCCTGATTATCTGGAAATGTATTGAAACAGACATATTGGAAAATGTTAAACCTTCCAGCGAGAAGATAATATCCACTGCTTGAAACAGATAAGGCTTATTGCCTTTCTAGTGTTTTTTCTCCAGATTTCTGAAGAACCTCTCAACAGATGGCACGAGAATGAAACTGTTCCAAAATTAATATTACCACATACGGTTTTGACAAAGTAAAAAATAAAGAGATAAAGAAAAAAACAGATCTGACTTAACAGACTTATTTTGTTTATCATAGAAATTTCCTGTAATCTATTTTTCATTTCTTTAAAGTACCATAGAATCTATCAAACTTTGGATACCAATCCGTCTTGAACATGAATAAGCGGATGCCTTTTCTATGGCATATTTCGACAAGATCTGCTAAATGAAAGGGAGAAAAAATACATGGAGTTACTGTTTATAGATCTGATAATACATACAATAATATAACATCTTAAATGCATTTCAATTTTCAGAACTTCTTGAATTGGCTTTTTTTGTGTTATTGTGGAGAAAAGCTCTATTACACTTTGAGCATAGACTCATCCTAATCATGCTCATCCTCTCTAATACACTGGTGTGCGTACCCAAAGCACTTCCATCACCAGACAACCATCAACCCAGCCTGTTAACTCATCGCATCCTCTACTAAAAATGTTGGGATGGAGGTCTATACCACTGGTGCGTAATTAAGCTATTATTCTCCTTGTTCACCAGCAGATGAATAAACCTTGTGATGACAGTATCCCTCACTATGTCATGCAGTTGCACCAGTGCCTTTATACTCTCTAGCATATTCTTCTGTGAATGTTACAGTATTTCCTGGCTTTGACGTTCTACCTTCATTTTTAGACAACACTCTCAGATTTCCACTTGGCTTCTTCTGTGCTTTTCGGAGTTTGAATTAGCTTGTTTTACTACTCCTCGTGCTTTGAAATTGGCTTGCTGCAACACTCGCATGGATGTCCTTCTGTGTTTTAAAGATTTCTGGCTTCGACCTTCGCCCTCCCTATCTAAGCACTCGAACTGAGTTCGCTTTCTGTTTGACCTGCCTGACCTCTTTAGTAAAGTTCGTGTGACTGGAGATGCCATAAATATTTGGATAATTGTTTTGAGGAAAATCTAAAGACGATGAAGTAAATCTGATTGTCTTGGAGAAACTGGAGAATTCTAGTGGGGTATGTAAAATACTTAAAGGAATAACATCATCATTTCAAATTAGTACCTGCATTTCAGCTCAAACTCAGGCCAGAGCATTTGCAGGGAATTTAAATATCTTTTAAAAGACAGTCATAATCAAGAACATGAAGTGCTTCTTCGGCCAGACTTGTGGGTGAAACTGTCAAACCACTTTGTAGGTACAAATCCAACGGGACCGTTCCAACAGCTTGACAAGGTTCTGGGATAATTAGTATTATATTAACAAGGAAGAGCAAGATGGGCCAGATAGCCTGTTCTCGCTCATAATCCATAACCGATCCTTCTTTCGTATTACAAAAAAGCAACATAAACAGAATCAATAACTGCAGCAAGACCTGTTGTACATTGCACAAGTATACAGATCCAGATTTACTTTGCACACTTTACAGAACTCATTGGTTAGAGAAAGCAACATAATATTATGATGACTCTGTGTTTATTAAACTCTTAAAATGGTTTGACATTTTCTCCTCTGTTATTCCCCAACACTTGATACCATCATTCCAAATGAACTACAATAGTGCAATAGGGGAGCAACCATGACAACAAACGTTCTAGAATGTTTCTGGAAGTAAAGACAGAAAGCATTTCATCTTACAATTTGACACAAAAAGAAAGTAGACATTTAAAGACATTTAAATAGGGGTGTACACATTTTTATGTACACTCACGAAGCTATTGGTGCACATGAAAAATAAACTCTTTTTTTAACAATGTGTTTCTTGCTGTACTAAAAACACAAAATAGGCACACTTACAACTTAAACTAGTGGTTAACTTTTCATTAAAAATATATTTTGATAAGTAAAGGAATGCCTGTAGTCGTGATCCTCTGCTGTTTTACCCTTGTTATATTTTAGGTTAATCATTAATAACTTAAAAAGAAATTTAAAAGACTAAAACCAATTATAAACCTCAGAAAAGTGATTCTTCATCATTCATATACTGTATATGTACAGTTTCCCTACAATTTCATTGACCCCGATCATTTAATAAATAGATAAAAATATTTTAAAAGTTCAATTCTAATGGTCTTTCAATGACAGTTGAAGAATATTAAAAAAAATAGTGCATGGAAGGTTGTGATCAGCAAGAAAAAAATTTTGACGTACATAAGTGGCAGATGCTTCAATCTGGTGAAGGCCACCTCAGTTTAAGGAACATATGACTGAAACAGCTGTTGGAAAGTGTGCCACTGGGGTTACTACATGGTTGCAGGCTGTACTTGGAAAGACAGAAGCAAATGCAGGGGAATCCCATGGACTGAAAATGTCAAGGGATTGTGGTATTTTTATAAACAGGATGAGCACACCACCAATGTCATATGAATCATCACAGTACAGTAATATATTTTCTGTGAAACATTTTCACCTTGTGGAAGATCATTTTGATGAGCTTCTTCAAAAAAAAAGACATCAGAGTTTCAACATTAGGCTGTGACTATTTCTTTTAACATAAATTATGTAATGCTGGTCCTATTCTTAGAACACATTTGAAATCCTATTCATGCGGCATAAAATAAATATTTTTAAATATAGGCTTAAAGTATTTTCATAAAAACTCAGAGCAGCTTCTGGTAGATTTAACTTGCATATACATTTCTGTACATACTGTATTTTCCTATACTTTCTGAAACTGAAAATATACAAGATAGAGTATCTACATCAATTTGCCTTTTAAACAATTATGTACCAAAATCAGTCTTTTTATATCACAAATGTAGGTGACATTTTATATCATAAATTTATAGCATATGAGATTCAGAGATTCTGTACAGAAATATAGGCATGCCTGTTTTTTTATAAACACATACAGTATGTAGTTTTCATTACATCCTTGTCCAGCAGAACTTTACTCCAAATTAATAAAGTATGTAGAGATTGTATCAGAAAATTATCATTTTCTTTGTGTGTCCATGTTCATGGGATGTCCAATTTAGGAAATAAATGCAACCTTCTAGACTAGATCTGCATTTCATAATTTGGAAGGATTGAAAAAAGAAAAGTTAAGGATAAGAACTGAAATTTGTCAGTGCAGACATTTATTTGTATTTGCAAAGTAAACAGCTAAAGGAAATGAAAATTAGCAACCAACTGTAAACAGTGCTATCAAATGTTGCCATAAATAACCCAAATTGGTAGCTTTCGAACTAATAATACCTCACATACTGTGATTTTTTTCTACTTTATTTCACATATTACACCAATTTCTGCTTTTCTGGATATTATTTCCCCACATGAGGATCTGTCCTTTAAATATTACTCTTTAGTTAGACTTACTCTGTTGCATTCACAAGTTTCAGTGTATCAGGTTTTAATTAGGAAGTTAGGAAGCAGTATGCAGCTTCAATAAGAAAGCAGGACAAAGTCAGAAAGTATTACTTCCACTAAGTTAAATCTCTCCTCGGGGGTGATAAATTACATAATATCAGCCTGGTCTGGCAGAGAGAATGACATTGACTGCCTACAGTGATCCCTATTTTCACCCTGTCCCATCTGATTGGCTTGAGAGTGAAACATTCAGGTCAAGAACAGGATAACTGCAACCATAATCAAACATGTCACTGCAGATGAGAGATGGACAGTAGGTGTAACTGCCTACTCGCTCATTAGAGGTCACTAGTATTCAACCAAAGTGGTGCAGTGAACAACTATTTGAACAGAAAGCAGTGATTGCAAGAAGGGGAGCAAAAGAGTGGATATTCACAAAAGGATATACATTGTTTATGGTCTTCTTCCATTGTGCACAAGCTCTTTGAATATGGACTAAACATCCTTGCTTCAAGGTTGGGATGATACATGCAGCAGTAAATCTTGGCACTTCTGAACAAGCTGACAAGATCATTCATGCAGACAGAATTTGTGTTGGAGACATTGCTAGAGATTATTAACACAAGCTGAATATTTGAATTCCAAATGGTATTACATAGTGGGTCCCATGAATATTACCTGATCGAGAGAAATGTGAAAAATTTGATATCCGCAAATCATTGCTACCATATTATGATTTGAAAGATGAAGCATCCCTTCACAGCAAACTTCACAATATGGTTTGGCTTTTGACTTAATTAATTTCATCAGCAGTGATAAGGCATGCACTCATCCCTGTGACCATTTTTAATTCTTTTGAAAAAAATCAGAGCTTACTTAGCCTTCCTTGTGAAGAATTGTATTACCTGGACTTAGTGAAATATCTATTACATCCTCACTTCTCATCTGCTGATTGTTAAGAAACCTCCACTTGTTTTTTTAACTAAGTGGATTTTTTTTCTAAAATTAAAATTGGTTAGCCTCCAAACACTACTTGTTAAAGGTTAAACTAGACTTCATAAAAATGTTTGTGTACTAAAATGTCATTGCCCATTGCCTTTAATGTGTATAGTTAGTTGAATATTATTTTCTAGGTTGGAATTTTTAATTTTAGGGTTTATAAATAAAGAAATGCTTTTCTTTGCAACAATGTATGAAAGGGATATTAATAGAACACCGAGCTTTGCTTCTGTTCTGGGTGTCTCAGAGATTTCAAGCCTGAAAAGTCCAGCTCCAACTCCAAACTTTCTCAAATCTGCTTATACAGTGCCAACCAGTTAAACACCAGATTGTTCCTGAAAGCTTGCAGTTCAGTCCCTGGAAGCTGATACATACTACAGTAGATACAGTACATAAATTTGTTTTATGTGGTGAGGCTTACACTGTGTGTACATAAACACCCATTTTATAACATATATCTTTACTTTATTTGTATAAGGCTTTTAGCAGTGAAGTGAGCTGATGCACAACTGCTTATTCCATGATAGGTAGTATTAAAGAAAAAAAATAATTAGCATGCTCTTTTAAAAGTGATGATTCATATTTCCCAAGGACACCATAGGAGACTGAGACAAGCTTGATGGGGAAATCCAGTCTTTTTACACACACTAACTGTATTTGACATCTGTTTTTCTGCTGTAGGTGTGATCTTTTCCAACTTTGTTTCTAAGACCTAAACTGCAATAGTGAGTTCATGAAAGAGACCTAGAAGGATTTCAACTCAGGAGCCACTCAAGTTTATTCTCAGAGAAGGCCTGGAACGGTACAGTGACGTATCTGTGGCAGCATTAGTCACAAAAAGGAAGGTGTTAACAATGCTGAAGTCTTCATGGAGGACATACATTCTGAAATTGTATATAGTGTATAGGACAATCCAAATGATGCTGACAGTGAAATTTTTGGTAATGAACTTGATGAAAATATGTAGTGAAGCAACACAGTGGGGTGGTTAGCATTGCTGATGCATAGGTCTTGGATTCTGAAGTACATCTCAGTTCAGTCCAGGGGCATCTTCTGTTTAGAGTTTGCATGTTCTCCCTACGGCTACATGGCATTTGTGACAGGTTCTTCTCCTACAGTCCTATGCATCTGTCTGCCCAGCCGTGGATGGGCACTATGTCCTCAGTCTCATGCCTACATGTTGCTGATGTAAAAGTGGCTTTTTTGAAAAGATACAAATGTGACAGGTGCACAATGGATGTCCCACTTGACAGACTGGAGCCCCTTCGAACATTTTTGGGCTAAGTTGGGGGAGCATATCCCACAGGACTCGGAGACTAGTAAACAAACACATACAGTACTTGTCCAGACTCCACTAGAGGAAACGGAACACAATCTCTCAAGACAGCATCTGCAACCTTGTGCAAAAAATGTGTTATAGATTTATGGCTTATATTGTTTCCAGTATTAGTCACATATGTTAGTATCCTATGGTTTTCTTATCAGTGCCACTGTGTGAAGATGTCTCCCTATAGAGTAAGTGACTTATAAGTCCCGGTCGATTCAGGGGAGTCAGAGCCTTGCTCTCAGGTTAGGCAGCAAGACCAAGAGTCTTACAGGGAGATACACCCTCACTATCAGGAGGGCAGTGAGAAGATGGGTCTTGCGGTAAGGTACTGCATGGATAAGATCCTTGCTGACAAGAGTATCACCGAGATACTGAGGTACCATCTAATTCCTGGAAAAGGCAGGTTGCAATCCAATCCCTGATGGGTTTGACCAATGTAAGTGGCTACCTGATCTAAGGGATAGTCCAAGGCTGTCTAAGACGTATGGCAGGAAGTCATCTGTCAGTGTCTGCTCAGGCTGAGCTAGGCATGTGTTGGGAGCTTCAGTGGAAGTTCCTGGTGAGAAATTAATTAGTAGTGGAAGGTTCAAGGTTCCCTAGGTTAGGAGGTTAGAAGTTCACGCCGAGTATCAGCCTCAGTCATTTCTGTGTCGGTCCACTGGTAAGTAAGAAGGCCATTATGGAGCGGACTGACCTAAATGGAACTGACTAGCTTGAGGGTACTTCTATTGCTACTCTAACTTAAGGTACACCAGGGTTAAGAAATGCTTGCAGTCATAGACTGGTTTAAGATTAAAACCCAATTACAAACAGTAATACTGGTCAGGGAGCCACCATATTACAGGGTACTTGGGAGTTAATGTGGAAAATTTCCCTCATGCTCTGCTACCATCATGGGTGATCCGTTACGCTAATTAACATTAACTTTCTTTATAACAAAATTGTTATTGCCAATTATTGCTCATTACATACCCATTGCATTTGGAATTGCTTATTGTAAAGACAAAACATCGGGAGATTGAAGACTATCAGACATGCTATTCTTTCACACCCATCTATCAGAACTATTGATCTTTTGAGATATTACAAGTTTCACAATGCCTTACTGGAAAGTTGGTGCTGTTTACAATAGCAGTGAATCTCTCAAAAAGACAACTGCCAGAAACTGGCAAGTCCCAGAAATTGAAAGTAAAGAGAATCCAGGCCCACACTTCCCAGCAGTCATCTGCCAGCAGTACATAAGCTCTTTTGTAATTCCAGTCACAGTTAGGAAGAGAGTATCTTTAACATTTATTTTTCATAAATTGCAAACCAATCTATGACTTGTTTTATATTTATTTGGTAGATCTTTTTATTGAAAACTATGATCTTACTGTATATGCACTGCTAATGAAACAAGGACCATGCCAATTTACTCTGAGTTGCAGATGGTACAGTATTTGTTTGGTGGAAAATAGCCACAGTACCTTCAGGAAATCCCTTTCTATACTATATGTTATTTATTTAAATGTACATTAATATTAATAAATGATCTGCTCTTGGACTCATTACAGAAGGGAAAAGCACAGTTGAGACCTCCAGAAATGAAAAATAAAAAACAATAGCTCTTGTGAGAAAAATGACTAAAATGTTAAAACATATGGTCTTTTTGTATTCCCTTTTTCTAAATTTCCTTTGTCAATGGAGAACAATGCCACATATAGACCCTCATTCCAAAGAACAATGTTTTATTTGGCAAATTATATCCATCCATCCATTTTCTAACCACTTTAATGAAATTAAATGTTGCGGTAGACCCAGAGCCTTTTCCAGCAAGCAAGTGACAGAAGGTGGAACACACCCCTGGACAGGAAACCAATCCATCTCAGTGCACACACAGACATGCACATTCTCACATCAGGGCCATTTTTCCCAGAAGCCAATTTATCTACCAGCATGTCTTGGACTGTGGAGGAAACCCCTTATACGAGCATCATTGCAACAACACCCTAGAACAGTTTGTTAAAACCATCAGAAGGTAAAATCTGGCTGGTGGTTACAGTATGTCCAAGCCTCAATAAGACTGTAAATCACACCAATGTAATGCCAGTAAGAAGAAATGAAGAAAGGAATAACTCAAATATAAATTACAAATTATTTCAAAATCCTATTGAATACATTTTTATGTACCTTTTACAGCATTCTTGTAGATGCTGAACAGCCATTGACAAAGTACTATATGGACAATGCATAAACCTCTAGAGGTAAATAAATACCCCAGTAAAATCAAGACTTCTAAAATCCAATTTGCAGGTCTGTGACTTCTTGTATAATTTAGAAACTCAAACAGATGATAAACTAGCTCTGGTCTCTGACACCACCACCCAACACTGCAATGCTTTTGTTTAACATTCTGCATTCCCAAAGTTTATTTGTGTATATAAACTACATCTGTTAATTAATGTTAGAGAGTGAGACAAAGACAAATGATAACCTTGATAAAAGCCGGCCTTAAACCTCAGCTTTACTTTTTATCACTGCTTTTCAGGCCTAGAAAACAGTCTAATCTTGTCAAAAACTGTTAAAGACTGCAAATTTGGGAAAGACAGGCAAAAGCCAAATGGATACTGAGGAAGAACAGAAAGACTCTGAAAAGTAGGTCTAAGGAAATATATCAGGACAGGATGATGTACAGTATATATTTCACTACATTCTTTTTGAAGAAAATGGATGCTTAACATGTACAACAATTGACCTGTTCTATGAATTGCTCAGTACATGAAGAAAACAAACAAAACGCACTGATATATTAAGTAAGTTATTACAATGTAAAGATTCATTGATGTGAAAGCTGCTGTTTCTCTTTCAAACCTTGAATCCCCAAATAAAAGCACCAAGATTAGCATGTCTAGCATACTGTAACATTATTAAATATGAACTATTTCTGAGTTTAAGTTTTATGGAAAAGGAGAGCAATTCTGGGGTGGGGAGCTGGGCAGTAAAAGTTTATTTTTACAGATTTATAACATGAACATGAAATTTAAACTGGCCCTTGAGTCAATGCAACTAGATGCTAGGATGATAATTCCTGTAATTCCAGAGTAGTCAGTCACCTGTTCCTAGAGAGAACCAAATAAAAAAGGCCTTGGAGATATTATTTTATGAAGACATCCTCAGACTGAAATGTGAATCGTGATTTTCTAAGGGAGAAATTTGGAAATAGCAAAGCAGACAACACAGCATGATGGTGAACAACTGGATTTAAGCTCTTCACATGCCTGCATCAATTGTTGTAGGAAAGCCATGCTTATATTTCTAAGTAGTTCTGATTTTAGTATAATTCTCAGAAGAAAGCTAAATTAGCATTTTAGTATATTGTTCCTTTCCTCGAAATGCTGTTTTAACAATGTGAAATGTGGCATGTGACCACTGTCTTATTTTTGGTTCCCGAAGTAAAGACTAGAAACAAAAGACAAATTCAGTAATTACAGGCTATAGCAAATAGGTTAAAAAAGAGAAATGATTGGCTATTTGAGATTAATTATGAAAAGTCATTCAAGACATTCAAAAGTAGCTATTCTTATTGTAATCTGTTTGTTGGAGTATGTTTAACTCAATGTCACAGAGACTCCTAAAAGATACGATTTATCTCAAATCCAGCTTGTTCCTCTGAAGAGGGGCAAGTGGTTGGATGACTTTATGGGAGCAACATATGGTGAGCTTTACTGATGTCTGCACTGGAGAAAGAGACTTTGCAGAGGATTGTTTATTTTAATCAGAGACTTGGACATAGTGGGGTTATTATAATCAAGTGCCATAATGATGAAGTTCTGCCATCTGTAGTTTTACCATTATTTCCTTGTCAATACCTTATTATTTCCTTGATCGATAATGCCATTCCAAACACTTGTAGGCTTTCCAAGCTTTTCTGGCACATTAACATTTAAATTACCCTGCCTTTAGCCTAAATCCTAGATTTAGAACTAGGTTGACAAGAGTATAGTATGGCCTTTAACTAGCTTTAACTCCTTTATTACGTTATTCTTAACAGAATATTCTAAAATGATATTTATCAAAATATTTTATTTTCACAGATTGTGCTGGACACCTTCAGCGGCATTAGACATGCCAAACAAATCATTGGTGTATATACAGTAAGTAATGGTTGGTAAAGGCTATTATTAACACATAGCTCTGAGTATAGAAGCTGACAATACACAGAATGATTAATTATGTGTATACAGGTATTGCTTTTTTGAACATAAGACTATTGTCTGCTTTTGTTTAAATATTTAGCTTAATTTTTCCATGTGCATCATAAATCACATGAAATATTCTTAACCAGAAAAAACATTATTACATGTTATACTTAACAGAATATTCTTATGTTTTGAAAATTATATTAATCAATCAAAATATTTTATATAAAAAATGAAAGTACATTAGGCAACAGACAGATTAAACATAGGTGATATAGGCAGAATTATGATTTTAATCACTGTGATTGTGGATTTGATGAATGGTAAGGCAGTTTTAAAAAACATCAGAGTATAGGAAGAGTTGCAAATGAAAAGAGGTTTATCTAGCAAGCTTGTTTTGTAGTAGTTAAGTGATCCATGTATCTCAGCTAGCTATTTATTGAAGGAAGCCAGTGTATCAGATTCGACATCATGTCGACATAGCTTGTTCCAGATTCCCATGGCCCTTTTTAATTTCTTTTGCAATTTAATTTAAATGTTTATATCTTTGCTTCCTGGATACATCAACCAACACTTATCTAAATGAATATAGTGTTTGCCCAGTCTTTAAAATCTTTTTGAATTTCCTTAGCTACTTCAATGGTGTAATTTAAAATATTCTTCATTAGCTATTCAGAAAGCAGAAACATTATCAGAAAACACTAAACTCCCATTAAGTATAGATGCACAAGGCTCATACATTACAGTAAAGCTACCCATTCAGAGCCTAGGGTGAGTTTGATAACCCAGGTGTCATGTGCTCAAGACTGGGTCATGTCATTGGCTGACAGTGAAAGGGATTCCCCAAGTGGCTATTGACAAATGACAGAGTACTGCTGGTATTGGATGAGCTTTAGCTGGCCAAGGCAATCTTGCTAGTGACATACAGTAGCAGCAAAACTCCTGTAGCGCTTGATGTCTGTAGACTTGCAATAATGCAATAATGCTGAAACATCCAATGTCTCTGTTCGAAGTACTGACAATTCACTCAATTCCTTTCTTGCCACCCAATTCACTTTATAGCAATGGTTACTACTCTTACTATGTAATCACACATCTCTAGCTTGCATACATACAGTAGCCCATGCTTATGATGTTTGTACAAATGGACCTGCACAGAAGGCTGTTGATTATGAATGTTCAGTGCAGTATTGCATACAATAGTCCTCAGACAATGTTGATTTGCCAAGAGTAAGAGAGGTAATCTGCATCACTCCTGCTGCTGCAGTTGTACAGTAATCGTAATCTTACAGCGAACTCCAGTACCCAGTTTACATTATCATCAGTTTAAAACAGGACTCTGTTAAGGGTCTTGGAGCTTTCTAACACTATACTGTATATTAAATAAGATTCATTGATAGGGCAACATGTAGTGCAGATGGTAGCTCCACAGGTCCAGGCTTCAAATCTTGCTCAGTGTGTGTGTAAACTAAATGCCCACCTTGTGTTCATTAGTTTCCTCCAGTTTCCTTACACAGTCCAAAGGCATGCTGTCCATCTTGATCTTTTTAATAAAATCATTTTATTAACATTAAATTGGTAGGTTGCAGAATTAAGTAACTACCTTACAAAGCCTTATTTATTGCTGATTTATGGATTACAAGTAAGGGGGTAATAATTGCCTAATAGGTGATACTTAAAGTGAGGAGTTACTGAAATAGGCATCTTGCTGTGATAATACAAAACAAATAATTTCTTCATCTTAATATAAACAGGATACCTTGTTTAAAAGCAAAACTCTATAATGTGTCACTGATTCTTCTCTTTCCTTAATGAGAATTACTCATATGACAGTCTACAATCTACAACACTGACATTTTTCTATGAAAACAGGCATTTGAAGCATGTTTTTAATTAGGAGAAACTGCATATTTATAGAACTCACACAGCACATCCCAGGATGACTAGTCGCATAGCAATGGATTTGCGGTGCAGTGCAATTCTAAAACTAGATAATTCAGCTGGATCATTGGAATTATTTCTATAGGCAAGGGATGTGCTTGGCATCTGGCATTCACAAAGCTTTTGCCACTTATTATCTGCTGGTGTGGACAGAGGCATGCACAAGGCTTTTAAAGAACGAGGAATGGGAATTCTTGTAGTGAATAATATAGTACCTTGATTTAGATTAAATACAAATTCAAATTAAACTATTAACAAAAAATCTCAAACTTAAACTAGGCCAAAGCAAAGCCACTGTACTAATTAACCAACAAAACAATGATTGCAGTACAATATCATAATATGAGGTTAACACAAAGACAATATACATTACTGATATGCTGACACACAAAAATCTCAAATCTAGGGATCAATTTGCCTTGAAAGATAATATCATATTTTTAGTCACACGGCTATGTGGTGACAGTCTGCAAGAAGTACTATGTTGTATGTCAAAACTACTGTACTTAAAAAAACTTAACAAATGCTGAAGTAAAAAGCTTCCCAGATTTTTTCCAGAGAGTCAGAACATCCACTATCAGAAAACTGCTTAATCAAGGGGTTAACAGCAAATTTACCCTGAAAGCATAGGCCACAAGGCAAGATTATAATCTATAAGGGATATCAGATACCAGCCCACTAAAGTACCCATGCACACACATAGGGACAGTTTCAAGCACAAACTGACCTAGACATCATATCTTGAAAAGGTAAGAGAAAACTATAGCATCTGAAAAAGAAATGTTTGCTTTTCCCCCACATTTGCATCATTATGAAATCTTTTGATGTCCATTTAATTTTGAATATACTGTATGGAACATTTTGCAGTTCCACCTTGGTACACTGATTTAATTGTTCATTTTAAAATATTTAATATATTTATTTATACCAATGTTTAGTAGACATTTCTTATATTAACTTGATGCTATGGATGATTTTTGAAGAAAAGATGAAGAAAACCCATGTTTTTGCACTTATATACAGTATGGCAGGTTTGAGAAACAGGTAAACATATCATTATTTGATCTGTTCCCAGGTCAGTGTTGTTCCAATACTGAGACAGGGTTTAGAGCAGTAAGAATAAACTGGTGCCTCCAGAAACAGAAGCCATCCTTCTGTTCGTTTGTTTAATTTATATAAAACATCTATCTCGCACCTACAACCACTCTGTACACTATTAGGCAGTACAATCTAAAGTTTATAATAAAATATATAATTTATTGTTGCAGAGGTTTCTATTTAGTATTTTAAAAAAGCATCTTAACCCAGACTGAGAAGAACTGAGAAGAAAAAATAAGTGCTAGAAGAATTAAATAGAGTACTCAGTTACAGAAATTCAAGAACTCTAAAATATAACACATCACAGAATTGTGACTTGCCCAGTGATAGGGATCACCTATTACCTGAGCATGACATGCAAAATCTTACACTGTATAAGACATTAGTCTAGCAAAAGAAATTAAGAAAGCTTTAACAACCAAAAAAAAAACCACTGAAAACACACAGATATCAATATGTACCACAAAAGCAACATTCAAAATCCAGCACCTTAATAGTTTAATTTCTTAAACTTTCCAAATGCTAGTTTGAGATTTATTTGCTAAATATTTTCAAGATCAAACCTCGGGTATAGTTTCGCTTTTTTAAGGCACAAATATATACTGTAAACCTGTAAAAGGAGGAGGCCATCTGGCTGTTTGTAGCTAAATTATCAGAGGATCTTATTCTGCCATTTCCTAAAACTAACATGATATATCATGATGCATTGTTTAGCAAAATGGCTGAGATGATTTTCTAGACTCTCATTACAGAATGACAAACTCTCACACTCTCATACTGCCCATCTACCAGCTGACAGTAAGGCACGTGACAAACTTGGGACTCTATACTTCTATCTCTTTGAGCTGCAGGGAGAAGATATTCTTCTACCTTACCAAGCGAATACCCCCACTCCTCCAGGTTCTAAAGCCTCTAGTCAGCCAAGGTTCAGCTGGCCAACCCTGCTCCTTGGCAGCACACATCATCCCCATTGAGCCTGGTAAATAAACTGTAATGAAGCCTGCCTTTCCAGGACCTATGATACCCCTCAGTTCAACCTAGGCTCTTTTCTCTCAAGTGGAATTTCACATTCTCTGAGTGCTAATTACTTATCCAGACCAGTTGTGCCTTATTTTGCAGGTGTTTTCAATTAATAGATATCCTTCTTGGCTCAAGGCCACACCACTCAGCTTGCGTTTTAGGTAAGATGGTGACTTTTACAACAAATCGCTGCTCACCACCATATACATCAGAAAGTAAACTTAGGGGAGGGAGCTAAACAGCTGTTTTTTGCCGGCCACAACATAATACAGTGGCAATTTACTCCCAGGGGTCTGGCATTGAAGTCTGGCAGAATACTCTCAATCAGAGAAGTCATCCACAAAGCATGTCAATAATGGGCTGAACAGGACGCATGCTCATCAGGGAGTCTCCTCCAGAGACCAGGCCAGCATGTGCCATCAGGACGGACTGGGAAAACTTGGCGCAGACCAGGCCAGTGGTGTCATCTGGAGAGGTCTAGGTCCACAGCAGGATCCTGACCTCCAACCACACTCAGCTACCTCGAGAAGCCACTGGGCAGCACAGCCACAGGAAGAGCTCCCAGGCAGAGCTCAAGAGAACTGGAAACGAGAAAAAGGAAGGACTACTGTATGCTGGAATGTCAGAAGGTGGCTCAGGAGTATAGTGATGAACATCATTGCTAGATTGCTGAGAAGAGACAGCGGATGGTTTTGAAAACCCCAGAGCACTTGGTCCCATGAGAGCCTTACTACAACCAGGCAGGTACATAAACCATCTGCATGGTGATTAGGGCAGAGTGGAGACATGGCTGCCAACCATTGCAGCTGCGGCACAACCCCATTGTTGTACAGCGGCGAGCATAACAGACCACCCATCCTCATGTTGTTAGTGCAATAAAAGCTTTCTAGTGAGAAAATCAATGTGACAAATATGCCGGCATGCCCGAGTTTGAACCATCAATGAACATATGTGGATAAGATGTGACATTTAAGGCTCAGAGACAAGTCAATATGCACATGCCTATGCAGGCCTTAAAAAAGGAATGAAACAGAATCACATAAAACTACAACCTGGTACAAAGTACAGTGTGCATCACACTGTTATGCATTGTTTCCAGTGTTCACCATATTTGCTACTAGCCTGTGACATTCACAGTTGATGTACCCTGTTGATCACTAAAGTCAAATAGTGTATTGGATTTACATATGTCATGTCTTTTCCATACAATGTCAGTCCATGTGCTAGGAAAAAAAATTGCTGTAGTTGTACTGTAAGTACTTCGTTTCTTTTGGGGGTCAGAATATTGAATAAGAACACAAGAACCATTACAAATGACAGGATGGAATTTTCCCCACATGTCGTGTTTGGGATGGATAATTAAATTTGAGATAAAACAAACATCTGTAGTTACACTATAACTTTAAACAACATTTTCTAGAGCAATGTCTCAAGCCCCAAACAAATCACACTGAAAAAGACCCACCTATGGAAGATAGTGATGGTTAATTCACTCCTATCAAATTATTTAAGTTCTTTACTTTTTGCTAAATGCGTTTACACTTAAGGCTTTAAGTTACTGTAACAATGACTCTGTATGTCAGATTACATCCCAAATTCCCATTATGCTGGTTTTGTGCAATGAGAAGCAAGTAGCAAAATGGACCAGTAAGTGCAGCCAACAAGCCCAGTTTATCAATTTGATCAGCAGTGAAATAATCTGTTTTACAGATTTCCGTCATAAAAAAGTGACCCCAAAACTCAAAGCCCTGAATGATTTTAGATAAGACTTTATTGATCCCGAAGGGAAATTTGCTTGGAACGTATTCACAAATAGACTCTACCAGTTACACAGACTGTAACCTCCACTATGGAACCAGCATCATTACTCTTCACTGGGGGAAAAGAGCACTGAAAAAATATTAAATCTGTCTCCAAGATCACTGCTTGTCAATTATTACTTCTTTTTTTTTCTGGTGGAGAAGATGACTTTTCAGCCTTGCTAAAGTAACACTTTCAGTGGCCAAAGACTGACCATAGAAGAACTTTCAATGACATAGACTTCTTAAAATAATGTTTTGCAGTGTTTACTGACCAAATGCCGTTATACTCCCAGGATAAAAATAGATAATTCATTAATTTATCTTTATTACATCCATTCAGGTACAGTACTTTTTATTTCAATTGCTATAACTCACCTATGGGTAGCCAAACACACTGGTTAATTAATGGCTTGATATAACCCACATTTCTAACCACTCTTAAATTCAGACAATTCCAATCTCTGTTTTTCTGATGCTCTTTAACAGCCGATCATTATCTTGTCTGTCCTGTATTTATATAATGTATATGCAGGTTAGCTGGGTGGACAGTTTTATCTTTGCATTGGTGTCCAGAAAACTCCATCAGGACAACACTTTGGAGCATGTAATTTTAGTTGCTTTGCTGAGACAAGGGTAATGTTCATTCTCACGACAGCTGAGATTGTGGGAAGGAACTTGTGTTTATTGTAGACAGGATGGCATTAACTACAATTACCTTTTCAGCAGAAACTGTTGTGTTGCTCCAGCTCAAACATACAATGAAAGGAGGAAATCAGCTATGCGACATTGCAAAGCTGAATTGCTTTTCCATCCCCACTTTCTGTCTCCTATTTAAAACAAGGATGAAGTAAAAAAGGCAGAAACGCATTCAGCATAATTTAACTTAAGAAAGGAAGCATGGCAGTTAGGTCACCAATCAGAGTTGCTTTTATGGACAATGACACTGCTGGACTGCACCTTAGGGATACTGTTTTTATGGGTTGCTGGGATCCATATGATGTTTGAGTGTGTGTCCCTTGTGGATAATTTGAATCACGGTTACTTTGTGATTGGTAGAATGATAGACTTTAATAAAATTGATAATTTCGTAATACTAAAGTCATGTGCTGGTCAGTGTGTGCACTGGTGGATCTGGTAGATACAAAGAACCTGTTACAGGGGAAAAAAAGGTTCTAGCACCCTTAAATTTGCTGGGTAGTTTAGTCAGCTACAAAGTAGCAAAGTCAAAATATCCTGCAATTAAGTGTCACTAGCTATCTTTACCAACCGTGACACATTATATAATGTAAGTATAATTATCCAATATCTTGTGTTGTGCTCCCAATCTTTGTTCTTAAGACCCCAGTGTCTGCAGGTTTATTATCCAGTTGAACTCTCAGAACTCTTAATTGAAACCTTAATTGAACTAATTACTTACAGCCCTCATATGATTTTCATCTTTTGAAACATCACAGCATTCAACATTTGCTTCAAATCCCTAGGGATTTCAATGGTTAAGAGAATTTAATATATTAGACCAGGAAAATTATTTGTTCAGTTAAGGGTTCAATTATCTTCAAGAAATTGAGTACAGCTGTAATGAGAATTAGAAAGCTCAGTTGTAGTGCAATATGGACATAATCATAATCAAGTGAAGAAGAGAAAGAGGTTCAATTCTAAAATAAATTAAATCATTTATTTAAAATTTTCAGTATTAGAAAAGCTCGGTTTTTGACAATTGATGTTTACTACACATTTTTAAGAACTAATTTTAATTCACGTGTTACACACTTCTTTTTAATGTGTACTATTGTTATTTTGACTCAAGATACGAAAAAATACGTGCTGGAGGAAACATCTAATCCTCAAAGAAAATGCTAAAAGGGGCAGTCAGACTGCAGTGCATTTTTCAGCATCATGTTTGAATTACAAGCCTTGCAGACTTCAATGTGAATTGGAAGTCCTGTTTGGAGTTAGGGAATAACCTGTCTCCTTTCTCTTCATGGGCTATAAAAAGACAAAAAACTATATCAGAAATGTAAGCAGAGGATTACAGTAAGTTCTCAGCTGCTACTTAGTCAGCGTTTTGTGCACTTTGGACAAGCCTCCACATCAAGTTGTCAAGAGCGACCCTTGCTCAATACAATACAATGCAAAGAGAGTTGGCCTCTTCAGCTGATAAAGCCCTGTAGGTAAAACAAGGATTACTTGCCTTGTGTATGCAGGATTGCATTAGCACAGTTTCCAAGCAAGATTCCTTGTCTACATTAGTTAGGATGCCAAGCAATTTGTTTTCCATCTTCCTTGCCCTAACCAGCCACACTGTACAATATGCTTGTCTTCTTTCAAACATCTTTGCTTTGACTAACACCCCCCCCACACCCCCAACCCCCAGTGCTGCTTCAATGTCAATTTCTCAAATTTCAGAAACATTCAAACACTCTTATGCACTATTCACCCAATAAAAATATTTTTTGTTTGATTTTTTTTTCATAAATTATTAGAAAATAGAAATCGGGAATGGTAAGAATCAATGTATCTTTATAAGCATCCAACAGAAAAATACAAAATATAGAAATCTGGATGTGACTTAAGCTTGTATTCATGTAGCAATGAGGTCACCATAATGCCTCCAGAAAAAGACTATTTATAGAAAAGAATTCATCTTCTCTACATTCAGAGTAAGTTCTACTACACTCATTTTGACAATTTTCTGCACAACTTTAAAGAGTTCCCAGTGGTATTATTGTGTTTACCTGCATACAGCCAACTGGATGTAAAATGTTGTGTATTTAGAACACAAAGAGGATTATGTATTTAGTGTTGTGGGAAATTCTTCTTCAGAGGAGCAGGAAACAGTCTTGTACAGATTCAGTTTAATTGAGCTCAATAAGTCCAACATGCGCTCTGGGTCTGCCCCACAGAACAGACAAACTGCAAGTGTTTCCCAGGTCTTATACACAGTCTGAAGAAAGTTTGTTTCACAATCTGAGAGCTTGTCCTGTTCTTTGATATGTAATTACTTCTTGTCCTACTCTGTCTTGCCCTAGGTTCTGTCCTTTGATATGCAGCAGAATTGATCTGCTTTATCCTGTTTGTGGGTGTTGTTTCTGTTTTTTATTATATAGTGTTAAGTCACTGGGGCTGCTAAAGCAAGTCAGCTTTATGGCATCTTAGCGTAACTTTTGTTTGAGGCTAAATTAACAGACCCCATCAACACCTCTCACAATGTGCTTAAGTGGTGAAATTGTGATGCTGGATAAGTGAGATATATACATGTCCCACTTCAGTGTATTTACTGTAGCAACTTGGAACACATACCATAATTTATTAGGATGTAGGTAGCTAAGTAATTCAAACATATTATCCTCCAATTTCTTGAAAAAAAAAGCCATGGTTTGAGCTTTGGTAATTGTTGAGTTTTCTGTTTTCAGACTCTTATAATCTCTTTTCAGTTCAAATACACCCAATTCATTGATTACATACTTTCTGAAAATCTATACTAACCATTTCATATGCCCTGCTGATAACTATTGTTGGTGTTTCTTGTTGAAAAAATTCTACCAAGTAAAGAAAGTCCTACCGTTTCTGTGTTGACTATCCCCTTGATTTCTATTGCCATAAACCATCTACTTCAAATTATTGTTTCCATCAACTTTCATATATTAGGAGCATGACTTATACTGTAGGTCCACAAATAGTTTTTTTAGCTTTGGAATCCCTTTATCCCTTTTAATAGATGGACCTTACATTTTGTAATGGGTATTGTCCACGCCTTGAGTAACTCCTGGAAGAGTACATTTAGCCTATGGACATCATCTTTTCTTTCCTTAAGTACAATTGGAATAATATCCATAACACTTCTTTTGTATTTTTGTCTTTTTTATTTAATAGAGAATGTTGTCTTTCCTCAGTCGAAGGCATGTTGTTGATTTCGTCTATGGTAAATATCTGAGAAAAATAGTCATTCAATACATCAACCATTTCCCTATAATTGTCTAAAACGTTTCCATTGTTATCCCAGAGACATTTAACTTAATCCTTCTGCATTTGTAAAGCTGAAAAAAAATTCATTATTTATGAAAGTCTCCATTGCAATATTCGGTTCTCTCTCAATGTATTCTGTTTTATGCATGTTTAAAAATCTATTACTTTTCTTTTACTGGATCATATACTTTATACATGGCTTTTCTAATATCCCTTTTCACTGGTCCTTACTCATCTTCTGAAGTAGAATTTCTGATAGCGTAAATCAGTTTGGTCAAATTTCTTTGTAAACTTTGATTGACTTATTTTACTGATGTACAGTACAGTACTGTATGTCTTCTATGCTTTAAGTCGAATACCTTCAAACTCGCTCACTTCACTTCTCCCTCATATCATGCTTTCCTCAGATTATAAACCTTTGTTTGTAATATTTACATGTATGGCTTCAAATTATATGTTATGAATATCATTAAATTATCAAAGCTTCCTAATATTTCTGCTTTTCTTACTCTACCTTGGTTGGATCCTTGATTTAAACAGGTAGTCCTAGCAGGTGTTCTGACAAAAGACAGCAATCATTTGCCACATAATTTACATGTCTATGATTTCAGCCTCAGCAAATTATGTTCCTACATGTTTCTCCCATTTGTTTTTAAATTATGACAACTTCTTTCTTTACTAATTACTGATTGCACAATAGAATAGAATCAGTTACAGTAGTGCAAATAATGAAAAAGGTGCTGTATCTGAACTAAAGAGTATTTGCTGACACTTAACTTCTTTCATCTTTTAAAGTTTTCAGTTTGAGTAGTTGTGTTCTGTTTAAAATATTTCCTTTAAAAATGTGTATACGGTATTTGTAATTAAATAAATGGGACATTTTTTAAGGCACTGTATCTATAGCTAATGGTTACGGAAACAGGTGTCTTTTAGTTAAATCTGATAAGATTTAATTTGATATCAGTTTCAAGTTATACCAGATTAAAAATATTTAACACCAATTAAAATGCACTACAAAGTTACAAACGTTAAATGATTAAAAAAACAATAAATAACTTAATAATACAAACGTGTTAATTTTTATCTTACTTTTCATCTAAAATGTTTATTTATGCATTTGGAAAATTAAAATTCTTTATGTAATTTAACTGTGATTCACTTCAGTATACATTATATAACCTTAAGAAGGTAACTCTAATCTTTTTTCCAAAACATACATTAAGCTGAAAGAAAATACTTCCAGGCTTTGCAAGCTGCTCTTTACACATTGGCTTCTTGAAGCAGGTTCAGGTCAGCATGTACTCTTAGAATCACATTAACAGCTTCCTCCAAGAGCCAAGCTGCTCTCTTCAGAAACCTAATAACTAGGATGTGTGTCATGGCTCTGGTTAACCGATACAATGACTCCAATTAATTGCTTCTGTGATAGAGCTGTTCAGAAAGGCCTGTACAAACACTAATGCATTGCTAATTCTGTTTTTAAGGCATACTTCAAAGTGAAGGTATGGTAGTGCTCAAGAAAGCTATTAAAAATCAAAAGAATGCCATAAGATATAACGTTTGCACAATTGAGTGCTCTGGTACCTTGTAGCACTTTCGATGTTGAAATTTCTTTGTCTCTTTGTTTTAAAACATACAGCATTTTCAAGTAACAGTATGCAGTCGTGAATAAATGCTAATAATTGTTCATTTAATTTCAAAATTGAGGCATTTCTAAACCTAAATCTACTTTGAAAGCTTGTTTTTTCCACCATCTCCCAGTTCTGTTAGATGCATTTAATCGTAGTTTCCCTCTTTCTCCTTCAGTTAACTCCCATGTTTTTTCTAGGAATTTAAACAGTTTAAAAAAAGAAACAGCAAAAACAATGTAAAATAAAATAAAAAACATGTCCCCAGTTTCAAGCTTATAAGACAAATTGATTGTAAGATGACTTGTAACAGATTTTGTTCAAATGCATGAGCTCCTTTGTTTCTGGATCAATATACCTATCTACACCAACTTTGTGCCTTCTAATATTTGGAGAATCAGGAACAAATTATGCTCCTGATTTTAAAAAAAACATTTGAAATACTATACTATACTATTTCCATACTATTTTCTTTTCTGAGAATTTAATCTAAATTACAAATTTCCTATTGAATAAAGAGTATGAGAGTATGCAGCTATTTTTTTTTATTTTGAACAGCTTTCCTTCCTCTATTTCTTCTCTACCTCATTCATGGCTCATGCTGAAAAAGGATATCCTTTCATTTTCCTAGGTTAGAGAAACAATATATTTTTAGATAGCCCTCATCTAGACACAAAACACAGACAAGGTTCTGCTGTAAACATGGCTTTGATTGTGTTTGTCAAAACATTTTTCTAATACCACCCTACAAGTTCATACAGTACTTGAAACTATGTATTCTCCTTAAACAGATAATTATGATTTAATTGCTCAGGATATTTTTAGCTAAATCTACTGATTGAAATACAAAAAATAATCTTATTGACTCGTGCACAGATTTTTAGGCAATGTTTAATAATGTTGTACTGTAGTTGTCTGCCTCAAAAATAAAAGTCTCCTCACCTTAGTAACCACATTTATTATTCATGTTCAAGATCATTTCATGGTACGACATAATAACCTTAATTCACTATCAGTTCAAATGTCTAATACTGGTACAAAACAAATATAGCACTCCTGACCTTCAGCTGTGTAAAATGCTATTTTGGAGGGGTTGGGGGGACTTTTGCATGGAATTAACTTTCCTTACATATACAAATAAGGTCATTTTCATTAAGCCCTTCATTCCACATCACAATTCTGCCTGGTTGAGTCATAATATCAAGTCACCTCCATTTTTATCCCCTCTCATCCGCTGAAGTGAGACTTGTTAATTTAATCCAGCTGAGGGCTCATTGCTATGGAAATGGTTTCTATTTCTCATCAGTGTCACTGTGTAGAGACACTTGCTGTCTCCTCTAAGTGTGTTGCAAGCGGGTGTGAGTGTGTTTGTCTGCTCTGTGTGTAAATTGGGAACTATAATTATCTGCTGGAAAGACACTGGCAGACAATGACAGGTGCTTAACCAGCCAGAAACCCCACAGCTGTGAGCACTCTTTCAACTTCTACCTCTGTCCTTACGAGGGTCCCTCTGCAATATCCTGCATGTTTCAGGTTTCTCTAGTAGCCATTCTATCAAAATGAAAATATCTTAATAAAAACAAATATTGAAAAATGAAACAATGTTTTCATTGTGCATATGGTGGTGTGAGATACAGTATATACTATTGCACCAAAATAAACCTGAGACACGAACTCTTATTTCCAAAGGAAAGGGTTTCTTCTTCTTAATTTAAGACTTTATGTAAAATTCCTTGCTGGTTCACGGAGGTCTTTTATTCTACTTCCATCAGCTATATCATTTTAAATGCTATGGGTCCTATACTCACTTAGGCACTAAAATTCCCAGGGCAGCCTATAGCATTTAAGTACCTATGTGGTTTAAATATAGGTCCAGTGTCTTTAAGGCACAATGAAGTCTATTTACACAGCAGTATGACAAATGTACACTAGAAAATATTAATTAAGATAATTACCAATGACTGTGACCTCAGAAATTATCATAACAAATTATGTGATATATTCACACTCATTAGATATTTATATTCTCAGCAGTAGTTTTCAACAGTGTCATAGCATTCTCGAACCAGATGATTCATGTGAGTTTTTCTCTCCACAGATCAGATACAATATATACAGTAAACACCCTGGGAAACAACATCTTTCCAAAGTGACGCTTAAGGAAAATGGCATGCAAGATATGTGTAAGCTATATTTGTGTAGGTTGATTTTGTTTTAATTTTAAATAACATACAAAAGAATAAAAAGAAGTAATATGCCATACCATTACTAAAATAAACCATTTAATTATACTGATTTGCCCGAAATATTTTGTTACATATCTTAACTATTTTTGCCAACCTATTGCAATATGTACAGAATACTGATGCCTTGTCCCAACATTATCCCAGCAGGGCAAAACTAAGGTTGCTGCTGGAAGAGGTGTTAGTGGAGCCAGCATGGAGCGCTCACCCTGCAGTCCATGTGGGTCCTAATGCCCCAGTATAGTGACGGGGACACTATACTGTAAACAGGCGCCGTCCTTCGGATGAGATGTAAAACCGAGGTCCTGACTCTCTGTGGTCATTAAAAATCCCAGGACGTTTCTCGAAAAGAGTAGGGGTGTAACCTGGCCAAATTTCCCATTGGCTCTTACCAATCATGGCCTCCTAATAATCCCCATCTACGAATTGGCTTCATTACTCTGCTCTCCTCCCCACTGATGTGTGGTGAGTGTTCTGGCGCACTATGGCTGCCATCGCATCATCCAGGTGGATGCTGCACATTGGTGGTGGTGGAGGGGAGTCCCCATTACCTGTAAAGTCCTTTGAGTGGAGTGTCCAGAAAAGCGCAATATAAATGTAAGCAATTATTATTATTATTATTATTATTATTATTAATTACTGCCTTACAGCACCAAGTGAATCTAAATGTGGGACCTGGGTAGGTGTTAAATTAATAGCCACTAGGTTGCCAGTTAAGCAGATACAGTATCTCAAAGTGTAGAACTTTGTAGTGTTACACCCTTGTAGGTATAGCAAAAGCTATTTTAAACTGGGTTTCCAGGCTCAAGGGAATTTGCCAGTATGCTTCATAGTAACGGCTCATCCTATAATGCACGCGAAGCCTTATTATATTTTTAGACAGACTCGATTAAGTCAGAGGATGACATTGTTAATGACCTAAAAAACATGGATTTTTCTTAATATCTGATGTGGAGAGATTACTAATTTCAAAGGAGAAAGGAAGAAAACATGCTGAGCATTTAAAGACAAGATAACAGGCAAGACAAGATAAGGTTGTTAGGTTGTTGCAGTTTCAGATATCTCGGTGTGGTACTTGGCTGACAGAGAGTGCCCTACAGTACATGTTTGTTTGGCACAAAAATCAGTGTGGACATATAAAGGTAATGTAACTGTTTTTTACAAAGTGTTTCTTTATATAGTTCATAAAAATAGAACATATAGTTGCCTTGTCACATTTATAGATTGAAGTGGTTTCAATTTAAACGTTTTTGAAAGAACAAAGGTGCATTCTTATTATTGAGGACGATGTCAGGAAAAATTGTGAAAAGGTCATTAATATATACAGTAAGATACTGTATTCTGTCTTCTCAAGAGCACGCATCATGTGTCCACCAGGAAACAAGCAATTCTAACAGCCAAGGTATTTTCAGGGAGCTAATTAATTATTTTTTGACATAACACTGAGTTGGAAGCCCACTGGCAAAAATATACACCTGTCTTTTGCAGCCTGTCAGAAACCATTCAGAATGAACTCTTAGGTTGAACGCTTAGATTGAAAATAATTTTGTAGGTTGAATGCAAAATTCACAATTTTTTCCTTGATAGTTTGACTTACTTTAATTTCCCAATTATGCCAATTTTTCTTGTTTAACTACTTGGATGAAAACTGTCACACTCATGAAAGCTTATTATTTTGAAAGACATCACCGAATTGCAGATGCCCTGAAACAATTTGTGAGCTCAGTTTACTAAATACAATTACAAAGCAAACCTCATATTGAAGTCTTAAGCTGGAGCTGAAATGGAAGTCTGCCACTAGACTAAATTAGTTTTGTCTAGCTAAAGGTACAGTTGATTAAGAAATATGGGTAATTGTATACATTTTAACAAATGCATTCAGTTGTTGGACCAGCTTGAAGGAAGAAGGATTGTGTTTGGCATGCCATGATGGACTACTGTACATGCCATTGTCTTTGAGAAAGAGAGAAATAACAGCTAGGTGAAGAGTTTGAAGAGATAAACTATGCCATTAACTTGAATGTAGATTCCCAATCTTCTAGATTCCTTGCATATAATGATTTATTGTTTAATTAAAGGATCTGTTGAGTCTAACTTGAGAAAAAACACTAAAAATACCAATATTTTACCCCTCTCTATTTTTTCAAGACTCAATAACAAAAAGTTTTGACGTCAACATCCCTTCAGTGCATTGCTGCTGCTGTCAAGCTGATCAAAATTCCCCTCCACTGATTGGAAAGGCAGAAACACAAACGCTGAGTGTTTGATAAAAAAAAATTGACAGTCCTTGTAGTTGAAATAGTGACATACTGTACAATGTTTACGTTGATGTGACAAGGCAATCAGATAATTGTTAACTTGTTAAGTAATCATTCCTATGGCTGATATAAAGCCATTTGCATAATTTAGAATTGTTCAGCATTCTGATGTTAGTGTAAATAAACAAGAAATTTGTTTAAATACCAGAAACCCCATAACAGCATCGGAGTATTAGACCCTGAACGCAACATCTGTAATTGCATTTCTTTGCAGTAAAGCTTAAAAAATACAGCTTATGTGCACTTTATTTAGCTATACATCATAACTAAACATGCTTACTTTTGACATTTCTTTTTTTCTGGTACACAAAAATGGCAACAGAAAAGATAATGGTGACTGGTCACATGAAGAAGTGGTTAGGTTGAATGCTGTGGGAAACAATCAGCAATATTGCAACTTTTTGTTATTTTTTTCCACTTTCCTAAGATGATTCTGTAAGTGTGAAAACTCGAAAACATTTCTTTTGTCTAATCAGTTTTGTGTTTATTGCAGTCATTCTTGTGTAGGTTTTGAAGAGTATTACAAGCTTTCTCAAAACAGCTCTGATTTCTTTTTATTTGGATATTATTATTATTTATAAAATTATGGAAAAAAAGATGTGACTGGAATCCCTATTACTGGCTTCTGAGAAATTTATATTGGTGTGTGTGAAATATTAAGCTTTCTTTTTAATGGTCGAGTACTTTCTGGATTAATGTTTAGCATTTTTTCAAAACATTTTTACTGAATTACATTTTTCTATGTAATAGCAACAACTTTGGACACTCTCTTCCCACCACACCAACATAATAATTCAAACTTAACATAAAACTAAAGTGTTATCATTAATAATATTAAGATGTTTTAAATAAATTTATTTTAGAGTATTTTGTTGTGTCTCACAGGCAGCATGGTGACGATGTGGTTAGCATTGCTGTCTCACAGTGCCAGGGATCTGGGTTCAACTTCTGGGCTTCTACTGTATCTGTGTGGAGTTTGTAGGTTCTCCCTGGGTTCATATGCGTTTTCTATGTGTGCTCTGGTTTCCTCCCACAGGCCAAAGATATAATGGTAGTTTAATTGGCTTCTGGGAAAACTGACCCTGGTGTGAATGTATGTGTCTGTGTCTGCCCTCTGATGGACTAGCTTGCCTTGCACCTGGTGTTTGCTGGGTTAGGCTCTGGCTCCCTGCAACCCTGGATTGGATAGAGCAGTTAGAAAAAGGATGGATGGAATGAGCTATCCTGTCAATTCAAACCATTGCCCAAACATGATACCTGACAGACGAGGCCAGTGAGAGGTCATTTACAGCATACGAGGGAGCTCAGCAGGAGAGCTCCAGTGAAAGCATGTTACCAAGCTGAAGTTCCCATCTACTGAGCATATATAGCTGAGGGGGGTAACAGAGGAAAACCAGGATAAGAGTGACCAGACAATAAGCCCAAGGACAGCTTTCAGACTGCCTGGGAAGCTTCTGAGCAGCTGAAGAGTTTTTTGCCTCTTCATCATATTGTTTTGTGCTCACACTGTGAACATTTTCTCTGGAAACCAAGACCTCTTTGTTAAAAGAATAAAGAGTGATACAGTGCTGTTTCTATGCCTGCATTTGGCTCTCAAACCTTTCATTGTCTAGTCTGTAGCATTGAGTTTGAGAATTGGCTCAGGGCTTCAATTCTCAATACTGCTAGTGCTCAAACCCCTTTGCAATCATTTCAATTCACAGTGTTCCCAAAGCATATTATTCAGGACTCAGTGACAGTAACAATCACCTTTTCTTGAGATCTCCATGGACCTCACTTTTCAATGCAGTAGTATGGTCTTGAGGTCTCAACAAATCTGGAGATTCAGCACTATATGACACCCTGGTTTCCAGGAGCCCAGAGAGTCTTTCTCCAAAACAAAAGAATAGAGGTTTACAGTATACAGTAGTATACAAACAAAAGAAAAACAATAACAAAACAGTCCATAGCCCTCATCTTGAGAATTTTGTGTATGCCCCTTTTCCTAAAACAATCACCAGAATGAAGGATTTCAAAACTGCCCTGATGCTCCTGCTCTGAGGGCATGAAAGGCTTGACTCTCTCACAAGCTGCTCTTCTTCCTCTCTTCTTGATGAGTGAGGGAGATGCAGTTGGGGCTACTTACAGTATACGCCTGTTGCCTATAATATAAAGAGAAGAGCAAGCTTCCACCTGTTTCCATTCCTCTCTTCGCTGTTGCAAGTGTTCAGACTATCGCAAGTGATCCTTAGTGGTTTCAACATGGTCTGGCTCCTACAGTGCCTCCCTTCCTTGTGAGTGAGGCAGTTGCTTTCTGAGATGTAAGTAATGTGAGAACTTCAGTCAGCTTTAGGGCCATTCTTTGTTGTATGGGGTGTCAAACAGGTTTTCAAGCCTGGGACCTTTACATCATGGGCACTGATGCCCTGCAAGACCACCCATCTGGCCATTGGTGCAGTGGGTTTTCTAAGAACAAACAATACATTCACAAAAGGAATGCCAGACTTCTCTGTGGCTTCCATAATGATCTTTCATACAGTAAGTCACTCTCCCTCTGACTGGAAAAGCCATATCCCTCTTCTGGAAGGGTATATCTCCTCCTAGTGGTTTTATTACCTCCCCTTACAGCATGAGAGGCTCAGATGACTTGCCACTCAAAACCATAAGAATAACATTGTAACAATTAGTCTAAATTCTATGAACATCTTAAGACATTTTAGACAACCTAATCCATGCTATGCATGTACACATCCTGACATTTATTTTCTGTTGGATATACTGTATAAAGCAATGTATATTGTGCCTCCAAACATTTTTCTTATTAAATAATTGTATAATTAATACAAAAATATTCTTTGATAACGTTAAGACATGATCATAAAGCAGGCACACATTCCAACAAGAGCTACACATGACAGAGGAGGTAGGGATGCTAAAACTCACAGCAATTTATTATCTGCAAAAAGAAGATATTGATGATGTTGGTAGACAAAACTGCCAACAAACCAAAACAAACAAAACAAACCAAAGTTTTAAAATAATGTTAATATTAATGGAAAAAGAAAACAATCACGTAGGGGAATGACAAATTACAAGTTATTTTTCAACAGAAATAGGACTGCATAGTCCAAACTCACAACTGAGCCTTAACTAAAATGGTTTTGTTTCTCAACTCAGCTCCCCTTCACTGACTGACACTGGCTGCTTAAATACAATGCGTTGGTTCAGTTCAACCTTATAATAAAACATTGCCATTTAGGCTCACAGATATAATAAAATCAGTTATAACAGTAATATCAAGATTTACCATATACTGTACATTTACAAAGTGCAAGGAACAGAAAGCTTGATCCTATTTACAATAACAAATAAAAAAATTATAATCCCTATGTTTTCCTTTACAGTAAATCTGGCCAAATTTTACAATGTGCAGATAAGGTTTGCATTTTAACAGCCATTCTACAATGAAATTCCAAAACCAAATTAAAGGTAAATCTGAACTACAAAACAAATCAAAAGTAAGGTGTACTGTATACAGTCTGCTATTAATACTTGAAAACAATATTAATGCCACAACATAAATTATTTAACAATCACTGCAATATAATCTTATTTGACAATGACATTTTTCTTTCCTAATAGCTCCCTGAAGATAAGTAAGATCAAAGAGAAATTGATCTGTTTCTTTAGAAATTGTTTATTCGGCATCCTGGAGTGGAACTGTGTTTCTGTACAGTACAAGGTATAAAACATTGATGTTGAAGAATTGCATTGCAAAGCTTATCCACAAGTGTAACTCAGGGTCTAAGGCACGAATAGAGTACTACATTAAAAACCATCTACTGTATAAATCTCTTAAGCTTTAAACAAGTAATAACATCCACTCTCTTTGAAATATGGGGAATATGTTTATACTACTGCTACCACTAATAAAAATAATAGGGAGGCCAGGTAGCATACCTGGCCCTGGTGTGAGTGTGCATGTTCAATTGCACGCTGTGATGGATTGTTGCTTTCTGGGATAGGCTCTAGCTCTCTTGCTACCCTGAATCAGAAAAAGACAGAAAAAAAAATGGATCGTCTGATGAAAATAAAATTGCATTAAGAGTAGTGTAGAATCTAAAAGGACTTTGACAAATATTCCTAGTAAAACGAATGCAAAATATAATGATCATTATTAGTTCAAGTAGGTATCTGCGTCAGCATGTGTAGGTTGCAAAGGAACAGGTTTATTTCATGCTGAAAAGAGAAGAAAAGAAACACAATATTTCCGCTGTGGAGCCTTGACACCGGAAGAAGAACATGTTGTGTTTCTTTTCTTCTCTTTTCAACATGCAATAAACCTTTACTTGTTCCATTGATCATTATTGTACCTTTGAACAAGGCAATTCACTCAGATTATGGCTGTATTCATGGGAACAAATAAAAACTGCTTTGGATAAAAGTATCAGTTGAATGAATGAGTAAAAATAACTTTAAAATAGCCATGTGCAGCTCATTGATATTTATCTATTTCCTCAAACAGATGTGAACACAGTCAAAATGGTATATTGTAGGCTCCTTCCTTGTCAATTCTCTCATTTTAAACATACGTATATTAAACTTAGACATGTACAGTATAAGAAATGTGGTAATACAATACTAGGCTCATACAGTAGTCAGCCTTTATTGTTATAGCTATCTGATGCAGAAGGGCCATAACTAACTTGTATTGTGATTATATTGCACTTATAGTTCATGTATTTAATGGGTTGTGAAGGTAAAAATGAAGCCAAGTGCCTTTAACCGCCTAAAACATGGTGATAATAAAAAAGCAAACCTATCTATTCATTTTAATAACCCATGCATTCATGATAAGCAACATACTGTATCAATCCAGAGCCTTTCCTGGAAACACTGGGTGCCAATTCATCACAGGGCACACACACAAACTAAATACTCATTCAGTGTTTTTGTTCTTTTAGATTCTGACAACTCATAATAGGGTGGAATCTAGGGAGATAGAATGATCTGATATCATTAGGCTGGCATAAACTAACAATTTACCATGGTAAATACATTTGTTTTTTATCATTTTAATTCTTCTGCTCCTCATTCTTTTTATTACTATTATCATTATGTGGGCCTACACTTTGAGTTGTTTGTCATCCTGGCAAGCTTTTGTTTTGTAATGCAATCCCTGCTTATTTATAGGACGGCTGAGCCTTTTAAAATTGACTTGGAATTGAACTGTAATTTAATGCACTGACAGGTTAAGGGATCAGAGCCTTAGTATCAAAGATGCAGAGGATTATCATGGAAATGGAGTGCTTTATAATATTAGAATAGGTTATTCAGACTTTTTGCTGAGTTGCTTGTTGGCTAATGATTATTATTTTGTTTAACATTGCTATGATTAATTGGCTGATGTGGATAACAATTTTTCCAAAAATGCATTGTTAACTTTGACCCTGGAATTAAAACTCAAATGTGTTCATTTCATTTAAATATTTTTAAAACCTGCAGGGAGTGTAGGCAAACATCTGTTTCATTGTAAGTAGGGATTACACATACAAAGATCATTGTTCCTACGATTTCCTCATCTTAAAAAGATGATCATTATTTGGAAAGCTTTTAATTCACCACAGATAGAATTGACTGATTTTGCTGAATCATGTTAGAAAAATTGTTAGTCAGGAGGTGCAAAGTATCACAAAATAAAAGAAAGAGAAAAAAGTAATGGAGGCTGTTATTATTTAGAAATTGAATAGGAAGATGTATTTGCAGGCTTGCAATCTTTCAAGTGAATAAAAAAAAATATATTTCTTTGCTATCAATACTATTAGTAACAAATCTGGCATGTATTTAATTTACCAGCCTGGTGGAGTGGTTTTTCTCATTTGTTCAGAGAAACTGAAAACCTTGAGAAACAACCCTTTGGTGTTGTGTTTCATGGATGAACATACAGTACTCAGTGTTATTAGAGCACACTACATTAAGTCACTTTTCATTGGCATGTACTGTAGACAAAATATGCCATCAGATCATGGGGCTTTAGTTACCCTTTTTAAAGTGATCCATTTTTAAAGAAATGCATTGAGAGCAACTTATCCAACCCATTAACCCATTAAGAAACATGTGACTGAAAGGGGGCTGAGGCTTTTGTGTAGGGTGCAACTCAGCACCTGCTGGGATTTGATTGCGGCTCTTTTGAATGTCCCAGGTCTCAGAGTCACACAGCACCCACTTTCCAGATGGCAGTGAATTCCACTATGCCAAAAGACTGGGTATCCTGCTTCAGGAGAATTCAATGCTATCCAGGTTCCCGAGGGATATGTCACTATAATAGGCACAGATGAGCCATGTTAGTCTCAAAAAGTACATTGAGATGGTTTTGCTATAAACATGCAGCACAAATTTGTCACTTTACTGCACTGTATTGTAGAACATATTTGTGAAACATTTGCACTGCAGCCACTAAAACCACATTTTTTCATTTATGAAAACATAACACAAGAATTTCATGAAGGAACCCTGAGTTAGGACCTCAGCTATTTGGCAGAGAAATCTGTTCCAGATACACACAAGCCTTTGTATAAATAAATATTTTTCTATTTTGTGATCTAAGTATTTCTGTCCACTTTCTCTGCTGAGTGGGAAATAGTCCACTCAGATGATCTCATCTATACACCTCATCTCACCTGGATCACATCTCCTCTCAAACTCCTTTATTCTAGATTTAAGAAAATCGTTATCTTTCACTTGTCTGTTTTTGACAATCCACATTAACATTAAACATTACATTTTACTTGCTGTCTGCCCAATCCACAATTATGTGTATTTTTATAATTCTGTCTCTAATGTTTCTGTTTGTCACTCCCAGAGGAGTGGAACAGAAGAGTGCTGGCTTAAAACAGATCCCAGTTTACCACCACCGATTACCTCTAGCCCAGTTAGGAGTTGTTGCCCTTAACCTAAATGACCTCTACAAACAAAGGGGTGTAAAGAAGGCTAAGAACCTTACGGAGTGTGTAGCACACCACCTTCACTATAAATTTACACTACTCTCATCTAGGACATCCCTGTATCCACAGTTGTGATGGCAAGAGACCTGGGAAATCTTTAATCCCCTCTGCAATCTCACTCTCAAACAATGTAAAATAACTCACCTATCCCCTGAAACACTGTAGCACTACATTCTTGTTGGTGATGTTTGCTGTTGCTTTGGACCATAAATAAAAAAATGCTGTTTGCATTCACTAAGCTGATAAGTTTGAAGCATAATACTTTTCCTTGGGATCATAAAATGCTCAGCTCAAATCATGCGTTTTCATAAAAACAACAGATGCTCAGTGTTTGGTATTTGAGTTAGAATTACCCCAATGTTCTAAGAATCTAGAGAAACAGTCACTTGAAAAGACAAAATTTTAATTAATGCAAGAGCAACGAAAGCTCCATCTATGCTCTGCTTCAATGATGAAGGTTGCCTTGTTGGTATTGGCATGATTGAAGGCAACTTGGTTTTGATATACGTTTGTCTGGATAATGAGATGTTTTGATTCAAAAGACTGCAGACTAGAGCAGAGAAACCAAGAAACCAGCTCTGTTGGGGACTACACATCTACACGTAAATACAGTTACTGAAGTGTACGTCTTTGAGGATATTCATGGGTGACATGTTGATAACTGATAAATTAAGACAGAAAACTGTGTGGATTTTGAAATTTCATTGTAGAATGGCTGTTATTGGTTGTTAAAATGCAAACCTAATGTGCACATTGTAAAATTTGGCCAGATTTACTGTAGTTCATTATGTTAACTAATCTGGGAAACACAACATTGACAAAGTTAATAAATTAATGCAGTTCATTGCTGCATGTGCACATTCCCTCTTTTTCCCTGAAAAAAAGTTTATAATTAAAGATTTTAAAGCTTTTCAAAGAAAATTCTTCAAGAAAGAATCTTCCAAACAAATTAATTTAACATTGTGGTTATGTTAACTTGGAATAGCCAAAGTTAATGTGTTAGCCAAAATTAATGGAGCATTTTGTAAAGTCCACTGCTAGTAAGATGCATCTTGGTAGATTTATAAATCTTCCTAAACTGAAAAAAATCCTAAGAAACAAATCAAAGGCAATAGTTGTTGTGGCAAAAATGGCTTATGATTAAAGTGACAACTATCCCTTTAAAATCAGTGTTAGGGTCTTATATGTTCATGGCTGGCAAAGGCTTAGAATTTAATTATATATTTTTTCTGTTTGTTACATGTTACTTACTGTGTATACACTCATGTTACTTACCTGCATTTCAATAATAGAGCAGGCAAGTGAACACTGTAAAATCTTTACATCTTTGACAACTGAATGAAAATACCCTGGGTCAACATTACAGGCACCATGTGCTGAATGATATGCGTATCTTTAAATAACTATTCTGTGTTTATGGTTCAACTAACATTGTAATCAAAATGAAAATGAAAATGAAAATATATTTTCACAGTTTTTTTCACAGAATTTTGAAGAATTTTGTCAGGTAGACAGTAGTGCAAGAAAATGAAGAACACAAACTGGATATGCAGAGTATGAAACATTTAAAGTTAGATTCAAGAATAGGGGACAAACAAAATTCTGTTGTCTGAGTGGTGCTTTAGGCAGACAATTATATTACAAGAAAACAAGACAGATACAGTGAAAGCTTATAATTACAAACTCTAGAAACTCACATTCAACGGAGTATATCTTTATGAATGTTTTCAATTCCCTACCATTTTTTTTAATTGTTTTACACAAATATTGAGCATAAGATATGAACCCAGAGATGCATGTGGTTATAGACTTAGGAGGAGTATGCTACAGTAACAGAGCGATACAGATGTCAGAGTACATCACACTCCAAATGGAAACACTATTATGTAGTCAAGTTAGTAAGGATTGTTGTAACAGAAGAAATAAGGTTCTTGATCCCGAGATGAAGTAAAACAGATGAGTTTATTGCATGCAAGGAACAATAAAGCCGAAGTCTTGTTTCCCGCAAGAAACAACAAAACCGAAGTATTGTTCCACGTACTGTTACAAACTTTTGGGTTATATAGTGTTTTCTTCTCCGTTTCTGACGTCACTCGGTCTGATGGTAAAGAGGGGGGTTCATGGTATTTGGCCAGTTTACGATGTTCTGGGCAAATGGTCAGTTTAACATTACACCCAGGGGGGTTCCTAGCTTGCATCTGCAATCCTTATCAGTTAACCCCCTTTCCTGCCATAAACCCCAGCTTGTGACTTAGAAGTCTAAACCCCCTACAGAAAGGATTAAATTCAAACCCCTGTCTTCACATCTTTCTTCATTCCCCCCTTATAAAATATGGCATACGTCAGTGTAGCCTATTTTTATACATACAATGTCAGGGCAGATCTTTCCTTTCTTGGCGAACAGGTATGTATTGCCATGTCATTGTACGTTCCACGGTTATAGCAAGATGTGATACATGTTTTTGTGAATGTGATGATTACCATTATACATATAAACAATACTACTCCTACAGATAAACACTATAAAAAGGTTCCACCCCAGGCCCCAAACACAGACTTTACCCAAGACCCAATTCCCCAATTTTCAGTATAATAGTCCTGATATTTCTGTCCCTCATTGTAAATGTGTTGGGCCAGATCTGAGATGTGCTCAGAATTATCAGGAATATATGTGCAGCATTCAGTGCCAATTACTGCACAAGTTCCTCCTTGGGCCGCCAGTACATAATCTAAAGCTAGTCGGTTCTGCATGGCCACTGTTCTGAGGGCTACCATCTCATCATTAACAGCCTTCAGACTAGATGAGGTAGAATTTGCTAATTCTTCTAAAGTTGAGGCCATTTGAATTAACTCTCGACTCAGAAAGTTCATGCCGGCTTGTGGAAATATTATACCTAAATAATATTCCCAATCAGCCAATTTTCTTTGTGGTCTGTGGTTAGGTCCGAGGGGGCTGTGGATTTGAACACGGATATGAGGAACCACATATCCTAAATAACATGAGCCAGACCACTGGGCTGGCAACCATGGGTAGGCTCGTTTTCCACAAATGAAAGATGTTCCGTTTGGCGCTCCCCATGCCTCTGAAAATAAGAAGCTTATACCGAATTATGGGGTGTGCCGATCCCATCCTGGAATTTGGAAGGTAGAGGTGGATATATTTGCAGCGATGGTAAGGTTGCAACGACTCCATCCAATCAAGTGCAGACCAATTAGTGTGCTGAAAACATATGTTTCCCTCACGTTCCTTATTGAGAGTCAGGTATGGTGGTGTATGGCTTCTGTTATATTTAGGAGCGTAAGAGCCTGTGAAACTCATGGGCTCTAAGCCTCGCTCCTGTAGATATTGTAATGTTGTGCAGGTTAAAGTCGTGTTATGGCAACCCCCCATAGTTTGTCATATTAAAATCTCCTAAATTATCCCACCAAATGATCATGCCTATGACTTCCTCGAGACGCCAAGGAATGGCTCCCATAGGAAGTGCTCCCTGTACATATTTGGGTAATGCGGCACACACCCAGCAGGCACTTTGGTTGGTTTTCTTAGCTGTCAGATAGGAGAGGCCTAAAAAGGAATTAATTCCATGTTCTCCTTTGTGGGAGAGATGATCATTAATTCCTGCGGAACATAGTCCTACAGCAACAATTATTGTTATAAGCAGAAATGATTTCATTCTGAGTCTGTAAATGGGGATGAGGCTCGTCGGCAGTGTGGCGCGTGGATCCAGCGATCTTTTCCTTCCACTCGAACCGCAGACTCGGTTGTCAACAGGATCTGTTAGGGTCCGTCCCACCTGGGCTGGAGAACCTGTGAAGGAAATTTCCTGATCCACACCCACTCTCCTGGGATGAGGTTGTGCCCTCCTTCAGGTGGTGGTCCCCACGCCTCCAGGACCTGCTCGCGGGCTCCTTGGGTGGCCTCTGTCAGCAACTTGCAATAATACAAAGGAATAGTTGATCCATCTGAGGAAACCCCAGTCTCAGCACCTGTAAGAGAACTTGTTTCAAATTATTAAAGGCGGCTTTTGCTGCGGGAACCAAGGCAATCTTGTCCTTGTACTGCACTCCCCCCTTAAGCAGATCTGTTAAGAGTTGTGCTCACCCTGTAAAAAAACATTGCACCCAGGCCCTGTTAAAATTTCACAATGCTAGACACAAAAGGGCCTTATCATAACTGCTTCTATTAGACACTCTAAAGCTGAAGCAACTCAGACTTGTGGGTTTCCTCGTCAGGGGAAGCACTCAGAATACCATCAACATACTGAGTGATCACAGCCAGTTGAAGCCACGTGATACCCTGTTCTGCATAGTCATTCTTTGTAATGCATAATATTCCAACCCAATAGATCTGGAATAAAACCACCCATTAAAATCTGGTACTCGGCAAGTAAAACTTGCTGTCCCAATACTCCTGTGGCCTCCTGCCATCTTCCCATATACATTGCTCTATAGTACACTGTTGAACAGAGGAGTGAAACAAGCAGGACAGTAGTGCTCCAGTATCCCCTAACAGAGAAACCAACACTCCATTAACAGTACATTTTTATCCACTGGACTGGGACAGACTTAGGGAGGCTACAAGGGATTTACAGGATCTAATCGTTAGGTAAACAGATTTTCTCACAAGACGTTATTCTCCCCAGTCTCGATTCTAAACCTACAGCGTTTCAGCATGTCTGGTTTCGAGACATTCGAATAAAACCAAATTGTTTCCATTATTGCAACTAATTGTATAAAAATACAAAAACTGTTTAACTACTTTTACGTCCACCTGTACTGTACTTATACGTTTCAGACGCTCTTATATTTTCCAATCTCCTTAAGTTGATTTTCGTCAAGTCTCTTTAGTTACGTCTCTAGCCAGTCCCGCTGGCTAAACACACTCACACCGTCATTTAGTAGACCAAAACTCACAGTTACACACATACATGCCGGCACACAAATTCATAAAACACACATACACATCGAGAATATATTTTTCTCTTCGTAATACAATGTGCTGTATTCTTGTTTTACTTCTACATGAATCCTTTTAATTCCTGAAGCGCACTCCAGGTTCGCTGCATTTCTAATTTCGGGTACGGTACTTTAGCCCACCGGTCAATATCTTACGGTTTTGGATTTGATCGTATGGGGGAAATCAGGGAAGGTAGGTGCAATTGCAGACCCCCTCGACGGGGTGCGAGACAGTGTTAGAGTGGCGCTGTCATCAACGGCGCCAGCCCCTGCTACATCAAGTCCTTTCCCACTTCGAGTGAGAGTACAGATCTGGGGGCGCCCTCCCTCTAACAGGGGAGACCCTGATCCGTCTTTATCACACTCATACCAAGTGTTATCCCAATCAGACCCCCCTTCTCCATATGGCCACTGAGGGAATTGATCCCAATTATTTTCGTTTCCTGCCTGTTTGTTCCCCTGTGGGAGAGCAGGATATAACTTAGTCGCTGGCTGCAGCACATTAACCAGTGCAGCGTGACCAGGAGTTAATTCCTTCTTTAGTTTCTCATTCTCCTGTACTGCCTCTTTTAGCTTTTTTTTCTATACTCTTTCGTAGCGAGTAAAGTATCTTTTCTTCCGGGTTTTTGTTTTCCCCGTAAACACACTTTTAAATCACATCCCAATTTCTTTCTTTTTCCTCATGTATCTGCCACCACTGGTGCCGGCCGTGCACCAGGGTGGGAGCTACATGCTTGTGCTTTTGCCAATCAATACTCATATGCTTTCTTTACAGGCGTCTTCGCCCCAAATTCCCTCTGACAAACGCTTTTCCTATATTTTTCTCCTTCTTTTCCGTCAACTTACACTTTTCCAATATATAAACGGACCCTTCCACCACTTTCTCAAACCATCAGTTAGCACACATGTTCGGTCTCTTTTACTTTTGTCGTGTGTGAGGTAACAGCTCATACAGTAAGGGGATGCTTTCACTTGAAAAAACCTGTGCATTCCTGCACTCATTCAGCCAAGGGCGTCTGTTACCTCCAGATCTAAATGCCTCTCAGAGACTTTAGAGGACTTACACCACACTGTTCACAGGTAAGAAACGAGACCTCGAAAACCCCCTTTCTTGATCAGTAATTCACCATCCCCAGAACGCCAGCATCGCTGCTTTTGCCCCGGGGTGGACTTACGCACTGAGCTCAATCAGGGCGATTCTCGGGTCTCAACGTCCTTTAAATCCTGCTACTTAATGCTTTGCTCTTTTATTATGAGGTGTGTTTATGTTAGTGTCGTGCGTGTATATATGTATTTCACAAACAAGGAAAACACCAAAAACATACATACATATATATATCTCTTCTACTCCTGTTTCCTTTAAAACAAAAAAAAAACCACGCCACGCCAATCTGTGCACGATCAAGGCGTAGCTAATCTCAGGACCCCGGGCGCTATTAAGGCCCACACCAATCCTGGATTATACGTGCATTTAATGCACCACTCAGCTCCAGAACCCCGGGCGCAATTAAGGCCCACACCGATCCTGAGCCACAGAACTCCGGGCGCAATTAAGACCCACACCAGTCCTGAACTACGTGCATTTAATGCACCACTTGCTCTAGAACCCCGGGCGCAATTAAGGCCCACACCGATTCTGAGCCTCAGAACTCCGGGCGCAATTAAGGCCCAAACCAGTTCTGACCTTCAGAACTCCAGGCGCAATTAAGGCCCACACCAGTCCTGAACTTCACGGTAAGGGTCCAAAACCCGTTCAAAACTCCACGCGCAATTAAGGCATACACCAGCTTCGAACGCCTGTACACAATACCGCGGAACCCCTGCCAGACCAAATTCTGGGCTTACAGCAAACAACCCATTACATACACCGGTGCCTTCCCCGGGCCAGAGGAATTCAGAAACTCACGTTTACTCCGTCATCTCGGGCGATTCTCGCAGGGAGCAGAGATTTCCCAATCGGTCAGAGAGAGTCTGGACTTTTTTTTAAAAAGAGGAGTCCTTACCTCTTAGTAATGTGAGCGCTGACCGTCTCTCCTGCCGATGGGAAGTTCTGCGCCTTCTGGAGCATCCGCCGACTACGCCAAATTTGTTGTAACAGAAGAAATAAGGTTCTTGATCCCGAAATGAAGTAAAACAGATGAGTTTATTGCATGCAAGGAACAATAAAGCCGAAGTCTTGTTTCCCGCAAGAAACAACAAAACCGAAGTATTGTTCCACGTACTGTTACAAACTTTTGGGTTATATAGTGTTTTCTTCTCCGTTTCTGACGTCACTCGGTCTGATGGTAAAGAGGGGGGTTCATGGTATTTGGCCAGTTCACGATGTTCTGGGCAAATGGTCAGTTTAACATTACACCCAGGGGGGTTCCTAGCTTGCATCTGCAATCCTTATCAGTTAACCCCCTTTCCTGCCATAAACCCCAGCTTGTGACTTAGAAGTCTAAACCCCCTACAGAAAGGATTAAATTCAAACCCCCGTCTTCACATCTTTCTTCAGGATCTTATAAGAAATTGAAAGAGCAATGAAGCAACCAGGGTGACTTCCATATGGAGCAGCCTTATTAAAAATCCTCAAAACCTTAAAATGTCAGATTTCAAAATGAATTCTTAGGCTCTTACCTAATTATCAGTTTCTGTCAGGTAGTTATAAAACACGAGAGAGACACAATCATTCCAACTTGGTCACACCTTGAGCAAAATAAGTTTTCTACCCCCACTAACAGGGGGCTCCACTATGTTATCTTTTGAGCAAAGTAGACAAATTACAAAAGACAAAATGGATATAATTAATAAAGTGCATAATATCCAGTATCAAAGTCCATTTACTGAAAAATAGTTAGCTTGACCTTAACCCTAACATCTTACATTTATACAAAATTAATGATAATTTTTTAAGAGCCATGGAAAATCTTTTGAAATCTGCACATTCCTTATGGAAGGCCTTATTTTAATATTTTATTTAAAAAAATAAAACTAGACTAGCTAGAACTTCAAACTTGAAGCTCAGATAATTATTCAAACTGGAGGGTTAGAATGGCCCTGGTACTTACAGAAAATTAGTCCCAGCTTTTGCAATCAATCCTCAAGCACTGAATGTTTTGCTTTTGTGTGGGAGTTTTCATTAAACATTAAACATAACAATCAACATGGCTTTTTACTGAAAATAATACTTCTCTATTTAAATCACAAGATGAAGGAAGCTGCTGATTTTATGGCAGGCTCCATATCTATTAAAGTTGATTGTCCTTGAATTTTCACAGTGCATCCATCAACAAATGTTTTAGTACTCTAGTTATTCTTTTCTCTTTTTCTTTCTCTATGGTGGATTGAAGGGCTGAAGTACTTTTTACCAGGTTTGCAAATTGTATATATGAATTTTCCATGCACTGTCATACACTATCGCTTAATCAGTATTATATTGAAGAGATCAGTGGTTTATTGGCATTTAACTATACAGTAGTTGTATAAAGTTACTTACAGTATATTGTTCCATTCAGCTACAGATGCAGCCATTCAAAATTGGTGAGGTATTTCGCGGCATACCCCGGTGGGCGTGTCGCGGTATCACGCAGTTCACGTGGTGTCACGTGGTTAACTATCCGGCGTCGCCTTGTAAAACCGCCAGGGGGAGCTTAACCTCTCATGTACAGCATTTGAGCCTTTAATTTTGAACTGTGTATTACAGCATGTTAATCATCAGTCATTAAAATGTTGGTATATTTTATGAAAGCAAGATTGCTCAGTTGGACAAAAGTACACAACCTACCTTTATCAGAAATCTTTATGCATCAAAGCCTTTACTGAAGATATTACTAATAGTATTAATAATGGATGACTTTGGACAAGCTGTATACTCAAAGTATAATTTCTTTAGCACATTTGTACAAGCACTTGGAATCTGTCCAAGCCATACTTTGTCAGGCATTTTGTTTTACTTCAACGGGCATAAAAACTTCCTTGCTTTTAACAGGGCGTTTCATAATTTCTAACCACGAAAATGATTTAAAATGCGACACTTATCATTCAACTAGAGCTTAAAATATCACAAGGATCCTCAAGAGCACAGCAAAGAGTGTATTAAAAGACACTTGTATTTATCAACGCTTTCTTTTCCGTATACCAGATTTTACGGAACCACTTCAGAGGGGTGTCAGCCAGTCAGATTCCAGGAATCGGCACTTTAAAGGAAAAATACACACCAGTATTCCATTTCTCCCTAACGATTTTAAGCATCGAAGTATTTAAGTAGCATGTGAAATAGCGTGTGAAAAAGTGGTAGTTTTAAGCTTTTCTGCTAATATAATATGGAATCGCGTATCTAAAGAATTTAATAACGGTATTCGTGTGCTGCGACAGGGCTGTGTAGGGCTGTTTTGCCTGCCTGTTCATGTGAGCTGTCTTGTAGCCTACTGGTCTACGTGTGTAACTACCAACTGGCAGGTTGTGTGTTCGAATCCAGCTGGTGCTGGACTTTTCTTTTAACAAACATTTCTTCGAAAAAATAGAATAGCGATATTATGGACAATCAATTGACTTTTATATTTCAAAATATCGCAACATGATCGATTCTAGGTCATTTTTGACAACGGTCCCTGCTTCTGCTTCCTGCTTCTATTGTGTGTGTGTGTGCAACAGAGTAAATTTTTATAGAGAAATGGAGGCTGGACAGTATGCGTTACAATATAAACATTTATATTGATTTAAATCGTGTTCTGATTTAAATCGCAAAGGCGTGTTTAATTATATGTGTTTTTTAATCATAATCAGGCTAATGAAACATAAATTGATACAGTATCTTTGTCTTCTAAGTATCTTAATAAACTTTCAGCATAGCTTTCTACCCTTCAAGATTTATATTTTTTGGGATTTTGGGATCAAACGTGGAAGGATTAGATTATAATCGTTTTTATTTGTCAAATACGTGATTGTATTTCTGAATGTTATGTGACACCTACAGTAGTTCACTGCTTTAAATACATCGAATTAAGAAAGTTATGTGTAGCACTTTAGATCTTTTTTCTGAACCAGGGAAAATCTGATCATGTTTCTCTATAACAATAATAAAAAACGTTATTTTACATATCGCCTTTAAAAGTGGCATCTCAAAGCAATACAGTAGATCGAAAAACAGTTAAAAGGGACCAAATTAAATACCAGACAATCGCAAACGCGTTTTCAATAAAATTATTTTATTCATTCAGCAGTTTTCAGCAGTATCTCAATTTGTATTTCGATAAAAAAAATCGTTTGCCCAGCCACTACTGTTGTTATTGTTTTTATCCTGTAAAGCGTTTCCTTTTTCTGCGTTTTCCATTTCCTTTTTCTGATCACTCGCTTTCTGGATACACATCTCACCTGTCCTGTTCTTTGTTTTCCTGGTTTGCTGATTATGCCTGCTGCGGTCCACTCCTACCCTCACACCTAAAGAATACTATTTTAAATTTCTTGGCGCAGTTCATTAACCCTTGTATGTGCTGTCCACGCCCAAAATGCAATTTAAAAAAAGTCAAAAACCGCGCTCAAAATGCAATTTAGAGCTTAATAAGATACACTCCACAGGCAAAATTAAAGACAAAATTAAAGACGATTAAAATCTGTAATCTTTCCACTTGTACTGTGAGTCATCGGAAAGTTTCTGCTTTGTGTAAGGATGGTGAGAAAGCTGTGCTCAATGTATTTAAGGGACTTAAAAGTAAAAGGAGATGCTTCATATTGCTTGACTAATTTTAAAAACTAAGTTATAAATGCAGACGCTCCCTCGGTGCGCTGCTCTGGTGCGCCGGCTCTTACACAGTGCCTGTCTGCCGTAAGCGTTACAATATACATACCCAACACTGCTTGTACCCATCTGTCATGCAAATAAAACACCTTGAATTGAATTGAGGGGAGAGGGGGGGAATACTAAAGCCAATACTGGCTCAATACCCTCAATGGGCTTTGACGTGCTAATGCGTTGGTTTAACAGTCCGGGTGTGGCAGGCTTCCAATGTCAACTCGACTCGATTATAAGACAATGAACGTATTTTAGCCCTAAATGAATTAATAGCAAACATGGTTTACATAAAATACATTTTTCCAAGAAAGTTTATAATAATACGATCTATAGTTGAAATCTGAGCCTACTGTAAAAATAAAGGAAAAGCATTTTCAGAGAGCAATCACGCTGTGTTTATGAAGAAAAAGCGATTAGGTTTATGAGCAATCTAATTACCTATTCGCTTAAAATGCTATATAAAATAAAGTTTATTTAGAGATGAATGATCAGTGTCGTAGTTTAAATAATTTTTGTAGGAGGGCTTGGACAGATTCCAAGTGCATTTTTGCAATTTACGTTGCATTGTCCAATGTTCTGTTGTAATACAGGCTAGAATACAGTTACAGTAGTCTAAGCTTTATCAGCCTATTTAAAATAATTTTTTTGAATCCCCAGCGGGACACACTCCATAGGAATCAGCGCTTTTATAACACATATATTTAAACACGCGTTTACGATTTAAATCAAAACGCGATTCAAATCAATATAAATGTATATTTTGTAACGCATAGGTGACTATTCATTGTTATTAAAAATACTTAAATTCGATCATGTCGTGATATTTAGAAATATAAATGTGTTTGGTGCGAGTGAGGTTTTATTTAATCTCTGACCAAGGGAAATGTTTCATTTTTTCAAAGAAATGTTTGTTAAAAAATAAAGTCATAGTTCCATGGGATTCAATCACAGACCATGTGACATGGGAGTCAGGAAACTAACACACAGCGCCACCGGATTTAATAACGCAATAAAAACGCTATAAAATAATGTGACTAGGCACAGAAAAAGTTTACAGCTCAGTACAATAATAAATGCTGACCATGACTTTAGAAGCATAAATTACCTTACACTCAATTTAAACACAAGCTGTCTTTCTGTATGAACCTCTAAGCTGGTTCATACAGAAAGAACCAGTAAATTGATTGTCCATAATATCGCTATTCTATTTTTTCGAAGAAATGTTTGTTAAAAGAAAAGTCCAGCACCAGCTGGATTCAAACACACAACCTGCCAGTTGGTAGTCACGCACCTAGACCAGTAGGCTACAAGACAACTCGCATGAACAGGGAGGCGAAACAGCCCTACACAGCCCTGTCGCAGTACACGAATATAATCATACCGTTATTAAATTCTTTAGATGCGCGATTCCATATTATATTCCCTTTTAATCAAATTCTAAAAGTATGCTTGTTGACTCCGGTATCACGTTAGTTAAAGACTTCGAAGCTTAAAATTTTTAGGGAGAAATGGAATACTGGTGTGTATTTTTTTCTTTAAAGTACCAAGACCAGCTATATACTGTATGTTTATGTTCCAAAATTAATATCGTTTATGGCCTTCACACGCGTTACAGTATGCTCCTATTCTTTTTATGCTCAGCTACTAAGATTTCCCTTCAGTGGTAAAATTCAATATCTACAACGGGCACAGTAAAGACGTTTACAGTAAGTCTTTCTACGACAGACCAACGGACCACGAGTGCCCCTGTCGGTCAACCAATCACACACCGCGTCATATTGCGTCATGATACGCGATACCGCAGCCAATTACCTGCGGTATATGTCTGTACCGCTCACTTTGAATGGCTGCATCTGTATGAAGAACAATCAAGTTGCAAATTTCACTATTATTTTGATAAGTTTCACACCTATTTTGATATGGAAAATGTCTCATTTTAATTTCTACTATAGTTATAAACTGTAATTAATAAAACAAATTAAAACAGTAAAAAAAAAGATAAAACTGAAGATAATTAAAACTCATCAAAATTAATCTTTTGTTTTTATTATTATTTAGGAATGTTTTCCTAAATAATTGATCTACACTTTGCTTATATTATGTTACATTAACACAATGTATATTAAAGTGTCTGTTGTAATAAAGGCCACTTAAGATAAAATTATGACTTCAAAGTATTGACATATTAATTCTCACTGGGATTTCTGTTAATGGATTTGTAGATGATTTATGACTTAATTATCTTTTCAAATGTAATTAGTGCTTTAAGAAATTCCAAAAGAACATGCTTCATCTCCCCTGTGCTTCTCCCATTCACAACAGTGAAATCATTGATTTAATTACCAGAATAGCCATGATTAAAACAGCTTTGATTCCTTTAATTAGTTTTCTATGAAGAGACACCGATTCAGAATACCATTTAAATCTGAAGATACTGGTTGTAAAAAAGAAAAAAAATACTATCTTATTGTGTTTCTAGCAAGTCAATGAAAAGCAGAACAACCTCTCATTCTAACTTTTTACATTTGCTGTTCTATTTCTATAGACTTTAGAAATTAACATATGTTCTTTGAAACTGAATACAACATAAAGGGCTCATTTCTATCTTGTGCTGTAATTATTGTGAAAACAATAGATATTTCAACCATATATCGTCCACAGACCCACCTATCCATCATTTCTAGATTCTAGTTACACAGTAGTGTCTTTGTTGTTGTAATATGACAAGTGAGCTAGCCAATATTGCGCAATGTATAGTATATACTGTATATAAATTATATTGATACTGAATATACATATAAACCAGCCAGCATGGTAAAATGTAATTTAAATAATATTGTCAAAGATCATGCATGCAAAGAAAGTTTTAAAAAAGTCATAAAAAAATTAAACTATGCTATCTTTGTCTGATTTGTAAATATACTCTATGCTGCATTGCTACTCTTTCCTTAATATTAACAAAGTCCAAATGCAAGGTATTGTATATGGCTAATAAAGTGATCTCTCTTATTGGTAGGTCTGTAGATGATAGCATACTGTACTGTTTACGGACAAGGCAAATATCTTCGTTACCCCAACCACCAGCTGCTGTGGAAATCCTTTCTGTTCCAATGTCTGTTAGGTGTGGAATTCATTCACTTATTTTTATAAAAACAGAAAAATATTTGTAAAATAAGAATATGTGGTTGCATACGATTTGGACAATTATAATGTCATACACTGTCATACTGTATTTTTGCTGTCTCTGTAGGTCTATGGTACCAGTGAGTTAAATACAGGAAAGCTGTGACCCATCTGTCATTCTTTTCGTCTGAAGGACATAATGTGGAAATGAAATGATGTGGAAATATTAATTGATATTTCAGCATTATCAATTTATCCATTTTTTATTTACATATAACCTTGGTGGAGAAACTGAGATAAGGTTTAATAATGGTCCTGTTTAAATCCTAGTCGGTTTATATATATTAGAATGAAAAAGTTGATCTTCTCAGGGTTGAGTAACACAGTTCTTATTGTTTTTTTTACTTTCAGTACCTTATGAAAATGGTAGATACAGTATATGACATATAAGTTCCTAAAATGTGTGACATTTAAATAGAAACCCTCAGGATCATTTTCATTAGGGTTTTTGTCTTTGTTTTTCACTTGGAGGCCCAACTTTAATTTTTGTGAAGGATTTCATGATTTATGGATGTCAGTTTGCACCTAGTATCTCTTTTAGCCCCTGTCCCTTGGGTCAAGGTAAAATGGCTTTGTCCGTGTGAAGGAGAAGATGTACCAGAAACACTGAGAGGTTGCTAAAATAGATCAACTGTCTCCACCTTGAGCTGCGCCAACAAGGAGAAAACTAATAATAAAATTCAGAGCAGGTCCCCCACGCACAGTCCATTTTGCATGGAAACAGTAAATGGGTAGACCAGAAAGTGGATTAAGGTACTGTATATGCAGAGATCCAGGTTTTCAATATTAAATCTGCTTTAAAGTATATCAAACTGTCTTTCACATGACCCTCAACAGATCCGTAGAATTTCTGCAATGTTTCATATAATGTTAAGTTCAGAAAACACTGTCCGAGAGCAAGAACTATTCTGATTTTTTGAAGGGCCAAAATAAAGTTTTTCTCTAAATTCTATGAAATAAAAAAAAATGTTTAGTTTCAAAATAAAATGAGAATACCCCCAAAACATTGAGAGTCGTATATTAAAAAAGCTTCAAAATAAAACAAAGATTTTTTTTCTCCGCAAAGAAAAACATTTTAAGTATAAAGCTTACTACTTATGTTTTTTTATGTATTCTGTGAAATAAATTCTTGCTAAAAAATAAATTCCATAGATATTGTATCTGAAATGGAATCTACTTATGTCATTTAAATAGCAAAAACAAGCAAAAAAATATAAATAATAATTACAATAACCTGCCATGAAACTTATACAGTAACTAACAATTTCAGAATTTTGTTAGGGATTGGCTCTGTTGCAATCATCATCAAGATGAATTTAATGCACATTTGTGCCTATGAAACTGCTGTCTGATATCCTTCACATGTGCTAGAGAAACACCTTTTTCAAAACATAAAATTAAACTGCGTGTTTTTTTCCAAGAATGCAATGCAGCCCATCATTAAACAGTGCCTGTTTACCTACAGTATGTACAGCACCTCATGAAAGTATTAATTCTCTTCAAATAATGTCCAATTTTTTTAAATAAAAATGATTAATACCCATTTAAAGCAAATATGACCAAAACGCATATCACTCAGCATTTTAGATTTTATCTTTCTTAGCAGATTCTTTTTCAGATTCTTCTTTCACCAAAGAAAATGTCACCTTCTAGCATTCAAAGGCTCACTTAAAATGTTTACTTTTTAAAATCTGTATAATTTAATTAAATGTAATTTATAACTGAAAAATATGAGGAATCACTGGATTGGTGTTAATTCAGTGTAAATCACTGTAATACTGAGACCTATAACAGACTATGTCAATGCAATCTGCTGTCCACTGCTCTGTACCATTTAAGATTTTGTACTGTTAATGTACTGTTATACTGCTGTTTCTTGGGTATCCACAATTTCTTGTATTGCCTTACATTTTCTATCTCTATGCCTAGGGAGAAATAAAATTCCTCTGAACTTGCATGTTTCAATGTTTTGTTCTCAGAGCACTGTGGTTTCCCCAACCAGATACACCTTTTTTCTGCCTATTTCTACAGTTCCTCATGCTACTGTATCCTGATCTGTTTGATTTTGTAACTTTTTTTAACTCTTTGACTGCCACCTGATCCTTCACTTTATGATATGAACTTCATATGAACTTCAATCTTAACAACACTATGACAGAATTGTGAAATCTGCCTCAGCAGCTTCAACGTTGGCTTTAAAAGTTATGACTTACATTGCTGCTATTTTGTGTGACATAGCTGCAGATAAAGCCAAAGTTACAGCAGTACAGTAGTTGTTTAGGATCTCCATGTGACAAGCTGAGAAAGAATATCTCACAAGCAGAATTCAATTAGGTTTACTTGAAGTAGAAGAAAAGTTTCTCAAGCTCATGTGGAGACCATTTAGTAGCCTGTGGGCTATACAGGATATACAGTACACAAAAAAACTCACCTCAAGAGCATTTCTTGTCCAAGAAAGAAAGTGGGTAACATTCTACAGGTAATAGCTTGCAGTGAGAGTATTACATAATATTTATTTGTAAAGTGCCTTTCCAAACCCAAGCACACTATGAATAATGATAAAAAATAAACAAAAAAATAAGACAAGCTGTAAGAATCAGAAATAGGCGCTAGTTAAAAAGCTGCATTTTAAGTTTAGATTTTAAAATAAACACATCTGCCTCTTGAAGCAGATTTATTTTGAGCATATTTCATCTTACTGAGAAGAGTGCACATAAAACAAAGAGTTGCAGAAATCAAGCCTTGATGTTATAAATACATGAATCAAGCCCTCAGTATTAGACATTGATACACATTTCCTAACGCTGGCAAAATTTCCAAGACGAAAAAAGAAGTCAATCAAAATTCTCACATTGGGCTCAAAAGACAGGAGAGAATCAAATATGACATTTCAAATATCAAATTCTGGACTAAGGCTGAGGCCAGAGAAGGAAAGTGATCCACCATTACTGTGAAACTCTCCAGATTTATCCAGCTGACATTTACTGCCCACCAGTAAAATTTTTGTTTTGCAACTATTTAGCTTCAAGGAGTTCAATGTCAACCAGAGTGTAATGCCACACAGACAAGTGATGAAGTCATGGAGGCAGGAAATCAGATGGAGAAGAGGATTTGATGTAAATATGAGTTTTACCTCCATAGCAATAAAACTGAATACCATTACAGTTAGAGGGTAGCTCAAGTTTCATCAATATCATGACTTTTTGAGACATTCTGCCCAGAATTACAGATTAGATCAAGGGTGTGACCACAAATGTGGGTCTAAAGCATTAACAAAATACATGCTGTCTGTTAAGGACTCTGTGTGTTATCCAACATCTGACTTGGAAAGAGTTTCTGAAAGGGTTACTGAGAATGTACTTGTACCCAAAGAGACTTTGATCTCCATCATACCACATCATACTCCAAAACTACAGTACACAACCTGAGACAAATATTAGCATTCCTCTGGTCACTACTATAAATATGAATCCATAATTATACTATATATGCTGAGCTGCCTGAATAAAGCAGCTCAGCAGCGCAAACACAATAGGCAGTTAACACTATAGTTTTGCTTAATAAATTACAGGGAGATATTGGCAAATAAAACCAATTGGCTGCCACTCAACTTTGATAGAAGGCTGGTAAGAAAAACAGTAAACAACTGTTTAGTAGGTATGCCATGAAATGACTCTGTTTGCTACTTAGAATATGTGCCATAGATTTACCACTGCAGTCTTAGAGTCTGTCTCCCCCATGGCTGGGTTGTGACGATATCCCAGAAATTCTCTTCTCACTGGTGGTCCTCCCAGGAATTTAACCCCCTCAGGAAGATACCAGTATGCAAGGATCATAATCTGTGCCTGCATTGCTTAGATACTGAGTATGCCTTGCAAGGACATGTAATTTTGCACAATATGATGTTTCATGGAGAAGACAAGCCAAGAAAATGTAAAAGGGACTGCCATGCTCCAGTGTTTCCATTCCCTCCATCACTGCTCTATTGCAGCCAGGCTCAGTTAATCCCACTTGCTTGGCTCTATGCTTGGAAATGATTGAGGATGCACACATCTACATTGTCCCCTCAATAGGCGATGGTGGTCTCTGCTCAAGCCAACTGAGTAGCACAGGGCCATGTATGCTCATGCAGTTATCTGAATCAGAACAGGATACAACACTCATTGGCACCCCTTATAGTGGATAGGAGGGAAGAGTCAGTCACTCTTAAGAGTCATTCACAAGTGATAGACAGACCTAGAGGTGGAGCAGTGGCTCTGTGGCTAAGGATCTGCACCTGTGGCTAGAAGGTTGCCGGTTCAAGTCTTGCAGCCGGCAGAGGAATCCTGCTCTGTTGGGCCCTTGAGCAAAGCCCTTCACCAGGGTTCTGTATAAATGGCTGACCCTGTTTTCTGACCCCAAGCTCTCTTCCCGTCTGTGTGTCTCATGGAAAGCAAGCCAGGGTATGTGAAAAGAAAAATTCCTAATGCAAGACATTGTATATGACTAATAAAGTGATCTTATCTTAGAGGCTTATTCCCTTGAACACAGTCAATTATGTAACAGCACTTATTCCACACTCCCTGGGCAGCACACACTTTGGACAAGTTGCCTCAGAACTCTGGTATGTAAAGTGGATAAGATCATTGCACTGGCCTTAAGATGCAAAAGGAACTGGGTTTTCTTTTACCCATTTAAGATAAATAGATAATATTTGATCTAAAAAACAACGAAAGTAGAGCAGACAAGAAAAATTTAGTTCTATAAAAATCAGAATGGTCATGATTTCCAACATCTTAAGTAAATTAAATAATTTGGGAAAATATAAAAACCACAAGAAGACCAAAAATCTTTTCCTTCTGTAATGCTGTACATGAGATTTTAAATAAACAACTACCTTGTATATAATAAATTCTAATGTTTTTCCAAACAGAGATAATCATCCATGTATAAAAACATTATTAGAAAGCCACTTATTCCTGTTAATGGTCATAACAATTCAGAGACTATCATGAAAGCATTAGAAGCAAGGTAGGACTTTACCCTGTGTGGGTATGAGTCCATTACAGTACACATACACACATGAACAAGGAAAGTTTTAGAGACACCAATCAATTTAGTCAGCATGTCTTTGGTGGGTTGGAAGAAACATAGTGAAGACCAGAGGCAAAACCAATTTGTGAGTAAAGGCTTTCATGTTGCTTGACATGTGCGTCTTGTTCAACGGTGCTTCCCTTGAGCTACATCAAACCATTCAGTGCTTGCACATGTAGAGTGACCCTTTTTATGCTACTGTCAGTGTTCACGAACGCCTCCTGTTTCATATAAATATATATACAAAGCAGATTTCCCATACCACTAGAGCCAGAACAGGAACAGAAGAATTCACCTGATTTTTTTTTACCTGAAGAGTGACCACACACTGATTCCAGAAACTGGCTACAACTACTGTAGGTCGGAGAACCAAAAACATTGTGAAAAACAGTCCAGCTAGCCACTGCAAAGAGAATCACCCTTGGTATGGCTATTCTTACAAAGATTGTCATTCTATAAGCAATGGAAATTACATCACCAATCTTTGGCTCTGCTTTGACAGGATGTGACCTTAAAAACTCACAAGAAATTATCAACATAAGGTTACCAACAGATAAGGTCTTCTAATGCACATGGGTTCTTGTTTGAGACTAAGGAAGAAGGCAATAATGGAAAGCCTTCAATTCCAAGACAGGGTTCACACAAAAATTAGAGATAACCTTTGGAAGGAATGCTTGGTTAGGACATGACACCACTCTAAAATCATCCCCAGAAAGACAAAGACAAGTATCCTGCACAGGATAGGCATGGAAATCACTGATATGTTTTGCAGAGTCAGTGCCTGTCAGAAATGCACCTCTTTTCGGGGAAAGTGATATTTTACCATCTGAAGAGGCTCAAATGGATCCTGAGTGAGAGCAATGAACACAACATAAGGGTTATATCTAGATATGTATTCAAGATGGCTAGCGTCTATCCCTCATCCAAGATAGACTTTAAAACAAGCAGGATCATCTCAATCAGTCAGTGAATATATTAGATAAGATAAGATCACTTTATTGGCCATATACAATTTCTTGTACTAGGAATTTGGCTTTTCTCATACCCCAACTTGCTCTCCATGAGACACACAGACAGGGAGAGAAGCTTGGGGTCAGAGTCCACGGTCAGCAATTTATACGGCAACCCCGGAGCAGTGGGAGTTAAGGACCTTGCTCAGGGGCCCAACGAAGTAGGATTCCTCTGCCAGCAGCGTAATAGGCACCACAAATTACTGATGTCTTAACTGTGTGCATGAGCAGGTGAGATCCAGAGGACCAGTAGAAAGGGCCAAATACATTTCTATAAACTCAAGAGCATTTATGACTGTTCTGAGAACCCAGGTGTAAGAGGCACTGCCAGTGGGTGATGTGACACAGAAGGAAAAATTCTTAGAGAAAGATCCTTGGATTCTTGAATAATAGAATCTGTGGAGCAGAATGATCAGATAGGGTAGCAGATGGAGTTAACCAATATTTTCTAAGCCATTTTGCCATAGGGAGCCTAACAGGTAGGATCTGCTCCTGCAATTGTCACGAAGCCTCCTTCATCACCTGCAACCACTGAAGACTATTGTCCATCATCTGCTTGAAGGCCAAACCTGGAGTAAAAGGAGCATTTACAGTAAAAGAAGCATATTTTCACCTACTGGAATGCAGACCCTCATTAGAGTCATACTGTACCTAGTGTTATTCCACTTTTACATAAGTCCTATGAGTTGCTTGGGAAGAGGCCTTTGTAAGTTTCTGTATAGTGTCTGTTACAAGTTACAGCTTGGCAATCCCAAAGGGCAGCAGCTTGAACATGTGATAATTAGAGACAGTCCATAGTATTGAGGTCTCATGCAACCTGGGTTCTGGGAATTCAGATTTGTTTCAGGAATGACCCAGTCAGAACATTTATCAAGGCTAGCAGGACAACTCTACCATGAAATTGGTGAACTGGGCCAGAATAATTTTCTTCTTTCTTCATGAAATGATCAGACTAAGGAATATGGTTGTGAATGTCTTGAGATATAGCAGTTTGAGATTTTTTTTCTAAACATTTTGCATCTAGGTTTGGGCTAGGTCCACTATCCTTTAAGGGCACCAGGAAATATATTGAGAAAAAAACAGGAGCAGAAGCTGAATCTCCTGGATATATTGCTTGGCACAAAAAATGTACAATTTAAAACTACAACTGACTACTAGATAAAGCTTTATTAATTGTGAATAGTATATGTATATAAAGGACAAGTAAACAGGATCATATTATCATTTAGAGTTCTGTGTTGTTCAAAAGCATGCAAATTTCCAGCTTGATTCACTGCCCCTCTTTGCTCAGAGTTCACACTGGAAATTCAGAAACAACTGCTTGAAACCAAAGCTAAAAAATCTGACAGATGTGATGTGCACTTGAGATGCGACTCTCACCTGGATATGTGGACTGAAAATGGATGGATTATTCTCATGTATATTTAAAAATATGATTAAATGTATGGAGCATCATGTACTTATATACAGTATCTATTTGTATTTGTATATGTATGAATCCATAATGAGTGTGACTCTAAAAATATTTAATTTTAAAAAGTTAAATTAAATTAAACTCTAAAAAGATTTAATTTATTGCATTCTTTTGAAGTGGGATAATGACTCTAATCTTAGAATATTGGCACTGGATTTAACATTTTTGAAAACTGACTTGGAGTCTGAAGGTAAGATAGAAACAATATATCACCTACTAAAATGAAGAAGGTATCTCCCGCAGGCTATGAAATAAGATATACTAACAACCACCTACTTGCTATCCCTGAGTTTTACAGTTTGGAGCTTTTTAATGTCTGTCTGAAACGACTCTAATGCACTACTCCTACATAGTTCCCTTCACCCCCCCCCCCCCCCCCTTATCCTTAGAGGTCTGTAAATCTGAGATTTATCTTTTTTGTGGGAGTATAATTTCATAATATTCTAGAAACCTTATTCGCTGTGTTCTGTAATATTAAAGCTAGCAAATCATATGCCTCTTCCCAGTTAAGTATATACTGTATTTCCAATTCATTTTTCAGGAAAGCCTGAAAAAGCTAGGTTGAACAAGTGATTGGTGACATTTTCCTTTTCTGTTGCATTGTGGAAGGAGCAATATTTCAGATGAAAAGGAACTGTGAATTGTGAATTTAAAAAGAAACTGGAAAAAAAAGAAGATTCAGGGATTTTCATCACCAAATCTCTTAGAGTTACTCCAGAAATATAATTTTAAACAATTATATTCCTAGAGAAAGACATTCAGCTGCATAATTGAAATTCACTAGGAATCTAGTCTGTTGTCGAGTTGTTTTTGTTTTTTACTTGAAGCTCGTGTGGTGTCTCCAGGGGAAAAGTTTATGTAAATGAGATAAAAGTACTCACACCATACTTTTCTTCTTTAACTTCTGTAGAGTTTTACTCTGTTTCTCCAGTTCATTTAGCTTCCAAGCCACTCTGCAATCCATTCTTACAATCCTTATTCAATCCAATTTCCAAAGTCCATAAAAGTACCACAAATCCGCATCATATCCAAATCACAAACCATAAACCTTAAATCCTTTTTCCCTTCCAGTAACCCGTAATTTGTCAATTTTTTCATATACCAACCTAATTCCTCTATCTCCTCCAAAATGTGTTCACCTACTGGCTTCCATCCCAGTTCACCGCTTCCGGGGCATTTATATTTTATTTCCTGACGAGACACACCCCTGTCTTGTTGTTTTTCGGACTAAGCCCTTTCCATATGTGGGTCAGCTGGTTTCTCGTGGCGGCCATCTTGCTCAGGTCTAAATCAAGTATTTCGAGCAGATTGTTCCTGATATAACTGTCCTGGATTACCCTTCCCCTGGTCATCTTACACTGGTCTTTGTATATGAGATTTAGACTGACAATAAGTGGGACATTTTAAGAAACTTGGAGCACAAACCAAATTTCCAATGGTTAGTATAGGATTGATATACTGTATTATATTATATACACTAAATATTATATTAGGTGATCTATTGTATACCATTGGTATTCTAACACACAGAAGCATCCATTGGCATCCCAATTTTAAATTTTTAAACAAAATAATCAAGTTTAAAAAATCAGAGCAAAAATAAGTAAAAAATAAGATATTTTCCTGCAATTTGAAAAGTGTATAACGTGTGAAGTATTCTAGAGGAGAACTTATGACTAAGCTACTGTACATCTGTGAAAAGTGGCATTGAATCCAGTTTCTCCTTGAGAATATGAAACTGAGAGCACCATGGGATGAAGGAAATTACAAATCCCAAATTGATGGTGTTATGCAACCTTTTAACAAAAGAGCATTAACATAGAACCTGTCACAGGAGAGTTAGTCCCAGGAGTTAGTCATGGGAAGGATACAGCAAACTCTCACAAAAACGCACCTGACACCATATTGCTGAATAAGTACGATCTACTCCAATACCTAGAAACAGACAGCCAAAACTTTGCTGTTACAGAAAATAACTCCACAATAAATCAACTTTTATATTTTTCTACTTTTCAGCAATACAAGAGGAAGCTCAAAAGAGCAACTTTTGGGACACTACCAGCATGGATTTTGAAAACAGCTGCAATAAATGAAATCAGAACTGAATACACCAAAATAACAAGAAAAACAAAATAATTTATTTTTGAAGATTGTGTTCTCAGTGTAATTGATATATGGAGCGAGGACTCCCAAGTTGACAGCAGTGAATTTTCTCTCTGGAGTCGAGGTGACAGACATCATCCAGACACATTATAGTATTCTATTAATTACATGTGAAGATCCAGTAGTTGGTGTCCACTGTGAGGCAATTTTGCCATAAAAAAGCACTTTCCATGTGAAACAAATTTAAAGACCTCTGAAACAAACTGAAGAGCAGGACGAAATTGGGATTTTCTCAGGGATATTTAGTGTATCACGCAAAAGAAAACCAGTGCTAATCTCTAAATGTGAGAACATGGTGTGCTGGAGAAGGCTTCACCTGTCTCATCTACCTCTCTCTAGCCCTCCTGTGACAAGTTAAATGAACCTGTCATGTTTAATTAGAATTAAATAAGTTTCAGTTAGAATGGGTCAGAGAGTTAAAGAGAAATTCAAAAACATTTATTCTGAAGTGGAAGGGAAGAGCTGTGACACAGTGGGCCCTCAATTCAATTCCTGGCCCGTTTCCTGCTTGGAGTTTATAAGTTCTCCCTGAGTTTGTACGGGTTTCATTCAAATTCTTCGGTTTCCTTCCACAGTCAAAAGTCACACTAGTAGGTTAAATGGATTCTGTTAAAACTGCCCCTTGCATGTCTGTGTCTAGGTGTGCCTTGTGATGGGCTGGTGTCCTGTCCAGGGTGTATCCTGCCTGGTGCTTACCAGGATCCTCAAGATACTGTATTGGATAAAGTGATTAGAAAATTGATACATGAAAGGATACAAAGGCAGGGGAAACTCCCAAGGGAGGGGAGTTAAAAGGAGAATAGAAGAGAAAAATTATAAAACAAGGTAGTTTAATGATTATAGAAATTCCATGGGTATTAGGAATAAAATACAACAGAAGTTATTGCATTAGTGATAATGATGAAATCAGAATTGTAGACACATAGGAACAAGGTTTATTCCATGCTGAAAAGAGAAGAAAAGAAACACAGCGTCACGGCTGTGGAGCCTTCTTTGGGTATGTGACAGCATTGTCACGTAGCAGTTCTTTTTGGGCCCTATGCAGACGACACGATCCCGTTGGTGAAGACACCGTAGGAATAAAATCGTGCAGGTGTCCAGGGGAAGTGAGTCCGGGGCAAACAATCCATATAGGAAATCCAAACAGGTAATCAGAAACAAGGGCTGAAGTCCATGGCCAGGCGATCCATCCGGGGGGGGGGATCAGGAACCGGGTCGGACCGGCGAGGGGAATCAGGAACAGAAAGTTAAAAGGATAATGGAGCCAGACGCAGCAGGACCCCGGGCCTCATGAAACGCGACTCAATGAGGAACCTCGGGTGACGTCTACGCCTGGCTTTTTAAGGTGGAACTAAAGAGGGGCTGGAATAAGGGACAGGTGTGGGGAATGAGGTAGAACGAGGAAGGGCTGGAGCGCCCTTAAGATGAAGAGTAGCGATCGTGACAAGCATAGAATAAACCTTTACTTGTTCCAGCCTACACATGCTGACGCAGCTATCTGCTTCAACTATTGTAGACACATGACTGACAGTGACAGAGAACACTACTTTATTGGACAAAATCATTACAAATATCTATACTGAACATTGCAAAGACAGATACCTGTATACACCTACATAAGGTGTAGCAATATACTATACATCAAAAAAGATTCTTCAGGGGCATTAAACATTGATGGAACAAGGGTCTCAAAAACTGCATTGGTCAGACTAATAAACATTCAAAAGCATTAGAATTAGAATTTTGCTATGGAAAATGCAGTCTTATTTAATTAAATTAAAAACACATTCATGAAGGAATAAGCTATTATCAATGGAGATTTTAATTTTCCTCATACTGTATAGCTTAGAAAGAAAATGATTTGGAACTTTGGGAACTGTAACCTACTAACTACCTTCCTGACTAACCTACAGACAGCCATTTACAGTAGCTAACAGCTACTGCAGCTAACAGCTGCTTTCGTGCTGTATTTGCTATTACTACATTAAATGTCTGTATTGAGCTAATTCTTTCATACAATCAACATAACGTGATGTGGGTAAAAGAACCATTAGGGAACAGAGATTATATGAATTATATGGAATGCATGAAGTAAATTTTTTAACTAATTATCCTTGTTGTCATTTCTGGTCTGCCTGATAGTGACCTGCACATCCTTGGACTGGGCATTTCAGATCCACCCATTTTGGTTTTACTCACAAACCCAATAGTGCTATTAAGTTTAGCAAATTGAGATAGAATTGTTTTTCCAATCTATTTTAAGTTCTCCTCTAAGTGGCCCTCAATCGACTAGACTTAAGGACTTCATTATGCCTTCTAATAGCTGTTTAGGATGGCCCCATCCTCAACATTTATTGTAGTTTCATGTTGCCTTTTCTTAGCAGCTATCTGAAATGTTTATTAAAATTAAACTTATTTCCACTACCACATTGTTTAAAGTTTGCAATACTCTGTCCCATTGTCACATGTTATCAGTAAAACAGTAAGATCTGAAATTATCTCAGTCTTTAATTTTGTAGTTATGACCTGTTTGTTAGAAAAGCAAAATTTCTAGCTCCAGGCTGCTCAGTTATTTTTGGCAAAGGTTCTAGATGGGCTGTTGCTGCTTAGTATCAAGCTCACGTATCTGAAAATAAACTGTATGAGCCATTTCAGTCTGGGTTCAGATCAATGCACAGTGCTTGTTAGGGTTACTAATGATCTTATGATGACTGCTGACTCTCAGTGCTGTCTTTGAAACTCTTGATCATGCCATCTTGCTGAATATATTAGAGAGGGTTGTTGGCATTATTGGAACTGCTTTGTGATGATTTAACTGATAGAAAACAAATTTGAACAAATAGGTTCTTGTTCCTCCCCAGAAAAGTTTGGAATGTCTGGCATCCTGCAAGGGCAGTTCATGGTCCAGTTATTTTTATATATGTATATTAGCACTGGATCATATATTCTTCATAGGAAAGACATTTTCGTTTCTGTGTTAAAAACTTCCAAATATATATTTGAAAAAAACCTGACAATAATTAAGCACTGCCTGCTTAGTCACACTGCTTAAAGGCTTAGGTGACAAGCCTTTTTGCATTTCCACTCTGACAAAATAAAAGTTATATTGATTGACTCTCCTTATCAACTATGCAAATATGTCAACCTTAGATTGGCTATTAATGGTCTTAGAATCAATCCCAATAATCATCTGAGAAATCTAATGTCACCTCAGACATCTTGCATTTAAAGGGGACCTGCAACACTATTTTTATATTTCGGTGCATGTCCAACCACAAGAAATGCAAAACATACACAGTAACTTGTAAAAACCTCCAATTTACAACAGAAAATAGATTAACTTTCCAGGCATGCGTAGTGCCATATTGCTGTCATTGTATGCGATTCAAAACGAGACAACAAAACACCCGGTGACATGAAGCAGTCCCAAAAGGATTACTTAAATCAGTTAGAAAGATTTTTTTTTCCTCTTTGTCTATCAAGCACCGATATCTCCCTCTTGCCGTTTCCTTTCATCGGTTGCTTTTATGAGCAAAAATGGTAGGAATGGAACCTGATTTGAGCACAAGATTTGGTTTAGTATCTGAAATGAAAGTATATTTTGTATTATGAACTGTCAGGCTTCATAATCATGAAAACTCCAAAGCAGAGAAAATGTCAATACACATTCTATCCAGAATTAACAATATTTGAAACAATGTTTACTTTATCTACACTGCCTATTTGAATAAGTGCAAATGCATTGAATTCAGCATATTGACTTTGAGACACTTTTGCTGACAAATACTACTTGTGCAAGCAGATCACATTGGAAAATTTGTGTGGTAAAATGCCTCGACAGGGAGCCATTGTTTAAAATATATATGGGAGATCAAAAAGACAAAAAAGGACATTGTTAGGACACCATGTTTCTTATTTTCTTAAAGCATTTATTGAGGAGGAAGTGCCGTTTTACATCACAACTTTCAAAAAGTTCATGATTTTGTGCTTAATTCGAAATTTGTAAACTTTTGCTATACCATCAACGAAGCTATTTTGTTACCAAGACTTCATACCAGGTCTGAGAAATTGGGACTGCAGTCCCCCTTTAAGGACTTAAAAGGATTGGCTGCTGACTACATCAGTGAACTGTTAACTCTCTATATACCTAAAACACTGTCGACTGTCGACTGTGCAGTGACGACATCGATTTCCAGAACCAAGCCCTCAAAATGTACTCTTTTTTCATCGACAGAGGATACCCTAACAATGTTATTGACAGGGCCCTTGCCCGAGCCAAAAACACCCCTCGGACCATCAACTTGAGCAGGAACTCCTACCGTAACAACTGCATTCCTTGGTGCTTCCAAGGGATTTCTCCAAGCCTATTGTTTCTCATTTCACCACTGAAGGCTATGATCAACACTAATCTCTCTGTCTGTATTCTCAAGGATGGTTTTCCTAACTCCCACATCAGAAAGACCACAGAAACTTAAATTATCCTGCAGCTAGGTTCACACCTTCCCCGTTGTCTCAACGACAGACTACTTTTCTTCTAAATGCTCTCTATTCATTGTTGGTTTCATTTCACACCTCTCGTCACTTATCCTGACTTCGCACTACCTGATTGGTGACTCTGTCTGTCCCCTGCTCCCTCCCCTCCTCTCTCCCAGCTTTTGTTCTCCTTCTACATTACCTTTGGTTACTGCCCTGTCTTTCTCACACATGAAGAAGGCTCCACGGCTGAAACGTTGTGTTTTCTATCTTTTCTTTCCAGCATGGAATGAACCTAATACTTGTTCCTAAAACACTGTCTATATTTTATTCTGACTCTGGTCTTATTTTGATTCCTTATACAAGGCTCCAAACATTGGGTGACTATGCTTTATGTTCTGTCACTCCAGGTCCATTGAATGATCTCCCAGTCAAAACTCTGCATTAATCCTGTCTTAAAGCTCATCTATATTGTTTAATTTACTTTATTAATTTGTGTATGTCTTTCTCTTTTGTTAAATTGTTTTATTGTACTGTTTCTTGAGAGGATGTACAGTACCTATCAATATGAATTATATAAAATAAAGATCATAATGATGATTATTATTAACTGTGATAGATGGGGAACCACTAAAATTAAAGGATGGCAACAGCTTAAAGTTGCTCTATTTAAGGAACAGGATGGAATTACCTACAATTAAGTAAATTAAAGTTGGGGGACAGATAGTTTAATAAATCTATTAAAAAATATAATGAGAAAGAAAGTAATTCAATTTTCTCAGTAGATTTATTAAACCATTCAGTACACTGCTTTGATGTATGTACTTGTGAGTAAAAAATTAAAGCACTTTAGAAATTATTTAAAAGAAGCAGGATCCAAATATAGAAAAGTGGTGTAATGGATTAAAAGTACAATGAAAATATTAGAAAGACCAAAGAGAGAGAGAAAGAGATGAATAGTGCAATAGGGGCTAAGATAATGAATACAATGCTTTTTTTCTTTTAGTATTAGAAAACTGTAAAAGAAAAGTAAAGGATTAATATCAGAGATAAGACTGAGAAACTGCAAGTTCATAAATCAGTCACACTATTTCTATGGCAGGTCAGATTTGATTGAAATGTACATACATACCATAAATTATCAAAATACTAGGCATGGCCATTACTTAGTATTATTTATGTGTTTATTTTACAATGACAAACCTCCCTTTAAAATGCAATAAGCAGTCATTTAGTTTTTTTGTTTGATCCCAATTTGATCCCACTTTTGCAAAACCTATTCATTACACCGAGAATGGAATATTTTTAGCATGAGCTGTTTTTAAAAGAGAGTCTTTCTTATCCCCAAGGGACAAATACCATAGTTGTCAAAATTATAAACTACATATATATTTGTTCTGTAGACCAAAATATGTCACAATTTAGTCACATAATTGGCAAAAATAAATGTGCAATTACTGTATATAAATATACAGTACATAAGTTGGTATACTGCAGGACTGAAATGAGAGTTAAACAAGCTCTGGGATTAGTGATCACCACTAACCTCCGCTTGAGACTAATAAGATTAACTCTCAGCAAATGTGATAAGTGAAAAGCTGCTTGTCTTCTAATTTGCAAAGTTATAGTGTTTTTAACTACAAAACAGATTCGGCAAAAGACAAGGTTAAAGGAACACTGACTAACAAAAATTGACACAAAAAATATAGAAGACTGTTGACTAGATACTACCAATATAGAAACGACAATTAATTATAAAAAAATATTTTCAGATTGTAAAATATACTAAGTACAAATTCAGTGAAATGAACAGTGGTTTAGTCACTGATGTTGCTGATAAATTTGAAGGAGGACTTGAGAGAAAGAGAGTGTAACGGGTGGTGACCCCTCAATGCAGGACCTGCTTTTAAAAATGAGCTTTGTAGCTGACTACACCACCTAGCAATTTCAAGGGTGCCAGGACACCCATAACAGACTCTTCATGTCTCTATATCTGAACCACTAGTGCCTACAGATCAGGCAAAACAGTTATCCTATATAATAGTTCATGTGGGTAGCTGCGTCAGCATGCGTAGGCTGCAAAGGAAAAAGTAATTGGTTTATTCCATGCTGAAAAAAAGAAGAAAGAAAACACAACATTTCGGCCGTGGAGCCTTCTTCAGGTATCCTATATAATATCACATTTTATTACAATCTACCCATATATCATTCTATCCGTCACACAAAAGTATCCCCACAACAACAATTTCAATAACTTCCCACCTGACACACAGAACACAGATGAGAAATCACCTACAAGGAACACTGACAGAACAGTACAAGTTCTCCATGTACCCCAGTGACAGAAAATGTCCCAAAGGAAATGATTAGCAGCATTATTCTCCAAAACCAGTTCCGGTTGGTGACCTGGGCTGCCTCCTTCTGCCCCACGAAAGGAAGGGATCAAACTGCATGTAGTTCTCCTAGTCTCACCCAACCTGAACAATTTGGTGCCTTATGCTCCCTACATACTGTACCATGTTTGCCTCGTTTGCCTCCCTGTCTTTGGTGTGAGAATAGCTAACTGCTCAGGGCTCACTGAGAAACTGGCTGCATGCAGATCAGTCTAGGTGTAATTGTGATTGTTCATTTATATCCTCTTCTAAAATCCCCCTCTAACTTTAAGGCCCACCAGTCAGAGAGATTGGTCAGGGTCTTCTCAAACTGTAGCCCTTCCAATACAATCAACTGCAGTATTTCAGCGCAACCAGCTCCTCATTTTTTCAATTCAGAAATATCAGGATCAATAAAACAACAGATATTAAGATAATCTGTTTGTGTTGAAACATTGCAAAGAAGTAGCTGAATGGGCTGCAGTTCCAAAAACCCTGGGTTATAAAATAAGCGTATACAGTACTTCCAGTGTTTATTCAAAACTGCTTTGAGAAACAATTTGCAAGCCCAACACATGAATTTTTCATAGCACATGGCTGCAGAACTCTAATTTCTGCACAGAAAGAGATCAAGAAATGTCTTTCAAGACAAGAAATGAAAAACAACAATCTCCTTCCTCCCCGATCAGAAAATATTGTTTTCTATAATGTTGAGATGATTAAATTGAAGAATCTAATGGATATTCTACATTCAGAATGATAATTTAATACAAAAATATCAACATATTAATGTAAAGTACAAAAAAGTGGGTTACAATAAATTATAAGGCAGTTTGTGTGTAGGTGTTGGTATGCTGTGAATTATCAGCATAATAAGTACAAAAAAAAATAACTTGTCAAAAATGCTGCATACAGTTGCAAATGCAAGTAATGACCCCCTGGATCACAAATAAGTGATTTTACTGAACTACAACTTACCAGAATGAATTATGTTCTAATAAACATTAAACATTGAATTAAACTATTTTATTTAATTTAGTTGGGAACTGTAATATACAATACGTACAAGGAGCCAATACTTCTGTCTGCAGCTACAGGCCATCCTCCTGGATGGCAATTGTGTCTGACAGATTTTAGACAGGCATGAGCTATCAAAATCTCCTGTAGCCAGCAAAGATGTATTGAACACATCAGTACAATTCAAACATAAATGTGAAGAAAACAAAAGTGCTTTTGATTCACCATTTGGTTTCCTGCTTGTAGCAAAAGTGACAATGTATCATCACAGTTCAGCAATAAAAGCAAATAGCAGTGCAAAATAAATGCAGAATAATTAATACGTAGAGCTTCATTGTTAAATTTAACCAGTTCATTGCAGTACACATACTGTAATAGAGCATACAATCAAAATAACAATCATTCCCTACACACTGGTAGCTCACACCCTTTTCTCGCTCATTCTCTCTTTATGTGCTTCCTTTCCCTTGTACACTTGAAATAATTAATTACATCACTTTAATTCTTTTGTTCCATCCAAACACGTCACACGACATAATCATCTATGTGTTTTGTCTCTGTCTGTCTTTGTTTTCATACTAATAGGACTTTTGCAAGTACATTGGAGATCAAAGGAAAGTAGTATTGCAAGAGTGTCTGTTGTTAAGATTTTTGAATGTACTGTATGCTTCTGGTTTTTGCTGTATACTTATGTGTAAATCTTTTTGGGTTTGTGGATGTTAAAATCAAGTTGCACTTCTGACAGAGACATGACAATTATCAAATGTTTTGAGTCACATCTTCTTTGTTTTTGTAGGCTTATTGGCTTTACACACATAATAGGTTATTGAGGCACATAATGACAAAAGCAATGTTATCCACAGTAAAACACAGTGAAAGCCTAGTAAAACTGACAGGTAGCATAAAGTAAAACATCATACGACATGTGGGAAAACTATGACAATTCAGTGTAAATGTGTTGCAAAGCATTAAATGATTAAGAGAAAAGGGGTTTATAATGTAAATGTACTTTGGTAGATTTTCATACGTGTGCTCAGATTCAGCAGTCTCATCTCGTTTGTATTCCAGTATATACAGTGCAGTACTTCAAGGGAAATTGTACAGTGCTTTCTAGTTAATTGAAACTATATAAAGAGCTCTCCTAGGGGGTTGGCATATCCCTACTTTTCAAGACAACTTGAAAATTCAACTCCTGTTGGTGGTGGCTGCAAACCACTGAAAGGATTAGAAATGTAGCTAGTGTACACTTGTGTAAAGATACAAACCTCCCCAGCTTGTACTGGTATTATTTTACTCAGTTGTCTATTTTTCAGGAATCTGTACTTGAGGTTTGTCTGCTGTCTTTGCAAGTAAAGACCTCACACCTAAGTACCAAATCATCTCTTCCATCCTTTTTGTTGTAACCAGCAGGTAGCCAAATACCAGTCCATCTAATTTATTTCTGTACTGTATGTGCTTTCTTTGCAAAACCAGATCCTTAATTGTGCAATCATGCAATCTGTTAAAAAGCTACTGTAGCTGAGCTAAACAGTAATTCAGTAAAATGAAAAGTCTAGGATTTGACTTTTGCTTTTGAAGGTATTTTTAAAAAGCAGAGGAATGCAATTTTGCAAATACATATTTGACATGAATTGTACCTCTAAATACATAATTAATTATAGTAGTATGACAATTTGTTCAAGGTTTATAGTAAAAAGCAAGTGACTGTCACAGCTCAAAAGAGCAACAAAGGCCTTAAATAGATCCAACCATTTTGAGCTACCATTTTTAGGTGGCAAGTTATGCACTCAGCACGTACTAAGGCCTATGGGCCTACTTAGCTTCATAATTTAGTCAAGGCAGGTAATTTTATACTGGAACATCCCCATGCCCTGCTAATGATCCAGCTCCAGATGCCATATGTGAAGCAGACACCTCTTTGAGACAATGCAGGAGATAATGTTTCCTGGCTTAGATTATCAGCCTAGAAAGTCAAGACTGACTCACAAAAGTTTTCTACTTTCTTAGTGATTAGGATATTCCACAAAGGGACAAAAATAAACCAACTCTCAACTTTGTAGCTCATTTTTAACATTTTGTTCCTATTTCATACCAGATTGCATTCCATTCTATTACTGTATGTAATTGTGAAAGCAAGTGACTGTAGATGGATCGTTGGAGCTCTGATCCTGCATCTATCAACTTTAGACAACTCCGGGAAACCCTAAGTACACCACCTTTAGTATTTGGGACATGAACAATTTAATATGCACATTAAAATAAATAAACAAATATATTTGAAGCTTAAAAAATGGAGCTGGATGTGGTGCCTCACAAAATAGGTTGTAGAACAGGCTTGAACCAAGAAGTACTGTATCTAGGTACAGTACATCTAGTATTTTGATTAACCTGAACAATTATCCATAACAACACTGTTATCAAAAGCAGTGATGTATAACTCAAACCTGACTAAACTTGAGGGACAGCTTATTAGGGAAAAGGTTTATAATGCAAACTACAAGTTCAGAGCACAGTTAACATCCTCACAAATTTATAAAGGTACACTACATAGCAGCTATTAGCTGCTGTAAGGCTGACTATGACAGCTTGTATGTGGAGTCACACACCCAGATATTTCATTCATCTGATTATTTTCATGTTCATAACTGCACAGATATTACTGTTTAAGTTCATGGCAAGTGTCATGCAGCCTTGAAACAGAGCACAACACAGGTGTTGTGATGAATGAGCATCTTTCAGTACATTACAATATCATGCAATGTGTTGTTCACCACTGGAAACTCTAGGACAGGAGCCCTTCCTTTCTTTGAAATCCCTTTTGCCTGTTCTGTAGATATTCAATGGAACACAAAAGGGATTTTTTTTTGCATTAGAATAAAACCAAGGAAAAATGAATGAAGAAGACAGACATGTTACTGTCACAGACTCGAGAAAAGGCCAGCTGCGGAATGAACAGTAGAGCCCCTTTGCATAGTGGCAAAAACGGGACACACACATAGATTTTCTCCTGGCTCAGGGGTCAGGGGTCAGGTAATGTCAGGGATGATGGCTATGCCCTAAGGACATGGATGTGGGGTGACCTGGTGCTAGGCGAGCCTCACAATATCCGTACCGTACTAAATAGGAAACAGAAACCAGGCACACCGGAAGGACATGAATAATCACATAGAACTAGGAACAGGAAAGAAGTGGAGCGCCCTCTAGGGGTTGGATGTCGACGGAGCAAGTAGCACACGTAGAATAAGCTGCACAGCACAGAGGGGAGGAAAACCTTATTTAACTGACAGGAAACCTCCGGGAGTCAACAGCTGAGAGCTACCCCCTCCTCCAGGGTAATACAATAAACTTTATTAACATGTGATAGAAGGAGCCGGTAGAGTCTCACTTGGAATGTGACAGTTACTTTTGCTCACTTGTCACAAGTATCACAAATTCACCCTTGCTCCCATCAGAGTAATGTAATTTTTCATTCAGGCTTTTTCTTTCCTGGACTGCACCACATGATAAAATCTGTTTTGAGTTGAATAAAATATTTGCTCAAGCTCATCTTTTTACCTCTTTTGTGCTCTTGGTAAAAAAACACATTCTGATTTTTTGGGTGCAAAACATAGCATGTATTTATTCCTTGGAAATGAACATTTAAGAAATATTTATAGAATTGATTTATTTTTGTTCCTTATGGCAGAACATTCAAACTCTCGAAAAACATTGACAAATGTTAGAAAGAAGTTCCCTGGAGAAGAAATGAAGTAAAGAAATGAATGACAAAAGCTATCCATTGTGGTCAGAATGAACACTCCTGCTGAGCAATACTGTACATAGTTTTAAAATAAATCAAGTTACAGTTACTCAATATAATAAGCTATATAGAGCTGTGAAAAGAAAAAAAAAAGATAGATTATTTGTGTGGCAGAAGAAAGCTTTAATGCAGCTGCATTTAAGGCATCCTGATGCCTGATAAATGTGCAGTGCCCAAAGGCCTGATGACAGTGTAAATGTACATAAGAACATTTTATTTTTAATTCTTAATAAACAAATCTGAGGACTGAACTGCCATCAGCACATACATTGATTACACTAGGAACGTATTTTAAATGCACTGAGTTGCTATCTGCCTGTTAGAATAAATGAAAACACTGAATATGGCAACTCAATTTGAGTATTTTTCTGTACTCAGATTAAGCAAGTATTATTCTTTTATTATTCTTTACACTCCTGATGAAGATATTTGTGATTTTACGAAGGTATTTGTCAATTCTGTATATTTGTTTTTTCTTCTGAATTATTTAAATTCTGCAAATTAATGTTCAGTAACATTGACAAGAAAATCAATTGCTTGATTGTTTACGCATCTGCTTGTCTCTCATCATGCTACTGTATTTACTGAACAATTGACAGAGAAATCAGGTGACTAGAAAGGCAGTACCACTGGCTGAACCTTCACAGCCTTGTACATAAACAAACTCTCAGCTTAAATGATGAAAAAAGATCTGACTTTTTTTCAGCAACTTGGTTGAAGCTGGAAAATGAATCAAGTACTTAAGCTGTCAATTAGTAAGATATGGTTCCTTTTTTGTATAATCAATTTGAGGTACCTAAAAAAAGTTTAATGAAATGTATAATTAAACTCAGAAACTACTAATTAAATAATCAACATAAAGAAATTGGATGTGTGGACATTTTTCAAACATGTTTTTCATCTACTGTTATTTTCCAAGTTCAAACTATGAGTCTACTTCATAAATTGATGATCTGTGTCCATAGTGAAATGCTTTATTCAATGTGAAAAATTACACATTTGATTCCATTACTTCACTGAGTTTCATACATTAACAAAACATACATTAACAGTACAATACAATACAATTACTTTAGTGCAGTACACACAAAATAGACAAAAAGGATGACTTTACTAAATGGCACACATTTATAAATAGGCTCATAACTATCAGTAATGTACACAGTAAGAGGACAAGGAATACCCTATGCCTCTGTTATTGAATAAACCTCAAATAGCAGGGTTTAAAATCTAAACAACAAACGTGCCTAAAAAATAAATCATGTATAATATATTATCAGAGCTTTCATTTTGCCAGGAAACCCAAATAACAGCTGCATTTGTACCTACTGTATTTAGGATAAAAATAATGAAAGTTACTGTAACTGCAACTCTGATTGTTTTTTTGTCTTGGAACAAAAAAATGTATTATGGATTGATCGATATGAATGTATCCTTAAGTTCATGGAGTCTTTTTCACATCACGTACCCTCCAGAGATGTTCCCAATTGCAGCAATAGCTGTCAAAGACAGTGAGGCCCTGATATATATTACAGTGTTTGACAGCACTCCTGCATTTCAGGGAAACCCCATTCAGAAGTATCAATGCCTGAAACAACCTTCTAGCATCTCTGAAAATAAACTTCAGCAGGGGGCTGTAAAACTTCTTAAGCAAATAAAAGAGAATACAACTCAAATCTAAGAAAGTACTAAGAATTCAAGTATTTAGTTACCTCCGGCCATAAATATTTTACATTGAATATTAAAGTTTTTAAAAGAAAAGAAATTCTACAGCCTTTTACTGAAAAGAAAAGAATCAAGTTGAATTTTCTGGGAACTCTGATTTCTTCAAAATATTTAATTCTCCAATTGGACCAACACATTGCCTTGTGTTTTCTTCACATTTGTTTTATAGTATTTACAATGCAGATACTTAAGCAATAATGTTAGAATGCAGTAGGGCATACATTGAGTAAACAATGTACACTTCGCAACAAAGAATCATGTTGGTAGAATTCAGAATATTTTTGCAGACTAACAAAAGAAAATAAATAGTACATATAAACTAAGTCAGTGTCTTTGTTCTACACTGCATTCTCAGAACTACAGCTGAAAGGTCCAACATTCCTAATCTAAATTCACAATTGACAACAAAAAAAAAGTTGATGGCAACAAACTTGAAATGCTTTTTTTCTGACAAAAAATACATTCTCAAAGCAGACACTCTATAAATACACATTTAATAAATAATTTCTGAATATTTTTGTATTTATTGATTTATTGCTGTAATTCAGCCAACTATATTACAATGATTTGCATGATAATCTTGTAATTGTTTACACAGATGGTCATGGTTTCCATCCAGTTGCAGCATTATTATCAGTCCAACACAAGATGTATACACTGTTCTGAATGTGAATAACCACACCTCTATTTCTCTATAAAACAGCACCACTGGTAGAAATTAATCACCTTGTTTTCAACAACATCTCAGTCACAAGACTTGTAATTTAAACCCCAAGTTGAACAATACTAGCTTGATCTACTTGTTTTTAAAGACATTCAAGTGGTACAGTTCTACCTTATAAAATATTTACATATAGATGGGCAAAGAAATTATAATAGAGAAGCAGATGGACCACAAGCACAGGACTTTTGAATAGGTATTCAATAGGATGCTGATAACATTAATGCAGTGTAAAGAATTGCTTTAACCTACTCTGAACCACTGTCTAGTGTAGCTGGTGCCCTCTGAACAGATAAGACTTTCAACAATGTATTAAATTACAGACTGCCATTAAGTATGGTTTGGTCTTTCATACAGTGCCATCTGGTGTGTGTTTGCCCATTGGAAGCTTATCTAGATAAGTGTCAAAAGAGAAACGTAAACAACACAAACTTGGTACCCCGGTTCAGAAAACTCAGGTATCATATGTACTGTATAGATATAGCAACTTGTCTTACTCTTAAATTGTATGACTATAAATGTTTAGCAGTTTAAAATAAGAAATGGGAGAACAGTCTGTGTTTCCATTTTTAAGTTTTTGTTTTTGTAAATTTTGGAAAACCACTGCATCGTATGCTTGTTTCTTGTGATACTGTACTGTATCTTGTGATCTACTGTATTGTGATATACTATGTCACTTATTTTGAACATAAGATTATACAGTACACTTACTGGAGTGTTTATGTCAAATAACATTAATTCTTTACAAATTGTTAAGGTTATCACACAAGGTGACAGGAATGATGGAGGGGGCCATGGGGAACAAAGTTCTACATCTTGGGAACGAATTGTGGTATTTCCCTAAAAAGAGCCTTTAGCACGTGTTTTGGAGATGGATATATTTGGAGAAAGTTTCTGTGCTTTTCTTGTTATGAATTGTATATAAGAAATTAAATTCCTAAACATGTCAGCACACTTCAGTCACAAATGAAGAGAAACACTGGCTCATTGGAAGTTTTGTAGACTAGTAAAATGTCTAATAAGTTCTGAACAAAACTAGTAATGTAAGCCTTACATTCTTGATGTTGGAACTTTCAAGAATGACAAAAAAGGTCTTTTCTAATTTCAAATGTACACTTAAAGAACTTAATCTGAACTCAACTTTCCAGTTAAGGGTTTAGAGTCTACCAATCCTTCACACTGCTGCAATTGCATTGCATTGAGTGATCTGGTTTTGTTTTTCAGAAAGTCTTCTTTAGTCAGGCTTTAATTAACATTAATTAACATTTTCTTCACAGTGACCTTTTGTTAACTTTTTGGCCCCTGCTATTCGCTGTTCGATAAGTTACAGAGAATAATCTTGATATTTCTGTGGTGGCATTCCCACACTTTCTGGAGGCTAATTACTTTTATTCATGTAAACACATCGATATCTAGTAAATTACTGGTGTGTATCCATCTGTTGGTTAAATGAAAATTCCTGCCTGGACTTTTGTTTGTTCACCAGACCATGAAATTAGTCTATTTAGGCAGTTTCCATTGAGGGGTGTGGCTAAAAATAATACTTAACCTCAATGAATTCATGAGCAAAACCCTGGAGCTCTCATAGATCCTAGTGATGTGATCATAAAAACAACTTCCTATTGTCCCCCTCAGAAATGTCTAACTCCTATTTTTCCATTTCCTAACTTCTTCAAATAACATGCCACAATACCATGTCTTTAGCCTGCCAGTATTGATTTGTCCTTGTAGCTTCAGATGACCTATTTAAATGGCCACTGCTGTGTTAGTTCAAACTTCTTGAAGTAAATCTGTAAAAAAAAAAAGTGAGAATGTTAATTTGACATAAATGAAGATATTATGGTAAAATATTACCAAATAATAACGGCATAATTTGTTTCTTGCACACTTCAATGGTTCTCATCATTGTTAATGAAAATACTGATGTACTCAAAAAGTTCCCATTTGGGTAATGGACAAACTCAAGATATTGGCTTGTGATTAACTCAAAAAAGAAATTCAATCCCCAGTTCCATGGTCAATTCCAAAGACCTGCAATTGAAAAAACCTGCGGAACAAAGTTGAAGACCAGCTGATCCTGTTCTAAAGGTAAAATATAGGCAAACTAATACATAAATACTTTTTGCGTGTATATACATATGGCTGAACCATTATGATAATTTAAGGTTAGTTTTTAATTTACAAAATGTATGCTAAAATACTTCTGATTAGGGCCTGTAATGACACAGACATACGGGGACAATTCATATGCATACAATAACACACTGGCAATTTATTTTATTATAGTAGGCTATGTGTATGCAACCTATAAAAGTAACCCTTATTCAATTTAATGTGTTGAGCCTGCGAGTGCTTTCTACTTTGTGAATCTAGACTATCCGGGTATCTGGGGCTCTAACTTTATTGAAAAATGACCTTAAGTACTGAAGAATAATCTATGGGAACCTCTACTGTGATTCAAGGGAAGAGAGACCCCTTAAATCTTCCTTTCCTGTTTTTAATTGTGGTGGAGATATCTCTAATGCACCAAAAGCTCTCTACTGTGCTGTTCACAAAGTGACTGCAGTCTTTGTATTCCTACAGACATCATACAGAGTTTCAAACAGAAAAACAGAAAAAAAAACAAGAACACACAATGATAGAGTCTTTGGAACTTTAAAAGGGTTTTGTTTCTCTCTTATTTGTTCTGCATACCAGTATGGTAAAAGCTAGCAGAATCATTGTGTCAGGTGCAGTTCTCCACAACCTTCAACTGGTATGAAGAACGTGATCCATCTCCAAGACATTCAACACACCAGCTGTTTGAACATTAATGCACCACAACAACAGGAAAGAGAAGGGGAAGTGTTCTAAAGAACCGTCATAAAAATCACTTCTTAAAAGACCCTGATGAGAGTATGTTCTTAAGTGTGTATTCATTTTTGCTTCCCACCACAGAATAGGTACATTACCATTACGTCAATATGAATCTTAAAGCTCACTATTGAATCCTCCATGGAGCAATCCTTCAGGATTAGCACAAGATCTAATGCGCTGTGGCTGTAATGCAATTTTCAGTGACTATTACAATAATTCGCCTAGAGACCAATGTTTAAAACATTACTTAGAGACGATATTGCTTCGGTAATAAGTTGCCATCACATCCTGGAACTTTCCCATGTGATCCAGTGTTCACTTCATACAGTACTAAATTGTTTAGTCAAAAGCAAGATTTTTTCTAACTAAGTCTCACACTTTAGTAACCTTGAGAAGAAAACAGGTGTTATGCTGGGTGTGTTCCAATTGAGAACCTTTTTAGGACAGAGCTGGGGATTAAATTGGTATTTACCCAGCATACTAGTTTCGTTAACATCCCCAGCACACCATTTTCAGTTAGTTGCAATTGATCTAAAGCATGTAGAATGTAAATTAATATAATATCCTTCTTTTAAATGTATCAAAAATGTAATACCTCCCTGATATTGATGACTTGTACTGCTTGCAGACATCTACAATGCCACCACATGTACAATCTGGGGCCTTTCAAGATTATGATGCATGATACTTAGCACTGGCCTTATACAATGCAGGTAAATGTTTTGAATGTATATTTTCATCATCATATATTTTGGTGCCTACCTTAAGGTTTTTATATTTTTAACAATAAAGATTTAGAAGTCTTTCATTACATGTCAATTTTTCTGGCAGTCAGTTTTTCCTTGGAAAATATGAAATTGCAATTTGAATCTGTTAATCTTTGAACCTGTTGTCTAGTAGTTTGTCATGGATGTGTTACAACAAGAATATAATACAGTTTACAGATGAAAGGGAGTTATTACACCCATTTTGCAGGTTTGGTTACTAGCAGCTTAAGAATTTCTAAGTATTGATCTCTATTCTTTTTAAAAAAGTACCTTGGAATTAGATTTAACAAAATGGCCTGAAAGGTGTTTTCAGAATCCACAATCCTCTCTAGAAAGAGATCTCTCCTGTATTAGTTCTAAACAGCCCTAATCATAATAAATTTCCATTTTTGTTTCCACGTTATCATGTTGCTGCTGATTTTGCAAGAGACCACTGAACTATCTAAATCAATGCCTTTCAGGATTTTCAACAGATAAATACAATCCTCTAGTAATTCTCTCTGTTCCAGGCTAAATAGTTGTCCTTTTTTATCTGAGGAGAACATTTTTTGCAGTCTAGGAATACATTTGATTACTCTCCATTTTACTGTCTATAGAGCAGAAATACTTTTCTCATACCATGGCAGCCAAAACTGAGTCTAAATTGTATAATTATGACATAGCTTTTCCCATCTCAGATTTGTCACTCAAAATTTTTCAAAGCATTTTGTTGGAATTTAATACTACATCACTACACTGTCTAGTTTCACTTTGCACTTTTCCATGTTACTGCACATTTTATTTGCCGCTGTCAGCATTGAATGTTGTTCTCGATTGCTCTGTTACTACATTTGCAACAGATTTATACATAAAATTCTAAATAAATATTTAGGTCATTTATATAGATGTGGATAAACAGTTAATAATTTCTGATCATCATAGTTACTGTACATGCTGGGTACCTCTTTCTCACTACAGTCTAAGTTAACACCCTCAAATCAGGCCCCTCTGTTTTCTACTTTTTTAAAACTGTTGTTTTTAATCAAGAAAATACATGTACTGTACCATCTTGGTTTCCTGTATATTTGTTAAATTCTTTCATGTCAAACTTTATGAAAATCTTTATGAAAGTATAGTACAAATATATTAACTCACACGTCATCAAGATATCTACAGCGTTAGTTATTTGTTTTAAAGAAATCTGTCTTCATAATTAATTCACTAAAATCAACTCAAAAAGACATTTGAGCATTATAAATTGAGATTAAACCTTAATGCCCACTTTCAGTCTTTACTACACTAGTCATTTTACATAACACTGAAGTATTGATTTAAGCCTTCATGTCCAGTTCTCCATCTTCACATTAATAATATATACATTCAGCTTATTAAGACTCTTCTCTTTCTGTTTACCAAAAAACAGATTTTCATTAGCAAGAACTAACATTTCTGGCTGATCGCCTTTGGCCATTGCACCACTCTTTAATCTGGTGCTCCTGACAAAACAGCAGCAGGTAATTTGTTAGTTTCTCTCTAATCTCACATTGTGAGACCACCAGTCTATCTGCTTATTCAGGAATCATAGGAATATTCATGATTCAACCTGGGACACCAAAATAGCACTCCTCTCCCTGTTCAAGGGGAAAGAACACTGCTATAACAAATGATGGCCAACTCCTGATGCTTCCCATGAGTCCTCATCCAGCTGGCCTACCTTGTCTCTTGCAGCCCACTTCACAGTCATTGAGACTGACAAACAATCTATCTTCTAAGCTTCCTTTCTAGCACCTGTAATGCCACTCAGTACAGACCTGTATTGTCTCAAGCATGCCTAGCTTGCTGAGTCTCACAGGCCTGTAAACCAGCTCAATCCATTGCTAAAGAGACCTCCCCACTGTAAAGATCTCATTCCCTCTCTTTTTATGACCTGCACTTCCTCCTAGATGGTCTAATAAACCCCTTGATTAGCCCAGAGGAGTGGCTAATTCCACACAGAACCTATCACACCATCTTATTTCCGTCAGGTAGAATTTCATTCCTTCTGACTACTGATTACTCCTTCAGAGCGACTGTGTTTCATTTTGCAGGTTCTCCTAATTAACAGCTTGCCATTCTGAAAAAATGGCTCCATTTTGTCTCCTTTTATATTGATGAGTTTTACATCTGGGATTTTCGAATTAGCAAACACATCCCCTCTGAGATTCATTTGAAACATCCAAGTGAGTGGCATATACATAATGCATTTCTTTGACCACGAATCAAATGCTGTCTGGGCCAGGAGATTTGTTTGAAGGTCTCAAAGTCCCTTTAACACTTCAGCACTTGCAAGCTGTTTTATTTTTTTCAATGCAAATTATGTGAAATATTTAATTCTGTGATCCTTCATTAAGTTAATCTACGATGCCTCTAAACATATATACAGTATATACACTAGATTAATTCAGTTGTTCTCAATCCAGGTCCTGAAGATCCACATACCTGTTGGGTTTTGTTCCAGCTGAGTCCTCAGTTACATAAATCAAACCCTTCACTGACTTAATAATAAAATTAATCTGAACTGTTTGATTCTAATTCTTAAACATGTTGGAACTTTAACCATTCTTTTTGTAAGTTAAATAAAAACCCAAACTTGTGACTAGAAACAAAATGGAAATATCCAACTGAAGCACATTATTACCAAGTAAGGCATCAATTTTCAAATTAGGAAGCACATCACAAGCTTCATCTAATGAAGGTGGGATGGAATGAAAACCAGGACTGGGAACTACTGATCTAATTGATCTGATGAGTTTCTTTAAAAATAATAATCAACTTCAAGTACCCATTTATATTTATAATTTAAACTGTTTTGCACAGGATATGACAGCGTTGTTTCATGGAATTTGACCCCTTAAACTTCTGGACCAGAATCCAGAACCCTGACCACTACTCCATGTTGTCTCTGTATTCACATATGTTCACACCATTTAACTTACTCAGATACAACTTTTGCTGAAACCCATTTGTACTATGTGTGTATTATATTACTTAATTTCTATCAGTTATCATATGAAATCCTTTTAAGGTGTTAATCATACCTCATAATAGTAATGACAAAGTGTTATTGCTTATCCTGTCTATAACATTACAGCACACTTGACTTTCTTCCATGTGTGCTGTATTTTAGAACTGAATGTGGACTACTATATACCGTATCATGACTAGCCTGCCCTTACATTAGCCAGCTTTGTCACAACGAAAATAGTCCACCATGGTCCACAATAGTACACAATGTCTGAATTGTGTGTTTCTATAGGGTGAAATGGCTAAGGATGATGGATGAACAGATGGAAGGCTCAGAGATAATATAATATGTAATCTAAGGTCACAGTCCACATAAATGCCAAAGTTGATCCATAGAAACACCAAAATAGAAGAAAATGACTTTGAACTTTCTATAAGGAGCATCAATCTTTGCTTTCAATGCTAAACTAGCTACACAAAACACATTACTTTGGTGTTTATCACTTCCTTCCAGGAGTTCAAAATCATGCACATGCCTGAAGAAAAATACAACATGTAATTACTCTGTTGTTTATTGTACAGTAAGTGATTTATATTAGCCAATTTACTGGAAAGCCAGTTCAATAGTTCAGTTTTTGTTTTGCAATAAATCATCCAAATGAGTGTAGAAAATCTGTCTCTTGAAAGCTGACAAAGTGTGATAAAAATCTATTTTACTTTAAATAATGACAAATTAAATCATTTTATTTCTTTGGTGAATAAAAGAAGACTTCACCTCACTTAATTAAAAGGAAGTGGACAATTTTAATTCACAGCTACCTATATTCATAAAAGAGGTTTAACGTTAGGGATATTTGAAATGGAATTTTCTGAAATTCTGAATGGCATTTCAATACATGCGGTACTGAACCTTAGTAAAATGCTTTCTTAGAAACAGTTCAAATGTGCTGTAGGTAGAGCATTTGTTGAAAGCTAGCTAATTAACTACCCTTCACTGTTTTGTTCCTGTCAACTGTGGCTTAAAAAAAACGTATTCTATTATGTAAGCTTTTGCAGATTTCATTTCGAACTAACAAAATCGTTTTTTAAAGTGGTATGACCATTTTAAACACACCAGGCTTTTGTCATTTTTTCTACATGCATTCAGTTATAATTTTTATCACAGACACATTATACTGTATGGATTTACATTTATTAATGTATCACTGTTGCACAGTGCTAAGCAGTTTCAGTTCTTCTTGTCAGAGACAGGAAGTGGCATAAGAGCATCTGACAGTGGAAGGTAGATCATTCTATGATGGGAGGGTCAGAGCAGAGAACAGCTGGGTCTGGGGCAAGTGGCCCCACAGCACTAGCATTACTCATCAGCCTGATAAAGTGGATCTCAAAGCCCTGATGGGAACACAGAGCCTGAAATACAGTATTAGTGCTATCCCCTTGGTCATCCTATAGGCTTGCACTGAGGTTTTGAAACTGTTTTGGCTTTAACTAGAAGTAAAGAGATAAGAATGGGAGAAAAATATTTTATGAGGTTGATGGCCACTATGTACAGAATGAGCTGGAGCCGTTTTATGGCACATGCAAGGGGTCCTGTTAGAAGTAGTTGCAGTCATAAGATGAGTCATAAGGCCTGGACAAGAAGCTGAGTCGAGTAGGTGGTCTTATATGTGAACGAATCTTCTAGATGTTTTACAGGAGCAGCAAGTCACAGATGAGATGTAGTGTGTAAATACAAGATTGTCATCCATGACAACATTCAGGTTCTTGGCAATCTTGGTAGAATTTACTTTAGCTGTCCCCAGGGTTAATAGAGAGTTCAGAATTAAGTGAAGGTTCGGCCTGGATGTACCAGTGCACAACAGTGCCAGTGATGCAAAGGTTGGCAAGAGCATGGAGGAGTATCTGGCAATTCAAGATTTTAAAAATTAAAAAGGACAAATATAGTTTATTTCCAGCAGAAGACTGTGAACGCTTTTGGTTGAAAGAATGGAGGAATGAAAGGATACAAGAAGAATAATGGGACACATCCCATTCTTTTATTTATCCAGAAAGTTCCCTAGTTGGCCTGGAAGCCATAGAGAACAATGATGTAAAATGGATGAATGAGACACATTAGAAACTGTGGACTTCCACAAGGGGGAACCCAGTGGGTTAGGATGTGTGGGAGGAGATTTTGGAGGATTGGACAGCTGGTATTGCAGTGTTATCAGAAGAGAACCATGTGTCTGTGCAAGCCAAAAAATGCAGAGAGAAGTGCAAGACTGGTACATCTTCTTGCTAACTAGCTGGTAGTTCCAGAGACCTGCAGAAAGGATAAAAGCAGTGGGGGGAGAGGTCTGTAGTTGGACAATGTTAGATGGTTTCCTGCATTGAAAGCACCTGGAATGACTAAGATCTGTAAGAGTGTTTAGAGAAGTGAGTAGGAAAAGGGGTGGGAAATGTGGTGATCAGGAAGTGCAACAAAGGAACAAAGAGGAAGGATTTTAATTAACAATATAGTGTGATTTGGAATGAGAAATACTTCCTCACTTTGCTCCCACAGATAGACTCTCTTGTCTTTATATGCCTGTGTCTTTGTACAGTCAGGCTTCCACTTCTGCTACAGCATAATACATTGACTAAAATTTATTATGTGTACTGCTTTTTACTATTGTATTTGACCACAGCTGACAAAAGTTCATTTCCAACACATTGAATCAGATTAACTAACTGAAACACAGTGATTGAAAACTACAATAGAAAGTTTAGTAGAATTGTAAATACATTTTATATTTGCATAATGAACTATTACGGTGGTAGTGGTGAGTAGTGATAAGAATGTCAAACTCCAAATTGGAAGGCTGTATAAGCTGTTGTTCCTTTGTCCTATACCTACAGTATTTGCTTCATTCCACTAAGCTGCACAAACAGATAGCTGAAGGTTACTAGGGTAACATTCTATGGGCTAGAATAATTTCCAAGGGAAAGACACACCTTTGCAGTTCACCTTATGCTATAATAAATTGAAAATAAACTAAAGCATGATGATCCTATAGGTTCAGCTTACTCTGTAACGAACTAAACACAACGAACAAATAATTATCTAAAGTAGCTTAAACTATTCAAAATCTCATTGGTTATTCTTAATACTTGTTAGCATCAGTGAAACAGATCTATTAATTATATGTGAAACTTGTGCTTTTGAAGCATACTACAGTTGCCAAGATTTCACATAAAAGACATAAAATGGACACAAGACAATTCTTAAATAGTACTTGGTTTTAAGAACTATAAATGATGCAGGAAATTATATTTCAGGCCCACAGCTTGACTTCATAAAAAATGCTTTAACACCCACTCTTTGTAATAATTTCAGTCTTCCAATGACTCACCATTACCTAATATTAAACTTTTTTACAGGTTAAACAAAGTTCTCAAATTGCAAGTTTAAAATGTGACTGTGTGCAATCTCTCAGCCTACAGTGTTTGCTGCAAGCCTTGGAAAATAAAGAAACCACTTACCTGTGAGAAGATTTGTGTTGTACATGGCAGCATCAGACTGTAAAAATGTTTCATTGTTTGAGGTTGTTAGGTGCAGCTAGTTTAACTTACCTGCATTCGGAGGCCAAACCACATTCATAGTCAGGGCCAAAGATAAAGCCAGGAAACCGTAACCAGACAGCCAGTTTCCACAGCTCCCTCTTGTGTACTGGAGGGCAGGAGGGCAGGTGGTAGTCCCATTCATTTGCAAACACTAAAGTTTAATCACCTGCCCAGGAATTAGTGTTTGCTCCAGCTCCTGAGCTAAAGTTTTTTTTTTTCCGTTTGTAGTTACTGCTGTCAATGTACATGTTGTGTACAATGTTGTGAACTGGCTGAGCCTGACATCTGCCAAGTACTGGGCCCCAGGTGACTACTCAGAAAACCGGAGGGAGCTATGACACCAGGCACTGAACAACTTTTTTTCAGCCAATGGCATGTTATTACTGTTAGACAAAAAATGTTTTTTTTTTACACTGATCACAATGTTTTTAGATAACTGGGAAAATAATATAATATAATCTCATGTGTTTTCTATGAGATAAGCCTACAGTCTAAATGGCTTTGAGGAAATATATAACCAAAGAAATATATAACAATTGTATATAACCAATATAACCCCTATACTGTTGGATAATGCACTGCATATATATGGTTAACATACAGTTCATAACCTTCCCTTATATGCTAATTAAAGCACAAATGCTCTGCTAAATTGATCAACTAAATTTATAGTAATCAGCTAAAATTTACATGAATCCCTTCTTTGCAACCACCAAACACCTGTACATTCTTTCACTGCCTCTGTGATTAGTATGGTCCACTGTAATGAAACACACAATAAAACTGTCAGAGAGCCTGCAAAGTTATCTTCAGCCTGTCATTTTCCATGGCGTGGACAGATAATTGGAAGCATTTGTTACGATACAAAGACAAGACTATGTTGAGATGCGGATGCTGGGTAGTGGGTACTAGGGCAGGCAGGAGGGACCGGCTCTCTCACTAGGTAGATATGTCTTGCGATCCTTGTCTGTTGCACAGCTAACTTGATAATTGCCCTTAACAATCTTCGGCGTGGTTTCATCCCACTCTGTTCTTCTTTCATCTAAGATCCTGATGGCTAGACAAAATTGCGAATAAGCAAATTCCCAAATGTTAAATTCCCATATATCGAGGCCTTGATGTAATTTATTTCTCAATAATTAAATATAAATGCATAGAAAGGATTACATCCAAGCATATATTTTGGGTACACGAACAGCAGCTTTGAAATTAACGTGCGTTTTCCATCTGTAAGTAGTAACTTTTTATTGTTCATTTATGATGTTCGTAACAGCACAAATGAAGTGAAAACCAATTTTCAACATTTTAAGGTTTGGATAATCTCCTATTAAAAGGAAGATTCGGGAAAACAGTTTCCATTTTCTGTAAAAACAATTGTCACAGATTGACAATTGTGGGTGTAGGACAGTTGCTTAGGGGCTATATTGACTTTCGCGATGCTGCTGGATTTCTTTTTTGGTGGGAATATTTCTGTTTTTGTTTCTTGTGTTCTTTTTATGATTACTGTTAGATTGATATTGCTAAAGTATCAGTAATAAAAATGGCAGTTTTGAAGTATTACTGTCTTGTGCTTGCCTGTGGGTACTTTGGTGGTTTGGGGTGATACAACAAAACCTGTTGTTGTAAGAAGGGTCCTTTTACCTTTAAAACTGCTTGGTTGTATAGTTGGCTACAGATTCAGTATGTGGTATATCACTACATATTTGTGATACAATTACTTTTTCATTCAATTACAATAGCTGTGTTATAAGAGAAATACAATTGAATATTTTAGAAAGTATTCATTTCTTGAAAGTGATCTATTGTATTTTTTAATGAACATTTGGAATATCCCATACACAGCAAATGTTCATAAAAATGGTGTCATCCAGATACCAAAGACATTTGTGATGAATCAGCTTCCCCTCAACCTTCCAGAGACAGATGTTATTTTTGTACTGTACACTGTACACACAAAAAGGCTAAGGGTTAGTACATTTTTTTGATGAAGAAGGCAGGCTCTTCCACATCTTCTGTAAAAGTCAAAATGTCATGTTTTGCCGCTGTTGGTCTTCAAAGAAATGTCATTCAATCTAGAGCCCATGCTACATCCTAAACGTGTTATTAGATGATAAATTAAACTTGACTGCACAAGCATTTTGCAAAAACCAAATAACAAGAGAACAGTGGCAATTATGTGAGTGAGTCACCAGAACCAGCCAAGAATATAAGATTTTACAAGTTAACCCCTTGCAATGTCAGTCCTGACTCCTCCAAGTTATATTTTAGCAGAATGAAAACAATTTAACTTGTACATCAAGTTAACAATTATGTTCTATATATTGCAGTAATCTAATGAATGTCTAAGGATTATTCCTTCCCTTGTTTCTCATTTCTTCTTCCTTTCCATTGATGTTTTGTAATTTGCCTTACAGATGTAATGTTGATAAGACTAAAACAACCTCAAGAGCATTATATTTGCCTGCATCAATGGATACTGGGTTTAAAAGTTTAAAAGTCCTGTTTAGTGTTGAGGTCCCCATTCATTTATCTGTCCTGTGGACACACCTCCCATTAAATTTCACACAGAAGTATAGGTGTTGGGACTCCTGAGTGTTATGTTATGTCTCCACGTACTACTCAACTCTGCTGTCCACATTGTTTCACCACAGTGTTAAAAAGAATTGAATTAAAACAGAGTACATTTCGTAGGATGTATGCAGCATTAAGCCTGTGCTGTGCAATGAATATTACCGTAAGCTAGCTAATAATGGATAAATATAAAGTGGGAGCATAAATAAATAATATTAAACTTGAAAAACTAGTGCTTTTAGAATATTTCTTGTGATTTTAAAAGTTAAAAACCAACAGATATTATCAACTCTATCGTCACTATGCATTCATCTGTATGATCATGAAGTGCTAGAATCCATTGACAACGAAACACACTCCACACAGATAAGACACACAAGGCTAGAATCAACCCTAGGATGTGGCAACAGCACTAACAACCATGCTACTGTACATTACCTCCCTAAAATTATTTGCATTGAGATACAGTACCTTTCAAAGATATACAGTAATTCTCAATCAGTATCACTTTACTTTCAAGAAATGTATACATTAAGCTATCCCAGTCCTACACAAATATATATATAATTATGTTCAAAATATTTTTATTCAAAACCATAATGATAAAACTGAATACTGTGCAAAACCTGCTAAGATGTTATACTCTGAGATTATTAACTGTGTTTTCAGACATTAAGTCTGTACTTTATGGAAGTACATTTCGTTGCTATTACTGTCGTCAGAATTTTTTATATTTCTTAGTGTCAAAATTACTGTAGTTTGGACAAGTCCATTGGCGATAGCTGATTCAAGTTGATTTTCTATTTGATTCACATCAGTACTTTGAAATTGCCAGTCAAGGACATTTGCTCTTGTCTTGACAAACCACTTGGGTGTAGCTGTGCCCTTATTCATCAGTTCATTGTAATGCTGAAATGTGAATTTTTTGGCCTACTTTTAGACTCTTAGGTGACTCTAGCAAGTTTACCTCTAGGATTAATCTATTTTCACACATAACTCATTCAAGATTTAAGCTTAGTCTCTTCTAGTAAAAGCTTCTTTCTTACCGCTCACCCATACAGGACAGCTTTGTGTAGGACTGTGATATGCTCCCATTTAAGACAAAGAACTTAGCAAATTTTACAAATTGGCTTGTCTTCACATTGCCAGACCTAAAATAGTTTTCCTGCTTGTCTGTCTGTTCAGTTCAGAAGGGGAGGTCTGATCTAGGTCATGTCTGGGTGGCATGATACACATTCCGTTTCCTAATGATGGGCTTCACTGTACTCAAGGAGTAAAGTAACCTTTCCTTATCCGTGCCTCTCTGTCACTTACGTGGTTTTGAATGCTCCTTGGTCTTCACTGGTTGACTTGTCACACTACTATGAGAATTTAGGATTGCTTAAGGAAAGAGGATAAAAAACAATGGAATTGATAACCTTCTAATTTCTTTATATTTATCTACGCTTTTTATCTTACTAGTGTATATTTGACCATTTTTAGCTTTAGAGAATGAATACTTTGACAGGGCACTGTATCTAGTTTTCTTTTGTTTTGGTTTGACCAGCATATGACTGACTTTTCTTGTTGCATACTGTACAATAAAAATACATTTTCTCTAGACTTCAACCTGTAATCTTGTACACCCACAGCAAGGTGAATAAGCATGATAAATTGGACATACACACTTACAATGTACAAAGAAAATTAATTGTTTCAATTTAGTGGCTAACATGCAAATATAGAGACACCATTAAAATAATCAGAAACAGCTCTGTTCAGCTTGACCGTAGGTGGTTGAAAGAAAGCTACCTCCATGAGATAATCTATTCAGTGCTCTTAATTATGATGATACATGCGATTTCCCCTCCCTTGCATTTACACTGTGAACTGCAAAAAATAAAATCAAAGGCCAACCTTTATTAAATTGCAGACTGTTTTAGAGAAGCAACTTGTTATCAAACAAATAATTGCCATATTGCATAAACCTATCTTCACCTGAAAAAAAAAGAAAATGCATGTGGTTCTGTAATATACAGTAGGACATGTTTGGAGTAGTGTGCATAAGAGAACAGATGCTATTGTATTCACCTTCATTCATCGCTGGTTTGTAGTGTGCAGTGGAGTGTACAGTACATATTTTAAAATGTTTATTGAATAAGTTGTTGAAACGACACATTCGTATTTTTTCTGGACTGTTTTTGCCAGATCTCAGTGACTAAGCTTGGTAAGTGGTATTTGTGGAGCAGTAGATTGCACTCTTCTTTCTGGACCAGAACTTTCAAATCTTCAGGACCTTTGAGTGTCCTGGGCTCAAAGAGTACAGTATGTCTACACTGTCAACGTAAAGACAATTTCTGGTCTTATAGAGAGAAGACTTTCAGATGGTGTTATTCCATCCATCCATTTTCTAACTGCTTCATCCAATTCTGGGTCATGAGGAAGCCGCAGCCAATCTACAGGTGCAGGTACAGTATATCCTTCACAGTCTACCAGTCTATTGCGGGGCAACCACAGTTCACATCATGGACAGTTTTCTGAGAAGCCAAATAACCTCCAGTACAGTATGTCTTTGGACTGTGGGATGGAACTGGAGCACCCAGTGAAAACCCACCTGAAAACAGGGAGAACATCCAAACTCAACGCAGATAGCACCCCAGGTCCAGAATGGAAGCTGGAGGCCCAGCACTGCAAGGCAGCAATGCTAGCCAGTGCACCACCATGCTGCCCGTGGTGTGATTCAAGTATTCAAAATCCTCAAAAGGCACTGGCAAAGCCAATTTGACTTCTTAAAAATAATCAGTGAAAAAATCTAGCAGACAAATAATGGAAACTATTGGAATTGTGTTCAAAACTGTGAACTATGAAAAATACCCTTATACCTTACCATTACCCTTATAAAGGGTTTAGGTAGAATATAACAAGATGCATAGTCATGTTGCAGAAGCTGATGGTACCTTGTTTTCTTTCATGAATTGGCTGGGTGATGTAAAATCACTTTGCCATTGGTTTCTTATTATTCGATTTCACAAAACCTTTCTATGAGTATTACAAGTGTAAGGTTTTGGCAACAGTTTAGCACACATTGTCTTTATTATAGAGAGAAAGTCTGTTACATGTTTGTTCTAAATTTTATTCTGTGATGAGTATGGTGGTGCATGAAATCTGAATTCTTCTCACAAGTTTAACAGTGGTTTCACTGACAGAAAATACAAATAAAAAAAAAACAGCCTAGAAAGAGAAGCAAAACTGCCATCCAAATGGATGGCAGACATGCTCTCAAAGCATATATTAATAGGAGTTCTGTTTCATGAATGAACAAGTTTTTGAACAAGTGTACAGAGGAAGATAGTTTTTTGTCTATATTTTACATACATATTTTTTATATATGTAAGTTTATTGTGAACCTTGATAGCATTGACATTGGTAAATCATTTGTTATGAATCTTTAATGTTATCCCATGCACTCTGATCTCTGAAACTGATATAAAGGAGGGACAACTTAATAAAAGAGCTCTGAATGTGACATTGGTTCCAGCCTTAGGAGTTTTCTTTTGGGTCTGCAGTTGTTAAAATGAGGACAAAGCAAATTCCAATTAGAACCATTGCGGAAAGATTTGACAGTAAAATCAACAATATAGAATGTCTTGATAAAGAAAGTACTGCATTCAGCAATTAACAAAGACCTGCTCAACCAATGAAAATGATTGAAGTTGATGGCAGAAAAACCATTAGAGCTGTGACAAAAATGCACAAAAATAACAGCCAAAGAAACTGCAGAACATTGCTCTTCCTTCGAACAGGGGAGCTAGAGACAGCCTTTTGGAGATTCAGTTTTTATTGAGCAATACACACAGCAATGCACAACAGACAAACTGTTTAGTCCTCTAACCCTTTTTATACAAAACAGCCTCATTTAGTTCATGATTCATTGATTTGTTTTAGGCTTTGATTTTTATCCTGTTCTTTTACGTTGATCACTCTTTCTCTTTCCAACCTCGTTAAGAGTAAATCAGTTAGATCACCTAGAGAAATCCCATGCAAATACAGGGAAGATACAAAACTCCACACAGAGAGCACCCCAGGTCTGGAACTGCACCCAGGGCTCCAGTACTTCCAGTCAGAAATGTTACCCATTGAGGCTCCATGCTACCTGTAAACTGTATACTGTTTGAGCAGTCAATACTAAGTGCTGCAGTACTTAATCCATTACATTTAAGATAAGATAAGATCACCTTTTTTGCCATATACAATTTCTTGCATTAGGAATTTGTCTTTCTCACATACGCCAGTTTGCTCTCCACAAGACACACAGACAGAGCGAAGCTTGGGGTAAGAGCACAAGGTAAGCCATTATGCAGCACCCCTGGAGTTAAGGGCATTGCTCAGAAGCCAAACAGAATAGAATTCCTCTGCTGGCTGCAGGAGTTGAACTGGCAACCTTCCAGCCATAGGCACAGATCCTTAGCCACAGAGCCACTGCTCCGCCCATTTACAGTACCACTCTATTTACCAATCAAATTTAACTCACACATTATCAGCTGTACCTTGTCATTAATATTATTTCCTATTTATACATCCATAAAGCCAAAAAAAACTACCTTTTATCCTACAAAACACAGAGCTATCAAAATTAATAGTTCATTTAAAACAAAATGGTTAAAATTTAGGAAGAAGTCATATATCATAATTAGATTTAAACATAAAGAAGAAAAAAAACACTGTGTGAAGTGAAATAATGTGAACAACATGCAGAGCACTGAGTAAAGAGGAATCCAAATACTTCAAGACATCTTAATGTACTGAATATTTCTTGTTATGTAAATTGAAACATTTTTATCTCAGTAGTTTTACAAGACTCTAGAAGTGTGGTTTTGAATGACATTTCCACTAATGTTTGAGAAAGCTACATTTTTAAGATACAGGAAATATTTGCTATGCAAGTGAGATCAGATCTCATAGTACAATAAGTAAATTTAGAGATTCAGAAAAGAGAGTCCAGATTCCTCAAATTTATGCTTGGTGTCTTCCTGTATGAGCATGAACTGTAGATTTATACTAAAACCTCCTAATTAGGTATCTATTTCAGTTCTAGTTCAGTTGTCTATCAGCATAGCTAATCGCTGTATGTAACAACACTACCTACTATGTGTAAAAGTCTACAAGGATCCAGCAGAAAATTAATTAGTCTACAGGGCCTTTAGATTAATCGGGCTTAAATGTGCAATGATCCTTACCCTGAAGCCTGGATTTGTAAGGCAATTTATATTTGAGAGATGTATTAATTGCTTACAGCACTTTGGACTTTCTACAACGTATTCTTGATATGAAAGAAAAATAATAGCTTAGTAAATTCTGAAAGAAATCTTCAGACGTTATTTCAATCCATCAGTTAATGATGGATTTTATTGCGACCTCGTTAATTAGTACAGTAAGTGTGATACTACTTGTGGTAGTGATAGATATGCCAGCAATAATCTTTCTCTCTCAAGTCTAATTGCACAGCTTGGCACAGCAGACCATGGTACCATTTCTGTTATTTCCATGGCTAAAAAAAAGGTGAATGTCAACCTTGAAGAGAGTGGGGTTATCAAGACCCTGTTCATAACCACCAGTGGTTTAACATGCAACCTAACTGTAAATCCCTAATTTCTTAAATTCTAACACAGAGTGTTTTAGACGATAAGTCCAAAGGACAATTTAATTAAAAATGTCTTGTGTACTATTATTGACAGTTCCATTGTCAGAAACCTTCACCAGGATCTTATTTATATACTACAGGATCTTAAATATTTATTTAGGTTAAGTAGCAAACATATAGAATATCAATTAAATGTGAAACTAGAACCATCACACCAAATAAAAATCACAACAGTTTTACAAAAGTATGAGTTCAGTTTTTGTTTGTGGCCACAGAAAAGTTTTTCCACTTGCCAGTAAAAATTATCTTTCTCTTTTCTCACTCTGCTCTGATTTTAAGCCCTACTCTGTTTTCTAACTGAACTTCACCCCATGACAAGAAATGTATTTATAGGCAGATACATAGGCATACAGTGTATGTATAAATACAGTAGATACCTGGAAAACTCTCCAAAACAGAATAAATTGAAAATGACACCTAGAGGGAAACATACAATTCCTCAGCTTGTAGTACTATAACTATTACAAATACTATGATAAGCTGAGTCATAGCTGATGAGAAAAGTAGTGTGGGCAGTAGAATGAATCCAGTAAATAGAGATTTATGTATTTCCATTTCATGGTTTTTTACAAGCATATTATCCATCCAATCGATTTTCTAACCTCTTTATCCAACAAGTATATTTTGACCTTTTCATGTATCAAAGCAGAGGATGTGGCCTTTTCAATTTAATTATTTACTTCATTGGCACTTAAAGAAGACCTAAAAAAGTCCTAGCTATTTCTTTTGCTCACAAAGAGCTTATGATTCCAATTTCCAATACTCTTCTCTTATTTGTAAAACTACTTTTAACAGTTGTAAGTGGAAATAGTGGTTTTAATGTACTGTGCACTATAGTTTATAAAACTGTGAAATTCAGCTGTGCTTTTACAAACATAAATGGAATAGTATTAGAAACAGGCTGCAGTTTCTGGTTACTTTTTTCAGCATTGGTGTTTGTCACACACCTTCCTCAAAGTCAGTTATGAAAAGACTATTGCAAAGCATTTTTAGGGTTGTTTTTTACGGAACTTAATATGCAAATATACTTCTAAAAACTTCTAGTGTTTCATATACTGTACATGCAATTAGTGCTCAAATAGTTTAATCACTGGAGGCTGAATTAAGAGGATGATATTCAAGTTCAAATTAATAAACCCATTATATATAACATTACAAACACATTCATAATAAGTACTGAAGGTGAAAAAAAACTGCTGCACTGTACAGTATATCCATTAATGAAGTAAGTTTTTAATAAATCAAAATTGATATTTCAGATTTGAATTCTAAAATCTAATCTTAATGCTTTGCATTATGACTGTATTTTATCTTCTAGTAGAGTGCATATACTGTATCTGGAAGTTGCTAAAACCTTCTAGAAAACAGTGTTGTTCTGCAAAAGAGAAAAACATTGTTCATAAAGAAGCCAATAACAGACCACAAAACACTGCATTAATTATTTGTAATTAATTTGTACTGCTTTTATGATACCACCAGCATATCTGATTGCTTATCATAGATTGAACACAGAACAACAGCCATATATTCTCTCAATGCAGCATATATGCTGTCTCCTGCACATTTGAGTACTGAAACATTAGGGAGCATCTGACATCAGCATTAGAAGAAAATCACACCAGCAAGAATGGAGGATCAGGTTTTCACGTTACACACAAATGTAAAGTATGTGAAACTCGGCTGCATTATACAGTATCTTGTAACCTGATTTGTCAGATCTTAGTAGCTAAGCAAACCTTTGCCTAGACAACATGCTTATCATGTCTTTTCTGTCAAAAGTCATGGGATCATTTATGACTAACTAGTTAGGACCTTGGTTAAAGCTCCTAACTAGTTAGTCATAAACGATCCCATGACTTTTGACAGAAAAGACATGATAAGCATGTTGTCTAGGTTATTGCAATCTGATTACTCTAAATTTCCCCTCTTTTTCTGTTGATGAAACAATTTCTCACTTCTCCTGTTGATATGCTGTGTAGTGCTACTACTGGGACACAAGGGTTGCTGCACAACATCCTAGTGGATCCTGCACTTTAGTGATGTGTGAAATGTTCCTCTTCCTGTACTGTGGCACTTTAAGATCCTTTGGGAAGAAAAGTGGTATATACTGATAATATACTGCACATTCATCAATCATACATAATATCAATGCAAATGCAATTATTATCATAAGCCACCAGAACTCCATTAGGAAGCAATCCTTCATTTTGTATCTATAATTACAAAAAGCATTAGGTAAACAGATTGCTTTTGATTGCTTGTGATGCTCAATGTAATTAAACCATTCACCACTTGAAACAACACAGATTGTGAAATCGTACAGTAAGTTGTGTTGAGGTTCTTCCTGCAAAAAACGAAAAATTGGCACTTGTACATGTACCTTTCTGACCTGGATATGAAATGAGGACACAAGCGCTGCAAAACTGGACCTACAATACAGAATCCCTGTGCTGCAATTAGTAATCAAGCCTAAATCCCTACATGAATACCCATCAGCCTGCCACAGCAGCACTAGATATTAATAAAGACCCTTTGTGGCATTAGTGCCATACTCTGGAAGACATATTGCGTCAGAAAATGTATTTCCACCCTCATCCCAGAGACTAGTACCTTTGAGACCTACTTGCCTGTCCTGCAAATCTATTTTTTTCCATACACGGCCTCACTGTATTGGCAGCAGGTGGTTGACCCACTTAAGAACTCTCCAGAGAGAGGCTATATACTGTATCCTTGACACCTGCAGTCACAAAGACACAAAATACTTTTCTACATAGGGCTAAGCTTAGGTTTAGGACTTATAAAGGGTCAAAAAGAGACAAGGCTATGTGTAGGAATGTTTTTGTATGCTCTAGAGGTTGCTGGTACTGATGAATTCTGAATTGAGAATGTGCGCATTGCCATCATATATTTTTCATATCTTTTAAAGTTAAGTTATTTTGGTATCTTTTTTTTATCTAGTGCCTGTCTGGCTGCTAGTGTCTTTATTTGCAGTACTAGAACATTTCACCACTAATGACCCACGGCACATGTGGCAAGGTATAAAGGCCCTCACAGACTACAAAAGGAAGAACATCTGTGCATCTACCCAAGATTCCTCCCTGCCTAACGAGCTCAACACCTTCTATGCTCGGTTTGAAACCAGCAACACAGAACCAGTCAACAGAGCTGCACCTTCAGCAGCTGACCAGGTGCTCTCACTGTCTGCAGATGGGGTGAGGAGACATGATGGCATAACCAGTTGCATCCTCAGAGATGCAACTGGTTATGCCTGTGCCAATCAACTGGCAGGTGTATTCATAGACATTTTCAACATATCTCTGGCCCAAGCTGTAGTCCCCCCTGCTTCAAGACAACCACCATCAACCCAATACCGAAGAAAACCACAGTGATATGCCTTAATGATTACCGGCCGGTGGCACTAACACCTGTCATCATGAAGTGCTTCGAGATGCTTGTCATGGGGCACATTACAGAGACACTGGACCCGTACCAATTTGCCTACTGGCCCAACAGATCCACAGATGATGCAATCTCCATTGCCATACACAGTGCCTTATCCCATCTAGATAAAAAGAACATGTACACAAGGCTACTATTAATCAACTTCAGCTCAGCTTTTAAAACCATCATTCCAGAGAAACTAGTCAAGAAACTCAGTGCACTGGGTCTCGACACCACCCTCTGCAGCTGGATTCAGGACTTTCTGACAGGCAGACCTCAGGCTGTCAGACTTGGAAACCACATCTCCGGCACTGGACGGTTACTGTCTGTTTCGGATGAGAGATGAGGGCAACTGGAAGAGAGTACCTGACACCACCGCCACAGGGGCTCATTAATTAAGTGGAGGGTTTGAGCAGACAAAACTATGGGGAATAGCTCAGACCTCTTTTAGGGCAGTTGACTAATATTGACTACAGATTGACTGTAATTGACTGGAATTTTATTATAATTTACATAAGATTAATCTTGGTTAACTTATGTGGCATATTAAATGTATACAAAATATAGTGAGAAACATAAGAACGCAACAAGAACCACAGAATTAGCTGTCAGTATTTGTTTATTCTGGAAATCTGTTTTATAAAGAATGATCTAGAATTGTACTGCATATCATATGCACTATTATGCATCTTTATAAGATGCATATATATTATTCTAAACATCATAAAATGCACACAGATTAATGTGATAGATTTTTATATACTTTTCCCTAATATTTTTTCATTAAACCTCCCAACTCCCAAAATTTCTTGAGTCATCGCAAAACACATCATTAAAATCACACAGTTTTTGTCTGCAAGACTTCTAAGACATAGAATAAAAAGCTGTTGAGTTTAACACTTTGAAAAATGCTAAGCTATACTCTCTAGCCAGGGTTCAAGATATGCCTGCTGTCATATGAAATTTAATATGAGTCAAGCAATAAGTGGTGTGAAAGTTTGCAGGTTTAGAGCTAAATGTGCGGCACTGTTAAATCTTAAGACAAGGTTATCTGTACAAAATAAAAGCTTACGTAAGCTTACAATACACATATCTGTAGTAGTTTCACATACTCTAGTTAGAATTCATGTTAAACTACTATAACTGATTTGGTTACTTCTGAACTGACAAAAGAAAAAACACTAATCTTTTGAAATGAATCCATTAATGTTCAATGTTTTCAAAACATTTATTGCTTTTTATACCTGGCTTATTTTTGTGTAGATTTTAATTTTATTACACTTCATTAGTCGATAGGTGAGATTCACAGTATCGTTCACTACTGTTGTCCAAGTAAATTACTTAGGCAAATAATAATGTTTGAATTGCCCAGTTTGAATAATGCTGGGATTTTTAGGTTTTTCTATTTGTCTCTAGCATACTATTAACTATTTTAATAAACAGGTAACTACATAATACAATACACCCCTGATACATAAATATGAACAGTACAGTAGCTCTTATAAATTCTAACAATTGTATCAGAGAAAAATATTTTTACAAAAAATATATATTTATTAAATTGCATGTTCAACCATGTACATGGATATCTCTGGAACCAGGTACAATTTACCTGAAAGTCACTGCAGTATATAAATGAAGGCTTCTACAAGGAGCTCAGATAGATGCTTTTTTCATCGTGAAAACTGTGTCTGTAACAGGCTGTAACTAGGAAGGGTTAATGATTGAAGAGTGATGGGTGCACCTACAGGAACAGGAACAGATGGGAGTTCTCAAAGAAAAGTGACCTTTTTGTTCACTTTTTGTTCGGAGCAACAGAGGTCATTCGACAAGACTGCAAGAAAAGGGAGCAGTACCAAGCCCACAACATCTGGATCCATATGTGGAACCCTGAAAAGGCCAGCTACTTCTACCAACTACATGTTGGTAACAGCCAAAACAGAACAGGACCCAAGAAAAAGAATGGAACAGTACCCATTGCTGCTGCTCTGACAGGGAGGGGTGTTATCAAGCACCGATCAACTGGAGTTTAAGTTTTGACTGCCACTCCAATTGAAATGTGTCAGGGCAGAGAGTTCTGAGCTTGTCACGGGTGCCTGTGGAGAGGCCCCCTTTTATTGGGTAGCATGACCAGGGGGTTTCCACATAAACTGTAACCTTATCTTTCCATAACCGGTAAGCATCTCAACCCAGATAGCAGTGGCAATAACCTCTCCTGGTCGATTCCAGTTGGCCAGGTACTCTCATTAACTGTCTTCTTACGTATTGGCAACCCGGCCCGTAAAACGAACTAGGCTGCTATCGTAACCTTATCCTGCTGTGCTCACTGCTTCATAAAACCTTGAGGGGCTCTGTGGAAATGTCCTGTGAAAAAGGCAGCCTTCATGGCCTTAGGAACAGCTTTTAAAGGGAGCTGAAGTCACCAGGTGCCAATTCTGTGATTTCCCTGTGAGAATCTAAAGAATGTGGCTTTCCTGAATACAATGACTCCGCCCCTTGATGAGTCACCCATTCTTCCAATTGCAGCTTCGCTACAGTGTCATAAAGCTTTCAAACAAACTATAGTTATATAAATGCAGAGATAAGGAGAAAGTTATACAAACATTTCAAAGACCTATAATATCAGACTGTCCCTGCAAACTGAGCAGCCAGGCAAGAAAGAACGAGATTACAGATGAACCCATGAGTATAACAGGATCTTTGAAAAAATTACTGAGCTCAGTGTCTTAGATGGGAGATGTCCATGGGTCAATGATATCCCGGTCCACAAAGGGGGCATTTATGGAACTAGCTGAAAAAAACCTCAAATTCCACAATGGAAATTTGGATGTTTTTGATATAAATGCAAAGTGTTACATCCAACACAAATCCTACAAAGTGTATCAATTGGTGTATCCCTATTGTTAAGCATAGTGGTGGTCACATTATGTAATAGGAATTGGGAAACCTACTATGTAGACTTTTCTTATGATGTCCAATTTAGTTAAATAAATGATGCATGCAATTTTTTTGCAAAATAATCACAAGGCACTGTATTAGCTAATTTATACAAGGATCATGATCTTTTTCAGTTGTTTTTTTAAAAGCCAGTTTCTTGAAAGAGGCTTTGGCAAAATAGCTGGGTAGCTTGTTTATACTCCCACACCCTTTTGCATAAAGCAATGTCTTCTGTTTCTTAAAGAGCATTTTAAATGAACTTCCATGTAGTTTCCACTCATTTCCTCTGGTTTGTTTTTCTGCTTATTTTGAACATGTCCACTGCCTTCCTTGTCTTTGGGGATGTTGAATATTTGGATCTAGTCCAATCAATCATAGTCTTATCTGTCCAAAACTAAAAACAGCCTGTTCCTTTAGTCTGACAGCATAGTACATTCCCTAAGCCTTGGAATCTACCTTCTTGCTCTCCTCTAAAATGACACAAGGACAGAATTATATTTTTCTAACACAGTAACCAAAACTGTACAATATATTCTTACTTTATACAAAGATGTCTTAATATAACATCCTTGATAAACATTCTACTTGTTTAAAAATACATTTTGGGTGCTGTTTTATTTGCTTCTCCATTGCCTAAGGTGTTTTCCCAGTCTTAATGATCTGTTACTTTCATAGTAGACTCACAATTGATCATACCTTTTTTAATAATAAATGCTGATCAGTATAATAAATATCTGTGTAACGTCTGTTCAATAAAATGTAAATTCACTTACTAAAAAAAGTAATTTACCCAATAATAAATTACTTACTTTATTATTTATTTTACTTCAATAATAATCAATGACATCCACTGCATCTCTCAAATATCTGATATTTCAAATTAGTTGCAGCATCCCAAAAACTAAAAACCTAAAAACAAACACCTTATGCCAAAGTCAATGATTCAGATTACCATCTGATGACACTTCACTTCCATTTTTTTTGTTTTGAATATCAAAAATAGTTTAGGTAATTCTCGGTTTTCCCCTAGGTCACCTCTTATTTTTGTATACAAAAAGCAGACAAAATCAAATCAATGCTCATGAAAATAATCAGTCACAGCAATATTTTATGTAATAGAGGGTCACGGGGTGCTGGTGCCTATCTTGGCAATGTTACAATGCAGCTGTGCAGAAGAGACAGCCACAGTGGTGATCAGGTTGGAATACAAGAGCTAGGGTTTGGAGAATTTGGGACGTTCCCAAATTCATCGGGTATACAAGTTGAAGCACTCCAGAGACCGAAGATGGCACAGTATTAAGAGGAAGCAGAAGCTGTGGCGGAGACTATAGTCACAGCAGTGGTAAGCTGCTGACTTGGTGTAGACCGGCATTGCTGTAATAGTCCTAGTAGAGACAGGCTACCAAGTAGCAGTAGACCAGCATTGCCATAGTAAATGCAGCAGAGACTGGCAGCAGACTTGTAGTGGCCTTATCACAGGAGAGGTTAGATGCCGACTGGTTGTGAGAGTAGAAGTACCTGCAGTAGTAGGTCTGACGTAGACTGGCACCGATTGTCAGTAGACCAGTGACTGTACTGTATAAGTTGCAGCAGAGGTTGGCTGCTGACTAGTAGAGGCTGTAGCAATCTAATGAGGCTGTATACGTCTCAGATGATTGATTAAGAGACTGGCTGACGGTTTGCAGAGGACTGGAGTAGCTATAATTGGAATTGGAGCAGCTAAATTGCAGCACTTGCTGGCTGCCAACTAGTAGTAGACCTGTGGGGCTGTTTAAGTCACAGCACACTAGTGTCAGGGACTGGGTTGCAGGTCAGGATATAGTGCTGGAGAGCCTGCTCTTGAAGCTGGGAAGGACAGGGCACATGTCTTCGGGGTGGTTTACCCGAAGTGCACTAGGAGCTGGGCTGAACAGGATGTACACTCTCAGAGGGGTCCAGATACCAAGCTAAGCACTGTCAGGGCAAACTAAAGAATGCACTTCCTGGACCAGGCAAAGTAGTGTGCCTGCTGTGGAACAGTACCAGGTGAGGAAGGGATGCAGATGATGCACTGTCAGATTATAGCAGACCAGAGTGGCTGTCAAACTCAGAGCAAAGGTCTGCTGTTTCTGAAGCTGATGTGATGACCGGCTGCTGACATGTAGCAGACTAGAATGGCCCCACATAGACTTAAAGTGCGACAGTGAAGCTGAAGAAGGCACAGCAGAGCCGGTGAAGCTGTAGAAATAGCAGCTGGCTATTTCTACAGCTGTTGGATTCTAGTGGATTGGATGGGTGTAGAAGTCACTGCAGAGTTTGGCTGCCAATTTGTGGCAGATCAGTTAGGCTGTAAAGCCACTTGTAGTGAACCAGGGTGGCTGTAGTCATAGCAGTAGTCATAGCAGCAGGCTGGTGTGGTGATTGGCTGCTGGCTTGTATCAGGCAATGGCTGTAGAAATGGCAGCAGAGACTAGGTGCTCACTGTTAGATACGGAATCGGTTGCAGCAGAGGTAGGCTGCCAACTGGAGCAGCAGCTTATGCTGTGATGGTGGAGGCTGGTGGCTCAGTCACTGAAGTAGCTGGCTGCCGACTGGGGGTGATGACACTGAACAAGAACTCATTGTCTTTGGCTTAGACCATTTCTGGGATCCAAGGTCAGAGAAGGGTGTGTTAGCATGTCTACAGGGGAGCAGTACCACCACTGCTAGTCCAAGCCTACCAGGCAAGCAACAGACACAAGGTGGGATATAAGACACCAGTCAATCACATGGCACACGGAGACAGGAACTCACACCAATGCCAATTTCCTTGAAGCCAATTAACCTACAAGCATGTCTTTGGACTGCAGGTGGAAACAAGGCACAATGCTTTATTAAACATCAAAAATAAAAATGCAATAAAAAGGATTACAACAGTTTTCAGTATCAGAGGGCACTGGTATCCAACCAGGACCCCACACAAAGTGGATGAACAAGATTTGTGACACCTGCACAGGACCACTTTCTCTGAATAATTCATTTTTGCAAATGCTCTCAAAGTACACAGCAAACTACAGAAACACTCATTGGGTTAAATGTTGCAAGATTAGTGCTGACACTGAGACTACCTTGTGAAAGAGGGTGTAGAGAAATGAAGCAACCTCTAAAGGGAACAATATGATGTGTAAATAAATGCATCAACAGATATTTTCTTTTTGTTTTGTTTAGAGATTTGTCTTGTATACGTATTATATTTTTACTTTCAAAATTTACTTTAAATTTTAAACTTATTGTCTACATAACATGTGGATTTACCATAACTTACTGCCAAAATCTGAAAAATCATTAACTGCTCTGTCATCAAAAATATGGTTAAATTCTTTTACCTAGCGTCAACCAATATTTCACACAAATATAAGATAAGATCACTTTATTAGCCATACACAATTTCTTGCATTAGGAATTTCTCTTTTCGCATACCCCAACTTGCTCTCCATGAGACACAGAGGCACACAGACAGGAGAGAGAAGCTTGGGGTCAGAGCACAGGGTCAGCCATTTATACAGCACCCTTGGAGCACTTGGGGTTAAGAGCCTTGCTCAGGGGGCCAACAAAGTAGGATTCTTCTGTTGCCCGTGGGATTTGAACCTGAAACCTTCTAGCAGCAACAGTGCCACCACTCCTCCCCATATGCTGTGACTAGTAGAAAAAAAATGGTTTGTGTTTTCAGGGACTGCTAATTGCTATGCCCTACTTTCAATGTGTTCAGAATTTAGTAGCTACAATCCTGACTAGGTCATGTGCAAGTGACCACAACTTTCCTGTCAGTACTTAAATTGGCTTCCTGAGACATTCTGGGTTGATTTTAAAATTGTTCAGTCTATATAGCTAAAGGTTGAACATGGCAAGACCTCTCAGCATTTAGTAACTATACTGATGGGAAAAAATAAACTCAACACCTCCTCCTCCACACTCTGGCCTTCCCACCTGCATGGAACAGGCTGAAGTGTGACTCATCCATGAAGATGACCTGATGCAACTGCTGAAGTGTCCATCACTGCCTGTGTCCGGCCCAAGCCAGTCAGGTGTGACATCCAGAAGGTGTGAGCAGAGGGCCTCTGAAAGGTCACCTTGCTCTAAGGCCAGCAGCATGGATCCCCACTGTCCTGTCACTGATGTCATTGTGTCTGCTGGCAGTTTCAGCAGCAGTACAGGTGGCAGATCTGAAACGATCTCTCAGATGGACCAGTCGGTCCTATTCTGGTGTGGTCACTTGAGGGCAACTAGATCTTGGACAGCCATCTGTCCTGCCGGTCTGGTGAAACCTTCTCTGCAGTCAGGACACAGCAGAGCGGCTTACTCCATAGTGTCTGGCAACACTGGCACATGACATGCCTGCCTGTAGCATGCCAATGGCCCTCTCCTTTGCTTCTGGTGACATTTGAGGCATTATGGAATGTATAGAATGTATAAGTGTGGCCTTTTTGTTGCTGTGACCTAACCTTTGAATTAAGGCCTTTTTAAAGGTGACCAGATCAGGCATTGTTCCACCTGGACCTCTTTGGGCAAAAGTACACCTAACGAGCTTTCGTGTGACTGGCAAGTTGCAATGCCTTCCAGAAAATGTTGCGTTTCTTTTTTCAATTCGTATATAGTACTACTATGTTGCCCTTAATTAATATCTGTGCATCTGATTCTGGTTCATCATGTATTTCCACTGTTCCTCTGTACTATATGTGACAGGACTGGTTGGTTGTTTTGCCACAAAGCTTTGGAACAATGTATCAAATTAAATCAGGGACTTTTCCATATTGGGCTTTCAAGTCTAGCCTGAAAATTTCTCTGATTGTTATTTTATTTTTTATTATCTTGGTATTTTTAATATTTTATTTTGATTTGTGCCTACAGCACTTTGAGATGATTGCTTTTAAAAGTTCTATATAAAAATAAAAATTGTTATTATTATTGCAACAGAATGTGCAGCATGAACCTTATCAACAGCTTGAGGGTTAAATGCATAGGAAAAAAAATAACCACACCTCAATATGAAAGCACAATAACTTCAATATTGTTATTTTGATTTGCAGTTCACCAACAGACAGCTTGTGTTTATTCTTCAAAAATTCACTGATTTGATCCCTGTGTTGTTGTCATAGAAACAGTTCCCAAGGCCTTATAATGTCACCAAATGGGAACTAGTTTAATTTTAAATGTCAACTACTTGGTACAGATAATATTTAAAATTGGAAGGGAACTGACATCTAGATACATACACATGCAAACACTACTAACATTGATTGAAAATTATAAATATTATAGATGTATTTCTTATGTTTTTTTAAAAAATGCAGCATGGATGTTTGTAACTGATGTGGAGAGCTTCCATGAAAAATTATTAATCAGAGAGCAATAATAGTTTAATTGAAAGAGAAAATAGTTTTTATTCACTCCCAGTTTTCACTCCCATTGTCTCAAGGCCATTTTTACAGTACTCATGGAACATTACAGAATTAATTATACAAACAGCTAAGCCACCCACCACTTTGCACTTAGTCAGCAGAAGACCTGTAATGCATTTAAAGATACAATTATTGTGAGTTTAATCAGACTAATTAGTAAAAGGACAAATGGCACATGCAATAAGAGCCAACCTTATGGTTCTAATTGAATATCTTGTTTAAAAGCACTGTTCACAGTTTTCCATCTTTTTATTAATTTTAAGAATTAAGATAAAATGTCAATTTGCCTAGGACAAAGCTATAAGTATCAATAAACACTCTTTAATAAATTTGAAGATTATGAGACTACTGTATGTCTCAACACTGTATTGTACTAAACTGTTGAAAGCATAGAATAAAGCAGTTGCCTTCAAAGTGGTCAATTAGGGGCAAGTGCAATTGTTATTTTATCCAGACATCAGATGTATAGATAGGTGAACAGATGTCTTCACGTTGATCTGTGCAGGATTAGAGAGCACAGCACTATTATTGTCGTTAATCACCTCAATAGAAGCTAGATGCTCAATTTGTTTTAATCTGAACATTCTACTAAGATCTTAAACATTCTCGTAATAAAGATACCCTGTCTTATATGAAACTCATCCATAATACTTATGAGATTTTTAAGTTTAGTTTTTAAAGCTGTTAAATGTTTAGCTATATTAAGACACATTTGAGTTTTTATTCAATTTGAAGTGCAGTTTCTAATTAAGAGATCTATTTGTTGAGTGTGTTAACCTATTCAGTCTAGCTGCAAAAAGAACAGAGGGTGTCCAAAATTAAGCATTTAGTGACTTTCCACAGAGAATGAGGATTAATTTGGGGATTATTGTTGTCTTTGAAAACAATTTGAAAATTGTTTTTAGCCTTTAATGATATGTCTTTAAATGTCATGACTTTGAAGTAGAAAATAGTTCAAATACAAGTATTCAGCACTAGTAATTTCTTAAACCAATTCAAATGCATATTATATTATAAAGTACATGTTATATCTAGATGAGAGAAAGGAAAGTCTTGAACATTAAAGCTTATGTTTGTAATTACAAAGCATCATACCCACTTATTTTTGCAAAGTTTCGAAGACTTTTGCAGGCAAAGAGAAAAGTGAAAAGACAAGGATACACTTAAAGAGAAAGTGTCCAGTGTTAGGCTAAAAATGTTAAAAGTCATTTCCTATTATAAGTATCTTCTCCTTTTGCTGTGACCTTGCCTTGGTGGGGAAGCTTGCGTGTGTCAGAGACCCTGAAAGCTATGTCAGTGAGGGTGTAAACCCCTAGTAGGCTCAGCCATACTGGATTGAGTTCAGGTAAGACTGCAGACGAACAACAGAAAACTAGTCCTCCAGTTTTTATTCTGGCTGAATTCAGAATAAAAAGTAATTTGATAAAAACTTGGTCGTGTTTCCTATACGTATACTGTATACTGTATCACGGACAGGTGACTGGACAGAAGCATTTTGCTCAAGATTGGATGTCGGAACGTACGAATAATGTAAGCAAGCCAAGCACTTCATTTGAGGAAGTAGTGAAGCAAGATGAACCAGGAGAGGCTACATCATCCTTCGTGGGCTTAATGATTTGATCATTACAGGTCCCATTTTGCAGTATGAAGACATACAGTACATTTATACACATGACTCTCTCCAGATAAGAAAACAACGAACCAAACTGATCACATCACTATAATAAGAAATGGAGAGGGTCCCTGTTAGACACCAGAGTCTACCGAGGTGCTGACCTTGTTGCCTTCAAGATCTGCCTTAAACTGAGGAAAACTCACAACAACATCAGCATGCAGAGTTTGCTGTTAACCACCTCAAAGACACAGTCATCAAGCAAACATACAGCCTCAAACTGCATAATAAGTACAAAGCACTCGGTGACCTCCAACAGCAACAGGAAAAAAACAAGTCTCAACATTGAAGAACAGTGGAGAAACACAAAATGGTTATTTTTGGAAACAGGAAAAAAAATCTCAGGCTTTGCAAGCCACAAGATGAAAACCTGGATAACTTTAAGAACATGGGACTTAAGAGGTTAAGAGAAAGATACTAAGAAAACCAGACAACAAAAACAAATTGCAGAAACAGTATTGAGATAAACATAAGGAAATAAAATTAATCATTAGACAACACAAGAGAGCCTTCTTTGACAACAAATCAGTAGGACCAGAGAAAGCAGCTAGAAAATAAGGCAGTTGAACACTTTACACAATAGCAGAAGATTTGGACAAGAGCCAAGCACCAGCAAAATGAATCAAGAATAAAAAAGGAGACTGTCACAATCGTCATCCCACCTCTAGAGGGCGCTCCGACCCTTGTGTGTTTTAGTTTCATTATCACATACACCTGTCCCTGGATGCACCGTTATTATTTAAACCTCGTGCCTCTGCATTGGAAGACGGACACCTGGAGGCCCGCCTAGCATCAAGTCGTCATAGGCTCAAGGCATAGGCTTCCGAACGGCGTCCTGACCAGCTGAGTCAGGAGCTCGGAGCGCCTGGCCTGGTCAATCTGTTTAACTTTCATGTTCCTAGTTCCATGTCCCTATTCCTGTTTTTATTCATGTCTTGTCTTGGATGGATCACCTGGTTTGGATTTTGGACTTGTTTGCTTGCACTCCCCAATGGACCTGGATCACTGTCTGCACTACCCCCCCACCCCCCTCCCCCCGTTCACCACCCCTTCCATTTCTCACCTTACTTTCCCTGTAGCCCTCCTCCAGTCAATTCCAGATTATGCCGTCTGCACAGGGTCCTAAACTACGCACTTCACGGGAGTCAGGACCGGCCTCTGTTACAGAGACACCCTCACCAGCAAGGATGAATAACTAGAAAGATAGACAGAGCATTTTAGGTACACTATAAATAAAGAACCGCCAAGAAACCCACCCAGGGCTTCTTCCGAGCACAACAGTGCTATCCATGAACGTAAATGATATAACCAAATTCAAAAGCTGTCAAATCCATAAAAAACAATAGACCCAGATAACATCACATCTGAGCTCAAAGAAATTTGGAAAATGGAGCAGGAGCCACGGGACCGCTTCAAGGTCTGAATTTTAAACTCCCCAGAAACGGAGATGCTGCAGACTACAACAAAGGGAGAGGAGTCACCCTTCTGGCAACAGTTCACAAAGTTTTTACCTGAATAGTTTTGACACAGATTTGAGGAAAAGCAGACCAACACCTGAGGAAAGAACAGGCGGGGTTCAGCAAAGGATGATCTCTCAATGATCAGATTTTCACACTTAGAAATATCATTGAGCAATGAATTGAATTCCAATACGTCTCAACTTCATTGATTATGAAAGGGCTTTTAACAGTGTTCCGTAAAATCCCACACCACTATGGCATACCCCCTAAATTTGTCAACCGTATTAAAACACTCTATAACAACTTTTAGCGCAGTATGTCACATGAAGGTAACTCCACCACAAGCTTTGCAGTGGAATCCGGGTCAAGCAAGTACTTTCCTTAATACGTTTCCTTATTGCCTTGGACTGGGTCATGAAAGAGACACTACGTGACCAAAGATCTGGAATGAGATGGACACTTAAGCCCCAACTAGAAGATCTTGCTGAAGATGTCTGTTTATTAAGAACTTTCAAACAAATTAAACTCAAGATGAGATGTTTTAATACATTTCCCTGCCATTTCCCAGATTCCCTGTCAGACAGACACATAACAATAACTACAGTTACAGTAAATGGCCAGGATATCAAGGTGGTAAAAAGCTTCACCAAGCTAGGTAGTATCATAGCTGACAGATGAAGACTGACACAGATGTGCACTCCTGGAGCAGAGCCATCTTTGCAATCCAAACAGCAATATGAAGATCCAATGACATCTCACTCAAAACCAGAACATCAAGACTGTTCTTCTATATGGCTCAAAATGTTGGAAAATCACAAAAGGAAAAATGAATAAACTTCAAAGCTTCATTCCCAAATGCCAAAGTCTCATCCTGCAAGTTAGATGGCCTGTGAAAATCAAAAGGCATGAAATAAGAGAAATATGCAACCAGGAAGATATTATGGTGGGCCTTGCTAGGAAGATTTTGGATTGGACACTACCTAAGAAGAACCACACAGTCTGTCACAAAAGAGGCTCTGAACAGGACACTAGAAGGGAAGAGAAAAACAGGAAGACAAAGGATGACCTGGTGACATACAGATGGAGCAGAGCTTAAAAATAAACTGGGGCTCAGCAGGAAGGAAGCATCTAAAGTAGCCCAGGACAGGAGGAAATGGAGGATCCTTGTGGAGGCCTTATGTGCCTAAGTAGGTTACTATTATAAGTATATGTTAGGACAATTCTAAAAGCTTGATATACTGTATAAACTGCAATCAAATTTGAATTAAAAAAATGGAGCATAGTCAATTGACAAGGATTACTTCTGTTAACAATTACCTTCCCCAGACAAAATCTCCCTCAGTGTCATTAGTACAGCAATCAATAACAATATTTTCTTGCCATGCCAGCGTGGTAGTGCAGTGGATAGCATTGTTGGCTTGCAGGGCTACTGTAGGGCCCTGGGTTTTATTACTGAGGTGCTATCTGTGTGCAGTTTGTATCTGCTCCCTGCTTTTGCCATGGTGTTCTGTCCAGGGCTTATCTTGCCTTGTGCCCATTTTGCTGAGGATAGGCTCTGGCTCCCACACAACCCTGAATTGAATGAAGAAGCTTAAAAATGAATAGATCGATTTTCTTTTCAATTGCAATAAAACCCCATTTCATGTCATATGCATTCTAAAAGAATCAGCAATACCTGTATAATGTCTGTGGGATTTTGGAATATGAATATAAACAGAAATGAAAAACTGGTTAATTTTAGAGTTGTTTAGAGAATTCTAGAGAATAAAAGCAATTTGGCTTTTCTTACAAAATGAACAAAGGGAAGAAAAAAATGATGGGATTGAGTGATTGTAAAAAAACATAGGAAGAGCTGGAGCTAGTTCTGAGCCTAATCTTTTTTTTAAACAAATGTATATGCTTGTGCTGGAGGGTCAGAAAGACAAAATTGTTGTAGGTAAGCTTTTTCTTAGCTAAACATACAGTACTGGGTATTGCACTATTTATAAACATTTCTGTATGGAAAACATTCTATTTCTGCAAAGATACTGCAAAGGTACTGCAAATATAAGGATATGTTTGTGAGGTTTAAACTCCACAAACCTATCTTTAATTTTATTTAGTAGATTAGCTTGTTTAAATAGGCTGTATTTTGAGCCAATTAACAATTTTACTTGATTTCTGACTCAAGACTATAAGAATGACATGGGTTTTCGAGGAATCTGAACTGGAATGCAATCAAGACATTACGGTAGTCAGCAGAACGTCTTTTTTATGTTAATAAATATAGCCATTCTAAATAAATGTTTGACAACGGAACAGCAGAAAAATTATCTAAAGTTCTGGTGATGTGCTGAACATTTATCTTAAAGGTCCACCTCAATCTTCAATCTCTAAATTTGATTTGACAGGAGCACCACATGCTGTTTCACATTTCATTAGAGAACCAGTAAATTTGATTGGATTGCTATGCAATGTGGGGGGTTAATTAATGCTTACAAGCATACAGTACAACTGGTCACACACTCTTGGTCTCACACAGGTGTTATCTGGCTCATTAGATTAAGTGTAGATTGTAGCACTAGCAATAGTGAATCACCCCCAGCTCCAAGGCCCCACAGGCATTAGTACTGCTTCCCCATTTGTCCTGTTTCAGTACTCCCTGTAGTTCTCCGTTACTCCCCATTATGACTAATTTTCCAATTCTTCTTGTCAGCACTCATCAGTCCTGACTTCATGTTCCCCCTAAACAACCTCTCTTATAATTTGATGGCCATTCTCCTACATCTTGTTCCATTTAAGGAGTTCTCTGGAACTGCCAGTCTGCATTAGCTACTTTTACCTCCTAGCATACCCTGGATTTCCTTGCTCACACATATATTCCTAGACTCTATGAAATGTCTTTTACTGGCTGGCTAAATAGCTGGATTTTTACTGTCCTGGACTTCCTCTGTCTACTTGTCCTACCCCTTCCCATACTTCACATTTCTCTGTATGCTGCTTTTCATTCAGTGAAAATGAAATAGAAATATTTAAATCTCTGCCTTGCAGAGCCAAATTTAGTGTGTATAAAGAGGGTGGAGTCACCAAAGAGTGGAGAAGAGACATTCAACATGCAGGATTCTCACGGGGAAATTAAGGAATTGGCTACATCTGTGAACATCAATTCCTATAAAGATGGGCAGAGGACAAGAGGGTGTTTTACTCAGACCATCCCAAGTCTTCCTGATAGTGACACCATGAAATCTCAGGGTTAGATCAGTTGCGACACTGGAAAGGACTTAAAACTGATAAGTTAGGTTTAAACCATTATTGCTGTGTATTCTGAGTAACATCCTTGTCTCGTCTCAGCCTCTGATAAGTATTTGGTGGATCTGGCAATATGGATTTAATAGAGTGAGGTTACTTGCACTATTACTGTTTAAAGGGGAAACTACTGTAAGCATGCCTTCAATCGAACATAGCATCGAGATGGGAAGGCATCATAACATTGGAATGGTCTATTTGCCATCTCCTTTGCTAAATAAGGATGGTTTAATGTGCAGACTTTTTTGCTATGCAATACTACCAACTGAGGAGGATCTGTCACACAACTGCATTATACTTCTTTAAAACATTTTTTGCCACTTACAAGAATTTCTATTTCAATCTGTCATGCAGCTTCTACCTTCTTCCCTCTTACCCTTGATTTTATGTTACACCAATACTTCAAAATCTGCATTGGCTCCCTGTTGCATCCATTATTTGTGGAGTTCTCAACCATACAGCAATATGTACTAGTATGGATAATGACCAACCCCTTTCCCAGTGTTCACCTTTTCTTATCATGGCAACTCTGTCACTCTACTTACAATCGCCTACCAACATCTCCCAGAGAGCTGTTTCTGGGAATTGCCCATCTCTTGTTTTCCAGATGGTTTTCCAGATGGCTCTCTTGTAGTTTCAGAAGCACTGGTGTCATTAATGATGGCAGCTGCCTGCTGTCAGTTAATATTCACTGACCAAAGAATTTGTTCACATTTGATTGCACAGACAATATGAACTTTTGTTTATTGTACAGATTTGGTCCATGCACCTACAGTACAAGCACTCTACTCAAGGCCAAGAAGAAAGCACCCAACTCCATCTCGTGTTATTTTCCTTTTATGTGAACACTCTGCTTTTGGTTTTTGCCTCCAAGAAATGAATTTTGCCCTCTGTTCCTATTGCTGTGAATGTGTCTGTAAGCTTTCTTCATATAATTAGTTCGTAATTCAAGCTGCTCCAAGTTCTAATCATATAAATGAAAAATGACTAACTGTACTGCAAAAATCATTCCCATTCTTCCTAAAATGAATCAGATATTGATACATGCATATTGCACATTGAGAGGGCTTCTAAGTGTGGCTACAATTGTTAAAGGCTTTTGGTCCAAGCACAGAATGTGCTGCATAATCACGACCTTGAAAGTTCTAGCCTGGGTCATGTCACAAGCAAACTGTGACTGGGATTGCCCTAGTGCCAGGTAGTGTGTAATTGGTTTGGAGATGCCAGTGGTAGGATTATCCCACCAGGGCTCTTTTGGCACCCACTGAATAGCAGCCCTTCTGTCAGTGAAGTATACACTTCTCCTCCAATAAGAGCTGAACCTTCTGGAGCATAATGGCTGCCACACATCAGCCAGGTGGGAGCTGTACTTCAGCGGTGAATGAAGTGGGTTCATGCAAAGTGGTTTAGACTCAGGATAAAACGTTCTGTATAAATGCAAATAATTATTTAATAGGAAAACAATTATGCATAGTGGACAGCATTCTCGGTTTTTAGCATTTCATCTACAATAACATACAGTACGTCCCATTGAAAGTCAATTGGCGACTATCACATTTTCAATAAATCATAAAACATATTCATATTCTGAGTAGAGCGAGTGCTGCTTATACTGAAAATAAATCAAATGGGTTCTGGAGTTAATGATTAGTGTTTCTTTTAAAATTTGAGTCATTTTTGAGGCACAGCATCCAGTGATTGAAGTGACTGAAGGCAGCTAGCTACTTCATTTTACAATCTGTACTATTTTTGTTTTGTTTTTAAATGAGAAACTGAAGTGACCAAAGGAAGTTGAAAAAAATCACAAAAATTAAACCATAGAACCATAGAACACTATAAACTTAGAAGCAAAGATTTTGCATGAAGCTAAAAGAGGGACAGAAAATTGTATCTTCAGAAATTACAAGAACCGATCATTGTGGTTATGAGAGATCTGTTAACACAAACAGGTACTGTATATTAACCTATGTAAATGTGAATTGAGTTATGTTTGTACAACGCAACTTTCAGGTGCTCAAGGTCAGAATGCACTACCAGCTTTCTACACAAGACTTTTAGTACTATAGTTCTGTCCAATCAGTTGCCTGATATCTTTGGCAGGGAATTAACTTCACTCTGCATGTTTGCTTATTTATATCCAGGCAGATGCCAGAAAATCCTAGTATTCCAGGCTTATTTGTGCACTCCTGGGTCATGGGTATGTACAGTAATTCACTTACTATGAACAGAATATGTAAATTGAAACCTCATATCTCTGAACTCCAATGAACCAATAAACTACCAATATGTTAAGTGCTAAGCCTTGTCAATTTCATAACTTTTCTGAGTTGCTGTGATTTCCTGACTTTGTTCAAAATCATACAGTGTACAAACTGAAAATAGCACTAATTGAAGCCTTTATATCTTTTTATGGCCAGACCAGAAAGGACAATTTGCACAGCATTTCTAATCCCACTTTATTACAAAAAGAGAAGAATTTTATTAGATGACAAAACAAACTATACTTTTTTTGCTACCATTTTCCACTATGTAAAAAAAATGCACATCTGATTTAATGGTTTTCCTTTTGGATGTAGACCACTGATATCTTTCCTATCGCTTTTGGTCTTTGAAATGTATGAACTGGGAAAGTGAAGAGGTTTTACCTTGACCTAGCAGAAAAAAAGAAAGTCTGTAAAATACTTCTTCCTATTTAAGATACATTATTTATTGTACAGTATTTCAAAAGATAACGTTGCGGATTATACTGCACCAGCTCGATCTGAAATCGCTTGATTGCTCCCTGAAGCCCCTTCAAGGTTTTCATGAAGAAATCCTACTTATTTCCCGTAATGTGGGCTAAACAAATAGTTTTCATCAACCTGCCTTCAACAAAATGGACAAAACATCCTACTATCACAGTGTTTTATGATTTTAGAAAATTCACAAAAAGATCTCACCAAGAACTAAACACGTGCACTCCACTCAGCAACGCCCTCTCACCTAACAATAGATGTCATGTCCGTTGTGAGAACATATTCTGTTTTGCTGTTTTTTGTTTGTGCACTCTTTTTTGTTTGTTTTGCACTTCTGGGCCACTGTAGATCAACTAGTCAACTTAATGTACACCAAGATGTACTTAATGTACAATAAGGAACAGAACTGGAAAGGCTTGCCCATTGATATCTTCTTAAAATGACAGAATGTTCTGAATCCCCTCATTTTGAACGTTATTTACTCAAAGATTAATTTCTTTGTATAGAAAGCAATCACATATAGAACAAAAATAAAGATAAGATTATTGCCACATGAAAGAAGCTTTACAGAGATTTTTATTTAAGTATGCTGTAAAATGTACGAAACAGTATAACTCTAAAATTATAAATCTAATTAAGTACTGTTATTAATATGGTGAATCTTCAGGATGCATTTTGAAAAATACAGTACTGGCATTCAGACTGGTTCATACTCATGTGTTTTTGACTTGATATGGCCTATTTATTTCATGAAACAGATCTTTTTTAGAAAATGCAGAATGACTATCAAAAAGTAACTGTTGACAGTAAAGTTTTCCCAATGGTTTATGCAGCCGAAAATAAGGTACAAAATAGTAGTTGCTGCCCTGGGAGAACAATCCCCAGACATTTCAAAATGCTGTCACTGACCTGAAGCTACTACTTCCCTACTTAAAATTTCCTACATCATTGTAGAATAGCGTTACATTTAGATTCTCCTGAATGACCCATGTTAGATAAATGACGACTCCCCTTGAAACATTATCTACCTGTCTACTGAAGTGCTGAGAGGCACTTTGTCATGAATAACCTTTGTCTTCTAGACATTTTCATACTGTGGACTTGTTCCCATTTCTATGCTGGGCTAACACAGATTCCTTTTGGCTTGACAACTGTCATAAGAACTATTCCAAACTCCACTAATGAGGCTTTGGGAAACCAGACACTGCAATTGCCATTGGGAACTGGCAGACCTAGTTCTTTGATGCATAATATGTTTCACGACAAAACTTAATTTCTTACAGCGAGACATAGTTAATTGTGTAGTTTTTTGTTATATCTTTAGTGTTTTAAAATTGTTACAATTGAGACTTTGACTGTATTGTCACCTTTGCCCTTGCATGTATTACACTATGAACACAAAATACAATATGTTGCAATAAGTAGAAACATTAAAAACACTCAGAAGAGATTAGAATATTACTATTTATCTGCTTGCAGAAGGAATATCGTGATCAATGACTTTTTACATAAAAAATAGACCCTTAGATCTTAAATTCTCTTCAAGTTAAAGAGTGTTAGAATGATAGAAACAGAAGGCAAAGTGGGTATATACTGTAATGCAAATTATACTAAGCAAATATTCACAAACATACAGTAAGCACTTGACTTTACCGCATATACTATATATGCAAAGTCAAATTAATGTTTAGAACATTAATAATTGCTTCATAAAGAGCTTGAGATCTTGCTTTTGTGCTCCCATACAGTTTATAAATAAATGACTGTGGAATGCTGTTCCTTATAAAAAAAACACGTTCTAAAATTCAAGTTGTTTGGTCGCCATTTAACTTTCTCATTATACATGCTACCTCAATGAGGTCTATATCAAGACTTTGTGAAGGCCATAACATTTCTGTTACTTCACCTCTTCCAAACAGGTTTTAATTTTTCAAATAATTTTTAAATATTCACTATATTGGCTACACTTTGGGTCAGTGTCAAGCTTAAAGATGAATCCCTGCCAGCAAGAAACATTATTAAGGGAATAACATATTGAATTTGAATCTGCCTGTATTTGTTGGCAGTTTCAGGACCTTGTATTTTATTCAAGTCACTAACACCCTTGGCTGATATGCAGCTCCACACTTGCATGAATTCAGCACGTCCAAAGAGCTCAAATTCAGACTCATTTGTAAAAAGCCATTTTTCCCAACTTGATCATCCCACTGTTTCATTTCAGTTGTCCATTTCAGTCTTTTTATTTTACTGTATTTTTCCCAGCAAAGGTTATAGAGTTATGGAGTAGTTAACACCCATTGAGACCACTATGTTTTAGAATGTACTCTTCTTTAAGGGCCACCTTGAACCATCACCTGAAAAAAATGTTAATACTTTTACTTCAGGAAGGCCACCCGCAAGGTCTGAACTGGATCAGTACCTATCACACAAAGAATGTACATCAAAGACCTTCACATCACTTTAAGATCTTGTTGGTTTTCTTCTTTGATCTCTTCTATTGTCAATGGTACTGGTCTCACAAACCTCTTCAGGGTCTTACAAATAGCACTTGGTGAAATTGGGGTGCGACCTATCAACAGTAGTAGCCTTCTTCAGCAAAGTCTTTGACTTCTATATGCTTATTTCCTTCCAGAATCTGTTATATTAACACTATATTTCAAACATATGCTTTGATCTAGTTTGGCTTGCCATGTTAAGACAAATAAATTAAGGAACATTTCAATTTTCTAAAAATCAATTATTCTACCAAAAGTATTTTTGGCCTTTGCTTTTTTGCTGTATTCAGTTTTGTCCACTTTCATAATCAATCAATCAATCAAAGTTTATTTATCGAATGCACAACAATACAGCATGCAGCAGTAGTTGATGGCAATGAAATGTCTTTTCTATGAGCTTACCGTGGGTAAAGTAAATTAAAGTTACGAAATAAGGTTACATAATAATAGGTAATAATGCAATAGAAATTAAATAAAATAAACTCAGACACAACTCAGTATAAATAGAGCTGCTATGTGTCCAGGGCATATGCAATATATTATGTCCAAGTAGTGCAGTATGCCGAATACAATGAAAACCGTGTCCATGTAACCATTACGGGTGACTTGCTGAAGGAGTTGCAGGTTGACTATTTAGCAGTCTTATTGCCTGGAGGTAGAAGCTGTTCCATAATCTGTTAAACTTTGACTGAATGCTTTGGTAACATTTACTGGACGGTAGGAGAGAAAACAGTTTATGACTGGGATGACTGGGGTCCTTGAGAATGGACCTGGACTTCTTAAGACATCTAGCTGAGTAGATATCCTGGATGTTTGGAAGCTCACACCAGCTCAAGAGCTGCGCTGACTTCACCACCGTCTGCAGTACTTTGCGATCCTGGGCGGAGCAGTTTCCATACCAGGCGGTGATGCAACCAGTCAGGATACTCTCAATAGTGCACCTGTAGAAGCTGGCCTGAATATGTGACGGCATGGCAAACTTCTTTAGCCTGCGGAGAAAGAATAGGCACCGCCGTACTGTTTTGACCACGATGTTGGTGTGGTGGGTCCAGGTTAAGTCCTCTATGATGTTAACTCCCAGGAACTTAAAAACTGCTGTCCATCTCCACTGCAGTCCCATTGCTATAAATAGCTATGTGATCTCCTCCCTGGTGTTTCCTATAATCAACAATCATCTGCTTAATCTTACTGATGTTGAGAGAGAGGCTGTTCTCCTGGCACCATGCTGCCAGGGTTTCAAACTCCTCCCTGTACACAGACTCTTCACCATCTGTGATCAGGCCAATGACATACAATATTGTATAGCCCACAAATGTAATGAAGGAATACAGTTATGCCTGGCGACACAATCATGGGTAAATAAGGAGTAGAGGATAGGGCTAAGCGCACAGCCTTGGGGCGCTCCAGCGTTTAGAGTCAGGGTACAGGATATGTTGGTTCCCACCCTAACCACCTGCGGACGTTCCATCAAGAAGTCCAGGATCCAATTACAAATGGAGGTGTTCAGTCCCAGGTCCTGGAGCTTGATGATGAGCTTTGAGGGCACTATGGTATTGAATGCTTAGCTGTAATCAACAAACAGCATTCTCACATATGTTCCTTTCTTATCCAGGAGTGAGAGGGCAGTATGGAGGGCAGTGGCAAGAGCCTCCTCTGTTGACTTGTTCTGGTGATATGCAAATTGCAGTGGGTCTAGGGTGTCAGACAGTGAGGAGGAGATGTATGCTTTTACCAACCGCTCGAAGCACTTCATGATAAGAATTATTTTATTAAATTATTTTCAATATTCTAATTAATTCTCTCTAATTATGTTTACAAACATAAAAGTACAGTATGTGCTACTGATGGCTATTTATAAAACAAAATCCTAAACATTACAATTTTCTGAGACATGCAGCTCAATATAGGGAAACAAACCTACTGACTCCCATCGGGTGCTGGATATTACAAATTTACAGTGGGTTATCAATGTTGTGGGTAAACAAAGACATTGGCTGAGTTATGGTTATGTTAAATGTACTGCTTTTTTGGCTCATTGGACTAACTTCTACAGGAGTCTCTAGAATATATCTGGTACTATACAAAATCCGGACTTTTGGTTCACTGGAGCATGTATTATGAAGCAATCTAACTGAACCACTTCTAGAAATTAAATGGAAGACAAAATAGTCTTCCATATAGCAGACAGGTTTGTCTATATGAAATTAGATTACAGCCATCTGAGGTTTCGAGTTGGTAATCTATTTGGTATTGAAATGACACTCAGGAGTTTGTTTTAGCTAATTAAATTGCTAGCTCTGGTATCAAGGCTGGTGACAGCTTAGTCATTGCTGCGCCACATTAGGTCTCCTTTTTTATCTTTTCAGTATGATAATAGCTGAACTTTTCAGAAACCTTTATATTATGAAACTAATAATTATCGCTTTAAAGTACAGGTATCAGATAATTTGCTGTATTATACTCCTGTGATAACTATTTGTAGAAATTTTAGAAGGGATCATGATTTGTTTCCCCCAGTTTGATGGTTCATTCAATCATGCTGCTTCTTTTTACTGTGGATATATGAGACTAACTGATTAGTGTACTTTTTCCAGGTCACGGACCACATTTGCTTTCACACCAGAAAAAGTGATTGTTCATTTGAAAGTAATTAGAAAAATCATTAAATAAGCCTCTATTAAAAGCACAATAAACTAAAATACAATTCCAAGTAAAAATAAAGTCACCTGACCTCATTGTTTGGACTGTTTTTCAAGCTTTGCTTGTTTCTCGGAAAACTCTTTGGATTTCCCTCTGCATACAGTAGTTTCTCTATGATTCAACGGCTTCAACCCCCACCTGTTAGAATTTATGAACATTTTACTTTCGGTTTTGTCCCATCTCCTAAACATTACACTTCATCTGGTGATTGCAAAGGTGAATGACAAACTATTGAATTCTTTATTGTAAAAGTTTATATATCCCCATGTTAAATAAACTTATTAAAGATAAATAAGATTAAATGGGGGAATGAGACAGCAAAGCATCCACAACCATCCATTTTCAGACTACTTCATCCACACTTCATCCACTGTGCCACCCCAGCATCCATCTCCATACTTAAGTAACATAATAAATGTTGCTTGAAAATTTATCAGACAGCTAGACAATTTGCACAGGAAATGTTTTAAATCAGTTTGGATGTCTCTTTTCAATTCAAGCTTTATTATTCCCTGGGGGAGTCCAATGCAGTACCACACAGACAAACATTACCAACAAAGAATATAGTACAGCAGGGCTTCAGGAGAAAATGCAAACCTTATATTGTTTGAGAGTGAGATTACAGATGGGAGGAAAGATCTCCTGAGTCTATTACTGTAATAAATGGAGACACAGAGGTGTCTCCCAGATGGGAGTAGTGTAAAAATCACTAGTACAAGGAGGTTCGCTACACATTAAAATGCTCTTAGCATTGTCTGTAGAGGGTATTTAGTTTTTTTTTGCCCCAAAGATTTTAATGCTTATCTTCACTAATTTTCTCCAACCTATTACAATTAATGATAGTGATATTGCCAAATTATTGTGGGAAATATGTCATCAGAAGAGCAGGAAATCAGCTTGTGGAGTTTCAGTTTTTATTGCTGTAAAGCACTGCACATTGGGTATGCCCCCTCAGAACAGACAAACTGCAACGTTTTCCCAGCTCTTAGTATACATAGTATACAGTCTCAGAAAGAAGTTTCTTTCACATTTTTTCATGTTTGTCCTGTCCTTCCATATACTGTATGACAAAAGTTGGTTTCACACTTTGATTGCGAGTCAATACCATTAGTTGTTTTAACATTTTAACACAATGTAGAAGGATTTGCTGTTTACTGCCTTACTGTACCTTTTGGCAAAAGTTAAATTAGCAGATCAATTACACTAATACCTTCCACAATGTGGTTCAGTATATACACGTCTCACTTTAAAACCAACAAGACATTCAAAGAAGAAATTAAAAGACATGAGCTTCAACAATATGGATGGGTAGTTTGATACAAATTCCCATGGTATAATCGACAGGATTCAATCTGTGGTGTACAGATACAGCATCACCAAAGGCCAAAAAAAAAAACAACTTTTAAAAAAAGTATAATGAATGGACTTTTGCATGGAGAGAGAACTGCAAATTAATTACAGGTTAAGGGCAGCATATACAGTTGCATTTTTTGCTTATTACATGAATACATGTACTGTACAATACATGAATAACTACATTTGTATGTATGTTCTGCTTAAATCCTGTATCCATTTTACCAGTTATCAGCTCTTGGAGGAATTAAACCCTTCCATAGAAAATTGATCCTTGCAGGAAAAGTACATTCTGCTCAAGGGCTACTGAAAGAGAAATATGTATAATGCATACCTTTTACAAGTTGACTTACAAAACACATATGGAGCAGCAAGGGACTGTCTGGTTATAGGTAATAGGGAATCGACGAGCTTCATTACTTCTGATATTCCAAAACTGAATAATAGATACAGTATATGAAGTTTAACAGCTACTGCACAGTCTCAAAACTGACATCAAGAGAGAATAAATTCAATTTGGCTTCATTATATAATGCTATCACAGAACAGACAATTACAGAAGAGTTCAACCATAATGTTTTGCGAATACTTCACCTGTTTGATATTTTGCAGGCATAGCCATAAAAAAAAACATTAAATTCATCTGAGAAATTAAAGGAAAAAAAGGAGCTCTCAAACAGTACTGTAATAAAGTTAATTGCTCTTTATTGGACAGCTGACTTAATTCTTAACTGGAAAGATCACTCCTAGGTAAAGTGAATGTTTTAATGAAGGCTATAATTTAAATAGTACTCTTAATCATAAGTACTCTTTTATCCAGGTGAGATGCATTTCTCATACCTTAGTAGATCTTACTCAAAAGAGAAAGAAATCACATCTTTCCTAAGCCTTCTACTGTACAGTACATCGCATTATTGACAATTAAGAAGCAATAACCAATAATATAATAAAAAAAATCTTTATATGTTGAGTTTTATTTTAAAATTAGACACCCCACCTAGCAGCTATTGTTTGCCAGGTTAGGGTCAAGAGTCCCCCACAACCCTGTACTGGATAAAATGGCTTAGAATATGTGTTGGTGGATTTAACTGTTCACACAAAAGGGCATAAAGCTTAACTTCAAAAAGTCATCTCATAAAGGCCAACTGTTTACAGCTGTTTTGTACAACAAATACTAAACCTCAAATATCAAAAATAAGCTATAAAAAAGACAGAAAAAGCCCAAATGCTTGAGAATCTTAGCAGATCTGTTCTGCATACCTCTGCAGTTCTCACTGGCATGTCAATGTTCTGACAATACAATTACAATTCTGCATTTCCTGATATTTTTTGTACAAATTCATACATTTGAATCGAATCACCTTATACCTATAAAAGTTGCTTATGCTTAACTTTTGTTTGTGCTATTGTTAAAAGACATGCTTTGTAATTCTGATTTAAATGTGTAGACTGCTAACAGTTACAAATTATGTATTACTGATAGGGGGAGAAAGGGAGGATGAGGACATGTATCGAGATGAGGAAGTAATTTTTGGACTGTGGTTTTGCTAGGCTTGTTTGTACCTGGCTATAAAAGGAAACTATATAGGAGGATATAGTTTTTTGCTATGTTGCCATGTCATGAACTTCAGCTGAAATAAAGCCCCGTTCATCGCTGCACCTCCATAGTCTAGTCTCCAGTTCTTTCCCAGTGTCCTGAAGAAGGTTAACCTCACCCCTCCACCTTCAATTTTTAATCCAATTAGGGAAAACCTAAAGTTCTACAGACTTAACATTTGCATAAAAAAACCCTCTTGATTAACAAATCTTCATATTTGTAATTTATAATGTGAGATGAGTAACAAATTCTCAAAACAAATTCTGCAGTATTTGCTAAACAATATGTTCAAAGATTCTCATGCACATAAGATCTAACCCCAAAGTGCTAGGGTGGGTTAAAACCTGCTAATACAGCTGGTGATTCCACATTCAAACAAATGAATGATATTGATTCCACATTCTAACAAAACCTTGAGTGGCCTTTGCTATGTGGACATGAGCATTGTATTGAAAGATATTACAAAAACAATGTAATGTAGTGATGATACAGTAGAAAATAATTCTAAATATTTAGTGTCCCCCTCAATGCAATTTTGTTCTAGCCAACATTATCACCAACTTTATTTTATATAGCACGTTTAAGGGTGGCTTCTCAAAGCAATTTATAGAATGATAACAATAAATGAAAAGAATACACAAAATAAAACAATTACAATACACAGTGGAGACCGTGGATGGTGGTACTAAGTATAGTAGGAGAAGAGGAGTACAGAATGGAACCAGGTAAGTAAAGAAGGTTTTGAGTCTGGACTTGAAGGAGTTTAGAGAAGACGACTCTCCGAGTTCCAGAGCTTGGGGGCATAACAGGAGAAGGCCCTGTCACCCATACAATGTAGACAGGCTTGGGGATAGTTTGGAGACCAGAATTAGAAGAGCGACGGTTGCAAGGTGGGGAGCAGGGCAATAATAGTTCAGATGGGTACTGAGGTGCCAAGCCATGCAGAGCCTTAGAGGTGAGCATAAGGATTTTAAAGTCCACATGGAATTTGACAGGAAGTCAGTGCAAGGACTCCAGGATAGGAGTAGTGTGAACACTTGCACTAGACCTGGTCAGGATTATGGCTGCCAATTTTTTTACATGATGCAGTTTGTTCAATGTAGATTTAGATACCCTAGCGAGTAGAGCATTACAGTAGTCAATTCGGGAAAACACAAATGTGTTGATCAGCTTTTCAGCCACAGTGATTATGTTCCCCCTCTTCTTCACTGAGCCATAGCAAAACACTTGCATGTTATTGTAGTTAAAACCGGTTCAGGGACGCCAAATATGTAATCATAGTGGCTCTCTGAAGGCACCAGATCTGTAGGGTTTGGGCATTTACTGGGACAATTATTAATTGTAGCAGTAAATCACAAAGTTGATTCTTTTGGTGGCTTTAGAATCCAACCATGCGACATAACTCAAACAACGCGCACACACAGGTACTAATACACGAGGATACATTTATTAATACATGGAATATGCATATAAACTTAACAGATCTTATCGAGAGGGTTATCAGAATACAAAAGGTATATTCGGTCAGTTACAAAGAGTTACATATATCAAGAGGACATACGTTCAGTATATCATTCATTAAGACCGTTTCATAAATGAACTTGGTTATAACTTCTACATTAGATACTCAGACAAGTACATAACTCTTAGGAATTAAATTGATATCAACTGGTTTGGATAACAATTGAATTCTTGAGCTGTAATGCATTGAAGTTGAATACTCATCCAATCTTTGGGGATTCAGATCTCCTGCGGGCACAAAGAAACAGTTGCAGGCTGTTGCTGTCCAATCCGCGCTCTCTGGCTCGGTGCCAGGCTGTGCTGTGCGGCTTGCGACGGTGCGCTGCTGATGCTCACTGACCGGCTAGTTAGTGTTGGCTTTAACTAGCAAAGTTTGTGCACAGGAGAAAAGATGACTGTGGGTCCCAGCAAGTCAGGAAGAGGACCGGTTCGTTCCTAATGAAGAGCTAGCTCTGAATAGTGATTCAGCTGTCCACAGTTCCGACCTGTTCACGAGGCCTGCTGCTGGTTACTCTCTGGCAACCTCCACTCTAGACTCTTAGAACAAAGGAAGGTTCTGGCACTCGGACACACTGGCCGTTCCGTGGTTGTCCGGGCTGAGTCTCAGGATGGTCAGGAGGCGCGCTGCGAGAATGTCCTGCCCTTGGGAGCCTTCTGCTCCTGGGCCGTCCTGCCCTGGAATTCTCCTTTGAATTCCCTTTAGAACAGTCCACAGAATCCTCTCCAGAATCTTACTGAATCTCGTTGAATCTCTGTGTTGCCTGTTTTTACCTGGAGGAACTTCAGCTCATTGATTGGCTGAAAGTTCCATGGGCATCAGAGTCCCACGTGGGTTACTCGGCCCTACCAGTCCCTGATTGGTTGATCAAGGTGAGATATGAGTCACTTACTCCTGACACTTAGGAATGCAATCCAGATGTCCAACTCGCACTCCCTAGACAGATAGGCGCCAATGGATGACCATTGATCATGATAGCCAGGCTTAGCTAAGTGCATCCCCCTTTGGGAGCTGGTTTCTTATCACAAGAAAACATCTTAAATCAGCTTGCATGAATTCTTTCTCTGTGGCTGCACCACAGAGATGAACAGAGAAATGAGGCCTAATTTGGGAAAGCTCAGAAACACTTAATTCTGCCTTATTAATAAGCCTCACCGCTACATTATTTATGCTTGCTGTATCACTTTAACACATGCAAATTTGCAACTACCCATTTCTGGGCATTCTATTTGTCGTCATTTCATGCTCAGAGTAATGAGACCAACAGAACAGGATGTGAAATGCATCTTTTTTAAGACGTACTATAATCACATTATATAATCCAACAGGTTAATGGTTAAAAGTTGCATAAAGAATTGATAATTCCTTGCAACTGTCCCTTAGATGAAAATACAATAGCAAAATTCAAGACTTCTTTTCAGATTTACCATTAAGAACAAGTGATGAATCATTAAGGCTTTCCCACTAAGGAAATAAGAGATTATGCAAAACTAAAAACCTCTTCAAGGCGAAACCTCATACAGTGATGCATTGAGTCCGTTTCCCACAGCCTAGCAAGCAAGGGGATTCACGTAAAAGTTCAAAGAAATATCATGTTTAATCACTCCTTGCATTATAGTAATAATGTACATGATTCATTTTTAATTAAAAAAAACTCAGTTGCCAAAAGTAGAACTAGTGAATCACTAGTGCAGCTATACTAAGAAAAATGTATATTTCAGTTATAAGCAAATTAGAAACAATACATCAATTTTTAACTGCTTTATCCAAGACAGGGGTGAAGCAGAGCCAGATCTTATCCTGGCAATCAACGAGCACAAAGCAGGATATACCCTGGATGAGACACTAGGCCATCGTAGGGCAAACACAAACATGCGCACACACATACCAGGGCCAATTGTCCCCAGAAGCCAATTAACCTAACAGCATACCTTTGTACTCGAGGCCCCGGCTACCTCTGTTGGTAGAGCATGAGACTCAAATCTCAGGGTAGCGGGTTTGCAGACATCCCCATTTTGAAAAATTGATTTCAGGGAGGGGAAAGAAATCACAGCTATACATTTAAATAATTTGCTGATATGTTAGTATTTTTAGTGTGTTGTTTGTATATACAGGTATATAACTCACCAGGGAGCGGGGGGCAATTTCTGGGAGATGATGGATAATCTGTGGGAGTCAGGGAGGAGACACTGATTTCATGGAGACTTGAGATGTCCGGGTTTGTGTCCCATGTTGGGCACAAGGCTAACAACCCAGTCCCATAAAAAAAACCAACAAATGTTATGGTAATAGCAACAGGATGTTGCTGCCCCTACATGCCTGAAGGCATAAAAGGCAAACATCCATCAATGCCTTTGGACTATGAAAGGAAACCAATGCAAACACTGAGAACTTACAAACTCAATATTGACAGCAGCCCAAGATTTGAACCCAGGATCCTCAGATTTGTGAGGCTTCCAATTATGTCTCATTTTGTTGAGCCATGAATGATGCATGGATATGAAAATTTTAGGCTCAATTTGTTTATTGGTTTTTCAGGGAAAGAGATTACATGATACCATACAGTATACGATAATTAATACATTATAATTATCATGGCATGGAAGACTCGGTACTTGTACTGTATAAATCAATATAAAAATAGGAATAAATTGGTAGGAAAAAAGCAAGCCAGAGATGTGGAAGAGATAAGCAAAGGAAAGAGAGAAGAGAAGGGTTCCATATGTAACCAAGATGGGCAGTGCAACAAGGTATGGTAATGCATTCAGTTTCCTTTTTAATCTTTGATTAAATCCCTTACATAGGGACTTACGATTCCAAATAATAGAAGATATTTTGTTCAAGAAATCTAAAGAAGGATTTGGGAAGAACTACTGGAATGTGCTGAAATATGTACAAACATTTAGATAGGATATTCATCTTGATAGAGTTTATGCATCCAACTAAGGTTATAGGTAACAGCCCAATGAGCCAAGTTCTGTTTAGTCCATTAAAATTAAGGAAGAAAATTTGATATAAAAAAGGCCAGAAGAGGAGAGGGTTATGCTTATGTCACGATAACCCTGGGCCAGGTAATATTAATATTTAAAGCAAAACATGAGTACTCAAGCTGGATACTTTAATGAGTGAAAGATAAGTTAGCAAACACAACTCAAATACTAAAATGTTGATTGCATGTGCATTAAGTCATTTTGCTATGAAAAATCTTAGTTTAGGTACCACAGAGACCCCAGTAGTGCAGTCTTGAGCCAGGATGGCCGCCTGTTAATTGGAAAAGACTGCAAGATGAGGCAAAGTAGGTCTGAATGAGTAACTGGCACTCTGAGGAAATGAAATTCTGTCTGAGGCAAATAAATTGTCGAGACTGGCTCCGTGGGGAATTAGCACCTCTGAGCTACTTAGGAGGCTTATAAGACTAACTAGGAGGAAAAGTGTTTCAGTCTGTGTCTAGGCCCCAACCTGGAAGGAAGGGAGAGTGAGAGCTCCATCAGAAAGAGAGGGCTGGCTTACAGTTCTGTGGGACAAACTAGGGGTATTATAGAAAATACAGCTAAGACTGGCTGTACTAAGGGGCATCATAAGTTCTAAACAGGTGCTCTCCATTATACTTTTTCAGGCTCAATGGGGTTGAAGTCCCCTGCTGAGAAATATGATTAACCTACTGATCCAGGGCAGATTGGTTGCTTTAGCATGTGGAGGAGTAGGACATCCCTTAGCAAGGTAATGACATACACCTTCTCCCCACAGCAGTCTGTATGGCTCCCTGTGCCTTAATATCAACAGACAGGTGGGCCAGAGTTTCTTACAGAGGGGTGTCCCTGGCAACAGGATCAGCAGGGAAAGTTAATGATCAGGAAAAGTTACTTGATGAAGAGTTGATATGACCAGGCCATGGGGAGTCCAGTTAAATACTCCACTACCAGGTTGTGTTGAAGTGAATAATTATCAGTGAAGATTAAGAACTGTGACAGAGTTTCTGGTTAGATTAACTACATTAGACTAGGTTGAATTAATATGTGCAAAGATGAACAAAGCCAGCAAATGAAGAGAAAAACCCAAGGTAACACAGACAGTATTGAAAATAGGTTTATTTGTCTCTGCAATTGTGAGTGTACAAAATTGGTTTGACATGTCACAAGTTGAGTAGCTTCTGTCTGTACACAGTAAGTGGCATATTTCTCTATAAATAGATCCATTTCCATAAATTCCCTTCATAGGTAGACACAGATTCACAAAATTGTTACAAAAGAAATTCAAAGACCCAGAATATCCACATAAGCATGAGTTTTAACTTTAAGTGGAAGGTGTATCGTACCACTCAGAAGCTGCCTCCTCAAATCTGGCAAATCCTCCAAACTTATAAGTTAAGCAAAGAGGGAATTGGTTAGGAATGCAGCCTTAAAAAACGGTGACTTTGCACAAGGTGTAAAGATAAATGGGGGGGTATGTGCAAACAAAATCCCAGGCAATCATTAAAATCTGTATGGTGCTGTGGCAAACCCATCTCAAACCCCGCAGGAGGTTTTAAACAAAGTACTAACATGATACTGCATGAGTCAGCATTATCCCCTTCGGTAGATCACCCCCTCTTTGACAGTGTGGCAAGGGGTCTCCACGTGAACTGCTATTGCGTCTTCCCTGGATAGCAGTGGCAATAACCTCTCTCGGGCGATTCCGGTTGGCCAGGTATGCTCATTAACCTTTTTCTTATTTACTGGCGTCCCGACCCGGAAAACGACCGAGGCCGCTACTGGTTTAATCCCGTTATAAACCCCCCTTTAACTGGTAGTGCTTAACAAAACCATTATCTCTGCCGTGTCTCTTTACTCACTTCTTATTAAACCGAGAGGTTCCGTGAAAAGACAACCTCTGACTGTCCTAGGAACTGCTTTTATATGGAGCTAAAGTCACCAGGTGCAGCTAATTTAGTGATTTCCCCTTGATTATTCACCCGTTTCCAACCCCAGCTTAGCTTCACCCAATCACCCCTGAAATGCTGAAATAATGAGAAGAAGTGAAGAATGCAGGTGATTTAACAATTCAGACTGGAAGTGCCAATACTTGCATTTGCCGCTCCATAAATGCATTGAAATGAAGTGTGAAACATAGGTGGTCTAGCGGGGAAAATATTTTTTTTAGAAGATGATAGTTTTTTTGTGTATTTTTAAATCTGTCTAGACAAGGGATATATTTAGCACTGGTTAAATGGTAGTTTTACACAAAAGGTAACGCAGCATGTAGATACAAAAGAACAAGGTAAAGACCTAAAATGCTTCATTATGGCATTTTTTTTTGCCTTGCTTAACATATAATTAAACTTCAACTTTAGCTGTAAGTTGTTTTACTGCATGTGGGGAAAAATAGTATTAAAAAATAAATTTAGTATGCAACAGATATTACTTTGAAAAAAATTTTGGTCTATTCAATTTGACAAATAAAAGCTGTTTTATATTGAAATGTTTAATCTGAAAAATGTTTATTTGAATATGACAAATATCCATTACCAGATTTACTGCTTTAATTGTATTTTTTTCCCTGTGGAATGTGTTAAAGTAAAGACTTCTGAAGTTTTTTTTGTCTGTTGACTAGGGTCAATTTGTGCACCCAATGTGGAAAATAAAATACCACATGATGTCTATTTTCAAATATACAAAGTTTCCTCTAGGTCTGTGGACCTTCATCTGCATTATTTTATAACTCGCAGAAAATGTAATATATTAAATACAGTGCAATACATTGCATGTGCACATTTAGATATAAAGCCAATATGTAAATAGTCTGAAAATAAATGCAATGTAGACTTGAATAAAATGTATTTGTATGTCTTATAAAAGCAAAGACAGTAAAGGAAGTGTCTCAGAGATAATGGGAACCATGCAGGATAAAAGGGAAATAGCTAATATATTAAATTGACAATGTGAACTAAGCTGAGCAAAGAAAAAACTGTTTCATGTAAGATCTAATTGTATACAAGAGACAGCAGTATTACAAGTATTGGAAGTACTTACATTTACAAAGTTTGATGGTATTCTATGAATTGCACATAAGGAAGCAAAATATGTTATCCATTCTTAAACTCTTCCAACAGTCACTCAAGATAGGGGTTATACCCTTCTGACTGCAAAACTGCTAATGTATTGTCCATCCATATAAAAGACAACAAAACCAAACAAAGTAATTATACACTAAGAAGTCTTAAATCTTAAAAGTCTAAAGTCTTACATTATGTGTAAGGTTATGGGTACAATTATCAGAACTAAACCAGAGAATCAATATACCAACAGTATATTATGTTGGCTGTAAAAGTGTTGAGCCTCTTAACTCATTATTTTGGTAGATGCACCTTTGACAGTAATGTTGTTAATCCTGTGGAAGTTTGTTTATCTTTGAAACTTTAGCTTACCCCAAGGCTGTAAGGGAGAGAAGACGCCTTGACCTCTGGAATTCTAGGCACACAGATAACCACAACTTCTCTTAATAGCTAATTATTCTGAACATGATTTAAACCATACATCCTGATAAATTCCTTGTACCAATGGAAATCATGATGCAAGGTAACTGCTTGCGATGTTTTCTCTGAACACCTGTGCTATTGAGGTGTTCATTGCATGCAATAAAACTCACATGTTCAGCTTCATCTCGGGTCCAGAATGCTTTTGTTTGTTACAACAGTAATTAAACAGTATTTTTTTTTCTCTCTACCAACCTTGCATACTCTGGTGGTGCAATGTTTGCCATTCTTCTTATTGACTTATCGACAGCAATTTTAAAGTCCATGGATTTTCTGGCAAGTCAGGACTTTAACAGGGGCACTCATGGGTATTCAATTTCTTCTTGTTATGCCACTCCAGCGTAGCTTTGACTTTGTGTTTTGGGTCATTTTCTTTCTGTGTTATGAATTTCCATTTTAGTGAACAGTACAGTTCTGTTATGAACAGTACTTTGCTCTGTTCAAAGTTCACTAATTCATGACAATAATGAAAATAGTGTTAAGTATAGCTATTCAACAATTTTGTAAACTGCTTTATCAAGCACAGGGTCACAGAGGAACCCAGTGCCTATCACAGCAAGCAACGGGAACAAAGTGGTATATACACTGGATGGCACGTCATTCCTCTGCAGGGAACATGCAGACAGAAACACACAATCACACCAGAGCCAATTTTATAGAAGCCAATTACCCAACCAGTATGTCTTTGGACTGTGAGAGGAAATTGATGCAAACATAGAGAGAACATACAGACTACATGCGATAGCTCATCGGGAACTGAATCCATGGCTCCACCTCAGTGAAGCAGCAATGCTAACTACTGAGCTATTGTGCCATCAATGTTAAGAATACATATGAGAATATATTATACTCATTTTTAAAAAATACACGATAGTATGTATAACAGAAGCGTTCACAAATATGTCTTAGAAGTTTAATTGCCAGTGACATAAAGTATACTACAGTATATGCATTCAGTATACTTAAATGAACATTTGCTACAGCCATAGTAACTTCTATAAAGTACAAGACATTTTATTGGAATGTAAAAAAAAATGTGCCCTAAGAGAAATCAGTCATATTGCAATCTTTTCAGCTTCTCACTTTCTCTATTTCTCTAGGTCAAGCCTGATTCAATCTACTGCAGTTTCTAGCAATTATCTGTCAACTCATTATCCAACTGTATTTTGCTTAGACTTGCATTTTTATTTCCCTTTATTTTATTTTACCACAGGTACAAGAACTGTCACCGTGTAATCCACCCACTTTTCAACCCGGTTCACCAGTGTATGACTTTCTGAATACAAAACTTTTGCAAAGAGCTCTTCAGACTTCGCCGAAGTGCTATGTGGGTCAAGAATCTGTCATTAGATTTCAAGTCTCCTACAAAACTTCTGCAGGTGGCATTGCCAAGCAAAGCTCAAGTGTCCTTGACACATTTAGATAAAATGCCACTACTGGGTCAGATTACAAATATCTCTTCCTGCGGCATCATTTACCTTCAAGTCTCCTGATAACTCCCCCTATGTGGCCTTGTACCCCATTAACATCTCTCCTACAAAGTGCCAAAAATAGCACACACTGGCCTGCCACTTTCTTTCATGAGTAATGAGGAGAGGTTACATAGAGTTGGTCCCTATGGTATCACAGCAAACATCACTGCATTCAGCAGCTTATGTCCTACTTCCAGGGAGGATAGCATTAAACATTCACAGCATCAGCTTCCATTTATGGACATAAAACTTCAGATCACCCAGTTGTAATCAGCATGACTGAATCTCATTTTTCACAGATCTACAATTTATAATCCTATGTAAAAGGCATTACTGTAAGGAGTAACCCCTCTGCATTTTCCTTGTAATTTAATTATTGAGATGTTCACCTCCAGTAATGCTTTGTTAAATGGAATATGTTCCCTCTGACTGAAATAATTGCTAAACATGACTGGCCTGTCATGCTGAACTGAAAAGGAGTTAACTGCGTACTCATTTTTATATGGTCATGGCCTTGTGAATGTACACCTCACCTTTTGGTGTGCTGAACCTTGAACAAGATAGACACACATAGTACCAGACCGACATAATTCAGGGTGGATGACCTATAATTTTCTATAGATTTAAATCCCATTTGTGGGTGAGCAAGGTGCCTCACCCAAAAATACCCAGTTGTATAAAACAATGCAAATAAGTTGCTTTGTATAAATGTGTTTGCCAAATGAGATAGTAAAAATGCACATCTGGATTTAATCCTTCTTTGTTGCTCTATAACAGACACATCTGATCAATATGCTGTATCAGTAAATGCAATTTCTGAAAAGCTATCTGAAAGTGCACCAAGATAAATCATTAATTCATTGCATGGTATTGCACGATCCCAAAATATTTAACTGGAACTGCTACTACACCCACAACTACTAGATATCATTAAAACACTAATTGTATGGCTAAGATGTTATTTAAATGTATGACAAACTGTTGTAAACAGTTCATAAACTACAGTTTCTAAATACCATTTAAGTTCAAGGCTTACATTTCTAGACTGCACACACTCATGAAAATGCTTTCCTGCTCTCTCGGTTCCCTGAATGGCAGCACCTCCAAGTCTCCGGAGGTGAACCAGCACACTCCAAGTCTGGAGACTTCTTCTGTTACCCTCTGAACTGGTCTCCTCTTCCTTCTCTAACTCTGTGGGTTTGTCTTGAGGGAGCGCTTCCTGAAGAGACTGCCAGCGCTTTTGGGTTGTTGATGCTTTTGGGCCCAGCAGGGTAAGAACCATGATCGCATTATTTACACTCAGGTTCCCAGCACAGTCCAGGAGCCCCTTCCTATACTCTACAAGCTCCAGCTTCTCCCACTGAATCACATTATCATTATCAACTAATAAATTCATGAACATTAAGTTCTTTGTAAAGCTGTGTAATTATACTTGTCCTTGAATACCATTGCAGAGCTTCTTAAAACAAAAATTCAGTAACCAGCAAGTTACAGAGGTGTGACAAATGTATCAAGAAACTAATAAATTCTAATCAATTGGTTTTCTTCTGAACATATGGCATATTCTTTATCTTTAAATTTAAAAAGTGCAATTTTGTGGTGTGGCAAAATAAATTGGTAACATTGAGATTTCTTTCAGAATTATTGCATTGTGAGAGCTACAGTACAACTACTAGCCACACACATGCAGAACAGACTACTTTATCCATATACTTTTAATGTTATAGTCTATATGTGATACTAAAATAAAATAATCTGTATGCAACCTGTAACTGTAATGACAAATGGATTAATTTCATATATAGTATAAAATATCCACTGACTCTACAGGTAGCCACTGGGGTGAGATTGCTGAAGCATTAAATAATGTTCACACTGGCAAATGGTGTTTTTATGTGAATTTAGACACAGCCAAATCTGCTGTATGCATTGTTAGGGTGGAAGTTTTAAAAGAATGATTGTTTATCTGCTGCACAACAATATTAGTATTAGAGACTATGATACGAAATATACAAAAACCCAGACTCAACAGAGCACTAATTTAATTATTCTAGACTAAATTATGTTTTTCATCTCAGGAAACATGTTGCTATGGCAAGACATTTTCAAGATTATAGCAGCTGAAGTTATATTTTCTTGTTGAGTTATGGTCTGGGCCTTGTCTCATATTTACACAAAGCTTCTTATAAGGAAATATCAAGCAAAAAAAAAAACTTCTAAAAGCTATTAAGCAGGGTATTAAATTGTACACTCTATTAAGTAAAGTCTGGGCAGCATTTTGCATTTTGCTGCCAAGACCTGTCATGAAAAAAATACTGGTGTTACTTGGTATGTAAATAAATGTCAAATGCTTTCTCAGTCATCTTTCATTTGTGGGTTCAAACAGCATTGTTCACAGTGCTCTGCATATTGTTGCCGATATTATCTGCTTCCAAGCACTGTCATGACATCTGCTAAAGGCAGCTACAGAGCTATCCCACAAACCTTCACTCAAGCTCACTGTGTTTTTGACTAAAATAGGGAATTGTTTCCATCTCTTTCATTTACAGAAATGACAGCTTGTTTGTGAATTTTCTTATACCATGTAAGTACTTATATTTTAAGTGAGGAGAAAGTCCTCCTTTTAAAGAATTTGTTCACTTTGATCTGCTGCCACATGAGACATGGCTTAACATTTCGTTGTGGAAACAAGCAAAAAGAAAGCTCACAGACAAAATAATTTGTTTACAGATTTCCCTTCATCTGAAACAGCCTTTAATTCTGACTGAAAAAAAAAAAGTTTCACATTCAAATTATTTATGGACTATAAAACTAGCTGTACAGTATGTCATTATTCTTCTTTAAGGACAACATAACTTTTTATTTATAATGTTCAACAATATATTAAAAACATTAACATATTAACATAAAATGCAAACTTGTATCTTTTTTGCATTAAGTAATAAAGTCACGCATGACCCACCAGTAAAGATGTCTACTGAGAGCACAGATTAAGCCTTACATTCCAAACATTATTTCTTAACTAACAAAATATTCGTTGAAACTACATACTTAGCCACCTGTGACTGGAATTCCCTAAAATGCAGTAAGACTTGAGTCGGAATCTTCAGGTTGCCACACACCTACAGGTACATCTGCACCTCACCATGTGATTCTGAAATCACCAAGGAGAACTTCATGCGCTCTCCCTTGAATATTCAGGCACTCTTTCATTGGTTCTCTGGCCTCCATTGCGAATAGGAAACAGGTGGCTTGAAAATCTGTTTCAGAGGATGTGGTATAATCTTTATTTCTACTGTGCAAGTATCAGACCTGTTGTGAAAAGCCAAGATTCCAAAATTAGGGTGATTAAAAGAAACCAAGATTTAAAAAAAACAGTCGGTTACTCACCAAAAATGTAAACACTATAACAGAGCAAAATGCTTTGCCCTAATGAACACAACAGGAATCAATCGGTACTATGGTTTCTATTTCTGTGTTAGCTGTCTTAGCACAAAACACAGCTTTTCAGAACTTCAGGATGCCAATTTCCAAAATTCAGATTAATTAATTTACCTACAGTATGCTTCTTCATAAAATACATATTCTGTGAAACAGTGATGCTGTCAATCATTTTATCTTTCCACCAGCTTTGAAATACCATTTCCTAAGAATATTTTGATGAGACGTACAGTAAACATTTTATTACTCAGAAGTAAAATCAAGAGAAAATTCTAATACTATACTATGCATAAAAGAAGATGTGCAATGCAATGCAAAGTACCATGTAAAATGTGAGTCGAATTATCACTTACTACTGTACTTTTGTACTTTCCAGAGACAAGAGAGAATCTTTCTTGTCCTCTCTACAGAGGACTGAAAAACAAATTAAGACACCCTTTTAAGTTAATCAATCCAGAAATAACCTTGTTGGAGTTTATCCAGAAATTAAGCAGAATGCTATACTTATACAAAAAACATTTCACTAATATAAAAAGACTTCAGTTAAAAAGGAACAAATGGATGTAGCCTCCCTCACATTTATCACCACTGTGCTAAAAAAGTTTAAATCAATACAACAGTGATAAAACACCCAAACTAACACTTTACATTCTTCCAATGCCAAAAATGATGAACAACATTGCTTAGTCAAAATTGACATCAGTCTCTCTTAACAGCACACCAAAGCAACATAATTATAGCAAGAATAAATCTTTTAAAAGATTTACTTTTAATATGGAAAAAGAGTATTCACTTGATGTGTGCAAGATGGTTATTCAAATACAGGAAATGTAAGTGCTCATTAAAATAGATTATATGGTTTCTCTTGAATGTCTAGAAAATACTAAAGTAGTTCTCACGCTATGTGGTTCAGTTGTATTACGAAAAAGTGAATGACCCCAATTAAGTAGGGTTGTACAGATTATCAAACGATGCATCCTCCTATTATGAAAAGGGTGTATAATGGAAAAACGTGAAGCATGCTGGGTGTTTATTTGTAGAAATGGCCATTGTTACATCTTGCTGCACCTGTAGTGACAAGATGCTCGCTGGTTTAACCACCTCTGCACGCAAACTATTGTTGACTTAGCATTCACAGTGACTTCAAATCATCAGAGCAGACTGAAAGGTGTTGCAAACAGTGTATGAATTATTCCTGGGGCTTATTAACATTAAACCTCACATCAGATTAAAGTATGATGAGTTTCAGTGACACTTTATTTTTCAGTGGCATTTAAATACAAAAACCACTATTAAATGAAAGTTTTTAAGATACTAAAATTTCCATATACTGTATTTGCAAAATACATGTAATACAAAAATTCCTTGGAGTTTTTTATTAACATACGTAAACAAACCGAAAAAAGCCTTTTCAGCACTTTAGGGGACCAGTTATGGTCTCTACATTTTTAACTGTCATTTTAAAACTATTAATTTCAGACTCTAGCTATCTTGATGTATTGTGTTTCCTGCTCTTCTTAACCAAAAGCAGTAACCTAAATATAGCAAAGAAAGGACATAACAAACAAAGTCTTCTATAAATTTTGTTAGCCTTGTTTTACCTCAAATGTTTTACTGATAAAACATTTTCAAAAGAAAAAGACGTGTACAATATTATATACACTTAACACATAACAGAACCATAAAAATGAATACACAGAAAACTAACCTAATAAAAGCAAGAGTACAATTACATATTATACATTAAAAATATACCCTGTGGAACTATCTGAGGAACAAGGATGTCTACAAATTTAAAGTCTAAGTCTAAAAAGAGAATAAGTGACCCAAAGTAAGAATACAATAGAAAATCATTAAGAAGGGCTTAGGTAGTGTATCTTTCTTTAAACCAAGACTAGAAAGGTTCAAAGGCTTAAAGTGCATATTAGATAAAAGATAAAAGATAAAACTGCAATTGAGCTGTAACCTGTCACTTGCAAAGGTTTTGTGAATAAAAAATAGAAATAGAACAGCACTTCAATGTCCCGATCAGGTTTTCTCTACACAGGTGTAAAAGCCACACAATTTAAACATGTAAGCTCCAAAATATTTTAGGGATTCATTAATGACCTCATTAATGAGAATAATAATAAATGGACTGAGGATAGAACCTAGATTTAAGTAGGCTGCAGAAGAGGGCTCAAAGGAGATGTGGTAATTTTATTTTTGCTGCTAACTCAGTCACATGAGTAACATCCAAACATTGGTACAGCGGTAAAATTATTAAAAAAAACCCCAAACTTCTGAGAGCAGGAGTTGGTGCAGTTGCCATAAGGCAAGACCACTTGTTGATTATCACCATTTTGCTAATACATGTTGTTATACAGTTCAGTAGAGGGGAGAAAAGCAAAGCTAACTGATTGAAGTATTTTATTAATTGTACAAACTAGGACAGTGGGATCCTCTCAGTAAGACTAGAAACAGAAGGAGGAAAAGGCAGCCTTAAAAGAATCCCTACTTTTTCAATTTTTTCAAGATTTTACTTTCAAGATTTCAAGATTTTACTTTTTAAAATCTTTTTCAATACGCCTGTGAACCATCAGCTCCATCTTACTCCACAAACACTCAAGGAGTTCTTTAGCTACTGTACCTTCATGGAATGCAGTTTGTTTCTGTTTCAAGGGAAGAACAAGCAAAAGAAACTAGATACAGTATAGTTGGACTATTGCTGTTTGTATCGGCATCTCATTAAGAAAAGCAACAGAACCTGTAAACAAAACTGAGTCAAAATAAGTGGAGTTTTGGGGTTTTTCACCACCATGCTAGTTGGGATCACCAAACTCAGGTTATAGATAGCCTGACACACTAGGGGCTGGGGTGCTATAACTTTAAAATAGGCAGGCCTGGGAAAACAGAAACACAAACACAGTCATTAGGTGTAAAACCATTGCTTCTTTATTTACTGTGCAGGAAAAATGAAATAAAAATACTGCACAACAAAATCCTAAACTCTCTGCTGAGCTCCTGACCAACGTTTTCAGTCTCTTTGTAACACTCCTGCTGGATAGCAAAGCTGCTTACCAGCTTCACATCTTACAGTACAGTAAGTCTGTCTCCGAGTCACATTACAAAAACTCTTCCCAAAGTACTTCTCAGAACTTAGTTCCACAGTTGCTCAGTCAGACACTTTCTTCTTTTTCTGATAATATGCAATCAGTGGATATACCCTACAGTATTGTATATCCCCAGGTAGCAGTTCCACAGTTGGAAATTTCTGTCTCCTGATTTTTACCAGGTGACCACAAAGAGCAGCTCATTTTCCCTTTTGCTAGAACTGCCCTCTTACAGTAGTTACAATTACTCTATGTAAGATATGAGAGGGCATTGAAGTCAAACAAGACAGCCATACATAGAGAAATGCCAGTTAAAATGCTGGAATAAAATCAAAACGATACAAGATAGACAAGAAATCTGCAGTAACCAAGCAGTCAGGGGAAGTCACATTTATACAGATGTCACTGAGGTATTGAGACACTTGGACAGTGTTTGGACAGAACACTTTAAATAGCTTACCATGTAGTCATTACCTATCAGGTCAATAACAGACTTCCAAAAAATAGGATGTTATTGTCAAAACCTACTGTGTTAGGGATCAGCACACACTGAGGTTGAGGAGGTGCTTTCTTGGGAAATATCTGGTCTTGAACTGCATAATCTGATCATGGTGAGATCTCCTTCACGCTTTGCTAACTCATTCCGTCAACTCTGAGTCTCAAAGTGTTGGACTCCAAGCAGCACTGTTAAATATAGTTTTCATATGTTCAAGTGTTGCACAGGAAATATACAGATCAACATCTACTGTACTTCATGAATTGCTATGAAACCATCTATGTCAGTTGAGATATTTTCATCATACAGTATAACTATCCAGGGGGTGCTAAGTTACAGTTACAATAGAACAATTTTCTGATCGGGAATATACAGTTCTACAGAATAAGAGCCTTGTTATATACTGATTATTAAAGAGCAAATCTGGAAGGAGTCTTGTCAGTACATGTTGAAAGGTTATGAAGATATCACATCATCAACACCACAGCACAGGGGTGAACAGTGACATTGGCATGACCGATAGCACTAATGTTGCTGTTACGGTTATTTAAACATCACTCTGCCAAGAGAGATTGTGTGCTGATTCTGAAAAAAAAAAACTAACTATTAACAGTAATATAATTTCCCCTGTTTATGAACAAAGAGGGGTAGTATGGTAGGAAAATGGTTAGCATTGCTGCCTCACAGCACTAGGGTCATGGGTTCAATTCTGGAGATGGAGTGCTATCTGTGTGGAATCTGTATGATCTTGCTGTGTGTTTTGAGTGGGTTTCCCGATACGGACTGGCATCCTATCAGGGCACCTCCACGACCTTGTATTGGGTGAACCAGTTAGAAAATGGATGGATAGAGAGAACAGAGAATATGATGGATCCATACTCAAACAGGAAGCAAGCAGGTGAGCAAGCAGCAACGCACAGCAACAGATGGAAACATATTCTGGAAAGGAATACAGGTTAGGTAAGGAAAAGGTACATCCAAAAGCAGAAACTGGGATTTGAAGCAGCACATCATGTCTTCAATATATAGACTGCAAAAACAGTTGAATAATTAGGCTGGCTGCAGGCACCCAGTGCAGAATCAAGACTTCCAAATTAAAAGAGGCACAACTAGCCTGCAACACAGCAGGGAATAAACCTTCAGTGGCATCCAAGCAGGCAGACTGCGGCAGTAACCACAACAGACATCTGAAGAAGCTGTCCAATGGCAGAAAGCTAAAAGGAAAGTCTGCATCACAAGATGGCAAAAGCCCATGCAGCCACACTACTGTTTAGATAAGACAAATTTCACACTTTGTGCTCATCAAATTTAAGAGGCAAAAAGTACAACGAAAAAAAAAACAATTAAAAAAACTACAAATCTACTTAAAAAATAGAAATGACAAAAATATTGAAAAGATAAAAATAATAAAAACTAAGTTGTATGAAAAAGCATCAGCAACATCAATGCCAACTTCAGCAGTCCATTAACTTATATTTAAGTCAGTCTTCAATTTGCATAGCAGTTTATGTTTGGCTGTCACATGCTTTTTCAGAATGATTTAATTTTTATTGTAGAGCCTTTGGTTCTGTACGTGATAGACAAACTGGTATGCGAAGCTGCATTAATGGTGTCTCTTACTGAATCTGGAGACAATGAAGGAAACCAAAGCTTGTGTTGTTTACTCAGATTGGCTCTGTCATTCCCTTATAAAAAAAAACAAAAAGCTACCACATGTTTCTACAATACTCAATCAACAAATTTTATTGGTACTCCATTCACTTCACCTGAGAAGGAGAATGAACAGAAATATTTCAACTCATTCATATCTATCTGGACCAATAGCAATTATATTACATTTGAAAATTTAAGGTCCTACCCCCTGCTCAGTTAGGTTTACAGTTTACTATAGTAAAATGTGTGTTTTAAATAATTCTCCATGCAATGATATTGAAAACTACATTTATCTCCCTGTTTAGTTGTACAGTATACTCTTAAGCCTTTCGTGTTTTCTGGCTATATTGTATTTATAAGGAATGTCCACAGCATACTAATTGTTTTAAGAACTTTAAACTGCTTTTGTTATCAGGGCTCTCAATGAACATACTTGACAACACAAAATAATGAAGCTTAGCTATAATTTTGTTACAAGAGTGAAAAACAAGGAAGGTCCTAGGGCAATATTGGCGAAACACAACAGAAGGTTGCCATCAACAGGCATTCTGAGTTCTATGGTGACTTGTGTCCAGCCCACTGCATTTGAAGCTCCCTGCCACCTGGTCTGTGGCCACACATACGCCATACTTGCTGACAATCATCAGGGTTGTCTGGACAATAGTTTGGTTCTTCGCTACAGGAGTTGTCTCTACTATTGGTGAATCTACTTGAGGTGACAGTCCAGTTTCCAAAACACTGATGATATGAATACATTTTCTTATTGGTTCCATGTTTGTGCTTTTCATTCTTGATTTTCACCATGCTTGACATTCAACAGTCCAATTCACCTCATCATTTGTGACCAACTGGCATTTTCACTAGTGAGGTCATTTAGTGCTTATGCAACAAAGTCTCTCAAGTGTAAAACATTCAGTCATGAATGATCAATAAATCAAAATGACACCAAAAACATTTAATCAATAGCCAAAATCCCTATACTTTATTCTTCTGAAAACCAGCATGCATGACGTGAGAGTGTATCACAGTCGTGACTGATCAATTAATCAAAAAGACATCAAAACTTTTTATCAATATCCAAAATATCTATAATTTATTCTTCTAAAAAATGTAATGTTTCTTTAAAGGTTCAATATTAGTAAGTTATTGTAATTTATATTACATATCACTATCTATCCATCCACTTTCTAACCACTTTATCCAAGAGAGGGTTTGGGAGGATCCAGAGCTCCTGGGCCAATTTTCCCAGCTTCCACTTAACCTACCTATATGTCTTTGGACTGTGGAAGGAAACCAGAGGACCCAGAGGAAACCCACACAAGCATAGGAAGAATATGCAAATTCCACACAGCACCCCTGGTCCAGATTTAAACCCATGACACTAGCACTTTGAAGCAGCAATGCTAACCAATGTGCTGGCATGGCACTCCAAGCGGGCATGGGGGGAACATACAAACTCCACACAGATAGCCCAGGAATTGAACCCAGGACCCTAGCACTGCACGTCAACAATGCTAAACTCTATACCACTGTGCCACTTTATTGCAATCTGATCCTAAATAAATTTGCTTTATGATTTTATCCAAGACTGTTAGGATTTAAGGGACATCATATTCTGACCTGCACTTCCAAAAGTGGAACACATTTCTATAACCACACATTTATAAATCTACATGAAAATTCCCTTCTAAATTTCTGCCTCAAATGTGCATAATTTCACAAAGTCATCTAAAAATTCAAAGCTGGCAGTGGTTTGCACAGAATTTAGGTCATATCTGAGAAAACAATGAATATTCCAAATACTACTTGGGTGTTCAACATTCCTTACATATTTCTTGGAATGATATAATTTGAAAATTTAATTTAATGGAGAAAAATGCTTATATATTCAAAATGTAAGAGCTATGACATACAATGCATATTTTTTGTAAATTCAATGTAGTGAACAGTAATACTTTTTCAAAAAGTAGAATTATGATAAATGATCTGTTACACTGGAATATACAACTCTTTTGATAAAGCTGAAGCTACAGTATATACTTTTTGTGATAAACTATGAATACTGTTGAACAACAGTGCCATCAAGTGGAACCAGTGGAAATAAAACTTAGCAGAAAAAATACAATAAAAAACGAAAAGGTATTAGGCGAGTGAGAGACCACCTGTTCATCAGTGTCACCAAGCTACCAAGAAAGAACAGGATGTTTACTGTTAGGAGTTAGTGGGGAAAGGGGGAGTGAGGAATTATTTAGCCCTTTTCCCGGCTGCTTTCTCTGCCAAATGAATCAATGCGACAAACACTGCTAGCAAAGTTGAAGGTCACCTTTTGTCTCTACTCCATGCACATACATGGCTGTTCAGTGGCAGCCTGGCTATCTGCACTAAATCTGTCAGTAAGCAGTACACAATAATGCTAGGGTTTCCAAAAGAGAGCTGACTACAGCAAAAACAAAACGTTGCAGCTTCCTTTTGCTGGGAAATCACTTTGTTGCTGCTTTGAATATATTATAATACAGTTTGTGTTACATGAAGCTATTGAGGGAGTTTTAAAAGGTAGGAAAAGATAGTTCTTGGTTGCTCAATATATGCTTTATAAAACACAGATCTCTGTACTGAAGATTTTATTCTATTATTATTTTATTTGCTGTTTTATGGTGGTTTTATTTCCGAGTGCCTTTACAGCACATTAATAAAGGTGTGAGCATCAATAACAGCATATACTGTACCTCTTTAAGTCAATTTACTTGGAAAACCAATGACATCATCTAAACATACAATTCAGAATTACAAAATAGGCATTAAAAAACAGAGGAACACTAAATAATAAAATATATCAAATAAACTATTATGACTAAGTATTTTCAGGTACAGTTAAAAGAAAATTTTAACAGTAATGTTGCCATTTTAGTACACTATGGTTTCTGTCCTTTTTAAATTCTGTGCATTATTTCATGATTGGAATGTTCAATATTTTGCACACGTTCAGCAACAGATGTTTTTTGCAAGTGTGGATGTGCCTTTGTATGTTTTAGATTAAGGGTCTGTAATCTACTAATTGTACAGTTAACCTTTTAGAAGAAGATGATCACTTTATTGGCCATATATAATTTCTTGCATTAAGAATTTGTCTTTTGTCGCATACCCCAACTTGCTCTCCATGAGACACAGACATGGAGAGAAGCTTGGGGTCAGCCATTTATACAGCACCCCTGGAGCAGTTGGGGTTAAGGGCCTTGTTCAGAGGCCCAACTAAGTAGGATTCTTCTGCCAGCCACGGGATACGAACCGGCAACCTTCCAGCCACAGACGCGGATCCTTAGCCGCAGAGCCACTGTACTTTTGTAAAGTTTATAAACGCAAGTTATTTGGTAACTTAACAAGTGTTTGTTCAGTTAAGGGACCTTTGGGTCTTAATCACTTAATTTAACAAATTACCTGTTTAAGAAATGATTAAACTGTTCTGTATCTTTAGAAATTTTCCAAGGTTGGAAAATCCTTGTTTCTGTGAAGTCCTGTCCAATCCTGTCATTAACAAGCATCCCTACAGGTTCACATCGAACTCAGCTTTTACCAAGTTCAATCAGCTAGTTTCTAGTTTAACTGGAAACATTGGAAAGATTTTTCCATCTCTTTCTTCAGTTACTGTTGCTTTAAAAAGACAGATAAAATGTGCAGGCGCATGGGCCCTCATAGACCAGGAAAAAGTATGGGCACCATTCCCTGGGCAAGGTTAAATTAATTCAAGCTTTAAAATACCCGTGTCATTTGTCGATGGAGCAGGGAATCCTCAGTGGCATAACAGACAGCAACAATGAACAGAGTTCAACAATTTTGTCATTGTGCCAACAAATACTTCTGAGAAACGCAAATTCCCTACTACTGATTATAGGAACACTGAGAAGGAATCACGTACAACAGGCTCATTTGGCCACGTCTGCCTTCTGTCATTATAACGTGACTCACAGTTGGACCAGCAGTCCCTGTTCATCTACAATTTTTATAGACTTTAAAGCTTTATGCATTTCACAGACACATGCGAGACATGACGTCTATAAATTACCATGCTTTCAGCACGTTTCTATGACATCACAAATAGGTCATACCTTTGAAAAATAATTTTACGAGAATTGTTAGCAAAGGTCTGTACTGTCTGTAGGTGTTTATAAAAGTATTACATTAATTCCAAAAAAGAACCACTTTTACCTACTGTGACATTAATGCTGACTTCCAATGCATTGCATTTAAAGTTAGAAGCGTAACTGTTGTAGTTTGAAAACCACTCACTTAAAGCAAGTCAGTTGCTGATGTGACACCGCAATTCATTTTTTCATTAATTGCCTCACTCTAAGCATCAGAATCCATGTATTGGAAAGATGTTATATACCATCCATTTTCAAGTCGCTTCTTCCAATAGAGGGTTAGGTTGGAATCAGGGGGCCTATCTCAGCAAGGAACAGGTTGAAAGCAGAGTACGTCCTAGACAGCATGCTAGTCCATCACAGGGCAGACAGACACAAATACATACATGCACACACTCACACCTAGAGACAATTTTCCCAGAAGACAATTAACCTACAGTACCAGTATGTTTGTGGTATGTGGGACGAAACTGGATCACCCAGAGGAAACCTACAAGAACACTGCGAGAACATACAAACTCCACACAGATAGCAACCCGAGTCTGGAATTGAACCCAGGCCCACAGCACTCCAAGGCATCAACGCTTACTACCGTCACTGTGCTGCTCATGTCATAAAATACCATTATGCATTTAGGTGTTCCATTCAGTTTAATACCTATACCTCAGAAACTGGTACTATTTTCCAAGACCAGCATCTTACAACAGTAAATTACAAAAAGATGTGCATTTATTCCAATTTATTTTATGGTGTCTCAGAATAACAAGCTGTAAAGGCAACACATTTCCAAAATATTTAGTCTAACTGGTGTCTTGGAAGCCATAGGGTAAGATCATGCCCCAGCTGCAGACCTGAATAAGAAATTATCTACTGCTGTGGTAAGTGAACAGAACAACTCTGCAGCCTGATACAACTTTAACTCGTTATCACAAATATAAAGCTGTGAGTAGTAACAAATTATTGGTTGAGTCTGAAAGATGTAAATATAACCAGGAAATACAACAAATACAAATCGACACCATGGACTTCATCATATTAAGATGCTGATAGCATGGTCAAATTCATTTTTGTGTTCTGTGGAATCCCATTGACAAGCAGTACTACACATGATTTTAAGCAATTCCCCATTGTCGATGTTAGACACTAAAAAATCATTTTCGATTACCATTTTAGAAAAATTAACTAAGTTATGTAATATTAAAAAAACGTATGTAGAAAAGAAGGTGTCAAGAGAAAGTTATTTTTTATTGTTATATGACAACAAAACTGAAAGATCTAGTGATGTGCTTTAAGCACCCTCTTCTGGTAAAGAAGTGTATAACCGCATTTTTCCAAAAAACACTGGTAACAGTATATGGGTTTTAGTTCATCATTTTTATTTTTATTTTCACGTTTTATAGAAATGGATAATGGAGTCATGGGCAAAACAAAAACTTTATAAAAGAACACCAGATGCACCAGAGACATGGGTAAATTAACTACAAGTTAATTTATCACAAACAAGAATACAATTGTTTACAAAATAGACAATGTATAAAATGAAAAATAAATAATATAAATATGCATTCAAGGGGTAACATTTATGTCAATCAAAAAACAACTGGAAGATCATGAGGATTTGCAAGAACATACAGAATGCATGTTCTATTCAATGTGCTGTGCACTTCAGGAAGAATTTGAAACTGGTTGATTTTCAGTAAGCTTGACATTCAGCATCTTAAATCACCTCATCACCTGTGGCAACACTCCCACTAATAGGGTAATATGGTACTGAGTCTATATTATTGTATTCTGATGCAATAACCCATAGGAAAAGTTTTGTTTACAATGGTTTTATTTCTCGAAAAGATTGGTGTTGAAATCACTGGCATCCCTTAAAGATTGTTTTAAAGAATATAAAATAAATTTAAATTTGCATTACCATTCTATTATAAAATTGCTTTGTAATCCACCATACATGGTGGAAAGGCAAAGAACTCACAAATGAAAAGATAAATTGTTGTTTCCTTCATAAATCAGGCAATGGGTAAAACATTTGCCTGGTAAAGGACAAGTGTATTTTGTCATTGCGCACAGTGAAGATGGTTTGGGAGGTAAGGTGGAGAATTACAGAAATTGGTCACATCTTGGAGTCACCAAGTCTCCAAATCTACAATTAGACACCTCCTCAATGCCAACATTTGATTTGGAAATGCTGCCAGACCAATAAATCGTTTCTGAGGACAACCAACAAATGTAAGCACTTGGGAGTTTGGTAAACAGCATTGGCACCTGGAATGGTACTGGGTGTTCTGGTCAGGCGAGATGAAAATAGAGCTCTTTGGCCACACAGCAGCGAAGGATGCACATGCAGAAATGAAAACACCTAATGTAAAATATGGTGGTAAGTCACCGATATCATGTGACTATTTTGCTTCTACAGGTTCTGGGGCCCTTGTTAAGGTCATCAGCATCATGAACACTACCAAATCCCAAGATATTTTAGTCAAATACCTTGCTTCCTCTACCAGGAAGTTTAAATTTGGGCTCAAGTGAAAATTCCAGCATGATAACGACCCAAAACATAATTACAAGCCACAAAGAAATGGGTAACTGACCACAAATACACATTTTGCAATGGCCACTCAGTCTCCAGACATGAACCCTACTGAAGACTTGCAGTCTGAATTAAAGACGGCTGTCCGTAAGCGCAGACCCAAGGATATCAAGGATTTAGAAAACCTCTTTCACGGGGAATGGTATATCATCCCTCCCAATGCGATCTCCAATCTAAAACATTATAGAAGAAGGCTCAGTGCTATTTTCCTTGCATGGTGCTAATGACCCTGGTAGTTTGAGAAATGTGAAGTTTGGCCGATTCCAGCAAAGCTTTCATAAAGTAAATTGTATATCGTGTTGAAGAATTACAGCACAACTCATTACCTATGAAGGTGATTGTAATTTAACCTAGCACCAAAATGCAAGCGGACATTTAAACAGGAAAAAAAAAAGTAAGACACTTGCAGTTACTAGAGAAATGTAACTAATTTTGATTCAAGCACAAGTCAAGATTGCGATAGAAAGCTGACTATATTCACAGCTCGCATTACCTTCTTCTTGGCAAGTATATCAAAGTGTCTTTTATTAGATGGGAAATTTTCAAAAGTAACCCATTAAAATGTCAAAGTTAGTATTCAAAAAAAGAACATTTGACAGTTTACATTAAATTCAAGTCCAGTGGGAAATAGCTCGGAAACCTTCAAAAATGGTAGGGGACAATTACCATTTCTGTACCCATTTAGTTTGGACTATACTGACTATGACTACTATACATCAAACTAGCCTGTCAATGTACCATTATTTTGCCCTAAATTAGTCAAGAATCTTAATTTGGAAATCCCTCTTTATATGAAATGGGCACTCTTTGCTTTACCCATCAAATAACTTACAGGTCAGGCTGATCTCTAATTGCTGGTCAACTAGATGTTCAGTACTTTTTTACTTTACACTTTTAGAACAGTCCCAGGCAAGTTAAATCATGTCTTTATACCTGTCATAGTGGGATTTCCCCTCCATAATTTAGAGGTTAGTATTAGAATGAAATCAAAGTTCTTAGTAAAATACTACACATTCATGTAACTTCAATGCATATTATTAGAATAAAAAATCTAGTTATAAATAGAGATTTTTTGGCTCTTTAGTAGTTTATGCAAGACCTTCGTACAAATGTAAATTTTTCACACAACAGTCATACCCAAACTTCAGTCCTGGATGATGAAATCCTGCATGCATTACAAATCTCTTAACACTACTGTTGAAAATGTCTGGATGTAACAAAAACCAAACCTGGATCACCCAACGAACATGTTTTGGACAGTGCAGTTTACACAAAAACTGTGAAACCCTTATAGTAGAGTACTACTATAATTTTACAATATTTTAATACAAACTCACCAACTGCTACTTTTTAATGACTCGATAAATTCAGATGGCACTTTTATACTACAATAAATTCATAATCTGTAAACAGAAACTGCAGAACAAAGGAATTAGTCAAGTGATCCTATCTTAATTTATGATTTGAATTAAAAAATACATTTATATAGCAAATTTAATTACAGTTGATCTCAATATGCTTCAATGTAAACTGTAAACTTCTATGAAGGAAAAAAACTGGTAACCAACAATTTATAATACTGGATGTAGATAGGGTTGCTGGCAAAGAAGGAAATTAAGATCTTTTACAGATCCCAGTTGAAACTGCTGGTCTGAAATGATCACGGAGGTTATTTCACAAGCAAGACGCACAGGCAGAGAAGGCACCACCGCCCATAGTACGTAGCTTTGTTCTAGGGCCCTGCAGCAGATTACCTGATCTTGAAGACTGGGATGAAGTTTGGAAAAAAAGTTGTCAGGGAGATGGGATTGTTTTCTTTTAAAACCTTAAAAACAGAAACAAAAATCCACTCTCTGGTAAATAGGGAGTCAATGGAGCTTTGCTTAATAGTAGTGATGTGGTCTAACTTCCTTGCTACCGTGAGTACCCTGGCAGCGCTGTTCTGGAAAAGTTGTAATTTGATTAACAAGCTTGAGGGCAGAGCACAAAGGAGAGCATTACAGCAGTCAAGGCAAGATTAACTACTACCTTGTCAGCATTTTCAAAATTGATAAACAATCAAGACATTTTTCAAATGGACATATGATGACTTACAGATGTTTTTACATGATCTGAAAAATTGTGAAAAGCATCAAATTGACATCCAAATTGCTGACCAACAAAGATAGAGGGATATTTCTGTCAATGATGGGACTGTAACAGCTGTTCCTCTGTCTTCCTCTTAAATGTTAAGGTCAGTACAAAGTTACAGACACAGCATCTACCTTTTAATATTTTCAAACTATGAAACTTAGAATTAATGTGTAAAAGTATGAAGTATTTGTATATCATGTCAATGGAAAGCTTACTTCAATAGAAAAAAAACTCCAAAACATTTTCATTTTGGTTCGTTTTTCATTTCAATTCACCACCAGGTCTCTCTGCACCCATGTAGAATTTACCCGTGACATTTTCTGATAAGTTTGTCGATTGTTTATATCAGGAATGCACATATTAAATACACAAAATTCAGTCTTATATATTTTTAAAGGCAGCATTTTATTTTAGTAATAACTTGAACTAATCCAAAGTATCCCATTACCTGTTATAGGGTCCACCTAGTTGTAGTTTGTCACAAAACGGTACTCCATTGTGCCAGTATAATAATGTGCACAGAAGGAAAGGATTGTAAGAACATTCAGACACAAGAAAAAATGACCTGCTAACTCTACTATATTAACTGCTAGTATAATCTCTAAATATTTGCATATGTTCAGATTTATTCTAATAATACTTGTATCACAGCAGGTTTACACAATGTGTACAGAAACCAATGTGAATTTCTGCTTCTAAAATCATTATGCACAATTACAAATCCTTAGGTTGCACTCTTAGATTTTTACATTAAACAAATGCAGGCTACAGATATGTCAATACTTCATTGAGCACAATTAACGTAGTGAATATCTTAAGGTTTCACAATGAATTCTTCTCAGACGAGTGGTACTTTGTAGACTGTTTTATTTAGGTTTGTCAAATGAAACCAGACAAGGTATTACATCCAATAAGGCATACCCGTCAGCAAAATTTAAAAACTGATTAACAATGACTTAACAAATGTCGCTACTCCCTTAACCCAAGAAACACGGGTGGCTTGGAGGTGCACTGGGAGGGCATCAAGTACCCAACTGCACGCATTGAAGATCCATAGGATTGCGACCTAGTTTCAGAATAAAAAAACGTACAAGTTAAGGTACAGACGCGCGCCATAAATATCCCCCAGTAATAGTTTTCACTTTGCACAATACATTCTCCATGCAGTCTGAAGGCACTTATCCTAAAGAAAAAAAAGTGTCCCGTTAACAAATATTTAAATACCAAAGACACTTTGTACACCTACACAGTGCCTAAAGCAATTTAAACATCAGATACACAGTACTAGTTTTCAGCATTAATCACTAGATGCAGATAATACAACTGCTTCTGCAAACATGCCAGTGTACCTGTACCATCAGCTGACACATTTACCTGGAGACCACACCAGATGCCAAAGGCAGATCTGAATTCGCACACTCCCGTGAGTTGAGGATTTTAAGGTCTGCAGGATGCAAGACTCGGGAAAGTGCGCCCTCTGACGACAGACCGCAGATGCATTGCTGCGAGACAAGGAAATTCCATTAATAATGACTTTTTTTTAAAGCGGAACCAGTCAGCACAAAACGATCAAATCTGTGAAAGAGAAACAAATTTCAAATTTACAGAACAGTTTCCATTTGTGTCATTTTGTGGCACACCGACTCCCAAGACACCCCTTATTTACATTTCAGAACATAGATTAAACACAACATACATAATCCTTCTCACAAATTTAAATTACAACAAAACTTACTCCGTACATTCTCCTTACTATACACGGCAAAAAGGTCGTTTCTGTAAGCTTTTCAACAGGCATCTAAAGCCCTCTTTGGCTTTTTTCAATTGCAGCTTTCCCTCCCCCCACACAGTCAAACCGATTCCTGGCAGGACATAAACATGTTCTCAAAGTCTCTCTGTTGAAATTCAAAGGAATCTTCAAATTCATAGTCCAGGGAAGAATAAACGATTTGTGGTGTCGTCTCACTGTACAGCAGCTCTGGTTGCCTGTGGCTAGAAACATCAATTGCGTCATCCAGGTTTCTTTTAGTATCGCTTTTCGAGTCTGACATTGTGTCGCTCACCAGATCCTCATACTCAATGTGCATTAAATACTGTGTAGTATTTTCGGGGGCGCCCATTCTGGCAAGAACGTCGCCATTGCCAAGAGCAGGCCTTGGCCTATAGGCGATTTCGCAGGGGTTTAGTATAACACGATTCTGACACCTGTGACTTCTACAGCCCCGTCCACACCGGCCTCGCCTTCGGTACTTCCTGGCAGCAAGCTTCGCCAAGTCACTCGTCCACTTCTTCAAACGTTTCTCGCCATCATCACGGAAACAGCTCCCCTGCTTCCATCTTAGAAGCCTCTTTCTCCGACAAGTGACACTTTCGATCTCCCTTTGTGTCTCCATGATGTCGATGCACATTATATTACGAAACAGACTGTTCATAAAAGACTTTTAGCCTCTTTTCAAATCGTCAAATATCGATAACGGAAGGCGTCCTCCGTTAAAACCGAAACAGCTGCACCAGTCACACAACGTTACTCAAACAGAATCGCCAATACAGCTTACGTTGTGAGCAGATTCGTACAAGTACAAATTGAATCCTTAAGGAATATTAACAGAAGAAACAGTACCTGCAATCGCAAAAAGCGCGACACCTCCCAAGAAAGCGCTCAAGTTGTGACAGACTCACAGAACCGCCGCAACCAGAATGAGAATCCCCGAATCTCAAAACGTGACTATTTCCAAGGCAACAGCCAATCAGACACCGACTTGTAAGTCTTTGTGACGCTTTCCGGTCCTCCAGAATCCGGATGTAATGAGAGTCATTAACACATGTTACCGTAAATCTTGGTAAAAAGAAAAGATACAGTTTTAGTGGAGAGTCTGTGATGCTATAAGAGGTCAGGAAGCTGGAATTTTAAAATAATTAATCATTGTTAGATAGAAAGAGTAAATTCAATAGATATATTGTTTTCTAATAACATCTAGAAAAATAAATCTATTTTTTAAATACCATCTATTAGAAGAAAATGACAAACGGTCTCTGAGTGAACGTGATATGAACGTTTATGACGCTACGGCCGCCATTTTGGAGGAAGTTTAGAGGACATCTGAGACGTAAACGAAACTTTGGGAAACGTTTTGTTGTCGTACCCGTAGATAAGCTGCTGTAATATATATGCAAAGGAACACACGTTAAAAAGTTTTCGTCTTGCACTGTTTTCTTCTACTTCTGGTAAACCAACCCTAAGTTGCGTTATTTTAACACAATATTTTCACAGTAGATTATTTACCATTACGTACTTAAATTCATTTATTTTAAAAAGCATTTAAATATACCATTTTGTCATAATGGTTATGATTTTACTTATTTACATGTAATTAACTGCATTTGTTTCTTATTTTTCAGCCTGAAATTCCTGAATGTTTTATAAAATAAAAAAATAGCCCCATTACTTTATGAATCACTAGTGCAGCACAGATCCGGTGACATGGCTTGTATACACCAGTAGAAGATCAAGTGAATAAGTAATTGTTCCCGCAGTTAAATTAAAGAGAAGGCTACTGTTCACATACCAGTGTCATTAAATGTTTACTTTTTAATGTATACAGGACCTGACTGGTTTTAACGTCCCATTGAAACGACTTATTACTGACAGCAAAACCTCTGCAACACAAGGAGACATTGTGGCCATTACGATCTAGGGACGAGTGTCACAACATCGACCTACTGTAGTTTCCCTCAAAGGTCTCCGATCCCAGTACTGACCAGGGTCACTGTTAGTTTCTGGCATCTGGCTATAAAAAAGGACAATAGTGCATTGTTTTAATCTAGAAGATAAACCACATACTTTCCCGCAACAGTTGTTCGAGTTTTAAATCTGAATCTTTCACTTTGCATTTCTGATTCTACATGTCACCCTAGCTTTTACTGCATTCATGGTCACTTAAGTGTATGAAAAGAAATATATCTCCTGAAAGCAAGGTTAACCTCCCACACCCCTAGAATGTTAGTAAACATTGTAGATACCAGAGGTTTTATCTGCTACTCACATATTCTACTAAAGGTATTAATTTTGTATAAATGTTTTAATAAACAGTAATGCAGACCACTTGTTTATTTTGGGTTATTGTGTTTTATGTTTTAGTATGCAAAACTGCAGGAAGCAACACAATTTTGGGCACAATTTGTATTGAAGATTTATATTACTATAAAACAAATGGCATGGTTGTGCAGTGGTTAGCGTTGCTGTCTTCCAGTGGATTCAATTCCAGACTGGTAAAATTTCTGGTAAAATTGGTCCTACTGTAGGAGTAAGTGTGTGCAGCCGAAGTGTGTTTGTGTCTGAGTGTGCCCTGTGATGGACTGGAGTTCCATCCACAGTGTACCCCGCATTGCGCCCGTTGCTTGCCAGCATCAGCGCCTGAAGTCCTTACCCTCATTTGATGAAGCAGTTAATAATTAATAATAATAAATAATAAACAATTGAGTCATAAAATATATTCTTTTAACAGAAATACATATAGAAATAGACTATACTGATTAAGGTATTCACACAAGAATTCTACAAAGAATTCAGACACTATTATTCAACCTGTCATGTTACAATGGCTCTAGGTGTGACAGTGTGCCTTTCCTCTGATGGACTGGCGTACCACCAGATACTGTTACATCTGCCCTGCTGTGAGGTGGCGGGGTATATGCAGCTGTAGTGGCCATAGGCTCAGCCTCCACCCTCCTGCCTGCCCTGCACTGACTGCCGAGGAGACAGGATATTCAGGTCACTGGGCTACAGTGAGAAGTCACACACCATCCGGGTTATTTAAGCTCTACTTAGCTTCTTCACGCCAATCAGGCATTGCGTCATTCCCAAACCACCACCCGGTGTTTCCCAGCAGAGTCTTCCTCCCTGCTTTTTGCCATTTCCTGTTTCCCTGTCTGCCTGGACCTTCCCTGCTGGGAAGCCAGGGCTTCCTGACACACTCAGGCTGGGATCCCCATCTGCGGCTTTGTTTTCCAGAACTGATCCGGTTTGCTGATTGTGGTGGCGGTAAGGCCAGGGTCTCTTACCGGTCCTGGTCCAGGTGCACCATCGATAAATCTGCTTTGGCCTGTTCCTTGCGCACTCTTGGTTCTCTGCCCCAACGGCCCCTTCAGCTCTACTCTGCACTCTGGAATACAGTACGGCTCCACACCCTGGTGGTTCTCCCCTTCTTCTCCTTTTTCTTCAGGAACTCGGCTCTGGTTCCAGTCTTCAGTGGGTGCACTGTTGGGCCCAGTCCAGGGCGCCTTCTGTAGTCTACCTAACCTGACAGACTGTGCTTATCCTGGTCTCTGGAGTGGATCCCCCTAAGAGCTGCGCCCTGCTCAGCCTAGCTCCTCCTGCAGACCCATCCGCCCGGCCCTCTCCCTGGACTGTGTCCCCCTTGCTTTTGGGTTGGTAACACCTCCTTGCCCGCCCCCTGCCATTATGGTGGGCGGTGTGCTGCATATCAATCATAGTACAGGAGGCAATTACATGTATTCAATAAGTAGCAGATTACTCAGTGTTCAGTCTGTTGAGATTAGAGTCTTTGAGTGAAGGCAATGCATATTGTGGAAGATCTATACATTTGGAGTGTGGCTCAGGGGACCTACACACACAAAAGTCTGATGATAGCTGTGACTGAGGTCCAGGAGGTTTTTGGCTTTATTTTAAAGATATTTTCACACAAAAAGCTTCAATAAAGTAAAAAAGATTTCCAGAAAACTACTCCCTAGTGACACACCCTTATACAATGAACCAAATTGTTTACCCTGTATGAAAATGCACATTCCAAACATTCCATTTTCAGTTATACAGTCAGTGTCCATTACACACTAGTTGAAACTATTTTGTAAACCTCTTGCGGTGGCCTCTACTGGTAGTCCAATGGTTACTACAATATGTTGAGTGGGACAACCTGCCACAATACCATAAATGCCAGGTAAAAATCAGAGGTCCACACTGTATAGCAAAGGAAGAAAAAAACACAATGCTTTGGCTTTGGAGCTTTCTTCTGATAGGAGGGCTCAGGTAAGCTCATACCTGAAGAAGGCTCCACAATGTGAAATGTGTTTCTTTTATGTTTTCTAAACAGACAGGAATGACACTGTGTCAAACACTCACATTAGATTTTTTTAGTTAATTTACAGAGCCATTAATTTCTAGTTGGAAACAATGAACTTAATGTAAATAACACAAAGCCTAAAGCTCAGCCCCTGACACAATTCTGATTAATTCTAATCACTAATCTTTTACTTTTTTAGGTCATTTAAGGTCACATACGGGGTGGAGCGGTGACTCTGTGGCTAAGGATCTGCACCTGTGGCTGGAAGGTTGCTGGTTCCAATCCCACAGCCGGCAGAGGTACCCTACTCTGTTGGAGCCCTGAGCAAGGCCCTTAAACCCAACTGCTCCAGGGGTGCCATATAAAATGGCTGACCCTGTGTTCTGACCCCATGCTTCTCTCTCCCTGTCTGTGTGTCTGTGTCTTATGGAGAGCAGGTTGGGGTATGCGAAAAGACAAATTCCTAATGCAAGAAATTGTATAGGGCTAATAAATTGATCTTATACCTGTAAGCTTGATTAGTCAGGACCTTATTTGGACCAAAAACTGGAAGATACAGGGGTATTCCAGGATCAGAGGATTGTGAGACATTTAAGAAAGCCAAGTTTTTTGCTGTAAGTCATGGTGGAAGATTTGCTGGCATCTTTTCTTTGTATTTGACTGCTGGATTATTAAAGGTCCCATGAAACATTTTGTAAAGAGTCGGGATGTTAACTCAGGTATCCTGGTTTAGTTCCACTCTGTGTTTGAACAATCTGGCTTAACCAGTTTTCCCCCTTCATGCAGCTGGTGAAACAGTTTCATTTTACAGCCTGCTGTGTAGTGGGGTTGGTGTGTAATGGATGCCTTATAGTGGCAAAGTGGTGTATTAAGTGGGTTGCCTGCTTCTGTACATGTACAACACATTTGGATCCTTTGGGAAAATAAATGCTGTACATTGATAATGCCTTTTTAAAAATGTTTTGGGGTTCTCAGAAATCCCACCACTTTTCTACTTTTTTAGGTTGTTTCTTGATTGTACTTTCAGTACATAAGCCTTCTTTTCAGACATAGTTTTAAAACATGGTGGTATCAGTGGTAACGATATGCAGTATCATTGGTATTACGACTTTACAGGAGTCACGAAACAGGGGATTAATCTGTTTTTTATTTTTTTTAGAAATTCTGTTTTTTTGTTATTTCAGAGCATTCTTGTAGTTAGCTAACAATAAAAGAGTTTAGCCACTCCTGTTTGTGGAGGGGTCCTTCAAACAATTTTATTCAATGAAATAACATCAATATAATATTTGCAATAATTACAGAGCACACACATAGGCCATAACTACCAATAACCCCATGCCCCACCTCTGACCCCTTCAGTCACACAAAGCTTTTATAGAGCCAATACGTGTATCAGCTGCTGTGCGTGCTTATACAGTAAATATATAGTCTTTGCACTGTATATAACCAGTGTTGTAGTTGACATTAAAAAAAGTTGATTATTACTTAAGAGAATTGTGTTTATATTTCAGACTTTACAAAGTTTTTTGCATAATGCTTTCTTTATTTCAAAAGACATTCAATATTACCTTTCAAAAAGAGCGAATATTACTAATCATTTCTAAAATAATTGATCATAACTTCTGCATATAAAGTACAGTTGTTTTCATTTTTACAACATTATCATTATTTACTGTTAACATTGGTCACTAAAGGCTGTTATGTGAAAAAAATACTGATATGTGTGCAAGGTTGTTAAATTATAAATGGCTTTAAAGTTTACAGAAAGAATTGCTCTTTTCTCAGATGGTGCAGACAAGATGATTTATTTTGATTTAAAAAAAAGAAAATGATAAAGAGTTAATAGAGTCGTCCTGTAGGTACACGAGGCAAGCAAATGTAAGCCTGTGGTGTCCTGCTGAGGTTAATGGGATTACCATCCAGTCTGACATCCTCAAGGGCTTTGCGGATATAATTGACATTTTTCAAATTGCAGAATGTGTCTTCGTGCATCATTTGAATGTTGTTGTTCTGAAAAGGATAAGTTAAAATAATAAAGCAAAAGATTAACAAGGAGTACTCATCTCAAATTCCTTTCTATAACACCCTACTTTTTGGTGGGAAGTCTGAACTACTGTATATGCACTACAGTGTTTTTGACATGTATCTCATCAAAGTCTTTATAACAGGTTTTAAATCTAACAATATTGGCAAAATTAATTCTATAAGAAGCACACTTCATCAAATCAATTAATCGAATCAATTGATTAATCAAATCGATTCATCATGAAGTACTTAAGATCCTCTTTCCAACCTAACTGTCATATTAAAGGGGAATTGCAATGCTATTTCAGGGTTATAAAGAGTCATAAATGATGAGCGCACTTCAAACCACAATGAAATTTTCAAGTATATGGTAATGTGTACAACCTCCAATTTACATCACAACAGAGACAAAGTTTTAATGTACGCGTAGTGTCATATTGCCATAATTGTCTGTGATTCAGAACTAGGTAGCAAAACATCCAATGATGCAAAAGTGGCCCTATTACATTGTAAACATTCTTTAGATCAAGTGAATTTTGCTACTATATTAATAGGAAGCTTACTTTTAAGTATTGTAAAAAAATGAGCAACCTGCCAACCCACGAAAATACACAGATAATAATTAACAACATTTTCATTTGCTTACAGTGACTAGTGAGCAGAAAGGTCTGCTTTCATGTTTTAATGTACACACTTTACACACACACACAGCAATTTTGCATCTGCCAGCAACAACTTGATAGCCATACAGTACTTCACAAAGTTAATGATTTTACACTTAATTTGAAATTTGTAAAATGTTATACCGCAAATTAATTTATTTTGTTACTGAGATTCAATAACTGGTCTGAGAAATTGGTACTGCAGTTCTCATTTAAAATACTAATAAACTATTATAATAGTTCAGTTGTTTTATACCAGCATGGAGTGAAATCTACTACATCCAGTATGTGTCCATGCTACAGTATGTGAAAGCACTGTAGATGTGGCTAGGATAGTATTCAAGAGTTAGGATTCTGGGGGCAGACAGAAACATTTGACTGTATGTAAATAGTTATTGTATTCCTTGGTTCTGCATAACTGTAATGTAAATCGTCACTTATCCTTGTTTTATGTAATATCTTCAGTGTGTTTCAGTGTGTAGGAAATATTGGAGATTCCAGTTTAGCAGTTTTACTGAGGCACTGTGACACCTTAGGGACTGGACTGTTTTAGACAGTAATGCATTGTAATGCAGCTAAGCTGGTGTACAGGGATTTTTCTGAGAAAGAGACTGGTAGCTCTGAGTTGCATTTGATTTTCTACAATTAGCATGAAAAGCCCTCATGTTACTCTGATGTTGCAGCCTCTATGGGATATAATACTTGAACGCCTTTCTGGGTCTGAAGATTCCAGTAGTTATACAGTATGTGTGTGAAGCGTGTATTACTGGTGAAATAAAAAGCATTTACCATTGCTTTGAGTTAAAGTTTGATGTGCCGCTGTTCTACAATGTAAATGCTGGGCAATGCTATTCTCAGACTATTTGAATTCTGGCATTCTTGGGTGGGATGGAGTGTGCTGTCTTGTGAAAGCTGTGACCACTCTTCTTCTCATCATAGGATTTTGAGTAAGGAATGCCAAACATTTTAAATCCAATCAACTCATATTTTAAGGGAATCTGTACAAATGTGATACATTATTAAAAAATAATTAATCTTTTAGTTAAAAGTTACAGGTAAGCAAGGAGGTGTGAAGAATAACTTGAGCAAACCTGAAAACACCTACCTGGAGGTGAAGAGACCGCAGAGGTTCAGGCAGAGGAAGGGGAATGTGGTTCAGGTTGTTGTCAGTAAGGTACAGGTACATTAGATTATGCATATCCTAAACAAACAAATCAAGTCTATTACTGGAGGAAATTGCATAGATATTGCCATAGCTATTGTAAACACACACCTACAGTATTCTGCTGTTTAGTAATATATTAAGACACTCAAACAACAAATAGAATTATTCACCTCCTTCAGCAGTTAAAACATTGTAAACAAGCACTAAGCAATGCAGGACATCATATTGTGCAGAGAATGTTGGATGAACTAACATTAACACAACGTTATGTAAAGAAAGTATAATTATTTTCCCCCTATAATTAAAAGTGCTTGCTTCTCTGACTAAACCATGGTGCAAAGAATAGTTATATAAGTTGAAATGGCATATTTTCTCATGTTATTTTTTAGTACTTTATTAAATATATCATGTTCAGTAGAAATCTATAAAGGAAAGATATTGTAACATACTACATTTCTTTATATTTTATTAGCTTATTGCTACCAAGAGCTACTATTCTCTAAAATGTAATCAAAATGTAGTAAACAAAGATAAGACTACATTTTCCATAAGGTGTTGTTCTATGTCTGTAAAGATAATTTCTAACTTAACTCTCTGATAACATGAGAAATGTTTTGGCCACATGCTGTAGACAAATATGCATATACTCTACCTTTGGCAAACACTCTTCAAACCCTTTAAAATTTGAAACAGAACCCAACAAAGCATTTTTTCAGCGATGAATGCTACAATAATAAAAAATGAGGAATTCTTGAGAATCATTCAGATGTGCAAATGTTTTTGATTGTCTTGTTGAATTAACATGTTAGATTCTTTTAGGAAGAGTCAGTAAACTAGGAAGCTAGAAAGTACAACTCAGAATGTTCTATCTGCAGACATCTTATAGAGTTTATTCCTTTGACTTTCCTCACTGAGTAGCACTTGCACGTTCAAAACTGTTGCAAAAGGGATTATCTGAGATTGCTAAGAGAAAAAAACAAAAAAACATACTGAATTCAAGTTATTTTAATAGATTGAGACATAATCGCAAGATTGTGTTTTTCAAGTAGTTGAAAGGGAAATTGCAGTCATGAATAAAATACCTGCCAACACCGGTTTTGTCCTTGTTTTGGGTAATATCTCACCTTGAAGGCCTCATTCTTGATTCCATTGCTCCCCAGCTTATTGTGGCTGACGTCAATCAGGGTCATGGTACTGGGCAGCTCAGGCAGCTGGCGGATCTTGTTCTCCCTCACCACCAGTTCCTCCAACTGAGGCAGGCTCCTGAATGCATCCTCGTCAATCTCAGAAATCTGATTGCTCGTCAGGTCAATCCTCTTCATCTTGTCTACAAACAACAACCAGCTCTGAGTAATATTCACACCCATTCCGAGTGTGACACAGTCACAACTTACAAGTTTAAACCATTGTCACATTTCTTAATTTACACAAATATGATTGGTAAGCTAATTAAAAAAGAATATGTTTTGAATTCTCCTTAGAAAGTGGACATTTTATATGAATTATTAAGAATGTTATTAATTTAATGAATATACACTGTAAGTATCCTACTTATTATACTATGTGCTGTAGAGAGTACAAGTTTTGACATTGTAAATGCACTTCTTAGGGTAATGTTTAAGTGGGAAATGGAATGAACTCTAAAATGTAACAGAACATCAGAAGTTAGATCTAAAGTAGAAGTATTTTTAAACAATCAACTGATATTAAACAATGCAAATAAACAAAACATAAACATTTTCAGTGGGCATTAACCAAGGTAGGAATGTAAGATAAGAATGTTTACAAACAAGAGAAAGCCATTTGACAAATCTAGCTCACTCAGTTTTTCATTTCTATTTGATCCAATGATCTCATCCAGACATTTCTTGACAGAAGCCAGATCATCAGGATGAGTAATATGGCTAAGTAGCTTGTTCCACATTTCCACATCCATTTTTATAAATAAATATGTCCTGTTCTTATGAACATAGTTTCCACTTGTATATCTGGTTTGTGTAATAATGTTTATTCTGAAGTCCACTGAGTTAACTTAGTCAATGTCCTTTTAGGGTTTAAAACATCTTAATTGTTGATGGTCTTCTCTCATAGTTGGTTGTAGAGCAGAAATATATTTTTTTGTTTCTTGGTATTGAAAAGTACACATAATACGGTGAAACTAGTCTGTCATACAATTGTAACATCCCCTTGATATGATTTTTACACTTCTGAATATATGTCCTAAAATACCATTTGCCTAATCATTACTTCATCAGGATGTCTAGAAGTTGAATATGGTAACACGTGAGTCATTCTCTTCAGGTTTCTTCAATATCTTTGTGTCCCATTTTATATTTCTAGTTTATTTTTTCGACCTCCATGCACCATGCTATTGTCTATATTAAACGTCATCTACAAGCTGTTTGTCCAGTCCTGAATATGGACCACTTGAAGGGTCTGTGATGCTTTGAGGAGTTCTAGGACGAGTTTTACTATGTTGTAGGCCACACTAGTACTAGATAATCATTCACTTTTTGTCCCCAATTAAGATTGGGAATTCACCTGGTGAAGGACAAAGAAAAAAACCTTAAAGCTTGAATAACCTTTCTAGCCTGTTAAGTAGTCTCTGAGGTGCACAAGATGATGCCCATTCTATGCATTTTCAAAACAATCAGTACGAAATAAAAGTTTGGTACAATATGGTAAGGAGACACAGATGTGAAAGATACCCAGCTGTGACAATGATACTCTGCATTACAACAGTATGGCTTTGATTAAGTAGGCCAGGCTTTCTTGTTCTTATAATAAACAACAGCTCCTGCAGCTTTGTTGAGAGTCTGTATGCTTGCAGTGACACCAGTGTGAAATGTTTCACTACTCTAGTTGTGATTGTCTCTCCGGTTAGTCACTGTGCCACTTTGTAACAATCAATGAATAGCTCTGTGGTTGAGCATGTCAAAAGAGACTATACATGTGTCGCATTCTGCTCTAAGCGTCATAGGGGATGCCAAATATTACAACCAGAAATTCTAAATCACAAATCAGGTGTGCAATAATAATGGTCAATTTCCCAATAAATGAAAAAGTCTGGATATAAAATGTGAGGCAACCATCATACATACTCATTTCTGCAAAATCAGACTTGTTGATCTTCTTAATCTTGTTGTAGCGAGCATAGAAGTGAGTTGTTTCTTTTGGAAGAGGAGGAACTGTTTCTAGCTTCACATCATCACAGTAAACTGACCCTCCCAGGCAGGTGCACAGTAGGCAGGTGGGCAAACCTGAGAGGGACAGAACAGATGGTACCTTTGAGAAAACTATACCAACATCTTCAAATACAATTGGTTCTAGTTTATGCCACTATATTGTTTTTTTTTTCCTTGCTAAATTAAATAACACATAAAAGTGTGGTATGGTCATTGATTTTTAATGTTTTGTAATAAAGGAAAACTTACTTGATTCATGTAAATACAAAAAAAAATCATGTGGCTTACCATAGTTACAGATAATAATAGACATGAATTAAGAGTCCTTTACATGGATACTGGTTTTCCAATAAATGTCAGTTCTCTGTCCACTACTGTCTGTGAGTACAGGGTGGGCTATGACTTTATTGTTCTTAAATGTTATTGGGTTTTAATTAATTAGTGTTGTGTTCCTAACCCTTTTAGGTAACCTATAGCAATTCAGTTAACTACAGTTCAGTTCATGTCTGTACAGTTCAGTTAAATACAGCCATAATCTGCCTTAAATAAAATTTTATAACGAAAATGTTTCAACATCAAAAATACAGAATCTTCAGATACAGTATTTCACAGCCAGAAGGTTATTTGCCCTTGTAAATCCAAATTTTCCATGAGAAATTTATTTATAGCTAGTCAGCTCCTATTCTAATTTTACTTCATTTTTACTTGTCATGGTTTAGAAAAAACCTGAAGCAATCTGCTGTGCAGGTAGTAACTGTGATCTCTGTTTTACTGACCTGCCTGTGTGTCAGGTCCTAGCAGTCCCGATCCCCCAGAGCTCTGTGCAGGGGTGAGGGGCTTGAGGGGAAGCTCCTCTTCCTCCTCTTCCACAGAAGTGCTGGGTTGCTGATATCTGTTCACTAGGGGTGGCAGGGTGCCAATCTCAATCTGTGTCCAGAGTCAGACAAAGGCCGTCATCTTTTCATTTGGTCATTTAAGTCCATAACATGACATTGCACAAAATACCCACATGAGGGCAGTGTAGTTAATGCTTTATTTTTCATCTAATCTCAAATGACCGTTTCAGGTAACACAAATATTTCTGTTCACAAACCTTATGGGAAGCTTTTTTTACAGTTTAAAGAAAGAAAATTATAGACAAATTAATACATAGAGGTACTTTTCTCAACTAGAAATAAAATCAAAGGAATATAAAGACAAAGAGTAGGGGAACTTTTTCTAAATAATATTAATAACTTCACAAATGACAAAAATGTGTTTGAATGTCATCAAATATTTAAAGGGAAATGTCACATATTCACTAGTGAAAGATGAGGAAGGGAAGAATGCTGATTCCAGAACGGCAAAATCTGCAATCATGAAATTGTTATGGAAGGCTTCCTCTTTCAAAGTATAGAGGAGTTTTGATAATTTGTTTAATCCAGACCTGTGGCAGAGTATAGACAGTATAGAGAACAAAAGTGTGTGCCTCTAGTTTTAAAACATTTAGGTCTTTACATATAGATTCTTATGCATTACACATTGGTATGGTAATGTGTAACAAATTAAAATGCTTAAGCACATGATGTCGCACATATTGTATCTTAAATTGGATGTGTAGATCAGTTTATTCATTAGACAAGATGCAGCAACTGAAACATGTTGAGCACCTACAGTATAAACAAATGTAAAGTTTTGATTTTTAGATTACATGCTTTTGTCTCGCCCCTTCCTAGAATAATTTACTTGATGTTCATAGAATACGGGCTATTTCCTGGCTGGGAAAAAGTCCTTGAATTGTACCATTTTAACATGACAGTTTGAATAAAAGTGTCTAAATTCTTCACAGAGGTAAAATAGTTGCTTGTTGAATAGCTTTTAATATTTCAGTACATTTCAATATGTAATTTTGGTAAAAGAATGCATTTTATTACTCAAATGTTTTATTGAGATCCGTCCATTTATTTATTTTCATGCAATACAAGGTAGGGAGAGGAGGAGCCGATCCTGGCAAGCAATGGGTGCAATGCCAGTCCATCACAGGGCACACACAGACACAAACACACTACAGCTGCACACACTCACACTTAGGGCCAATTTTACCAGAGGCCAACTAACCTGCCAGTAGGTCTTTGGACCATTGAGAAAACCAGAGCACTCAGAGGAAACCCATGCAAACAAGAGGAGATCATACAGACTCCACACAGATAGAATTGGAGGACCTCATTGGCTAAGGACAAAAATTGACCCTAAAACCCCAGCACTGCAAATGAGCAATGCTGAATACTGCGCTAAGATGCTGATCTGTTTTTTAGAGATATATTTCTTAAACTGATTTATTAGCCTTATTAAACTGTTCATTTCCCTCTTCCTTCTTGTGGAAGGTACTGTAGATGCCTTTTAGTTTTGCTGTAATTAATAAAGGACAGAAACCACTGTTATTTATCTGTTTTGGCAGTCATATATTAGGTGCATTTATGTCTCAGTTCATTTTAATATCGTGAGTTCCATTTAAGAGATACCACTATAAGATTATAATTTTTAGTACTATTATAATAAATTTAAAATCTAATTTAAAAATCAGGCATATTGTTCATTGTTTTTTTTACATATATTTAAACTTTATTTTTGTTTATATATTGTATTTATATCTAAATATTTTCACACAAATTGAAAGAAAATAATGGATGTGTGCAATAATAACTGTTTCTTAAACCCTTACTTAAACTTTAAGCACAGACATCATATGTGTAAGAAATAGTCTGAATGGATCATTTCACTGTAAATGCTCATCTGTTTTAAAAGTCTTAAGGTAAACAGTTCCATTTACTTGAAGCAGCTTTCCGATTTCAATTCTGCAATTTCAACTTGGTCCACATGAGGTCTCTGGAAACCCACACTGAACATTAAACAATATTGCAAGCCTCTGTCTGAGGTTTTTAGACTCTCTCTCCTGCATTCATGTCCTTTAAGTTAAAAGTGGTCCTTGTGGAACCAAGACACTCATGGTAACAGCACATGGTAATTCACTCTATGAAAAAACATTAGATAACATAGTATAGATGTGTTTCCCAGGCTTTGCAACATAATATATATTAAAAAGGTGCATATTATCTTATTTGTAATTGTATGTACTATATGACTAATATATAAACATTTTCAATTGCTTTAGACACAAACATACACTATGTTATTTTGATTAAAATACAAAACTTATTTAGGTATCACTAAATAAAAAAACTTTTAAAGTTTTTAAAGTAGTTTAAAGTGTAATGCCCATGGTATTGCTCAACTGGGAAAGCAAAAAAGAAAGTACAGTATATTTTACATTACAAAATACTCTTGGGAACAAGAATTTAATAAAGCCACAGGGAAAAATAATTATAATATGGGCTCATAAGTTTATGTTTCTGCAGGCTATGAAAGCATTTACAAGATAGAGAGGATAGTCAAACATTTGGCTTCAGAAAGCCTTGTTTGGAAGATTATTAAATTGTTAAATTAAAAATTCCCCAAAATATTTCAGAAAAGTACAAAATAAAGTGAATATGTATTGTGAATATGAGAATACACAACTTAATGACAGGGACCCTGTTTTAAAACATTTCCAAATGAGGGACATCCAGCAGTTTACACATCCATGAAATCCATTGAACTCCGCAACAGTGAGCCAAGAACAACACATGGACACTGTGGCAGTCAGTTTGTATTTGGTGGTTAATCTTTCTTGTTCCTATAGAAATAGACAGGTCATTATTTCGGTTGTTCTCTTTTAAGGTACCATAGGATTTTGTACAGGTTTCCAAATACATGAAGCACCAAATCAGTGCAGTCAAATTAAACTGTTCTTACAATATGTTATATTTTTGACTAAACTGTGTTCCATCTAAAGATCAGAGTTGAGATCATAAGTCAACTTAAACTATATTTCTCTTGCTTTCTGGGCCATATTCACTCATTTACAATCTTTACAACACAAAAGATCAATGAACTCTTTGAATCCAAAGCTGTGATATTCACTCATGGTCCTGGAGGGCCACAGGGCATTCTGGTTTCTATTCCCCCAGAGCTGCTAGTAACATAAATGAATTAACCATTAATGTAGTTGATCTATATAATCACTATTGAAGTCCTTAGCCAATGAGGTTTTAAAATTAATTGCAAAACGTTCAGGAGTCCAGGGCCAGAAGAGAAAAATCAATAAAATGTTGACAAAGAAGATGGTTCAATCTATATTTAAAAAGGTTTAACTGGCAAACGTTTACAGCACTTAAATGCAGAAACACTACCCATGGTAACTTCTTCCCCTTTCATTATGTTCCCCCAGGACAATTAAGTAAGGAACATTATACCTCTGTTGAAACCTAAGATAAGGAGTTTTCACTTTTTTTCTCTGGGGGAATAAAGAAGTGTTTTCAAAAGGTTTTACTGTGCTGAGGAAGATCAAGGAAGAACTGGAGACTGAAAAGGTCCCATCATATTTAGATTCCATAAACCTCTATCATTTAATATAGCTGAGCAATTTGGCCTAACCTTGTAGAGATCACAGTGAAGGAAATTATAACAATGCAATGAATACCGTAATCAATTCTCATTTAATTCATCTTCCCATGGAAAGAAAAAGGAAAGAAAAGGGTTGGGAATCAAGATTAGATTAGAATGTTAGTAAATGCAGTAATTAAAGATCACAATCTTTTAGCCATTTCTTCATTTCTAAAAGTATAAATGAACTATGTGCTGTAAGCCTCAGTTATTTACCTTAAAATCATATTATTTATTTTGAAAAAAATAAAAATGACTGTGGGTTTCCAAATTGCTCATCGAAGAACGTACATCAGGATTAAGTTAAGGTCCTGGCCCATTTTGTTTTTCGAAAATTCAGTCCTGCTGTTTCTTATGATACCATTCCAACATAATTTTGCATTTGATAAAAGCTGGAACAAATTGAAAAAGATTACACTAGTCTTCTAATTCCAAACATTCATTGCAAAAAATTCACATGATTTCAAATGTGGTCTGTGCTGAAGGGTACTCTTGGAAACAGAGGATGCTCCCCATGTTCAATAGTTTACATGTTTTTACCCATTGTAAAATAGCTTAAATTAAAACACAGCTTTGGGCAAGCTTGATAGGGCTTGGTTAGGCATTTGTTGCCAGGAAACTAGAAACTATACAGCCTGGAATAACTCCACATTCTTCTAAGTGTTTTGTATTCAACAGGACATAGGTAAACTAAACACAATGATATACCATCTTTTTATTCTTTCTGTTAGTGGGCTGCTCATCAGTTTAAGAAGCCAATTTTATGTCTGCCTGTGAAGTACCTTTTCAGACAGAGGTTTTAATTTTCAGGATGTATTTACAGTATCTACTGTATAAACATCTACCAATGAAGCAGTTTTGTAAGTCAGAAAGCATTAAAAAAACTTTGGAGGCAGACTAAAACATTGGAGAGAATCTACAGTAACATGTTGCTTCAATGATTTGCTTCATTTACATTGCCTTTTGAACCCAGTCTTTTTGAACACTTTGAAACAAGAGCATTGAACAAATGAGTTCATCCTGTTTCCACATTATATTAGCTATAACATTGATGGGTCAAATTTCAGAAAAATCTGATGCGATGTAACTATTATTTTTAGTAGTAGTACTTAGTAAATTTATTATTAGTAGTTAGTCATGGTAGTAGTAAGAGTGGAAAAGGTAGTAAACAATTATAGCTGCAGCATCACTAGTAGTAGGAGTGGCAGTGCAAGTAGTCGTTAATCATTGTAGTAGTAATCTATTGATTTTAATATTTCTGAGAATGAAAAGTGAATAGGATGAAGTAAACTTTTCAAATATATGACAGGAATAATGTGAAGTCGTTTTCATTATTAAGTGCAAAATGCATTTTCTTTGCACACAGTTCCAAGTCCCTTTACAGGTAATTTTTAGATTCAATAAGAAAGACATGTCTTAGATCAGAAAGTGAGGTACAAATCCCCCTTAAAAAAAGAAACAGAATAAAACAACAAAGTGCAATTCACAACATTCACAAAGAATTTAAAGAGTTAATCTAAACATTGCACATCACAAAACGGGCAGTGAATTTCGGCCCAACAGGAGTCTTCAGGCAGTGTCAGTGCTCCTTTTTTCCTTGTTTAGTGCAGCTTTTCTCCAGGGCAGCTCTTGTTTGTGCACTATTACATATTTTGGATAATGTGAAGTTTAAAAAAAGAAAATATGTATTATACTTAGATCAAGCTCTGCTTCATGTTTGCATAGATCACATTCATCTTCTTTATTCAACAACATTAACAAAATAACAGATGTACAGTGCTGGAACTTATTATGAAAACAAAGAAAACAGTTGGTATAGAATGCAAATTATACACTACAAATAAACATAAAATGTTTCTTGAAGAAACATTATATTTAAGTCCTGCACTTGTGAAAAATGTATTTTCAAGACCTCTACTGAATAATTGTCTAACATATACACGTATGAGGAACTTGACATCAGTTCTGGAGAGTTTGGGATTTCTTCCTTTAACTCCTCTGCTCTCAGCATCAACAAAACAAGATTACCTCAAAGTCCTAAATATATAGTCCAATAGCTACTGTATGTAATGTTGACGTTGTGCTGCAATCTGTTGAGTACCCTTTATTAGCTAAAACATTAGTTTTTGTTCACACCTGAATACAGCAAAAACATTTTTTCTGCTTTCTTCTTTGTTTCCTAAACAGTGTGGCTGAATACAGCCATGGATGCAATTGGAAATAACCCAAGTGCACAGAATCGGAGTAAGACGTAAATGTCTGAGGAGACCCAACTGATTGAAGATTCAGGTCACTGGTATGGGGGAAAAGTGAAAAGACAAATGAGTGTAAATACAATAGTTGATTACTGTCTGGCGGGGCTTAGAAAGTCCAGGGTGGTCAGAAACAAAGAAGAATGAGTACAAGGTGAATGAATAGGAACTTTGCAGAGAATCTGGCTGTTCGTATCCCTGGGGAAATAGAAAGAGAAAGGCTGGCTTAGCGAAATGCCAACCTTCAGTGAAACTTTCTACCAAAATTCACTGACTGAAATCAAGAAGCCCTAGCTTTTGGGGTGTCACTCTCTCAGGTTTTTAGCTGATTCCTACTGCTGGTCTCCAGTAGAGTCTGGGGTGCAGACAGGCTGTCCTGTCAGCAGTCCAACTGGAAAGATAAAGGACTGACAGACCAATGAGCTGAAAGGGAACGAGTCACCAAGATCTACAGCCTTGTTAAACCTGCTAGGCTACACTGAGCAGAGGGGTCCAACCTAGTGATAACCAGGCAAGGAATTCCAATTTGATAGTCCAGTCAGGGAGGCCTGGAAGCAGGTCAATTCAGGGCACCCTAACGGGGAATCTCATCTTGAGATCAGGCCAGGTATGTGCTATCAACTGAGTATCTTTGGAAGCAACTGCCCCAGCGAAAGCACCAGGGTGCAGTCAGCTCCGGATAACCCATTAACCTTTTGGACCAACCGAGGACACATCTGTTGAGGAAGGTCACGCTCATATCTGTCTTCTGATCCTCTCTTGGCTTCTGGAGCCTCTGGGCAACACAGCTGTAGGGTGAGCTCCTAGCCAGAGCCCAAGAACACAGGAGTACAGGAAAGGGCTCTACTGGAAGGTGGCTTGGGAGAAGAAAGAAAAAGAAAGGAAAAAGGAACCAGGTGTAAAGGCTGTCTGACAGCTCAGATATTCAAGAAATGGACCCTATGTGGGTTTAAACTGTCAGAGAAATTCAAATGAGGACAATAAAGCACAATCCACACCCGGAGCTTTGAAACAGGCAAAAGTCCAGAGCCAGGCAGGCAATCCAGAAAGACAACAATAAAAGGCTAAAGTCTAAAACCAGGTAAGTAATCCAAGGAGGAAAACAAAACGTTAAGAACAGCAAACAGGGACAAAAACAAGATGCAAAAAGGAAACAACTTCAAAGAACAAAACAAGAAATTGGGTAACGCGAAGGAATCAAGGGGAAGGGGGAAAATACTACAACTAGGAAAAACCGGAGAAAGACAGGATCTACAGTAGAGTTCAATGTAAAGTAAACAATAATGAACACAGCATGGTCAGGCGCAGGGTTTAAATGGCCTGAGGAGGGAAAGTGTGGATTGGCTAAAGAGTTCTGCTTGGTCTGAACCTATGCTGCACAGCTGGTGTAGCCACAAGAGGTTGGGGTATCCTTTGGTGGTGAGATGGTGGAACCGTTACACTAGGTGACCACGGCAACCCAGAAAGAAGAGTGCTGACAGGGGGGACAGCGAGGAAGAGCCCTGCTGTGATGGACAATAAAGGCCATCCCAAATGAAAGCCACGAAGTCAGCATGGACGAAGGTGGTCGGAGAGAGGAACCGGTCTCCAGGGCAGATTGAAAGCAAAGGATTTGGGCTGCATTAGTCGAGGGTTGATGAGAGCAGGAATTGAGCCTAAAGTCCTGGACAAAGAATGGTGCCCCAGATTGAAGGTGTGGATTGACAGGAAAGAGGGGGGCAGCAGAGAAGGGTCCAGGAAGTGAAGAATTGAAGACTGAAGAGGCAGCATTGCAGGAGGAAGTCCAGAGGAGAAGAATAATGACAGAGCACTGCATGTTTCTCAGCAGTATAAAGTAAAAGGGAAATAGAATAATTCATGTGCTAACAAAAAGGTGATTTAGTTGAATATTTGAAGAGGAGAATGCTCTGGCTTCCCAGGGCAATCGCGGGCTGAGAAACGGCACAGGACAGCAGTCATAGCAACAGAATTAATTGCTATCTGTTCCAATATACATGTAGTACTATTGTAACCAATTTAAGGCAGAATAGAAAGTGCTCATTCATAAACATTTACCTACAAACATTACCTGTATAAACATTTACCTATCTTTTACCAAACAAAATGTAAATGTAAAATGTACATACTGTACTGTATGAGAAATTTTGAGTAATATACATTTTCCTGTGTAAACTTAAAGTGTCTGGACATACTAGAAAACAATTCATCAACCTTTTTTAATATATTTATTTTCAGTTTAGATTAGTTGTGTTTTAAAGTGCACCAAATTTGAACCCAGTTCACCACTTGATCCTTGTTCATCTATTGAACTTGTTGATCCAAGTTCACCCTTGCTCCTGCACAGGTGGGATGCATCCTCCAAGCCTGACACTGTCACACTAATTCTTTTAGCTCTGTGAGTCAACAGAAGAGATAAGTTATCAGATGGGGGTCTGGTGTAGCTCTCACTGATGACACTGAGAGCTTGCACATGCCCAGTCAACAACAGGGACAGCTGCTGTTTGAGATTTTCACTGAGGAAATCATGAGTGTCTCTCTAAACAACCATGTCCTGGATTTACTATTCAGCCAACTGTCTGCCCCCTTGGAACATTACAGTTGACTAATGGCAAGTAGCAAACCAAATCTGCTTCGTCACTGTGTAAATGTACATCTTCTGAGAGCACAACAATACTGACCATTGATTCTAAGGTATTGTATATAGCTAGAACACGGGAAGAATACCTACATATTTTTTCACTGATCAAATAATAATAATAATTAATAATAATTGCTTACACTTATATAGCACTTTTCTGGACACTCCACTCAAAGCGCTTTACAAGTAATTGGGACTCCCCTCCACCACCACCAATGTGGAGCATCCACCTGGATGATGCGACGGCAGCCATAGTGCGCTCACCACACATCCACTATCAGTGGGGAGGAGAGCAGAGTAATGAAGCCAATTCATAGACTGATTTTAGAATAGAGTTAGAATGTGAAAAAAAATGGAACAATCATCTGTGTTTCTATTTGAGCTTTTCAGGGGTGGGTAACTTTTTTCCTTGAGAGCCTCAGGGTCCTCTTATTTCTTTGCCCATGTAATTTATCTATTAATTTTAATAATTATTTGAATACAAATTCACATAACCTGCATTTTTGTGATGTAATTTCTTGCAAATTGGAAAATTAGAGCCAGGAGGAACTATTAAACTATCTGTGGAGTCAGTCTGCATGAGTACTTAAAGTTTGGGAAAGAAAATAAGCAATGATTATGCCTATTATCTGCTTTCCCAGTGTAAAACACTGTCTTTTTGTTTGATTGTATTCAGTGCTAGATACAGTAACAGAATAAAATATGGAACCCATAATGTTGTCTGCAAGAAAAAAATGTTTTCTTTTACTTTTTATTCTGTTTACATTGTTTTGTAAGACATGATCCTCAGGGTAAGGAGTTACATGACAAATTAATTTTGTTGACATACTGGTCATGTCTGATTTAATGTTTTTTCATGTCTGTTAATGCTGAAAAGTATTTTATGCATGGTTTATCCAAAGGCATTGCAGAGATAAGAGTTGGCCATGTTATTAGTTGTATCTAAATTTAAATCTAAATTTAAAGAAATGCTGACAAAACGAAATATCTCAGAAGAATTCATGCTTAGCTTTGCTCACATTACTTTAAGAAAGCATTTGCTGAAAATTTTGTTGCATGAGAATAAGCCAACTACGCATGTTTATTCCCCACCAGCTACATTGCCACGCAATCTGAGCAGCTGCCAAAATATTAGCCAAAAATAATGAATAAAAATATTAAAACAAGACTACTCTTTGAAGCATTTGATGCTGCCATTTTCTACACAGAGATCTGATTCTGTCCATACAGTAAATGTCTATTACCTCTTGACCTGAATGTTATTTTTAATTCTCTAAATGCTTGTTTGTTATTGTATTATATTTGTTAATTGTTTTAATTAATAATTATGACTATCTATGGTCAAAGCTTAAAATTTGTTTGAGGGTTTGAGTCACCCAAGAATCAAAAACTAGTTTAAAACTTCATAGTTCAGCAGAACAATGACCTGATCCACAAGGCCACAGCTACAGAAAAGTGGTCTAGCAAGAGTAAATGTCTTTGAGCTGCCATGTCAAAGTACTGACTTGAATCAAATAGAAAATTTGTGGTGAGACTTGACAATGGTAGTCCATCAGCTGTGTCCAGTGGACTACACTCTGATGAATTGCAGTAATTTTTCCAGGAAGAATGGAAAAATAAATACACCATCCCCTTGTGCAATAGGTTGGAATATACCAGGGACATAGTGTTGTCTGCAATGCCATCTTTTTAATAAAATGTCTATCAAGGTTGTGACTGCTTAGTCATTAAAGGTTCCATGCCAGTCTGTAGAAGAGCTGCAACTCACAATTGGTAACCCACTGAATCTAAGCAGGTGTGAGCCTGGTCTGTAGCTGGGTGGGAGATCTGGGAAAAAACTAAGGTTGCTGCTGGAAGAGGTGTTAGTGGTGCCAGCAGGGGGTGCTCATCCTGTGGTCTATGTGAGTCCTAATGCCCCATTATAGTGATGGGGACATTATACTGTAAAATGGCAAAGGTTTTCAGGTGAGACGTAAAACCAAGGTCTTGTCTCTCTGTGGTCAAAATCCCAGGGTGCTTCTTGAAAAGAGTAGGGGTGTAACGTGAGCACATTTCCACCTGGCCTTTACCAATCATGGCCTACTAACAATCCCAATCTATGAACTGGGTTCATCACTCTGTTCTCCCCGTTAGTAGCTGATATGTGGTGAGCGTTCTGACGCACTATGGCTGCGGTTGCATCATACAGGTTGTGCTGCACATTGGTGGTTCTGGATGGGAGTTCCCATTACCTGTAAAGCACTTTGAGTGGAGTGTCAAGAAAAGCGCTATAAAAGTGCAAGGAATTATTAAATTATTAATGCGCTGATGTACCATGAAATTCCTCCTAAATTTAGCTTGTGAATTGATTTTTCACTAATCTACTTATTTTGCCTTTTAATAGTGCTACTAGTACATAATATATGGTGGATGAATCCAATGTTTCTTCATACTGTATAAGTAAAATACAAGTGGCAAGGAAACATCCAGACAGACAAGGTACTACTACACAACATGTATATTCAAACATGTAATAAATGTTCGCACATGTAACATTTACATGGATGGGAAATCCAGAACTCAATCCAATGATTTGTTCAATCCAATTTAGTTACTCTTAGTCTATTAGCATGGTCAGGGACAAGGTCAAGTCCTTGTCTAACTTCATCTATCGTGGCTGCAAACCTCAAGCTAAGATCTCTACAACATTCATGTCTTTCCTGGTTCCATGAATAGTTGTATTTGTTTTATACTATTTTGTAAGAGAAGGTATAATAAAGCTGTGCAAAGTAATGAGATTGTGAAGATTCACTGTACCATGGGAAGATTTAGTTGCTAAAAACTCCATACGATTTACCACGATTTATCTGTATAGAGAACTGACTATGCTTATTCTACCGTATAATATGTTGAAATTGAGATGCAGAATATTGATTAATTTGAAACAGTATAGACATGTAATTTGCAGAAAAAGTGATGTTATAAACTATTACCCAGTGGTCTTGTTTTCATATTGTAACAAACATTCCCGGTTACTGTATGTGTCAATGGCATAGGGAATGGCAGGCTTAAGACAACGTCACAGGCTCACTGACTATTTTATTCCCTGTTTCATTATGGGGAAACATGATAATCACAGAGAAAGAGGAGAAAGTGCTTATTCCTGGTGAGGTTCACATTGGTAACAGACCAGACTTCCCTTTCCCCAGCAACAGGCTCCAACTCCTCCTGATGGACTACTAGGCTTTTCCATGTGACCTGAATGATATAATCCGTCCACAGTGTTCTGGGTTTTAGAAGATGCCTTGAGCCACTCAACTGGCTTATCTTGATCTGGAGGGGTAATGATTCCCCTCCAAAGTCCTACCAGATTGCAGAGCTCCTCACTCTGTCATGGAGAGAGAGTAAGCCCAACAATTCTATGGAGAAACCTCATTTCCACCACTTGTAGACACAATCTTACTACCTAAAACTTGTGACCAAAGGTAAGCATAGGGCTGTAGATTGACTGGAAAACCAAGAGCTTTGTCCAAAAACTCCCGCTTCACCATTATAGTTTGGTACCGTGTTTGTACTACTACAGCTGCAGATCTCCCCTGCTGTCACTTGTGAACAAAACCCCAAGGTACTTTAACTCCTCCACTTGAACTAGCTGTTTCTTTCTCATGGAGAGAACCATAATCATTTCCCATGATGGTTCCTTTAAAAAACTCAGAGAACCCTGCCTGGATTAGGGACACTGGTATATATCCCTTCAAGTCAGACCTAGGGTTGGTGTTCACCAGTGAGTGCCTGGTTGCCGGGCCAACCATGTAACTCTAAATGGTTCATGGAGCCATTGTGTGGGTTCACAACTCACAAGTTGAAGGATGGGGGTCAGGTATGATGCCAACCAGGAGGGAGGGATTCATGTTCTTCATTTTCATGTGATTGCTGTTGTTGTAGTTGACTTAGCAAATGTGTTTGTATTTTAGTTATCTCATAAGGGATGGTTTCTTATGTCATTTAATCATGCATACTACAGTATATAATGTAGCTGTAGCTCATTATGCAATGGTAAAGGGTTTGACTTGGTTATATGCAAATTTGGCTATTTGCAACAAACCCTTGTGAATGTTAAGACCCTTCTGTTTAATAAGGTTGATGTCAGTATTGTAGGGAGATAAGAAAAGAATAGTTACAGTATGCTTCACACACAATACTAGAGTCCTAAATACATGTATGTGAAGCACAGTATGCTGTTCCCTAAATTTGGAATATAGTACCCTAGTGCATCCTATTGAAGAAGGAAGTGGTATACTGTACTGGTATCCATTAACAGCTTCAGTTTTCAAATTGTTGCAAAATCCATTAAAGTACATAAACATTATTAGTAGAAAAAGGTAATTTCTCTGCAGTATCCTATACAATCTTTGCCTTCTGTCCTTTGGAACATTTCCTTACTCATTCTGTATCTATTTTCTGTTCAAGCTTTTTTTTCCACCTGAGAGAAGTGTGAAAGTTCCTTACCTGTGGTTCATCAATTGTAAGTTCATCGTCATAGTTGAAGGTGTCTTGATTTTCCAAGTGGAGGTTTTCCAAATCCACATCATAGTGCTCAGCATCATATGTGTTGAAGTCAAAGGCCTGTCTTCTTTGCCTTGATGGAACAGCAAAAACTGCTTTCACAACAAAAAGTCCTAGTACTATATTCACAAAGGTCTTCATGATCCAAGCCTTCAGGAAAAAGCAAGTTATTGGTTAGAAAGATCAGGCATATTGGCCTGTTGGCTATAGTTCTGGTATCTTTAAATGCTTTTGTGCAAATGCATAAAATATACTCTTTGGCATTTTGGTCAGATCCCACATATTCCAGGCTTAGCTTTTAATTGAATTTGTAATGTAAATATTACAAAATAAAAGTTTAAAAATGTACATTTACAAATTTTAGTATTCATTGGATATTATATCAGATTGGGTAGATTATATATTATAGGCTTGTTAAGTATATCTTAACAGAAATACTTTGGGAGTGGAATATTACCCTATGTATTTTAATAAAATAAACATCTTTTTAAATTCTTTTTACAATTAGTCTTTAATTCATCACAATAAGGCACAATAAGATACAGTATGTGCCTTTAGGTGACATAAATACACCTCCTCTGTATTTGAATGTACCTCAGGCCTCACTACAGTACAGGGTCATACAGTATCACCGATCCATTTTGCTGAAACAATGATACTTGTACACTGTTTTCTCTTTATTATTTCACATTATTTGCAAAACACTAAATTAATGTTAAAACTTTAAAGAAATGTTAAATATGCAAGTACATAACTATTCAACAACATTGGTGAAACACAGTATGCTGTAATGTAACAGAAGTTCGATAAGAGGTCAAATCCTAATCTTGCACTTCCACTCTCTTATGTCTAAATATTTATTGGGTGCCTTGTATACCTCGTCTATAGCAGTCCGCGTTTTAGCCTCAGCAGAAACACACATCTCTCTCACTATGTATTATTGATACCTTTCTCAAATTCAACTCCTAAAAAAACAGGACCAGAGTCTCTTTCTTGCCTTTTCTTGAGCAAGCAGCTCATAAACTTCAAATTTTCCATCAAATACATAAGGCTCTGTTCCTGCTGTGCTTGCTGCCTGCTCTTTTCTTACAGTTGATGTTATTAATCCTCAATGGTATTCCAATGACCTGAAGCCACTTTGTTATCCTTCCTACCCCATATCTCTTTTCCTAATATCACTCTGCTCTCTCATTACCCCATTTTTTTCTCTGTTTCTGGTTGGGCATCCAAACCACCTCATCTATGGCCCTAGCCTATATTCATTGTTTTGCTTCACCGTTTTCCTTTTTTTTTGCTGTTCCTGTAAAGACATAATGATGCTCACTCTGCCCTGACAGTGGGAGCATATGGATTCAGTTAGGACTGGGTCTGAGCATCTTCATTCATAGCCCTGGTGCCCATTCCCTACTGCTGCTGTGATGATGGTCCCCCCCCCCAAATATTCCCATACCCCTCAGTTATAGTCCAGCTGGTTCGGTGTCAGCACTCAACTCTTTCATCTCCTAAAGAATTTTCTATTCTTCTGGGGGTTGATTGAAATCTGCCTTAATCCACAATATGGGGTTCGAGCAAATTTCAGTAAGTGCTAACTCTCTACTCATTCGTGTCTACTCACTTCAGGATATTCTTCTAGGTTGCCAAAGTGTCTTCTGCTTCTTACCACAGAGCTCCAATCTCAAATGAGGTAGGATTCTGTGGCTATACTACCAGCTGTTGACCTGTTTCGACTTTTGTTGCATCAGCTTCATACAAACTGTATGTGCTTCTCATTCACTTCATTCTCCATCAGTGTTACTCTGAAATATTGCATATTTTGTCTTTAGACGAACGAATTTGACCAAATTTGACCAAAATATTAAAATGGTGCTATTTAAGTTCACGAGAACAAATTTTACACACTTCCACACTCCTATGCATAAATGATCACTGGCTGCAAACTCTGCATGCATCTTTTCTACCACACTTGCATCCCCCACGGCTTCACCCCTGCACTGTGCTTTCTGGTTCACTCCTAATAATTGTAGGGTTTTGACATTTAGTGCTGTAATTTCCTTCTCTAGACAATGATAATGCCAAAGTTAAATATCACTATCCCTTTATATTCATAAACTAGACTGTACTACTGAAAAATCACTTGTGCTCTAGTCTTTGGCCTATACAATGCCTTTTCCAGCCCAATCAGCAAGTCACAGACATGACCTTTAACTTCAGGAAGTCTTTACTTGATCTTCTCTCCATTGCAGAGTTAAACTTACTGTAAATTGTTTTTAAATTGTAGAAGAGGATGTATTAGTCAGGGTTTGCCACTACCCTTTATACTGTATAACTATTTTTTAAACAATTAACAGAAACAATATAAAAGTACTATCTATGTCAATTTCACTAAGAGTCTCTGCATTTATTTACCAAATTCAACCAATATGTAAGTATAAATTAATCTCTTTATGGTGCTGAAAATTATCTATGCTGAATGATCTCCTGGACTTCATTCATTATTCCAAACAATATTCTTTTGGATGTACTGTATCATTACAACAAATTAAGCTAAGAGACCTACAAAAACTAATAAATGTGAAATACTGTAGCACTTGTAACTAGATTCTTTTGAATATTTGTGATATTCAGCACTTTTTCCCAAAGAAAAGACAATAATTCTTTACTCTTAGTCATTATTTAAGTAATTAAATTTGTGAGTTATATTTTAAAGCACTAGCATTTAAAATTTAACTTTATTTCATGTTATTTATTTTGCTGTGGAAGATTGTGGAGAAAAAAAGCTGAGCCTGCAGGCTAACAGGGAGACCCAACATGCAAACTTTGGACACTGCAGTACAACTACAGCGTCTGTAATTTAAGGAGACAGCAACTAGGCAAACTGAAATTCTCTGGTCTGAAAGAAGGCTTTTATAAGAACTGGTCTAGGCATGCACTTATGAAATTCCACTGGGGTTACAGGACAGGATGGAAGTCTAACTTCTACTGACAGATTGAAGGATAAGAAGGAATTCAGGTTCCCTCACATATAAACCTTTGACCAAAACTGTACAGTTCAGCATAATTACCCTTTAAAATACGTAGTGCTGAATAATAAGATAAATTACCACTTCATTTACTGAAATAATACATTGCTCTTGTATAGCACCCGGGGATCAGAAAACACAAACCTGCCAATTCTTGTTTTAGCTTTGAAATTCGGTATGGGTTTCTCTGACAGTTATTTGGAAAGTTCAGAGTTTCCATAGTTTTTGACATACTGTATGCAAGACTTGATTATTTTCCCTTATAGCAAAACCTTTTGTCAGCGTTGACAGTACGGTGTTAGTTTCCATTTTCTATTCTATAGTATAATAACTAAAGACGGGAAGAGAGAAAATCATTTGAACTTTGTATTATTGACACTATAAGTGTGAAGAAACCTTAGGAAGAATGGCAGGCAGTCAGACCTTCTGTTTCCTCTGGCTGAAGCTTCAACATTCTAGTCTTATAATGTTTGAAGTCCTTCTTTTAAACATTGTATCATTAGTTTTCCTTAAGATTATTCTTGTTCATATGTATATATATGCTCTTCATGATACAGTATCTTCTAACTACATTTTAGTATGCTCAGATGTACAAACTGCATTACTAATATTAGTAAGACTTATACTAATGCTTATTGTATTACAACAAAATGTAGTTTTGTAGGTTAAGAATAATACAATTAATAATTTAACATTAAAATATTTTAACAATTTCATAAGTGATAGTAATTATTCATGATTGATACCTACTACTGAGAAACATTAAAAACACATAACATCCAATATGTAAATAAATGTTAAGAAAATTCTAAAGTCTAAATTTAACTTCTCCTTACCTGACAACAACTTCTTAACATCTTACAAAGCAAAATGATTAAAATTGACATCAGACTTATGATTTCTGAGCCCCCCCCCCCCCCCCCTTCATGTCAGTTGTCTTGGAGATATCATAATTATCACATGGGAATTTAAAACCTTTAACACTAAAATTAAGCCCCATACTAAAAGGCTGTTTGGTTTCTAAGAAAACTATGCCAAAACCTGGTTACGGCGGACCATGTGACAAATGTCATTATTGCTAGAGTACTGTAGGTGTTGAGCATAGGCAAGCAAAGTCTTTTTAAGGCTTAAAACAGAATGCACAGATTAAACCTGAGAAATAAAACCAAGAAAGCCTCAAAGCTTACCTTTGCCTTCTACCTTCTCAAATGGTCTTGAGTTGTAAGATTGAGGAGCTCAGGGTATCTAGACCTGCCCAATTACAAGGGGTCTCAGTGGCTGTGGGAGGGTGGTATCACAGTTAGTCCTGATATGTGCCCTACTGTGTGGAAGAAAGGACTGACACAGTGAGGGGAAAGCAGTTGCTTTTGGTCAGCAAGCAACTTATTTATATGCACTGGCTGTAACTCAATACTGACCAACAGTTCTCAGATAAAATACCATTATTGTAATGGGCTCCTTTTTCAAAATATGGTTTAATGACTGAATTTTACCTTGGTTTAAAAAGTGCATGTCTTGCTTACATTTGAGAATCATCAGGGCCCAACTAAACAATGGAGTCTCTGTGTTCAAATTCAGTCAACATTCTTCCAGCAATGGGTCAAGAGTTGCAATAATACAGTATATGCTGTGTTGCCTGAAATAGGAAAGAAGAGGAAGTGCAGCTTTAATGTGCTAACTGTGTGTCTTTAGTCACGTTTCTGGGGCAATTTCATACACCTTTCCAGTCAGCGCCATGGAGGTACAGAACAAAATAAACAATAACAATTTTCTCTCATGCCCCTGCTGGGTAAAACTGTGTGAAAAAGAAAGGAGGCAAAAAGTCAGAATGCACTTTGCCCTGAAACGTCAAACATAAGGCAAACTGTTTTCTGCTGTTTCTATTTACAACATTCAAGTATTATTGTGAAGACTTCACACTATTAAAAAAATGATTTTAAGATCAGGCTAAAATTACATTCGTCTTTCAGTCTCATTCTTCTAGTTCTCTTCAGTTGATAACAGCACATTTTTAGACTTCTACCGTGCTATTTTTAGAATAAAAATATTACTTTTATTAACTTAAATAGTCATATAATGTAGTCATAGTAATAATAGTATGATTATCATTTTAATTTATTATTTAATGTGGTGTTAAGTTTTTCATACAGTTTTATGAAATTTCTTTTGGTTCTGATACTGAATTCATTGAATGTGGAGATGTTTTGTGAGGATAATGCAAGTGAGTAAACCCTACTAAACATGTTTTTATGCTCGAATTATTAAACAACCAGCTCAAATGTAAATTACTCAACTCCCATTTAAATGTAAATTAATCAGCAATGCTAACCACCGTGCCACCATTAATTCAGTTACAATTATTACACTTCGGGATCACAGTGAGCTAGATCCTATCTCAGAAGACAATGGAAGCTAGGCAGGATACATCCTGGGCAGGAAACCAGTCTGTCACTGGACACACAATTTTGAGGCACTTGTTAACCTAGACAGAATATCTCCCTGCACCCAGAGAAAACCAACACAGCTACTAGGGGATCTTGCAAACTCCACACAGAAGGATCCCCAGGGTGGAATCAAGGCAGGAGGGCAAAGGAGCTGTGATTAGCTCTTTATTTAACCAGGTAAGGCAGTTATATCAAATTCTCATTTACATTGACAGCCTGCAGCATGCCAATTTGTTCAGAAGATCATTTTACCATTCTAAGTGTATACCATTCTGGGTGTAAGAGCAGAAGCCTCCCCTGCTACAGTACATTTGAAGTTATAACATATCAGTCACAAGTTCAGAGCCATAATGACATATTGTATATACACTGCTACCTACATGACTTTTCCCAAAAACTAAATTTTAATAAGCTATTACTACTAAAAAATATTACTATTCTAACATACTATTATACTGTATATACTTATAATTTTCTTCTATTCTATTAATAAACCAAGAATAGAGACAAATCCTGTAATATTTTGTTTTTTTCTGCTTTACTGTTTTTCAGGGACAGGCTGGAGAGAGGTTGCTGCCCATCCTTGGGATCACAGGAACCATACCGCTGTGTAGTTTTGTTTCACTTTATTTTTAGATCTGCTTGAAAAAAAAAACAGACACCATATGAAATAAAATTCTCATGGTATAATGATTTCAGGAAAGCTGATTTTCTGAGCACATACTACAGTATGTTGTTCTCAAGATGCACCATCAGTATACCTGTATGTTCTTTGAAAACCTTATGATGACAAAAGTAATTTAACAATCATTTGTTTTTAAGTGCTCTTTGCTCGTCATGACATATTATCAATCCAGTTTTTTTTACTTGCAATAACTCAAACATATTACAATTAAGAGACTTTTTATTGCCATTAAATCTTAGAATCTATGAATGAAGACCATTCCTTTGGAATACCTCATTATTTTAAAAACCAAAACAATATCCTTGTTCCAAGTTACATGTCTTTGAGGAATTATGCCTAAAGATGTTTTAGATTTAAACCTTTGACCAAATTTGTTTTTCCACACTTGAGTGACGGTGTTACAAAAGTATGTTTGGCAATTGCTGTGGTTTCAACTATATCTGTGTCTCCACAGTTGGTCAGAAAACCTCAGCATAAGGATCTGATCTACCAAGAAATCAGATTTACAAAAAAATGAGCTTCAGAGACTACAACACAATTTATCTAACCTGGAGATTTATGTAGACTGACAGTAGGAATGCACTAGAAGTAGAGGTAAGCCCTAAGGTATAATTGTAGCCCATGAACATGAGGTCAAACAAGAGAAAGATAGGTGAGGTTCTTGGTATAGATGGTATATATTCCCAATTTCTATCCAAAATATATATTTTTTGACAGCACTTTTATATGTTGCGTATTTCACATAATATTTTACAAGAGTGCATTATTACAGGGCTACAAGCACTCAACAGGCTTACATTAAATATGTTAAGAATTTGCAGAAGAATGATGGTCTTATACAGAATAAATTGAATGTTTTAGAAATAGGTGTCATTTAATAATGATGATAATAACAACAATAACAATAATAATAATACTTTTACTTTTCTTTAAAAAACAAAGAACTGCATAATACTGTAGGTCATGTATAAATATAATGCAAGTTAAAGGAAAGAGAAGAAAAGCACAATTGACACAATTCAACAAAGAGAATAACTTACACTACTAATAGATTAAAAGCATTTATTGATGCAGAGGTTTTTAGTTTGTTTAGTATATTACTAGATACACCTGTAAATAAGGAACTATAGTATTCTTATCTCGATGAAATAAAAATATATGTCAGTATTTCAGTATTAGGTGCATGGACACAATACAGTCTTCTGACATTCCTGACATACATATGCTTCAAATGATAACACAGTTTTACAAGTAACATCAAGGCTTTTAAATTATCTCAAAGGTTTTATAATAATAATAATAATAATTGCTTACACTTATATAGCGCTTTTTCTGGACTCCCCTCCACCACCACCAATGTGGAGCATCCACTTGGATGATGCGACGGCAGCCATCAGCTATCAGTGAGGAGGAGAGCAGAGTAATGTAGCCAATTCATAGAGGGGGATTATTAGGAGGCCATGATTGGTAAGTGCCAATGGGAAATTTGGCCAGGATTTTTAATGACCACAGAGAGTCAGGACCTCGGTTTTAAGTCTCATCCGAAGGACGGCACCTGTTTTAAAGTATAGTGTCCCCGTCACTATATTGTTTCACTATTATGATGTTTTATTTTAACATGATACTCAACAGCACTAAATTCACCAACTTTTTCAAGATTATGTTTAAGCATAACCCAAATTTTGTCACAGTTTACTTCAAGAAGTTTCCATTGCATCAGTACCTAAACATTAGCCAGATTCAGATGTAGAGTGTGACAACCAGAGCAGCAATGGTTTTTGTGGTCTGCAAAAAATCAGAGTGGTAGTGATCTGCATGGTTGTTGAACCAAAATCCACATAAATTGACCAAGAACCAAGTGTGTAGGATCCTGTGGAACACATTGAAAAATTAGTGAGGACTAGATTTAAAACCGTCACTCGTTTTTATTAATTGACAAACCACTGAAGGCATGTACCAGTGAATCCTACATAATTTCCATGCTCTTCAGTAATTGCCTTAATTCATAGTGACTGCTTGCTCCTTAAAGATAACACACCCCTGAAAGGTGATCCTTTTTAGGCACTGTGCTTCTAACTATTGCTTGTACATTTGCTTTTAAAGTGACAAGGAATAATTGAATAAAATTCAATTAAAAAACCAAGATATTAAAAAGCAATTTAAATGCAATGTCAGTAATATTTCACAATTAAGTGTTAAGGAAGACTAAATTAAAGAAAAGGCCTCTGCATTCTTTATTGCTGGCAAGTACAGTACGCAGGTGCCAAGTCTTACGACGCAGAAAGTGAGAATTTAGGGATTATGCATGCATGTACAGATATAATGTTTAACTTGAAGTTAGTTATGCTACAGTATTTCATGATTATTATGTTATTTAATTAATTTAATGAAATAATTTTGGTTTCAATTTACTGAAATTGTGTGCTTTTTTCAGATGTGACTCAAGTTTTGAATCTAGGTTATGATCTACCATCTCCACTTGCTGGTTACTCTCCACTGATATTCAATAGTTAAAACTCAGAAGTTTGGTTCTCTGTTTGAGGGAATGTTTACTGTCTGATACTTGTCAATTTAAGGTTTCGTATAAATTCCACCAATACAATTTTGGAGCATATACAGAAGCTCATAGAAATTGTAAAAACTATGGGAAGTCCATCAGTAAGTGCATATCATCTTCCGCTTGTGAAGTGAATGTGTACTTATTCATAAAACAGGTGAAAAGCAGAAAATACTTGCCTCACAGCAAGGTCTTAACCTTTCCTGACTGCTGTTGCATGCTTGCTTTTGAGTTCAATTCTAAGAGCCACTGCCTCCTTGTCCTCAGGAATATTAGAAGGTACATTTTCTTGAACAATACTACTACTTATGTCTTATTTTCATGTTTGTTTCCACATCCTCCATTGTTTCAGTGCTTTTTACATTTTCAATTTGCCTCTCTTAATAGGTGTGTTTTTTTCTGGAATTTAGTGAAAGTACAAACACTTGTAAGTATGAAGATTACAAGAACTTACAAATGCAGTGTCTTGCAAATTATTTCAGACCCTTAATATAGTGTCCCAATTAGTGAAATTACAAAATGTTGCATACACATTTTTTAAACTTAATATTATATTAAAAACTGAGCGCTCAAACTAGACATCAGTTTTCAAGTGTTTCCACAAATTCTCAATACTAATCAAGTAAGGACTTTGATTGGGCCACTCAAGGACATTTACGTTCTTATTCTTTCTCTACTGCACTGCAGATGTGGCCTTGTGCTTTGAGTCATTGTCCTGTTGAAAGATTACTTTTTGTCCCAGTTTTAAGTCTGAAGCAGGTTTTCTTCTAAGATTTGCCAGTACTCTGTTGCATGTGCAGTATGTTCCAATCAGTCTTAACAAGATGCCCAGTCTCTGCTGAAGCAGAACCATAACATAATGCTGCTACCACCATACTTAACAGTAGGGACGGTGTTGACTAGTTGATGGACGTGTTGGGATAAATCAATTTAGGTTTGCCACAGCTGGGGATTTGAAAATGTATGCATTCAGGACTTTTCAATTTTATTTCATATTGTTTATTTTTTCTGTTTTTTAATGTGTGGAATAGCATATAATAATCCTTATTTAGTGACACTCACTGTCAGCTTTAAAGCAATACAATGTGAAAACTGCGTAACTGTATACGATTTTCAGCATGGCACTACAATTTCACTGATAGTAGACAACATGTACCCTAAGTGAAACTTAACAGCTACATCAAAATATACCTCCTTAAACTTCTACATACACATATTCTATTCATATTCTCAAATTTGTCACATCTAAACCTATTAGTCATAGTAATAGTCACAAGAAAAAGTTAGACAAGTGTATGAAAACCATCAAGGAAACTGACATAAATTTGTCTATGTGTAGCTGTACATGGTGTTTGGGTTCTATAATATACAGTATTTATGCTCTCCACTCTCTGCCTCATTGTTAAAAAAATAAAATTCTACATTAGTGTATACTCAGTATATACTGTACAGTATACTGTATGTGAGATATTCACAGCTTGTCCTGGAGGGCTGCAGTTCACTGGGTTCCATAGGTAACCTATAATCCTCAACCAATTAATATACCGTAATTAATGTAGATCAAAGTGCAGAGTTGATTTGAATTACATTGCTATGCACCAAGGGTTGAATGAAAACCAGAAGAGCCCTCCAACACCAGGAGGAAATATCAAAGTTGTAGATGACATCAACTCACTGATGCATGTCATTATGAATTATTACTCCTGTCTTTGGAATTTGGGATACATATTTTCAAGTTTTCTTAGCATTTTAACAAACACACATTTCTAAGTATTTCAATGACACACATATACAAATAATTTTAGCATTATAAAATAAAAGTAATCCTCAGACGTACTTCCAGGACTTGTGATAATTAAGGTCTGTGACTACTGGTTTTTATAAACCACAGGTTCCCAATTCTGGACCTTGAGACTCTGGAATCATAGACTGTTGGTTTTCTTTCTATTTTCATTTTATTGAAACATTGTTTGAACTGAGACCTTTTATGTCCTGGGTGCATCACACCCATTATCTGCCAGTTGATGTCACGATTGCAGTCCCTCCTCTTTAAGGGCGCTCTGGCTCTTTTCACTTTGGACCTAATTTTGTGCACCTGCCCCTTGTTCCAGCCTCATTCCAGCCCCCCTTAAAAGCCAGACACTCAGTTCCAGGCTCTGCATCTGATTCCCATATCATGCGAGCCCGGGTCCTGATGCGTCTGGCTCCGTCACGTTTTTAAGTCTCTGTCTCTGTTCCTGTTCCTGTTTCCCCTGCCAGTTCCGACCCAGTTCCTGGTTTTAACCTGTCTGTTCCTGATGGACCATCTGGCTATGGACTTTGCGCATTTTTTTGGATTCCCTGCTGGATTATTTTTGGATCGTTTGCCTTGGCCACACCTCCCCCATGCACCAGCGCACCAAGAACATGCACCCCTGCCCTCATTCCCATCTCCTGCATGATTTCTTTCCCCAGTGTTTCCTCAGTTTCCCCAGATTGTGACAGCCGCATAGGGTCCAGAAAGAACTGCTCCGTTACAGTTGAGGCTTCACCTACCCCTGACCCTGAGCTCAGAAGTTATTGAAAATGGATAAATGGTAAAGTTGGAGACTACTACTTAGGAAATATAATTGTTACATTGAAACCTCTAACATATTTAAGCCATGAAAATGATTCAATAGGTCAACTGTTTCATATTATTGGTTCAGTTAAGGCTTAAAATATTGATATATTTAAACAGGATCAAAAATTGTGCAAAAGAACTCACAGTGATGAGTGAGTAAGCTTTTTTGTTTCATAAATGTTTCAAAAATAAAATGACAGACTTGTTGATAAATGTTTATTAACATTAAAATGAACAGATCACATAATCATATCTCTGAAAGACTCAAACCTTGTATCACTCTTAGAACACACACATATTCAAGGTAACAAAATAACAACATTTTGTCAACCATTTATTAATTTCAGTAAATGTTTTAATAAATAGTTGTATGTAGTATAATTAAAGCAGTGTAATGTGCCTAAGCCACTGTGAAAAAAAACTCTATACTGAATCACCAATGTTTGTTACAGAATAATTTTTTGTTTAGAGACTATGTATTAAGTTAAATTTAAAATATTTTAATACAATGTTGTTATTGTACTATTTTTAACTATTATTGTATTCTCTTTCAATGTGCACTATAAATTCAAATCATTATTGACAAGGTAAATACAAAAAGAAGAAATTTAAGCATTGGCTTTTTTCATTTAAACATGCTACAGCTACAGTACTGTACACGACAGCAATCGATGACAAGTTTATTCTGTTTTTCATATTGCCATTTTTTTAGACCTGCTCACACTGGCATTTTTCTTTGTACTCAGTATGGGCCAGTCCAAGTCATTTGGAGAACAGGGTGAACAACGAAGTTCAACTGTCAGATGAATCAGATCGAACCTAAGTGACAACACTAAAAGAGGAGGTCTCAGTCCGACTGGCAAATGAGATGGGTTAAGATTTACTCAATAAGTGTGAGGCTAAATAGAATGGAATACTGTATTATATAATACATGTTGAATACATTATTCCTAAGTTCTAAGACAAAAGATAGGTACATTAAATGAAAACATTTTCTGTTTTAAAGTCTAGCTATAGCCCAGTTTATACAAAATTCTTATTTTAGTTCCCTGTTTTGTTGTTCCATTGTATGATGGATGTTCAGGTAAATAGAATGATATTATTACACTTGGTAGAATCAAACAATCAACAGCAAGAAAACAGTTACTGTATATTATAGTCCCGCAAAACCTGCTTTTAAAGTACAGCAAATCTGTTCAAATATACAGAGCTTGTTCAATTTTTACTGTTGGTATTGTGCATTATTTAATACTAATGTAGTTGTGTACATAGGTATATAGGCTGAATGGTACAGAAAGTGTGAAAAATATTTTCAAAATTTGATATTTACAAAATATATTTAAAAAACAAATAATTGTATTCTTTGTTAACATTATTGTTTTGGCTTGGCTTTTTATCTTTATTTCCTGAAATCATATTTAATTAGTTTCATCTGCTGAAAGCAATTACATAATACACTGCTGACATCATTTTGTATCTACAGATTATTTCACTGACTTATTCATGGTTAGTATAGTGAATTGTTTCGTAGGAAAGGATGTATTAAACTGAACTCTATACCCAACTTAAATAACAACAGCCCTCAGAAGTCTGAAGCACATCATAAGGTCCATCGGAATGGGGGGGTTTATCTCATTGCCATCAAGGCGAAGGTAGCGCAGGCGTGGAGTTTTTTCATCGTAGTAGTCATCGGTGGCTCCAACAGGCATGGGGCAGATGTCACTTCCATTCACTCCTGTGTTTACAAAAGTATGATTACTCAACAGCACAAACATTGTCAAAAGTTCTTCTGATTTCACTGTACTGTATGCTACTGTAGATGACTTCTTGTCTGTTGTTTTTCCTGCCCTTACACTGTATACTAAGACACTAGAAGTGTAGCATTGACATCAAATGAATATAGTGTATGATGAAAGAGCATTGGAGCCATGTTAGCTCAGATGGCAAGGGTGTCTAGCTCCTCACTGGAAGGTCCTGGGTTCAATCCCAGGTAGGGGGGCAAGCAAGGTAGCATGTGCTAATTTTGTTCCAAAACAGTTCCCTGGTCCACTCAGCCTGCTTTCCAAATGAGTACTGGAGGTTAATCCTTCTGGGAGTAATTGGCCAGCTGGAGCATGATGCTGACCACATCACTTCCACCTCTAGTGTCAGATGGTTGAGAAAAATGGTGGCCCTCCCCATGGGCCTTTATGGCCTGAAAGTGGGACCTTAAGGAAGAAGGAATAGCATTACCTCAAAGATAACTATACAGCAATATGATTTCATGTGTTGTAAACTTTTACCATGGCTTTTCACTATTACTTGTGATGTGCATTCTTGTGTTTGGTTCAGAGTTTAGGATGTTGCCATTGTATGGATGTTTAAATTGCATTCTGAATTGAGAGAAACTTCTAATTATAGTCTTCTCATTATGAAATCTACCCTGTCTATTTGCAGCCATTGTTGTAGCTGTACAGAATTGATTTTTTAGATGGTCCTTCCTAATGTCATTCCAGATGTGGAGTCCATATCCTTGATTGACCTGGACAGGGATTATCTTTGGAGCTGCCAGTGCTCTCGTGGGGCTATACCAGATCAGACCCTCCATCAGCATTACTAGAGTATGCTCTCTCTCAAAATCACTGAGACTTGGCATCCTGACAAGTAATGTCTGAAAGTGAATGTATGTGTCTTACACCCATGTTTTAAGTGGAACATGACTGTCATGTAATTCTGATGTTTTATCACTTTCGTATTGATGGACCAGTTAGAGCAGTGCAGAAATTTTGAGTTAGCCTAGAGGTACTTAAAGGTCATATTGAATCATGATTTAGGGTTCACTTCATACAAACCTTTTATTTTTCATTAATCAGCAAAATGGTGCTTTGTTCCTGTGGTTTATCAGTATGCAGACAGAATATTTATATAGAAGTTAATTTATGTCATCAAAAATCACAGGATGATCCAAGATCTTTTGTTTACCTAAAATATCATAAAATAAAGTACTTAGTAGTAACTTTTAAAAATTGTATTCAATTACTTATTATAGACCTCTTAAATTAGGATAAATGAGATATTTATTGACACCTTATTTTTTGTTTATCAATTCCTTCGGTTCCAAACTGTTCTTTTTTCTTATACAAAAAGATATGAGATTTATTACATGGAATGAATACATGGATATATGGCCTTCAAATAATTCAATTGTATTCAATTACAATACTGTTACAGTCATTTTTAAATACCCAAATTTGTTATCAATGGAAGCTATAATGGCATAACATTTCACAATTGAATATTTTGTATTTCAAAGTTTCTGTCATTGTGATAAAAAAACAGTGAACAATGGTCCTGAGTTTCATAGGTTTGTTTCAATGGTTGATAATTACATTTATTTTAAGTAATAAAGCCAAGTAAGCTTACAATTCGTTCAATTACTTAAGTGAAAATGAATATGAGTAAATAATGCAGCTCTCCAAGACAAAGCTAGTTATTTAAAAAGATACATGACAGTTTTAGCATGTTAATATAAAATCCTAAAAATTCTAAACAAAACTGGGCTTTTACTTACTAGTGATTTTATTGTGGTCAAGGTGCAGGTGCTCCAGGCTAGGGTGAAAATGAGGCACGTGGTTGAGCTGGTTGTGAGATAACTGCAAATCTAGGATGGTGGATATGTTGAAAATATTCTTTGGTAGGCCACCATCGGCAAGCTTGTTGTAATTAAGCCTCAGAAAGGAGACCTTGGGCGTTTCTTTGAAATAGTTGTCAGGGATCTTGTCAATGGAGTTGCTGTCTAGGAACAACTGCATGATGGTTGCTGGTAAGCCAGGAGGCATTATTTTCAGGTTGTTTTTGGATAGATTAATCTGAATAAGGTTCTTCAAGCCTTTGAAGGTATTTTCTTTGATGGCTGCATCCTCCAGTTTGTTGTTTTGAAGGTCCAGCATTGCAAGATTTTCCATACTGTTGAAGACCCCAGCAGGGATCTTGGAGATCTTGTTCCTTGACAGACGGAGCTGTTCTAAGCTTGTTGGAAGAGGAGAGGGCACTTCATCTAGCAGATTGTCTTCAATATACAGGTACAGCAGTTGTGTCATTGCCTTGAATACATTCTTGTCAATACCCTTGTTGGTGATCTTGTTTCTGTTGAGGTTCACCCATCTGAGTTGTGTTGCATTCTTGAAGGATTTTTCTGAAATTGCATCGATTAAGTTGTTCTGGAGGTACAAGTACCAGGTGTATGGGGGGATGGTGGGTATCTGCTTCAACCCCTTGCTATCACAATATACAGCATTGGGAAAGCTTGGAAGGCAGCGGCATTCCTTTGGGCATGCCTGAATTTGTTCTAGGTATTCAGCATAAGGGATGTCTTGAGACCAGGCAGCGCTAGCAAGTAGCAAAACAGTAAACCCAATTAACATCTTCATGTTAGTATTCAGCCTGCAAAAGAGAAATGTAATATTATATATGTATCATCCTTCAAGACAATTATATAGGGCAATATTCATAAGATACTGGTTTTACTACCACACAAAATTCATGCCTTTTTATTAACACAATTACTGTGTAATTTATTAAAATATAATAACACACTAGATAGGGATTAAGACTCCCTGGAGACAGTTTATTTTTTGTTTTGTTAAATAATTATTTTGTTACATTTTTCTTTATCTGAAAAATTAAGAAAAGCTCACAGAGAGGAAGAGGATATATTCAACAAGAACAGGTAACTTTTATTAAGAATTATTTTTTTTCCAGTTATGTTTTCCTATCAAGAAAAAGAAAAAATATGCATGTGCTGTGCTATTTTCTCCAGCTGAGCTAGGATTGTGCGTTTTTGGTAACTCTGTATGTGACTGAGCTGAATATGGATTGTTATTATGTCACTGGACTGTGTCTTTCAACAGCACGAACCATCACATCACAACAAACAGAATCAGAATTATCTAGCATAACTCCTGCCAGATGTAGCATATCAAATGTTAATGCATTAATTACTGCACATACTGCACATTCAGCAACTTTTCGAAACCTGGACTATGTCATCAAATACCTGTTTTTACCTAGTAAAAAGCACCAGTCATGCACATAAAACCTGCTCACAATAACCAACCAGACCTCAAATAGACATTGAACAAATCTACTATTATAAATCTCTGCATCAGCACAACCATTGTAAACCATTTTTCTAAAACGAAAAATACTTTTCAATTTATGTCTATAAGATGAAATGATACAGTACTTGTCTGATGTAAATTAAAGCTTTTATAATTTTCTGATCTTTGCTGTATGCACACACTTTGCAAATTAACTAAAAACTATGTTGCACCACTGGTTCGGCTTCTAAGCGCAGATGTTATTGGATTGGTAAAATTTTGGATGCTGTCTCCTTTGATTAAGGTTTTATGTTTGACATTGCTTATCCCTAGAAAGAACAGCCTGTAATGCTGTATACAATTACATGTTGCAGGCTGCTAATAGGAAAGAAAGAAGAGCAATTAATTGAGGAATTATTTTTCTGTAGCAGTTCTTCTAGATGTTCATTTACTTGTCATGTGGTGCTAGTTTAGATTCTGTATTTTTTCTTTCCAAACACATCTGGATTTAATTTTCCCGAGCTCTTGATTTTTCATATATAGGAGCAGATCAAAGAAACAAGTAGTACAGCTGGTGGACAGGCACAATCTTGGCACAATACTTTACAGAACTGTTGTTGAATACTATAACAGCATGAGACTTGCTCATCTCACCTACATTACCCTGTTTATTGCATGTGTCAAAAGGTACAAATTATGAGTATACAGATGGCATGTACAGACATATGAACTTAATTTGATGTTCACCTTGTCATAGTCGCAAGGAATATATACAGTAACAAACATATTACATACTGTAGAAATACAGAAAAGCATACTATCTAGGTTCAAAAGACTTAAAAAAAATTGTGGCCTTATTTAGATTGGTTGTGGATTGCATAGATTTTCATGATGTAAATGAGTTCAATTTTTTTTTACTGAACCTACCTAAAATGATCTCTCTGTATGCCTCAGCTGCTCAAGAAACAGGCAGCAGACTGAACTATTTCTCCCTTATACTTGCGGGGGCAGCTAGATATCACTTAATTTGTGGATATCACAAATCCTCTTCGTCAATTCTGTTACAAGTACGAGAGCTACAGTATAATCCCACAGCAAATTCCCTCTAAGCTTCAGTATCCCTTTATGATCGAGACAGTGGTCCAGTTACTGTGGCACTAATACAGTCTGATTTATTAAAAGAAAGCTCTCACATTGTTTTTATTACATGTTTTTGTGATGATATTGATTAACATAACTCAGTTTAATGCTTATTAAATGTATCTTAGTTATTCTGTCACAAAACCACTTTTTTCTTCTTTCTTTTCCACGTCCCTACGCTTCTCACTGAGCCACTGTGTTGGATCAAAACAAGAATAGTTTTTGATAACATCTCAAAGAGAGTTGCCAGATGAAGCTAGCAACCAGACATTAAACTGATTGTATTTTAAAGTAATTTACAAAGTGAATGGAGATCAATATTAAAAATTAATAAATATATCTAACTTTTTACTAATTTTAATCAAACATTTGAGGTACGTTTCCACATTTTATACTTTTTTAAAATAACAGATGGTGATATAAATGCCACTTAAACCATTCATGGCTAACAAATTATCATTTGTGAAATAACAATTAATCATGACCACCAATGGAAATTAACAGCCTGGTGCTAAATTACTTTGAATCTTAGTCCAATTGTATCTCAAGACCAAAACAGTAAGCTGGCAGTGTTAATGTAAAATTAATTTTGAGAAATTTAATTTTCTTTATGCAAAATTTTACATTATGAAGTTTAGAGGAATAAATCATCTTCATATTTAAAGGGAGGCGTGTATATATCAGTTGGTAAACTGCAGGACTGAAATGTAAGTTATACTGGCTCTAGGATCAGTGATCAGCATGACCTGTTTGAGGGAGAGAAAATAGTAACAGAGTGCTTGTGTTAATAAGTAAGAAGCAGCTTGCTTTGCTTCGTATTTAGCAGAGTTTTAGTGTTTTTAACTGGAAAACAGGATCTGTAAAAGACAAGATTAATGGTACATTGTGTGACATAAAAATAAACTCAGAACGTGTGACATGCTATTTATTTGCTATATATCAGTGATATCAAAACTAAATAAATTACTTCTACAACTATTGCTATCGCTTTTTGGAAAGTAATAACCAGATGAATATAAACCTAGCATTCCATTCACTTTTATAAGAACATATACTGTAAATTTCTCCAGTTCTCTTCAACCACATGACATTATTTGCTGTCCTTTTCTTTGATTTCATAATTACAAAGAATACCTACTATTTTAAAAAATCACCTTCTGAGATCATAAAAAATAGGTAATGTTACTGTGAGACTAAGGGAGGTTCAGAATTTGAGCTTGATCCAAATTTGGAGGACGGATCTGGAAGGAGTGTGTGTTCAGGTCTATCACATTTTGTGCAAAGACATGCTCTTATCGAGCTACAGTAGATATGTGACATTTGATTTGTCAAAGAGGACCACTGTGATTGGATAGCAGAAGAGAACCACGGCATGTATTGTGTACTGTATGTGATACTGGCACGGTAACATCACTGAAGGTGTCTGCTTTGTGAGTGAGCTATGATGGATCAAACAAGGTTTGAACTGAATCCAGGCCAATGGCTGTGACCACAACTGTGACATGGGGCAGAGAAATGAGCTTACTCTTAAGCTAATGTTTGATAACCCAGTTTTATTGCACATTTGTGATAATTAGCCAATTTAACTTGGTATAGTAGTGAAAAAGACAAATACATATTACATAACATGTAAGTTTAAGACAATACAAAAATCTTTTGACTGCTTGACTTTTTCAGTCCTTTCTTGTATTTAAATGTTTATAGTCAGAAAGAATGCTTTCTTTACTTTGTTTTTTTTTGTAAAGCCTAAAGCACTATCATGTTTTACTGATCTAAGTATGTCATCCAGCCATTTCCTGAAGGAAGCCAGTGTATCGACTTCAACCACATGACTGGGTAGCTTGTTCCATATTACAACCCTTTCAGTAAAAAAAGTTGTCACGATCGTAAACCCCTTCTTTTAAGGACGCTCCAGCCCTTCCTTGTTTTATACTCATCTCCCGCACCTGCCCCCCCATGCAATATAACCCAGACGTTCCCGTCAATCTAGACTCAGCTTTGGAAGATGGACGCCCGGAAGCCCACCTACCCGCAAGATTGCGTCTGGTCCCGTTACCCTCTTTTTATTCTCCTGAACCTCCGCCAGATCCTGCTCCAACTTGGACATTTGCTTCACTCATGGATTTGACTCGGACTCCCTTGGACTGTTTGCCTCGGCCACACCTCCCCCAAACACCAGCGCACCATGGACACGCCCCCTGTTTTCCTTCCAGCCCCTTGCATGCCTTTTTCCCCATGTTTTCTTCACTCCCCCTCGGATTGTGTTGTCTGCATAGGGTCCTGAAAGAACGCTTCGTGACAAAAGTGCCTGTTTTTCCGAGTTTTAGATGAGTTTCCACATCCTCCTGTGTCACGGTTCACTGTTCATTCTGAAGAAGTGCACTCCATTGACTTTGTCGATAATCTGGAAGATTCTGAAAACTTGCATCATGTCCCCTTGTAGTCTTCTCTGTTCAAGACTTAAAAGGTTCCATACTTTCAGCCTGTCAGTGTAGGACATGCCTCTGTACTGATTCCAGACAACAATATCTTTTTTGTAACGTGGTATGTAACGTGGTATGAGTTCTAATTAGTGAATTGAACAATTTTTACAGCATCCCTTGATTTGGATTCTGCACTTTTGACTATATAGATGTAAGGATGCAGCTATTGTTGTGAGTTTAGTGTGATTGGTAAAGGTGTTTGTAGGATCATATAGCAATTAGTTTCTTGTGTTCAAGGTTATTCGAAAGAGTGGGGCAAATGTGTGAATGTGGATTAAGTGCACACATTCGCACATGTTTGCTGCAGATGATGTTAATTAGAAGTCTCTTTAAATATGTTTGAGACAGAGACAGAAAAAAAGAAAGAAAAATCACACAGGTACATGGAGAGAACACATGGAAGAATCGAGAGCCCAAACAAAACAGTCTGTATTTAGTACTCCCATTTAGAAGGTTAACAACTATCAGTTGATTATGAAAGGTTCAATGACTTATGGTTTATACACTACACAGAGAGAGACATTAGGAGTAAGTTGTATCCTTTATAGTCAGGGAAGACCAAGGGGGAGGAGAAAAGGTTAGTTACCCCTAGCTGAAGGTAAAGGAATAGTACCTCTTGGGTGGAAGCTGTATTAGTCACCACTAGGTTGGATAGAAGGTTCCTCGTCAGTAACCAACAAGACTTAGAGAAAATATTATCAAATTTGCCAGGAGTGTCAGGGGTGCATGTAAAGATTTTGATTAGCATCTTTGGCCAAACAGAATCAGCCAAGTAAGTAAAATTGAAGGTTGAATTATTCCCGGTTCTGGTTAAGTTTAAGGGAGAGAGACAGGGAAAGTTTCTGCTTGTCTTTAAGGGGAAACAGTTAAAGGGTATCTGGTTACAAATCCTTTTAGGGGATCTGAGGTTTCTCCGAAAGGGTAATGGCTAACAGTCTCACTTATAGGGGTTTGGGTTTTTGGGATGTCCAAAAACCTTGGTGGCAGAGGCAAGCAGAATGATTGTTTAATGTATAATTTCACTATGTGCACAGAGATGTTTTTTTTTTGGGGGGGGGAATCCTGAAGAAGGCTTCATAGCCAAAATGTTGTGTTTTCTCTCTTCTCTTTTCAGCATGGAATAAACCTATTACTTGTTCCTTTGCAGACTACGCATGCTGATGCAGCTACCCACCTCAGCAGGTTTCTAGGTTTCCCCAGGAAAGGGAAGATAATTAACCATAATTCTGCAGACAAGCGCAGATATGAATGCAATAGCCTTACATGGTGCTTACCTTTTTTATTGCTTTATTTTATTGCAAATAGTGTTAAATATATCATACATACAATACAATCTCATATATTTAAATATCTAGTGACATCTAAATGCATTTTAAGGGGGGATAAAATAAAACACCAAAATGCAAAATGCTACAAATAATATTAACAGAGTTACCTACGGTATTATTTAAATAGTTTATGGTTTGAATGGCCCTGTTGCAGTAGATTTTAGCATTTATTAACGTGTTGAAGTCAAGGTGGAATAAAGTAGAAGCATGTGTTTGACCTTTAGCCAGATTAAAAAAGAAAATTGTAAACAAAAATGTTTTGTTCTAGACATACCTTTGTAGTCCTTGTTTTAATGTGCTTCTCTTTACACATAAGAACCTATTAAGATCAATTAATTTCCTCAAACCAAGCTACATCAGAGTCACATTTCACCATATTTCATCATAGCCTATTACAGGGTCAGAGAAATTGGGTTAAAATATTCTGACAAACTCAGAAAATATAGTTAGATACATGGAGGATAAACATACAGAATGAAGTTATTAACCAAGCACCTCCAGACAATTCTTATAAGCCTAGTTTTTTATTTTCTTCAAAGCCAATTTATTATATACATTTCATTTTAAAAGCTCATAAAGAGAGGGGCTAAATGAGGAGAAAAGCCAATCACTGAGCACAAGCCAGGACACACTCTAGACAGGACACTAGTCCATTGCAGTGACAAGCACTAACACACACTCACAGCACCGCCAATTTTCCTAGAAACCAATTAATGTACCAATATTTCTTGGGACTGTGGAAGCAAACTAAAGTACCCCAAGGAAATCCACGTGTACATAGAGAGAACATACAAACTCCAAACAGATACCACCCTAGGTTCTTAGGTTCTTAGATATTGAACCTAGAGCTCCAGCAACGCTAACCACTGTGCCACCCTGCCATTTTATAAGCAATATACTATATATACCCAATCTAATAACAACTGACATCAACAGTGTGAATACATTAAGCACAAGTTAAGCACACCAGTTCAGTCATCTTTTGTATCAAAAGTGAATCATAAATGTTCTTTATATATACTGTATATATGAATGAAAAACTAATTTGGACTAGTTTCTGAGAATGATGTCATTCTATTTTTCAACAGGAACACCTAGAGCTTAATTCCCACTCAACATCAAAAACGTAATGAATTTTGGCTGGCAAAGTTAATGCAATTTATAGTTCATGAATTTTTGCCTCTCAGCCTCCTCAAATAAGGCTTTTCCAGTCCATTCCACTGTAACATTTCACTTTAGTACTTTGTTTAAAAATATGATTACTGTATATTGAAATCCTGGTGTGAAAAAAGGCTGAATAATATTACTCCATGTCCAATACCACTTCAATGCCATTCACTACTTAACAGCTTTACAATTGTTAGTATAGATAAGATCTCAACACTGTCATACATGTTGTTATGGCAGGAGCAAAAAAAAAGAAACTCTATCTACATTCAGCAGGATTTTAGATATCACAGGGTACAATGCTATTCTTCTACATGAAGAATTATATATTTATTCAAAAAAGGAGCATTTTATTGAAAACAAATGTTGGCTTACAGTGTGTCTTTTTTCTGAATATAAATGGTAAAAAATATGGAGATTGGTTAGTGGAAAATGGCCTCGATTAAGCCAAGTATGTTAATTATAGCAAATATTTCATTTAAAAAAGGTTTGGGTTAGGTTTCATCTTATGGTTTAGTTGAGAGCCAGATTATTTACTGAATGAAAAGACCACTGAATTTCCAGCAGGGCCTGAGTTGTTTGGCAGACTTTAATTCAATAAATAAATAAAAAAATATGGGGTATTCAAGTTTTTTTTCATAAACTTTTAGTGCAATTTTAATGATGACTGCAAGAACAAAAGTCATGCAGTGCAAAAAATGTTGTAACACATTGTTGTAAAATGTTCTGCATTTAACATATTTTGGAAATATTCAGTATTACACAACATAGTTTTTTTCAGTCAGCACAACCAAAACCTATAAGCACTTACAGAAATAAAAAAGAAACAAAAAACAAATATTGGGATGGGGGAATCTAAGTATAATTTGGTTTATGTTATAGTAGAGAGCACAGATGCTTTATTGGGAAACTTGTCATGTGAATAAAGTGGTGACTTATTTAGAAAGCCAGCTCCAAAGTATAAGAGTAGATCTTTCATGGGCAAGACAGCATATTAAATTCATTACAATTTTTCACTGTTATTCTGGAGTGAAGAAATTAAGGGTCACAAAACAGATGGATACCATTGAAATGTAATTGAAAGGATACATATTTTTTTTTTTAAGATATCAAGCCCCAAATCAATCCTCATGTAGACATTTATAATGTAACACAGGTGAATAACTCCCCTCCCCCCTCCACAGTCTTGAACACACATACTGTACACATAAAAAAAAAGATTACCTGGTTTTCCAAAACATGTAGCTTTGACTTCCCTGGGTTGATGAGACATGCAAAGAGGTGCAAATCCTGGCTTCTTTTTGGTTGTGCTGATCTTCAGTAGGACAGTGTCTCGTCAAACGTTAAGCACACACTGTGGTGTCCATGCATTTGTAGCCAACCTTATTATAATGGTATTGTTGTAAGCATTATTGCCTAAGGTTATACCTTTGACATTGACTTATGCTAGGTATATAATTCCTTGAGTTGATGTTCACCACTGATTATTAGCCAATGGATTTTTTGACTTAAGACTGCATGCTTGGGCTGTATAAATGCAGCCCCCAATATATATTCACAGGTGGCGAGAAACTGTTTAACCCTCAAAGCATCTTCAAATACCGCAATACCTCAGCGCCAGTCGGCTTTTCACTCTTTACTCGAAATACAGAACAGCTGCTGTAGGGCACATCTATCAGTCAGTATCTGTCCAGAGACATTAGAAAAATGCTCTGACAGGTTAGGCTAAAGAATGCAGAGGTTTTCTAAGGGAGAGATAATGGCTTAGTAAAAGGATATGAAGGAAAAGTAGAGTGGTTTCTTAATATGGAAAGTCCTCCTTATATTGTTTTGTATTCAGCTACAGTACATGCTTATATTCATCCAACAGGCAGCTTAAATAAGGATCATAGAAAAACTGACAACATCTGTACACACACATGGCTTATATTTGAAATTCATAAAAACATATTGAAAAGTCTAGTGATTGTCTGGATGCTTGATTAAATATTTATTACCATAGGTAGAAAAATCTAAATGGTTGCAATGTTTTTTCTGCAAGTTATTTTAGAAGGAAGTGAAGTATACTTGATTGACCATAAAACACTGTTTTATATATACACACACACAATAACAGCTGTGATTAAGCAATCAGGGCATTGATTTGAATAGATAATCAGCCATCAGTACAGGTGAATTACCCTGTAGCTGCAAAAACATGGCTTGGCAGACTGATGATGACATCCATCTCTTTATGTGAAGAAGTGCATCTTGTTTTCCAAACTGAATCCATCTTAACTTAATTTCAAGTTAAGCTTATATAAATCTACTTCATTTTGTCTAAAATCATTCCAGAAGGCATTCTTCTTTTTATAACACGGTAACTAAAGCAGCTAATGGTACTCTTAAATGAGATCTACAGTATCTTAGTTTTATATCATCTTAACATTACTTCATTTGATTACTTCATTAGTGGTCTTTTTAATCACTTCCCAACATTGTCTAATAGATCACAAATACACCTAAAGAGAGAACACCTTTATTATATTCAAAAAGTTTTTTAATCTCAGTACCAGCCATTAAAGATTTTCATTGTCCATTTTTGGTAATGCATGCATTGACATTGACTATAGCACAAGTTTTATGTGCCAGGTGTTTGTCCTTTTACTCAATTTGCTGCTACTGCTGCAGTGTTTGACATTTCCTGTATTGTTTAACATGGTGTGACCACTTGCCCGAGTTGTACTGAACCTGCATTCTACAAAGACAAATGGAAATCAGAAAGAGCAAGAAATCTTTGCAACTGCCACTTCTACCACTTTAAAGCTGCTCCTTTTGAATCCTTCCTTACGAGTCCTTCAATGTAGGCTTAACAAAACAAAGAATTCTTTTATCAATCAAAATAATGACTAAGGGAGTACTGTAATTGTTTATGGGCAAATGCAATCAGTGGATCATGTGCAAAAGTGAAGGGATAATGTGTAATTATATGGTCTTAGCATAATTGTAGGGGGAGAAAATTTACAGAGTTCGGTAGTAGTTGTGTGGATTCCTGTAGGAGTTGCGTAAAATTAATATGTATAGCTTGATGTCTGTTATGTCATGTTATATTTATTTTGAATCTAATGTTTACTTTATCATTTGAATAATCTACAAGTTTATCTTTGTGTAAAACATAGCTGCTTTCATGCAAGACAAATTTTGGAGAAATCAGGCAATAAAGCATTGTACGATCTTATTGGATTGTATCATATTGTATCCTGAAAGGGTAATGAAACACAGAGAAAGGGTTAGGAGGGAGTTGGTTGGCAAACTCCACAGTGAGCTCACATATGGTGGTTACAAGAGGTAAACACAGGAAGGAACTTGAGAGTAGGGTAGAATAGGACCACAGCCTGGTGACTTAAGGACTTTAATAAGACAATTTCAAAGTCCTTCACTTTGAAAAGGCTTTTTAGGAGGCTCGGCTTGGCAACAATCCCAGATTACCCTGTGGCTGGTTTAACATAGACCTGATGCCCTAGTACAAACAGCCCAGCAGACAAAGATCATTACCGATTGAATGTCATACTGTTTGCCCATTACCACAAAGTGAGAGATGACAGATTGCAGTGAATGCTGTGACTGGACAAGGAACAGAGAGGAAAGGCAAAAGAAAAAGGAAGGAAGGATAGTGCACCATGACACCTGGAAGTATCCCACTGTTGTTTACACTTGCCTGCCTCCCATGATTACCTGAACATTCACACCTCACATTTAAGCCTTTAGATCATCACAAGAGCACCTGGTGAGTGGATCAGTTGGCTAACTAGATCATACAGTATACTGTATAAGCCTTGGCCAGTGGAGATCATAGGTTTTGAGTCACTAACTCCTTCCCTATCCATTTTTGTTGCAAACAGCCAGGTCAGGGGACATAAAGTGAAACGTAAGGTTTTATACTGTTGGGACTAAAATTAATGCTAGAACCAACTGAAGTACTGTACTATGTGGAGTTACAGTATCTCCTCTTCAGTGCGAGGGAAGAACCTTATTAGGGAAAGTGGTTTACAGTTTCTTGGTATGAGTTCCTTGTGGATAATTTTATTTTTGTGATTCATTTTTTTTGTTAGACAGTAATATTCTACTATTATTGCTGATATATATCACAGAAAGAATGCAGTTATTGTACAGTATCTACCTGTCTTGTGCTGGACTGTGGCTGCTTTGGAGGAACCAACTGTGTTTTGTCACCTAGGACTTTAAAATGGTACTGTAGGTTACATAATCGGCTTCAGTTCCTGAAAATTAACACTATTGTGACACACGTCTGTATCAACACATCTTACAAAACTAAATTAATTGTTGTAGCTGACAGATGGAGCAAATATATGCCCACATTGGCTTTGTTTCTGTATGTGCTTTACTTTAACAGGCACTTTTTTGTGTTTTATTTTTACTGGGGGAACACCCTTTTCTCTCACTTTGTCATAAAAGGTGGTGGCTGAAGCTTGCATTAGCTATAAGTAGGATCAAATGAACATTTTCACATGGTTTCAATAGAAATGTTCCCAAAAGCATAGCACAACAGCAATAAAATTAAATTGTGCATGTCACTCCATCCCTAATGGTAGAGGATGGGGAGGTCGCTCCAGGACATCAATTTATCTTTCTGTTAGGAAAGGCATGTAACAGTCATGTGCTGTCACTGTACTTTTTGTCAAATCCCAAGGGCCAACAATCCTTCTGTTAGCTTTCTGACAGCCTTTTTTCATTTCTTCCATGAAAATCTGTTCATTCTGTGACAAAAACAAAATACTATATGGTGTCTGCTGCTTCTAACATGACCATAGGCTGATGTAACAATTGGGAAGCATCCGGCTTGCTGTGCATTGCCTTAGATCCCCTTGAGACAGAAGTGACACTTTTAGAGAGACATTACAGTTTCAACATTTTTCTTTGCAGTTTAAACCCCTTTTAATCATAGACATTAACCTCAAAGCTGTTAAAAAATGGAGATTATTTTGATAATCAGCTTCTCAACTTCATTTGGTGGAGTTTGGGGTAGTACGCACACATTTATGGAGATCATGCAGTTTTCTTATTTCATGTTATCTATACCATTGTGATGGCGCTTTGAGGATTTATTTAAAGTAGGTTGTATTTTAATAATTCATAAACAATATGTACCCCACATGCTTTAAAAAACATGTTTTATTTAAATAATCTAATGTGATTGTATAAACCACGTTAATCATATTTTTTACTGGAGTATATTCATTTGCAATGTGTATTTCATGGTAGAAGCCCACTGTAACTGGAAAATGCCCATATACTGACAGTAAATAAAGTACCATTTCCAAACTGGAACCAGTATGTACTGAACCAGTATGTAAAATCTAAATCTCCCATTGTACTTTTTTATATATTGAAAATCATAAATAAAATTAATGTTTTGCAATAAACAAGAGGTGAATTATCTTACATAATGCCTTGAAAAAGTATCCAGACTGCTTATCTGGTTTCCCCCTTTTTTAAATTAAAAAATCTGTATGTATCTCTTTTTAACTTAATATTTTATTTAAAACCTAAGTGCTGAACCTACAGACTTCTAAGGGTAAGATTATATACTTTAGTTTTTGCTGAGGAAATGTCAGCAAAAACTAAAGAGAAAAAAATTGAAATATGAAGATAACATAATTACTCAGCCCTGTAAACTCAATATTTGGTGGAAGAACCTTTGGCAGCCAAAAACAACTTGGTGCCGTTTTTTGCCCATTCATCTTGACATCCTTAAAACCTAAATCACATCACTTGGAAAGTGGAAAGTCACTCCATGTGCTTCTGCCTTGTGCTTAGGGTTGTTTTCTTGCTGAAATATATTTTTTCTCAGTTTTAGATCTGAAGTAAAAGCTGGAATAAAGGAAAAGGTTCCTTTTGAGGATCAGAAATAACCAGGCTATAATTTAAGGTAAAAAGGATTTGATGTAAAAAGAAGCCTTTGGGGATATCAGTACATTGAAAATGACCCCAAAGTGATAAATGTTAGTTTCCTTGTGGTCAATAAGCATGAGTTTACTTCCTCTGAAACTTGCTCACAGACACAACCAAAGGTACATTTTGTTTGACCCCTCATCTCAATTTAGTGCATGTGTGATGAAAACAAGACAAACCTTTGCAAAACAACCTACTGTATGATTATGTTAGTAGTTCAGGTGGGTAGCTGCGTCTGCATTTGTAGGCTGTAAAGGAGAAGAAAGCAAACACAATGTTTCGGCTGTGGAGCCTTCTTCAGGTGTGAAGGGTTCTTCGGGTGTGTTTTCTTTCTTCTCTTTTCAGCATGGAATAAACCTATTACTTGTTCCTTTACAACCTACGATTATTCTGTTAATGCATAATACTATTTTGCTAATGCACAGATACATTTTCCATTCCATTCCATTTCCATTTCCATTCCAGAAGCATGTTTTGCTAATAGTTTGCATCATCTATGCTTCTATCTGTCCTGACAATCTTACCAGTCCCTGTTGATGAGAAGCAGAATTATAACACAATATGGCCACCACTACAGTTGGGATGGTGTTGAATGAGTGGTGCACTATGTTAGTTTTCATATACAGTAAACCAAAAAATCTATTTTTATCTTGTATGACCAGAAAACCTTTTGCCATATGTGTCATTATGACTTAAAAGCTGTGTTGCAAACTCCATTGTTGATTTCTGAATTCCACTATGCCATGCAGGCCGGTTTTGTGAAGTGACTAAGGATATAGATATTAAGGATATATAGTACCTTTCTCCCTATCTCTGCTTTTCCACAAATGTATCTATTATTTGTTTTGAAAGCTCCTTTATGGTTAAATCTTTTGTTTACATTTGCTTGAAATTCACCAGACTGAGGGACCTTACAGAGACAAGTGCATGTCTTGTGAAATCATCTGAACCTCTTTTATTGCACACATAAAAAAGCCCCTAAACAAATTGTGTGGATCTTTAATGAATTTTGTGTAATTTAGATTAGCCATATCAAAGGGTTTTAATACTTATTCAATCATAACGTATCCCATTTTTATTTCATAAAGTTATCTATTTCTTATTTCCTTAATGTATAGAGTAGAATATACCAAATATTAACTTCTTTAGTGTCATGACAGTAATGTTTAAAGCAACAAAATGTGAAAACTGTGCCACAGTCTGAATACGTTTGCAAGGCACTATTAATGCAATTAGAATTTAGGTTTAATTTCCTTTATGTCATACCATGAAAACCATGGATCACATCCTCTCTAAAATGTCCTAGCTATTGTGGATAACATGGTCACCCTAACCAAAGAACAATCTTTAAAGTTATGCAGTTAACAGGACATCATTCTTAGAAGCTCTTTAGTTTTTACTCTAAACATCTAGGAAAAGCAATAGGATAAAATGAATGAATTGTGGTATTAGAACTACAACTTGTCTTCCATATTCTGATGGTGTCAGATATTTTCCAGATGTGATAAAGATTTCTAGTGCCAGAACAAAAATTAAAATTCTTTGTTGCAAGAAGAACTTGAATTTTGATAATACAGACAGTGGACATAAAAAGAAAAGCAAGATCTTTCACACATTTTGTCCTATACATTAAAGAAATAACATCCCAGCTGCTTAAGGCCATGTATAAAAATTCTAAATAGACCTGGTTGCCTACAAATATGACAAGCATGTTTGCAACAAGAGACGTGTTAAAGTGACTTTTGAAGGAGAGGTGATTACTAGGACCCATTTGACAGGAGCTTTGGTGACCGAGACAGCTCACCTTGCTGATGTTTCATGAGGAACAGTGTCTAAAGTGATGTCAGCATCATGGGGCAACAGTGGGTAAAAGTGCATACTCCAGGACTGTGATATCCTTGTGTTTCTTTGAAGTACAAAGCAAAACAGAAAAGCGGTTGCAGATATGTTTACTGCCAATGCACAGTTACATTAATCAACAATGGTCCATTGACAGCTGCACAGAAAGGGATACTGTTACTGTTAAGGGATACTCCAATTGGCTACAGTAATCAAGCCACTCATCACACCTGGTAATGCGCATTTGAGTGAGCGGTTCAGAAATGTTGTAGACAGTTCCTTCACCTTATTTTTGATATATGATCTGGTGTCAATCTGAAGAACAGCCCTGAGTGTTTGGATCCAAAAGTGAAGGGTTCAGATAGTTCTGTAATGTCATGGGGCACATTCTCCTGAAATGGTTTGGGTACACTTGTTTACTTAGAAGGTCATGTCAATGCTAATTGCTGCTTAATGGTACATTTTCATCAGGACGGGAGTCTTCCAGGACAACGATGCCCAAAATAAAAATGCCCTTGTCCAAAGAGAATGTGTGGCCGCCCAATAGTTTGAAGAGCATGACACTGATTTTATCCATAAGTCACCAATTGAGTATTTATGGGACATTCTGGAATGATGCCTGAGACACAGTGTTTTCCACCTCCATAAACCAGACATGAGCTGATTGACTTTCTCATGCAAGAATGATGCAGCAACCCTCCTTCTGAGGTAAAGATGCTAGAACATTCTATTTAATTGCACGCTTAGGGCATATGGGCCACACTTGATGGTACAATGCCTGATTAAGTGACTTAATAATGGTGATTCTATTTTTGTTTACTCCATGTGCATGCTACCAATAAAATACCAATAAAATAATATTAACTACATTATTTTAATCCTCATGATGTGAGGGGTGTTTAATGGTGCTGTATTATGAGTTAGCTTTGGCTGCTTTTGAAAATGTGTACTTTTAAGCTTTTCAAATTTGTAACAAATGACTCAATGTTTAAACATCTGGAAAAGCCCTGTTTATAAAAATGATTAACTTGGACCTTGTATCTTGGAGCTCAAGTTGGCCACCTTTTCAGTAAGCAGATATTATTTTTGTATAACTACTCCACAGAAATTATTTCATAATCTATCTTTTGTTTTTACAAAAATACAAAATATGTCTAAAGTATTCCAAAAGTTGAACACCTTTTCCAGCATCTTCTGTGCTTTGCAATTGTATTCAGACATTGCAATTTTCAAATATTGTTGATTTAAAGCTAGCAAGTGCGACACTTTGAAGTACTAATTTTTCTTTTAATTTACACAACCTACTCTACACATTCAAAGCAAAAAAGTAAAGAAAAAATAAAAAGTCATGATTGCATATTTAAATGCCTTGTTGTGGCAAACTTAAATTAATTTATGTCCAACAAATTACCTTAACTATTCAAACTATTATTTGTGTGGCCTGTTTATGTGTGCAGTAATGGTAGTTCACATTATTTCAAAATAAATGCACCTGTCCCTGACAAGTTCCTCATTCAGGTAGTGAATTTCGAGCTAATTCAAGCACTAAGACCAATATAAATAAATTTATAGAAAAGCACAGATTGGAAAAATAGTATAAAAGACATTGAAAAACACTAATTAACATTTTGAAGTGGAATATTATGAAATGGATTGTGTATCATATCACGCAGACACTGCCTAAATCTGGCTGCAGCTCCTCCTGACCTGCTGGGCAAGGAAAAAACTGGTTAGTGATGCAACTGCCAGGCTAGCAGTAACTTTGAAAGAGCTACAAAACTCACTGGCTGAAAAGGAAGAAAATGTGCATGACTCAACAATATCCCAGACAATCAACAAAGCTAGCTTGTATATTAGAGTGGAAACACCCACTGGAAATCACAAATCCAGTTTGCGACAAGACATTTGAAAAAATTACTGCAAACACATGGCAAATGATTTTGTGGTCAGACAAGACAAACTGGAACTTTTTGTTCTAAATGGAAAGAGTTATATGTGACACAAACACAACATAGTGCAGCACTCAATCACTGTTTCTCATCAACAGGGACTGGGATGCTTGTCAATACTGATAGCAACATAGATGAAGCAAACTACCAGCACATCATAGAGAAAAAAAAATATTTGGATCTAAATTGAGCTATAAATCCCCTTTCAGCATGAAAATGACCCAAAGCACAAGGTCAAAGTTACCCTGGAGAGGCTTAGAATAAGAAAGTGAATGTTCTTGAGTGGCCCTGTCAAAGTCCTGACTTGAATTTTGAGATCTGTATAAAGACATGAAAACTGCTATCCATGAGTGATATCCAAGCAACTTCAGAGAGTGCAAGCAACTCTGCCAAGAAGAGTGGGCAAAGACTTGCACCAAGCTCATATGCAAAGTTGGTAGAGTTTTACCCAAAAAAACTTGCAGCTTTAACTGCTGTCAAAGGTGCTTCCACCAAATGTTGAATTCACAGGCCTGAATTGTATGCAATCAATATTATTAATTGTTTTTACTTTATTGTTCTGACATCTACTGTAAATTCACTTGCCCTTTGAAGTCTTCAGCATTTAGGTTTAGAAAAACTGTTTTAAAAAAATTGCATAATTTTTTAAGTTCTCAAAATGGGACACCATAGGAAGGGCCTGAATACTCTTGAACATATATAATCATTTTCGAGGATCCCAAAGTGTTTTATTAATATAAATGAGGACCTATTCCCCTCATATTCACTTTGTCTGGTTTAAGGGCCAATAGACTGGTTGTATTGTGGCCAATGAAATTAGCTATACGGTATATTAAGTAAATAGGTTGCTGCTCTGGCATTGAGGGTGTGTCACAATCGTAATCCCTCCTCTTAACTGTGCTCAGGCTCTTTCTCATTTTAGTTGATTATGTGAACCTGCCTCCTATCCAGCCCCTCTTTATTTAAGCCAGATGCTCTTACTATTCTGGGCTCAGCATTGGAAGATGGACACCCGGAAGCCCGCCTACCAGCGTGTTCTGGAGTGATCCGACAGCATAGGCCTCACCACAGCGTCCTGAGCATCTGGGTCCCGGGCTCGGAGTGTCTGGCCTCGTTAACCCGTTTTTATTCCCCATCCCTGCACCGGATCTCATTACGGTTTTTGAACCTTGTCTTGTTTGTCTTGGATGGATCACCCGGCTCTGGACTTTTGGATTTCCCCTGAATTACCCCCTGGACTCCTCTGGACTTGTTCGCCATAGCCACACACCCCAAGCACCAGTGCACTGTTGCCACCCCCACCTGTTTGTCAACCTGCCCAGTTCCTCATCATCTCCTTCCCATGTCCTTTTCCAGTTACTTCCGAATTATACCGTCTGAATAGGGTCCTGACTAGCGCATCGCTACAGGGTGGGGCTGTTGGAGGGATACCTGAGTAAAGGACAGTCTATGGATAGTCTGGTGCCCTGCATTTACAGCCGAGTATGTGATCCCATTATGAAACCTATTCAATTTACAACATAAGATCAATATTACACTTTTGCTCAGAAGGGGTGAAAACAGTTCAAAAGAAGCTCAGAAGGTGTGACAGCAGCAAAATTCAATTATTTTCATGTTTCTGAAATTGTAATCATTTGGAGCTCATTTTCTGCTTTAAAAAACTATGAATACTATACTTCAGCCTTTTCTCCTTTAGATTCATCTTGGTTTTTTTTTTGCCTCCCCCATGGACTCCTTGTTCTGCTGTTCTGATATCGACCTTTTCTTGATCATGGATGGAAACCTTTGCCTCCTCATGACTAGCCTGTTCCTGCAAGTTTTCCTTCTGTCATTTCATTGTCTCGCCACCTGCTTTTCAATCTCAGACAGCTTCATCTTCAGCCAAACTGTTATGTCTACTCATTTGCCCTTTGCTGCTCCCATATCCAAAGTCTTCATCCACTCCGGTCTCAGGTTCACAACCTTTCTCAATGATACTCAACTTAACTCCCACTCTTTTCTCAATCTCTGTCATTGGTGTCCTATATGGTCCAAAATCATCACTTGTGGTGTCTTCGACCCTGTTTTCCTCTTCTTTCAGCCCCTGCTGTCTTCCTGGCCCTGGGTCTGTCTGACGTCCTAACCTCTGCTCAGTTAGCAGGCATTCCACATTTTTCTCTGCCTGAGTTGTTCAACATCACTCAGTGACTTACTCATCCATCCCCCACATCAGCAAATTCTTTTTGCTCAAAATCTTCAACTTTCTCCTTAATGCCAACCCACTGAGCTTCAGACCCCAGGTTAATCAAATTAACATTCCTTAATTTATAACCTTATTTCTGTTTTCTCTTCTACCTCTGCGCCCAGCATCCTATGCAACTCAGTTCCAATCCATTCTGTGGCTTCGGGTCCAAATTCCAATCTTTAAGCACATGTTGTCAGTGATTCCACCTTCTTGGACCCAGGTCTATCCGGCGTCCCATCTCTTGCTTAGTAGGCATACTTCAAAATGTTCTCTCTCTCCTGTCGTGTGCACTTGTGTCCAATATAACTTGGTGGGAGTCCCTGTTCCTTAGCTCCCATTCCTCTACCTCATCTATTCCTCTTTCAAATGTTGCCAATGTTGCTTGTCTTTGGGGCCACAGTTGGGAACAAATGGTGTTCCATGACTAAACACCCAACAACATATATTTTTCAAATTCATGTAATTCTTGAGTGTTGTTATTCCTCTGGAAAAAGATTATTATAGAGCAAAACATATAAATATTTTTCTTTGAAAGTATTAATAGTTACAATTGTTTTTAAAATTAACAATACATTAAAATATTTTTATCCTGTGTTAAATACAAATGTATACCAGTTAGCAACTTTTCTCTTAAAGTATACAACGAGACTCCCATTGAAAAGTTGCTAATTGGAACATTTTACTTAAGATATCAAGGTCTGAAAGTCCTGAAAATAATTTTAAAAATTCGTATTCTTTAAGAAACAGAAAAATCATTTGAAAAATGAAACACTGAGATGTAATAAAAAAAACAGAATGAAATAAAACAGATTTTATTGTATTGTGAATAAAAACAAGTTGTTTTAAATTATTTCAACAGTTAGGATTTGCTTGTAAAAAAGAGAGAAAAGAGAGAGAGAAAGCATTGTAAAAGCAATATTCTTTTAATTACACCAAGGCTTATTTGTTTTTCTTTGCTAATAAAAAGAAAAACATACCTAAATGAGGCCACAGTTACGTTTGTGTTACATAAAGGTATATTTCAGAAGATAAGCCAAGTTTATGCTTTTTGGATTTAAATTGAATGAGTTTTATGTTATCAGTGTGAGAATATAGAATGGCTTGTGTATTTCATTACCTTGGAAAATTGAGAAAAATGTATTAAAAGAATCAATGATACTAGCAGTCTTGGATTTTACACCTATTTTAATCAAATCCATCCAATTATTTTCAATATCCCCATAGTCCAATACAGGGTTGCAGTGATCTAGGGCTTAATCCGGCAGACTTCTATTACAGGTAGTATAATAATTAAAGAATATAAAATTTAGAGTAAAAAGGACAACCTTTTCAATTATTATTCTGATTGCACTTTAAAATGTTATGTTTATGATAAAAGCTGCATAAGCAATTACGAAGAAGATGTTTGCTGTCCATCACAAAGAATTCACAATCTACCACTGTAGGCATGCGTTTTAGATCACATACTGGACTGTACTGTATATGTGCTTGCTTGGAAAAATATTAAAAGGGCTGTCATGGATTCAGATAATCGCACAAACTGCTGAATTAAAACAAAGTATTTGAGATCATGATTAAGATTAAGGGGATTTATTTCTTACAGTGTACCTAAGAAAACCCTTAATGATTTCCTATTTTAGAATTTGGTGGGCATTTTAAAAACTTTATAAAGTGTGGTGTGACAGAAGCTGTTCTGAGCCTTGGTATTCAAGTGCAGGTTATGCTTGATTTTATGTCCCTTTTTTGCTTAAAAAAACATTACAGTGCAATCATTTGACCTTTTTTGTTTTATGTTATGACTCATTCAGTGAAAACCCACAAGTCATTGTCTATACAAGATGATTTAAAAATTAGACTTTATGTTATTTGGACTATTTGCACCTTGTCTAGCCTTTTCAGTATTATCATTGAATTTAAATTATATATACTGTATATTAATGGGATTCTTTAAACAAATTTCCTACATTCAACACATTGCATAATCCATTACCTTGGTTATATTTTCCACTTGCTACAAGTTATTGGCAGTTAAAATCTCTCACCGCTATCAGTAAAGTCTGCAAAAAAGGTTAATTTTTTAGTCTTTGTGGAACTATTTTCCTGTCTTTTATTCTTTCCATTAACATTAAAATTTGCAGCTCTTGTGCATTTTTTCCCTGTGTGCTGTCTTTTCCTCTGTTTACTTTCAGTCATCATCCTGAACCTTAGCCTAAATCTCTCACCTGTTGTCATGTTTTTTTACAATCACATTGAAAATGAATGTAGCAAGAGCAAAGTATTTGAACTGGACTGAAGTTGAAGCAGATACTATTTGAATATGGAGAAATAATATTTCCATTTGTACATACTACGCTAATTGTTTTGACTATTTCCTATGGATTTATCTTTATCTATGTATATTGATACTGTACTCGATGAACTGTTTTTATGAACCGATAGCAAATGGCCAGATCAGTCTATAGATTCTATACTTTGAGACCTTGAGTGATTTTACCAATCACTCCAGAAAGATTTTTTTTTTATATGAACCATGTTGTAGCTATTCATTCTTGATTTTAAATGACACATTTTGCTTCACTTTTAGGATGATGACTTGATTCTGCCATCTTTCTATAATTTTTGCTTTTTTTGTATAGCTACAGTATATATACTGATGGAAAAAAGAAACACAACACCTCCTCCTCCACACTCTGTACCTCCTATCTGCGTGGAACTGGCTGAAGAGTGACTCATCTGTGAAGAGGACCTAATGCCACTGCTGAAGTCCATCACAGCCTCTGTCTGGCCCAACCAGTTGGGTCTGACGTCTAGGAGGTGTGAGCAGAGGGCCTCTGACAGGTCACTTTGCTCTAAGGCCAGTAGAATGGAGTCTCACTTGTCACGATCGTAATCCCTCCTCTTAAGGGCGCTCTGGCTCTTTCTTATTTTGCTGATTACGTGCACCTGCCCCCCATTCTGCCCCTCCTTATTTAAGCCTAGCACTCTCGCTATTCTGGGCTCAGCATTGGGGGATGGACGCCCGAAGCCCACCTACTTCCGCAGGAGTGACCCGACGGCATAGACTTCATCATGGCGTCCTGGCCATCTGAGTCCAGGGCTCAGAGCGTCTAGCCTCGTCATCCTGTTTTTATTCCCTGTCCCTGTACCGGATCCCGTTAGGGTTTTTAACATTGTGTTGCTTCGACTTGGATGGATCACCCAGTTTTGGACCTTGGACTTTGCCCCGGATTTCCCCCCTGGACTCCGTGGATTTTTCTGCCTTGGCCACGTCCCACGAGCACCAGTCTGTCACACGCACCTGTCTGTCAACCTGCCCTGATCCTCGTCGTCTCCTCCCCGTTGTCCTACTCCACTTACTTCTGGATTATACTGTCTGCATAGGGTCCTGAACTACGCTTCACGGGAGCCTGGACATGGTCCTGCCATTCAGTGACCTAAGCTTTGAATTAAGGCCTTTTTAAAGGTGACCTGATCAGGCATTGTTCCACCTGGACCTCGTTGTGCAGAAGTGCACCTAACAAGCTTTTGTGTGATCGCCAAGTTGCAATGCTTCACTGCACAAGCTGTATTGCTGTTCAGAGGGCTTAAAACAAATTTAAACTTTTTGTGAAAGTACATAAGCTATAACTATAGTATTCTCATTCCATAAAATGTTGCGTTTCTTATTTCCATCAGTATATTTTCTGTTTTGAGTCATAAGCCTATACTGTTTATTTCCCATTGTAATGTTGTTTTTACACACAATCTTCTCGGAAATAACGTCTTTTGTATAAATACTGGTGCAAAAGACTTCATGCTAAAGCCAATCAATCCTTTTGTTAAACAATAAAATGCTGAGGATGTCACATGGTGCAGTGGTTATCAGCACTCAGGTTCAACTGCAGATAGCTGGGAACTATCTGTTTGAAGTTTGTATATTCTACCTGCATTCGTGTGGTTTTCTCCTGGGTGCACCAGTTTTCTCCCACAGTCCAAATGCATGCTGGTAGGTTGAAAGGATTCTGGAAAATTGGCCCTGGTGTGAGTTTGTGTTTGTTTATGTGTGTGCCCTGTGATGGACTGGCATCCTGTCCAGGGTGTATCCTACCTTGTTCCAGGGGAGGATTTTGGTATTCGTAGGCCCTAGGCACTCTCATGCCGAAATGTGAAAAACGAGGGTAAACGCCAATTGAATTACGTCAATTGACATGATGCACTTTAAACTATTGTAATGACCGAGAATTAAGCTCGCACACCCCTGATATGCCGGCAACAACACATTTATTTACCTCTGCCCTTCGGACATTGACAGATAGAGATTGAAACTCCTTGAAGGGGTTACACACACACACAGGGTAAGAATTAAGGAGGAGTACTTCAGTTTACAAAGCAGCAAACACTTGATAGCTATTTACAATGGCTCCTCATAAACTCTCTACACTATTTACACTTTGAGGTCAATCTCCGGTCGACACACTGACCTCAAGTCCAGCCTGCCTTGCGGGTGCGCAGCTAAGGGGAGATGTAGCCACTAAGGCGACCAGTGTGGGCGCTACACTATTCTAATGTTAAACCATCACTTCGATACTTCCAGTTTCTAGAACAGCCGCTAGATAGCATATGATTATTGAGTTGAAGCACCAAGAGTTGATCACAAGCATGTTGTTTCAGATTATTTTTCGTTTGCCATTAGTGTTTCCCTTCTTTGTATGCCCTTAAAATTCCATAGGCCCTAGGCACTGTGCCTACTGTGCCTACAGTGCCTAATGGGAAATCAGGCACTGCCTTGTGCCCATTTATTACCTGGATAGGCTTCAGTCCCCCTGCAATCCTGTACTGGATAAAGTAATTACGAATGGATGGACGGATTACAATTATGAGTTATATGATAACACATGACTTTATTTTCTCACAATATTATGTTAAGAATAATATTATGTTGCAGTTTAGGATACTGTTTTGCTAATTGTTTTTTTATTTTTAATAAGTGATTTTAAGCACTGACTTTTAATTTTAAGAAATACAACTATGATACTGTATATTACAGTACTTCAGTTATTTATAACATGCTTATTTTCTGTCCTTTATTCAGTATGTATTTCAGGTACCCTTAAAAAGATAAAAAAGTGTAAATGTACATGCTTTTTTATTTTTTTATTTCACAGTACATTACCTGTTTTTCAACTTTTATGCCAGTGGACAGATACCCATTAGCAAATATGAGACATTTTTCAACTGACATTGTTTCTTGTAATGTGTTTATGCTTTGTATGATTTTACTTTCCAAATGTTCTGTGGAAATATTTTTTTCTCAGCAAGAACTGAAATAAAAATGCAAAGTGAAAAAAAATGACAATAAAAAATGGTTTACTTTAACGTTTGTTGTATGACAAAACATCTGCCTTCATCTCTCTCTGTGAATAATTAATGTGGTATGTGAATACAGAAGACCAGATGTACAGTAAGCTTCAATGACAGAAATTCTTAATAAGTGTATAAAAACCTAATCTTTAAGTGTATAAAAGGTGCAAATGGGAAGTAGGATAAGACAAAAAACAGATTCTTGTCTGAACCACATTCTCCATACTTCTGCAAGGCATGAGCTGCTTCCCTCAAAAATTTTTAATATGCTGTGGGAAACTGTAAAGTGTATGTAAAAAAATCATTTTCCAAGTGAAGCAGTATACAAATGTTTTGCTTGAAATAAAACTACCATAAATTGCAAAAACCAAAACACAATGGATATTATATTTTTGCAAATTGGCTTAAACAGTAATTCATGCATTTAAACCCATTTTACTATCTTCTGAATATGAAGCATTGATATGTATCAGGCATGTTCATGAAGTGGTTCAAAAAAAAGAGTGATAAAAAAAAGAGTCCAGCTCCCATCCAATTATTATTTTTTTCCATTGGAACGAATGTATAAATTCATCCCTTCCAGACACTGTCCTCAGCAAAAAGGAAGAAGCACCAGATGGATTTCATTGAAAAGGGTTCCAAAAACTAGCTAACTGAAGCCCAGAGCCAAGATTAAAGAGATGTTTCAGTGGAAACCAGATTGCATCCTTGCCTCCTGTTTACCCGAACAAAGTCCATCTTCAGAACTTAATAAAGCTTGTTTTACACTTGAAAATTCATGTTTTACTCATTTAACTATGTTAACAGCTTTTGCCTGGGAGTGTTAGGAACATGCAACAATTCCTTTTTGTCTTTTATTAAATGTATTTTTTATATTAGGGCATGTATTAGTCAATATTAATAATTTGGCCTGCAAGTACATGTAAATGTCTTGTTGGCATTTTTCACTGTTGCAGCACGAAAATTGCAGAAGTGGGCTTTGAGCATTGTGGGATTACCTGCTTGCTCTCCAATACACGTCTTCTGATTCATGAGATATTAACCCATTCCCTGCCAGTTATCAATAAAGAGCCCACACCAGTGGTCTGCACTGCTTCAAAAGAGCATTTGTCTTCTTTTTATGGACTGAATTTGTTTTAATATGTATTTATTATTTAATATATTACTAATAATATACTGTATATGTATTTATTTATGTCAACATTCAGCATTTAAAAACTCTTCCCCTTCAATGGGTTAATAACTCACTGCAAATGTCGATTTCCTGTTAAAAAGACTTTATGGTAGACTTTGTATGGTATAATGCAAAGTAAAATGAGAGGTCCAGATTCATTACATTTTTCACACTTTATGATATGCCATCTTGCTACAGAATGACCTCTTGCTTATATCAAATGTTAGGCAAAATAAGATTAAATTATTTTATAAATATATATATTTATTTATATAACTCTCTTACTTTAAGAGCTCAGAGGCATAATACATGCATCTTTAGATTATGATGTCTGGCATGATTAACATCAATAAAGATACCATTGAAAATAATGTTTGGTGCCTGTTTCCTTTTTTACTTCTTAAAATATATAGGTATTATGAGAAAAATATTTAATTATTTTTTTTCCTATAGTCAGCAAAATTTACAGACAGTATATATTTTCAGTGTACAGTATATATTTACCAAACATTTGAAGCCAGTGGTTTTAAAAAAAACTATTTATTGATCTGTATTTTATGACCTTACAGTAGATATTGCAAAGCTTAATTTGAATTTTTTTAGTTGAAGTCATATATGGAATTCAGTAGAATTGTACAAGGTCATGTATGCCACAATAAACAAGGTAACCATAAACACAACATCTTAAATTGCTGTTTTATTATTTTTTTAAAACGTTATCATGAGATGCATGCAAGTAATGGAAAATGTTGCATAAATGTTTACATGATATAAATGAACGGAAATCTGCTTATGAGAATTTGTCAGCTATGATTGAACTGCAACGTGACACAACTCCAAAATCAGTAAAAGTCTGAGTATTTTTACACATCGCATTTATTCAGTGTTCAGCTGTTATTTTCCCATTGCCCAGAAGACATAAAAACATACATTTCATTTTGCTACATTCATCTAGAGGCATCAGATACCAACACCATAGTGATTTTAGCTAATGCTTTGAAAGACCAACATTTACATTTCACGGTCCACAAAATAGTTTTATTTTCTATACAGGAAGGTTGCTCAATGCCTTTCAGAATTTGTTGTGATTATATTGGCTTGTGTTTAATGCCATCTATTAATTATTTATCATTTGACTTTTCTCCCTGCAGCACTAGATAATCACAGCTATTAGTATGTGTTCTAAAGCTTTTCTATGTAAATAAAAGACAATCTTACAAAAGAAAAATGGGAATGAAGCAACAACAAACACAATACTTTTGAAAGCATACTATATAATATGCTAATATGAAATTAATATTATGTTCAGTAGCTCTTTGATAATACAGGTTATCCCAATGTGTGTTTCTACCAAAAGATAGGAAAAAAGGTTCATGCAAATCCTTATCCTGGTGGATCAGGATATTACTATCGTATTACTATCATGAAATTACTATCAGCTCAGGCATTAACCTGTTAGTAAGTACTGTTAAATCAAGAAATTATTCTCAAAAGCTTTGAACTTTGCTTGAGTGTACAAGTGTATTATTTGTTATCTGACTGGAGAATTTAATGCTTAGTTTATGTATTTATTTGTCATTAATTTTACAATTTTCAGAGGCTGACTGTGGAATTTCTCGGCGCTAGCTTTCTGGAAGTGAAGGACTACTGCATAGAACTCAGAAAGAGAATGAAGGAGGCCTCAAGTTTTGTTTTTTTTTAAATTCAAGCATTTAGTAAAGTATAAGACATGACAGTACTAAATACAGGCTGTCCAATGCTGCAACAATGAAACCAAGTTAAGATCTCAAACATTGTTCAAAGCCTTGGATATAGACATTTTAGGTCAATTCTGTTGTTAATATAAGAGATGTAGCTCAGCGGAAAGACCTTGACAAGGTTTAACATTGAAAAATGGCTTTATAAAGTAAGGTAAAAGTTTAAAGCCATTAGTCAAGTATGACTTCACTGGCTTGGCGCAGACAGTTGGCCATGTCCACTGGCAGGTTGTTCCTTGTCAGATTGTTCCCATCCAGACGCAGATGTCTCAGTCTAGAGTAGTTTAGAGGCCCAGTAATCTTGCAGAAGCTTGACAAATCAATCTCTGAAAATATAAAAATAATATTTAATTATTTTCTTTTCACAGCTTTATTATTCAATAATGTGCTGTCAGATTCAAATGAAATATACATATCATTGTGTGATTATTATTTAGATTCTGACTAATGTTTAGTGAGTCAATATTATGCGAGACTGAAGTGAATAGAAACTTACTGTAAACGCATATCAAATTTCATATATGCATATACATTAATAACATGAAGTGCATTTTTAGGTTATTTGAACTACTGTTAGACGTGTGGTTGTGTATTCTTTTAGCATTCATATTCTTAAAATAATGTTTTCAAAGTACTTCAGTCTTATTAACATGTACCTTGGTACCAATAATTTGAAATGCTTCTGGTTAGAAAGTATTTGCTGAAGGTAACCGAGTTAAATATTATACACTGATTCTGGAGTTTGGTGTGACAGTACTGTATTTTCTGCCATATACAGCTACATGAATGTAGCTTCTACTTAGGCTTTTCTGGTTTCATTAACTAAACATGATGGGCTTTCCTTCTGTACTCTGATTGCAATAGAAATTACTAATATAATGAAAAAGAGAAAAACGTCTCTACACATTTATTTAATACTTGATTAATATACCGTACGGTATAAAGTGGCTTGGTAAATGACATAACATGATTTCATTAATATAATGCAAAGTTGCTTTAATATAGAGTTATAAAATTATTGAAAAGATGGGGTTGTAAAATTATAGAGGCAAATTTCATTGTGCAATTTATCATTAATTTAAAATATATTTTATTGTATATCTTACTTTTCTTATGATTTTTTTTTTTTAAATATGAGGTTCCAGTTATAAGGGATAATGTATATATTATAACCATTTTACATTGTGATAGCCTTGCCATAAAACATATTTTAAACTTCTTGAATAATTAAGGAAATTATATTTACAGTATTAACAATATTTAGATCAATATGTAGATTCTTTTCATAATTGTTGTGTTGATTACTTATTAGGAAAAAAGCATGTGGTAACTAGGTATGGCAGTAAAGGTTTTAGTAAAAGTTGCCTTTGTAGTTAATTTTCAGGGATTTGGGTGATAAATCCTTTTCTCTGAAAAAGTCATATAAGGCAGTAGTATAAAGCAGTCATTAAGATACTTTTGTATATATTTTCAGCTACATGATTTCGTGGTACAGTATCTTGTGTTTTAGAAAAAAATACTAAAATCAAAAGAAACTCACTGTTGATGTTGTTAACCTGCACATAAAGATTTTCCAAGTTCTCATTTATGGCTGGGACAGACTGAAGCTTATTGAATGACAGGTCCAGTTCGATGAGAGATGAGATGTTAAAGACATTTTGTGGGATGCCAGAATCAACCAGCTGATTGTGGGAGATTCTGAGATACTGCAATTTTGGAAACTTCTGGAAGTAACCACTGGGAATGCTGGTGACATTGTTGTGATCAATATAGAACATCTCTAGTGAGCTTGGCAGGTCCATAGGCAGTCTTTTAATTTTATTGTGGCTTAGGTCCAAGTATGCGAGGGATTTGACTCCCTTAAAAGCTCCTGCGATGGCATCATCCTTCAACTGATTTTCCTGAAGGTGAATAGCTGTGAGGTTCTCCAGTCCATCTAAGAGGCTGGAGGGGAACTTTGAAAGCTTGTTGCCAACGATTTTAAGCTCATTCATTGTTTTGGGGAGAGGTCCCACAGGCTCTGTTAGGTTGTTGTAGCTGATATATAGCTTTTGCAAAGATTTTAACTTGGAAAATGTGTTTTTCCCTATATTGCTGTTAACAATCTGATTGTTGTCAAGGATAAGCCAAGATAACTCTGTTGCATTATCAAAAATGCCACTCTTGATTGAATCAATTTGATTGTTTTGTAGGTAAAGGTACTTGATTCCTGAAGGCACAATTGGTATGTACTTTAATTTGCGGTTGTCACAATACATGGCACTTGGGAAACTGACTGGACAGTTACATTCCTGTGGGCAGTTTGGTCCAGAGGGTCCTAGCACCGGTGATGGATGGTCATAATAAGCTCCGTAGTCATAATACTGGCACAAAACAGAGCTCAAAAGTGCTGCGAAAAGTGGGAGATGGAAATGATTCATTTTAATGCCGTGCAATAAAATCTGTTTGGGGAAAAAAAGAAAAAGAAGTAAATTTTTTATTCATTTTCTTTTTTAGATCTTTATCTTTATACATGGTTTTTGTGTTAAAGTACTGTCTTCTTATGTACACCATATTTTTTTAAGAAGCAAATTGAATTAATTTGTTGTTACTTAAAATCAGACTTTTTCCAATAAACTGCTGTATAAGCTGGGACTCAAGAGTTTAAAACCAAAACAGTTATTTTTAAACACTGCATTATACCACATTTAAAAACTATTCTGCTTCTCGTGTGTAATATTCATTGTGTAGTCTTCTCTATTACTGTATGTCACTGACTTCAGCATTCTTAGTGCTTTATAGTATTAATCTACTATTGTAAAAATGTACTTTTATTATGAAACTTATATTAGACACATCATATCACAATTCATTGGCTCATTTTCCCCCTCCCTTTTAAACTTTTCATCACATTTGAACTAAGACAATCTGCTGAGCTATGGGAACATTGTATTCAGCTATGCTTTGTGAACTGTTTTATACAGTAGAAAGTTTAAACTGATATTATAAAATCACCAGATTGATGCATTGCTGCTTTTCATGACGTGTGGTGAACTTTGATGGCTTGTTTAATGGCTAACAGCTGTTGTTTTTCATTGTTGGGCTAAGTGTAGTGTGGCTTTTTTAACTATGACTGAGGTTGCTATCTATGATAAAAACTTCTTTCAACATTGTATTATCCTACCCTGCCCCAACAGAAAATAATCTGGTTGAGTGGTCTGTTTAAGTTCCATGTGGTGAATTTGTCCCATTTTGTTTATATCTGACAACTAAATTACAGTATAGCTGCAGATTAAACTGAGCTCACTCATAGCTTTGGTATTCTTAATCATAAAACAATAAAACATAAGTGGATGTAAACATAAAAATTGTATAGTTTCAGATAGTTCTAGGACCTCATTTCTGTTGAAAAAAAAAACTGTATATTGCTTCCAGTTACACAGTATCCAGTAGCCTGCCAACTTAGTTGTACATCGTGCAATTGGCTGAAAATATTGAATGATACATAAAACTGTTTTTTTAATTTTTCAGTGTAAAGGTCATGAAAAGTTGAGGTGTATAGTCTTTGCAAATCATACATTTTTAAGTGATCACTATCATCACTATTAATAATAAAATTATTATTGTTGTTATTACTACTACTGCTGCTGGTTCAATATCACAATCAAGCAATATGAATGTGCTCATCGTGGATATTTATTTTTAATTTACTTGTTTGCATAATTGACTATATTATATGTGTACTGTATAAACAATATTAAATGATTTTAGTTTGGTTAACAATTCATTGAAATAAGCAAATCTTTCGCACACCTTTTCTTATTATTTCTATAGTTCTTTATTGTTATCCATAGCTGTGCTCCTGCCACTAAAAACATTTTGTGACGTCTTGAGAATATGTTTCCTATTAATGAGTCATGAGGCCTTAATAATTATAAGACTGGAACTGAACCCAAGGGTTCAGAAGTAAGATTGTTTCCCTACATACTAAATAGTCCTCATTAGTGTAATTTCTGATTTCTTATCAAACATGCATTTCAATAAAAACAAAAGCTGTTAGAACTAAAAAGAATAAATTATATACATTATATATACAGTACATTAATTCAACCTCTAAATATATATTTTCCTATACATGTTTCATCACTCAGCTACATCAGACTGGAAGTACTTTACAGTTTCTTAAAAGTCATAGGCTGTTATAAGCCAAATTTGCTATTTATGGTAAAAATTGTTCTACATTTTTGTGACTGACAGTAGCACAAAATGCAGTCTACAAGTACAAGCCCATTATTGGAGCCTCAGATAGATATACAGTGGCTTGTGTTTCAAGAACTTAAAGCCTGCAGGGCTTCTGAAAAAAAAAAAGAGCCAGAGCTCCAAACAGAGATGCTCATCATCATCAATATCTCTGTCAATCACTTGCCAAGCACAGCACATTCATTCGATGTTCTGCTGATACATCTAATGATCAATAATATAAAAATATATTCGCAAAAGTTAGGATCACATATATTATAATATGCATACAAGTGTAAAACTTTAAGTTTGTTTCTGCACCATATATTTAATGAGCTCTGTGACCATCTGAGGCACTTGCAATGTTAACCTGAGTTCTACTATGGTTTTAACATGGTAATAATGACAAAGTTCTCTGCCTTGTTTAAGAAAAGCAGATGGATCTGATGCCCCTTGTCTCTAGTTCATTGCAAATGAAAATAAGAAAAACAATTATAATGTTGCTATGTTAAACCATAAAACTACCTTACAGTATAAGACCAGAACTGTAATTTGACTTGTGTCTGAACACCTGCAGTAATCATAGACATCCCCTGAAGCTACACATAAAACAGTCAGATGGACCTGTTAACTTTTCCAAACTCTGGCAAAAAGTAATAGAATTTTCTAAACCTTTCTGGGCATTCACATTTCATGTACAGTATATGTAGATAATATGCTGAAAGCAAAGATAAACAATAGATATGAGTAGCATCATCTTCTTCTTTAATGCATATACTCTATATGCTGGACAGGACACATATTATAATTACACATAATACTATAAGTGTAAAAAAAATAAAGCTCATATTAGAAATTATAAAAAAGTCCACGTTTATAAGCTGATTTTATGGAAAAAAAAGCATGCCAGTTTTTTATAAATATATTTATAAGATTTCAAAGAGGATCTATCAGAATTAGATAAGACAAGAAATATTGTCTGAGACAAACGTGAAGCATCTATAGATTACCTACATAAAATGCTTAAGATTGCAAACTTCTTTTAAAACCTGTCAAAAATACTAGTTAGAAACTTAACTCAACATATTTTGCTATCTAAATTATAAAACATAAGTACAACTGGAACTCCAATATGTAACTTTTCCATTTACATGTTACACCTTTATACACTGCTACACACTGCAGTCTGTAGTTACAGAGGAGTTGCAGTGTTTTTTTTCAATCCACAGTCCATCTGCATTCTGAGTTTCAGATGGGAATAAGAAAAAAAGTACCCATAAACTGCAGGACACATTTGCAAAAGCACTTACCTTCTTTGCACCTCTATGGTGTGTCTGATATCCCAACTTCAGGAGCAGTAAGGTAGCGTTCGTTGTCGGAATAGGGGCTTAGGAGGAAGCAAGCAGCCCGTGCCAGACCTCTGTGGTCCTGAGCTAACAAAACACAGCAACCAAATGTAGTCACGCAGCACTATAAAGCTGCTATGTCATCAATATGGGCTTACGGTGTGGCATAAGAAAAATATGGCTCACTAACGAAATGCAGGTGCACAAGGGTCACACATCTGCTACCGCGATGATTCTTCAGTGTCTTATAAGAGAGGAATTACATATGCATACCTGGCTGCGTCTGTTCTTTTTTAGTGAAACTTCAATTAGTTCGAAGAAACATAAAATAATTTATCTGTGTGCTAAAAAAAGCAGCCTCACAAACTCCCGTAAGCCTCTTAATCACCTTTCCAGAAAAATCAAACAATAGTTTAAAAAATGGAAAAAGGTGAAAAAAAAACAGCTGATGCCTTTACTGGGAGCCAACAGCCTATGGCTTAGAGAAACATAATTCAGCAGTCAAAGCTGAGAATGATATTTAAAAAAAGACAGAATGGGCTAACTAAAATTAATACTAATACTATTAACTTCCAAAATCTTTATTTTTCCCTTCTTCTCTATTTTGAAGACGTAATACCTTCCATGGAGAAACAAGGTATGGACCATGTCCAATAACTTACAGATGGCAAAACATAAATCAACACATCTCAGTTTCTTGTCATCTTCTTTCACATCAAAAGGCCCATATTCATTATCAGCAGCATCTGACTCTAAACTGCAGTTTTACCCTGCACTTCATCAGGAATAATGAAACAATGGCAAAGGTTAGTTTTTGATTTTGATAGGGAGAACTCTGTTTTTTGAAGATGTTTCTCTTCCCCCTCCTCCCTCTGTCTTTATACCCTCCCCCCTCTATCCCAAATGTTACTGACGTCTGGAATCAATTGAGTATAGCCCATTTCTCTTTTTTTTCATGCATGCCAAACAAGAATGCAGGCTTGAGTGCTGGGTGTTAAATCTTCAGATGCAAATGTGAACCTCTACAGCTAACCTAATTCTCTAGCAAATTTAGAAAATTGTGAGTCAAAGTATATTATTCTTTACAATATACCTTCAATGTTAAAAGATGTTTCATTTCATTATACTGTAAATTGATTTTAATCTGAGACTAAAAATGAATTTCTATGGTGATGACAAGATTTGCAAAGTCTGTATTCATTTTTTATGCTTTTTTTGCTATGAGAATGTTTAATCAAAGAAATTACACTTGCTTTCAAAGCTACTTATTCAATAGTAATAATGGACAGAAACAATTAAAACATATTTAGAAAAAGATATACAGTATAATCTTAATTATTAAATTATTCACTGCATTTATAGTTTTGTAATGCAAAACGACAACAAAACGTCTCAAACATAGGTTGTTATGATTCAGTATTGGCTTATGAACACCTGCCTAGTCCACTGATCACAATTCCTTTTAGTAATACATACAGTATGTCCAAAATTATCGGCACCTCATAAAGATGAGCTTAAAAGTCTGTATAAAATAAACATCACAGGTAATGAGCTATGTTTAAATTTTCCAACTTGCAGAATACTGTATATTTTGACTTTGTTAATGATTCAATGATAGAAAGCTAAATTCCACATTTCTCAAATTATAAAATTGATATCCGAAAAAATAAGTGTAACAATTATTGGTACCCCTGCTTTCAGTACTTTGTGTAACCTTCCTTTTGCACGATAACAGCACTGAGCCATTTCCAATAATGTTTTATGAGACTGGAGAACATTGGGAGGGATCTTATACACCCCCATTCTTCCATACAGAATCATTCCAGATTCTTTATATCCTTGGGTCTGGGCTTATGGACAGCCCTCTTTAATTCAGGTTTTCAGTTGGTCCGGAGACTGAGATTTTAAAATGTTAATTTATAGTTGTCTCACCATTTCTTTATGGATTTTAATATGTGCTTTGGGTCATTAGCCTACCCCTAGACATTTCACTGCCAGCCAAATATCTTGGTATTTGGTAGAATTCATGATGTTGATGACCTTAACAAGGGCCCAGGAATAAGTAGAAGCAAAATAGTCACATAATAGCTCTGATTCACCACCGTATATTTCATTACCAAATTAATAGTCCACAAAGAAATACTTAAAATGTGCATAGACATATATAACAAGGAAATACTACTGAAAGGCAGCTGTACTTCTCAAGGATCATTAATGATAGTGGTAGAAATCCAAGAGTATTATTCTTTACTATTGATCGCCTATTAAACTCATCGCCCCCCACTGATTGGGTTATCCTGGTGTCTTCATCAAAATGTGAGAGGTTTGTGTTGTTTATGATAAGAAAACTACAAACATTCAATCTAGTATAAGCCACTCCATTTGAACTAGCTTATATCCTACAGTTACTTAACCTTGGTATGCTGTGACTACATTCATTGTCTCAAAGCTAAATTCTTCAACCTGCTCTCTTGATCTGATCCCAATATTTTTATTTAAAGACGTCTTAGATAGTCTAATAGTGTACTAGATATTTTGAACTGTTTCTTAGAAAGAGGTATTTTTCTGAAGAACTTAAAACTGCTCTAGTCAAACCCCTGCTTAAGAAAAGTAATTTTGACTTCTTAATTTTGAGCATTTCTAGCTTGCATTTTCTGGCAAAATCTTAGAAAAGGTAGTGTTTAAATGACTTCCTGTATAAACAAAATATTCCTGAAAAATTTCAGCCTGGTTTTAGATCTTGTCATAGCACCAAAACTGCAAATAGTAAAAGTGGTAAATGATCTGAGACTGCATGCTGACGATGTCTCAATTCTGAACTTTTAGATTTCTGTGTAGGATTGAACACTATAGACCCTGTATACTCCTGAAACACCTAGAAAACTGGAATCGTATCTCTGAAACTGCCTTAAAATGGTTTATACTTATCTAATCGTATAACACATTTGTCTCAGACAATATTTCTTATCTTAGCTAATTCTGATAGATCCTCTTTGAAATCTTATAAAAAACTGACATGTTTTCCCCCATAAAATTAATCTTATAAATATGTACATTTCAAATAAAAATATAAACTTTATTTTTTTAACCGTATAATATAGTATTATGTGTAATTATAGTATGTGTCCTGTCCAGCATATAGAGTATATGTATTAAAGAAGAAGATGATATTATATAAATAATATTGTTTCTGGACACTTCACTCAAATCACTTTACAGGTAATGGGGACTCCCCTCCACCACCACCAATTTGCAGCATCCACCATGATGATGTGATGGCAGCCATAATGTGCCAGAATGTTCACCACACATCAGCTATAATTGGGATGGAGAACAGAGTGATAAAGCCAATTCATAGATGGAGATTATTAGGAGATAATGAGTGCTAAAGGACAGGGGGCAATTTGGTCAGGACGCCGAGGTAACACCCCACAATTTTTTAGAAACACCCTGGGATTTTTAATGGCCACAGAAAGTCAGGTCCTCAGTTTTATGTCTCATCAGAAGGACAGCGCCCTTTTACAGTATAGTGTCTCTGTCTCTATATTGGGGTGGGAGCCACACACACCACAGGGTGAGCTCCCCCTGCTGGCCCCACTAACACCTCTTCCAACACCAATATTAGCTTTTTTCAGAAGGTATTCCATCCAGGTACTGGCCAGACTCACACCTGCTTAGTTTCAGTAGGCTGCCAGTTATGTCTATAGAGAGTTATATCACCTTATATCTAGGGTGATATACTGCTGTAGCTGCTGGCTTTAATTATATTTTTCCCTTGTATTTTATGTTGACATTTTATTCTTCTTAATTATCTTTTTCTTTTGCATCAATACAATTTTTTCTTTAATTTCTTGTTTTTACTATTTCACTAGGAATTTTACACCGAAGATCAAAGTGTGATGAACTATTATGGAGCAGATATTGGCTTAACTCGCTTGGCTGAGGGTCGACCTCCTGGCCATAGGACAAGGAGGCCAGGACCCCCACGCAGGGTAACCAAGGGGTAGCTACGGAGGTGGAGCTGGGGTGGAGGTGGGATGCAAAAGTCGTACGCGAGGGAGTGATGGGAGCGATTGTTAATTACTGACAGCTGAGTACGACTGAGCGTGGTCGTTGTCATCCCTCCTGAACTTTAGTTATAAACTCCATTTATTTTTATATCTGCTATTACTGTTATTATCATATTCTTTTATGTATCCTCTCATATTTTGTGTTATTTTATGCTCACTATGTAAAGCAATTTGAGCTGCATTTTAATGTAGAAAGGTGCTAAACAAATAAAATGATTATTATTATTATGATGTTCTTTTCTGTATATGTATCCTTCTTTCGATGTAGGATCCACCGCTGCTGTGTGTGCCCATACAGCTCTTTTTTCATCTCAGCTGACCATAGCACCCAGTTCAAATCTACTACTGAGGCTGTTTAGCAAACTCCAACACATTTGTTTGTCACAAGCACAGCCGGCATCAATTAATCCTCATTATTCAATCACTTCTTCCTTCACTATTTAAACCCTCCATTCACTCCTAGTCCTCGCTTGTTATTAGGAATCTATCCGCCTCCTGAGCTTGCATCGTCCTCAAATGTCTGACCACTGACACTTGGGACCTTTCGACAACCCTTTCGTCTCGCCCTTTTTTGGATTTGTTTGCCTTGCTTAACCCGCATTCCGACCTCTAGCCTTGGACCTCTTGGAACTCTCTTGGATCTTTTTTTCTGTTATACATTCCAAATAATCTATTGGCATGGAGGCGTCATCTAACTGCAGTTTTGGATAGTTGGTGGTCCCTAGATGTAACGTAAGGTCAGCACGTCTCCTCTGGACCTTACAATTTTCTTTGCCTCCTCACTATAAACTAGAGAATGTAGTTTCTTTATATTTTTGAGCATAAAATTTCACTTATTACACTTATTTATTTTATACAGCATATGCTTGCTCATCTTTATCAAGGGTACCAATAATTTGGAAGTGAGTCAGATGAAGAAGCTGATAAATTGAAACTGTATGGTGTCCTACAAGTCCTTTCAATCACAGAACATATTCATGTCAAATCTAGTTACGTTGTACTCAAACAATGGTGTAAAACAAACACTCCACAGTATCAAAAGTTGTTAAAATGATTAAAAGAGAAAAAAGTCCAGAGTCTTCTAATCAGAAGAACAATGTTGCACATAAAAAACCTCACTGACATTCTTTATAGGTATTTTTTCAGAGCAATGATTTATTAAGTTCGAGGAAAAGAAGTGCACTACAAAGAAAGGTCTGCACTAAATTAAACCACCTTTGTCCATGGTGTTCCAGAAGGTGGAAATTTGTTTGAAGAGAGCATGGGCCCCAGTGGGTAGAGTAATAAAAGAAAAGCAAATGGCACAAAGATGCAAAAGCAAAAGTCACTAGTTCAATTAAAAAAACAAACATATTTTCCTTTTGTCACCACTGGTCCCTTTCTTCCATATTTTGTGTTCTCAATAAATATACTGTTGGAATATACAGTAATAGTGTTTATTTACTACTACATACAGTAGATTCATAGTCTTCCAATTTAGCTAAGGATTTTCTAGCTTTGCTGCAATGCTTTAATCCAGTGGTTTAAAACTGTAGTACCTAAAACTGTGGTACATGTAACCAGATAACCCTGGAAATATGTTGTGTGCACTGAAAAATTGGGAATTAAAAATTGAATAATTAAAAATTATGTAACTTTTCCATCTATCGGTTTCAGAAAGTTTGAGAGGGGTTTTCATATTTTCTATTTTCATAAAATTCGTTTGTGTGTCAAATACGCAGCGTACGTACTATGTTGATACAGCTTAGGACCACACGCCAACAGAACAAGTGATCGAAAATAAATATACTTTGCAAAAATTAAGTATTATGTCATGGCTGAGAGGAAGAGACGCCAAGAGTACTGACGCCAGCTCCGATAGATCAAGCCCATCCGTTGAGAACGAGGAGGATTATACATCGGCCACTAGGGTTACCATATTTGAACATCAAAAAAAGAGGACACCCTGAGGATATTTCCTATTGCCTTATCTGGGAAGGGGGTTGGGATGGAGAGCGTTTTCAAAATATTGCACGTTTTATGTTCATTGGTAAAGTAACTGTGATGATGTTTAACTGTGTAAAATGCATAAGTCCCCTCTGCTGCAATAACAGTATCCTCTGTTTTTCTGCCAGATTTTGCAAAATAATCTGTTAATTTGGTTGAAGAACTCTCTCCTCGAATTGCCTTTTTGTGTTTGTCTGAGTCAACATGAGCTTGCAAGTCAAGTTCACCTTTATTTGTCACAGAGATAAAAGTACCAGGCTTACACACCAAACATTCAGCTTCAGCTTCCCATTCCTCTCTGCCACTTCGAAAACCCAGAATTTATTTTTAAATTCTACTGTGAATTTACATTTTGGCATTGTGTTTGAGAGTAGGAAAACGAGAAACGATGCTCTCTCATGACATAATCATACACGTACAGGATGCAAACTGAATGACAACGTAGGTCGTGATGCGAACTAGAGAAGTTAAGAAATTCTCTTTCTAACTATCTTTATAACTTTTGTTAATTATTCTTCATGGTAAAAATAATGGGGTCGAAATCCTGGACTTTTCTGGATATTTGAAAATTCCCCCCGGATGGAGATATAAGGATCAAAATAGAGGACATCGCCGGGAAAATCCAAATGTATGGTAACCCTATCGGCCACCGACACTAGCTCTTCTGCTGAACCTTACACAGACAACACTGCTAGTGTTAGCAAGCATTGGAAAATGGCTACAAGGTGGTACGATCCAAATTAACTAAGTGCTCAGTGCTATTTTTATGATGTACGTGATTGTGTGTGCGCACTCATGTTGGTCATTGAGATTTTCAGTGGTTCCTATGAGAGGATGACTTGTAGGTGGTACTTGGATGGTTTGGTTTGATCAGGGGTGGTACTTGGTCCAAAACGTTTAAGAACCACTGCTTTAATCTATCCAGTTTGTTCTTAGCCACACTCATAACAAAGGATCACAAACACCCTGGATTTAGTAATTGCAAATAACTCTTTTGTCTCTCACTTATCTTGTACTAGGCCTCTCTGACCACCGAGCTAATCTCTTGAATTTCCTGTTACAAACTTTCCCCTCTCACTCTCTGTAAGTTTCCACAACTGGTGATCAATTGACCACACTACATTTGTGGATTTTGTTCTGTCTTCCTTACCTTGCTTCTCAGGAGAACAAAATGTACTTTTATCTACCTTTCACACCTTAAAAAACGACTAAAACTCTAACCATCTCCTGTTCTCGCTCTGACATGAAGACAGTTTCCTGTGAACGTGAATCCAGGTGGTGTCTTTCAGGCCTCAGACGCAATTCGCATCAGCACTCTGCACTTTTTACATAGTCTACCCTTTTCATTTTCTCGGTCTCACTACTACATATTTATTTATTTTTCCACTCTAATACTCTACATTCTTTCAACAAACAGTTGACTGATAGGGTGCAATAAAGAGATGGGTATTCTTACATACCGAGATGATTCAATAGGAAAAATGCTTGAATAGGAGTAGTTTGTTTTGGAGAAGGATGGTGCTTGCCAACTTTGTGGCTACAAATAAAAAGATTGATTAATCGCTAGATTCATCATTAGATTGAGTTCTCCTTAATAAGATTTAGATCTCCTGATCTAAACCCTACTAAACATTGTTTTGTTTTTTATTTGCTTCAGTGGGCAGCATCGATTTGATCAGATCATCAGTATTCTGATACATCCAGGGACTTGGGAAAACCTTAACTAAGAAAGGGTTCAGCTCCCACAACGATATTTGATTAGGGGATGCTTAGCTGTTATCAAGGAGTAATTGTGTTTCAAGACATGTTCAACCACATCAAATAGCAAAACAAAAATGGGCAAAAGCAGAAATACTGAAGAAATGAGTATATAAAACTTTATTTTTTTCAGTCTTTTTTGTTCAAAGATCTAATTGCTGAATGCATAAGGCTACATAAGGGGCGGAGCGGAGGCACTGTGGCTAAGAATCTGCGCTTATGGCTGGAAGGTTGCTGGTTCAAATCCCATGGCCAGCAGAGGAATCCTACTCTGTCGGGCCCCTGAGCAAGGCCCTTAACCCCAACTGCTCCATTGGCACTGTATAAATGGCTGACCCTGCGCTCTGACCCCAAGCTTCTCTCTCCCTGTCTGTGTGTCTCATGGAGAGCAAGTTGGGGTATGCAAAAAAAGACAAATTCCTAGTGCAAGAAATTGTATATGGCTTATAAAGTGATCTTATCTTATACAGTATCTCGGAGTATATCAACATACTGTATTAAATTGTTTTACATACATCTGTTTGAGTCCAAGTACTCTCTCTGTTGGATGTCTCAGCAATTTAGAAGCCAGGAGGAGTGCAGTGATAGACATTGTGTTTTTTCAAGGATGAGTCTGATTTAATACAGTATATATTCCTATACACTGCAATTCAAGGAATACAGCTATGGGTCACCTAGAATAAGACATAGCCTTATTAATTCTAAGCATAACCATAAAAATATGTGAGTAGAGGTGTCCTGGAGAATTAGCACTGTTAAAGTACAGTATATGCTGTATATATCTACATATCATGGAATGTAGGAGAATAATAAGTAGTATATTACTCTGAAAAGTTTAATCTAAATCCCTAACATGATAACTGGAACAATTTCAACTGAAACATTAAACTGGATAATTGTGTTAAAGCCTTAAAAAGAAACAGTGTATTGAAGTATTTCTTTATATCAAAGGATTCTGCAAAAAGTAAAAAAAAAACCACAAAGGGACAATTGATGTATTTTATTAGAAATTTACACCAGCATAAAAATTTAATGAAGTGCTGTTGTCTCATCTTTACTCCCAGGTGAAACTTTGCATCAATTCCTTAGAATTATTTCTGCCTAATTTTGAGACCTTAACTCCACCCCTTAGTGCTCAGTTAAAGCTTCTGGTCTGCCGTTAGACATAAATGTATTTTTAAATTTGAAATGCTTTATAGCATGAGAAAAAGCTGGGTAAAACAATTTAATGCAGTAGTGAGACTAGTGAGACCTGCTGCATCAGCAGTTATTGACCATAAAAATGACCACAAAACTGCTAATCTCAAAATCTGTTATTATACAGGCACATACAAGAACCCACTGTCTGAGTGATTTCAGTTACTATGAAAACTGCTGATAGCTGCATTGGTGGGATGCAGGGATCAAGTTCAACCTTTGAACAAAGGAGGAAGAATGAGAAGACAAAATTCCAGGTGTGAATCACTTTTAGTTTCCCAAAAGTTACAGTATATGGTAAGCAGTAAGTTCATGAACAGATCTTTACTTGTTTACTATTGATTAAAAATAACTTAAATCCTAAGAATAAACTCAAAGTTGTGTTTGAATTGATTACTTTGATGCAATACACCAAATAAAAGATGTGCTAAGATAAGCATCATCAACGTTTAAAAAGAATAAAATCAAATTCAGATGAAAATTTCCAGTTTGATCAGTGATTTGACTGCACATTTAAAATGACTGTAATTCATGAGCAGAACTAAACTGCCTTTGACTTTTAGAGTCTAATCATTATTCTTACCTATGTTACAGTATGAATTATTGCATTTTTCACATGGCTAAAGATAACTCTGTAATGTTCATGAGGCAACTTCCACAATCATAGTGTTATCTGAAGAATTTCCAGGTGAGAGGTGTTTTCTTTTTAAAAAAATTGTGGATGAGATCCTTGGAACAATTATTTACAAAAGAAACTTAAGGAAAAAATCAGGATGGGCCAAATGGCTGCTTTTGTTCTTAACCATTCTTATGTTCTGCTATTCTGTTGGTATACTAAGTGCGACTAATATACATTAACACATTTTCATACATGGTCTTATAAGCTATAATATAAATATTCTCAGGTACCATAGAGCGATAATTTCATATATCTGTTGGAAAGCCATAGAGATTAATGTAAGCAGCCAAAATAAGAAACCACAGAGAAACAAAAAGGATCCCATTTATACAAACTATGTAAGGCAAATTATTAACTTATTTTTCATGGAAACACTAGCTTTATTTATTATTTTTACTGAAGTTAATTCCTCATTTACAAGCATGGGATCAATATATTGGTTGTTATATTTCTAGGACTGTCATTTCATTGGCTTTTGTTCTTTTAGTTTTGTGATTCGGTAGAAGATATTTGCAACCTCATTTTCTCAATGTCTAGTATTCCCAATTTCGGAAAATGCCTACAGTAAGTACACAAGACAAATATTTAAATATTTATCTCTAAAATTTTACATCCCTGCTGGTTTCCAGCAACAGTTACCTTAAAATTGGGCTTATCTTTAAACTTTAAGGTAAGCTTTAAAGAAAGCTAGACAGTTAAATATGTTTGCAGCTTGAATTAATATCTACACAAACACATTCTCTAAACTTGGAATCTGTAATTTCTGAGTACTCTTGTTCTGATCTTTGTTTCTGTGGTGTCAAGTGGGTGAGAAAGCATGTGACTGTACCCCCTGGGTAGGATGCAAGTCTCTCACAGAGACATCACTTAGCAGTGCTGTTACCCATTTATACAGCTGGTGGATTAAATTAGGTTATAGTTCTTTACTGAAGGTACAAGACAAGGTCAATGCCATGGACTTAAACCTGTAACCCTGCAGTTATGAGATTTAACCAGTATGTTACATATCACAAGTGTTTGGCGTCTGCAAGACATCAAAGACTTTCTGACAATCAAGAATTTCCAGAAGAAATATCCTCATTTTGCCTATTTAAATCACATGTTTTGGGGGGGGGGACTTTTATTTGGCTCACCTATTACTGATTTCCTCTTATTTTTGTGTCACATAATGAAGAATGTAGATGATCCCAGGAATTTTGCATGGAAAAGCTGCAGATTTTATGACAAGACCTTAATTTGTTAAGATATACTGTAGATATTTTAATTAGAAGCAAAACACCCATGGGAAACAGACCATTGTTGTCTTGTCTGACCTGAGAAACTTATGTAATGAATTCCCTCTGCCAAACAGACAGCCATGGTAATGTTTTAACCAGAGAAACTGTCTGACTGGAAATATTTTTATGACTATAAACTCTTGCTTACTTGAGTTTAATGGTTACTTATTTTGAGAGGAAAAAAACATCTTTCCAAAATGAGTATGGATGTTTTTTCTTACTTTTCCAGTATTAAGTAGTTACCCTCACGGAAGCTGAAGTCTACAGGGCTACGGAAACTCTTCTGGAAAAGCAAACTGTATCAGAGAAGACGCCAGGATATTTCTGAAGGCACTTACCATAGCTTACGCAACCCCTTTCATTTAAACCACAACTTTTGAAGAACCCTGTATGTTTCGGTTTAACATGAATCATGTTAATATTTGATGACCATATTCAAATTTATAACCTACTCTATAGTGTGCATCACTGAAGAGTCCCTTTCCCTTTATGTTAAGTCTACGTCTGAGGCAATTAAATGATAAATTACATTTACTTCAGTGTATCTAATACAGATATGTTCTTTATCTTACGTTTTACCCCACAAAAGAAACTTTACATACTGTATGATGCACATGCATTTGTACTAATTCAAAATGAAATTGATAGACCTAATAGCCTCATTTCATTTGTTAATTTCATTATGTTCATATACCTTCATGTAATGTAATTTCTTAGCTTTCACTATTAAAGTGATTTAAAAGGAATTTAAAACCATAATAATAACAGTAATGTACAATAATGTTTAAATTCCCAAAAAGTATTTGTGTACACTAGAGGGCAGTGGAAACTTTGTGTTTATGCTTAATTTATTTTAATTCATGTGAAAAATTAAAACAAAATATTTTATGTTGTTAAAATATTTTTAAGCTTTCTTTCTTACATGTGTTTAATTATTAGGTAAATTGATATAGGCTGTACAACCGTCATACAAAATGCAAATTGAACTTTGACCTGAAAACAATAAAGCAATATATGACTTGAGTATATTGAAAAAAAATATGTGAAAAGGAAATGCAGACATTCTCATTCAAAGTATGACTTTCTGATTTCAGTGTGAGCAAATGGCTCACAAAAGACTCAAATACACTCTAGTTCAGAAATTTGCAATTTCACCATTGCAATTTAGACCAGGAAAAACAGTGATATAAAATCATAGCAATAGTAGAACCAAATATAGTCCCAAATAAGCTTTACTTGTAGATAGCTGAACACAGATTTATTTTAATATCTTAAATAATCACAGTAAGATAATGTGATTCAGATGAGAACTTGGCAAAACCCCATACAAGCACAGAGGAACACAAGAACTGCTAATAGAAGACTTTACAGACTGCAAACCAACCCTGGACCCATGAGCTGCAAGGCAGAAGAAGTAAGCACACTTATGCCATTATGCCAGTCTACTAAAAGTCTGTTACAAAAAGTGACCTTTGAATACCTACTGGGGCTCTGGTGGAAATATTGGTGTTATGACATACTGGTAGTTTTATGTAATATTTTTAACAATAAATGGGAATTTATTTGTATTTAAAAATATGTTGGTATAATGTGGAAAATATTTTTCTGAACAAAGGTTTAGAGCAAGGCTTTTTTTGTTGTTTTCATACTAACCCATGCTGTGAATTAAACAATTAGCCATATTATTTTTTGACTAATATATATATATAATTTTTCATACAGTTTATTACTAAAAAGTAAATTCATTCAATGTGCAATTACCTATAAAACTTAATCTGGTTAGGAGTGTTAACAACTGTTAGAAAAGCTTTGGAGGTAAAAATTAACATTTTATTTAAAACATTTAAAATTTTAAATGTTCTCTTTACCTGTTCATTTTTCCCATGAATATAAATGTATCCATTGAATTTTCCTTGTATAGATTCAAAAGACAAGAAGAGGCTCGCGCCAGAATGAATACAACTTTCTTAGAATTAAAGTACTGCAGACCATTACTACTGTACTTTTAAATTTAAATGCAGGACCAGGGGGTACAGGTGAGCTGTTTAGCATAGTTAAGAAGCTTGGGGGGTTCAAGTCCCCACTATGGACACTGCTGCTGTTGTATCCTTGAGTGACTTACTTTACCCCAGGTACTCCAGTCCTCTCAGCTGTATTCATGAGGATCATCATTACTGGGGATAACCCCTGCGATAGTCCAGTATTGCATCCATTGGCAGCACTAATCACATGCTCTCCAGTCTGCTTAATTCTACAGAAACCAGGAACATGAACTCTAGCCTATACATTTATTGTGACTCTGGTACTGTATGTCCTGTACCTTTTTCACGACAGTTCAATTGAGATAATTTAGTTCACATGTCCTACGGGAGGGAATATTACCCTTTTTCTCTATAAAGCAGAAGAGGTGCTCATGGAGTCTCCCCCAGGGCCTGCAATTGATGCCTTATAGTTGTAGTCCTGTCTTTCTCTGTCTTCTTTTTCTTCTGTCCTGCTCAAGGCACTGGTGAGTTTTTATTCCCCAGGTGATGTTATTCAAACCCACTAATCAATCCCTGACATAGGACCATGATGTACAGTATATATGCATACTGTATGTGGTTTTAATGATATTTTTGAACATACAGGTATGCATTAGTGATTGTCTGCTGAAGCAAAGGACTGAAAAACATATAAACAAAACTAATTAGCAAATAGACAAAAAAAAATCCAACATAGGATAAACAACATTCAGTAATTTAAATAAAAAAGACAGCATATAAGTCAAATCTTAGAAGAAACAGAATAATGTGACAATAAGAATATAGGAAAATAAAAATGTAGCAGGTAAATACAGTAGGAAAGATAAAAAATAAAAATGAAAAGGTAAGTGCACATTTTACCTTCCATTCAAAGCCAGGAAATAAGTTTAAAACCATTGTATCAATGGAGGAAAAAAGCTATCTCAGCTGTCTTACACTGTCATCTTTCAATAGGGTTGCTAGGATTCAAGACTGTGGCCTCTTAAACCCAGATTGTGGCCTCTTAAATCCACTCTGGCTATTCTTCACAGATCACTACTCATACACCATTTCACAGTGACCTAGTGTAAATGATGTATTTAAAAAATATATGTTAGGAAACAAGGAGAAATACCTTGTGTAAGACTATATTTTCAGTTTCACCGTTTGCTTCTTTGTGGTTTTACGTCTAAAGGCAAAAGTCATTATTATCCCAACCCCCTCTCTATAGCTTTCTCATTCTCACAGAACATATGGAACTCATTCTCAGTTTCATCTTCCTGAAGCTTTGGAATTCTGTCACAGCTTCCCTCAGCTCAGTAAACCACATCTGGAAGCAATAAACAAAGCTGTCAGTAATACCCCTCCCATCCACCACCACAGTCCCCCAAAGAAAAACTATGAGGGGCTTCTTACAACATCTCGTTTTTGTTAGTTTGTTACTTTGACATTCTTGATTTAATTTCTGAGAAACTGTGAAGAACTCATTTAAGCATCAGATGTAACTGCATATGCTTGTCCCCACAATTTTGTATGACCTAATTTCTTCCCCTAATGGAATATTCCTCTTCTTCAGTTATTTATTGTTTTAGTTATAAACACACAAAATTGAAACATTCACTTAGTCCTGAAAATATCTTATGCCAGACATTATCCTGTTTAAATACTGTATGTTGTTTTCGGTCACAGTTTATCAATTTCATCTGACTTAATTCATTTCAGTACTTCAAACAAACCATGATTACAAAGAAGAAGAGGATAGATTAGAAAAAGTGAGCATTATTGGACTGGCAAATCACACTGGCAATTGTATTATTATATTGGCAATACTCAAATAACTGAGAACATCAACAGGAACTGTTACTCCACCCCCTCCCCCTTTTAATGAGGAATGAGCCAGGAAGCTGCAAGCCTGAAGATGGGGTGGAGAGGAGTATGCATTTATGATTTGCAATTTTTCAAGCTAGAAATATATTTTAAATAGATAGGCCAAAGTAAACAAGGTCAGGGTTTCACTCACTCCTAAACATTGGTTTCAAACTTCATTCCAGACAAGTCAACCTAATTAAAATGAGTAAGGAAGTAATTTGACTCAGTGAACCTGACCGGGCATTATTGTCTGGCTGAGGAGAGATGAAAGAAATGAAAGATACCCCCATTGTGCCAATTTATAATTTTCAAGTTACTTAAACCAGATATAGAATATGGACAAGGATACAGTTTGCAAAGGAACAAATAAATGTTTATTCCATGCTGAAAAGAGAAGAAAAGAAATGTTTCTGCTGTGGAGCCTTCTTTGGGTGTCAAGAATACAGTTTGCAGATTGAACATACTGTATAAGAGCAATATAAAAGGTACAGTATGAAGAGAACTTCAGTAGCATTTCCAGCAGAAAGAGTCAATGACATATTGCCTTTAAATGTTTTGAGTTATTGTGAAGAAGGGAAATACATGAGAATATTGTAACACTCTTGGATAATTCATTCATCCATTTTCTAATCATTTTATCCAGTACAAGTTTATGGAGGAGTCAGAAACAATCCTAGCAATGTTGGATACACCCTAGATGGGCTACCATCATAGGTACATAAAGGCACAAACACACACTTGTCCATTGGTTTAGAAAGCAATTAACTTACCAGTTTGTCTTTGGACTATGGGAAGAAACCAGGACACCTGGACAAGAATCCATGCAAATATAGGAAGAATATACAACTCCGTGCAGATAGCACCCCAGAAAATTAACCCAGGGACTGCATGGAAGAAATTCTAACCACTGTGCTACCTAATGGAAAATCCTTAATTTAAAAAAATAGTGAGTTCACCAATCCAAACTTGCTAAAGCTGTCATTGTTAAACAATGAGTAGTAGGTTGGACTGGGTAGATGAGATCCTTCACTAATTGGTCTTAGTGATAGAGAATTTAAAATGAATGTATGCAGTCTCTGATTTGAAGCAATGAATGAGTGAAATTTGTTGGGTCCAGTGATCAGGAGAACAGTCAACAGTGATATGACAAATTAATGCAGCAGAGAGAGGAATAGACACTGGAAGGTGAACACTAAAAAGGAATAGTGCTGAATTTATAAGAAGGGATAGCCATCAAACTGGTTTGAGTAACTAGGAACATGAGCAGTGCAAGAAATGGTCACAGATGCAAAGAAAGCTGAGGGGCCAGAAAGACTGACAATATGCAGATTTATAAAATGTTCCTATCTATGATGTTAGCTATGGATATACTGTACGACTGAGTAGGTGAGAACATATATTGGCTCAAATGTAAGTCTAAAGTAAGAGGAGTGTTAATTATAGAGCACGGTTTGCTATACAGTACAAAGGAATCTGAGAGTATCCATGAGTCCAGGGATCCTGAAGCCTGAGTAAACCTCTGGAACCTCAGTGGGTATGCCAACAAGATAAATAGTATTATGCAATCTGTTTTACTTTTGCTTTTGTACTGCTCCAAAACCTTTTTGACTCTTGTAGATGCCTCAATTTACCATCATTTACAAGCTCCACACTTTGTTGACAGGCATAATTTTAAAGGCATTAGTGATAATGATTGCTGTGAGCTAGATATTTTATCATGCTGCTTTGATCGGGTATAGTTCAATCAATGATGTATACAGTAAGTGCATATAAAAGGTAGTAGAGAATTAATATTGGGAACAGGAACTTGATGATATAGGACGTTTGGATCATGATGAGGGAGTTTAATCAGAATATGAGCTGATGGCTTGCAATTAGGATTCTGCTGAAAAAAGGTTCACTATTCTTGGCTATTCAAACGCTCACCCTCTTCAGTATAACTGTTAAATCAACTTGCATGTGACTCTAGTCACATCTTCCACAAGGTAGCATACTACATTTTCTGTATGGGGTTTTATCCATTGAAAGGAGTATTATGTCAAGGTCAGCTTAGTATAGTACATTAACAAGCAAAACTGGACAGGTTTTAAGTTATAATTAAATATCCCTACTGCCTTTCTAATTATTGTCTCTACCTACTGTAGGCCTTTTTCCACTGTTGGAATACTTGGGATCAAACTAGCTTCTATACCATACTTTTCTAAAGAGATTAATCTGCACAAATTCATATCACACTGTCTCCTAACTACTAGAAAATGTGCAGTTTAACTTGGAATAGTAGTGTAATGACTTGGCTTTAGCTTATTATTGGCAAAGCAGCTTGTAAAGTACACAAAGGCTGCTTTAAGGGAAAAGGGAGGAGAAACAAGACAACTTGCTTACTGAGGTGGCATCTCGAACCAAAGCCGGTCCATTGCCTCGCCAACTAGCCTCCTCCAGCGCATCCTGTCTCTTCAGGCATCTACGTCAATTTCCGCCTTGCTGGCATCTTTTTTTCACTGAGTCAAGGAAACAAGACAACAGTTATATGAAATGTTCAGAGAACTGAAGTATATCCTTTCTTAACTCTAGGTGCAAGTGCAAGCCTATGGTGTCTTTTATTGAAGTTAACATATGCTCACAATGTGATGTAAAGTGTTTTTCTGCTTTAATGGATAATTTACCATGTAAAGAACAGTGTCAGACCCATAGCAAACCAACAAACAGCAGTTGTTCCTTAGTTACGTATGCAATTTGGATTATACTTGCAAGACCCTGAAGAGCTGTAATTATTCTCAGAGCCAGTGTGATGCTGAAATGGCTTACTAACACTTACTCCACTTAGTATTAATTTTAGGCAGTGGGTCCCCACTTGTGAAGCACAGTCTTTATAATATGAAGATACTTAATAAATCATTAATAAAGTCTCAATCACACTTTAGTTTATTATTGTGTAGGTTTATAGTACGAGTTATTTAGGATTTTGCTTTTTGAAACATAAAGTAAAGTGATCATCCTTAAATTATTTGCACGAATTCCCATTTCAGAAACTAAGCAGAAAATAAACCTCAAACCATTCACCAAATAATCTGGCATCTTCCAAAGGAAATTAACCAAGAAATGTGCTTGCTGTTCCTCTGTTTCTGTTGGACATATGGAAGAATGAATATGAGACACTTAACAATATGCCATTAATTTATCTATGTCTTTTATAACTACAAAATACAAAAAAATCAGGAAATGTAATGTTGAATTGATGAACAAGGTTCACAAAATGTCTAGGAGCTATACATATATTTGTCCAATAAATGGTTTTTTAAATTTTTTCCAAGAAAGATGTTCTCATAAATACTGCAATTCTTCCAAATCGAACCCAGATTAGTTTAAAAGGCACTGGCTAATTTATTTATTAAGTGAAGATCCCTTGGTAAGTTTACCAGTGTAGTGAAATACAGAGAAAGCATGTTAGACCACATTAAACCTTTTTATGTTTTTTCAAACCTTTGAAATGTCAAACATTCATGAGGGCATATTTTCTTGATTATGCTTTATCATAATTACAAATATAGAATAATAGGTGCACACTTCCAGAAAACACTTCTTAGTTTCTTCTTAACATTTCTGTTTTTGTTTAATCAAAATCTGATAAATTTTATGTACGTAATTTATTTACTACTAAAAAGTAGTAAGTGCTCATGTATTTTAGGAATGCTTCCTTAGATAGATAACAACTAAAAAAAATATTGTTGTCCAACAGTAATTACAGGCAGTAGAATTTAGAAGTACTAACATGTCTCTCTGGACCTATGATAAATGTACACATATTAAATATTCTGATGCTTTTAGATTGTTAAATACTTGTTTAATATAAGGTGTGCATATACTGCTTTATTAGGTACATTAAATGATCATTTTTATACATTTTTCACAGATGAGAGTGATAAATATTCAGTTATGACTAAAGAGGTCAATGAAAAAAACTTTTTATGTGGTGAAACTCAAAAAACAGTATTTTCTTCACTCACGCAAACTAAAACTGAAGACTGCATTCCTTAAATACAGCTAAGATTTAACTTGTTAGTGGCACACAGTTCATATCTGGATTACCCACTGCCCACCTAAATTATGCAGACTAATGTCTTTTGAAAGTATTTAAAACTCTCACCAGACCAGAACTTTCAATGTTACTTAATCTCTAGAATTGCATTCAATTGACTTCTTAAGGAAGCTCTAAAATATCAGCATCTTAATCTGCTTTGCTTGTCTAGGATGACACATTATGACGAAGACCAGCACTCTCAAAACAGACTCCTGCTTCAACCACCAGATACCATGAAAACAAAATTTGACTTAACAAGGGGGACTGTGTTATTTCCTTTCTTTTTATTACATTGTTTTCATTTTTGTTTCACACATTCATTTTATTGTTACCATAACTTCAGTTGTGTTTCCCTTCCACTTCTCTTATTATCTGCACACTCCCACAAACCTTACCATGTTTTTCCCTCTCTTTCCATATTTTTACTGACCTCCTTTTTGAGTGTCCTGAAGTATCTTAATTCATTCTATCTTGCCAGTGCTTTTGAAAATGCCTCTGACCTTATGTCTTGGTGTTTATAACAGTGAAGTTGGATCATTTACCCACTTTCTCATCAATAATGACAAAATCTTTTTTATGTTCCCCTCGTTTACACTATAACTCATACTATATGAACTCTTTACAGTATGTGAAGTTCTTTTTATGCAGTCTAATATACAGTACATGTGACAAGGGTGGAGTACTGCTCTACAGTCTGACTTAATCAATAATGATTGATTCAGAAGATGATTTAAATCTTTTTCACACAACTCAGTTTTAGAGGTACAGTATGAGAGTTCAGAGATCACCATTTTGAGCACCAGAGGAGGACAATGTTTAAAATCTGGTGCAAGCTCTTGTACACCATTCTGTTCTGATAGGCTTTTTCATGCTGGTGTGAGGAAATGCTACTCTTTGACTGCAGAAAGCCAAAAGCTTGAGTAACATAACTGCACTTTTAATAACTATGGAAAAGATCTTTATTAAAATGAATAATACTAAGCACCCACTACCAACTGCCTGCCTGCTGCTCCGCCATTAGTCTTCCTTTATTCATTATATGCTCAATCTCCTACAGAAGCCCTTCAGATTGCTCTCTTGATCTTTTGCCTGTCAGCTTAGTTTGACAAGGGGAGATAGATATGCACCATATATTATACTATATATCCCCTTTATCGGCCATTACTCTCCCTGTCATGCCCAGCCACAACCCTCACATGAGTAGCCCTGTAACTAAAAAGCCCCACAGCCTAATGCTCTATTTTTCTTATCAGTGGCATTCAAAATATCCTTTTGTAATCAGAAGAGATCAAAGAATCTGTTTTTGCTTTTATTTATTTTCCAAGCTTTAGTGATATCTAAACGTATAACAGACATCTGTTTTAAACCTGTTATCTGTAGGACAAAAACCACTGTCACAACAACTGATCTGTAATCTTAATCTTGTAAACCTTCCTGTAATTTTAAAAGCTTTTTAACATTTTGTACTTTTCTAGTATATTAGGTGTTTTTTTCTGTTGCTTTTTCTTAATACACTGTAATTTAGAGGCTTTCAGAGTATCAAATGTGAGAGTTGCAATATGCTAAATTAAATCTTGTTTCTGTTTTTTGACAACTATACAGTTCTTATTCATATTGTATGTTCTCTCATTGTTAGTATGAATTCTGACTATTTGTTATACTTTCTATTGTATTCTTGTACTGTATGTACTAGTTTTGAAAGTGCAATGAGATGGTGCCCACAACAGGTCCTATACATGAAACTAGACTTCATTATTCTTAAATGTTGATAATATTAAATGATGTTAACACTTTACAGACAGCATCACATTACAGACAGATGTATTGAGATAGCCAGGATTTGAACTCGTTAGTTATAGAGTTGGCTATATTCCTCCTGCTTTCCAGAATCTCACAAGAGTCATTTTGAGCTAAATATATTTAATTTAGTGTTTTATACCAAAAGGTTGAATGCACACCTTGATTATGTATTCTTGTCTTGTCCTCACAAAGAATTTATACAGGGGGACTTCAGGGTACAACATTACCTTTCCATCATTGAAAGGGGGTAAAGTGTACACATATTGTACAGTAAATAGTAATGAACTGCAAAAAATGTCAGAAAGCATTTTCCACAAGAGGGTGTCAGAGAGAAAGAAGTGCCATAATGATTGATTTAATATGAAGGAATGTGTCTTTAGTATAGAGATAAGCTTTATTTATTTCCAGTTGGCTTCTTTGCATTGGACTCACTGTAGTATTCCAGGATTCCACAGTCTACAGCCAGGAACAGTAAAATAGAATTTCTTTCTACTGATCAGTAAGGCAATTAAATTTGACTGCGATGGATGTGATGGTTTTCACAAAATATTTACAAAAAATTAATATATTCCTATTTTTCTGTCTTACGTCACGCTCTCCATGACATGACCAGGACTGTCCACCAGGTAATAGAGTCATTGTGTGCCTTTGGATACACTGCTCCTTAGAAACCTGGCAACACCGCTGGGTTCACTCAAATTACCACAGCACATTACCCAACAAGCTCATGGTAATTTGAGAACAGAAGGTAATTGCTAGTGGTGGAGGTATGTACAGTATATTATCATTCTAAAAAAGTACATAGTAAGCATTCTTTTTGAAAGCAAAGACACTGCTTTGATTTTTCTAGCTGGAAAAGATGTGCTTAACCCTCTTTCTGCATCAGCTTCAAAGATGCAGAACAAACTCTACACAAAAGTCAGGGGTGGAATGTAAAGTACTTCTCTTGGAGTGTTATTTATAAATACATGGATTTAAGAAAGTGTAGAAGGGGTGTTGCATTAAAATTGTACACTGCGCTTTCTCATATTTATTTTCCCTAGATATTTCTGTTAATTTCAGAGGATCATGAGTCTAAAACAAACCAACCAGAAATTTCATAAAACGTATGTTAGCCATAAAAATAGAAAGTATGAATAAATAGTGAATAATAGTGATAGAAACAGTGAATAATGAATAAATAATCAATAAAAATAGAAAGTATGCTTTAGAGTTGTCTCCTCATATTCTTTATTCTTCAAGACCAAAAAGGTTCAGTTCTTTAAAGTACCTATGCTTTAAATTGTTCTTGGTACTGTAGCTAAAAAGAAACACCTCAGCCATTTGCAAAAGCCATTAAAAATATCTTATCTCCATCTTTTTCTCTGTTTATACTGTAGCAACACTGCAACATCCTTGTTTTATTATGTCCATAACAGTTTTTACTGTATTTCTTTTTTTCACTGGATTGTCTTTGTGCAAAAATGGTTATAATTGTAAACTTAATTTCAACCAATGTATCTGGATAAAATAATGTCTTCTTAATAACGTTAAACTGTGTAATGGAGCAAGCTGTGTAAAGAAGATAAACAGTGACAATAACAGATTTTGATTGATTCTGAAACTAGTAAGAGACAGCTTATGCTGTTCATGTTGATTTTTTAATTTCCTTCTCAAAACTGTATGTCAGTGGTTCTCAAACTTTTTGGACCAAGTACCACCCCTGATCAAACCAAACCATCCAAGTACCACCTACAAGTCATCCTCTCATAGGAACCACTGAAAATCTCAATGACCAACATGAGTGTGCACACACAATCACATACATCATAAAAATAGCACTGAGCACTTAGTTAATTTGGATCGTACCACCTTGTAGCCATTTTCCAATGCTTGCTAACACTAGCAGTGCTGTTTGTGTTAGGTTCAGCAGAAGAGCTTGTGTCGGTGGCCGATAGGGTTACTATACATCTGGATTTTCCCGGCGATGTCCTTGATTTTGATCCTTATATCTCCATCCGGGGGAATTTTCAAATATCCAGAAAAGTCCGGGATTTCAACCCATTATTTTCACCATGAAGAATAATTAACAAAAGTTATAAAGATAGTTAGAAAGAGAATTTCTTAACTTCTCTAGTTCGCATCACGACCTATGTTGTCATTCAGTTTGCATCCTGTATGTGTATGATTATGTCACGAGAGAGCGAAATTGTTTCTCGTTTTCCTACTCTCAAACACAATGCCAAAGTGTAAATTCACAGCAGAGCTTAAAAATACATTTCTGGGTTTTCGAAGTGGCAGAGAAGAATGGGAAGCTGAAGCTGAATGTTTGGTGTGTAAGCCTGGTACTTTTATCTCTGTGACAAATAAAGGTGAACTTGACTTGCAAGCTCATGTTGACTCAGACAAACTCAAAAAGGCAATTCGAGGAGAGAGATTTCAACCAAATTAACAGATTATTTTGTAACATCTGGCAGAAAAACAGATGATACTGTTATTGCAGCAGAAGGGACTTATGCTTTTCTCATCATCAATGTTACTTTACCAATGAACATAAAAAGTGTGATATTTTGAAAACCCTAAGGTGTATCAACTTAGTACGTACGCTGCGTATTTGACTCACAAACTAATTTTATGAAAATAGAAAATATGAAAACCTGTCTCAAGCTTTCTGAAACCGATTAAGTAAATTATAGATGAAAAATTTACATTTTTAATTCTTCAAGTTTTAATTCCCAATTTTTCAGTGCACACAACACATTTGTCTGGCGTACCACCTGGGGGCACTCTGTGTATCACTTGTGGTACGTGAACCACAGTTTGATAACCACTGCTGTATGTGCATGTACTATATTTGGCTTTTGTTGCTTTTCAGTAAATTTTCTAGAAAATTATTTTGTTTAGTCCTGATTGCCATTTTTCATCAAGAAGGGAAATTAATGCCAATCGTACCTTTTTGTGAATAGTAACATCATTATGATGCATCACCTGCAGTGTATGGTTTCCACAGTCTTGAAAGTGTTTTCACATGCCATTTTTATTCTTGAAGATTTATTTTCTACTAAACAACTACACTGCAGATAGAAAGACTGGATTTCAATCACTTCATCTAATACAGTGGGGAGCTGGAGGTGGAACAACAGGTGCAAGGTGGGATACATCTCGGATGGGACGCCAATCCATCGCAGGCCACACACAGATGCAAACACAGACACGTATGCAAGTGCTAGTTTTCCATGAAGCTAATCAACCTGTCAGTAAGACTTTAGGCTATGGAAGGAAACCTGATAATATGGCAAAAACCCACATGAACATGAGGAGATAATACAAGTTCTGCACCGATAGCACCGCGGGTCCGGAATTGAACTCAGGGCCCCAGTAGTGCCCGACACCAATGCTAACCACTGTGCCATTTTATATTCAACAAAAATATAAAAAGACAGAAAAATGTTTGTGATAAAGACTATTCATTTATTCTGTTAACGATAAATTTTAATGTTGAATTGGGTTAGTAACCTTAAAACACTGTGCACTGGATGTTAGAATGATGGTTTTGTTCTTTCCCCTATAAAACTTTGGTCTGAATACTGAATGATCAGGATGAGTGTGTTGGCATGAGCTCAGTTCCCAGAAGCTATTACAGCATCTATAATGAAATCTTAGGAATTCTGACAATTCATTTGAACAATAAAAGCCTAATGATGAAGAGAGCTCATTACTGTAAACTCTCTTTTTAAATGTCTCTGTGATTAGCTATGTTGTCATCTTTTACAAAAAGATAAAACATATGTAGAAATATATGTAGAAAATAACAGCTACTGTATGTTAAGCCTAACACTTGTCTTCATTATGGATCATAGACATGTTTGTGAAGCTATTGTTTTCTATAATTTGTATTTGGCTCAGGACTCCTGAAATGGAACCACTCAAAACCCACACAGCTCACTTTTATTGATGATATATTAAGTCTTGAACTACTGTAAGTGCTTGAAAGCAAGAAGGGGTTTATACAGGTTGTATATACAGTATCTATACATAGAACATTCAAACATGAGAATGGTGGGTGAGATGAGCCACCTTTCTGCTCCCAACATTAAAAATGATCAACTCTGCAGTCCATCAGTCATGTTTTGCTGAAAAATAAAAAGGCATGCTTATAGTTTTACTTTTTTTGGGATGATGCGTCATTGGCTATGAATATGTTGTTTACTCTATAGCTTTAAAAACTGCAATTATCTTAGATTTGGTTTAAATGACATTACAATGGCCATTTGTAAATGTGCTAAAAGTTCTCTGAAAAATAAAAAGCGGGTAAAAAAAATCAAGAAAAAAACATAAACGCAAGCAGAGAAAAGAAATACTGAAATTTGGAAGAATAAAACCTTTCTACTTCTCTCATCTACAAAATGAAAAGTAGTACACTACTCTGTACTCTGTAACTCAGTGATACACTTCAAGTATACTAGCACTATAATGATAATAAAATACTAGATTAAGTATACCACCTTTAGTTAAGGGTACCTTTAGACACAGATTAACCCTTTAGCAGCCTGCTCAGCAGGACAGCTGACTAGTTTTTTCAGGGATACTGCAACCTGGCACGAGTACCTGCTGTATTTTTTTGTTTCTTTGTTTTATTGATCTGCTTCTTTAGCTGGAAGAAAAAGGGTTGGATTTGTGTTGCAAGTTGTCATATTATTTTTGCATTTTCTTTTCACAATCTTCTTCATTGATGTTTATAGCTGTAAGCCAGGTTCTAATTTTGTAATGTAAAAGTATGATATCGAAAGTGGATTCTCTTTTTTTAAAAAAGAACTAGAGGACTGGGATTTGGGGGTGGGGCAGAACAGAGATTAATGAGAGGCTTTATTTATTTCTTCCTGTAATTTCCCAGCTGGATGGCAGAGCGATCAAAGACACAACGGAAGGTGACGGGTTGGACCTCCCAGTAAGGCACAGGGTTGCTGAAAAGGCTGATGCCAGAGTACATGGCTTTCTTCGTGTTGTAACCTGGAGGGCAGAAATCTTCTGTTCCTACTGCAGCAATCTTGTTATTATGGAGATAGATAACCTACAAAACAAGACAAAACCCCAATGGGCAAAATACGATATGTAAGAAAAGATAAAAATATGGACCTAATAGTTTGGAAATAATTTTGAAATTACTTATAGTTGGGCCCTAATGAAATTAAACTTCAGCCTGCTCCTTCCAAGTCTTTATTTTTGCTAGAGGTGCTTTGCATGTGCCCCAATCCTTTACATGACAAGCTTGAAATTCCTGATTGACTTATTTTAAACCAAAATCATAAACCAACATCAATAGATTTGTATTCTTCATTCAAAGCCAGACCTTCTCTTTGTCTTGTATTTTACCTGAATATATTTGTGTTCTGGAAGGCCGGGGGGAACATGGGTGAGGAGGTTATTGTCCAGGTGCAGCTCTCTCAAGTGGGGGATGTTAGCAAGGGATCCATTCTCAACAGTTGTGATCTCATTGAAACTCAGACCAAGTCTAAAGAAAAGGAGTAAATCAAAGATAAAAGTTTAAATTAGATCAAGAGGAATGGGAACTGGTAATCTTTTATATAAAAAGTCCAAAAGTATAGGAACGTCAGAGTCAGAGTAAAAATATGCACACATTTTACATATGTAGAGACATGTGCTTTTTATAATCTGCTTCATACTGTGAGGCTCTAAACATGCAATGAATCACTACTGGAGCCATTAGCATTTGTCTTGTTTTTCATGCCTCTCAGTATACATTGATAAAATGACCTTTGTGTCATATCTAACATTATTTTTAATCAAGACAGAATAATAAAAGTAATTCAATTTTGTGTATTGGCTTTTGACTTAACCTGCTTATCTGAGACATCAATAGACCAAAATTCCACCAAAGTGGAACGAGCTAAAGAGTTGCAGGGAGATTGTGGAGTGTAGGGAGGAATATACAGTGCCAAACTCTGGAAAGGTACTATGGATACCTTATACTTCATAGTTATGCTTTATTCTTAGGTGAGCTGAAATGGGTGAGGTTAGGATTGTCCTCCTCCCTAGCTTTTGTTTAAAGCTCAATTAGGCTCTATCTGTTAGTTTATGAACTTTATTAAAATATCCACATAGTTCAGTTATGTTCTTTGATGTTCAAAATGCATTATATCTGCTGTATTTTTGTGTTATAATTGCTCATGCTGAAAGTTACATGATCCTCCATGGATAATGCACATCAACAAAGACTGATATGAAGACTGTGCTTGGACAATCCAATTTTCAGTTGAAAACAAAACCAAAGCTGACAAAGCCACCTTAGAAATCTTACAAATACCAAGGAGTGACAATAAAAATGTCACTTTACACAAAAAGCCATACTTACATTTGTACTTACATTCACAAAAAGCACTAAATTCGACAACCACAGAGCAAGTGCAAACAGAACATTTTGTGCTGTGGACTTTTCAAGTCATCTTTCATCTTTCTGATGTATGAGTTTTCCGAACTCATACATCAGAAAGACCACCGAAACTAAAATTATTCTGCAGCTAGGATCACACATTCTCCCTTCCCTTAACGACAGATTACTGTTCTTTTAAATTTTCTCCATTCATTGGAAGTTTCATTTCACACCTCTCTGCACCCATTCTGACTTCACACCTCTTGATTGGCCTCTCTTTCTGTCCCCTGCTCCCGCCTCTCACTCCTCCTCCCTCTCAACCTTTGTTCTCCCGCTACTTTACCTTTGCCTACTGCCCTGTCTCTCTCACACCTGAAGAAGGCTCCACGGCCGAAACGTTGTGTTCTCTTTCTTCTTTTTTTCAGCATGGAATAAACCTATTACTTGTTCCTTTGCAGCCTACGCATGCTGACGCAGCTACCCACCTGAACTACTATCTTTCAATTAGTACATACTGTTAAGAAGGTCATGCATGAATATCCATGAAGGATTTTTCATTTACATATGGCAGATGATATTTAAGGTGGACAAGTGCACAGTGTTGCATGCAGAGATGGAAACACGCAATATACAAAAATAAAAGAGGGAAACTCTAAACTCGAAGAAGCTACCTATGCATAAAGATACAGGTGTTTAAACTGGCACATCATTTTCACCTTTTAAACAATGCAGGAATGCAAAAAAGGCACAAAAAACATTATTAGTACAGGTTAAGTTGAACTGTAGTGTAAAATAATATGAGAAAAATATATTTTTACATAAGTAAACAACATATTACTAAACAAATCAAGAAGAAAATTCATCAAAGATACAGCAAGCAGGTTCATACAGTAAAATTTTTTTTTTAGTATTTTAAACCTTGTGCAATGTTATGATACATTGAAAAGCTAACAGGAGTTGGGATATATATTTAAAAGTGCATAATTTAAAGAAATAAATTTTATTATGTACAAATAAGATCTCAACTATAATAGCGTATTCAATTTTGGTCACCATTTTTTGTTACCACAAATAAGACATCTGAAATCTGTTTAGAGAAGAGTGGCCAATGTTATTCCTGAGCTAAAAGGAATGTCTTGCTCTAAAAGGCTAAAATAGCCATATGTTTTTAATTTAAAAGAAAATCAAGTATTCAAGATTCAAGTATTCAAAAATCCTCAAAGGCAGTGAAAAAAATCAGTTAACACATCCATTTAAGTGAACTCTTAACATTCGTCAGCACAAAACAAAGCTTAAATTTAATAAGGATGGAGGACAATCTGAAGAAAACCTTAAATATAGCTCCTGCTCCTGCTTTCTTAATAAGCGAAATGGCATGATCAATGGTGCCAATATGAAGGGAATTGGGTGTTGATGCTTGGTACAAAAGAATTACGGGGGGTAGACAGGTCAATTATCAGACCAGAATATTTAAGAATTGTGATCGCAATAAGGCTGAAATGGTAAGTGGGAAAAGGAGGTGAAACAAAAGGGCCAATCAAGAAAGGTGTCAATGGACTTGAGGTTGGAGGTCACTCACAAGTTTTTGCAGGTAAAAGGAGCAGTGGAGAGGATAGACAGGCCAGGATAAAAACAAATGAAAGGCCACCGAGTAAACAATGACTAAATCCAGAATGGATAAATTCAGAAGCCAGCTTGGGCTAATTGCAGTAGAGAGATGAATCAGTGGTTATTTGGGGTACATGATGGAGAGGGGGTAGCAAAAGAATGACGAGGACCCACAAAGCGAGCATGAGCTTCACAGCAGAAACTGTAAATGTGAAGAAACTGGCAAGAAGACAAAATGTTGTTACAGACTAGATGTCCTCTACCTAACAAAATATGACAATGGTAAATTGTCACGGATGTCGGAAGGAACAAACCGTGGAATGGCAGGAGAGCGGAAAAAGACCCATATGCGTAGCAGCGGACCGGGGGATTAGCCCGGGCTCAGCAGTTCAGGAGTCGTATAGAAACCAATGCCCTCAGGCACCGGATGTGAGGTGACCTAGTGCTAGGCGGGTCTAAGGACATCCAAACGTCAATGTTGAGCGAAGGTGAATGAGTTACCCAGAAATAAATAGCCCCAGAGAGAGAGACACTGGAAGGACAGCAAAGCACAGGAAACTAGGGACAAGACAGAGTAGGAGCACCCTCTGGCTGCAGAGGGCGTGACATAAATATCTCTGACATGGTTTGGTTTAAAGAAGACTTGTTGCTTAACAGAGAGAGATTGAGGGGGGAAAAGGTAAAAGGATGGGAGACAATCTTGGTGACAGCTGTAGGGCAGAGGTTTGTAGAATGGGATTGTGAAGAGCAAATGGTGCAGGATAGTGCTGTAACATGAGTGAAAATATAAGAGTAAAGGTCAGTATCCAGGATCGCCAGTAAGACTGTTGGTTCCACTGGAGCTAACGGGCTGCAACTCTGGCAGAAAATTGTTTATGGTATTCAGGTATTCAGAAAAAAGGTGAACCCCTGAAATTGATGGATAGATACAATATAATATATATGTAATCTTCCCATTCTTGGGGACAGTTTGGAAATACTGAACACATGATATCTCTGAAAATAAATAAACTGAAAACAGAATTCAGAAATTGTGAGGTTGGAAAAGGAATGTGGGTCAGGAGATTTAAGTGTGGTGGAAAGAACACCACAGTCTACAGTTTTGCCTTGGAAGAAGTCAGTGGAGTATGACATCTGCACCTAAGCAGATTTGCTGTTTGAGAGAGAGGGAAACAGGAGGTGAAATAAACATCTCATAAGCAGAGATAGTAGTGATTGTAAGGAAGGAGAAACTTGTATATGGGAGCTGCAAGAGAGGTCATTGGAAATTGGGAAATTGCTGGCTGTATCAAGGACATTGGATGAGAGAATTGAGAAATTGAAGGGTGGGGTGTACATAAGAGAAAATTGTAATAGAGCCGATAGGCTGAGGAAAAGGGGCTTCCACTGAGCTATTTTGGATGACAGGGGACAGGAGAGATTTTTTGTACCACTTGTACTGGTGGAGCCAAATTTGGGATGCCAGAAGGACCTGGGGCTGAGGAGTTTGAGACCTTGAAAAAGACTGAGCAGGGAGAAAATTACAAGAAACAACACAGGTTGGTCTAACTGAGAGAAAGAAAACTCTAAAATTGAAGAGGTACTGTAGATGTACTAGACACATAGAGGGACTAAGTACATGGAAGCACAGGCAGCTTGAAGGTCCTTGTGGCCGACTGGGCTGTAGCATCATAAGTAACATCATCAGGAGCCACAGAGGTTTGTTGGAAGACTGGGACTTGTTCATTGTGAATCGTGGAAAGGCACAGAGAAAACAGTTCCTTCTTTCAATAATTTCTTTTAAATGGAATTTCAGGTCTGTGAAGAATTTGTTGAAGTCCTGGTATGTCCCAATTTCTGATAGCAGGAGAAGTTTTGAAATGGAGAGTAGAGGCAAGGCTGTGTTTGACTGGAGCAGCTGGGATTTGCTGGAGAATTAGCTGGAGATGGTTAAGAGGATTGATGTTTTGAATCTGATGGAACGGCTGCTACAGATCTTAATTCATATTGAGGCATAGATGCTTGACACTGAGAACCACGCATTGAGGCATGCTGAGGTTCGGAAGCAATGGACCTAGACAGTGTAGCAGTTGTGGACTAGGCTAAAAACTTGTTTTATATCTGGTCTGAGAAAAAAGCTATTCATCAGAGCAGAAAATTTGAAAATCCATTGTGAAAGAGCAGAGGCTGCAGTGTCAGTGAAACAGGTAAGATTCATAGCAGTGACCATGCAAAAGAAGTAAGCGAGGGAGAGAAGAGCTTCACTTGTAGTGTTTCTATGTAGTATTTCTAATGTTTAAGTGAGGAAATGACATGAAGATTGATTATAAATTACTGACAGCTGAGTCTGATTGAAATTGGCTGTTGTCGTCCCTCTGGAACTTTCATTTTAAAAGCCATATCAATGATTGATATATGAATTTAATAAATGATGTCAACTACAAGGATTGAGTGAATACAATTAAAAACTGACAAAGAATTAGATCAAATTTGAGAATGGGCAAATAATGGAAAATAATATTCAATTTAAAAAAGTGTACAATTGTCCATGTAAGTAGTAAAAACACAAAAACTACAAACTTGGTTCAACACTGAACCAAGAAGCTATTTATGAATTGTTATTTTTTTACATTAACACATAATTTAAACCTTATAGGAAATGTGGAGAACCAATACAAGTAATGTTAGAATAAATAGTTAAAATAGTATAATTTCATTCAAACACGGGATGTTATGCTCAAGCTACTCAATGATAGTAGCACGACTTTTATTTAGAATTTTGTCTACATTTTTTATCAGCAAGATACAACATGTAAACATATTCCAGCTTTTTAATAAGTTCAGTAAATAGAAACCAGATACACCCAGTGCATGAAGGAATGACCTTTACTGACAGGCAAATAGAGTGTTTTTAATCCTGAACAGGGATCCAAGTGTTTAAAAAACTCAAGGGCATTGACAAACTTAACAAAACAGATGGGACAAATTTCCTCCTCCTTTTTTCAAACTTATGTTCTAATTTTTTTTATAATAATCCATTTCATTTTTTTTTCATTTTTCTTTATTTTTTAGTTATAACTGAGCAAATATTTTAAAAATATCTATTTACACAAAGTAGTAAGAATCTGTAAAGTTCACATTTTCTGTACTTCAATTAAGAAAGTCACATTCTGTAGATGTTTGCTTAAAAAATAATATTTTGTGTTTAGGTGAAGTTTAGGTTAAGGTGAATTTAGGAGTAGTCTTGTTCTTTTACAGTTCACTTCAGCACATACAATTAGAAATTGAAGACTCAAATGGTGGCATATTTGTATCAAACTCTTGTCTCATATTTATTTTAAAAATGATCTCATTACTGAAATGGGTGAAATGAGTACTCAAAAGCATGCAGTTTCAAGAATATATTATTACTTAGCCAGATTTTTGAGTCCCTTTAGAGTGTCAGCATCTACTTTGGAGATTTTATTGCCATCCAGATGGAGTTCAGACAGGGAACTAGGAAGACCTAAGACGAAAGGCAAAATATTAACATACCTGTATAAAATAGGAAAATAATGTACAGTATGCTGTACGTTGATAAATAAAACATTATACACTTTTATCATATGCCGATGGTAATACAATACTTTTGCTTATTCCTAAAAATGTCAATAAATATATTTAATATCCACAAAGACAAAACAAGATCATAAAACACCTCAAACTTTGATTTCTAATATAAACATATGGTAGTTTTTAATACTGTGCTCTAATTACTATACTTACAGTATTTGTAAATCTCAAGTAGGTCAAAGTATACCATGAAGATGTATTAATCTTTATACCTTTAGGAAGAGAGGTGATGTTGGTATCTGATATACGGATGTATGACAGCCTTTTGAGATCCAGGAAAGCATTATTTTCTATTCCTCCACTCTTCAGTGGATTAGAGCCAAGCTCTGTATACAGGAAAAACAAAACAACAACATACATCTCAGTAAACGTTCAATAAGATTTTTAAAAAATTGATTTTGTCCTTCAGTTTCAGTTTTCATGAGGACTTCAGTGTTTCTTTTTGGTTGGTTGTACAATATTCAGAATTATTGTAAAGACTTATATTGATCATATTTATTCCATAAACAGAATTGTGCATATTTTCTTTGTATGCAGAATTCACATGCTAATCTATAGGTCTCATCTAATCTAAGTCTTTCACTATAAATAAATGTAAATTTCCTCAGAATGTACAGTAATATGAGGTAAATCAGTTAAATGTGTTTGAGGAAAGCCTTCCTCCATATCTCTACTACTTCTTATGATCTCTCTTGTAAATACCTTGTATTATCAAAATAATTGTATTCTCAAGGGCAACATTTATGTTACCATTAAGTTTACTCCTCCCCAAATATATTACACTATATAAAATGTCTTATAATCTTTGTCAATAGTGCTTTCCTTGTTTGTTTAAGTAAAACTAGGCATCAGTTTTTGATGTTGGAACTTCTCTGATGCTCTGCTCTTCAGATGGAAAAATTCTCTCATGCTTGGGACTAAGCCAGTTCTGAAGTAACATGAAAAAACTCAAACTTCAGAAAGCGTACAAACTGAAGAGTATTTTAGAAAACCACTCTCACAGTTAACACATACAAAAAACAATCTTTAATGCTGGATAATTAAGAGATTTGAGAGTTATTTGTTTAAAATGTAAGTTATTAACAGATGTTCTGGAGAAATAATGACAAACTATTCGATTTAACTCAACTAAATCATATTCATAACTGATGATAGCTATATGTAATGTATCTCACAAAAACATGTATTTTTCTCAGTTTGTCCCATAAATCCCCCTTCCATCCCATCTTCAGCTTTGCAGTTTGATTAACTCCTCTCTCTGAATGGGGGTCTGAACCTCCTTGTCCTATCAGGGTGCTTTCCCTTAACCAAATAGGTTAAGTTGAAACTATTATACTTAAAATACTGAATAAACATTCACAAAGCTGATTCTTAGATGTCATTATTCCTTTTCAGTTTTAATACTTGCTCGAGTAGTTGCATTTCATATACTTATTTACCCATAACAATAACGTTGACCATTCCTTCGAATGATGATCTCTTTATTCTGGTGATTGCATTTTCATGAATACGCAGCTCCTGCAAGTTCTTGGGCATGTTGACTGGCATGTCTTTCAGCAAGTTCTTTGAGAGGTAGAGGCGCTGCAGTTTCATAAGAGGCACGAAGGCTTTGGGATGAATAATGGTGATCTTGTTGTTGACAAGAATCAGTGCCTTGGATGAACACATAGAATGCAAAAACACATTAGCTTGTAAGTAGTTATCTTAATATCTCTTATTTAACTTTATCTAAATGCAGTGATTCGACATTTTAATATAGTTACCTTTAAAAGTGACCAGTAAACAATCCATTAATAAAAGTTCTTAATATCTTTCTCAAACATTCCCATAAAATGCTTCTTTAAGATGGATGTAAATATTGGCATAATTATGTCCAAGACTCAGATTTCTGTGCATCAGATATGGAAATCTATGCAAACCAGGACCAATCTCTCAACATATTGACTTGCACCTGCTTTCTTTCGACTTTCTCCACATAGCTTTGGAGATATACTGTATCATTGATTGAGAACCAGACAGCAGTGATTGGACTCTTGCAAGGTAAAAAAGAAATCTACATCTGTCTTCCCAAAGCAAGCACAAATAAACATGCCACTCCAAAGCTATGGGGCCTTCTCTGGACAAGAGGGCATTCCAGCCATAGTACAGCACAGCCATGTTTGTCATGCATTGGGTGCTTTGGGAGCAGACATAGGAGTAGGGCCAGTGTGGGAGCTACTATATCATCAGACTCAGATAGTGTAATTAGCACTCTCCTCAGACTAAAATGGGAAAGGCACATCATAACAGAAGTTATCTTGTTGGGGCATTAGGGGGTTTTGAAGATATGGGACTTTAGGTGTAGAAGCAGGAGTATAGTCCACTGCTCTGGTAGTAGGTGGTTCTTCTCCAGTTTGATTGTGAAACTTTGTGGATGGGGCAAAAATCAGTCATTCATCTAGAAAGAATCCTTATGCCTGGCAGCTGCAGAGGGGAGCACCCATGCTCTTAGACAAGGTATGCGGAGCAAGATGGAAAGGTATAAGGGAAAAAATTAAAGACTTATACACTTTTACGAAGAATCAATTATACTTCTTGTGACTTTGGGGGAACAGGAATGCTAAATGAGCTTCCTGTATATACTGTATACCACAGTCATCCAATCACCTGGCCAGACAGGAAAATGAGGTTGTGTGTAACCAATGGTTGAAATGCCACAGGACTAGGATTGGTTAGAATCCACCACTCCTTTTGCGTACCATTAAGTATTTTAAGTGTTGGTCAGCTTATGTTTATAAGAGTTTGAGTAGGCACAGGAGGTACAACGATGTAAAGGAAAAGAGAACACAAAGCTCATGTATGGAGTTCTTATAGGTTCACCTGTTGGGTACCAAAACGCACACACACAAAAAACATAAAAAGGTCAATATAAAGTATTATATTTACAACCTTCTGGTGTGTCCACTCTTAATTTGGTCCATTCATCTCTGTGTCTTCAATGACCAGCTAAGTAACTTACTGGCTAACAGGCAGTGAAATGCAACTTCAGTAAATTTCAGTGTCCTTTGCTCCTTTTCATCCCAGTTGCCATGCCAATGATACCATTTGTTACAGAGTACAGAAAGCAAGTCAAAACGCTTACAGGCAATACTTACATGCAGAGACTTTAGATTCTTGAAATCATTCTCTTTGATTTCTGTGATTTTGTTGTTCTGCAAGTCTAAGAGAGATGTATCCGAAGGAATATCTTCTGGTACATTTTTCAGACCTACAGAAAATAAAACAGTAAGTTAAAACACAGGCTGATATTACCAAATGTGCCTTACATGCTCACATATGAGTAAAACAGAGAGATTAAGAGATCTTAAAAGTTTTGGATGGAGACAGGTAGATACTTTCATCCAGTGGCACACATGGAAATAAAAAAATGCCCGCAAAATGCATTATGATGTGTAAAAATAAATTTAAAAACTAAAGTTATGGTTTTATAGAAGTGCCTGGAGTAAATATTTTGGTTTTCAAATGTGTAGAATGAGATACTATAGGCTTTCCCACTATTCAAAAATAAAAGAAAAAGCTGCTAATGTCCTTTTGGTATTTGTTTTTACTGTCCTTTAAAATATAACTTGAATTAGATCATTCCTGAAACCTGAAATGAGGCCTTGAACACTTGGGCTGATTTCATTGGCCTTCTGACTGAAAAAATGCAGTGGCAGCCCTCCCGCCCTTAGACAATAAACACAATCTAAAAGGTCTGTAGAAAAGATTTGTGCTGAGGTGCATAGAAGACAGCATTGTCTAAGATTGTCTAATTCAGAGCTGCCCCTGGGAACTATATTCTTTGATCCTGCAGCATGACTCATGTGTGGTAATGGAACTTCCTAACTTTTGCAGCTCCCTAGCTTAATACCCAGTTCCAACCTCAAACCCCACCCCTGTTTTTTAAGTGTATAAGAGCTGTATGAACTGTTTCACTTTTTCTTATAATAGCTATGCTTTTTGAAAACACAATCAGAAAAAAAATGTTTTCCCTGTTGCCAGCCATAGATAGAGAATGTTGTACTGTGTTTGTTGTTTATACTCTCTGTAATAAACAAATTACTAAATAGCAATCTGGCAGACTTACATGAAAGAGGAGGAAAACAATAACAATAACAGGATAAATTTGTTTTATTTAATAGAAAAAATATATAATGCACGGTGACATCTTTGTTTTGCATTGCTGTATAGCTGCTTTGCTGCGCTGGGGTGCTGCGTTCAATTCTGGACCTGGGGTGCTATCTGTGTGGAATTTATTTGTCCCTGCATGTGTTTGGATTGTGAACATACTACACACAGATTATAAGCACCCCAGGTCCGGAATTGAACCCAGGGCTTCAGTGCTTTGAGGCAATGATGCTAACCCGTGTGCTCCTGTACCACCAAAATAAAATACATTTAAAATTGATTAGACAAATATTCTCTGTGAATAGTGAAAGGTTTGTAGATAGTAAACTGATAGACATAAAACCTATAAATAACTAAATTTACCACACTTACATTTTGCTAAATCACAAAGCTCCAGAAATAGGACTTAATGGAGTTTTAAATGAAAGATCAGGGGGGAGTCAACCTAGCCTACATTACTGCTTTTCTGCTCATCTACTGTATATATAAGTGTCATGATTCTAGCACACCCACTAGTGCATTATCATTTCGCGTCCTTCCCTTCACTCCACCATCAATCTGAAGGCAGCTCCATAGCTCATTCCTTGCAAAAGAGGAGGGTTTCCAACAGACACATTCTTATGCATGAGATTGCTGTTTTCTCAGCAATTTAAGACGGTAAAGTAAACAAATTCAAATTACTCCCTTATTCCATCTTAATTAGGATTTTTGCCACCATGTTGAATTGTTGAGCAATTTCCATTTTAGACAATGAAGGCTCTTTTAACATGGATATTCAATCTTTAAATGAACTCACAGATCTGCAAAATTCGGTGTAGTTTCATTGTTATAACTATCCATACTGTATCATTATAGAACATCAATTTTTCAGAGCACTGGAGTATATAACATATACATACATTTATATATAGAATTTACAAGTATTGTATATATCTTTAACAGAATGGTATCAAAAATTAATATTCTTCTATGACTAGCTTACCTAAGTCAGAGCACTGGATAACCCGAAGGTGGCACTGACATCTGAAGGGACAAACTGGTCCAGCAGGTGGTTGTATATCAAGAGTTGGAGTTGGGGTGATATCTCCAGAGCCATCTTCAAACATGAAATCAAGAAAACCTGACTGACGGAAGGGCAGAGCCCAGCAAACTGTGACCAATAGCAGAGAAAGACACGCTGATTTCATGTTTCTGTCAATGCAGATGTTGGTTTGGCCTAGAATGATATCTGCAAAA